>NW_027640896.1:0-1333604 GCF_949752795.1 Hyperoodon ampullatus
TAAGGGAATCAAGTGTGTCTAGACTGGGATAAACATGGCAGCGAGTATCAGCTCAAACCCACTATAAAAAGGAATTTCAAAAATAAAACAAAAAAACTGGGAAATTCTTTACAATTCCTTCAGGGTCTCTGATGAAACCTGAAATGACCCTATCTACAATGACAGCTGGATGTGGCATAAGGCTGGACACTTGGGACTGAGAGGATTGGTGAGATTGGGTGAGCAAATGCAGACCCTTTAAAGCAATAATGCATGGCACACATTCCATGGGTCCCAACTCTCCAGGTTGAAGGGAATATTACTACAGATATAACATGTACGGGAATCCTAGAGAACGGACACACTGTGAATACGAAAGGTTTCTAAAACTCAACGAATAGTCCCTCTCCTGGTGCTCCGGTTTGACTTTCCATCTGCTTTATTATCAACCTCCCAACTTGGAGAGACAGCCCCTTTAACCTCCTGGTTCGCACAGGTTGCCAATTTGGCAGAGGATGAAAGGGAAGAGGGAGAACCAATGAGAGAGTAGCTGTTAGGCATTTGGACGGGCACATATCACTGTAATTTCCCGGCAGGAAGAAGAATTAACCAAAGTCTCAGCCACCCACCGGGAATCAGTATAGATCCTGAACCAAAATTTTGGACTTGCGGTCAGCTCACCAAAAACGAGTTGAAAAATGGAGCTCAGGGGCACAGCAATTCACAAACTGGCCGAGTAATAAAGAACAACTATCGTCCAAAAATCTGTTGAGGGAAGGCAACGAGGCGGACTTGAAAGCGAGGCAGAATAGCAGGAAACAGATTTCAAGAGGTACGTTGGAATCGCCTTTAAAGCACAGGAAGAGGGGCACAACTTCGACAATGATGCACTTGGCCAAAAAGGGCGTATGCGTTTTCTCCTGAATATATTCAGGAGAAAACGCATACGCCCGTTTTGGCCAAGCAAGCAAGCGGGCAATGCAAATCTGCACTACAAAGAAGTATCACTTCCCACCGGTCAAAAGGGACATCCACAAAATGTGTAAAAACCAGAAAGGCAAGACAGGCCCTGGAGAACAGGGAGCCTTGTTATGTTGATGGGCGGGATGTAAATTGCCAACTGCCTCTCTGGAGGAGTGCATTGTGTTCCCTAAAACAAGTAAACAACAGAGCTACAGAGCCAAGGGCACTTCCAGTCTAGGGAATATACCTGGGAAAAACTGAAAATCAATAAGACAGAGCCACCCCAAAATTTAGGGCTGCACTGCTTACAAGGACCTCAACTTGGGTACACCTTAAATATCCCAGGAAATATAAAATTGGTTCAAAAAATTGTGGTACTTACGTACGATGGAATATCCCTCAGCCATGAAATCAATGTCATAAGACAAGTAGCAGCAAAATGGGTGGATTCAGGTACGATGATTCTAAGTGAAATAAGTCACAGAGAAAAAGAAACTTATCATAAGTTATCACTTATGAAGATCCTGTAAACATGGCTACACTTGAACTGAGTTAGGAAAGAGAACAGTGTCTCACATTTAGAAAACACTCTTATGCCTGCTTAAGGGGGAAGGAGAGGTGGGGTGATGCATAAAACCAGAGTTTAATATAAGCACATGTACCGTTCCAAAAACCAACTATGGAATAGACAAGACCTACACCTTCCTCAGTGAAAGGGACTCAAAACCCCATATTTCCCGCAGAGGAATATATCTGACTAGTAAGAATCTTAAAACCTATGTATTGATATGTCTCCGTAAGGGAATCAAGTGTGCCTAGACTGGGATAAATATGCCAGCGAGAATCAGCTCAAACCCACTATAAAAAGGAATTTCAAAAACAAAACAAAAAAAACTGGGAAATTCTTTACAATTCCTTCAGGGTCTCTGATGAAACCTGAAATGACCCTATCTACAATGACAGCTGGATGTGGCATAAGGCTGGACACTTGGGACTGAGAGGATTGGTGAGATTGGGTGAGCAAATGCAGACCCTTTAAAGCAATAATGCATGGCACACATTCCATGGGTCCCAACTCTCCAGGTTGAAGGGAATATTACTACAGATATAACATGTACGGGAATCCTAGAGAACGGACACACTGTGAATACGAAAGGTTTCTAAAACTCAACGAATAGTCCCTCTCCTGGTGCTCCGGTTTGACTTTCCATCTGCTTTATTATCAACCTCCCAACTTGGAGAGACAGCCCCTTTAACCTCCTGGTTCGCACAGGTTGCCAATTTGGCAGAGGATGAAAGGGAAGAGGGAGAACCAATGAGAGAGTAGCTGTTAGGCATTTGGACGGGCACATATCACTGTAATTTCCCAGCAGGAAGAAGAATTAACCAAAGTCTCAGCCACCCACCGGGAATCAGTATAGATCCTGAACCAAAATTTTGGACTTGCGGTCAGCTCACCAAAAACGAGTTGAAAAATGGAGCTCAGGGGCACAGCAATTCACAAACTGGCCGAGTAATAAAGGACAACTATCGTCCAAAAATCTGTTGAGGGAAGGCAACGAGGCGGACTTGAAAGCGAGGCAGAATAGCAGGAAACAGATTTCAAGAGGTACGTTGGAATCGCCTTTAAAGCACAGGAAGAGGGGCACAACTTCGACAATGATGCACTTGGCCAAAAAGGGCGTATGCGTTTTCTCCTGAATATATTCAGGAGAAAACGCATACGCCCTTTTTGGCCAAGCAAGCAAGCGGGCAATGCAAATCTCCACTACAAAGAAGTATCACTTCCCACCGGTCAAAAGGGACATCCAAAAAATGTGTAAAAACCAGAAAGGCAAGACAGGCCCTGGAGAACAGGGAGCCTTGTTATGTTGATGGGCGGGATGTAAATTGCCAACTGCCTCTCTGGAGGAGTGCATTGTGTTCCCTAAAACAAGTAAACAACAGAGCTACAGAGCCAAGGGCACTTCCAGTCTAGGGAATATACCTGGGAAAAACTGAAAATCAATAAGACAGAGCCACCCCAAAATTTAGGGCTGCACTGCTTACAATGACCTCAACTTGGGTACACCTTAAATATCCCAGGAAATATAAAATTGGTTCAAAAAATTGTGGTACTTACGTACGATGGAATATCCCTCAGCCATGAAATCAATGTCATAAGACCAGTAGCAGCAAAATGGGTGGATTCAGGTACGATGATTCTAAGTGAAATAAGTCACAGAGAAAAAGAAACTTATCATAAGATATCACTTATGAAGATCCTGTAAACATGGCTACACTTGAACTGAGTTAGGAAAGAGAACAGTGTCTCACATTTAGAAAACACTCTTATGCCTGCTTAAGGGGGAAGGAGAGGTGGGGTGATGCATAAAACCAGAGTTTGATATAAGCACAGGTACCGTTCCAAAAACCAACTATGGAATAGACAAGACCTACACCTTCCTCAGTGAAAGGGACTCAAAACCCCATATTTCCCGCAGAGGAATATATCTGACTAGTAAGAATCTTAAAACCTATGTATTAATATGTCTCCGTAAGGGAATCAAGTGTGTCTAGACTGGGATAAATATGGCAGCGAGAATCAGCTCAAACCCACTATAAAAAGGAATTTCAAAAATAAAACAAAAAAACTGGGAAATTCTTTACAATTCCTTCAGGGTCTCTGATGAAACCTGAAATGACCCTATCTACAATGACAGCTGGATGTGGCATAAGGCTGGACACTTGGGACTGAGAGGATTGGTGAGATTGGTTGAGCAAGTGCAGACCCTTTAAAGCAATAATGCATGGCACACATTCCATGGGTCCCAACTCTCCAGGTTGAAGGGAATATTACTACAGATATAACATGTACGGGAATCCTAGAGAACGGACACACTGTGAATACGAAAGGTTTCTAAAACTCAACGAATAGTCCCTCTCCTGGTGCTCCGGTTTGACTTTCCATCTGCTTTATTATCAACCTCCCAACTTGGAGAGACAGCCCCTTTAACCTCCTAGTTCGCACAGGTTGCCAAGTTGGCAGAGGATGAAAGGGAAGAGGGAGAACCAATGAGAGAGTAGCTGTTAGGCATTTGGACGGGCACATATCACTGTAATTTCCCGGCAGGAAGAAGAATTAACCAAAGTCTCAGCCACCCACCGGGAATCAGTATAGATCCTGAACCAAAATTTTGGACTTGCGGTCAGCTCACCAAAAACGAGTTGAAAAATGGAGCTCAGGGGCACAGCAATTCACAAACTGGCCGAGTAATAAAGAACAACTATCGTCCAAAAATCTGTTGAGGGAAGGCAACGAGGCGGACTTGAAAGCGAGGCAGAATAGCAGGAAACAGATTTCAAGAGGTACGTTGGAATCGCCTTTAAAGCACAGGAAGAGGGTAACAACTTCGACAATGATGCACTTGGCCAAAAAGGGCGTATGCGTTTTCTCCTGAATATATTCAGGAGAAAACGCATACGCCCTTTTTGGCCAAGCAAGCAAGCGGGCAATGCAAATCTGCACTACAAAGAAGTATCACTTCCCACCGGTCAAAAGGGACATCCACAAAATGTGTAAAAACCAGAAAGGCAAGACAGGCCCTGGAGAACAGGGAGCCTTGTTATGTTGATGGGCGGGATGTAAATTGCCAACTGCCTCTCTGGAGGAGTGCATTGTGTTCCCTAAAACAAGTAAACAACAGAGCTACAGAGCCAAGGGCACTTCCAGTCTAGGGAATATACCTGGGAAAAACTGAAAATCAATAAGACAGAGCCACCCCAAAATTTAGGGCTGCACTGCTTACAAGGACCTCAACTTGGGTACACCTTAAATATCCCAGGAAATATAAAATTGGTTCAAAAAATTGTGGTACTTACGTACGATGGAATATCCCTCAGCCATGAAATCAATGTCATAAGACCAGTAGCAGCAAAATGGGTGGATTCAGGTACGATGATTCTAAGTGAAATAAGTCACACAGAAAAAGAAACTTATCATAAGTTATCACTTATGAAGATCCTGTAAACATGGCTACACTTGAACTGAGTTAGGAAAGAGAACAGTGTCTCACATTTAGAAAACACTCTTATGCCTGCTTAAGGGGGAAGGAGAGGTGGGGTGATGCATAAAACCAGAGTTTGATATAAGCACAGGTACCGTTCCAAAAACCAACTATGGAATAGACAAGACCTACACCTTCCTCAGTGAAAGGGACTCAAAACCCCATATTTCCCGCAGAGGAATATATCTGACTAGTAAGAATCTTAAAACCTATGTATTGATATGTCTCCCTAAGGGAATCAAGTGTGTCTAGACTGGCATAAACATGGCAGCGAGAATCAGCTCAAACCCACTATAAAAAGGAATTTCAAAAACAAAACAAAAAAAAACTGGGAAATTCTTTACAATTCCTTCAGGGTCTCTGATGAAAGCTGAAATGACCCTATCTACAATGACAGCTGGATGTGGCATAAGGCTGGACACTTGGGACTGAGAGGATTGGTGAGATTGGGTGAGCAAATGCAGACCCTTTAAAGCAATAATGCATGGCACACATTCCATGGGTCCCAACTCTCCAGGTTGAAGGGAATATTACTACAGATATAACATGTACGGGAATCCTAGAGAACGGACACACTGTGAATACGAAAGGTTTCTAAAACTCAACGAATAGTCCCTCTCCTGGTGCTCCGGTTTGACTTTCCATCTGCTTTATTATCAATCTCCCAACTTGGAGAGACAGCCCCTTTAACCTCCTGGTTCGCACAGGTTGCCAATTTGGCAGAGGATGAAAGGGAAGAGGGAGAACCAATGAGAGAGTAGCTGTTAGGCATTTGGACGGGCACATATCACTGTAATTTCCCGGCAGGAAGAAGAATTAACCAAAGTCTCAGCCACCCACCGGGAATCAGTATAGATCCTGAACCAAAATTTTGGACTTGCGGTCAGCTCACCAAAAACGAGTTGAAAAATGGAGCTCAGGGGCACAGCAATTCACAAACTGGCCGAGTAATAAAGGACAACTATCGTCCAAAAATCTGTTGAGGGAAGGCAACGAGGCAGACTTGAAAGCGTGGCAGAATAGCAGGAAACAGATTTCAAGAGGTACGTTGGAATCGCCTTTAAAGCACAGGAAGAGGGGCACAACTTCGACAATGATGCACTTGGCCAAAAAGGGCGTATGCGTTTTCTCCTGAATATATTCAGGAGAAAACGCATACGCCCTTTTTGGCCAAGCAAGCAAGCGGGCAATGCAAATCTGCACTACAAAGAAGTATCACTTCCCAACGGTCAAAAGGGACATCCACAAAATGTGTAAAAACCAGAAAGGCAAGACAGGCCCTGGAGAACAGGGAGCCCTGTTATGCTGATGGGCGGGATGTAAATTGCCAACTGCCTCTCTGGAGGAGTGCATTGTGTTCCCTAAAACAAGTAAACAACAGAGCTACAGAGCCAAGGGCACTTCCAGTCTAGGGAATATACCTTGGGAAAACTGAAAATCAAAAAGACACAGCCACCCCAAAATTTAGGGCTGCACTGCTTACAAGGACCTCAACTTGGGTACACCTTAAATATCCCAGGAAATATAAAAATGGTTCAAAAAATTGTGGTACTTACGTACGATGGAATATCCCTCAGCCATGAAATCAATGTCATAAGACCAGTAGCAGCAAAATGGGTGGTTTTAGGTACGATGATTCTAAGTGAAATAAGACACACAGAAAAAGAAACTTATCATAAGATATCACTTATGAAGATCCTGTAAACATGGCTACACTTGAACTGAGTTAGGAAAGAGAACAGTGTCTCACATTTAGAAAACACTCTTATGCCTGCTTAAGGGGGAAGGAGAGGTGGGGTGATGCATAAAACCAGAGTTTGATATAAGCACAGGTACCGTTCCAAAAACCAACTATGGAATAGACAAGACCTACACCTTCCTCAGTGAAAGGGACTCAAAACCCCATATTTCCCGCAGAGGAATATATCTGACTAGTAAGAATCTTAAAACCTATGTATTGATATGTCTCCGTAAGGGAATCAAGTGTGTCTAGACTGGGATAAACATGGCAGCGAGTATCAGCTCAAACCCACTATAAAAAGGAATTTCAAAAATAAAACAAAAAAACTGGGAAATTCTTTACAATTCCTTCAGGGTCTCTGATGAAACCTGAAATGACCCTATCTACAATGACAGCTGGATGTGGCATAAGGCTGGACACTTGGGACTGAGAGGATTGGTGAGATTGGGTGAGCAAATGCAGACCCTTTAAAGCAATAATGCATGGCACACATTCCATGGGTCCCAACTCTCCAGGTTGAAGGGAATATTACTACAGATATAACATGTACGGGAATCCTAGAGAACGGACACACTGTGAATACGAAAGGTTTCTAAAACTCAACGAATAGTCCCTCTCCTGGTGCTCCGGTTTGACTTTCCATCTGCTTTATTATCAACCTCCCAACTTGGAGAGACAGCCCCTTTAACCTCCTGGTTCGCACAGGTTGCCAATTTGGCAGAGGATGAAAGGGAAGAGGGAGAACCAATGAGAGAGTAGCTGTTAGGCATTTGGACGGGCACATATCACTGTAATTTCCCGGCAGGAAGAAGAATTAACCAAAGTCTCAGCCACCCACCGGGAATCAGTATAGATCCTGAACCAAAATTTTGGACTTGCGGTCAGCTCACCAAAAACGAGTTGAAAAATGGAGCTCAGGGGCACAGCAATTCACAAACTGGCCGAGTAATAAAGGACAACTATCGTCCAAAAATCTGTTGAGGGAAGGCAACGAGGCGGACTTGAAAGCGAGGCAGAATAGCAGGAAACAGATTTCAAGAGGTACGTTGGAATCGCCTTTAAAGCACAGGAAGAGGGGCACAACTTCGACAATGATGCACTTGGCCAAAAAGGGCGTATGCGTTTTCTCCTGAATATATTCAGGAGAAAACGCATACGCCCTTTTTGGCCAAGCAAGCAAGCGGGCAATGCAAATCTGCACTACAAAGAAGTATCACTTCCCACCGGTCAAAAGGGACATCCACAAAATGTGTAAAAACCAGAAAGGCAAGACAGGCCCTGGAGAACAGGGAGCCTTGTTATGCTGATGGGCGGGATGTAAATTGCCAACTGCCTCTCTGGAGGAGTGCATTGTGTTCCCTAAAACAAGTAAACAACAGAGCTACAGAGCCAAGGGCACTTCCAGTCTAGGGAATATACCTTGGGAAAACTGAAAATCAAAAAGACACAGCCACCCCAAAATTTAGGGCTGCACTGCTTACAAGGACCTCAACTTGGGTACACCTTAAATATCCCAGGAAATATAAAAATGGTTCAAAAAATTGTGGTACTTACGTACGATGGAATATCCCTCAGCCATGAAATCAATGTCATAAGACCAGTAGCAGCAAAATGGGTGGATTCAGGTACGATGATTCTAAGTGAAATAAGTCACAGAGAAAAAGAAACTTATCATAAGATATCACTTATGAAGATACTGTAAACATGGCTACACGTGAACTGAGTTAGGAAAGAGAACACTGTCTCACATTTAGAAAACACTCTTATGCCTGCTTAAGGGGGAAGGAGAGGTGGGGTGATGCATAAAACCAGAGTTTGATATAAGCACAGGTACCGTTCCAAAAACCAACTATGGAATAGACAAGACCTACACCTTCCTCAGTGAAAGGGACTCAAAACCCCATATTTCCCGCAGAGGAATGTATCTGACTAGTAAGAATCTTAAAACCTATGTATTGATATGTCTCCGTAAGGGAATCAAGTGTGTCTAGACTGGGATAAATATGGCAGCGAGAATCAGCTCAAACCCACTATAAAAAGGAATTTCAAAAATAAAACAAAAAAACTGGGAAATTCTTTACAATTCCTTCAGGGTCTCTGATGAAACCTGAAATGACCCTATCTACAATGACAGCTGGATGTGGCATAAGGCTGGACACTTGGGACTGAGAGGATTGGTGAGATTGGGTGAGCAAATGCAATCCCTTTAAAGCAATAATGCATGGCACATATTCCATGGGTCCCAACTCTCCAGGTTGAAGGGAATATTACTACAGATATAACATGTACGGGAATCCTAGAGAACGGACACACTGTGAATACGAAAGGTTTCTAAAACTCAACGAATAGTCCCTCTCCTGGTGCTCCGGTTTGACTTTCCATCTGCTTTATTATCAACCTCCCAACTTGGAGAGACAGCCCCTTTAACCTCCTGGTTCGCACAGGTTGCCAATTTGGCAGAGGATGAAAGGGAAGAGGGAGAACCAATGAGAGAGTAGCTGTTAGGCATTTGGACGGGCACATATCACTGTAATTTCCCGGCAGGAAGAAGAATTAACCAAAGTCTCAGCCACCCACCGGGAAACAGTATAGATCCTGAACCAAAATTTTGGACTTGCGGTCAGCTCACCAAAAACGAGTTGAAAAATGGAGCTCAGGGGCACAGCAATTCACAAACTGGCCGAGTAATAAAGGACAACTATCGTCCAAAAATCTGTTGAGGGAAGGCAACGAGGCGGACTTGAAAGCGAGGCAGAATAGCAGGAAACAGATTTCAAGAGGTACGTAGGAATCGCCTTTAAAGCACAGGAAGAGGGGCACAACTTCGACAATGATGCACTTGGCCAAAAAGGGCGTATGCGTTTTCTCCTGAATATATTCAGGAGAAAACGCATACGCCCTTTTTGGCCAAGCAAGCAAGCGGGCAATGCAAATCTGCACTACAAAGAAGTATCACTTCCCACCGGTCAAAAGGGACATCCACAAAATGTGTAAAAACCAGAAAGGCAAGACAGGCCCTGGAGAACAGGGAGCCTTGTTATGCTGATGGGCGGGATGTAAATTGCCAACTGCCTCTCTGGAGGAGTGCATTGTGTTCCCTAAAACAAGTAAACAACAGAGCTACAGAGCCAAGGGCACTTCCAGTCTAGGGAATATACCTTGGGAAAACTGAAAATCAAAAAGACACAGCCACCCCAAAATTTAGGGCTGCACTGCTTACAAGGACCTCAACTTGGGTACACCTTAAATATCCCAGGAAATATAAAAATGGTTCAAAAAATTGTGGTACTTACGTACGATGGAATATCCCTCAGCCATGAAATCAATGTCATAAGACCAGTAGCAGCAAAATGGGTGGATTCAGGTACGATGATTCTAAGTGAAATAAGTCACAGAGAAAAAGAAACTTATCATAAGATATCACTTATGAAGATCCTGTAAACATGGCTACACTTGAACTGAGTTAGGAAAGAGAACAGTGTCTCACATTTAGAAAACACTCTTATGCCTGCTTAAGGGGGAAGGAGAGGTGGGGTGATGCATAAAACCAGAGTTTGATATAAGCACAGGTACCGTTCCAAAAACCAACTATGGAATAGACAAGACCTACACCTTCCTCAGTGAAAGGGACTCAAAACCCCATATTTCCCGCAGAGGAATGTATCTGACTAGTAAGAATCTTAAAACCTATGTATTGATATGTCTCCGTAAGGGAATCAAGTGTGTCTAGACTGGGATAAATATGGCAGCGAGAATCAGCTCAAACCCACTATAAAAAGGAATTTCAAAAATAAAACAAAAAAACTGGGAAATTCTTTACAATTCCTTCAGGGTCTCTGATGAAACCTGAAATGACCCTATCTACAATGACAGCTGGATGTGGCATAAGGCTGGACACTTGGGACTTAGAGGATTGGTGAGATTGGGTGAGCAAATGCAGACCCTTTAAAGCAATAATGCATGGCACACATTCCATGGGTCCCAACTCTCCAGGTTGAAGGGAATATTACTACAGATATAACATGTACGGGAATCCTAGAGAACGGACACACTGTGAATACGAAAGGTTTCTAAAACTCAACGAATAGTCCCTCTCCTGGTGCTCCGGTTTGACTTTCCATCTGCTTTATTATCAACCTCCCAACTTGGAGAGACAGCCCCTTTAACCTCCTGGTTCGCACAGGTTGCCAATTTGGCAGAGGATGAAAGGGAAGAGGGAGAACCAATGAGAGAGTAGCTGTTAGGCATTTGGACGGGCACATATCACTGTAATTTCCCGGCAGGAAGAAGAATTAACCAAAGTCTCAGCCACCCACCGGGAAACAGTATAGATCCTGAACCAAAATTTTGGACTTGCGGTCAGCTCACCAAAAACGAGTTGAAAAATGGAGCTCAGGGGCACAGCAATTCACAAACTGGCCGAGTAATAAAGGCAACTATCGTCCAAAAATCTGTTGAGGGAAGGCAACGAGGCGGACTTGAAAGCGAGGCAGAATAGCAGGAAACAGATTTCAAGAGGTACGTTGGAATCGCCTTTAAAGCACAGGAAGAGGGGCACAACTTCGACAATGATGCACTTGGCCAAAAAGGGCGTATGCGTTTTCTCCTGAATATATTCAGGAGAAAACGCATACGCCCTTTTTGGCCAAGCAAGCAAGCGGGCAATGCAAATCTCCACTACAAAGAAGTATCACTTCCCACCGGTCAAAAGGGACATCCACAAAATGTGTAAAAACCAGAAAGGCAAGACAGGCCCTGGAGAACAGGGAGCCTTGTTATGCTGATGGGCGGGATGTAAATTGCCAACTGCCTCTCTGGAGGAGTGCATTGTGTTCCCTAAAACAAGTAAACAACAGAGCTACAGAGCCAAGGGCACTTCCAGTCTAGGGAATATACCTTGGGAAAACTGAAAATCAAAAAGACACAGCCACCCCAAAATTTAGGGCTGCACTGCTTACAAGGACCTCAACTTGGGTACACCTTAAATATCCCAGGAAATATAAAAATGGTTCAAAAAATTGTGGTACTTACGTACGATGGAATATCCCTCAGCCATGAAATCAATGTCATAAGACCAGTAGCAGCAAAATGGGTGGATTCAGGTACGATGATTCTAAGTGAAATAAGTCACAGAGAAAAAGAAACTTATCATAAGATATCACTTATGAAGATCCTGTAAACATGGCTACACTTGAACTGAGTTAGGAAAGAGAACAGTGTCTCACATTTAGAAAACACTCTTATGCCTGCTTAAGGGGGAAGGAGAGGTGGGGTGATGCATAAAACCAGAGTTTGATATAAGCACAGGTACCGTTCCAAAAACCAACTATGGAATAGACAAGACCTACACCTTCCTCAGTGAAAGGGACTCAAAACCCCATATTTCCCGCAGAGGAATGTATCTGACTAGTAAGAATCTTAAAACCTATGTATTGATATGTCTCCGTAAGGGAATCAAGTGTGTCTAGACTGGGATAAATATGGCAGCGAGAATCAGCTCAAACCCACTATAAAAAGGAATTTCAAAAATAAAACAAAAAAACTGGGAAATTCTTTACAATTCCTTCAGGGTCAATGATGAAACCTGAAATGACCCTATCTACAATGACAGCTGGATGTGGCATAAGGCTGGACACTTGGGACTGAGAGGATTGGTGAGATTGGGTGAGCAAATGCAGACCCTTTAAAGCAATAATGCATGGCACACATTCCATGGGTCCCAACTCTCCAGGTTGAAGGGAATATTACTACAGATATAACATGTACGGGAATCCTAGAGAACGGACACACTGTGAATACGAAAGGTTTCTAAAACTCAACGAATAGTCCCTCTCCTGGTGCTCCGGTTTGACTTTCCATCTGCTTTATTATCAACCTCCCAACTTGGAGAGACAGCCCCTTTAACCTCCTTGTTCGCACAGGTTGCCAATTTGGCAGAGGATGAAAGGGAAGAGGGAGAACCAATGAGAGAGTAGCTGTTAGGCATTTGGACGGGCACATATCACTGTAATTTCCCGGCAGGAAGAAGAATTAACCAAAGTCTCAGCCACCCACCGGGAATCAGTATAGATCCTGAACCAAAATTTTGGACTTGCGGTCAGCTCACCAAAAACGAGTTGAAAAATGGAGCTCAGGGGCACAGCAATTCACAAACTGGCAGAGTAATAAAGAACAACTATCGTCCAAAAATCTGTTGAGGGAAGGCAACGAGGCGGACTTGAAAGCGAGGCAGAATAGCAGGAAACAGATTTCAAGAGGTACGTTGGAATCGCCTTTAAAGCACAGGAAGAGGGGCACAACTTCGACAATGATGCACTTGGCCAAAAAGGGCGTATGCGTTTTCTCCTGAATATATTCAGGAGAAAACGCATACGCCCTTTTTGGCCAAGCAAGCAAGCGGGCAATGCAAATCTCCACTACAAAGAAGTATCACTTCCCACCGGTCAAAAGGGACATCCACAAAATGTGTAAAAACCAGAAAGGCAAGACAGGCCCTGGAGAACAGGGAGCCTTGTTATGTTGATGGGCGGGATGTAAATTGCCAACTGCCTCTCTGGAGGAGTGCATTGTGTTCCCTAAAACAAGTAAACAACAGAGCTACAGAGCCAAGGGCACTTCCAGTCTAGGGAATATACCTGGGAAAAACTTAAAATCAATAAGACAGAGCCACCCCAAAATTTAGGGCTGCACTGCTTACAAGGACCTCAACTTGGGTACACCTTAAATATCCCAGGAAATATAAAATTGGTTCAAAAAATTGTGGTAATTACGTACGATGGAATATCCCTCAGCCATGAAATCAATGTCATGAGACCAGTAGCCGCAAAATGGGTGGATTCAGGTACGATGATTCTAAGTGAAATAAGTCACACAGAAAAAGAAACTTATCATAAGTTATCACTTATGAAGATCCTGTAAACATGGCTACACTTGAACTGAGTTAGGAAAGAGAACAGTGTCTCACATTTAGAAAACACTCTTATGCCTGCTTAACGGGGAAGGAGAGGTGGGGTGATGCATAAAACCAGAGTTTGATATAAGCACAGGTACCGTTCCAAAAACCAACTATGGAATAGACAAGACCTACACCTTCCTCAGTGAAAGGGACTCAAAACCCCATATTTCCCGCAGAGGAATATATCTGACTAGTAAGAATCTTAAAACCTATGTATTGATATGTCTCCGTAAGGGAATCAAGTGTGTCTAGACTGGCATAAACATGGCAGCGAGAATCAGCTCAAACCCACTATAAAAAGGAATTTCAAGAACAAAACAAAAAAAACTGGGAAATTCTTTACAATTCCTTCAGGGTCTCTGATGAAACCTGAAATGATCCTATCTACAATGACAGCTGGATGTGGCATAAGGCTGGACACTTGAGACTGAGAGGATTGGTGAGATTGGGTGAGCAAATGCAGACCCTTTAAAGCAATAATGCATGGCACACATTCCATGGGTCCCAACTCTCCAGGTTGAAGGGAATATTACTACAGATATAACATGTACGGGAATCCTAGAGAACGGACACACTGTGAATACGAAAGGTTTCTAAAACTCAACGAATAGTCCCTCTCCTGGTGCTCTGGTTTGACTTTCCATCTGCTTTATTATCAACCTCCCAACTTGGAGAGACAGCCCCTTTAACCTCCTGGTTCGCACAGGTTGCCAATTTGGCAGAGGATGAAAGGGAAGAGGGAGAACCAATGAGAGAGTAGCTGTTAGGCATTTGGACGGGCACATATCACTGTAATTTCCCGGCAGGAAGAAGAATTAACCAAAGCCTCAGCCACCCACCGGGAATCAGTATAGATCTTGAACCAAAATTTTGGACTTGCGGTCAGCTCACCAAAAACGAGTTGAAAAATGGAGCTCAGGGGCACAGCAATTCACAAACTGGCCGAGTAATAAAGGACAACTATCGTCCAAAAATCTGTTGAGGGAAGGCAACGAGGCGGACTTGAAAGCGAGGCAGAATAGCAGGAAACAGATTTCCAGAGGTACGTTGGAATCGCCTTTAAAGCACAGGAAGAGGGGCACAACTTCGACAATGATGCACTTGGCCAAAAAGGGCGTATGCGTTTTCTCCTGAATATATTCAGGAGAAAACGCATACGCCCTTTTTGGCCAAGCAAGAAAGCGGGCAATGCAAATCTGCACTACAAAGAAGTATCACTTCCCACCAGTCAAAAGGGACATCCACAAAATGTGTAAAAACCAGAAAGGCAAGACAGGCCCTGGAGAACAGGGTGCCTTGTTATGCTGATGGGCGGGATGTAAATTGCCAACTGCCTCTCTGGAGGAGTGCATTGTGTTCCCTAAAACAAGTAAACAACAGAGCTACAGAGCCAAGGGCACTTCCAGTCTAGGGAATATACCTTGGGAAAACTGAAAATCAAAAAGACACAGCCACCCCAAAATTTAGGGCTGCACTGCTTACAAGGACCTCAACTTGGGTACACCTTAAATATCCCAGGAAATATAAAAATGGTTCAAAAAATTGTGGTACTTACGTACGATGGAATATCCCTCAGCCATGAAATCAATGTCATAAGACCAGTAGCAGCAAAATGGGTGGATTCAGGTACGATGATTCTAAGTGAAATAAGTCACACAGAAAAAGAAACTTATCATAAGATATCACTTATGAAGATCCTGTAAACATGGCTACACTTGAACTGAGTTAGGAAAGAGAACAGTGTCTCACATTTAGAAAACACACTTATGCCTGCTTAAGGGGGAAGGAGAGGTGGGGTGATGCATAAAACCAGAGTTTGATATAAGCACAGGTACCGTTCCAAAAACCAACTATGGAATAGACAAGACCTACACCTTCCTCAGTGAAAGGGACTCAAAACCCCATATTTCCCGCAGAGGAATGTATCTGACTAGTAAGAATCTTAAAACCTATGTATTGATATGTCTCCGTAAGGGAATCAAGTGTGTCTAGACTGGGATAAATATGGCAGTGAGAATCAGCTCAAACCCACTATAAAAAGGAATTTCAAAAATAAAACAAAAAAACTGGGAAATTCTTTACAATTCCTTCAGGGTCAATGATGAAACCTGAAATGACCCTATCTACAATGACAGCTGGATGTGGCATAAGGCTGGACCCTTGGGACTGAGAGGATTGGTGAGATTGGGTGAGCAAATGCAGACCCTTTAAAGCAATAATGCATGGCACACATTCCATGGGTCCCAACTCTCCAGGTTGAAGGGAATATTACTACAGATATAACATGTACGGGAATCCTAGAGAACGGACACACTGTGAATACGAAAGGTTTCTAAAACTCAACGAATAGTCCCTCTCCTGGTGCTCCGGTTTGACTTTCCATCTGCTTTATTATCAACCTCCCAACTTGGAGAGACAGCCCCTTTAACCTCCTGGTTCGCACAGGTTGCCAATTTGGCAGAGGATGAAAGGGAAGAGGGAGAACCAATGAGAGAGTAGCTGTTAGGCATTTGGACGGGCACATATCACTGTAATTTCCCGGCAGGAAGAAGAATTAACCAAAGTCTCAGCCACCCACCGGGAATCAGTATAGATCCTGAACCAAAATTTTGGACTTGCGGTCAGCTCACCAAAAACGAGTTGATAAATGGAGCTCAGGGGCACAGCAATTCACAAACTGGCAGAGTAATAAAGAACAACTATTGTCCAAAAATCTGTTGAGGGAAGGCAACGAGGCGGACTTGAAAGCGAGGCAGAATAGCAGGAAACAGATTTCAAGAGGTACGTTGGAATCGCCTTTAAAGCACAGGAAGAGGGGCACAACTTCGACAATGATGCACTTGGCCAAAAAGGGCGTATGCATTTTCTCCTGAATATATTCAGGAGAAAACGCATACGCCCTTTTTGGCCAAGCAAGCAAGCGGGCAATGCAAATCTCCACTACAAAGAAGTATCACTTCCCACCGGTCAAAAGGGACATCCACAAAATGTGTAAAAACCAGAAAGGCAAGACAGGCCCTGGAGAACAGGGAGCCTTGTTATGTTGATGGGCGGGATGTAAATTGCCAACTGCCTCTCTGGAGGAGTGCATTGTGTTCCCTAAAACAAGTAAACAACAGAGCTACAGAGCCAAGGGCACTTCCAGTCTAGGGAATATACCTGGGAAAAACTTAAAATCAATAAGACAGAGCCACCCCAAAATTTAGGGCTGCACTGCTTACAAGGACCTCAACTTGGGTACACCTTAAATATCCCAGGAAATATAAAATTGGTTCAAAAAATTGTGGTAATTACGTACGATGGAATATCCCTCAGCCATGAAATCAATGTCATAAGACCAGTAGCAGCAAAATGGGTGGATTCAGGTACGATGATTCTAAGTGAAATAAGTCACACAGAAAAAGAAACTTATCATAAGTTATCACTTATGAAGATCCTGTAAACATGGCTACACTTGAACTGAGTTAGGAAAGAGAACAGTGTCTCACATTTAGAAAACACTCTTATGCCTGCTTAAGGGGGAAGGAGAGGTGGGGTGATGCATAAAACCAGAGTTGATATAAGCACAGGTACCGTTCCAAAAACCAACTATGGAATAGACAAGACCTACACCTTCCTCAGTGAAAGGGACTCAAAACCCCATATTTCCCGCAGAGGAATATATCTGACTAGTAAGAATCTTAAAACATATGTATTGATATGTCTCCGTAAGGGAATCAAGTGTGTCTAGACTGGGATAAATATGGCAGCGAGAATCAGCTCAAACCCACTATAAAAAGGAATTTCAAGAACAAAACAAAAAAAACTGGGAAATTCTTTACAATTCCTTCAGGGTCTCTGATGAAACCTGAAATGACCCTATCTACAATGACAGCTGGATGTGGCATAAGGCTGGACACTTGAGACTGAGAGGATTGGTGAGATTGGGTGAGCAAATGCAGACCCTTTAAAGCAATAATGCATGGCACACATTCCATGGGTCCCAACTCTCCAGGTTGAAGGGAATATTACTACAGATATAACATGTACGGGAATCCTAGAGAACGGACACACTGTGAATACGAAAGGTTTCTAAAACTCAACGAATAGTCCCTCTCCTGGTGCTCTGGTTTGACTTTCCATCTGCTTTATTATCAACCTCCCAACTTGGAGAGACAGCCCCTTTAACCTCCTGGTTCGCACAGGTTGCCAATTTGGCAGAGGATGAAAGGGAAGAGGGAGAACCAATGAGAGAGTAGCTGTTAGGCATTTGGACGGGCACATATCACTGTAATTTCCCGGAAGGAAGAAGAATTAACCAAAGCCTCAGCCACCCACCGGGAATCAGTATAGATCTTGAACCAAAATTTTGGACTTGCGGTCAGCTCACCAAAAACGAGTTGAAAAATGGAGCTCAGGGGCACAGCAATTCACAAACTGGCCGAGTAATAAAGGACAACTATCGTCCAAAAATCTGTTGAGGGAAGGCAACGAGGCGGACTTGAAAGCGAGGCAGAATAGCAGGAAACAGATTTCCAGAGGTACGTTGGAATCGCCTTTAAAGCACAGGAAGAGGGGCACAACTTCGACAATGATGCACTTGGCCAAAAAGGGCGTATGCGTTTTCTCCTGAATATATTCAGGAGAAAACGCATACGCCCTTTTTGGCCAAGCAAGAAAGCGGGCAATGCAAATCTGCACTACAAAGAAGTATCACTTCCCACCAGTCAAAAGGGACATCCACAAAATGTGTAAAAACCAGAAAGGCAAGACAGGCCCTGGAGAACAGGGTGCCTTGTTATGCTGATGGGCGGGATGTAAATTGCCAACTGCCTCTCTGGAGGAGTGCATTGTGTTCCCTAAAACAAGTAAACAACAGAGCTACAGAGCCAAGGGCACTTCCAGTCTAGGGAATATACCTTGGGAAAACTGAAAATCAAAAAGACACAGCCACCCCAAAATTTAGGGCTGCACTGCTTACAAGGACCTCAACTTGGGTACACCTTAAATATCCCAGGAAATATAAAAATGGTTCAAAAAATTGTGGTACTTACGTACGATGGAATATCCCTCAGCCATGAAATCAATGTCATAAGACCAGTAGCAGCAAAATGGGTGGATTCAGGTACGATGATTCTAAGTGAAATAAGTCACACAGAAAAAGAAACTTATCATAAGATATCACTTATGAAGATCCTGTAAACATGGCTACACTTGAACTGAGTTAGGAAAGAGAACAGTGTCTCACATTTAGAAAACACACTTATGCCTGCTTAAGGGGGAAGGAGAGGTGGGGTGATGCATAAAACCAGAGTTTGATATAAGCACAGGTACCGTTCCAAAAACCAACTATGGAATAGACAAGACCTACACCTTCCTCAGTGAAAGGGACTCAAAACCCCATATTTCCCGCAGAGGAATGTATCTGACTAGTAAGAATCTTAAAACCTATGTATTGATATGTCTCCGTAAGGGAATCAAGTGTGTCTAGACTGGGATAAATATGGCAGCGAGAATCAGCTCAAACCCACTATAAAAAGGAATTTCAAAAATAAAACAAAAAAACTGGGAAATTCTTTACAATTCCTTCAGGGTCAATGATGAAACCTGAAATGACCCTATCTACAATGACAGCTGGATGTGGCATAAGGCTGGACACTTGGGACTGAGAGGATTGGTGAGATTGGGTGAGCAAATGCAGACCCTTTAAAGCAATAATGCATGGCACACATTCCATGGGTCCCAACTCTCCAGGTTGAAGGGAATATTACTACAGATATAACATGTACGGGAATCCTAGAGAACGGACACACTGTGAATACGAAAGGTTTCTAAAACTCAACGAATAGTCCCTCTCCTGGTGCTCCGGTTTGACTTTCCATCTGCTTTATTATCAACCTCCCAACTTGGAGAGACAGCCCCTTTAACCTCCTGGTTCGCACAGGTTGCCAATTTGGCAGAGGATGAAAGGGAAGAGGGAGAACCAATGAGAGAGTAGCTGTTAGGCATTTGGACGGGCACATATCACTGTAATTTCCCAGCAGGAAGAAGAATTAACCAAAGTCTCAGCCACCCACCGGGAATCAGTATAGATCCTGAACCAAAATTTTGGACTTGCGGTCAGCTCACCAAAAACGAGTTGAAAAATGGAGCTCAGGGGCACAGCAATTCACAAACTGGCAGAGTAATAAAGAACAACTATTGTCCAAAATTCTGTTGAGGGAAGGCAACGAGGCGGACTTGAAAGCGAGGCAGAATAGCAGGAAACAGATTTCAAGAGGTACGTTGGAATCGCCTTTAAAGCACAGGAAGAGGGGCACAACTTCGACAATGATGCACTTGGCCAAAAAGGGCGTATGCGTTTTCTCCTGAATATATTCAGGAGAAAACGCATACGCCCTTTTTGGCCAAGCAAGCAAGCGGGCAATGCAAATCTCCACTACAAAGAAGAATCACTTCCCACCGGTCAAAAGGGACATCCACAAAATGTGTAAAAACCAGAAAGGCAAGACAGGCCCTGGAGAACAGGGAGCCTTGTTATGTTGATGGGCGGGATGTAAATTGCCAACTGCCTCTCTGGAGGAGTGCATTGTGTTCCCTAAAACAAGTAAACAACAGAGCTACAGAGCCAAAGGCACTTCCAGTCTAGGGAATATACCTGGGAAAAACTTAAAATCAATAAGACAGAGCCACCCCAAAATTTAGGGCTGCACTGCTTACAAGGACCTCAACTTGGGTACACCTTAAATATCCCAGGAAATATAAAATTGGTTCAAAAAATTGTGGTAATTACGTACGATGGAATATCCCTCAGCCATGAAATCAATGTCATAAGACCAGTAGCAGCAAAATGGGTGGATTCAGGTACGATGATTCTAAGTGAAATAAGTCACACAGAAAAATAAACTTATCATAAGTTATCACTTATGAAGATCCTGTAAACATGGCTACACTTGAACTGAGTTAGGAAAGAGAACAGTGTCTCACATTTAGAAAACACTCTTATGCCTGCTTAAGGGGGAAGGAGAGGTGGGGTGATGCATAAAACCAGAGGTGATATAAGCACAGGTACCGTTCCAAAAACCAACTATGGAATAGACAAGACCTACACCTTCCTCAGTGAAAGGGACTCAAAACCCCATATTTCCCGCAGAGGAATATATCTGACTAGTAAGAATCTTAAAACCTATGTATTGATATGTCTCCGTAAGGGAATCAAGTGTGTCTAGACTGGCATAAACATGGCAGCGAGAATCAGCTCAAACCCACTATAAAAAGGAATTTCAAGAACAAAACAAAAAAAACTGGGAAATTCTTTACAATTCCTTCAGGGTCTCTGATGAAACCTGAAATGACCCTATCTACAATGACAGCTGGATGTGGCATAAGGCTGGACACTTGAGACTGAGAGGATTGGTGAGATTGGGTGAGCAAATGCAGACCCTTTAAAGCAATAATGCATGGCACACATTCCATGGGTCCCAACTCTCCAGGTTGAAGGGAATATTACTACAGATATAACATGTACGGGAATCCTAGAGAACGGACACACTGTGAATACGAAAGGTTTCTAAAACTCAACGAATAGTCCCTCTCCTGGTGCTCTGGTTTGACTTTCCATCTGCTTTATTATCAACCTCCCAACTTGGAGAGACAGCCCCTTTAACCTCCTGGTTCGCACAGGTTGCCAATTTGGCAGAGGATGAAAGGGAAGAGGGAGAACCAATGAGAGAGTAGCTGTTAGGCATTTGGACGGGCACATATCACTGTAATTTCCCGGCAGGAAGAAGAATTAACCAAAGCCTCAGCCACCCACCGGGAATCAGTATAGATCTTGAACCAAAATTTTGGACTTGCGGTCAGCTCACCAAAAACGAGTTGAAAAATGGAGCTCAGGGGCACAGCAATTCACAAACTGGCCGAGTAATAAAGGACAACTATCGTCCAAAAATCTGTTGAGGGAAGGCAACGAGGCGGACTTGAAAGCGAGGCAGAATAGCAGGAAACAGATTTCCAGAGGTACGTTGGAATCGCCTTTAAAGCACAGGAAGAGGGGCACAACTTCGACAATGATGCACTTGGCCAAAAAGGGCGTATGCGTTTTCTCCTGAATATATTCAGGAGAAAACGCATACGCCCTTTTTGGCCAAGCAAGAAAGCGGGCAATGCAAATCTGCACTACAAAGAAGTATCACTTCCCACCGGTCAAAAGGGACATCCACAAAATGTGTAAAAACCAGAAAGGCAAGACAGGCCCTGGAGAACAGGGTGCCTTGTTATGCTGATGGGCGGGATGTAAATTGCCAACTGCCTCTCTGGAGGAGTGCATTGTGTTCCCTAAAACAAGTAAACAACAGAGCTACAGAGCCAAGGGCACTTCCAGTCTAGGGAATATACCTTGGGAAAACTGAAAATCAAAAAGACACAGCCACCCCAAAATTTAGGGCTGCACTGCTTACAAGGACCTCAACTTGGGTACACCTTAAATATCCCAGGAAATATAAAAATGGTTCAAAAAATTGTGGTACTTACGTACGATGGAATATCCCTCAGCCATGAAATCAATGTCATAAGACCAGTAGCAGCAAAATGGGTGGATTCAGGTACGATGATTCTAAGTGAAATAAGTCACACAGAAAAAGAAACTTATCATAAGATATCACTTATGAAGATCCTGTAAACATGGCTACACTTGAACTGAGTTAGGAAAGAGAACAGTGTCTCACATTTAGAAAACACACTTATGCCTGCTTAAGGGGGAAGGAGAGGTGGGGTGATGCATAAAACCAGAGTTTGATATAAGCACAGGTACCGTTCCAAAAACCAACTATGGAATAGACAAGACCTACACCTTCCTCAGTGAAAGGGACTCAAAACCCCATATTTCCCGCAGAGGAATATATCTGACTAGTAAGAATCTTAAAACCTATGTATTGATATGTCTCCGTAAGGGAATCAAGTGTGTCTAGACTGGGATAAATATGGCAGCGAGAATCAGCTCAAACCCACTATAAAAAGGAATTTCAAAAATAAAACAAAAAAACTGGGAAATTCTTTACAATTCCTTCAGGGTCTCTGATGAAACCTGAAATGACCCTATCTACAATGACAGCTGGATGTGGCATAAGGCTGGACACTTGGGACTGAGAGGATTGGTGAGATTGGGTGAGCAAATGCAGACCCTTTAAAGCAATAATGCATGGCACACATTCCATGGGTCCCAACTCTCCAGGTTGAAGGGAATATTACTACAGATATAACATGTACGGGAATCCTAGAGAACGGACACACTGTGAATACGAAAGGTTTCTAAAACTCAACGAATAGTCCCTCTCCTGGTGCTCTGGTTTGACTTTCCATCTGCTTTATTATCAACCTCCCAACTTGGAGAGACAGCCCCTTTAACCTCCTGGTTCGCACAGGTTGCCAATTTGGCAGAGGATGAAAGGGAAGAGGGAGAACCAATGTGAGAGTAGCTGTTAGGCATTTGGACGGGCACATATCACTGTAATTTCCCGGCAGGAAGAAGAATTAACCAAAGTCTCAGCCACCCACCGGGAATCAGTATAGATCCTGAACCAAAATTTTGGACTTGCGGTCAGCTCACCAAAAACGAGTGGAAAAATGGAGCTCAGGGGCACAGCCATTCACAAACTGTCCGAGTAATAAAGGACAACTATCGTCCAAAAATCTGTTGAGGGAAGGCAACGAGGCGGACTTGAAAGCGAGGCAGAATAGCAGGAAACAGATTTCAAGAGGTACGTTGGAATCGCCTTTAAAGCACAGGAAGAGGGGCACAACTTCGACAATGATGCACTTGGCCAAAAAGGGCGTATGCGTTTTCTCCTGAATATATTCAGGAGAAAACGCATACGCCCTTTTTGGCCAAGCAAGCAAGCGGGCAATGCAAATCTGCACTACAAAGAAGTATCACTTCCCACCGGTCAAAAGGGACATCCACAAAATGTGTAAAAACCAGAAAGGCAAGACAGGCCCTGGAGAACAGGGAGCCTTGTTATGCTGATGGGCGGGATGTAAATTGCCAACTGCCTCTCTGGAGGAGTGCATTGTGTTCCCTAAAACAAGTAAACAACAGAGCTACAGAGCCAAGGGCACTTCCAGTCTAGGGAATATACCTTGGGAAAACTGAAAATCAAAAAGACACAGCCACCCCAAAATTTAGGGCTGCACTGCTTACAAGGACCTCAACTTGGGTACACCTTAAATATCCCAGGAAATATAAAAATGGTTCAAAAAATTGTGGTACTTACGTACGATGGAATATCCCTCAGCCATGAAATCAATGTCATAAGACCAGTAGCAGCAAAATGGGTGGATTCAGGTACGATGATTCTAAGTGAAATAAGTCACACAGAAAAAGAAACTTATCATAAGATATCACTTATGAAGATCCTGTAAACATGGCTACACTTGAACTGAGTTAGGAAAGAGAACAGTGTCTCACATTTAGAAAACACTCTTATGCCTGCTTAAGGGGGAAGGAGAGGTGGGGTGATGCATAAAACCAGAGTTTGATATAAGCACAGGTACCGTTCCAAAAACCAACTATGGAATAGACAAGACCTACACCTTCCTCAGTGAAAGGGACTCAAAACCCCATATTTCCCGCAGAGGAATATATCTGACTAGTAAGAATCTTAAAACCTATGTATTGATATGTCTCCGTAAGGGAATCAAGTGTGTCTAGACTGGGATAAATATGGCAGCGAGAATCAGCTCAAACCCACTATAAAAAGGAATTTCAAAAATAAAACAAAAAAACTGGGAAATTCTTTACAATTCCTTCAGGGTCTCTGATGAATCCTGAAATGACCCTATCTACAATGACAGCTGGATGTGGCATAAGGCTGGACACTTGGGACTGAGAGGATTGGTGAGATTGGGTGAGCAAATGCAGACCCTTTAAAGCAATAATGCATGGCACACATTCCATGGGTCCCAACTCTCCAGGTTGAAGGGAATATTACTACAGATATAACATGTACGGGAATCCTAGAGAACGGACACACTGTGAATACGAAAGGTTTCTAAAACTCAACGAATAGTCCCTCTCCTGGTGCTCTGGTTTGACTTTCCATCTGCTTTATTATCAACCTCCCAACTTGGAGAGACAGCCCCTTTAACCTCCTGGTTCGCACAGGTTGCCAATTTGGCAGAGGATGAAAGGGAAGAGGGAGAACCAATGAGAGAGTAGCTGTTAGGCATTTGGACGGGCACATATCACTGTAATTTCCCGGCAGGAAGAAGAATTAACCAAAGTCTCAGCCACCCACCGGGAATCAGTATAGATCCTGAACCAAAATTTTGGACTTGCGGTCAGCTCACCAAAAACGAGTGGAAAAATGGAGCTCAGGGGCACAGCCATTCACAAACTGTCCGAGTAATAAAGGACAACTATCGTCCAAAAATCTGTTGAGGGAAGGCAACGAGGCGGACTTGAAAGCGAGGCAGAATAGCAGGAAACAGATTTCAAGAGGTACGTTGGAATCGCCTTTAAAGCACAGGAAGAGGGGCACAACTTCGACAATGATGCACTTGGCCAAAAAGGGCGTATGCGTTTTCTCCTGAATATATTCAGGAGAAAACGCATACGCCCTTTTTGGCCAAGCAAGCAAGCGGGCAATGCAAATCTGCACTACAAAGAAGTATCACTTCCCACCGGTCAAAAGGGACATCCACAAAATGTGTAAAAACCAGAAAGGCAAGACAGGCCCTGGAGAACAGGGAGCCTTGTTATGCTGATGGGCGGGATGTAAATTGCCAACTGCCTCTCTGGAGGAGTGCATTGTGTTCCCTAAAACAAGTAAACAACAGAGCTACAGAGCCAAGGGCACTTCCAGTCTAGGGAATATACCTTGGGAAAACTGAAAATCAAAAAGACACAGCCACCCCAAACTTTAGGGCTGCACTGCTTACAAGGACCTCAACTTGGGTACACCTTAAATATCCCAGGAAATATAAAAATGGTTCAAAAAATTGTGGTACTTACGTACGATGGAATATCCCTCAGCCATGAAATCAATGTCATAAGACCAGTAGCAGCAAAATGGGTGGATTCAGGTACGATGATTCTAAGTGAAATAAGTCACACAGAAAAAGAAACTTATCATAAGATATCACTTATGAAGATCCTGTAAACATGGCTACACTTGAACTGAGTTAGGAAAGAGAACAGTGTCTCACATTTAGAAAACACTCTTATGCCTGCTTAATGGGGAAGGAGAGGTGGGGTGATGCGTAAAACCAGAGTTTGATATAAGCACAGGTACCGTTCCAAAAACCAACTATGGAATAGACAAGACCTACACCTTCCTCAGTGAAAGGGACTCAAAACCCCATATTTCCTGCAGAGGAATATATCTGACTAGTAAGAATCTTAAAACCTATGTATTGATATGTCTCCGTAAGGGAATCAAGTGTGTCTAGACTGGGATAAATATGGCAGCGAGAATCAGCTCAAACCCACTATGAAAAGGAATTTCAAAAATAAAACAAAAAAACTGGGAAATTCTTTACAATTCCTTCAGGGTCTCTGATGAAACCTGAAATGACCCTATCTACAATGACAGCTGGATGTGGCATAAGGCTGGACACTTGGGACTGAGAGGATTGGTGAGATTGGGTGAGCAAATGCAGACCCTTTAAAGCAATAATGCATGGCACACATTCCATGGGTCCCAACTCTCCAGGTTGAAGGGAATATTACTACAGATATAACATGTACGGGAATCCTAGAGAACGGACACACTGTGAATACGAAAGGTTTCTAAAACTCAACGAATAGTCCCTCTCCTGGTGCTCTGGTTTGACTTTCCATCTGCTTTATTATCAACCTCCCAACTTGGAGAGACAGCCCCTTTAACCTCCTGGTTCGCACAGGTTGCCAATTTGGCAGAGGATGAAAGGGAAGAGGGAGAACCAATGAGAGAGTAGCTGTTAGGCATTTGGACGGGCACATATCACTGTAATTTCCCGGCAGGAAGAAGAATTAACCAAAGTCTCAGCCACCCACCGGGAATCAGTATAGATCCTGAACCAAAATTTTGGACTTGCGGTCAGCTCACCAAAAACGAGTGGAAAAATGGAGCTCAGGGGCACAGCCATTCACAAACTGTCCGAGTAATAAAGGACAACTATCGTCCAAAAATCTGTTGAGGGAAGGCAACGAGGCGGACTTGAAAGCGAGGCAGAATAGCAGGAAACAGATTTCAAGAGGTACGTTGGAATCGCCTTTAAAGCACAGGAAGAGGGGCACAACTTCGACAATGATGCACTTGGCCAAAAAGGGCGTATGCGTTTTCTCCTGAATATATTCAGGAGAAAACGCATACGCCCTTTTTGGCCAAGCAAGCAAGCGGGCAATGCAAATCTGCACTACAAAGAAGTATCACTTCCCACCGGTCAAAAGGGACATCCACAAAATGTGTAAAAACCAGAAAGGCAAGACAGGCCCTGGAGAACAGGGAGCCTTGTTATGCTGATGGGCGGGATGTAAATTGCCAACTGCCTCTCTGGAGGAGTGCATTGTGTTCCCTAAAACAAGTAAACAACAGAGCTACAGAGCCAAGGGCACTTCCAGTCTAGGGAATATACCTTGGGAAAACTGAAAATCAAAAAGACACAGCCACCCCAAACTTTAGGGCTGCACTGCTTACAAGGACCTCAACTTGGGTACACCTTAAATATCCCAGGAAATATAAAAATGGTTCAAAAAATTGTGGTACTTACGTACGATGGAATATCCCTCAGCCATGAAATCAATGTCATAAGACCAGTAGCAGCAAAATGGGTGGATTCAGGTACGATGATTCTAAGTGAAATAAGTCACACAGAAAAAGAAACTTATCATAAGATATCACTTATGAAGATCCTGTAAACATGGCTACACTTGAACTGAGTTAGGAAAGAGAACAGTGTCTCACATTTAGAAAACACTCTTATGCCTGCTTAATGGGGAAGGAGAGGTGGGGTGATGCGTAAAACCAGAGTTTGATATAAGCACAGGTACCGTTCCAAAAACCAACTATGGAATAGACAAGACCTACACCTTCCTCAGTGAAAGGGACTCAAAACCCCATATTTCCTGCAGAGGAATATATCTGACTAGTAAGAATCTTAAAACCTATGTATTGATATGTCTCCGTAAGGGAATCAAGTGTGTCTAGACTGGGATAAATATGGCAGCGAGAATCAGCTCAAACCCACTATGAAAAGGAATTTCAAAAATAAAACAAAAAAACTGGGAAATTCTTTACAATTCCTTCAGGGTCTCTGATGAAACCTGAAATGACCCTATCTACAATGACAGCTGGATGTGGCATAAGGCTGGACACTTGGGACTGAGAGGATTGGTGAGATTGGGTGAGCAAATGCAGACCCTTTAAAGCAATAATGCATGGCACACATTCCATGGGTCCCAACTCTCCAGGTTGAAGGGAATATTACTACAGATATAACATGTACGGGAATCCTAGAGAACGGACACACTGTGAATACGAAAGGTTTCTAAAACTCAACGAATAGTCCCTCTCCTTGTGCTCCGGTTTGACTTTCCATCTGCTTTATTATCAACCTCCCAACTTGGAGAGACAGCCCCTTTAACCTCCTGGTTCGCACAGGTTGCCAATTTGGCAGAGGATGAAAGGGAAGAGGGAGAACCAATGAGAGAGTAGCTGTTAGGCATTTGGACGGGCACATATCACTGTAATTTCCCGGCAGGAAGAAGAATTAACCAAAGTCTCAGCCACCCACCGGGAATCAGTATAGATCCTGAACCAAAATTTTGGACTTGCGGTCAGCTCACCAAAAACGAGTTGAAAAATGGAGCTCAGGGGCACAGCAATTCACAAACTGGCCGAGTAATAAAGGACAACTATCGTCCAAAAATCTGTTGAGGGAAGGCAATGAGGCGGACTTGAAAGCGAGGAAAAATAGCAGGAAACAGATTTCCAGAGGTACGTTGGAATCGCCTTTAAAGCACAGGAAGAGGGGCACAACTTCGACAATGATGCACTTGGCCAAAAAGGGCGTATGCGTTTTCTCCTGAATATATTCAGGAGAAAACGCATACGCCCTTTTTGGCCAAGCAAGCAAGCGGGCAATGCAAATCTGCACTACAAAGAAGTATCACTTCCCACCGGTCAAAAGGGACATCCACAAAATGTGTAAAAACCAGAAAGGCAAGACAGGCCCTGGAGAACAGGGAGCCTTGTTATGTTGATGGGCGGGATGTAAATTGCCAACTGCCTCTCTGGAGGAGTGCATTGTGTTCCCTAAAACAAGTAAACAACAGAGCTACAGAGCCAAGGGCACTTCCAGTCTAGGGAATATACCTGGGAAAAACTGAAAATCAATAAGACAGAGCCACCCCAAAATTTAGGGCTGCACTGCTTACAAGGACCTCAACTTGGGTACACCTTAAATATCCCAGGAAATATAAAATTGGTTCAAAAAATTGTGGTACTTACGTACGATGGAATATCCCTCAGCCATGAAATCAATGTCATAAGACCAGTAGCAGCAAAATGGGTGGATTCAGGTACAATGATTCTAAGTGAAATAAGTCACAGAGAAAAAGAAACTTATCATAAGTTATCACTTATGAAGATCCTGTAAACATGGCTACACTTGAACTGAGTTAGGAAAGAGAACAGTGTCTCACATTTAGAAAACACTCTTATGCCTGCTTAAGGGGGAAGGAGAGGTGGGGTGATGCATAAAACCAGAGTTTGATATAAGCACAGGTACCGTTCCAAAAACCAACTATGGAATAGACAAGACCTACACCTTCCTCAGTGAAAGGGACTCAAAACCCCATATTTCCCGCAGAGGAATATATCTGACTAGTAAGAATCTTAAAACCTATGTATTGATATGTCTCCGTAAGGGAATCAAGTGTGTCTAGACTGGGATAAATATGGCAGCGAGAATCAGCTCAAACCCACTATAAAAAGGAATTTCAAAAATAAAACAAAAAAACTAGGAAATTCTTTACAATTCCTTCAGGGTCTCTGATGAAACCTGAAATGACCCTATCTACAATGACAGCTGGATGTGGCATAAGGCTGGACACTTGGGACTGAGAGGATTGGTGAGATTGGGTGAGCAAATGCAGACCCTTTAAAGCAATAATGCATGGCACACATTCCATGGGTCCCAACTCTCCAGGTTGAAGGGAGTATTACTACAGATATAACATGTACGGGAATCCTAGAGAACGGACACACTGTGAATACGAAAGGTTTCTAAAACTCAACGAATAGTCCCTCTCCTGGTGCTCCGGTTTGACTTTCCATCTGCTTTATTATCAACCTCCCAACTTGGAGAGACAGCCCCTTTAACCTCCTGGTTCGCACAGGTTGCCAATTTGGCAGAGGATGAAAGGGAAGAGGGAGAACCAATGAGAGAGTAGCTGTTAGGCATTTGGATGGGCACATATCACTGTAATTTCCCGGCAGGAAGAAGAATTAACCAAAGTCTCAGCCACCCACCGGGAATCAGTATAGATCCTGAACCAAAATTTTGGACTTGCGGTCAGCTCACCAAAAACGAGTTGAAAAATGGAGCTCAGGGGCACAGCAATTCACAAACTGGCCAAGTAATAAAGGACAACTATCGTCCAAAAATCTGTTGAGGGAAGGCAACGAGGCGGACTTGAAAGCGAGGCAGAATAGCAGGAAACAGATTTCAAGAGGTACGTTGGAATCGCCTTTAAAGCACAGGAAGAGGGGCACAACTTCGACAATGATGCACTTGGCCAAAAAGGGCGTATGCGTTTTCTCCTGAATATATTCAGGAGAAAACGCATACGCCCTTTTTGGCCAAGCTAGCAAGCGGGCAATGCAAATCTGCACTACAAAGAAGTATCACTTCCCACCGGTCAAAAGGGACATCCACAAAATGTGTAAAAACCAGAAAGGCAAGACAGGCCCTGGAGAACAGGGAGCCTTGTTATGCTGATGGGCTGGATGTAAATTGCCAACTGCCTCTCTGGAGGAGTGCATTGTGTTCCCTAAAACAAGTAAACAACAGAGCTACAGAGCCAAGGGCACTTCCAGTCTAGGGAATATACCTTGGGAAAACTGAAAATCAAAAAGACACAGCCACCCCAAAATTTAGGGCTGCACTGCTTACAAGGATCTCAACTTGGGTACACCTTAAATATCCCAGGAAATATAAAATTGGTTCAAAAAATTGTGGTACTTACGTACGATGGAATATCCCTCAGCCATGAAATCAATGTCATAAGACCAGTAGCAGCAAAATGGGTGGATTCAGGTACGATGATTCTAAGTGAAATAAGTCACACAGAAAAAGAAACTTATCATAAGATATCACTTTTGAAGATCCTGTAAACATGGCTACACTTGAACTGAGTTAGGAAAGAGAACAGTGTCTCACATTTAGAAAACACTCTTATGCCTGCTTAAGGGGGAAGGAGAGGTGGGGTGATGCATAAAACCAGAGTTTGATATAAGCACAGGTACCGTTCCAAAAACCAACTATGGAATAGACAAGACCTACACCTTCCTCAGTGAAAGGGACTCAAAACCCCATATTTCCCTCAGAGGAATATATCTGACTAGTAAGAATCTTAAAACCTATGTATTGATATGTCTCCATAAGGGAATCAAGTGTGTCTAGACTGGGATAAATATGGCAGCGAGAATCAGCTCAAACCCACTATAAAAAGGAATTTCAAAAATAAAACAAAAAAACTGGGAAATTCTTTACAATTCCTTCAGGGTCTCTGATGAAACCTGAAATGACCCTATCTACAATGACAGCTGGATGTGGCATAAGGCTGGACACTTGGGACTGAGAGGATTGGTGAGATTGGGTGAGCAAATGCAGACCCTTTAAAGCAATAATGCATGGCACACATTCCATGGGTCCCAACTCTCCAGGTTGAAGGGAATATTACTACAGATATAACATGTACGGGAATCCTAGAGAACGGACACACTGTGAATACGAAAGGTTTCTAAAACTCAACGAATAGTCCCTCTCTTGGTGCTCCGGTTTGACTTTCCATCTGCTTTATTATCAACCTCCCAACTTGGAGAGACAGCCCCTTTAACCTCCTGGTTCGCACAGGTTGCCAATTTGGCAGAGGATGAAAGGGAAGAGGGAGAACCAATGAGAGAGTAGCTGTTAGGCATTTGGACGGGCACATATCACTGTAATTTCCCGGCAGGAAGAAGAATTAACCAAAGTCTCAGCCACCCACCGGGAATCAGTATAGATCCTGAACCAAAATTTTGGACTTGCGGTCAGCTCACCAAAAACGAGTTGAAAAATGGAGCTCAGGGGCACAGCAATTCACAAACTGGCCGAGTAATAAAGAACAACTATCGTCCAAAAATCTGTTGAGGGAAGGCAACGAGGCGGACTTGAAAGCGAGGCAGAATAGCAGGAAACAGATTTCCAGAGGTACGTTGGAATCGCCTTTAAAGCACAGGAAGAGGGGCACAACTTCGACAATGATGCACTTGGCCAAAAAGGGCGTATGCGTTTTCTCCTGAATATATTCAGGAGAAAACGCATACGCCCTTTTTGGCCAAGCAAGCAAGCGGGCAATGCAAATCTGCACTACAAAGAAGTATCACTTCCCACCGGTCAAAAGGGACATCCACAAAATGTGTAAAAACCAGAAAGGCAAGACAGGCCCTGGAGAACAGGGAGCCTTTTTATGTTGATGGGCGGGATGTAAATTGCCAACTGCCTCTCTGGAGGAGTGCATTGTGTTCCCTAAAACAAGTAAACAACAGAGCTACAGAGCCAAGGGCACTTCCAGTCTAGGGAATATACCTGGGAAAAACTGAAAATCAATAAGACAGAGCCACCCCAAAATTTAGGGCTGCACTGCTTACAAGGACCTCAACTTGGGTACACCTTAAATATCCCAGGAAATATAAAATTGGTTCAAAAAATTGTGGTACTTACATACGATGGAATATCCCTCAGCCATGAAATCAATGTCATAAGACCAGTAGCAGCAAAATGGTTGGATTCAGGTACGATGATTCTAAGTGAAATAAGTCACAGAGAAAAAGAAACTTATCATAAGTTATCACTTATGAAGATCCTGTAAACATGGCTACACTTGAACTGAGTTAGGAAAGAGAACAGTGTCTCACATTTAGAAAACACTCTTATGCCTGCTTAAGGGGGAAGGAGAGGTGGGGTGATGCATAAAACCAGAGTTTGATATAAGCACAGGTACCGTTCCAAAAACCAACTATGGAATAGACAAGACCTACACCTTCCTCAGTGAAAGGGACTCAAAACCCCATATTTCCCGCAGAGGAATATATCTGACTAGTAAGAATCTTAAAACCTATGTATTGATATGTCTCCGTAAGGGAATCAAGTGTGTCTAGACTGGGATAAATATGGCAGCGAGAATCAGCTCAAACCCACTATAAAAAGGAATTTCAAAAATAAAACAAAAAAACTAGGAAATTCTTTACAATTCCTTCAGGGTCTCTGATGAAACCTGAAATGACCCTATCTACAATGACAGCTGGATGTGGCATAAGGCTGGACACTTGGGACTGAGAGGATTGGTGAGATTGGGTGAGCAAATGCAGACCCTTTAAAGCAATAATGCATGGCACACATTCCATGGGTCCCAACTCTCCAGGTTGAAGGGAGTATTACTACAGATATAACATGTACGGGAATCCTAGAGAACGGACACACTGTGAATACGAAAGGTTTCTAAAACTCAACGAATAGTCCCTCTCCTGGTGCTCCGGTTTGACTTTCCATCTGCTTTATTATCAACCTCCCAACTTGGAGAGACAGCCCCTTTAACCTCCTGGTTCGCACAGGTTGCCAATTTGGCAGAGGATGAAAGGGAAAAGGGAGAACCAATGAGAGAGTAGCTGTTAGGCATTTGGACGGGCACATATCACTGTAATTTCCCGGCAGGAAGAAGAATTAACCAAAGTCTCAGCCACCCACCGGGAATCAGTATAGATCCTGAACCAAAATTTTGGACTTGCGGTCAGCTCACCAAAAACGAGTTGAAAAATGGAGCTCAGGGGCACAGCAATTCACAAACTGGCCGAGTAATAAAGGACAACTATCGTCCAAAAATCTGTTGAGGGAAGGCAACGAGGCGGACTTGAAAGCGAGGCAGAATAGCAGGAAACAGATTTCAAGAGGTACGTTGGAATCGCCTTTAAAGCACAGGAAGAGGGGCACAACTTCGACAATGATGCACTTGGCCAAAAAGGGCGTATGCGTTTTCTCCTGAATATATTCAGGAGAAAACGCATACGCCCTTTTTGGCCAAGCAAGCAAGCGGGCAATGCAAATCTGCACTACAAAGAAGTATCACTTCCCTCCGGTCAAAAGGGACATCCACAAAATGTGTAAAAACCAGAAAGGCAAGACAGGCCCTGGAGAACAGGGAGCCTTGTTATGCTGATGGGCGGGATGTAAATTGCCAACTGCCTCTCTGGAGGAGTGCATTGTGTTCCCTAAAACAAGTAAAGAACAGAGCTACAGAGCCAAGGGCACTTCCAGTCTAGGGAATATACCTTGGGAAAACTGAAAATCAAAAAGACACAGCCACCCCAAAATTTAGGGCTGCACTGCTTACAAGGACCTCAACTTGGGTACACCTTAAATATCCCAGGAAATATAAAAATGGTTCAAAAAATTGTGGTACTTACGTACGATGGAATATCCCTCAGCCATGAAATCAATGTCATAAGACCAGTAGCAGCAAAATGGTTGGATTCAGGTACGATGATTCTAAGTGAAATAAGTCACAGAGAAAAAGAAACTTATCATAAGATATCACTTATGAAGATCCTGTAAACATGGCTACACTTGAACTGAGTTAGGAAAGAGAACAGTGTCTCACATTTAGAAAACACTCTTATGCCTGCTTAAGGGGGAAGGAGAGGTGGGGTGATGCATAAAACCAGAGTTTGATATAAGCACAGGTACCGTTCCAAAAACCAACTATGGAATAGACAAGACCTACACCTTCCTCAGTGAAAGGGACTCAAAACCCCATATTTCCCGCAGAGGAATATATCTGACTAGTAAGAATCTTAAAACCTATGTATTGATATGTCTCCGTAAGGGAATCAAGTGTGTCTAGACTGGGATAAATATGGCAGCGAGAATCAGCTCAAACCCACTATAAAAAGGAATTTCAAAAATAAAACAAAAAAACTAGGAAATTCTTTACAATTCCTTCAGGGTCTCTGATGAAACCTGAAATGACCCTATCTACAATGACAGCTGGATGTGGCATAAGGCTGGACACTTGGGACTGAGAGGATTGGTGAGATTGGGTGAGCAAATGCAGACCCTTTAAAGCAATAATGCATGGCACACATTCCATGGGTCCCAACTCTCCAGGTTGAAGGGAATATTACTACAGATATAACATGTACGGGAATCCTAGAGAACGGACACACTGTGAATACGAAAGGTTTCTAAAACTCAACGAATAGTCCCTCTCCTGGTGCTCCGGTTTGACTTTCCATCTGCTTTATTATCAACCTCCCAACTTGGAGAGACAGCCCCTTTAACCTCCTGGTTCGCACAGGTTGCCAATTTGGCAGAGGATGAAAGGGAAGAGGGAGAACCAATGAGAGAGTAGCTGTTAGGCATTTGGACGGGCACATATCACTGTAATTTCCCGGCAGGAAGAAGAATTAACCAAAGTCTCAGCCACCCACCGGGAATCAGTATAGATCCTGAACCAAAATTTTGGACTTGCGGTCAGCTCACCAAAAACGAGTTGAAAAATGGAGCTCAGGGGCACAGCAATTCACAAACTGGCCGAGTAATAAAGAACAACTATCGTCCAAAAATCTGTTGAGGGAAGGCAACGAGGCGGACTTGAAAGCGAGGCAGAATAGCAGGAAACAGATTTCCAGAGGTACGTTGGAATCGCCTTTAAAGCACAGGAAGAGGGGCACAACTTCGACAATGATGCACTTGGCCAAAAAGGGCGTATGCGTTTTCTCCTGAATATATTCAGGAGAAAACGCATACGCCCTTTTTGGCCAAGCAAGCAAGCGGGCAATGCAAATCTGCACTACAAAGAAGTATCACTTCCCACCGGTCAAAAGGGACATCCACAAAATGTGTAAAAACCAGAAAGGCAAGACAGGCCCTGGAGAACAGGGAGCCTTGTTATGTTGATGGGCGGGATGTAAATTGCCAACTGCCTCTCTGGAGGAGTGCATTGTGTTCCCTAAAACAAGTAAACAACAGAGCTACAGAGCCAAGGGCACTTCCAGTCTAGGGAATATACCTGGGAAAAACTGAAAATCAATAAGACAGAGCCACCCCAAAATTTAGGGCTGCACTGCTTACAAGGACCTCAACTTGGGTACACCTTAAATATCCCAGGAAATATAAAATTGGTTCAAAAAATTGTGGTACTTACATACGATGGAATATCCCTCAGCCATGAAATCAATGTCATAAGACCAGTAGCAGCAAAATGGTTGGATTCAGGTACGATGATTCTAAGTGAAATAAGTCACAGAGAAAAAGAAACTTATCATAAGTTATCACTTATGAAGATCCTGTAAACATGGCTACACTTGAACTGAGTTAGGAAAGAGAACAGTGTCTCACATTTAGAAAACACTCTTATGCCTGCTTAAGGGGGAAGGAGAGGTGGGGTGATGCATAAAACCAGAGTTTGATATAAGCACAGGTACCGTTCCAAAAACCAACTATGGAATAGACAAGACCTACACCTTCCTCAGTGAAAGGGACTCAAAACCCCATATTTCCCGCAGAGGAATATATCTGACTAGTAAGAATCTTAAAACCTATGTATTGATATGTCTCCGTAAGGGAATCAAGTGTGTCTAGACTGGGATAAATATGGCAGCGAGAATCAGCTCAAACCCACTATAAAAAGGAATTTCAAAAATAAAACAAAAAAACTAGGAAATTCTTTACAATTCCTTCAGGGTCTCTGATGAAACCTGAAATGACCCTATCTACAATGACAGCTGGATGTGGCATAAGGCTGGACACTTGGGACTGAGAGGATTGGTGAGATTGGGTGAGCAAATGCAGACCCTTTAAAGCAATAATGCATGGCACACATTCCATGGGTCCCAACTCTCCAGGTTGAAGGGAGTATTACTACAGATATAACATGTACGGGAATCCTAGAGAACGGACACACTGTGAATATGAAAGGTTTCTAAAACTCAACGAATAGTCCCTCTCCTGGTGCTCCGGTTTGACTTTCCATCTGCTTTATTATCAACCTCCCAACTTGGAGAGACAGCCCCTTTAACCTCCTGGTTCGCACAGGTTGCCAATTTGGCAGAGGATGAAAGGGAAGAGGGAGAACCAATGAGAGAGTAGCTGTTAGGCATTTGGACGGGCACATATCACTGTAATTTCCCGGCAGGAAGAAGAATTAACCAAAGTCTCAGCCACCCACCGGGAATCAGTATAGATCCTGAACCAAAATTTTGGACTTGCGGTCAGCTCACCAAAAACGAGTTGAAAAATGGAGCTCAGGGGCACAGCAATTCACAAACTGGCCAAGTAATAAAGGACAACTATCGTCCAAAAATCTGTTGAGGGAAGGCAACGAGGCGGACTTGAAAGCGAGGCAGAATAGCAGGAAACAGATTTCAAGAGGTACGTTGGAATCGCCTTTAAAGCACAGGAAGAGGGGCACAACTTCGACAATGATGCACTTGGCCAAAAAGGGCGTATGCGTTTTCTCCTGAATATATTCAGGAGAAAACGCATACGCCCTTTTTGGCCAAGCAAGCAAGCGGGCAATGCAAATCTGCACTACAAAGAAGTATCACTTCCCACCGGTCAAAAGGGACATCCCCAAAATGTGTAAAAACCAGAAAGGCAAGACAGGCCCTGGAGAACAGGGAGCCTTGTTATGCTGATGGGCGGGATGTAAATTGCCAACTGCCTCTCTGGAGGAGTGCATTGTGTTCCCTAAAACAATTAAAGAACAGAGCTACAGAGCCAAGGGCACTTCCAGTCTAGGGAATATACCTTGGGAAAACTGAAAATCAAAAAGACACAGCCACCCCAAAATTTAGGGCTGCACTGCTTACAAGGACCTCAACTTGGGTACACCTTAAATATCCCAGGAAATATAAAAATGGTTCAAAAAATTGTGGTACTTACGTACGATGGAATATCCCTCAGCCATGAAATCAATGTCATAAGACCAGTAGCAGCAAAATGGGTGGATTCAGGTACGATGATTCTAAGTGAAATAAGTCACAGAGAAAAAGAAACTTATCATAAGATATCACTTATGAAGATCCTGTAAACATGGCTACACTTGAACTGAGTTAGGAAAGAGAACAGTGTCTCACATTTAGAAAACACTCTTATGCCTGCTTAAGGGGGAAGTAGAGGTGGGGTGATGCATAAAACCAGAGTTTGATATAAGCACAGGTACCGTTCCAAAAACCAACTATGGAATAGACAAGACCTACACCTTCCTCAGTGAAAGGGACTCAAAACCCCATATTTCCCGCAGAGGAATATATCTGACTAGTAAGAATCTTAAAACCTATGTATTGATATGTCTCCGTAAGGGAATCAAGTGTGTCTAGACTGGGATAAATATGGCAGCGAGAATCAGCTCAAACCCACTATAAAAAGGAATTTCAAAAATAAAACAAAAAAACTGGGAAATTCTTTACAATTCCTTCAGGGTCTCTGATGAAACCTGAAATGACCCTATCTACAATGACAGCTGGATGTGGCATAAGGCTGGACACTTGGGACTGAGAGGATTGGTGAGATTGGGTGAGCAAATGCAGACCCTTTAAAGCAATAATGCATGGCACACATTCCATGGGTCCCAACTCTCCAGGTTGAAGGGAATATTACTACAGATATAACATGTACGGGAATCCTAGAGAACGGACACACTGTGAATACGAAAGGTTTCTAAAACTCAACGAATAGTCCCTCTCCTGGTGCTCCGGTTTGACTTTCCATCTGCTTTATTATCAACCTCCCAACTTGGAGAGACAGCCCCTTTAACCTCCTGGTTCGCACAGGTTGCCAATTTGGCAGAGGATGAAAGGGAAGAGGGAGAACCAATGAGAGAGTAGCTGTTAGGCATTTGGACGGGCACATATCACTGTAATTTCCCGGCAGGAAGAAGAATTAACCAAAGTCTCAGCCACCCACCGGGAATCAGTATAGATCCTGAACCAAAATTTTGGACTTGCGGTCAGCTCACCAAAAACGAGTTGAAAAATGGAGCTCAGGGGCACAGCAATTCACAAACTGGCCGAGTAATAAAGAACAACTATCGTCCAAAAATCTGTTGAGGGAAGGCAACGAGGCGGACTTGAAAGCGAGGCAGAATAGCAGGAAACAGATTTCAAGAGGTACGTTGGAATCGCCTTTAAAGCACAGGAAGAGGGGCACAACTTCGACAATGATGCACTTGGCCAAAAAGGGCGTATGCGTTTTCTCCTGAATATATTCAGGAGAAAACGCATACGCCCTTTTTGGCCAAGCAAGCAAGCGGGCAATGCAAATCTGCACTACAAAGAAGTATCACTTCCCACCGGTCAAAAGGGACATCCACAAAATGTGTAAAATCCAGAAAGGCAAGACAGGCCCTGAAGAACAGGGAGCCTTGTTATGCTGATGGGCGGGATGTAAATTGCCAACTGCCTCTCTGGAGGAGTGCATTGTGTTCCCTAAAACAAGTAAACAACAGAGCTACAGAGCCAAGGGCACTTCCAGTCTAGGGAATATACCTTGGGAAAACTGAAAATCAAAAAGACACAGCCACCCCAAAATTTAGGGCTGCACTGCTTACAAGGACCTCAACTTGGGTACACCTTAAATATCCCAGGAAATATAAAAATGGTTCAAAAAATTGTGGTACTTACGTACGATGGAATATCCCTCAGCCATGAAATCAATGTCATAAGACCAGTAGCAGCAAAATGGGTGGATTCAGGTACGATGATTCTAAGTGAAATAAGTCACACAGAAAAAGAAACTTATCATAAGATATCACTTATGAAGATCCTGTAAACATGGCTACACTTGAACTGAGTTAGGAAAGAGAACAGTGTCTCACATTTAGAAAACACTCTTATGCCTGCTTAAGGGGGAAGGAGAGGTGGGGTGATGCATAAAACCAGAGTTTGATATAAGCACAGGTACCGTTCCAAAAACCAACTATGGAATAGACAAGACCTACACCTTCCTCAGTGAAAGGGACTCAAAACCCCATATTTCCCGCAGAGGAATATATCTGACTAGTAAGAATCTTAAAACCTATGTATTGATATGTCTCCGTAAGGGAATCAAGTGTGTCTAGACTGGGATAAATATGGCAGCGAGAATCAGCTCAAACCCACTATAAAAAGGAATTTCAAAAATAAAACAAAAAAACTGGGAAATTCTTTACAATTCCTTCAGGGTCTCTGATGAAACCTGAAATGACCCTATCTACAATGACAGCTGGATGTGGCATAAGGCTGGACACTTGGGACTGAGAGGATTGGTGAGATTGGGTGAGCAAATGCAGACCCTTTAAAGCAATAATGCATGGCACACATTCCATGGGTCCCAACTCTCCAGGTTGAAGGGAATATTACTACAGATATAACATGTACGGGAATCCTAGAGAACGGACACACTGTGAATACGAAAGGTTTCTAAAACTCAACGAATATTCCCTCTCCTGGTGCTCTGGTTTGACTTTCCATCTGCTTTATTATCAACCTCCCAACTTGGAGAGACAGCCCCTTTAACCTCCTGGTTCGCACAGGTTGCCAATTTGGCAGAGGATGAAAGGGAAGAGGGAGAACCAATGAGAGAGTAGCTGTTAGGCATTTGGACGGGCACATATCACTGTAATTTCCCGGCAGGAAGAAGAATTAACCAAAGTCTCAGCCACCCACCGGGAATCAGTATAGATCCTGAACCAAAATTTTGGACTTGCGGTCAGCTCACCAAAAACGAGTGGAAAAATGGAGCTCAGGGGCACAGCCATTCACAAACTGTCCGAGTAATAAAGGACAACTATCGTCCAAAAATCTGTTGAGGGAAGGCAACGAGGCGGACTTGAAAGCGAGGCAGAATAGCAGGAAACAGATTTCAAGAGGTACGTTGGAATCGCCTTTAAAGCACAGGAAGAGGGGCACAACTTCGACAATGATGCACTTGGCCAAAAAGGGCGTATGCGTTTTCTCCTGAATATATTCAGGAGAAAACGCATACGCCCTTTTTGGCCAAGCAAGCAAGCGGGCAATGCAAATCTGCACTACAAAGAAGTATCACTTCCCACCGGTCAAAAGGGACATCCACAAAATGTGTAAAAACCAGAAAGGCAAGACAGGCCCTGGAGAACAGGGAGCCTTGTTATGCTGATGGGCGGGATGTAAATTGCCAACTGCCTCTCTGGAGGAGTGCATTGTGTTCCCTAAAACAAGTAAACAACAGAGCTACAGAGCCAAGGGCACTTCCAGTCTAGGGAATATACCTTGGGAAAACTGAAAATCAAAAAGACACAGCCACCCCAAAATTTAGGGCTGCACTGCTTACAAGGACCTCAACTTGGGTACACCTTAAATATCCCAGGAAATATAAAATTGGTTCAAAAAATTGTGGTACTTACGTACGATGGAATATCCCTCAGCCATGAAATCAATGTCATAAGACCAGTAGCAGCAAAATGGGTGGATTCAGGTACGATGATTCTAAGTGAAATAAGTCACACAGAAAAAGAAACTTATCATAAGATATCACTTATGAAGATCCTGTAAACATGGCTACACTTGAACTGAGTTAGGAAAGAGAACAGTGTCTCACATTTAGAAAACACTCTTATGCCTGCTTAAGGGGGAAGGAGAGGTGGGGTGATGCGTAAAACCAGAGTTTGATATAAGCACAGGTACCGTTCCAAAAACCAACTATGGAATAGACAAGACCTACACCTTCCTCAGTGAAAGGGACTCAAAACCCCATATTTCCTGCAGAGGAATATATCTGACTAGTAAGAATCTTAAAACCTATGTATTGATATGTCTCCGTAAGGGAATCAAGTGTGTCTAGACTGGGATAAATATGGCAGCGAGAATCAGCTCAAACCCACTATAAAAAGGAATTTCAAAAATAAAACAAAAAAACTGGGAAATTCTTTACAATTCCTTCAGGGTCTCTGATGAAACCTGAAATGACCCTATCTACAATGACAGCTGGATGTGGCATAAGGCTGGACACTTGGGACTGAGAGGATTGGTGAGATTGGGTGAGCAAATGCAGACCCTTTAAAGCAATAATGCATGGCACACATTCCATGGGTCCCAACTCTCCAGGTTGAAGGGAATATTACTACAGATATAACATGTACGGGAATCCTAGAGAACGGACACACTGTGAATACGAAAGGTTTCTAAAACTCAACGAATAGTCCCTCTCCTTGTGCTCCGGTTTGACTTTCCATCTGCTTTATTATCAACCTCCCAACTTGGAGAGACAGCCCCTTTAACCTCCTGGTTCGCACAGGTTGCCAATTTGGCAGAGGATGAAAGGGAAGAGGGAGAACCAATGAGAGAGTAGCTGTTAGGCATTTGGACGGGCACATATCACTGTAATTTCCCGGCAGGAAGAAGAATTAACCAAAGTCTCAGCCACCCACCGGGAATCAGTATAGATCCTGAACCAAAATTTTGGACTTGCGGTCAGCTCACCAAAAACGAGTTGAAAAATGGAGCTCAGGGGCACAGCAATTCACAAACTGGCCGAGTAATAAAGGACAACTATCGTCCAAAAATCTGTTGAGGGAAGGCAATGAGGCGGACTTGAAAGCGAGGAAAAATAGCAGGAAACAGATTTCCAGAGGTACGTTGGAATCGCCTTTAAAGCACAGGAAGAGGGGCACAACTTTGACAATGATGCACTTGGCCAAAAAGGGCGTATGCGTTTTCTCCTGAATATATTCAGGAGAAAACGCATACGCCCTTTTTGGCCAAGCAAGCAAGCGGGCAATGCAAATCTGCACTACAAAGAAGTATCACTTCCCACCGGTCAAAAGGGACATCCACAAAATGTGTAAAAACCAGAAAGGCAAGACAGGCCCTGGAGAACAGGGAGCCTTGTTATGTTGATGGGCGGGATGTAAATTGCCAACTGCCTCTCTGGAGGAGTGCATTGTGTTCCCTAAAACAAGTAAACAACAGAGCTACAGAGCCAAGGGCACTTCCAGTCTAGGGAATATACCTGGGAAAAACTGAAAATCAATAAGACAGAGCCACCCCAAAATTTAGGGCTGCACTGCTTACAAGGACCTCAACTTGGGTACACCTTAAATATCCCAGGAAATATAAAATTGGTTCAAAAAATTGTGGTACTTACGTACGATGGAATATCCCTCAGCCATGAAATCAATGTCATAAGACCAGTAGCAGCAAAATGGGTGGATTCAGGTACGATGATTCTAAGTGAAATAAGTCACAGAGAAAAAGAAACTTATCATAAGTTATCACTTATGAAGATCCTGTAAACATGGCTACACTTGAACTGAGTTAGGAAAGAGAACAGTGTCTCACATTTAGAAAACACTCTTATGCCTGCTTAAGGGGGAAGGAGAGGTGGGGTGATGCATAAAACCAGAGTTTGATATAAGCACAGGTACCGTTCCAAAAACCAACTATGGAATAGACAAGACCTACACCTTCCTCAGTGAAAGGGACTCAAAACCCCATATTTCCCGCAGAGGAATATATCTGACTAGTAAGAATCTTAAAACCTATGTATTGATATGTCTCCGTAAGGGAATCAAGTGTGTCTAGACTGGGATAAATATGGCAGCGAGAATCAGCTCAAACCCACTATAAAAAGGAATTTCAAAAATAAAACAAAAAAACTAGGAAATTCTTTACAATTCCTTCAGGGTCTCTGATGAAACCTGAAATGACCCTATCTACAATGACAGCTGGATGTGGCATAAGGCTGGACACTTGGGACTGAGAGGATTGGTGAGATTGGGTGAGCAAATGCAGACCCTTTAAAGCAATAATGCATGGCACACATTCCATGGGTCCCAACTCTCCAGGTTGAAGGGAGTATTACTACAGATATAACATGTACGGGAATCCTAGAGAACGGACACACTGTGAATACGAAAGGTTTCTAAAACTCAACGAATAGTCCCTCTCCTGGTGCTCCGGTTTGACTTTCCATCTGCTTTATTATCAACCTCCCAACTTGGAGAGACAGCCCCTTTAACCTCCTGGTTCGCACAGGTTGCCAATTTGGCAGAGGATGAAAGGGAAGAGGGAGAACCAATGAGAGAGTAGCTGTTAGGCATTTGGACGGGCACATATCACTGTAATTTCCCGGCAGGAAGAAGAATTAACCAAAGTCTCAGCCACCCACCGGGAATCAGTATAGATCCTGAACCAAAATTTTGGACTTGCGGTCAGCTCACCAAAAACGAGTTGAAAAATGGAGCTCAGGGGCACAGCAATTCACAAACTGGCCGAGTAATAAAGGACAACTATCGTCCAAAAATCTGTTGAGGGAAGGCAACGAGGCGGACTTGAAAGCGAGGCAGAATAGCAGGAAACAGATTTCAAGAGGTACGTTGGAATCGCCTTTAAAGCACAGGAAGAGGGGCACAACTTCGACAATGATGCACTTGGCCAAAAAGGGCGTATGCGTTTTCTCCTGAATATATTCAGGAGAAAACGCATACGCCCTTTTTGGCCAAGCAAGCAAGCGGGCAATGCAAATCTGCACTACAAAGAAGTATCACTTCCCACCGGTCAAAAGGGACATCCCCAAAATGTGTAAAAACCAGAAAGGCAAGACAGGCCCTGGAGAACAGGGAGCCTTGTTATGCTGATGGGCGGGATGTAAATTGCCAACTGCCTCTCTGGAGGAGTGCATTGTGTTCCCTAAAACAAGTAAAGAACAGAGCTACAGAGCCAAGGGCACTTCCAGTCTAGGGAATATACCTTGGGAAAACTGAAAATCAAAAAGACACAGCCACCCCAAAATTTAGGGCTGCACTGCTTACAAGGATCTCAACTTGGGTACACCTTAAATATCCCAGGAAATATAAAATTGGTTCAAAAAATTGTGGTACTTACGTACGATGGAATATCCCTCAGCCATGAAATCAATGTCATAAGACCAGTAGCAGCAAAATGGGTGGATTCAGGTACGATGATTCTAAGTGAAATAAGTCACACAGAAAAAGAAACTTATCATAAGATATCACTTTTGAAGATCCTGTAAACATGGCTACACTTGAACTGAGTTAGGAAAGAGAACAGTGTCTCACATTTAGAAAACACTCTTATGCCTGCTTAAGGGGGAAGGAGAGGTGGGGTGATGCATAAAACCAGAGTTTGATATAAGCACAGGTACCGTTCCAAAAACCAACTATGGAATAGACAAGACCTACACCTTCCTCAGTGAAAGGGACTCAAAACCCCATATTTCCCTCAGAGGAATATATCTGACTAGTAAGAATCTTAAAACCTATGTATTGATATGTCTCCATAAGGGAATCAAGTGTGTCTAGACTGGGATAAATATGGCAGCGAGAATCAGCTCAAACCCACTATAAAAAGGAATTTCAAAAATAAAACAAAAAAACTGGGAAATTCTTTACAATTCCTTCAGGGTCTCTGATGAAACCTGAAATGACCCTATCTACAATGACAGCTGGATGTGGCATAAGGCTGGACACTTGGGACTGAGAGGATTGGTGAGATTGGGTGAGCAAATGCAGAACCTTTAAAGCAATAATGCATGGCACACATTCCATGGGTCCCAACTCTCCAGGTTGAAGGGAATATTACTACAGATATAACATGTACGGGAATCCTATAGAACGGACACACTGTGAATACGAAAGGTTTCTAAAACTCAACGAATAGTCCCTCTCCTGGTGCTCCGGTTTGACTTTCCATCTGCTTTATTATCAACCTCCCAACTTGGAGAGACAGCCCCTTTAACCTCCTGGTTCGCACAGGTTGCCAATTTGGCAGAGGATGAAAGGGAAGAGGGAGAACCAATGAGAGAGTAGCTGTTAGGCATTTGGACGGGCACATATCACTGTAATTTCCCGGCAGGAAGAAGAATTAACCAAAGTCTCAGCCACCCACCGGGAATCAGTATAGATCCTGAACCAAAATTTTGGACTTGCGGTCAGCTCACCAAAAACGAGTTGAAAAATGGAGCTCAGGGGCACAGCAATTCACAAACTGGCCGAGTAATAAAGAACAACTATCGTCCAAAAATCTGTTGAGGGAAGGCAACGAGGCGGACTTGAAAGCGAGGCAGAATAGCAGGAAACAGATTTCCAGAGGTACGTTGGAATCGCCTTTAAAGCACAGGAAGAGGGGCACAACTTCGACAATGATGCACTTGGCCAAAAAGGGCGTATGCGTTTTCTCCTGAATATATTCAGGAGAAAACGCATACGCCCTTTTTGGCCAAGCAAGCAAGCGGGCAATGCAAATCTGCACTACAAAGAAGTATCACTTCCCACCGGTCAAAAGGGACATCCACAAAATGTGTAAAAACCAGAAAGGCAAGACAGGCCCTGGAGAACAGGGAGCCTTGTTATGTTGATGGGCGGGATGTAAATTGCCAACTGCCTCTCTGGAGGAGTGCATTGTGTTCCCTAAAACAAGTAAACAACAGAGCTACAGAGCCAAGGGCACTTCCAGTCTAGGGAATATACCTGGGAAAAACTGAAAATCAATAAGACAGAGCCACCCCAAAATTTAGGGCTGCACTGCTTACAAGGACCTCAACTTGGGTACACCTTAAATATCCCAGGAAATATAAAATTGGTTCAAAAAATTGTGGTACTTACGTACGATGGAATATCCCTCAGCCATGAAATCAATGTCATAAGACCAGTAGCAGCAAAATGGGTGGATTCAGGTACGATGATTCTAAGTGAAATAAGTCACAGAGAAAAAGAAACTTATCATAAGTTATCACTTATGAAGATCCTGTAAACATGGCTACACTTGAACTGAGTTAGGAAAGAGAACAGTGTCTCACATTTAGAAAACACTCTTATGCCTGCTTAAGGGGGAAGGAGAGGTGGGGTGATGCATAAAACCAGAGTTTGATATAAGCACAGGTACCGTTCCAAAAACCAACTATGGAATAGACAAGACCTACACCTTCCTCAGTGAAAGGGACTCAAAACCCCATATTTCCCGCAGAGGAATATATCTGACTAGTAAGAATCTTAAAACCTATGTATTGATATGTCTCCGTAAGGGAATCAAGTGTGTCTAGACTGGGATAAATATGGCAGCGAGAATCAGCTCAAACCCACTATAAAAAGGAATTTCAAAAATAAAACAAAAAAACTAGGAAATTCTTTACAATTCCTTCAGGGTCTCTGATGAAACCTGAAATGACCCTATCTACAATGACAGCTGGATGTGGCATAAGGCTGGACACTTGGGACTGAGAGGATTGGTGAGATTGGGTGAGCAAATGCAGACCCTTTAAAGCAATAATGCATGGCACACATTCCATGGGTCCCAACTCTCCAGGTTGAAGGGAGTATTACTACAGATATAACATGTACGGGAATCCTAGAGAACGGACACACTGTGAATACGAAAGGTTTCTAAAACTCAACGAATAGTCCCTCTCCTGGTGCTCCGGTTTGACTTTCCATCTGCTTTATTATCAACCTCCCAACTTGGAGAGACAGCCCCTTTAACCTCCTGGTTCGCACAGGTTGCCAATTTGGCAGAGGATGAAAGGGAAAAGGGAGAACCAATGAGAGAGTAGCTGTTAGGCATTTGGACGGGCACATATCACTGTAATTTCCCGGCAGGAAGAAGAATTAACCAAAGTCTCAGCCACCCACCGGGAATCAGTATAGATCCTGAACCAAAATTTTGGACTTGCGGTCAGCTCACCAAAAACGAGTTGAAAAATGGAGCTCAGGGGCACAGCAATTCACAAACTGGCCGAGTAATAAAGGACAACTATCGTCCAAAAATCTGTTGAGGGAAGGCAACGAGGCGGACTTGAAAGCGAGGCAGAATAGCAGGAAACAGATTTCAAGAGGTACGTTGGAATCGCCTTTAAAGCACAGGAAGAGGGGCACAACTTCGACAATGATGCACTTGGCCAAAAAGGGCGTATGCGTTTTCTCCTGAATATATTCAGGAGAAAACGCATACGCCCTTTTTGGCCAAGCAAGCAAGCGGGCAATGCAAATCTGCACTACAAAGAAGTATCACTTCCCACCGGTCAAAAGGGACATCCACAAAATGTGTAAAATCCAGAAAGGCAAGACAGGCCCTGAAGAACAGGGAGCCTTGTTATGCTGATGGGCGGGATGTAAATTGCCAACTGCCTCTCTGGAGGAGTGCATTGTGTTCCCTAAAACAAGTAAACAACAGAGCTACAGAGCCAAGGGCACTTCCAGTCTAGGGAATATACCTTGGGAAAACTGAAAATCAAAAAGACACAGCCACCCCAAAATTTAGGGCTGCACTGCTTACAAGGACCTCAACTTGGGTACACCTTAAATATCCCAGGAAATATAAAAATGGTTCAAAAAATTGTGGTACTTACGTACGATGGAATATCCCTCAGCCATGAAATCAATGTCATAAGACCAGTAGCAGCAAAATGGGTGGATTCAGGTACGATGATTCTAAGTGAAATAAGTCACACAGAAAAAGAAACTTATCATAAGATATCACTTATGAAGATCCTGTAAACATGGCTACACTTGAACTGAGTTAGGAAAGAGAACAGTGTCTCACATTTAGAAAACACTCTTATGCCTGCTTAAGGGGGAAGGAGAGGTGGGGTGATGCATAAAACCAGAGTTTGATATAAGCACAGGTACCGTTCCAAAAACCAACTATGGAATAGACAAGACCTACACCTTCCTCAGTGAAAGGGACTCAAAACCCCATATTTCCCGCAGAGGAATATATCTGACTAGTAAGAATCTTAAAACCTATGTATTGATATGTCTCCATAAGGGAATCAAGTGTGTCTAGACTGGGATAAATATGGCAGCGAGAATCAGCTCAAACCCACTATAAAAAGGAATTTCAAAAATAAAACAAAAAAACTGGGAAATTCTTTACAATTCCTTCAGGGTCTCTGATGAAACCTGAAATGACCCTATCTACAATGACAGCTGGATGTGGCATAAGGCTGGACACTTGGGACTGAGAGGATTGGTGAGATTGGGTGAGCAAATGCAGACCCTTTAAAGCAATAATGCATGGCACACATTCCATGGGTCCCAACTCTCCAGGTTGAAGGGAATATTACTACAGATATAACATGTACGGGAATCCTAGAGAACGGACACACTGTGAATACGAAAGGTTTCTAAAACTCAACGAATAGTCCCTCTCTTGGTGCTCCGGTTTGACTTTCCATCTGCTTTATTATCAACCTCCCAACTTGGAGAGACAGCCCCTTTAACCTCCTGGTTCGCACAGGTTGCCAATTTGGCAGAGGATGAAAGGGAAGAGGGAGAACCAATGAGAGAGTAGCTGTTAGGCATTTGGACGGGCACATATCACTGTAATTTCCCGGCAGGAAGAAGAATTAACCAAAGTCTCAGCCACCCACCGGGAATCAGTATAGATCCTGAACCAAAATTTTGGACTTGCGGTCAGCTCACCAAAAACGAGTTGAAAAATGGAGCTCAGGGGCACAGCAATTCACAAACTGGCCGAGTAATAAAGAACAACTATCGTCCAAAAATCTGTTGAGGGAAGGCAACGAGGCGGACTTGAAAGCGAGGCAGAATAGCAGGAAACAGATTTCCAGAGGTACGTTGGAATCGCCTTTAAAGCACAGGAAGAGGGGCACAACTTCGACAATGATGCACTTGGCCAAAAAGGGCGTATGCGTTTTCTCCTGAATATATTCAGGAGAAAACGCATACGCCCTTTTTGGCCAAGCAAGCAAGCGGGCAATGCAAATCTGCACTACAAAGAAGTATCACTTCCCACCGGTCAAAAGGGACATCCACAAAATGTGTAAAAACCAGAAAGGCAAGACAGGCCCTGGAGAACAGGGAGCCTTGTTATGTTGATGGGCGGGATGTAAATTGCCAACTGCCTCTCTGGAGGAGTGCATTGTGTTCCCTAAAACAAGTAAACAACAGAGCTACAGAGCCAAGGGCACTTCCAGTCTAGGGAATATACCTGGGAAAAACTGAAAATCAATAAGACAGAGCCACCCCAAACTTTAGGGCTGCACTGCTTACAAGGACCTCAACTTGGGTACACCTTAAATATCCCAGGAAATATAAAATTGGTTCAAAAAATTGTGGTACTTACATACGATGGAATATCCCTCAGCCATGAAATCAATGTCATAAGACCAGTAGCAGCAAAATGGTTGGATTCAGGTACGATGATTCTAAGTGAAATAAGTCACAGAGAAAAAGAAACTTATCATAAGTTATCACTTATGAAGATCCTGTAAACATGGCTACACTTGAACTGAGTTAGGAAAGAGAACAGTGTCTCACATTTAGAAAACACTCTTATGCCTGCTTAAGGGGGAAGGAGAGGTGGGGTGATGCATAAAACCAGAGTTTGATATAAGCACAGGTACCGTTCCAAAAACCAACTATGGAATAGACAAGACCTACACCTTCCTCAGTGAAAGGGACTCAAAACCCCATATTTCCCGCAGAGGAATATATCTGACTAGTAAGAATCTTAAAACCTATGTATTGATATGTCTCCGTAAGGGAATCAAGTGTGTCTAGACTGGGATAAATATGGCAGCGAGAATCAGCTCAAACCCACTATAAAAAGGAATTTCAAAAATAAAACAAAAAAACTAGGAAATTCTTTACAATTCCTTCAGGGTCTCTGATGAAACCTGAAATGACCCTATCTACAATGACAGCTGGATGTGGCATAAGGCTGGACACTTGGGACTGAGAGGATTGGTGAGATTGGGTGAGCAAATGCAGACCCTTTAAAGCAATAATGCATGGCACACATTCCATGGGTCCCAACTCTCCAGGTTGAAGGGAGTATTACTACAGATATAACATGTACGGGAATCCTAGAGAACGGACACACTGTGAATACGAAAGGTTTCTAAAACTCAACGAATAGTCCCTCTCCTGGTGCTCCGGTTTGACTTTCCATCTGCTTTATTATCAACCTCCCAACTTGGAGAGACAGCCCCTTTAACCTCCTGGTTCGCACAGGTTGCCAATTTGGCAGAGGATGAAAGGGAAGAGGGAGAACCAATGAGAGAGTAGCTGTTAGGCATTTGGACGGGCACATATCACTGTAATTTCCCGGCAGGAAGAAGAATTAACCAAAGTCTCAGCCACCCACCGGGAATCAGTATAGATCCTGAACCAAAATTTTGGACTTGCGGTCAGCTCACCAAAAACGAGTTGAAAAATGGAGCTCAGGGGCACAGCAATTCACAAACTGGCCAAGTAATAAAGGACAACTATCGTCCAAAAATCTGTTGAGGGAAGGCAACGAGGCGGACTTGAAAGCGAGGCAGAATAGCAGGAAACAGATTTCAAGAGGTACGTTGGAATCGCCTTTAAAGCACAGGAAGAGGGGCACAACTTCGACAATGATGCACTTGGCCAAAAAGGGCGTATGCGTTTTCTCCTGAATATATTCAGGAGAAAACGCATACGCCCTTTTTGGCCAAGCAAGCAAGCGGGCAATGCAAATCTGCACTACAAAGAAGTATCACTTCCCACCGGTCAAAAGGGACATCCACAAAATGTGTAAAATCCAGAAAGGCAAGACAGGCCCTGAAGAACAGGGAGCCTTGTTATGCTGATGGGCGGGATGTAAATTGCCAACTGCCTCTCTGGAGGAGTGCATTGTGTTCCCTAAAACAAGTAAACAACAGAGCTACAGAGCCAAGGGCACTTCCAGTCTAGGGAATATACCTTGGGAAAACTGAAAATCAAAAAGACACAGCCACCCCAAAATTTAGGGCTGCACTGCTTACAAGGACCTCAACTTGGGTACACCTTAAATATCCCAGGAAATATAAAAATGGTTCAAAAAATTGTGGTACTTACGTACGATGGAATATCCCTCAGCCATGAAATCAATGTCATAAGACCAGTAGCAGCAAAATGGGTGGATTCAGGTACGATGATTCTAAGTGAAATAAGTCACACAGAAAAAGAAACTTATCATAAGATATCACTTATGAAGATCCTGTAAACATGGCTACACTTGAACTGAGTTAGGAAAGAGAACAGTGTCTCACATTTAGAAAACACTCTTATGCCTGCTTAAGGGGGAAGGAGAGGTGGGGTGATGCATAAAACCAGAGTTTGATATAAGCACAGGTACCGTTCCAAAAACCAACTATGGAATAGACAAGACCTACACCTTCCTCAGTGAAAGGGACTCAAAACCCCATATTTCCCGCAGAGGAATATATCTGACTAGTAAGAATCTTAAAACCTATGTATTGATATGTCTCCATAAGGGAATCAAGTGTGTCTAGACTGGGATAAATATGGCAGCGAGAATCAGCTCAAACCCACTATAAAAAGGAATTTCAAAAATAAAACAAAAAAACTGGGAAATTCTTTACAATTCCTTCAGGGTCTCTGATGAAACCTGAAATGACCCTATCTACAATGACAGCTGGATGTGGCATAAGGCTGGACACTTGGGACTGAGAGGATTGGTGAGATTGGGTGAGCAAATGCAGACCCTTTAAAGCAATAATGCATGGCACACATTCCATGGGTCCCAACTCTCCAGGTTGAAGGGAATATTACTACAGATATAACATGTACGGGAATCCTAGAGAACGGACACACTGTGAATACGAAAGGTTTCTAAAACTCAACGAATAGTCCCTCTCTTGGTGCTCCGGTTTGACTTTCCATCTGCTTTATTATCAACCTCCCAACTTGGAGAGACAGCCCCTTTAACCTCCTGGTTCGCACAGGTTGCCAATTTGGCAGAGGATGAAAGGGAAGAGGGAGAACCAATGAGAGAGTAGCTGTTAGGCATTTGGACGGGCACATATCACTGTAATTTCCCGGCAGGAAGAAGAATTAACCAAAGTCTCAGCCACCCACCGGGAATCAGTATAGATCCTGAACCAAAATTTTGGACTTGCGGTCAGCTCACCAAAAACGAGTTGAAAAATGGAGCTCAGGGGCACAGCAATTCACAAACTGGCCGAGTAATAAAGAACAACTATCGTCCAAAAATCTGTTGAGGGAAGGCAACGAGGCGGACTTGAAAGCGAGGCAGAATAGCAGGAAACAGATTTCCAGAGGTACGTTGGAATCGCCTTTAAAGCACAGGAAGAGGGGCACAACTTCGACAATGATGCACTTGGCCAAAAAGGGCGTATGCGTTTTCTCCTGAATATATTCAGGAGAAAACGCATACGCCCTTTTTGGCCAAGCAAGCAAGCGGGCAATGCAAATCTGCACTACAAAGAAGTATCACTTCCCACCGGTCAAAAGGGACATCCACAAAATGTGTAAAAACCAGAAAGGCAAGACAGGCCCTGGAGAACAGGGAGCCTTGTTATGTTGATGGGCGGGATGTAAATTGCCAACTGCCTCTCTGGAGGAGTGCATTGTGTTCCCTAAAACAAGTAAACAACAGAGCTACAGAGCCAAGGGCACTTCCAGTCTAGGGAATATACCTGGGAAAAACTGAAAATCAATAAGACAGAGCCACCCCAAAATTTAGGGCTGCACTGCTTACAAGGACCTCAACTTGGGTACACCTTAAATATCCCAGGAAATATAAAATTGGTTCAAAAAATTGTGGTACTTACATACGATGGAATATCCCTCAGCCATGAAATCAATGTCATAAGACCAGTAGCAGCAAAATGGTTGGATTCAGGTACGATGATTCTAAGTGAAATAAGTCACAGAGAAAAAGAAACTTATCATAAGTTATCACTTATGAAGATCCTGTAAACATGGCTACACTTGAACTGAGTTAGGAAAGAGAACAGTGTCTCACATTTAGAAAACACTCTTATGCCTGCTTAAGGGGGAAGGAGAGGTGGGGTGATGCATAAAACCAGAGTTTGATATAAGCACAGGTACCGTTCCAAAAACCAACTATGGAATAGACAAGACCTACACCTTCCTCAGTGAAAGGGACTCAAAACCCCATATTTCCCGCAGAGGAATATATCTGACTAGTAAGAATCTTAAAACCTATGTATTGATATGTCTCCGTAAGGGAATCAAGTGTGTCTAGACTGGGATAAATATGGCAGCGAGAATCAGCTCAAACCCACTATAAAAAGGAATTTCAAAAATAAAACAAAAAAACTAGGAAATTCTTTACAATTCCTTCAGGGTCTCTGATGAAACCTGAAATGACCCTATCTACAATGACAGCTGGATGTGGCATAAGGCTGGACACTTGGGACTGAGAGGATTGGTGAGATTGGGTGAGCAAATGCAGACCCTTTAAAGCAATAATGCATGGCACACATTCCATGGGTCCCAACTCTCCAGGTTGAAGGGAGTATTACTACAGATATAACATGTACGGGAATCCTAGAGAACGGACACACTGTGAATACGAAAGGTTTCTAAAACTCAACGAATAGTCCCTCTCCTGGTGCTCCGGTTTGACTTTCCATCTGCTTTATTATCAACCTCCCAACTTGGAGAGACAGCCCCTTTAACCTCCTGGTTCGCACAGGTTGCCAATTTGGCAGAGGATGAAAGGGAAGAGGGAGAACCAATGAGAGAGTAGCTGTTAGGCATTTGGACGGGCACATATCACTGTAATTTCCCGGCAGGAAGAAGAATTAACCAAAGTCTCAGCCACCCACCGGGAATCAGTATAGATCCTGAACCAAAATTTTGGACTTGCGGTCAGCTCACCAAAAACGAGTTGAAAAATGGAGCTCAGGGGCACAGCAATTCACAAACTGGCCAAGTAATAAAGGACAACTATCGTCCAAAAATCTGTTGAGGGAAGGCAACGAGGCGGACTTGAAAGCGAGGCAGAATAGCAGGAAACAGATTTCAAGAGGTACGTTGGAATCGCCTTTAAAGCACAGGAAGAGGGGCACAACTTCGACAATGATGCACTTGGCCAAAAAGGGCGTATGCGTTTTCTCCTGAATATATTCAGGAGAAAACGCATACGCCCTTTTTGGCCAAGCAAGCAAGCGGGCAATGCAAATCTGCACTACAAAGAAGTATCACTTCCCACCGGTCAAAAGGGACATCCCCAAAATGTGTAAAAACCAGAAAGGCAAGACAGGCCCTGGAGAACAGGGAGCCTTGTTATGCTGATGGGCGGGATGTAAATTGCCAACTGCCTCTCTGGAGGAGTGCATTGTGTTCCCTAAAACAAGTAAAGAACAGAGCTACAGAGCCAAGGGCACTTCCAGTCTAGGGAATATACCTTGGGAAAACTGAAAATCAAAAAGACACAGCCACCCCAAAATTTAGGGCTGCACTGCTTACAAGGACCTCAACTTGGGTACACCTTAAATATCCCAGGAAATATAAAAATGGTTCAAAAAATTGTGGTACTTACGTACGATGGAATATCCCTCAGCCATGAAATCAATGTCATAAGACCAGTAGCAGCAAAATGGGTGGATTCAGGTACGATGATTCTAAGTGAAATAAGTCACAGAGAAAAAGAAACTTATCATAAGATATCACTTATGAAGATCCTGTAAACATGGCTACACTTGAACTGAGTTAGGAAAGAGAACAGTGTCTCACATTTAGAAAACACTCTTATGCCTGCTTAAGGGGGAAGTAGAGGTGGGGTGATGCATAAAACCAGAGTTTGATATAAGCACAGGTACCGTTCCAAAAACCAACTATGGAATAGACAAGACCTACACCTTCCTCAGTGAAAGGGACTCAAAACCCCATATTTCCCACAGAGGAATATATCTGACTAGTAAGAATCTTAAAACCTATGTATTGATATGTCTCCGTAAGGGAATCAAGTGTGTCTAGACTGGGATAAATATGGCAGCGAGAATCAGCTCAAACCCACTATAAAAAGGAATTTCAAAAATAAAACAAAAAAACTGGGAAATTCTTTACAATTCCTTCAGGGTCTCTGATGAAACCTGAAATGACCCTATCTACAATGACAGCTGGATGTGGCATAAGGCTGGACACTTGGGACTGAGAGGATTGGTGAGATTGGGTGAGCAAATGCAGACCCTTTAAAGCAATAATGCATGGCACACATTCCATGGGTCCCAACTCTCCAGGTTGAAGGGAATATTACTACAGATATAACATGTACGGGAATCCTAGAGAACGGACACACTGTGAATACGAAAGGTTTCTAAAACTCAACGAATAGTCCCTCTCCTGGTGCTCCGGTTTGACTTTCCATCTGCTTTATTATCAACCTCCCAACTTGGAGAGACAGCCCCTTTAACCTCCTGGTTCGCACAGGTTGCCAATTTGGCAGAGGATGAAAGGGAAGAGGGAGGACCAATGAGAGAGTAGCTGTTAGGCATTTGGACGGGCACATATCACTGTAATTTCCCGGCAGGAAGAAGAATTAACCAAAGTCTCAGCCACCCACCGGGAATCAGTATAGATCCTGAACCAAAATTTTGGACTTGCGGTCAGCTCACCAAAAACGAGTTGAAAAATGGAGCTCAGGGGCACAGCAATTCACAAACTGGCCGAGTAATAAAGGACAACTATCGTCCAAAAATCTGTTGAGGGAAGGCAACGAGGCGGACTTGAAAGCGAGGCAGAATAGCAGGAAACAGATTTCAAGAGGTACGTTGGAATCGCCTTTAAAGCACAGGAAGAGGGGCACAACTTCGACAATGATGCACTTGGCCAAAAAGGGCGTATGCATTTTCTCCTGAATATATTCAGGAGAAAACGCATACGCCCTTTTTGGCCAAGCAAGCAAGCGGGCAATGCAAATCTGCACTACAAAGAAGTATCACTTCCCACCGGTCAAAAGGGACATCCACAAAATGTGTAAAATCCAGAAAGGCAAGACAGGCCCTGAAGAACAGGGAGCCTTGTTATGCTGATGGGCGGGATGTAAATTGCCAACTGCCTCTCTGGAGGAGTGCATTGTGTTCCCTAAAACAAGTAAACAACAGAGCTACAGAGCCAAGGGCACTTCCAGTCTAGGGAATATACCTTGGGAAAACTGAAAATCAAAAAGACACAGCCACCCCAAAATTTAGGGCTGCACTGCTTACAAGGACCTCAACTTGGGTACACCTTAAATATCCCAGGAAATATAAAAATGGTTCAAAAAATTGTGGTACTTACGTACGATGGAATATCCCTCAGCCATGAAATCAATGTCATAAGACCAGTAGCAGCAAAATGGGTGGATTCAGGTACGATGATTCTAAGTGAAATAAGTCACAGAGAAAAAGAAACTTATCATAAGATATCACTTATGAAGATCCTGTAAACATGGCTACACTTGAACTGAGTTAGGAAAGAGAACAGTGTCTCACATTTAGAAAACACTCTTATGCCTGCTTAAGGGGGAAGGAGAGGTGGGGTGATGCATAAAACCAGAGTTTGATATAAGCACAGGTACCGTTCCAAAAACCAACTATGGAATAGACAAGACCTACACCTTCCTCAGTGAAAGGGACTCAAAACCCCATATTTCCCTCAGAGGAATATATCTGACTAGTAAGAATCTTAAAACCTATGTATTGATATGTCTCCATAAGGGAATCAAGTGTGTCTAGACTGGGATAAATATGGCAGCGAGAATCAGCTCAAACTCACTATAAAAAGGAATTTCAAAAATAAAACAAAAAAACTGGGAAATTCTTTACAATTCCTTCAGGGTCTCTGATGAAACCTGAAATGACCCTATCTACAATGACAGCTGGATGTGGCATAAGGCTGGACACTTGGGACTGAGAGGATTGGTGAGATTGGGTGAGCAAATGCAGACCCTTTAAAGCAATAATGCATGGCACACATTCCATGGGTCCCAACTCTCCAGGTTGAAGGGAATATTACTACAGATATAACATGTACGGGAATCCTAGAGAACGGACACACTGTGAATACGAAAGGTTTCTAAAACTCAACGAATAGTCCCTCTCTTGGTGCTCCGGTTTGACTTTCCATCTGCTTTATTATCAACCTCCCAACTTGGAGAGACAGCCCCTTTAAGCTCCTGGTTCGCACAGGTTGCCAATTTGGCAGAGGATGAAAGGGAAGAGGGAGAACCAATGAGAGAGTAGCTGTTAGGCATTTGGACGGGCACATATCACTGTAATTTCCCGGCAGGAAGAAGAATTAACCAAAGTCTCAGCCACCCACCGGGAATCAGTATAGATCCTGAACCAAAATTTTGGACTTGCGGTCAGCTCACCAAAAACGAGTTGAAAAATGGAGCTCAGGGGCACAGCAATTCACAAACTGGCCGAGTAATAAAGAACAACTATCGTCCAAAAATCTGTTGAGGGAAGGCAACGAGGCGGACTTGAAAGCGAGGCAGAATAGCAGGAAACAGATTTCCAGAGGTACGTTGGAATCGCCTTTAAAGCACAGGAAGAGGGGCACAACTTCGACAATGATGCACTTGGCCAAAAAGGGCATATGCGTTTTCTCCTGAATATATTCAGGAAAAAACGCATACGCCCTTTTTGGCCAAGCAAGCAAGCGGGCAATGCAAATCTGCACTACAAAGAAGTATCACTTCCCACCGGTCAAAAGGGACATCCACAAAATGTGTAAAAACCAGAAAGGCAAGACAGGCCCTGGAGAACAGGGAGCCTTGTTATGTTGATGGGCGGGATGTAAATTGCCAACTGCCTCTCTGGAGGAGTGCATTGTGTTCCCTAAAACAAGTAAACAACAGAGCTACAGAGCCAAGGGCACTTCCAGTCTAGGGAATATACCTGGGAAAAACTGAAAATCAATAAGACAGAGCCACCCCAAAATTTAGGGCTGCACTGCTTACAAGGACCTCAACTTGGGTACACCTTAAATATCCCAGGAAATATAAAATTGGTTCAAAAAATTGTGGTACTTACATACGATGGAATATCCCTCAGCCATGAAATCAATGTCATAAGACCAGTAGCAGCAAAATGGTTGGATTCAGGTACGATGATTCTAAGTGAAATAAGTCACAGAGAAAAAGAAACTTATCATAAGTTATCACTTATGAAGATCCTGTAAACATGGCTACACTTGAACTGAGTTAGGAAAGAGAACAGTGTCTCACATTTAGAAAACACTCTTATGCCTGCTTAAGGGGGAAGGAGAGGTGGGGTGATGCATAAAACCAGAGTTTGATATAAGCACAGGTACCGTTCCAAAAACCAACTATGGAATAGACAAGACCTACACCTTCCTCAGTGAAAGGGACTCAAAACCCCATATTTCCCGCAGAGGAATATATCTGACTAGTAAGAATCTTAAAACCTATGTATTGATATGTCTCCGTAAGGGAATCAAGTGTGTCTAGACTGGGATAAATATGGCAGCGAGAATCAGCTCAAACCCACTATAAAAAGGAATTTCAAAAATAAAACAAAAAAACTAGGAAATTCTTTACAATTCCTTCAGGGTCTCTGATGAAACCTGAAATGACCCTATCTACAATGACAGCTGGATGTGGCATAAGGCTGGACACTTGGGACTGAGAGGATTGGTGAGATTGGGTGAGCAAATGCAGACCCTTTAAAGCAATAATGCATGGCACACATTCCATGGGCCCCAACTCTCCAGGTTGAAGGGAATATTACTACAGATATAACATGTATGGGAATCCTAGAGAACGGACACACTGTGAATACGAAAGGTTTCTAAAACTCAACGAATAGTCCCTCTCCTGGTGCTCCGGTTTGACTTTCCATCTGCTTTATTATCAACCTCCCAACTTGGAGAGACAGCCCCTTTAACCTCCTGGTGCGCACAGGTTGCCAATTTGGCAGAGGATGAAAGGGAAGAGGGAGAACCAATGAGAGAGTAGCTGTTAGGCATTTGGACGGGCACATATCACTGTAATTTCCCGGCAGGAAGAAGAATTAACCAAAGTCTCAGCCACCCACCGGGAATCAGTATAGATCCTGAACCAAAATTTTGGACTTGCGGTCAGCTCACCAAAAACGAGTTGAAAAATGGAGCTCAGGGGCACAGCAATTCACAAACTGGCCGAGTAATAAAGCACAACTATCGTCCAAAAATCTGTTGAGGGAAGGCAACGAGGCGGACTTGAAAGCGAGGCAGAATAGCAGGAAACAGATTTCAAGAGGTACGTTGGAATCGCCTTTAAAGCACAGGAAGAGGGGCACAACTTCGACAATGATGCACTTGGCCAAAAAGGGCGTATGCGTTTTCTCCTGAATATATTCAGGAGAAAACGCATACGCCCTTTTTGGCCAAGCAAGCAAGCGGGCAATGCAAATCTGCACTACAAAGAAGTATCACTTCCCACCGGTCAAAAGGGACATCCACAAAATGTGTAAAAACCAGAAAGGCAAGACAGGCCCTGGAGAACAGGGAGCATTGTTATGTTGATGGGCGGGATGTAAATTGCCAACTGCCTCTCTGGAGGAGTGCATTGTGTTCCCTAAAACAAGTAAACAACAGAGCTACAGAGCCAAGGGCACTTCCAGTCTAGGGAATATACCTGGGAAAAACTGAAAATCAATAAGACAGAGCCACCCCAAAATTTAGGGCTGCACTGCTTACAAGGACCTCAACTTGGGTACACATTAAATATCCCAGGAAATATAAAATTGGTTCAAAAAATTGTGGTACTTACGTACGATGGAATATCCCTCAGCCATGAAATCAATGTCATAAGACCAGTAGCAGCAAAATGGGTGGATTCAGGTACGATGATTCTAAGTGAAATAAGTCACAGAGAAAAAGAAACTTATCATAAGTTATCACTTATGAAGATCCTGTAAACATGGCTACACTTGAACTGAGTTAGGAAAGAGAACAGTGTCTCACATTTAGAAAACACTCTTATGCCTGCTTAAGGGGGAAGGAGAGGTGGGGTGATGCATAAAACCAGAGTTTGATATAAGCACAGGTACCGTTCCAAAAACCAACTATGGAATAGACAAGACCTACACCTTCCTCAGTGAAAGGGACTCAAAACCCCATATTTCCCGCAGAGGAATATATCTGACTAGTAAGAATCTTAAAACCTATGTATTGATATGTCTCCGTAAGGGAATCAAGTGTGTCTAGACTGGGATAAATATGGCAGCGAGAATCAGCTCAAACCCACTATAAAAAGGAATTTCAAAAATAAAACAAAAAAACTAGGAAATTCTTTACAATTCCTTCAGGGTCTCTGATGAAACCTGAAATGACCCTATCTACAATGACAGCTGGATGTGGCATAAGGCTGGACACTTGGGACTGAGAGGATTGGTGAGATTGGGTGAGCAAATGCAGACCCTTTAAAGCAATAATGCATGGCACACATTCCATGGGTCCCAACTCTCCAGGTTGAAGGGAATATTACTACAGATATAACATGTACGGGAATCCTAGAGAACGGACACACTGTGAATACGAAAGGTTTCTAAAACTCAACGAATAGTCCCTCTCCTGGTGCTCCGGTTTGACTTTCCATCTGCTTTATTATCAACCTCCCAACTTGGAGAGACAGCCCCTTTAACCTCCTGGTTCGCACAGGTTGCCAATTTGGCAGAGGATGAAAGGGAAGAGGGAGAACCAATGAGAGAGTAGCTGTTAGGCATTTGGACGGGCACATATCACTGTAATTTCCCGGCAGGAAGAAGAATTAACCAAAGTCTCAGCCACCCACTGGGAATCAGTATAGATCCTGAACCAAAATTTTGGACTTGCGGTCAGCTCACCAAAAACGAGTTGAAAAATGGAGCTCAGGGGCACAGCAATTCACAAACTGGCCGAGTAATAAAGAACAACTATCGTCCAAAAATCTGTTGAGGGAAGGCAACGAGGCGGACTTGAAAGCGAGGCAGAATAGCAGGAAACAGATTTCAAGAGGTACGTTGGAATCGCCTTTAAAGCACAGGAAGAGGGGCACAACTTCGACAATGATGCACTTGGCCAAAAAGGGCGTATGCGTTTTCTCCTGAATATATTCAGGAGAAAACGCATACGCCCTTTTTGGCCAAGCAAGCAAGCGGGCAATGCAAATCTGCACTACAAAGAAGTATCACTTCCCACCGGTCAAAAGGGACATCCACAAAATGTGTAAAATCCAGAAAGGCAAGACAGGCCCTGGAGAACAGGGAGCCTTATTATGCTGATGGGCGGGTTGTAAATTGCCAACTGCCTCTCTGGAGGAGTGCATTGTGTTCCCTAAAACAAGTAAACAACAGAGCTACAGAGCCAAGGGCACTTCCAGTCTAGGGAATATACCTTGGGAAAACTGAAAATCAAAAAGACACAGCCACCCCAAAATTTAGGGCTGCACTGCTTACAAGGACCTCAACTTGGGTACACCTTAAATATCCCAGGAAATATAAAAATGGTTCAAAAAATTGTGGTACTTACGTACGATGGAATATCCCTCAGCCATGAAATCAATGTCATAAGACCAGTAGCAGCAAAATGGGTGGATTCAGGTACGATGATTCTAAGTGAAATAAGTCACAGAGAAAAAGAAACTTATCATAAGATATCACTTATGAAGATCCTGTAAACATGGCTACACTTGAACTGAGTTAGGAAAGAGAACAGTGTCTCACATTTAGAAAACACTCTTATGCCTGCTTAAGGGGGAAGGAGAGGTGGGGTGATGCATAAAACCAGAGTTTGATATAAGCACAGGTACCGTTCCAAAAACCAACTATGGAATAGACAAGACCTACACCTTCCTCAGTGAAAGGGACTCAAAACCCCATATTTCCCTCAGAGGAATATATCTGACTAGTAAGAATCTTAAAACCTATGTATTGATATGTCTCCATAAGGGAATCAAGTGTGTCTAGACTGGGATAAATATGGCAGCGAGAATCAGCTCAAACCCACTATAAAAAGGAATTTCAAAAATAAAACAAAAAAACTGGGAAATTCTTTACAATTCCTTCAGGGTCTCTGATGAAACCTGAAATGACCCTATCTACAATGACAGCTGGATGTGGCATAAGGCTGGACACTTGGGACTGAGAGGATTGGTGAGATTGGGTGAGCAAATGCAGACCCTTTAAAGCAATAATGCATGGCACACATTCCATGGGTCCCAACTCTCCAGGTTGAAGGGAATATTACTACAGATATAACATGTACGGGAATCCTAGAGAACGGACACACTGTGAATACGAAAGGTTTCTAAAACTCAACGAATAGTCCCTCTCTTGGTGCTCCGGTTTGACTTTCCATCTGCTTTATTATCAACCTCCCAACTTGGAGAGACAGCCCCTTTAACCTCCTGGTTCGCACAGGTTGCCAATTTGGCAGAGGATGAAAGGGAAGAGGGAGAACCAATGAGAGAGTAGCTGTTAGGCATTTGACGGGCACATATCACTGTAATTTCCCGGCAGGAAGAAGAATTAACCAAAGTCTCAGCCACCCACCGGGAATCAGTATAGATCCTGAACCAAAATTTTGGACTTGCGGTCAGCTCACCAAAAACGAGTTGAAAAATGGAGCTCAGGGGCACAGCAATTCACAAACTGGCCGAGTAATAAAGAACAACTATCGTCCAAAAATCTGTTGAGGGAAGGCAACGAGGCGGACTTGAAAGCGAGGCAGAATAGCAGGAAACAGATTTCCAGAGGTACGTTGGAATCGCCTTTAAAGCACAGGAAGAGGGGCACAACTTCGACAATGATGCACTTGGCCAAAAAGGGCGTATGCGTTTTCTCCTGAATATATTCAGGAGAAAACGCATACGCCCTTTTTGGCCAAGCAAGCAAGCGGGCAATGCAAATCTGCACTACAAAGAAGTATCACTTCCCACCGGTCAAAAGGGACATCCACAAAATGTGTAAAAACCAGAAAGGCAAGACAGGCCCTGGAGAACAGGGAGCCTTGTTATGTTGATGGGCGGGATGTAAATTGCCAACTGCCTCTCTGGAGGAGTGCATTGTGTTCCCTAAAACAAGTAAACAACAGAGCTACAGAGCCAAGGGCACTTCCAGTCTAGGGAATATACCTGGGAAAAACTGAAAATCAATAAGACAGAGCCACCCCAAAATTTAGGGCTGCACTGCTTACAAGGACCTCAACTTGGGTACACCTTAAATATCCCAGGAAATATAAAATTGGTTCAAAAAATTGTGGTACTTACATACGATGGAATATCCCTCAGCCATGAAATCAATGTCATAAGACCAGTAGCAGCAAAATGGGTGGATTCAGGTACGATGATTCTAAGTGAAATAAGTCACAGAGAAAAAGAAACTTATCATAAGTTATCACTTATGAAGATCCTGTAAACATGGCTACACTTGAACTGAGTTAGGAAAGAGAACAGTGTCTCACATTTAGAAAACACTCTTATGCCTGCTTAAGGGGGAAGGAGAGGTGGGGTGATGCATAAAACCAGAGTTTGATATAAGCACAGGTACCGTTCCAAAAACCAACTATGGAATAGACAAGACCTACACCTTCCTCAGTGAAAGGGACTCAAAACCCCATATTTCCCGCAGAGGAATATATCTGACTAGTAAGAATCTTAAAACCTATGTATTGATATGTCTCCGTAAGGGAATCAAGTGTGTCTAGACTGGGATAAATATGGCAGCGAGAATCAGCTCAAACCCACTATAAAAAGGAATTTCAAAAATAAAACAAAAAAACTAGGAAATTCTTTACAATTCCTTCAGGGTCTCTGATGAAACCTGAAATGACCCTATCTACAATGACAGCTGGATGTGGCATAAGGCTGGACACTTGGGACTGAGAGGATTGGTGAGATTGGGTGAGCAAATGCAGACCCTTTAAAGCAATAATGCATGGCACACATTCCATGGGTCCCAACTCTCCAGGTTGAAGGGAGTATTACTACAGATATAACATGTACGGGAATCCTAGAGAACGGACACACTGTGAATACGAAAGGTTTCTAAAACTCAACGAATAGTCCCTCTCCTGGTGCTCCGGTTTGACTTTCCATCTGCTTTATTATCAACCTCCCAACTTGGAGAGACAGCCCCTTTAACCTCCTGGTTCGCACAGGTTGCCAATTTGGCAGAGGATGAAAGGGAAAAGGGAGAACCAATGAGAGAGTAGCTGTTAGGCATTTGGACGGGCACATATCACTGTAATTTCCCGGCAGGAAGAAGAATTAACCAAAGTCTCAGCCACCCACCGGGAATCAGTATAGATCCTGAACCAAAATTTTGGACTTGCGGTCAGCTCACCAAAAACGAGTTGAAAAATGGAGCTCAGGGGCACAGCAATTCACAAACTGGCCGAGTAATAAAAGACAACTATCGTCCAAAAATCTGTTGAGGGAAGGCAACGAGGCGGACTTGAAAGCGAGGCAGAATAGCAGGAAACAGATTTCAAGAGGTACGTTGGAATCGCCTTTAAAGCACAGGAAGAGGGGCACAACTTCGACAATGATGCACTTGGCCAAAAAGGGCGTATGCGTTTTCTCCTGAATATATTCAGGAGAAAACGCATACGCCCTTTTTGGCCAAGCAAGCAAGCGGGCAATGCAAATCTGCACTACAAAGAAGTATCACTTCCCACCGGTCAAAAGGGACATCCACAAAATGTGTAAAAACCAGAAAGGCAAGACAGGCCCTGGAGAACAGGGAGCCTTGTTATGCTGATGGGCGGGATGTAAATTGCCAACTGCCTCTCTGGAGGAGTGCATTGTGTTCCCTAAAACAAGTAAAGAACAGAGCTACAGAGCCAAGGGCACTTCCAGTCTAGGGAATATACCTTGGGAAAACTGAAAATCAAAAAGACACAGCCACCCCAAAATTTAGGGCTGCACTGCTTACAAGGACCTCAACTTGGGTACACCTTAAATATCCCAGGAAATATAAAAATGGTTCAAAAAATTGTGGTACTTACGTACGATGGAATATCCCTCAGCCATGAAATCAATGTCATAAGACCAGTAGCAGCAAAATGGGTGGATTCAGGTACGATGATTCTAAGTGAAATAAGTCACAGAGAAAAAGAAACTTATCATAAGATATCACTTATGAAGATCCTGTAAACATGGCTACACTTGAACTGAGTTAGGAAAGAGAACAGTGTCTCACATTTAGAAAACACTCTTATGCCTGCTTAAGGGGGAAGGAGAGGTGGGGTGATGCATAAAACCAGAGTTTGATATAAGCACAGGTACCGTTCCAAAAACCAACTATGGAATAGACAAGACCTACACCTTCCTCAGTGAAAGGGACTCAAAACCCCATATTTCCCGCAGAGGAATATATCTGACTAGTAAGAATCTTAAAACCTATGTATTGATATGTCTCCGTAAGGGAATCAAGTGTGTCTAGACTGGGATAAATATGGCAGCGAGAATCAGCTCAAACCCACTATAAAAAGGAATTTCAAAAATAAAACAAAAAAACTGGGAAATTCTTTACAATTCCTTCAGGGTCTCTGATGAAACCTGAAATGACCCTATCTACAATGACAGCTGGATGTGGCATAAGGCTGGACACTTGGGACTGAGAGGATTGGTGAGATTGGGTGAGCAAATGCAGACCCTTTAAAGCAATAATGCATGGCACACATTCCATGGGTCCCAACTCTCCAGGTTGAAGGGAATATTACTACAGATATAACATGTACGGGAATCCTAGAGAACGGACACACTGTGAATACGAAAGGTTTCTAAAACTCAACGAATAGTCCCTCTCCTGGTGCTCCGGTTTGACTTTCCATCTGCTTTATTATCAACCTCCCAACTTGGAGAGACAGCCCCTTTAACCTCCTGGTTCGCACAGGTTGCCAATTTGGCAGAGGATGAAAGGGAAGAGGGAGAACCAATGAGAGAGTAGCTGTTAGGCATTTGGACGGGCACATATCACTGTAATTTCCCGGCAGGAAGAAGAATTAACCAAAGTCTCAGCCACCCACCGGGAATCAGTATAGATCCTGAACCAAAATTTTGGACTTGCGGTCAGCTCACCAAAAACGAGTTGAAAAATGGAGCTCAGGGGCACAGCAATTCACAAACTGGCCGAGTAATAAAGGACAACTATCGTCCAAAAATCTGTTGAGGGAAGGCAACGAGGCGGACTTGAAAGCGAGGCAGAATAGCAGGAAACAGATTTCAAGAGTTACGTTGGAATCGCCTTTAAAGCACAGGAAGAGGGGCACAACTTCGACAATGATGCACTTGGCCAAAAAGGGCGTATGCGTTTTCTCCTGAATATATTCAGGAGAAAACGCATACGCCCTTTTTGGCCAAGCAAGCAAGCGGGCAATGCAAATCTGCACTACAAAGAAGTATCACTTCCCACCGGTCAAAAGGGACATCCACAAAATGTGTAAAATCCAGAAAGGCAAGACAGGCCCTGAAGAACAGGGAGCCTTGTTATGCTGATGGGCGGGATGTAAATTGCCAACTGCCTCTCTGGAGGAGTGCATTGTGTTCCCTAAAACAAGTAAACAACAGAGCTACAGAGCCAAGGGCACTTCCAGTCTAGGGAATATACCTTGGGAAAACTGAAAATCAAAAAGACACAGCCACCCCAAAATTTAGGGCTGCACTGCTTACAAGGACCTCAACTTGGGTACACCTTAAATATCCCAGGAAATATAAAAATGGTTCAAAAAATTGTGGTACTTACGTACGATGGAATATCCCTCAGCCATGAAATCAATGTCATAAGACCAGTAGCAGCAAAATGGGTGGATTCAGGTACGATGATTCTAAGTGAAATAAGTCACACAGAAAAAGAAACTTATCATAAGATATCACTTATGAAGATCCTGTAAACATGGCTACACTTGAACTGAGTTAGGAAAGAGAACAGTGTCTCACATTTAGAAAACACTCTTATGCCTGCTTAAGGGGGAAGGAGAGGTGGGGTGATGCATAAAACCAGAGTTTGATATAAGCACAGGTACCGTTCCAAAAACCAACTATGGAATAGACAAGACCTACACCTTCCTCAGTGAAAGGGACTCAAAACCCCATATTTCCCTCAGAGGAATATATCTGACTAGTAAGAATCTTAAAACCTATGTATTGATATGTCTCCATAAGGGAATCAAGTGTGTCTAGACTGGGATAAATATGGCAGCGAGAATCAGCTCAAACCCACTATAAAAAGGAATTTCAAAAATAAAACAAAAAAACTGGGAAATTCTTTACAATTCCTTCAGGGTCTCTGATGAAACCTGAAATGACCCTATCTACAATGACAGCTGGATGTGGCATAAGGCTGGACACTTGGGACTGAGAGGATTGGTGAGATTGGGTGAGCAAATGCAGACCCTTTAAAGCAATAATGCATGGCACACATTCCATGGGTCCCAACTCTCCAGGTTGAAGGGAATATTACTACAGATATAACATGTACGGGAATCCTAGAGAACGGACACACTGTGAATACGAAAGGTTTCTAAAACTCAACGAATAGTCCCTCTCTTGGTGCTCCGGTTTGACTTTCCATCTGCTTTATTATCAACCTCCCAACTTGGAGAGACAGCCCCTTTAACCTCCTGGTTCGCACAGGTTGCCAATTTGGCAGAGGATGAAAGGGAAGAGGGAGAACCAATGAGAGAGTAGCTGTTAGGCATTTGGACGGGCACATATCACTGTAATTTCCCGGCAGGAAGAAGAATTAACCAAAGTCTCAGCCACCCACCGGGAATCAGTATAGATCCTGAACCAAAATTTTGGACTTGCGGTCAGCTCACCAAAAACGAGTTGAAAAATGGAGCTCAGGGGCACAGCAATTCACAAACTGGCCGAGTAATAAAGAACAACTATCGTCCAAAAATCTGTTGAGGGAAGGCAACGAGGCGGACTTGAAAGCGAGGCAGAATAGCAGGAAACAGATTTCCAGAGGTACGTTGGAATCGCCTTTAAAGCACAGGAAGAGGGGCACAACTTCGACAATGATGCACTTGGCCAAAAAGGGCGTATGCGTTTTCTCCTGAATATATTCAGGAGAAAACGCATACGCCCTTTTTGGCCAAGCAAGCAAGCGGGCAATGCAAATCTGCACTACAAAGAAGTATCACTTCCCACCGGTCAAAAGGGACATCCACAAAATGTGTAAAAACCAGAAAGGCAAGACAGGCCCTGGAGAACAGGGAGCCTTGTTATGTTGATGGGCGGGATGTAAATTGCCAACTGCCTCTCTGGAGGAGTGCATTGTGTTCCCTAAAACAAGTAAACAACAGAGCTACAGAGCCAAGGGCACTTCCAGTCTAGGGAATATACCTGGGAAAAACTGAAAATCAATAAGACAGAGCCACCCCAAAATTTAGGGCTGCACTGCTTACAAGGACCTCAACTTGGGTACACCTTAAATATCCCAGGAAATATAAAATTGGTTCAAAAAATTGTGGTACTTACATACGATGGAATATCCCTCAGCCATGAAATCAATGTCATAAGACCAGTAGCAGCAAAATGGTTGGATTCAGGTACGATGATTCTAAGTGAAATAAGTCACAGAGAAAAAGAAACTTATCATAAGTTATCACTTATGAAGATCCTGTAAACATGGCTACACTTGAACTGAGTTAGGAAAGAGAACAGTGTCTCACATTTAGAAAACACTCTTATGCCTGCTTAAGGGGGAAGGAGAGGTGGGGTGATGCATAAAACCAGAGTTTGATATAAGCACAGGTACCGTTCCAAAAACCAACTATGGAATAGACAAGACCTACACCTTCCTCAGTGAAAGGGACTCAAAACCCCATATTTCCCGCAGAGGAATATATCTGACTAGTAAGAATCTTAAAACCTATGTATTGATATGTCTCCGTAAGGGAATCAAGTGTGTCTAGACTGGGATAAATATGGCAGCGAGAATCAGCTCAAACCCACTATAAAAAGGAATTTCAAAAATAAAACAAAAAAACTAGGAAATTCTTTACAATTCCTTCAGGGTCTGTGATGAAACCTGAAATGACCCTATCTACAATGACAGCTGGATGTGGCATAAGGCTGGACACTTGGGACTGAGAGGATTGGTGAGATTGGGTGAGCAAATGCAGACCCTTTAAAGCAATAATGCATGGCACACATTCCATGGGTCCCAACTCTCCAGGTTGAAGGGAGTATTACTACAGATATAACATGTACGGGAATCCTAGAGAACGGACACACTGTGAATACGAAAGGTTTCTAAAACTCAACGAATAGTCCCTCTCCTGGTGCTCCGGTTTGACTTTCCATCTGCTTTATTATCAACCTCCCAACTTGGAGAGACAGCCCCTTTAACCTCCTGGTTCGCACAGGTTGCCAATTTGGCAGAGGATGAAAGGGAAGAGGGAGAACCAATGAGAGAGTAGCTGTTAGGCATTTGGACGGGCACATATCACTGTAATTTCCCGGCAGGAAGAAGAATTAACCAAAGTCTCAGCCACCCACCGGGAATCAGTATAGATCCTGAACCAAAATTTTGGACTTGCGGTCAGCTCACCAAAAACGAGTTGAAAAATGGAGCTCAGGGGCACAGCAATTCACAAACTGGCCAAGTAATAAAGGACAACTATCGTCCAAAAATCTGTTGAGGGAAGGCAACGAGGCGGACTTGAAAGCGAGGCAGAATAGCAGGAAACAGATTTCAAGAGGTACGTTGGAATCGCCTTTAAAGCACAGGAAGAGGGGCACAACTTCGACAATGATGCACTTGGCCAAAAAGGGCGTATGCGTTTTCTCCTGAATATATTCAGGAGAAAACGCATACGCCCTTTTTGGCCAAGCAAGCAAGCGGGCAATGCAAATCTGCACTACAAAGAAGTATCACTTCCCACCGGTCAAAAGGGACATCCCCAAAATGTGTAAAAACCAGAAAGGAAAGACAGGCCCTGGAGAACAGGGAGCCTTGTTATGCTGATGGGCGGGATGTAAATTGCCAACTGCCTCTCTGGAGGAGTGCATTGTGTTCCCTAAAACAAGTAAAGAACAGAGCTACAGAGCCAAGGGCACTTCCAGTCTAGGGAATATACCTTGGGAAAACTGAAAATCAAAAAGACACAGCCACCCCAAAATTTAGGGCTGCACTGCTTACAAGGACCTCAACTTGGGTACACCTTAAATATCCCAGGAAATATAAAAATGGTTCAAAAAATTGTGGTACTTACGTACGATGGAATATCCCTCAGCCATGAAATCAATGTCATAAGACCAGTAGCAGCAAAATGGGTGGATTCAGGTACGATGATTCTAAGTGAAATAAGTCACAGAGAAAAAGAAACTTATCATAAGATATCACTTATGAAGATCCTGTAAACATGGCTACACTTGAACTGAGTTAGGAAAGAGAACAGTGTCTCACATTTAGAAAACACTCTTATGCCTGCTTAAGGGGGAAGGAGAGGTGGGGTGATGCATAAAACCAGAGTTTGATATAAGCACAGGTACCGTTCCAAAAACCAACTATGGAATAGACAAGACCTACACCTTCCTCAGTGAAAGGGACTCAAAACCCCATATTTCCCGCAGAGGAATATATCTGACTAGTAAGAATCTTAAAACCTATGTATTGATATGTCTCCGTAAGGGAATCAAGTGTGTCTAGACTGGGATAAATATGGCAGCGAGAATCAGCTCAAACCCACTATAAAAAGGAATTTCAAAAATAAAACAAAAAAACTGGGAAATTCTTTACAATTCCTTCAGGGTCTCTGATGAAACCTGAAATGACCCTATCTACAATGACAGCTGGATGTGGCATAAGGCTGGACACTTGGGACTGAGAGGATTGGTGAGATTGGGTGAGCAAATGCAGACCCTTTAAAGCAATAATGCATGGCACACATTCCATGGGTCCCAACTCTCCAGGTTGAAGGGAATATTACTACAGATATAACATGTACGGGAATCCTAGAGAACGGACACACTGTGAATACGAAAGGTTTCTAAAACTCAACGAATAGTCCCTCTCCTGGTGCTCCGGTTTGACTTTCCATCTGCTTTATTATCAACCTCCCAACTTGGAGAGACAGCCCCTTTAACCTCCTGGTTCGCACAGGTTGCCAATTTGGCAGAGGATGAAAGGGAAGAGGGAGAACCAATGAGAGAGTAGCTGTTAGGCATTTGGACGGGCACATATCACTGTAATTTCCCGGCAGGAAGAAGAATTAACCAAAGTCTCAGCCACCCACCGGGAATCAGTATAGATCCTGAACCAAAATTTTGGACTTGCGGTCAGCTCACCAAAAACGAGTTGAAAAATGGAGCTCAGGGGCACAGCAATTCACAAACTGGCCGAGTAATAAAGGACAACTATCGTCCAAAAATCTGTTGAGGGAAGGCAACGAGGCGGACTTGAAAGCGAGGCAGAATAGCAGGAAACAGATTTCAAGAGGTACGTTGGAATCGCCTTTAAAGCACAGGAAGAGGGGCACAACTTCGACAATGATGCACTTGGCCAAAAAGGGCGTATGCGTTTTCTCCTGAATATATTCAGGAGAAAACGCATACGCCCTTTTTGGCCAAGCAAGCAAGCGGGCAATGCAAATCTGCACTACAAAGAAGTATCACTTCCCACCGGTCAAAAGGGACATCCACAAAATGTGTAAAATCCAGAAAGGCAAGACAGGCCCTGAAGAACAGGGAGCCTTGTTATGCTGATGGGCGGGATGTAAATTGCCAACTGCCTCTCTGGAGGAGTGCATTGTGTTCCCTAAAACAAGTAAACAACAGAGCTACAGAGCCAAGGGCACTTCCAGTCTAGGGAATATACCTTGGGAAAACTGAAAATCAAAAAGACACAGCCACCCCAAAATTTAGGGCTGCACTGCTTACAAGGACCTCAACTTGGGTACACCTTAAATATCCCAGGAAATATAAAAATGGTTCAAAAAATTGTGGTACTTACGTACGATGGAATATCCCTCAGCCATGAAATCAATGTCATAAGACCAGTAGCAGCAAAATGGGTGGATTCAGGTACGATGATTCTAAGTGAAATAAGTCACACAGAAAAAGAAACTTATCATAAGATATCACTTATGAAGATCCTGTAAACATGGCTACACTTGAACTGAGTTAGGAAAGAGAACAGTGTCTCACATTTAGAAAACACTCTTATGCCTGCTTAAGGGGGAAGGAGAGGTGGGGTGATGCATAAAACCAGAGTTTGATATAAGCACAGGTACCGTTCCAAAAACCAACTATGGAATAGACAAGACCTACACCTTCCTCAGTGAAAGGGACTCAAAACCCCATATTTCCCGCAGAGGAATATATCTGACTAGTAAGAATCTTAAAACCTATGTATTGATATGTCTCCGTAAGGGAATCAAGTGTGTCTAGACTGGGATAAACATGGCAGCGAGAATCAGCTCAAACCCACTATAAAAAGGAATTTCAAAAATAAAACAAAAAAACTGGGAATTTCTTTACAATTCCTTCAGGGTCTCTGATGAAACCTGAAATGACCCTATCTACAATGACAGCTGGATGTGGCATAAGGCTGGACACTTGGGACTGAGAGGATTGGTGAGATTGGGTGAGCAAATGCAGACCCTTTAAAGCAATAATGCATGGCACACATTCCATGGGTCCCAACTCTCCAGGTTGAAGGGAATATTACTACAGATATAACATGTACGGGAATCCTAGAGAACGGACACACTGTGAATACGAAAGGTTTCTAAAACTCAACGAATAGTCCCTCTCTTGGTGCTCCGGTTTGACTTTCCATCTGCTTTATTATCAACCTCCCAACTTGGAGAGACAGCCCCTTTAACCTCCTGGTTCGCACAGGTTGCCAATTTGGCAGAGGATGAAAGGGAAGAGGGAGAACCAATGAGAGAGTAGCTGTTAGGCATTTGGACGGGCACATATCACTGTAATTTCCCGGCAGGAAGAAGAATTAACCAAAGTCTCAGCCACCCACCGGGAATCAGTATAGATCCTGAACCAAAATTTTGGACTTGCGGTCAGCTCACCAAAAACGAGTTGAAAAATGGAGCTCAGGGGCACAGCAATTCACAAACTGGCCGAGTAATAAAGAACAACTATCGTCCAAAAATCTGTTGAGGGAAGGCAACGAGGCGGACTTGAAAGCGAGGCAGAATAGCAGGAAACAGATTTCCAGAGGTACGTTGGAATCGCCTTTAAAGCACAGGAAGAGGGGCACAACTTCGACAATGATGCACTTGGCCAAAAAGGGCGTATGCGTTTTCTCCTGAATATATTCAGGAGAAAACGCATACGCCCTTTTTGGCCAAGCAAGCAAGCGGGCAATGCAAATCTGCACTACAAAGAAGTATCACTTCCCACCGGTCAAAAGGGACATCCACAAAATGTGTAAAAACCAGAAAGGCAAGACAGGCCCTGGAGAACAGGGAGCCTTGTTATGTTGATGGGCGGGATGTAAATTGCCAACTGCCTCTCTGGAGGAGTGCATTGTGTTCCCTAAAACAAGTAAACAACAGAGCTACAGAGCCAAGGGCACTTCCAGTCTAGGGAATATACCTGGGAAAAACTGAAAATCAATAAGACAGAGCCACCCCAAAATTTAGGGCTGCACTGCTTACAAGGACCTCAACTTGGGTACACCTTAAATATCCCAGGAAATATAAAATTGGTTCAAAAAATTGTGGTACTTACATACGATGGAATATCCCTCAGCCATGAAATCAATGTCATAAGACCAGTAGCAGCAAAATGGGTGGATTCAGGTACGATGATTCTAAGTGAAATAAGTCACAGAGAAAAAGAAACTTATCATAAGTTATCACTTATGAAGATCCTGTAAACATGGCTACACTTGAACTGAGTTAGGAAAGAGAACAGTGTCTCACATTTAGAAAACACTCTTATGCCTGCTTAAGGGGGAAGGAGAGGTGGGGTGATGCATAAAACCAGAGTTTGATATAAGCACAGGTACCGTTCCAAAAACCAACTATGGAATAGACAAGACCTACACCTTCCTCAGTGAAAGGGACTCAAAACCCCATATTTCCCGCAGAGGAATATATCTGACTAGTAAGAATCTTAAAACCTATGTATTGATATGTCTCCATAAGGGAATCAAGTGTGTCTAGACTGGGATAAATATGGCAGCGAGAATCAGCTCAAACCCACTATAAAAAGGAATTTCAAAAATAAAACAAAAAAACTAGGAAATTCTTTACAATTCCTTCAGGGTCTCTGATGAAACCTGAAATGACCCTATCTACAATGACAGCTGGATGTGGCATAAGGCTGGACACTTGGGACTGAGAGGATTGGTGAGATTGGGTGAGCAAATGCAGACCCTTTAAAGCAATAATGCATGGCACACATTCCATGGGTCCCAACTCTCCAGGTTGAAGGGAATATTACTACAGATATAACATGTATGGGAATCCTAGAGAACGGACACACTGTGAATACGAAAGGTTTCTAAAACTCAACGAATAGTCCCTCTCCTGGTGCTCCGGTTTGACTTTCCATCTGCTTTATTATCAACCTCCCAACTTGGAGAGACAGCCCCTTTAACCTCCTGGTGCGCACAGGTTGCCAATTTGGCAGAGGATGAAAGGGAAGAGGGAGAACCAATGAGAGAGTAGCTGTTAGGCATTTGGACGGGCACATATCACTGTAATTTCCCAGCAGGAAGAAGAATTAACCAAAGTCTCAGCCACCCACCGGGAATCAGTATAGATCCTGAACCAAAATTTTGGACTTGCGGTCAGCTCACCAAAAACGAGTTGAAAAATGGAGCTCAGGGGCACAGCAATTCACAAACTGGCCGAGTAATAAAGGACAACTATCGTCCAAAAATCTGTTGAGGGAAGGCAACGAGGCGGACTTGAAAGCGAGGCAGAATAGCAGGAAACAGATTTCAAGAGGTACGTTGGAATCGCCTTTAAAGCACAGGAAGAGGGGCACAACTTCGACAATGATGCACTTGGCCAAAAAGGGCGTATGCGTTTTCTCCTGAATATATTCAGGAGAAAACGCATACGCCCTTTTTGGCCAAGCAAGCAAGCGGGCAATGCAAATCTGCACTACAAAGAAGTATCACTTCCCACCGGTCAAAAGGGACATCCACAAAATGTGTAAAAACCAGAAAGGCAAGACAGGCCCTGGAGAACAGGGAGCCTTGTTATGTTGATGGGCGGGATGTAAATTGCCAACTGCCTCTCTGGAGGAGTGCATTGTGTTCCCTAAAACAAGTAAACAACAGAGCTACAGAGCCAAGGGCACTTCCAGTCTAGGGAATATACCTGGGAAAAACTGAAAATCAATAAGACAGAGCCACCCCAAAATTTAGGGCTGCACTGCTTACAAGGACCTCAACTTGGGTACACATTAAATATCCCAGGAAATATAAAATTGGTTCAAAAAATTGTGGTACTTACGTACGATGGAATATCCCTCAGCCATGAAATCAATGTCATAAGACCAGTAGCAGCAAAATGGGTGGATTCAGGTACGATGATTCTAAGTGAAATAAGTCACAGAGAAAAAGAAACTTATCATAAGTTATCACTTATGAAGATCCTGTAAACATGGCTACACTTGAACTGAGTTAGGAAAGAGAACAGTGTCTCACATTTAGAAAACACTCTTATGCCTGCTTAAGGGGGAAGGAGAGGTGGGGTGATGCATAAAACCAGAGTTTGATATAAGCACAGGTACCGTTCCAAAAACCAACTATGGAATAGACAAGACCTACACCTTCCTCAGTGAAAGGGACTCAAAACCCCATATTTCCCGCAGAGGAATATATCTGACTAGTAAGAATCTTAAAACCTATGTATTGATATGTCTCCGTAAGGGAATCAAGTGTGTCTAGACTGGGATAAATATGGCAGCGAGAATCAGCTCAAACCCACTATAAAAAGGAATTTCAAAAATAAAACAAAAAAACTAGGAAATTCTTTACAATTCCTTCAGGGTCTCTGATGAAACCTGAAATGACCCTATCTACAATGACAGCTGGATGTGGCATAAGGCTGGACACTTGGGACTGAGAGGATTGGTGAGATTGGGTGAGCAAATGCAGACCCTTTAAAGCAATAATGCATGGCACACATTCCATGGGTCCCAACTCTCCAGGTTGAAGGGAATATTACTACAGATATAACATGTACGGGAATCCTAGAGAACGGACACACTGTGAATACGAAAGGTTTCTAAAACTCAACGAATAGTCCCTCTCCTGGTGCTCCGGTTTGACTTTCCATCTGCTTTATTATCAACCTCCCAACTTGGAGAGACAGCCCCTTTAACCTCCTGGTTCGCACAGGTTGCCAATTTGGCAGAGGATGAAAGGGAAGAGGGAGAACCAATGAGAGAGTAGCTGTTAGGCATTTGGACGGGCACATATCACTGTAATTTCCCGGCAGGAAGAAGAATTAACCAAAGTCTCAGCCACCCACCGGGAATCAGTATAGATCCTGAACCAAAATTTTGGACTTGCGGTCAGCTCACCAAAAACGAGTTGAAAAATGGAGCTCAGGGGCACAGCAATTCACAAACTGGCCGAGTAATAAAGAACAACTATCGTCCAAAAATCTGTTGAGGGAAGGCAACGAGGCGGACTTGAAAGCGAGGCAGAATAGCAGGAAACAGATTTCAAGAGGTACGTTGGAATCGCCTTTAAAGCACAGGAAGAGGGGCACAACTTCGACAATGATGCACTTGGCCAAAAAGGGCGTATGCGTTTTCTCCTGAATATATTCAGGAGAAAACGCATACGCCCTTTTTGGCCAAGCAAGCAAGCGGGCAATGCAAATCTGCACTACAAAGAAGTATCACTTCCCACCGGTCAAAAGGGACATCCACAAAATGTGTAAAAACCAGAAAGGCAAGACAGGCCCTGAAGAACAGGGAGCCTTGTTATGCTGATGGGCGGGATGTAAATTGCCAACTGCCTCTCTGGAGGAGTGCATTGTGTTCCCTAAAACAAGTAAACAACAGAGCTACAGAGCCAAGGGCACTTCCAGTCTAGGGAATATACCTTGGGAAAACTGAAAATCAAAAAGACACAGCCACCCCAAAATTTAGGGCTGCACTGCTTACAAGGACCTCAACTTGGGTACACCTTAAATATCCCAGGAAATATAAAAATGGTTCAAAAAATTGTGGTACTTACGTACGATGGAATATCCCTCAGCCATGAAATCAATGTCATAAGACCAGTAGCAGCAAAATGGGTGGATTCAGGTACGATGATTCTAAGTGAAATAAGTCACACAGAAAAAGAAACTTATCATAAGATATCACTTATGAAGATCCTGTAAACATGGCTACACTTGAACTGAGTTAGGAAAGAGAACAGTGTCTCACATTTAGAAAACACTCTTATGCCTGCTTAAGGGGGAAGGAGAGGTGGGGTGATGCATAAAACCAGAGTTTGATATAAGCACAGGTACCGTTCCAAAAACCAACTATGGAATAGACAAGACCTACACCTTCCTCAGTGAAAGGGACTCAAAACCCCATATTTCCCGCAGAGGAATATATCTGACTAGTAAGAATCTTAAAACCTATGTATTGATATGTCTCCATAAGGGAATCAAGTGTGTCTAGACTGGGATAAATATGGCAGCGAGAATCAGCTCAAACCCACTATAAAAAGGAATTTCAAAAATAAAACAAAAAAACTAGGAAATTCTTTACAATTCCTTCAGGGTCTCTGATGAAACCTGAAATGACCCTATCTACAATGACAGCTGGATGTGGCATAAGGCTGGACACTTGGGACTGAGAGGATTGGTGAGATTGGGTGAGCAAATGCAGACCCTTTAAAGCAATAATGCATGGCACACATTCCATGGGTCCCAACTCTCCAGGTTGAAGGGAATATTACTACAGATATAACATGTACGGGAATCCTAGAGAACGGACACACTGTGAATACGAAAGGTTTCTAAAACTCAACGAATAGTCCCTCTCCTGGTGCTCCGGTTTGACTTTCCATCTGCTTTATTATCAACCTCCCAACTTGGAGAGACAGCCCCTTTAACCTCCTGGTTCGCACAGGTTGCCAATTTGGCAGAGGATGAAAGGGAAGAGGGAGAACCAATGAGAGAGTAGCTGTTAGGCATTTGGACGGGCACATATCACTGTAATTTCCCGGCAGGAAGAAGAATTAACCAAAGTCTCAGCCACCCACCGGGAATCAGTATAGATCCTGAACCAAAATTTTGGACTTGCGGTCAGCTCACCAAAAACGAGTTGAAAAATGGAGCTCAGGGGCACAGCAATTCACAAACTGGCCGAGTAATAAAGAACAACTATCGTCCAAAAATCTGTTGAGGGAAGGCAACGAGGCGGACTTGAAAGCGAGGCAGAATAGCAGGAAACAGATTTCAAGAGGTACGTTGGAATCGCCTTTAAAGCACAGGAAGAGGGGCACAACTTCGACAATGATGCACTTGGCCAAAAAGGGCGTATGCGTTTTCTCCTGAATATATTCAGGAGAAAACGCATACGCCCTTTTTGGCCAAGCAAGCAAGCGGGCAATGCAAATCTCCACTACAAAGAAGTATCACTTCCCACCGGTCAAAAGGGACATTCAAAATATGTGTAAAAACCAGAAAGGCAAGACAGGCCCTGGAGAACAGGGAGCCTTGTTATGTTGATGGGCGGGATGTAAATTGCCAACTGCCTCTCTGGAGGAGTGCATTGTGTTCCCTAAAACAAGTAAACAACAGAGCTACAGAGCCAAGGGCACTTCCAGTCTAGGGAATATACCTGGGAAAAACTGAAAATCAATAAGACAGAGCCACCCCAAAATTTAGGGCTGCACTGCTTACAAGGACCTCAACTTGGGTACACCTTAAATATCCCAGGAAATATAAAATTGGTTCAAAAAATTGTGGTACTTACGTACGATGGAATATCCCTCAGCCATGAAATCAATGTCATAAGACCAGTAGCAGCAAAATGGGTGGATTCAGGTACGATGATTCTAAGTGAAATAAGTCACAGAGAAAAAGAAACTTATCATAAGTTATCACTTATGAAGATCCTGTAAACATGGCTACACTTGAACTGAGTTAGGAAAGACAACAGTGTCTCACATTTAGAAAACACTCTTATGCCTGCTTAAGGGGGAAGGAGAGGTGGGGTGATGCATAAAACCACAGTTTGATATAAGCACAGGTACCGTTCCAAAAACCAACTATGGAATAGACAAGACCTACACCTTCCTCAGTGAAAGGGACTCAAAACCCCATATTTCCCGCAGAGGAATATATCTGACTAGTAAGAATCTTAAAACCTCTGTATTGATATGTCTCCATAAGGGAATCAAGTGTGCCTAGACTGGGATAAATATGGCAGCGAGAATCAGCTCAAACCCACTATAAAAAGGAATTTCAAAAATAAAACAAAAAAAAATGGGAAATTCTTTACAATTCCTTCAGGGTCTCTGATGAAACCTGAAATGACCCTATCTACAATGACAGCTGGATGTGGCATAAGGCTGGACACTTGGGACTGAGAGGATTGGTGAGATTGGGTGAGCAAATGCAGACCCTTTAAAGCAATAATGCATGGCACACATTCCATGGGTCCCAACTCTCCAGGTTGAAGGGAATATTACTACAGATATAACATGTACGGGAATCCTAGAGAACGGACACACTGTGAATACGAAAGGTTTCTAAAACTCAACGAATAGTCCCTCTCCTGGTGCTCCGGTTTGACTTTCCATCTGCTTTATTATCAACCTCCCAACTTGGAGAGACAGCCCCTTTAACCTCCTGGTTCGCACAGGTTGCCAATTTGGCAGAGGATGAAAGGGAAGAGGGAGAACCAATGAGAGAGTAGCTGTTAGGCATTTGGACGGGCACATATCACTGTAATTTCCCGGCAGGAAGAAGAATTAACCAAAGTCTCAGCCACCCACCGGGAATCAGTATAGATCCTGAACCAAAATTTTGGACTTGCGGTCAGCTCACCAAAAACGAGTTGAAAAATGGAGCTCAGGGGCACAGCAATTCACAAACTGGCCGAGTAATAAAGGACAACTATCGTCCAAAAATCTGTTGAGGGAAGGCAACGAGGCGGACTTGAAAGTGAGGCAGAATAGCAGGAAACAGATTTCAAGAGGTACGTTGGAATCGCCTTTAAAGCACAGGAAGAGGGGCACAACTTCGACAATGATGCACTTGGCCAAAAAGGGCGTATGCGTTTTCTCCTGAATATATTCAGGAGAAAACGCATACGCCCTTTTTGGCCAAGCAAGCAAGCGGGCAATGCAAATCTGCACTACAAAGAAGTATCACTTCCCACCGGTCAAAAGGGACATCCACAAAATGTGTAAAAACCAGAAAGGCAAGACAGGCCCTGGAGAACAGGGAGCCTTGTTATGTTGATGGGCGGGATGTAAATTGCCAACTGCCTCTCTGGAGGAGTGCATTGTGTTCCCTAAAACAAGAAAACAACAGAGCTACAGAGCCAAGGGCACTTCCAGTCTAGGGAATATACCTTGGGAAAACTGAAAATCAAAAAGACACAGCCACCCCAAAATTTAGGGCTGCACTGCTTACAAGGACCTCAACTTGGGTACACCTTAAATATCCCAGGAAATATAAAAATGGTTCAAAAAATTGTGGTACTTACGTACGATGGAATATCCCTCAGCCATGAAATCAATGTCATAAGACCAGTAGCAGCAAAATGGGTGGATTCAGGTACGATGATTCTAAGTGAAATAAGTCACAGAGAAAAAGAAACTTATCATAAGATATCACTTATGAAGATCCTGTAAACATGGCTACACTTGAACTGAGTTAGGAAAGAGAACAGTGTCTCACATTTAGAAAACACTCTTATGCCTGCTTAAGGGGGAAGGAGAGGTGGGGTGATGCATAAAACCAGAGTTTGATATAAGCACAGGTACCGTTCCAAAAACCAACTATGGAATAGACAAGACCTACACCTTCCTCAGTGAAAGGGACTCAAAACCCCATATTTCCCGCAGAGGAATATATCTGACTAGTAAGAATCTTAAAACCTATGTATTGATATGTCTCCGTAAGGGAATCAAGTGTGTCTAGACTGGGATAAATATGGCAGCGAGAATCAGCTCAAACCCACTATAAAAAGGAATTTCAAAAATAAAACAAAAATACTGGGAAATTCTTTACAATTCCTTCAGGGTCTCTGATGAAACCTGAAATGACCCTATCTACAATGACAGCTGGATGTGGCATAAGGCTGGACACTTGGGACTGAGAGGATTGGTGAGATTGGGTGAGCAAATGCAGACCCTTTAAAGCAATAATGCATGGCACACATTCCATGGGTCCCAACTCTCCAGGTTGAAGGGAATATTACTACAGATATAACATGTACGGGAATCCTAGAGAACGGACACACTGTGAATACAAAAGGTTTCTAAAACTCAACGAATAGTCCCTCTCCTGGTGCTCCGGTTTGACTTTCCATCTGCTTTATTATCAACCTCCCAACTTGGAGAGACAGCCCCTTTAACCTCCTGGTTCGCACAGGTTGCCAATTTGGCAGAGGATGAAAGGGAAGAGGGAGAACCAATGAGAGAGTAGCTGTTAGGCATTTGGACGGGCACATATCACTGTAATTTCCCGGCAGGAAGAAGAATTAACCAAAGTCTCAGCCACCCACCGGGAATCAGTATAGATCCTGAACCAAAATTTTGGACTTGCGGTCAGCTCACCAAAAACGAGTTGAAAAATGGAGCTCAGGGGCACAGCAATTCACAAACTGGCCGAGTAATAAAGGACAACTATCGTCCAAAAATCTGTTGAGGGAAGGCAACGAGGCGGACTTGAAAGCGAGGCAGAATAGCAGGAAACAGATTTCAAGAGGTACGTTGGAATCGCCTTTAAAGCACAGGAAGAGGGGCACAACTTCGACAATGATGCACTTGGCCAAAAAGGGCGTATGCGTTTTCTCCTGAATATATTCAGGAGAAAACGCATACGCCCTTTTTGGCCAAGCAAGCAAGCGGGCAATGCAAATCTGCACTACAAAGAAGTATCACTTCCCACCGGTCAAAAGGGACATCCACAAAATGTGTAAAAACCAGAAAGGCAAGACAGGCCCTGGAGAACAGGGAGCCTTGTTATGCTGATGGGCGGGATGTAAATTGCCAACTGCCTCTCTGGAGGAGTGCATTGTGTTCCCTAAAACAAGTAAACAACAGAGCTACAGAGCCAAGGGCACTTCCAGTCTAGGGAATATACCTGGGAAAAACTGAAAATCAATAAGACAGAGCCACCCCAAAATTTAGGGCTGCACTGCTTACAAGGACCTCAACTTGGGTACACCTTAAATATCCCAGGAAATATAAAATTGGTTCAAAAAATTGTGGTACTTACGTACGATGGAATATCCCTCAGCCATGAAATCAATGTCATAAGACCAGTAGCAGCAAAATGGGTGGATTCAGGTACGATGATTCTAAGTGAAATAAGTCACAGAGAAAAAGAAACTTATCATAAGTTATCACTTATGAAGATCCTGTAAACATGGCTACACTTGAACTGAGTTAGGAAAGAGAACAGTGTCTCACATTTAGAAAACACTCTTATGCCTGCTTAAGGGGGAAGGAGAGGTGGGGTGATGCATAAAACCAGAGTTTGATATAAGCACAGGTACCGTTCCAAAAACCAACTATGGAATAGACAAGACCTACACCTTCCTCAGTGAAAGGGACTCAAAACCCCATATTTCCCGCAGAGGAATATATCTGACTAGTAAGAATCTTAAAACCTATGTATTGATATGTCTCCGTAAGGGAATCAAGAGTGTCTAGACTGGGATAAATATGGCAGCGAGAATCAGCTCAAACCCACTATAAAAAGGAATTTCAAAAATAAAACAAAAAAACTGGGAAATTCTTTACAATTCCTTCAGGGTCTCTGATGAAACCTGAAATGACCCTATCTACAATGACAGCTGGATGTGGCATAAGGCTGGACACTTGGGACTGAGAGGATTGGTGAGATTGGGTGAGCAAATGCAGACCCTTTAAAGCAATAATGCATGGCACACATTCCATGGGTCCCAACTCTCCAGGTTGAAGGGAATATTACTACAGATATAACATGTACGGGAATCCTAGAGAACGGACACACTGTGAATACGAAAGGTTTCTAAAACTCAACGAATAGTCCCTCTCCTGGTGCTCCGGTTTGACTTTCCATCTGCTTTATTATCAACCTCCCAACTTGGAGAGACAGCCCCTTTAACCTCCTGGTTCGCACAGGTTGCCAATTTGGCAGAGGATGAAAGGGAAGAGGGAGAACCAATGAGAGAGTAGCTGTTAGGCATTTGGACGGGCACATATCACTGTAATTTCCCGGCAGGAAGAAGAATTAACCAAAGTCTCAGCCACCCACCGGGAATCAGTATAGATCCTGAACCAAAATTTTGGACTTGCGGTCAGCTCACCAAAAACGAGTTGAAAAATGGAGCTCAGGGGCACAGCAATTCACAAACTGGCCGAGTAATAAAGGACAACTATCGTCCAAAAATCTGTTGAGGGAAGGCAACGAGGCGGACTTGAAAGCGAGGCAGAATAGCAGGAAACAGATTTCCAGAGGTACGTTGGAATCGCCTTTAAAGCACAGGAAGAGGGGCACAACTTCGACAATGATGCACTTGGCCAAAAAGGGCGTATGCGTTTTCTCCTGAATATATTCAGGAGAAAACGCATACGCCCTTTTTGGCCAAGCAAGCAAGCGGGCAATGCAAATCTGCACTACAAAGAAGTATCACTTCCCACCGGTCAAAAGGGACATCCACAAAATGTGTAAAAACCAGAAAGGCAAGACAGGCCCTGGAGAACAGGGAGCCTTGTTATGTTGATGGGCGGGATGTAAATTGCCAACTGCCTCTCTGGAGGAGTGCATTGTGTTCCCTAAAACAAGTAAACAACAGAGCTACAGAGCCAAGGGCACTTCCAGTCTAGGGAATATACCTGGGAAAAACTGAAAATCAATAAGACAGAGCCACCCCAAAATTTAGGGCTGCACTGCTTACAAGGACCTCAACTTGGGTACACCTTAAATATCCCAGGAAATATAAAATTGGTTCAAAAAATTGTGGTACTTACGTACGATGGAATATCCCTCAGCCATGAAATCAATGTCATAAGACCAGTAGCAGCAAAATGGGTGGATTCAGGTACGATGATTCTAAGTGAAATAAGTCACAGAGAAAAAGAAACTTATCATAAGTTATCACTTATGAAGATCCTGTAAACATGGCTACACTTGAACTGAGTTAGGAAAGAGAACAGTGTCTCACATTTAGAAAACACTCTTATGCCTGCTTAAGGGGGAAGGAGAGGTGGGGTGATGCATAAAACCAGAGTTTGATATAAGCACAGGTACCGTTCCAAAAACCAACTATGGAATAGACAAGACCTACACCTTCCTCAGTGAAAGGGACTCAAAACCCCATATTTCCCGCAGAGGAATATATCTGACTAGTAAGAATCTTAAAACCTATGTATTGATATGTCTCCGTAAGGGAATCAAGAGTGTCTAGACTGGGATAAATATGGCAGCGAGAATCAGCTCAAACCCACTATAAAAAGGAATTTCAAAAACAAAACAAAAAAACTAGGAAATTCTTTACAATTCCTTCAGGGTCTCTGATGAAACCTGAAATGACCCTATCTACAATGACAGCTGGATGTGGCATAAGGCTGGACACTTGGGACTGAGAGGATTGGTGAGATTGGGTGAGCAAATGCAGACCCTTTAAAGCAATAATGCATGGCACACATTCCATGGGTCCCAACTCTCCAGGTTGAAGGGAGTATTACTACAGATATAACATGTACGGGAATCCTAGAGAACGGACACACTGTGAATACGAAAGGTTTCTAAAACTCAACGAATAGTCCCTCTCCTGGTGCTCCGGTTTGACTTTCCATCTGCTTTATTATCAACCTCCCAACTTGGAGAGACAGCCCCTTTAACCTCCTGGTTCGCACAGGTTGCCAATTTGGCAGAGGATGAAAGGGAAGAGGGAGAACCAATGAGAGAGTAGCTGTTAGGCATTTGGACGGGCACATATCACTGTAATTTCCCGGCAGGAAGAAGAATTAACCAAAGTCTCAGCCACCCACCGGGAATCAGTATAGATCCTGAACCAAAATTTTGGACTTGCGGTCAGCTCACCAAAAACGAGTTGAAAAATGGAGCTCAGGGGCACAGCAATTCACAAACTGGCCGAGTAATAAAGGACAACTATCGTCCAAAAATCTGTTGAGGGAAGGCAACGAGGCGGACTTGAAAGCGAGGCAGAATAGCAGGAAACAGATTTCAAGAGGTACGTTGGAATCGCCTTTAAAGCACAGGAAGAGGGGCACAACTTCGACAATGATGCACTTGGCCAAAAAGGGCGTATGCGTTTTCTCCTGAATATATTCAGGAGAAAACGCATACGCCCTTTTTGGCCAAGCAAGCAAGCGGGCAATGCAAATCTGCACTACAAAGAAGTATCACTTCCCACCGGTCAAAAGGGACATCCCCAAAATGTGTAAGAACAAGAAAGGCAAGACAGGCCCTGGAGAACAGGGAGCCTTATTATGCTGATGGGCGGGTTGTAAATTGCCAACTGCCTCTCTGGAGGAGTGCATTGTGTTCCCTAAAACAAGTAAACAACAGAGCTACAGAGCCAAGGGCACTTCCAGTCTAGGGAATATACCTTGGGAAAACTGAAAATCAAAAAGACACAGCCACCCCAAAATTTAGGGCTGCACTGCTTACAAGGACCTCAACTTGGGTACACCTTAAATATCCCAGGAAATATAAAAATGGTTCAAAAAATTGTGGTACTTACGTACGATGGAATATCCCTCAGCCATGAAATCAATGTCATAAGACCAGTAGCAGCAAAATGGGTGGATTCAGGTACGATGATTCTAAGTGAAATAAGTCACAGAGAAAAAGAAACTTATCATAAGATATCACTTATGAAGATCCTGTAAACATGGCTACACTTGAACTGAGTTAGGAAAGAGAACAGTGTCTCACATTTAGAAAACACTCTTATGCCTGCTTAAGGGGGAAGGAGAGGTGGGGTGATGCATAAAACCAGAGTTTGATATAAGCACAGGTACCGTTCCAAAAACCAACTATGGAATAGACAAGACCTACACCTTCCTCAGTGAAAGGGACTCAAAACCCCATATTTCCCTCAGAGGAATATATCTGAGTAGTAAGAATCTTAAAACCTATGTATTGATATGTCTCCATAAGGGAATCAAGTGTGTCTAGACTGGGATAAATATGGCAGCGAGAATCAGCTCAAACCCACTATAAAAAGGAATTTCAAAAATAAAACAAAAAAACTGGGAAATTCTTTACAATTCCTTCAGGGTCTCTGATGAAACCTGAAATGACCCTATCTACAATGACAGCTGGATGTGGCATAAGGCTGGACACTTGGGACTGAGAGGATTGGTGAGATTGGGTGAGCAAATGCAGACCCTTTAAAGCAATAATGCATGGCACACATTCCATGGGTCCCAACTCTCCAGGTTGAAGGGAATATTACTACAGATATAACATGTACGGGAATCCTAGAGAACGGACACACTGTGAATACGAAAGGTTTCTAAAACTCAACGAATAGTCCCTCTCCTGGTGCTCCGGTTTGACTTTCCATCTGCTTTATTATCAACCTCCCAACTTGGAGAGACAGCCCCTTTAACCTCCTGGTTCGCACAGGTTGCCAATTTGGCAGAGGATGAAAGGGAAGAGGGAGAACCAATGAGAGAGTAGCTGTTAGGCATTTGGACGGGCACATATCACTGTAATTTCCCAGCAGGAAGAAGAATTAACCAAAGTCTCAGCCACCCACCGGGAATCAGTATAGATCCTGAACCAAAATTTTGGACTTGCGGTCAGCTCACCAAAAACGAGTTGAAAAATGGAGCTCAGGGGCACAGTAATTCACAAACTGGCCGAGTAATAAAGGACAACTATCGTCCAAAAATCTGTTGAGGGAAGGCAACGAGGCGGACTTGAAAGCGAGGCAGAATAGCAGGAAACAGATTTCAAGAGGTACGTTGGAATCGCCTTTAAAGCACAGGAAGAGGGGCACAACTTCGACAATGATGCACTTGGCCAAAAAGGGCGTATGCGTTTTCTCCTGAATATATTCAGGAGAAAACGCATACGCCCTTTTTGGCCAAGCAAGCAAGCGGGCAATGCAAATCTCCACTACAAAGAAGTATCACTTCCCACCGGTCAAAAGGGACATCCACAAAATGTGTAAAAACCAGAAAGGCAAGACAGGCCCTGGAGAACAGGGAGCCTTGTTATGTTGATGGGCGGGATGTAAATTGCCAACTGCCTCTCTGGAGGAGTGCATTGTGTTCCCTAAAACAAGTAAACAACAGAGCTACAGAGCCAAGGGCACTTCCAGTCTAGGGAATATACCTGGGAAAAACTGAAAATCAATAAGACAGAGCCACCCCAAAATTTAGGGCTGCACTGCTTACAAGGACCTCAACTTGGGTACACCTTAAATATCCCAGGAAATATAAAATTGGTTCAAAAAATTGTGGTACTTACATACGATGGAATATCCCTCAGCCATGAAATCAATGTCATAAGACCAGTAGCAGCAAAATGGTTGGATTCAGGTACGATGATTCTAAGTGAAATAAGTCACAGAGAAAAAGAAACTTATCATAAGTTATCACTTATGAAGATCCTGTAAACATGGCTACACTTGAACTGAGTTAGGAAAGAGAACAGTGTCTCACATTTAGAAAACACTCTTATGCCTGCTTAAGGGGGAAGGAGAGGTGGGGTGATGCATAAAACCAGAGTTTGATATAAGCACAGGTACCGTTCCAAAAACCAACTATGGAATAGACAAGACCTACACCTTCCTCAGTGAAAGGGACTCAAAACCCCATATTTCCCGCAGAGGAATATATCTGACTAGTAAGAATCTTAAAACCTATGTATTGATATGTCTCCGTAAGGGAATCAAGTGTGCCTAGACTGGGATAAATATGGCAGCGAGAATCAGCTCAAACCCACTATAAAAAGGAATTTCAAAAATAAAACAAAAAAAAATGGGAAATTCTTTACAATTCCTTCAGGGTCTCTGATGAAACCTGAAATGACCCTATCTACAATGACAGCTGGATGTGGCATAAGGCTGGACACTTGGGACTGAGAGGATTGGTGAGATTGGGTGAGCAAATGCAGACCCTTTAAAGCAATAATGCATGGCACACATTCCATGGGTCCCAACTCTCCAGGTTGAAGGGAATATTACTACAGATATAACATGTACGGGAATCCTAGAGAACGGACACACTGTGAATACGAAAGGTTTCTAAAACTCAACGAATAGTCCCTCTCCTGGTGCTCCGGTTTGACTTTCCATCTGCTTTATTATCAACCTCCCAACTTGGAGAGACAGCCCCTTTAACCTCCTGGTTCGCACAGGTTGCCAATTTGGCAGAGGATGAAAGGGAAGAGGGAGAACCAATGAGAGAGTAGCTGTTAGGCATTTGGACGGGCACATATCACTGTAATTTCCCGGCAGGAAGAAGAATTAACCAAAGTCTCAGCCACCCACCGGGAATCAGTATAGATCCTGAACCAAAATTTTGGACTTGCGGTCAGCTCACGAAATACGAGTTGAAAAATGGAGCTCAGGGGCACAGCAATTCACAAACTGGCCGAGTAATAAAGGACAACTATCGTCCAAAAATCTGTTGAGGGAAGGCAACGAGGCGGACTTGAAAGTGAGGCAGAATAGCAGGAAACAGATTTCAAGAGGTACGTTGGAATCGCCTTTAAAGCACAGGAAGAGGGGCACAACTTCGACAATGATGCACTTGGCCAAAAAGGGCGTATGCGTTTTCTCCTGAATATATTCAGGAGAAAACGCATACGCCCTTTTTGGCCAAGCAAGCAAGCGGGCAATGCAAATCTGCACTACAAAGAAGTATCACTTCCCACCGGTCAAAAGGGACATCCACAAAATGTGTAAAAACCAGAAAGGCAAGACAGGCCCTGGAGAACAGGGAGCCTTGTTATGCTGATGGGCGGGATGTAAATTGCCAACTGCCTCTCTGGAGGAGTGCATTGTGTTCCCTAAAACAAGAAAACAACAGAGCTACAGAGCCAAGGGCACTTCCAGTCTAGGGAATATACCTTGGGAAAACTGAAAATCAAAAAGACACAGCCACCCCAAAATTTAAGGCTGCACTGCTTACAATGACCTCAACTTGGGTACACCTTAAATATCCCAGGAAATATAAAATTGGTTCAAAAAATTGTGGTACTTACGTACGATGGAATATCCCTCAGCCATGAAATCAATGTCATAAGACCAGTAGCAGCAAAATGGGTGGATTCAGGTACGATGATTCTAAGTGAAATAAGTCACAGAGAAAAAGAAACTTATCATAAGATATCACTTATGAAGATCCTGTAAACATGGCTACACTTGAACTGAGTTAGGAAAGAGAACAGTGTCTCACATTTAGAAAACACTCTTATGCCTGCTTAAGGGGGAAGGAGAGGTGGGGTGATGCATAAAACCAGAGTTTGATATAAGCACAGGTACCGTTCCAAAAACCAACTATGGAATAGACAAGACCTACACCTTCCTCAGTGAAAGGGACTCAAAACCCCATATTTCCCGCAGAGGAATATATCTGACTAGTAAGAATCTTAAAACCTATGTATTGATATGTCTCCGTAAGGGAATCAAGTGTGTCTAGACTGGGATAAATATGGCAGCGAGAATCAGCTCAAACCCACTATAAAAAGGAATTTCAAAAATAAAACAAAAAAAAATGGGAAATTCTTTACAATTCCTTCAGGGTCTCTGATGAAACCTGAAATGACCCTATCTACAATGACAGCTGGATGTGGCATAAGGCTGGACACTTGGGACTGAGAGGATTGGTGAGATTGGGTGAGCAAATGCAGACCCTTTAAAGCAATAATGCATGGCACACATTCCATGGGTCCCAACTCTCCAGGTTGAAGGGAATATTACTACAGATATAACATGTACGGGAATCCTAGAGAACGGACACACTGTGAATACGAAAGGTTTCTAAAACTCAACGAATAGTCCCTCTCCTGGTGCTCCGGTTTGACTTTCCATCTGCTTTATTATCAACCTCCCAACTTGGAGAGACAGCCCCTTTAACCTCCTGGTTCGCACAGGTTGCCAATTTGGCAGAGGATGAAAGGGAAGAGGGAGAACCAATGAGAGAGTAGCTGTTAGGCATTTGGACGGGCACATATCACTGTAATTTCCCGGCAGGAAGAAGAATTAACCAAAGTCTCAGCCACCCACCGGGAATCAGTATAGATCCTGAACCAAAATTTTGGACTTGCGGTCAGCTCACCAAATACGAGTTGAAAAATGGAGCTCAGGGGCACAGCAATTCACAAACTGGCCGAGTAATAAAGGACAACTATCGTCCAAAAATCTGTTGAGGGAAGGCAACGAGGCGGACTTGAAAGTGAGGCAGAATAGCAGGAAACAGATTTCAAGAGGTACGTTGGAATCGCCTTTAAAGCACAGGAAGAGGGGCACAACTTCGACAATGATGCACTTGGCCAAAAAGGGCGTATGCGTTTTCTCCTGAATATATTCAGGAGAAAACGCATACGCCCTTTTTGGCCAAGCAAGCAAGCGGGCAATGCAAATCTGCACTACAAAGAAGTATCACTTCCCACCGGTCAAAAGGGACATCCACAAAATGTGTAAAAACCAGAAAGGCAAGACAGGCCCTGGAGAACAGGGAGCCTTGTTATGCTGATGGGCGGGATGTAAATTGCCAACTGCCTCTCTGGAGGAGTGCATTGTGTTCCCTAAAACAAGAAAACAACAGAGCTACAGAGCCAAGGGCACTTCCAGTCTAGGGAATATACCTTGGGAAAACTGAAAATCAAAAAGACACAGCCACCCCAAAATTTAGGGCTGCACTGCTTACAAGGACCTCAACTTGGGTACACCTTAAATATCCCAGGAAATATAAAAATGGTTCAAAAAATTGTGGTACTTACGTACGATGGAATATCCCTCAGCCATGAAATCAATGTCATAAGACCAGTAGCAGCAAAATGGGTGGATTCAGGTACGATGATTCTAAGTGAAATAAGTCACAGAGAAAAAGAAACTTATCATAAGATATCACTTATGAAGATCCTGTAAACATGGCTACACTTGAACTGAGTTAGGAAAGAGAACAGTGTCTCACATTTAGAAAACACTCTTATGCCTGCTTAAGGGGGAAGGAGAGGTGGGGTGATGCATAAAACCAGAGTTTGATATAAGCACAGGTACCGTTCCAAAAACCAACTATGGAATAGACAAGACCTACACCTTCCTCAGTGAAAGGGACTCAAAACCCCATATTTCCCGCAGAGGAATATATCTGACTAGTAAGAATCTTAAAACCTATGTATTGATATGTCTCCGTAAGGGAATCAAGTGTGTCTAGACTGGGATAAATATGGCAGCGAGAATCAGCTCAAACCCACTATAAAAAGGAATTTCAAAAATAAAACAAAAAAACTGGGAAATTCTTTACAATTCCTTCAGGGTCTCTGATGAAACCTGAAATGACCCTATCTACAATGACAGCTGGATGTGGCATAAGGCTGGACACTTGGGACTGAGAGGATTGGTGAGATTGGGTGAGCAAATGCAGACCCTTTAAAGCAATAATGCATGGCACACATTCCATGGGTCCCAACTCTCCAGGTTGAAGGGAATATTACTACAGATATAACATGTACGGGAATCCTAGAGAACGGACACACTGTGAATACGAAAGGTTTCTAAAACTCAACGAATAGTCCCTCTCCTGGTGCTCCGGTTTGACTTTCCATCTGCTTTATTATCAACCTCCCAACTTGGAGAGACAGCCCCTTTAACCTCCTGGTTCGCACAGGTTGCCAATTTGGCAGAGGATGAAAGGGAAGAGGGAGAACCAATGAGAGAGTAGCTGTTAGGCATTTGGACGGGCACATATCACTGTAATTTCCCGGCAGGAAGAAGAATTAACCAAAGTCTCAGCCACCCACTGGGAATAAGTATAGATCCTGAACCAAAATTTTGGACTTGCGGTCAGCTCACCAAAAACGAGTTGAAAAATGGAGCTCAGGGGCACAGCAATTCACAAACTGGCCGAGTAATAAAGGACAACTATCGTCCAAAAATCTGTTGAGGGAAGGCAACGAGGCGGACTTGAAAGCGAGGCAGAATAGCAGGAAACAGATTTCAAGAAGTACGTTGGAATCGCCTTTAAAGCACAGGAAGAGGGGCACAACTTCGACAATGATGCACTTGGCCAAAAAGGGCGTATGCGTTTTCTCCTGAATATATTCAGGAGAAAACGCATACGCCCTTTTTGGCCAAGCAAGCAAGCGGGCAATGCAAATCTGCACTACAAAGAAGTATCACTTCCCACCGGTCAAAAGGGACATCCACAAAATGTGTAAAAACCAGAAAGGCAAGACAGGCCCTGGAGAACAGGGAGCCTTGTTATGCTGATGGGCGGGATGTAAATTGCCAACTGCCTCTCTGGAGGAGTGCATTGTGTTCCCTAAAACAAGAAAACAACAGAGCTACAGAGCCAAGGGCACTTCCAGTCTAGGGAATATACCTTGGGAAAACTGAAAATCAAAAAGACACAGCCACCCCAAAATTTAAGGCTGCACTGCTTACAATGACCTCAACTTGGGTACACCTTAAATATCCCAGGAAATATAAAATTGGTTCAAAAAATTGTGGTACTTACGTACGATGGAATATCCCTCAGCCATGAAATCAATGTCATAAGACCAGTAGCAGCAAAATGGGTGGATTCAGGTACGATGATTCTAAGTGAAATAAGTCACAGAGAAAAAGAAACTTATCATAAGATATCACTTATGAAGATCCTGTAAACATGGCTACACTTGAACTGAGTTAGGAAAGAGAACAGTGTCTCACATTTAGAAAACACTCTTATGCCTGCTTAAGGGGGAAGGAGAGGTGGGGTGATGCATAAAACCAGAGTTTGATATAAGCACAGGTACCGTTCCAAAAACCAACTATGGAATAGACAAGACCTACACCTTCCTCAGTGAAAGGGACTCAAAACCCCATATTTCCCGCAGAGGAATATATCTGACTAGTAAGAATCTTAAAACCTATGTATTGATATGTCTCCGTAAGGGAATCAAGTGTGTCTAGACTGGGATAAATATGGCAGCGAGAATCAGCTCAAACCCACTATAAAAAGGAATTTCAAAAATAAAACAAAAAAAAATGGGAAATTCTTTACAATTCCTTCAGGGTCTCTGATGAAACCTGAAATGACCCTATCTACAATGACAGCTGGATGTGGCATAAGGCTGGACACTTGGGACTGAGAGGATTGGTGAGATTGGGTGAGCAAATGCAGACCCTTTAAAGCAATAATGCATGGCACACATTCCATGGGTCCCAACTCTCCAGGTTGAAGGGAATATTACTACAGATATAACATGTACGGGAATCCTAGAGAACGGACACACTGTGAATACGAAAGGTTTCTAAAACTCAACGAATAGTCCCTCTCCTGGTGCTCCGGTTTGACTTTCCATCTGCTTTATTATCAACCTCCCAACTTGGAGAGACAGCCCCTTTAACCTCCTGGTTCGCACAGGTTGCCAATTTGGCAGAGGATGAAAGGGAAGAGGGAGAACCAATGAGAGAGTAGCTGTTAGGCATTTGGACGGGCACATATCACTGTAATTTCCCGGCAGGAAGAAGAATTAACCAAAGTCTCAGCCACCCACCGGGAATCAGTATAGATCCTGAACCAAAATTTTGGACTTGCGGTCAGCTCACCAAATACGAGTTGAAAAATGGAGCTCAGGGGCACAGCAATTCACAAACTGGCCGAGTAATAAAGGACAACTATCGTCCAAAAATCTGTTGAGGGAAGGCAACGAGGCGGACTTGAAAGTGAGGCAGAATAGCAGGAAACAGATTTCAAGAGGTACGTTGGAATCGCCTTTAAAGCACAGGAAGAGGGGCACAACTTCGACAATGATGCACTTGGCCAAAAAGGGCGTATGCGTTTTCTCCTGAATATATTCAGGAGAAAACGCATACGCCCTTTTTGGCCAAGCAAGCAAGCGGGCAATGCAAATCTGCACTACAAAGAAGTATCACTTCCCACCGGTCAAAAGGGACATCCACAAAATGTGTAAAAACCAGAAAGGCAAGACAGGCCCTGGAGAACAGGGAGCCTTGTTATGCTGATGGGCGGGATGTAAATTGCCAACTGCCTCTCTGGAGGAGTGCATTGTGTTCCCTAAAACAAGAAAACAACAGAGCTACAGAGCCAAGGGCACTTCCAGTCTAGGGAATATACCTTGGGAAAACTGAAAATCAAAAAGACACAGCCACCCCAAAATTTAGGGCTGCACTGCTTACAAGGACCTCAACTTGGGTACACCTTAAATATCCCAGGAAATATAAAAATGGTTCAAAAAATTGTGGTACTTACGTACGATGGAATATCCCTCAGCCATGAAATCAATGTCATAAGACCAGTAGCAGCAAAATGGGTGGATTCAGGTACGATGATTCTAAGTGAAATAAGTCACAGAGAAAAAGAAACTTATCATAAGATATCACTTATGAAGATCCTGTAAACATGGCTACACTTGAACTGAGTTAGGAAAGAGAACAGTGTCTCACATTTAGAAAACACTCTTATGCCTGCTTAAGGGGGAAGGAGAGGTGGGGTGATGCATAAAACCAGAGTTTGATATAAGCACAGGTACCGTTCCAAAAACCAACTATGGAATAGACAAGACCTACACCTTCCTCAGTGAAAGGGACTCAAAACCCCATATTTCCCGCAGAGGAATATATCTGACTAGTAAGAATCTTAAAACCTATGTATTGATATGTCTCCGTAAGGGAATCAAGTGTGTCTAGACTGGGATAAATATGGCAGCGAGAATCAGCTCAAACCCACTATAAAAAGGAATTTCAAAAATAAAACAAAAAAACTGGGAAATTCTTTACAATTCCTTCAGGGTCTCTGATGAAACCTGAAATGACCCTATCTACAATGACAGCTGGATGTGGCATAAGGCTGGACACTTGGGACTGAGAGGATTGGTGAGATTGGGTGAGCAAATGCAGACCCTTTAAAGCAATAATGCATGGCACACATTCCATGGGTCCCAACTCTCCAGGTTGAAGGGAATATTACTACAGATATAACATGTACGGGAATCCTAGAGAACGGACACACTGTGAATACGAAAGGTTTCTAAAACTCAACGAATAGTCCCTCTCCTGGTGCTCCGGTTTGACTTTCCATCTGCTTTATTATCAACCTCCCAACTTGGAGAGACAGCCCCTTTAACCTCCTGGTTCGCACAGGTTGCCAATTTGGCAGAGGATGAAAGGGAAGAGGGAGAACCAATGAGAGAGTAGCTGTTAGGCATTTGGACGGGCACATATCACTGTAATTTCCCGGCAGGAAGAAGAATTAACCAAAGTCTCAGCCACCCACTGGGAATAAGTATAGATCCTGAACCAAAATTTTGGACTTGCGGTCAGCTCACCAAAAACGAGTTGAAAAATGGAGCTCAGGGGCACAGCAATTCACAAACTGGCCGAGTAATAAAGGACAACTATCGTCCAAAAATCTGTTGAGGGAAGGCAACGAGGCGGACTTGAAAGCGAGGCAGAATAGCAGGAAACAGATTTCAAGAAGTACGTTGGAATCGCCTTTAAAGCACAGGAAGAGGGGCACAACTTCGACAATGATGCACTTGGCCAAAAAGGGCGTATGCGTTTTCTCCTGAATATATTCAGGAGAAAACGCATACGCCCTTTTTGGCCAAGCAAGCAAGCGGGCAATGCAAATCTGCACTACAAAGAAGTATCACTTCCCACCGGTCAAAAGGGACATCCACAAAATGTGTAAAAACCAGAAAGGCAAGACAGGCCCTGGAGAACAGGGAGCCTTGTTATGCTGATGGGCGGGATGTAAATTGCCAACTGCCTCTCTGGAGGAGTGCATTGTGTTCCCTAAAACAAGTAAACAACAGAGCTACAGAGCCAAGGGCACTTACAGTCTAGGGAATATACCTTGGGAAAACTGAAAATCAAAAAGACACAGCCACCCCAAAATTTAGGGCTGCACTGCTTACAAGGACCTCAACTTGGGTACACCTTAAATATCCCAGGAAATATAAAAATGGTTCAAAAAATTGTGGTACTTACGTACGATGGAATATCCCTCACCCATGAAATCAATGTCATAAGACCAGTAGCAGCAAAATGGGTGGATTCAGGTACGATGATTCTAAGTGAAATAAGTCACAGAGAAAAAGAAACTTATCATAAGTTATCACTTATGAAGATCCTGTAAACATGGCTACACTTGAACTGAGTTAGGAAAGAGAACAGTGTCTCACATTTAGAAAACACTCTTATGACTGCTTAAGGGGGAAGGAGAGGTGGGGTGATGCATAAAACCAGAGTTTGATATAAGCACAGGTACCGTTCCAAAAACCAACTATGGAATAGACAAGACCTACACCTTCCTCAGTGAAAGGGACTCAAAACCCCATATTTCCCGCAGAGGAATATATCTGACTAGTAAGAATCTTAAAACCTATGTATTGATATGTCTCCGTAAGGGAATCAAGTGTGTCTAGACTGGGATAAACATGGCAGCGAGAATCAGCTCAAACCCACTATAAAAAGGAATTTCAAAAATAAAACAAAAAAACTGGGAATTTCTTTACAATTCCTTCAGGGTCTCTGATGAAACCTGAAATGACCCTATCTACAATGACAGCTGGATGTGGCATAAGGCTGGACACTTGGGACTGAGAGGATTGGTGAGATTGGGTGAGCAAATGCAGACCCTTTAAAGCAATAATGCATGGCACACATTCCATGGGTCCCAACTCTCCAGGTTGAAGGGAATATTACTACAGGTATAACATGTACGGGAATCCTAGAGAACGGACACACTGTGAATACGAAAGGTTTCTAAAACTCAACGAATAGTCCCTCTCCTGGTGCTCCGGTTTGACTTTCCATCTGCTTTATTATCAACCTCCCAACTTGGAGAGACAGCCCCTTTAACCTCCTGGTTCGCACAGGTTGCCAATTTGGCAGAGGATGAAAGGGAAGAGGGAGAACCAATGAGAGAGTAGCTGTTAGGCATTTGGACGGGCACATATCACTGTAATTTCCCGGCAGGAAGAAGAATTAACCAAAGTCTCAGCCACCCACCGGGAATCAGTATAGATCCTGAACCAAAATTTTGGACTTGCGGTCAGCTCACCAAAAACGAGTTGAAAAATGGAGCTCAGGGGCACAGCAATTCACAAACTGGCCGAGTAATAAAGGACAACTATCGTCCAAAAATCTGTTGAGGGAAGGCAACGAGGCGGACTTGAAAGCGAGGCAGAATAGCAGGAAACAGATTTCAAGAGGTACGTTGGAATCGCCTTTAAAGCACAGGAAGAGGGGCACAACTTCGACAATGATGCACTTGGCCAAAAAGGGCGTATGCGTTTTCTCCTGAATATATTCAGGAGAAAACGCATACGCCCTTTTTGGCCAAGCAAGCAAGCGGGCAATGCAAATCTGCACTACAAAGAAGTATCACTTCCCACCGGTCAAAAGGGACATCCACAAAATGTGTAAAAACCAGAAAGGCAAGACAGGCCCTGGAGAACAGGGAGCCTTGTTATGCTGATGGGCGGGATGTAAATTGCCAACTGCCTCTCTGGAGGAGTGCATTGTGTTCCCTAAAACAAGAAAACAACAGAGCTACAGAGCCAAGGGCACTTCCAGTCTAGGGAATATACCTTGGGAAAACTGAAAATCAAAAAGACACAGCCACCCCAAAATTTAGGGCTGCACTGCTTACAAGGACCTCAACTTGGGTACACCTTAAATATCCCAGGAAATATAAAAATGGTTCAAAAAATTGTGGTACTTACGTACGATGGAATATCCCTCAGCCATGAAATCAATGTCATAAGACCAGTAGCAGCAAAATGGGTGGATTCAGGTACGATGATTCTAAGTGAAATAAGTCACAGAGAAAAAGAAACTTATCATAAGATATCACTTATGAAGATCCTGTAAACATGGCTACACTTGAACTGAGTTAGGAAAGAGAACAGTGTCTCACATTTAGAAAACACTCTTATGCCTGCTTAAGGGGGAAGGAGAGGTGGGGTGATGCATAAAACCAGAGTTTGATATAAGCACAGGTACCGTTCCAAAAACCAACTATGGAATAGACAAGACCTACACCTTCCTCAGTGAAAGGGACTCAAAACCCCATATTTCCCGCAGAGGAATATATCTGACTAGTAAGAATCTTAAAACCTATGTATTGATATGTCTCCGTAAGGGAATCAAGTGTGTCTAGACTGGGATAAATATGGCAGCGAGAATCAGCTCAAACCCACTATAAAAAGGAATTTCAAAAATAAAACAAAAAAACTGGGAAATTCTTTACAATTCCTTCAGGGTCTCTGATGAAACCTGAAATGACCCTATCTACAATGACAGCTGGATGTGGCATAAGGCTGGACACTTGGGACTGAGAGGATTGGTGAGATTGGGTGAGCAAATGCAGACCCTTTAAAGCAATAATGCATGGCACACATTCCATGGGTCCCAACTCTCCAGGTTGAAGGGAATATTACTACAGATATAACATGTACGGGAATCCTAGAGAACGGACACACTGTGAATACGAAAGGTTTCTAAAACTCAACGAATAGTCCCTCTCCTGGTGCTCCGGTTTGACTTTCCATCTGCTTTATTATCAACCTCCCAACTTGGAGAGACAGCCCCTTTAACCTCCTGGTTCGCACAGGTTGCCAATTTGGCAGAGGATGAAAGGGAAGAGGGAGAACCAATGAGAGAGTAGCTGTTAGGCATTTGGACGGGCACATATCACTGTAATTTCCCGGCAGGAAGAAGAATTAACCAAAGTCTCAGCCACCCACTGGGAATAAGTATAGATCCTGAACCAAAATTTTGGACTTGCGGTCAGCTCACCAAAAACGAGTTGAAAAATGGAGCTCAGGGGCACAGCAATTCACAAACTGGCCGAGTAATAAAGGACAACTATCGTCCAAAAATCTGTTGAGGGAAGGCAACGAGGCGGACTTGAAAGCGAGGCAGAATAGCAGGAAACAGATTTCAAGAAGTACGTTGGAATCGCCTTTAAAGCACAGGAAGAGGGGCACAACTTCGACAATGATGCACTTGGCCAAAAAGGGCGTATGCGTTTTCTCCTGAATATATTCAGGAGAAAACGCATACGCCCTTTTTGGCCAAGCAAGCAAGCGGGCAATGCAAATCTGCACTACAAAGAAGTATCACTTCCCACCGGTCAAAAGGGACATCCACAAAATGTGTAAAAACCAGAAAGGCAAGACAGGCCCTGGAGAACAGGGAGCCTTGTTATGCTGATGGGCGGGATGTAAATTGCCAACTGCCTCTCTGGAGGAGTGCATTGTGTTCCCTAAAACAAGTAAACAACAGAGCTACAGAGCCAAGGGCACTTACAGTCTAGGGAATATACCTTGGGAAAACTGAAAATCAAAAAGACACAGCCACCCCAAAATTTAGGGCTGCACTGCTTACAAGGACCTCAACTTGGGTACACCTTAAATATCCCAGGAAATATAAAAATGGTTCAAAAAATTGTGGTACTTACGTACGATGGAATATCCCTCACCCATGAAATCAATGTCATAAGACCAGTAGCAGCAAAATGGGTGGATTCAGGTACGATGATTCTAAGTGAAATAAGTCACAGAGAAAAAGAAACTTATCATAAGTTATCACTTATGAAGATCCTGTAAACATGGCTACACTTGAACTGAGTTAGGAAAGAGAACAGTGTCTCACATTTAGAAAACACTCTTATGACTGCTTAAGGGGGAAGGAGAGGTGGGGTGATGCATAAAACCAGAGTTTGATATAAGCACAGGTACCGTTCCAAAAACCAACTATGGAATAGACAAGACCTACACCTTCCTCAGTGAAAGGGACTCAAAACCCCATATTTCCCGCAGAGGAATATATCTGACTAGTAAGAATCTTAAAACCTATGTATTGATATGTCTCCGTAAGGGAATCAAGTGTGTCTAGACTGGGATAAACATGGCAGCGAGAATCAGCTCAAACCCACTATAAAAAGGAATTTCAAAAATAAAACAAAAAAACTGGGAATTTCTTTACAATTCCTTCAGGGTCTCTGATGAAACCTGAAATGACCCTATCTACAATGACAGCTGGATGTGGCATAAGGCTGGACACTTGGGACTGAGAGGATTGGTGAGATTGGGTGAGCAAATGCAGACCCTTTAAAGCAATAATGCATGGCACACATTCCATGGGTCCCAACTCTCCAGGTTGAAGGGAATATTACTACAGGTATAACATGTACGGGAATCCTAGAGAACGGACACACTGTGAATACGAAAGGTTTCTAAAACTCAACGAATAGTCCCTCTCCTGGTGCTCCGGTTTGACTTTCCATCTGCTTTATTATCAACCTCCCAACTTGGAGAGACAGCCCCTTTAACCTCCTGGTTCGCACAGGTTGCCAATTTGGCAGAGGATGAAAGGGAAGAGGGAGAACCAATGAGAGAGTAGCTGTTAGGCATTTGGACGGGCACATATCACTGTAATTTCCCGGCAGGAAGAAGAATTAACCAAAGTCTCAGCCACCCACCGGGAATCAGTATAGATCCTGAACCAAAATTTTGGACTTGCGGTCAGCTCACCAAAAACGAGTTGAAAAATGGAGCTCAGGGGCACAGCAATTCACAAACTGGCCGAGTAATAAAGGACAACTATCGTCCAAAAATCTGTTGAGGGAAGGCAACGAGGCGGACTTGAAAGCGAGGCAGAATAGCAGGAAACAGATTTCAAGAGGTACGTTGGAATCGCCTTTAAAGCACAGGAAGAGGGGCACAACTTCGACAATGATGCACTTGGCCAAAAAGGGCGTATGCGTTTTCTCCTGAATATATTCAGGAGAAAACGCATACGCCCTTTTTGGCCAAGCAAGCAAGCGGGCAATGCAAATCTGCACTACAAAGAAGTATCACTTCCCACCGGTCAAAAGGGACATCCACAAAATGTGTAAAAACCAGAAAGGCAAGACAGGCCCTGGAGAACAGGGAGCCTTGTTATGCTGATGGGCGGGATGTAAATTGCCAACTGCCTCTCTGGAGGAGTGCATTGTGTTCCCTAAAACAAGTAAACAACAGAGCTACAGAGCCAAGGGCACTTCCAGTCTAGGGAATATACCTGGGAATAACTGAAAATCAATAAGACAGAGCCACCCCAAAATTTAGGGCTGCACTGCTTACAAGGACCTCAACTTGGGTACACCTTAAATATCCCAGGAAATATAAAATTGGTTCAAAAAATTGTGGTACTTACGTACGATGGAATATCCCTCAGCCATGAAATCAATGTCATAAGACCAGTAGCAGCAAAATGGGTGGATTCAGGTACGATGATTCTAAGTGAAATAAGTCACAGAGAAAAAGAAACTTATCATAAGTTATCACTTATGAAGATCCTGTAAACATGGCTACACTTGAACTGAGTTAGGAAAGAGAACAGTGTCTCACATTTAGAAAACACTCTTATGCCTGCTTAAGGGGGAAGGAGAGGTGGGGTGATGCATAAAACCAGAGTTTGATATAAGCACAGGTACTGTTCCAAAAACCAACTATGGAATAGACAAGACCTACACCTTCCTCAGTGAAAGGGACTCAAAACCCCATATTTCCCGCAGAGGAATATATCTGACTAGTAAGAATCTTAAAACCTATGTATTGATATGTCTCCATAAGGGAATCAAGTGTGCCTAGACTGGGATAAATATGCCAGCGAGAATCAGCTCAAACCCACTATAAAAAGGAATTTCAAAAACAAAATAAAAAAAACTGGGAAATTCTTTACAATTCCTTCAGGGTCTCTGATGAAACCTGAAATGACCCTATCTACAATGACAGCTGGATGTGGCATAAGGCTGGACACTTGGGACTGAGAGGATTGGTGAGATTGGGTGAGCAAATGCAGACCCTTTAAAGCAATAATGCATGGCACACATTCCATGGGTCCCAACTCTCCAGGTTGAAGGGAATATTACTACAGATATAACATGTACGGGAATCCTAGAGAACGGACACACTGTGAATACGAAAGGTTTCTAAAACTCAACGAATAGTCCCTCTCCTGGTGCTCCGGTTTGACTTTCCATCTGCTTTATTATCAACCTCCCAACTTGGAGAGACAGCCCCTTTAACCTCCTGGTTCGCACAGGTTGCCAATTTGGCAGAGGATGAAAGGGAAGAGGGAGAACCAATGAGAGAGTAGCTGTTAGGCATTTGGACGGGCACATATCACTGTAATTTCCCGGCAGGAAGAAGAATTAACCAAAGTCTCAGCCACCCACCGGGAATCAGTATAGATCCTGAACCAAAATTTTGGACTTGCGGTCAGCTCACCAAAAACGAGTTGAAAAATGGAGCTCAGGGGCACAGCAATTCACAAACTGGCCGAGTAATAAAGAACAACTATCGTCCAAAAATCTGTTGAGGGAAGGCAACGAGGCGGACTTGAAAGCGAGGCAGAATAGCAGGAAACAGATTTCAAGAGGTACGTTGGAATCGCCTTTAAAGCACAGGAAGAGGGGCACAACTTCGACAATGATGCACTTGGCCAAAAAGGGCGTATGCGTTTTCTCCTGAATATATTCAGGAGAAAACGCATACGCCCTTTTTGGCCAAGCAAGCAAGCGGGCAATGCAAATCTGCACTACAAAGAAGTATCACTTCCCACCGGTCAAAAGGGACATCCACAAAATGTGTAAAAACCAGAAAGGCAAGACAGGCCCTGGAGAACAGGGAGCCTTGTTATGTTGATGGGCGGGATGTAAATTGCCAACTGCCTCTCTGTAGGAGTGCATTGTGTTCCCTAAAACAAGTAAACAATAGAGCTACAGAGCCAAGGGCACTTCCAGTCTAGGGAATATACCTGGGAAAAACTTAAAATCAATAAGACAGAGCCACCCCAAAATTTAGGGCTGCACTGCTTACAAGGACCTCAACTTGGGTACACCTTAAATATCCCAGGAAATATAAAATTGGTTCAAAAAATTGTGGTACTTACGTACGATGGAATATCCCTCAGCCATGAAATCAATGTCATAAGACCAGTAGCAGCAAAATGGGTGGATTCAGGTACGATGATTCTAAGTGAAATAAGTCACAGAGAAAAAGAAACTTATCATAAGTTATAACTTATGAAGATCCTGTAAACATGGCTACACTTGAACTGAGTTAGGAAAGAGAACAGTGTCTCACATTTAGAAAACACTCTTATGCCTGCTTAAGGGGGAAGGAGAGGTGGGGTGATGCATAAAACCAGAGTTTAATATAAGCACATGTACCGTTCCAAAAACCAACTATGGAATAGACAAGACCTACACCATCCTCAGTGAAAGGGACTCAAAACCCCATATTTCCCGCAGAGGAATATATCTGACTAGTAAGAATCTTAAAACCTATGTATTGATATGTCTCCGTAAGGGAATCAAGTGTGTCTAGACTGGCATAAACATGGCAGCGAGAATCAGCTCAAACCCACTATAAATAGGAATTTCAAAAACAAAACAAAAAAAACTGGGAAATTCTTTACAATTCCTTCAGGGTCTCTGATGAAACCTGAAATGACCCTATCTACAATGACAGCTGGATGTGGCATAAGGCTGGACACTTGGGACTGAGAGGATTGGTGAGATTGGGTGAGCAAATGCAGACCCTTTAAAGCAATAATGCATGGCACACATTCCATGGGTCCCAACTCTCCAGGTTGAAGGGAATATTACTACAGATATAACATGTACGGGAATCCTAGAGAACGGACACACTGTGAATACGAAAGGTTTCTAAAACTCAACGAATAGTCCCTCTCCTGGTGCTCCGGTTTGACTTTCCATCTGCTTTATTATCAACCTCCCAACTTGGAGAGACAGCCCCTTTAACCTCCTGGTTCGCACAGGTTGCCAATTTGGCAGAGGATGAAAGGGAAGAGGGAGAACCAATGAGAGAGTAGCTGTTAGGCATTTGGACGGGCACATATCACTGTAATTTCCCGGCAGGAAGAAGAATTAACCAAAGTCTCAGCCACCCACCGGGAATCAGTATAGATCCTGAACCAAAATTTTGGACTTGCGGTCAGCTCACCAAAAACGAGTTGAAAAATGGAGCTCAGGGGCACAGCAATTCACAAACTGGCCGAGTAATAAAGGACAACTATCGTCCAAAAATCTGTTGAGGGAAGGCAACGAGGCGGACTTGAAAGCGAGGCAGAATAGCAGGAAACAGATTTCAAGAGGTACGTTGGAATCGCCTTTAAAGCACAGGAAGAGGGTAACAACTTCGACAATGATGCACTTGGCCAAAAAGGGCGTATGCGTTTTCTCCTGAATATATTCAGGAGAAAACGCATACGCCCTTTTTGGCCAAGCAAGCAAGCGGGCAATGCAAATCTGCACTACAAAGAAGTATCACTTCCCACCGGTCAAAAGGGACATCCACAAAATGTGTAAAAACCAGAAAGGCAAGACAGGCCCTGGAGAACAGGGAGCCTTGTTATGTTGATGGGCGGGATGTAAATTGCCAACTGCCACTCTGGAGGAGTGCATTGTGTTCCCTAAAACAAGTAAACAATAGAGCTACAGAGCCAAGGGCACTTCCAGTCTAGGGAATATACCTGGGAAAAACTGAAAATCAATAAGACAGAGCCACCCCAAAATTTAGGGCTGCACTGCTTACAAGGACCTCAACTTGGGTACACCTTAAATATCCCAGGAAATATAAAATTGGTTCAAAAAATTGTGGTACTTACGTACGATGGAATATCCCTCAGCCATGAAATCAATGTCATAAGACCAGTAGCAGCAAAATGGGTGGATTCAGGTACGATGATTCTAAGTGAAATAAGTCACAGAGAAAAAGAAACTTATCATAAGTTATCACTTATGAAGATCCTGTAAACATGGCTACACTTGAACTGAGTTAGGAAAGAGAACAGTGTCTCACATTTAGAAAACACTCTTATGCCTGCTTAAGGGGGAAGGAGAGGTGGGGTGATGCATAAAACCAGAGTTTGATATAAGCACAGGTACCGTTCCAAAAACCAACTATGGAATAGACAAGACCTACACCTTCCTCAGTGAAAGGGACTCAGAACCCCATATTTCCCGCAGAGGAATATATCTGACTAGTAAGAATCTTAAAACCTATGTATTGATATGTCTCCATAAGGGAATCAAGTGTGCCTAGACTGGGATAAATATGCCAGCGAGAATCAGCTCAAACCCACTATAAAAAGGAATTTCAAAAACAAAATAAAAAAAACTGGGAAATTCTTTACAATTCCTTCAGGGTCTCTGATGAAACCTGAAATGACCCTATCTACAATGACAGCTGGATGTGGCATAAGGCTGGACACTTGGGACTGAGAGGATTGGTGAGATTGGGTGAGCAAATGCAGACCCTTTAAAGCAATAATGCATGGCACACATTCCATGGGTCCCAACTCTCCAGGTTGAAGGGAATATTACTACAGATATAACATGTACGGGAATCCTAGAGAACGGACACACTGTGAATACGAAAGGTTTCTAAAACTCAACGAATAGTCCCTCTCCTGGTGCTCCGGTTTGACTTTCCATCTGCTTTATTATCAACCTCCCAACTTGGAGAGACAGCCCCTTTAACCTCCTGGTTCGCACAGGTTGCCAATTTGGCAGAGGATGAAAGGGAAGAGGGAGAACCAATGAGAGAGTAGCTGTTAGGCATTTGGACGGGCACATATCACTGTAATTTCCCGGCAGGAAGAAGAATTAACCAAAGTCTCAGCCACCCACCGGGAATCAGTATAGATCCTGAACCAAAATTTTGGACTTGCGGTCAGCTCACCAAAAACGAGTTGAAAAATGGAGCTCAGGGGCACAGCAATTCACAAACTGGCCGAGTAATAAAGAACAACTATCGTCCAAAAATCTGTTGAGGGAAGGCAACGAGGCGGACTTGAAAGCGAGGCAGAATAGCAGGAAACAGATTTCAAGAGGTATGTTGGAATTGCCTTTAAAGCACAGGAAGAGGGGCACAACTTCGACAATGATGCACTTGGCCAAAAAGGGCGTATGCGTTTTCTCCTGAATATATTCAGGAGAAAACGCATACGCCCTTTTTGGCCAAGCAAGCAAGCGGGCAATGCAAATCTGCACTACAAAGAAGTATCACTTCCCACCGGTCAAAAGGGACATCCACAAAATGTGTAAAAACCAGAAAGGCAAGACAGGCCCTGGAGAACAGGGAGCCTTGTTATGTTGATGGGCGGGATGTAAATTGCCAACTGCCTCTCTGTAGGAGTGCATTGTGTTCCCTAAAACAAGTAAACAATAGAGCTACAGAGCCAAGGGCACTTCCAGTCTAGGGAATATACCTGGGAAAAACTTAAAATCAATAAGACAGAGCCACCCCAAAATTTAGGGCTGCACTGCTTACAAGGACCTCAACTTGGGTACACCTTAAATATCCCAGGAAATATAAAATTGGTTCAAAAAATTGTGGTACTTACGTACGATGGAATATCCCTCAGCCATGAAATCAATGTCATAAGACCAGTAGCAGCAAAATGGGTGGATTCAGGTACGATGATTCTAAGTGAAATAAGTCACAGAGAAAAAGAAACTTATCATAAGTTATAACTTATGAAGATCCTGTAAACATGGCTACACTTGAACTGAGTTAGGAAAGAGAACAGTGTCTCACATTTAGAAAACACTCTTATGCCTGCTTAAGGGGGAAGGAGAGGTGGGGTGATGCATAAAACCAGAGTTTAATATAAGCACATGTACCGTTCCAAAAACCAACTATGGAATAGACAAGACCTACACCATCCTCAGTGAAAGGGACTCAAAACCCCATATTTCCCGCAGAGGAATATATCTGACTAGTAAGAATCTTAAAACCTATGTATTGATATGTCTCCGTAAGGGAATCAAGTGTGTCTAGACTGGCATAAACATGGCAGCGAGAATCAGCTCAAACCCACTATAAATAGGAATTTCAAAAACAAAACAAAAAAAACTGGGAAATTCTTTACAATTCCTTCAGGGTCTCTGATGAAACCTGAAATGACCCTATCTACAATGACAGCTGGATGTGGCATAAGGCTGGACACTTGGGACTGAGAGGATTGGTGAGATTGGGTGAGCAAATGCAGACCCTTTAAAGCAATAATGCATGGCACACATTCCATGGGTCCCAACTCTCCAGGTTGAAGGGAATATTACTACAGATATAACATGTACGGGAATCCTAGAGAACGGACACACTGTGAATACGAAAGGTTTCTAAAACTCAACGAATAGTCCCTCTCCTGGTGCTCCGGTTTGACTTTCCATCTGCTTTATTATCAACCTCCCAACTTGGAGAGACAGCCCCTTTAACCTCCTGGTTCGCACAGGTTGCCAATTTGGCAGAGGATGAAAGGGAAGAGGGAGAACCAATGAGAGAGTAGCTGTTAGGCATTTGGACGGGCACATATCACTGTAATTTCCCGGCAGGAAGAAGAATTAACCAAAGTCTCAGCCACCCACCGGGAATCAGTATAGATCCTGAACCAAAATTTTGGACTTGCGGTCAGCTCACCAAAAACGAGTTGAAAAATGGAGCTCAGGGGCACAGCAATTCACAAACTGGCCGAGTAATAAAGGACAACTATCGTCCAAAAATCTGTTGAGGGAAGGCAACGAGGCGGACTTGAAAGCGAGGCAGAATAGCAGGAAACAGATTTCAAGAGGTACGTTGGAATCGCCTTTAAAGCACAGGAAGAGGGTAACAACTTCGACAATGATGCACTTGGCCAAAAAGGGCGTATGCGTTTTCTCCTGAATATATTCAGGAGAAAACGCATACGCCCTTTTTGGCCAAGCAAGCAAGCGGGCAATGCAAATCTGCACTACAAAGAAGTATCACTTCCCACCGGTCAAAAGGGACATCCACAAAATGTGTAAAAACCAGAAAGGCAAGACAGGCCCTGGAGAACAGGGAGCCTTGTTATGTTGATGGGCGGGATGTAAATTGCCAACTGCCACTCTGGAGGAGTGCATTGTGTTCCCTAAAACAAGTAAACAATAGAGCTACAGAGCCAAGGGCACTTCCAGTCTAGGGAATATACCTGGGAAAAACTGAAAATCAATAAGACAGAGCCACCCCAAAATTTAGGGCTGCACTGCTTACAAGGACCTCAACTTGGGTACACCTTAAATATCCCAGGAAATATAAAATTGGTTCAAAAAATTGTGGTACTTACGTACGATGGAATATCCCTCAGCCATGAAATCAATGTCATAAGACCAGTAGCAGCAAAATGGGTGGATTCAGGTACGATGATTCTAAGTGAAATAAGTCACAGAGAAAAAGAAACTTATCATAAGTTATCACTTATGAAGATCCTGTAAACATGGCTACACTTGAACTGAGTTAGGAAAGAGAACAGTGTCTCACATTTAGAAAACACTCTTATGCCTGCTTAAGGGGGAAGGAGAGGTGGGGTGATGCATAAAACCAGAGTTTGATATAAGCACAGGTACCGTTCCAAAAACCAACTATGGAATAGACAAGACCTACACCTTCCTCAGTGAAAGGGACTCAGAACCCCATATTTCCCGCAGAGGAATATATCTGACTAGTAAGAATCTTAAAACCTATGTATTGATATGTCTCCCTAAGGGAATCAAGTGTGTCTAGACTGGCATAAACATGGCAGCGAGAATCAGCTCAAACCCACTATAAAAAGGAATTTCAAAAACAAAACAAAAAAAAACTGGGAAATTCTTTACAATTCCTTCAGGGTCTCTGATGAAACCTGAAATGACCCTATCTACAATGACAGCTGGATGTGGCATAAGGCTGGACACTTGGGACTGAGAGGATTGGTGAGATTGGGTGAGCAAATGCAGACCCTTTAAAGCAATAATGCATGGCACACATTCCATGGGTCCCAACTCTCCAGGTTGAAGGGAATATTACTACAGATATAACATGTACGGGAATCCTAGAGAACGGACACACTGTGAATACGAAAGGTTTCTAAAACTCAACGAATAGTCCCTCTCCTGGTGCTCCGGTTTGACTTTCCATCTGCTTTATTATCAACCTCCCAACTTGGAGAGACAGCCCCTTTAACCTCCTGGTTCGCACAGGTTGCCAATTTGGCAGAGGATGAAAGGGAAGAGGGAGAACCAATGAGAGAGTAGCTGTTAGGCATTTGGACGGGCACATATCACTGTAATTTCCCGGCAGGAAGAAGAATTAACCAAAGTCTCAGCCACCCACCGGGAATCAGTATAGATCCTGAACCAAAATTTTGGACTTGCGGTCAGCTCACCAAAAACGAGTTGAAAAATGGAGCTCAGGGGCACAGCAATTCACAAACTGGCCGAGTAATAAAGGACAACTATCGTCCAAAAATCTGTTGAGGGAAGGCAACGAGGCGGACTTGAAAGCGTGGCAGAATAGCAGGAAACAGATTTCCAGAGGTATGTTGGAATTGCCTTTAAAGCACAGGAAGAGGGGCACAACTTCGACAATGATGCACTTGGCCAAAAAGGGCGTATGCGTTTTCTCCTGAATATATTCAGGAGAAAACGCATACGCCCTTTTTGGCCAAGCAAGCAAGCGGGCAATGCAAATCTGCACTACAAAGAAGTATCACTTCCCAACGGTCAAAAGGGACATCCACAAAATGTGTAAAAACCAGAAAGGCAAGACAGGCCCTGGAGAACAGGGAGCCCTGTTATGCTGATGGGCGGGATGTAAATTGCCAACTGCCTCTCTGGAGGAGTGAATTGTGTTCCCTAAAACAAGTAAACAACAGAGCTACAGAGCCAAGAGCACCTCCAGTCTAGGGAATATACCTTGGGAAAACTGAAAATCAAAAAGACACAGCCACCCCAAAATTTAGGGCTGCACTGATTACAAGGACCTCAACTTGGGTACACCTTAAATATCCCAGGAAATATAAAAATGGTTCAAAAAATTGTGGTACTTACGTACGATGGAATATCCCTCAGCCATGAAATCAATGTCATAAGACCAGTAGCAGCAAAATGGGTGGTTTCAGGTACGATGATTCTAAGTGAAATAAGTCACAGAGAAAAAGAAACTTCTCATAAGATATCACTTATGAAGATCCTGTAAACATGGCTACACTTGAACTGAGTTAGGAAAGAGAACACTGTCTCACATTTAGAAAACACTCTTATGCCTGCTTAAGGGGGAAGGAGAGGTGGGGTGATGCATAAAACCAGAGTTTGATATAAGCACAGGTACCGTTCCAAAAACCAACTATGGAATAGACAAGACCTACACCTTCCTCAGTGAAAGGGACTCAAAACCCCATATTTCCCGCAGAGGAATATATCTGACTAGTAAGAATCTTAAAACCTATGTATTGATATGTCTCCGTAAGGGAATCAAGTGTGTCTAGACTGGGATAAATATGGCAGCGAGAATCAGCTCAAACCCACTATAAAAAGGAATTTCAAAAATAAAACAAAAAAAAATGGGAAATTCTTTACAATTCCTTCAGGGTCTCTGATGAAACCTGAAATGACCCTATCTACAATGACAGCTGGATGTGGCATAAGGCTGGACACTTGGGACTGAGAGGATTGGTGAGATTGGGTGAGCAAATGCAGACCCTTTAAAGCAATAATGCATGGCACACATTCCATGGGTCCCAACTCTCCAGGTTGAAGGGAATATTACTACAGATATAACATGTACGGGAATCCTAGAGAACGGACACACTGTGAATACGAAAGGTTTCTAAAACTCAACGAATAGTCCCTCTCCTGGTGCTCCGGTTTGACTTTCCATCTGCTTTATTATCAACCTCCCAACTTGGAGAGACAGCCCCTTTAACCTCCTGGTTCGCACAGGTTGCCAATTTGGCAGAGGATGAAAGGGAAGAGGGAGAACCAATGAGAGAGTAGCTGTTAGGCATTTGGACGGGCACATATCACTGTAATTTCCCGGCAGGAAGAAGAATTAACCAAAGTCTCAGCCACCCACCGGGAATCAGTATAGATCCTGAACCAAAATTTTGGACTTGCGGTCAGCTCACCAAATACGAGTTGAAAAATGGAGCTCAGGGGCACAGCAATTCACAAACTGGCCGAGTAATAAAGGACAACTATCGTCCAAAAACCTGTTGAGGGAAGGCAACGAGGCGGACTTGAAAGTGAGGCAGAATAGCAGGAAACAGATTTCAAGAGGTACGTAGGAATCGCCTTTAAAGCACAGGAAGAGGGGCACAACTTCGACAATGATGCACTTGGCCAAAAAGGGCGTATGCGTTTTCTCCTGAATATATTCAGGAGAAAACGCATACGCCCTTTTTGGCCAAGCAAGCAAGCGGGCAATGCAAATCTGCACTACAAAGAAGTATCACTTCCCACCGGTCAAAAGGGACATCCACAAAATGTGTAAAAACCAGAAAGGCAAGACAGGCCCTGGAGAACAGGGAGCCTTGTTATGCTGATGGGCGGGATGTAAATTGCCAACTGCCTCTCTGGAGGAGTGCATTGTGTTCCCTAAAACAAGTAAACAACAGAGCTACAGAGCCAAGGGCACTTCCAGTCTAGGGAATATACCTTGGGAAAACTGAAAATCAAAAAGACACAGCCACCCCAAAATTTAGGGCTGCACTGCTTACAAGGACCTCAACTTGGGTACACCTTAAATATCCCAGGAAATATAAAAATGGTTCAAAAAATTGTGGTACTTACGTACGATGGAATATCCCTCAGCCATTAAATCAATGTCATAAGACCAGTAGCAGCAAAATGGGTGGATTCAGGTACGATGATTCTAAGTGAAATAAGTCACACAGAAAAAGAAACTTATCATAAGATATCACTTATGAAGATCCTGTAAACATGGCTACACTTGAACTGAGTTAGGAAAGAGAACAGTGTCTCACATTTAGAAAACACTCTTATACCTGCTTAAGGGGGAAGGAGAGGTGGGGTGATGCATAAAACCAGAGTTTGATATAAGTACAGGTACCGTTCCAAAAACCAACTATGGAATAGACAAGACCTACACCTTCCTCACTGAAAGGGACACAAAACCCCATATTTCCCGCAGAGGAATATATCTGACTAGTAAGAATCTTAAAACCTATGTATTGATATGTCTCCGTAAGGGAATCAAGTGTGTCTAGACTGGGATAAATATGGCAGCGAGAATCAGCTCAAACCCACTATAAAAAGGAATTTCAAAAATAAAACAAAAAAACTGGGAAATTCTTTACAATTCCTTCAGGGTCTCTGATGAAACCTGAAATGACCCTATCTACAATGACAGCTGGATGTGGCATAAGGCTGGACACTTGGGACTGAGAGGATTGGTGAGATTGGGTGAGCAAATGCAGACCCTTTAAAGCAATAATGCATGGCACACATTCCATGGGTCCCAACTCTCCAGGTTGAAGGGAATATTACTACAGATATAACATGTACGGGAATCCTAGAGAACGGACACACTGTGAATACGAAAGGTTTCTAAAACTCAACGAATAGTCCCTCTCCTGGTGCTCCGGTTTGACTTTCCATCTGCTTTACTATCAACCTCCCAACTTGGAGAGACAGCCCCTTTAACCTCCGGGCTCACACAGGTTGCCAATTTGGCAGAGGATGAAAGGGAAGAGGGAGAACCAATGAGAGAGTAGCTGTTAGGCATTTGGACGGGCACATATCACTGTAAGTTCCCGGCAGGAAGAAGAATTAACCAAAGTCTCAGCCACCCACCGGGAATCAGTATAGATCCTGAACCAAAATTTTGGACTTACGGTCAGCTCACCAAAAACGAGTTGAAAAATGGAGCTCAGGGGCACAGCAATTCACAAACTGGCCGAGTAATAAAGGACAACTATCGTCCAAAAATCTGTTGAGGGAAGGCAACGAGGCGGACTTGAAAGCGAGGCAGAATAGCAGGAAACAGATTTCAAGAGGTACGTTGGAATCGCCTTTAAAGCACAGGAAGAGGGGCACAACTTCGACAATGATGCACTTGGCCAAAAAGGGCGTATGCGTTTTCTCCTGAATATATTCAGGAGAAAACGCATACGCCCTTTTTGGCCAAGCAAGCAAGCGGGCAATGCAAATCTGCACTACAAAGAAGTATCACTTCCCACCGGTCAAAAGGGACATCCACAAAATGTGTAAAAACCAGAAAGGCAAGACAGGCCCTGGAGAACAGGGAGCCTTGTTATGCTGATGGGCGGGATGTAAATTGCCAACTGCCTCTCTGGAAGAGTGCATTGTGTTCCCTAAAACAAGTAAAGTACAGAGCTACAGAGCCAAGGGCACTTCCAGTCTAGGGAATATACCTTGGGAAAACTGAAAATAAATAAGGCAGAGCCACCCCAAAATTTAGGGCTGCACTGCTTACAAGGACCTCAACTTGGGTACACCTTAAATATCCCAGGAAATATAAAAATGGTTCAAAAAATTGTGGTACTTACGTACGATGGAATATCCCTCAGCCATGAAATCAATGTCATAAGACCAGTAGCAGCAAAATGGGTGGATTCAGGTACGATGATTCTAAGTGAAATAAGTCACACAGAAAAAGAAACTTATCATAAGATATCACTTATGAAGATCCTGTAAACATGGCTACACTTGAACTGAGTTAGGAAAGAGAACAGTGTCTCACATTTAGAAAACACTCTTATGCCTGCTTAAGGGGGAAGGAGAGGTGGGGTGATGCATAAAACCAGAGTTTGATATAAGCACAGGTACCGTTCCAAAAACCAACTATGGAATAGACAAGACCTACACCTTCCTCAGTGAAAGGGACTCAAAACCTCATATTTCCCGCAGAGGAATATATCTGACTAGTAAGAATCTTAAAACCTATGTATTGATATGTCTCCGTAAGGGAATCAAGTGTGTCTAGACTGGGATAAATATGGCAGCGAGAATCAGCTCAAACCCACTATAAAAAGGAATTTCAAAAATAAAACAAAAAAACTGGGAAATTCTTTACAATTCCTTCAGGGTCTCTGATGAAACCTGAAATGACCCTATCTACAATGACAGCTGGATGTGGCATAAGGCTGGACACTTGGGACTGAGAGGATTGGTGAGATTGGGTGAGCAAATGCAGACCCTTTAAAGCAATAATGCATGGCACACATTCCATGGGTCCCAACTCTCCAGGTTGAAGGGAATATTACTACAGATATAACATGTACGGGAATCCTAGAGAACGGACACACTGTGAATACGAAAGGTTTCTAAAACTCAACGAATAGTCCCTCTCCTGGTGCTCCGGTTTGACTTTCCATCTGCTTTATTATCAACCTCCCAACTTGGAGAGACAGCCCCTTTAACCTCCTGGTTCGCACAGGTTGCCAATTTGGCAGAGGATGAAAGGGAAGAGGGAGAACCAATGAGAGAGTAGCTGTTAGGCATTTGGACGGGCACATATCACTGTAATTTCCCGGCAGGAAGAAGAATTAACCAAAGTCTCAGCCACCCACCGGGAATCAGTATAGATCCTGAACCAAAATTTTGGACTTGCGGTCAGCTCACCAAAAACGAGTTGAAAAATGGAGCTCAGGGACACAGCAATTCACAAACTGGCCGAGTAATAAAGGACAACTATCGTCCAAAAATCTGTTGAGGGAAGGCAACGAGGCGGACTTGAAAGCGAGGCAGAATAGCAGGAAACAGATTTCCAGAGGTTCGTTGGAATCGCCTTTAAAGCACAGGAAGAGGGGCACAACTTCGACAATGATGCACTTGGCCAAAAAGGGCGTATGCGTTTTCTCCTGAATATATTCAGGAGAAAACGCATACGCCCTTTTTGGCCAAGCAAGCAAGCGGGCAATGCAAATCTGCACTACAAAGAAGTATCACTTCCCACCGGTCAAAAGGGACATCCACAAAATGTGTAAAAACCAGAAAGGCAAGACAGGCCCTGGAGAACAGGGAGCCTTGTTATGCTGATGGGCGGGATGTAACTTGACAACTGCCTCTCTGGAGGAGTGCATTGTGTTCCCTAAAAGAAATAAACAACAGAGCTACAGAGCCATGGGCTCTTCCAGTCTAGGGAATATACCTTGGGAAAACTGAAAATCAGTAAGACAGAGCCACCCCAAAATTTAAGGCTGAACTGCTTACAAGGACCTCAACTTGGGTACACCTTAAATATCCCAGGAAATATAAAAATGGTTCAAAAAATTGTGGTACTTACGTACGATGGAATATCCCTCAGCCATGAAATCAATGTCATAAGACCAGTAGCAGCAAAATGGGTGGATTCAGGTACGATGATTCTAAGTGAAATAAGTCACAGAGAAAAAGAAACTTATCATAAGATATCACTTATGAAGATCCTGTAAACATGGCTACACGTGAACTGAGTTAGGAACGAGAACAGTGTCTCACATTTAGAAAACACTCTTATGACTGCTTAAGGGGGAAGGAGAGGTGGGGTGATGCATAAAACCAGAGTTTGATATAAGCACAGGTACCGTTCCAAAAACCAACTATGGAATAGACAAGACCTACACCTTCCTCAGTGAAAGGGACTCAAAACCCCATATTTCCCGCAGAGGAATATATCTGACTAGTAAGAATCTTAAAACCTATGTATTGATATGTCTCCGTAAGGGAATCAAGTGTGTCTAGACTGGCATAAACATGGCAGCGAGAATCAGCTCAAACCCACTATAAAAGGAATTTCAAAAACAAAACAAAAAAACTGGGAAATTCTTTACAATTCCTTCAGGGTCTCTGATGAAACCTGGAATGACCCTATGTACAACGACAGCTGGATGAGGCATAAGGCTGGACACTTGGAACTTAGAGGATTGGTGAGATTGGGTGAGCAAATGCAGACCCTTTAAAGCACAAAGGCCTGGCACCCATTCCATGGGTCCCAACTCTCCAGGTTGAAGGGAATATTACTACAGATATAACATGTAAGGGAAAAATAGAGAATGGACAAACTGTGAATATGAAAGGTTTCTAAAACTCAACGAATAGTCCCTCTTCTGTTGCTCCGGTTTGATTTTCCAACTGCTTTTCTATCAATCTCCCAACTTGGAGAAACAGCCCCTTTAACCTCCTGGTTCGCACAGGTTGCCAATTTGGCAGAGGATGAAAGGGAAGAAGGAGAACCAGTGAGAGAGTAGCTCTAAGGCATTTGGACGGGCACATGTCACTCTAGTTTCCCAGCAGGAAGAAGAATTTACCAAAGTCTCAGCCCCCCACCGGGAACCAGTATAGGTCCTGAACCACAATTTTGGACTTTCGGTGAGCTCACAAAAAACAAGTTGAAAAATGGACTTAAGGGGCACAGCAATTCACAAACTGGCAGAGTAATAAAGACAACTAATGTCCAAAAATCTGTTGAGGGAAGGCAACGAGGTGGACTTGAAAGCTAGGCAGAATAGCAGGAAACAGATTTCCAGAGGTATGTTGGAATTGACTTTAAAGCACAGGATGAGGGGCACAACTTCAACAATATTGCACTTGAGCAAAAAGGGCATATGCGTTTTCTCCTGAATATATTCAGGAGAAAATGCATACGCCCTTTTTGCCCAAGCAATCAAGCGGGAAATGCAAATCTGCACTACAAAGAAGTATCACTTCCGACTGTTCAAAAGGGACATCCACAAAATGTGTAAAATCCAGAAAGGCAAGACAGGCCCCGGAGAACAGGGAGGCTTGTTTTGCTGATGGGCGGGTTGTAAACTGCCAACTGCATCTCTGGAGGAGTGCATTGTGTTCCCTAAAACAAGAAAACAACAGAGCTACAGAGCCAAGGGCACTTCCAGTCTAGGGAATATACCTTGGGAAACCTAAAAATCAATAAGACAGATCCACCACAAAATTTAGGGGTGCACTGCTTACAAGAACCTCAACTTGGGTACACCTTAAATATCCCAGGAAATATAAAAATGGTTCAAAAATTTGTGGTACTTCCGTACGATGGAATATCCCTCAGCCATGCAATCAATGGCATAAGACCAGTAGCAGCAAAATGAGTGGATTGAGGTATGATGCTTCTAAGTGAAATAAGTCACACAGAAAAAGAAACTTATATTAAGATATCACTTATGAAGATCCTATAAACATGGCTACACTTGAACTCAGTTAAGAAAGAGAACAGAGTCTCATCTTTGGAAAACAATCTGATGCCTGCTTAAGGGGGAATGAGAGGTGGGGTGATGCATAAAACCAGAGTTTGATATAAGCACAGGTACCGTTCCAAACACAAACTATGGAATAGACAAGACCTACTCCTTCGTCAGTGAAAGGGACCTGAGGCATCTGTGAGTAACCGTGAGCTGAGCCCCAGGCCAGCTGCTGTTGAACTTTTCCTACCCTTCCCAGGTAAAACACCTGAATATGTACAAGGGCTTGAAAGCCTAGAGGAAGGGGCGTGGAGCCACACCAGCGACAGCACACAGGCCAACTTGGTGCCTGCAGGCCAGCCAGTATGGTCCTGGACCTGGTCGCTCTTCTGGAAGCTTTCCATTGCCCTGCCTGAGATACCCCTCCTGTCCCGGCACCCACTGCTTTTTTCATTCCTCACCTCTGTCCGGAGAGAAATTCCAGTGGATGGTAGAGGTGACACATCCTCTTCTTTACAGGTGGAAGCCTGGCAACTCCTGCAGAAAGTCCAGCAGAGACCCACTCACACCGGGCCACCCACAAAGCCATGGCACCTCACTCCCTCCCACCAGCACAGCCCCGACACTGCTGACGGGGCAGAGAATATGGAGTCAGGCACAGCTTCAGGGGCTATTGCTGCCTGCAGCGCTGTTTATATTGACCTCAACCCAGGCACACCTAGGGAGGGCCGGCCGGCAGGGTCAGGCTACCCAGGTCAGCTAATCTTCAGCCCTCAGGGAATCACATTGTTGAAAATGGACCTTGCTAAGGCAGAATAGAAGCCAAGGAATAAAAGGACACAATGCCATTTGTAGCACCGTAGGTGTGTCTAGAGGTAATCACGTGACTTTTAGTAAGTCAGAAAGTGAAAGACACATATCATATCATATCTCTTATAGGTTTGACCGAAAAATGGATACCAGGGCAGATATTTCCACGGAGAAGGGCAATCAGAGATTCATTCAACAAACTTATGGTTCACCAATGGAAAGGTGTGAGGATTGCTTTCATTATGATATTGGGGTTAACAGACATATACAAACACAGGTGACATATATAATCACCAAAGACCTACAGAATACCAAGAGAAGACTACTCAACATTCTGTCATAAGGTACATGGGAAAAGATTCCCAGGAAGAACAGACATATGTGTATGTGTAAAAGAACCACATCTTCCACACCTACAACAAGCCAAACATTGTAATCAAATTTGCTGTAATAAAAAATAAAAAATTAAATTAAAAACACGAACAAGAAGTAGTGAGACAAACTTGAGGGGCTTTCTCCTGGCACATTCCATTCTAAATTCCAATCTAGAACACAACTTCCATTGAGGCTCTGTTGCCCCAGTAACCAGATATGGTAAGGGAGACCTGCTGACACCTTGTGGCCGTTTCACACAACAGCAGCTTTAATCCCAGCGCTAATGGTCAGTTGATATTCAAAATCATTGCAGGCCTGTAAATGACACCTGCCCTGAAAACAAATCCTGGGTTCATATATCGACCAAAAAATTCAAAGGACGTCCATATTTCAAAACGACAGTTTCAAAAGGCATATTTTACTCACATTAGTGTTCTGCTTCTTTTTCTTTTTTTGTTAAAAAAACGGGAATGGCAAAAAGCATCCCTCAGAATGGGCGAAAATATTTGCAAACGAATCAATGGACAAAAGTTTAATCTCCAATATATATAAAGAGCTCATGCAGCTTAATATTAAAAAAACAAACAACCCAATACAAAAATGGGCAGAAGATCTAAAGAGACGTTTCTTCAAAGAAGACACAGAGATGGCCAAGACGCACATGAAAAGCTGCTCAACATCACTAATTATTAGAGAAATGCAAATCAAAACTACAATGAGGTATCACCTCACACCTGTTAGAATTGGCATCATCAGAAAATCTACAAACAACGAATTCTGGGGAGGGTGTGGACAAAAGGATCCCTCTTCCACTAGTGGTGGAAATGTAAATTGATACAGTCACGATGGAGAACAGTATGGAGTTTCCTTAAAAAAACTAGAAATAGAATTACCATATGATCCAGCAATCCCACTTCTGGGCATATACCCAGAGAAAACCATAAATCAAAAAGGCACATTCACCACAATGCTCATTTCAGCACTATTTACGATAGCCAGGTAATGGAAGCAACCTAAATACCCACAGACAGACGAATGGATAAAGATGTGGTACATATATAAAATGGAATATTACTCAGCCATAAGAAGGAATGAAACTGGGTCATTTGTAGAGACGTCGATGGATCTAGAGACTGTCATACAGAATGAAGTAAGTCAGAAAGAGACAAACAAATATTGTATATTAATGCATATATGTGGAACCTAGAAAAATGGTACAGATGAACTGGTTTGCAGGGAAGAAATAGAGACACAGAGGTAGAGAACACACGTATGGACACCAAGTGTGGGAAGCCACGGGGAGGTGGTGTTGGGGTGAGTTGGGAGATTGGGATTGACCTGTATACATGTATATGCATAAAATACATAACTAATAATAACCTGCTGTATAAAAAATAAATAAAATTAAATTTCAAAATTAAAAAAAATAAAATTTAAAAATAAAACAGAAAAAAGATCTTCCCTTCACACAGATGTATTTATATGAATGAATTATTCCCATGCTTATATCTATAAATACATAAAAGAGGAATAAAATCTAACTTGAACCAAAAAAGAAAAAAAAAAACCTGAACCCACGAGTTAGACAGAGGAAAACACAATCAGGGCACTTGCTCCATCGGTAAACACTTCTGAAATTGGTCAGAGGTGGGGAATCATCTCCCATAGAGCCAGCAGCCCACTCCTACGCAAGGAGCGTCCTCATTGCAAAGCGGGGGGCCATGCCGAGGCATCTGTGAGTAACCGTGAGCTGAGCCCCAGGCCAGCTGCTGTTGAACTTTTCCCACCCTTCCCAGGTAAAACACCTGAATATGTACAAGGGCTTGAAAGCCTAGAGGAAGGGCCGTGGAGCCACACCAGTGACAGCACGCAGGCCAACTTGGTGCCTGCAGGCCAGTCAGGATGCTCCTGGCCCTGGGCGCTCTTCTGGAAGCTTTCCATTGCCCTGCCTGAGATACCCCTCCTGTCCCGGCCCCCACTGCTTTTTTCCTTCCTCACCTCTGTCCGGAGAGAAATTCCAGCGGAAGGTATGGGTGACACATCCTCTTCATTACAGGTGGAAGCCTGGCAACTCCTGCAGAAAGTCCAGCAGAGACCCACTCACACCGGGCCACCCACAAAGCCGTGGCCCCTCACTCCCTCCCACCAGCACAGCCCCGACACTGCTGACGGGGCAGAGAATATGGAGTCAGGCACAGCTTCAGGGGCTATTGCTGCCTGCAGCGCTGTTTATATTGACCTCAACCCAGGCACACCTGGGGAGGGCCGGCCGGCAGGGTCAGGCTACCCAGGTCAGCTAATCCTCAGCCCTCAGGGAATCACATTGTTGAAAATGGACCTCGCTAAGGCAGAATAGAAGCCAAGGAATAAAAGGACACAATGCCATTTGTAGCACCGTAGGTGTGTCTAGAGGTAAGCACGTGAGTTGTTGTAAGTCAGAAAGTGAAAGACACATATCATATCATATCTCTTATAGGTGTGACCGAAAAATGGATACCAGGGCAGATATTTCCACGGAGAAGGGCAATCACAGATTCATTCAACAAACTTATGGTTCACCAATGGAAAGGTGTGAGGATTGGTTTCATTATGATATTGGGGTTAACAGACATATACAAACACAGGTGACATATATAATCACCAAAGACCTACAGAATACCAAGAGAAGACTACTCAACATTCTGTCATAAGGTACATGGGAAAAGGATCCCAGGAAGAACAGACATATGTGTATGTGTAAAAGAACCACATCTTCCACACCTACAACAAGCCAAACATTGTAATCAAATTTGCTGTAATAAAAAATAAAAAATTAAATTAAAAACACGAACAAGAAGTAGTGAGACAAACTTGAGGGGCTTTCTCCTGGCACATTCCATTCTAAATTCCAATCTAGAACACGACTTCCATTGAGGCTCTGTTGCCCCAGTAACCAGATTTGGTAAGGGAGAGCTGCTGCCACCTTGTGGCCGTTTCACACAACAGCAGCTTTAATCCCAGCGCTAATGGTCAGTTGATATTCAAAATCATTGCAGGCCTGTAAATGACACCTGCCCTGAAAACAAATCCTGGGTTCATATATCGACCAAAAAATTCAAAGGACGTCCATATTTCAAAACGACAGTTTCAAAAGGCATATTTTACTCACATTAGTGTTCTGCTTCTTTTCCTTTCTTTCTTTTTTTGTTAAAAAAACGGGAATGGCAAAAAGCATCCCTCAGAATGGGCGAAAATATTTGCAAACGAATCAATGGACAAAAGTTTAATCTCCAATATATATAAAGAGCACATGCAGCTTAATATTAAAAAAACAAACAACCCAATACAAAAATGGGCAGAAGATCTAAAGAGACGTTTCTTCAAAGAAGACACAGAGATGGCCAAGACGCACATGAAAAGCTGCTCAATATCACTAATTATTAGAGAAATGCAAATCAAAACTACAATGAGGTATCACCTCACACCTGTTACAATTGGCATCATCAGAAAATCTACAAACAACGAATTCTGGGGAGGGTGTGGACAAAAGGATCCCTCTTCCACTAGTGGTGGAAATGTAAATTGATACAGTCACGATGGAGAACAGTATGGAGTTTCCTTAAAAAAACTAGAAATAGAATTACCATATGATCCAGCAATCCCACTTCTGGGCATATACCCAGATAAAACCATAAATCAAAAAGGCACATTCACCACAATGCTCATTTCAGCACTATTTACGATAGCCAGGTAATGGAAGCAACCTAAATACCCACAGACAGACGAATGGATAAAGATGTGGTACATGTATAAAATGGAATATTACTCAGCCATAAGAAGGAATGAAACTGGGTCATTTGTAGAGACGTCGATGGATCTAGAGACTGTCATACAGAATGAAGTAAGTCAGAAAGAGACAAACAAATATTGTATATTAATGCATATATGTGGAACCTAGAAAAATGGTACAGATGAACTGGTTTGCAGGGAAGAAATAGAGACACAGAGGTAGAGAACCCACGTATGGACACCAAGTGTGGGAAGCCACGGGGAGGTGGTGTTGGGGTGAGTTGGGAGATTGGGATTGACCTGTATACATGTATATGCATAAAATACATAACTAATAATAACCTGCTGTATAAAAAATAAATAAAATTAAATTTCAAAATTTTAAAAAATAAAATTTAAAAATAAAACAGAAAAAAGTTCTTCCCTTCACACAGATGTATTTATATGAATGAATTATTCCCATGCTTATATCTATAAATACATAAAAGAGGAATAAAATCTAACTTGAACCAAAAAAGAAAAAAAAAAACCTGAACCCACGAGTTAGACAGAGGAAAACACAATCAGGGCACTTGCTCCATCGGTAAACACTTCTGAAATTGGTCAGAGGTGGGGAATCATCTCCCATAGAGCCAGCAGCCCACTCCTACGCAAGGAGCGTCCTCATTGCAAAGCGGGGGGCCATGCCGAGGCATCTGTGAGTAACCGTGAGCTGAGCCCCAGGCCAGCTGCTGTTGAACTTTTCCCACCCTTCCCAGGTAAAACACCTGAATATGTACAAGGGCTTGAAAGCCTAGAGGAAGGGCCGTGGAGCCACACCAGCGACAGCACGCAGGCCAACTTGGTGCCTGCAGGCCAGTCAGGATGCTCCTGGCCCTGGGCGCTCTTCTGGAAGCTTTCCATTGCCCTGCCTGAGATACCCCTCCTGTCCCGGCCCCCACTGCTTTTTTCCTTCCTCACCTCTGTCCGGAGAGAAATTCCAGCGGAAGGTATGGGTGACACATCCTCTTCATTACAGGTGGAAGCCTGGCAACTCCTGCAGAAAGTCCAGCAGAGACCCACTCACACCGGGCCACCCACAAAGCCGTGGCCCCTCACTCCCTCCCACCAGCACAGCCCCGACACTGCTGACGGGGCAGAGAATATGGAGCCAGGCACAGCTTCAGGGGCTATTGCTGCCTGCAGCGCTGTTTATATTGACCTCAACCCAGGCACACCTGGGGAGGGCCGGCCGGCAGGGTCAGGCTACCCAGGTCAGCTAATCCTCAGCCCTCAGGGAATCACATTGTTGAAAATGGACCTCGCTAAGGCAGAATAGAAGCCAAGGAATAAAAGGACACAATGCCATTTGTAGCACCGTAGGTGTGTCTAGAGGTAAGCACGTGAGTTGTTGTAAGTCAGAAAGTGAAAGACACATATCATATCATATCTCTTATAGGTGTGACCGAAAAATGGATACCAGGGCAGATATTTCCACGGAGAAGGGCAATCACAGATTCATTCAACAAACTTATGGTTCACCAATGGAAAGGTGTGAGGATTGGTTTCATTATGATATTGGGGTTAACAGACATATACAAACACAGGTGACATATATAATCACCAAAGACCTACAGAATACCAAGAGAAGACTACTCAACATTCTGTCATAAGGTACATGGGAAAAGGATCCCAGGAAGAACAGACATATGTGTATGTGTAAAAGAACCACATCTTCCACACCTACAACAAGCCAAACATTGTAATCAAATTTGCTGTAATAAAAAAATAAAAAATTAAATTAAAAACACGAACAAGAAGTAGTGAGACAAACTTGAGGGGCTTTCTCCTGGCACATTCCATTCTAAATTCCAATCTAGAACACGACTTCCATTGAGGCTCTGTTGCCCCAGTAACCAGATTTGGTAAGGGAGAGCTGCTGCCACCTTGTGGCCGTTTCACACAACAGCAGCTTTAATCCCAGCGCTAATGGTCAGTTGATATTCAAAATCATTGCAGGCCTGTAAATGACACCTGCCCTGAAAACAAATCCTGGGTTCATATATCGACCAAAAAATTCAAAGGACGTCCATATTTCAAAACGACAGTTTCAAAAGGCATATTTTACTCACATTAGTGTTCTGCTTCTTTTTCTTTCTTTCTTTTTTTGTTAAAAAAACGGGAATGGCAAAAAGCATCCCTCAGAATGGGCGAAAATATTTTCAAACGAATCAATGGACAAAAGTTTAATCTCCAATATATATAAAGAGCTCATGCAGCTTAATATTAAAAAAACAAACAACCCAATACAAAAATGGGCAGAAGATCTAAAGAGACGTTTCTTCAAAGAAGACACAGAGATGGCCAAGACGCACATGGAAAGCTGCTCAACATCACTAATTATTAGAGAAATGCAAATCAAAACTACAATGAGGTATCACCTCACACCTGTTACAATTGGCATCATCAGAAAATCTACAAACAACGAATTCTGGGGAGGGTGTGGACAAAAGGATCCCTCTTCCACTAGTGGTGGAAATGTAAATTGATACAGTCACGATGGAGAACAGTATGGAGTTTCCTTAAAAAAACTAGAAATAGAATTACCATATAATCCAGCAATCCCACTTCTGGGCATATACCCAGATAAAACCATAAATCAAAAAGGCACATTCACCACAATGCTCATTTCAGCACTATTTACGATAGCCAGGTAATGGAAGCAACCTAAATACCCACAGACAGACGAATGGATAAAGATGTGGTACATATATAAAATGGAATATTACTCAGCCATAAGAAGGAATGAAACTGGGTCATTTGTAGAGACGTCGATGGATCTAGAGACTGTCATACAGAATGAAGTAAGTCAGAAAGAGACAAACAAATATTGCATATTAATGCATATATGTGGAACCTAGAAAAATGGTACAGATGAACTGGTTTGCAGGGAAGAAATAGAGACACAGAGGTAGAGAACCCACGTATGGACACCAAGTGTGGGAAGCCACGGGGAGGTGGTGTTGGGGTGAGTTGGGAGATTGGGATTGACCTGTATACATGTATATGCATAAAATACATAACTAATAATAACCTGCTGTATAAAAAATAAATAAAATTAAATTTCAAAATTAAAAAAAATAAAATTTAAAAATAAAACAGAAAAAAGTTCTTCCCTTCACACAGATGTATTTATATGAATGAATTATTCCCATGCTTATATCTATAAATACATAAAAGAGGAATAAAATCTAACTTGAACCAAAAAAGAAAAAAAAAAACCTGAACCCACGAGTTAGACAGAGGAAAACACAATCAGGGCACTTGCTCCATCGGTAAACACTTCTGAAATTGGTCAGAGGTGGGGAATCATCTCCCATAGAGCCAGCAGCCCACTCCTACGCAAGGAGCGTCCTCATTGCAAAGCGGGGGGCCATGCCGAGGCATCTGTGAGTAACCGTGAGCTGAGCCCCAGGCCAGCTGCTGTTGAACTTTTCCCACCCTTCCCAGGTAAAACACCTGAATATGTACAAGGGCTTGAAAGCCTAGAGGAAGGGCCGTGGAGCCACACCAGCGACAGCACGCAGGCCAACTTGGTGCCTGCAGGCCAGTCAGGATGCTCCTGGCCCTGGGCGCTCTTCTGGAAGCTTTCCATTGCCCTGCCTGAGATACCCCTCCTGTCCCGGCCCCCACTGCTTTTTTCCTTCCTCACCTCTGTCCGGAGAGAAATTCCAGCGGAAGGTATGGGTGACACATCCTCTTCATTACTGGTGGAAGCCTGGCAACTCCTGCAGAAAGTCCAGCAGAGACCCACTCACACCGGGCCACCCACAAAGCCGTGGCCCCTCACTCCCTCCCACCAGCACAGCCCCGACACTGCTGACGGGGCAGAGAATATGGAGTCAGGCACAGCTTCAGGGGCTATTGCTGCCTGCAGCGCTGTTTATATTGACCTCAACCCAGGCACACCTGGGGAGGGCCGGCCGGCAGGGTCAGGCTACCCAGGTCAGCTAATCCTCAGCCCTCAGGGAATCACATTGTTGAAAATGGACCTCGCTAAGGCAGAATAGAAGCCAAGGAATAAAAGGACACAATGCCATTTGTAGCACCGTAGGTGTGTCTAGAGGTAAGCACGTGAGTTGTTGTAAGTCAGAAAGTGAAAGACACATATCATATCATATCGATTATAGGTGTGACCGAAAAATGGATACCAGGGCAGATATTTCCACGGAGAAGGGCAATCACAGATTCATTCAACAAACTTATGGTTCACCAATGGAAAGGTGTGAGGATTGGTTTCATTATGATATTGGGGTTAACAGACATATACAAACACAGGTGACATATATAATCACCAAAGACCTACAGAATACCAAGAGAAGACTACTCAACATTCTGTCATAAGGTACATGGGAAAAGGATCCCAGGAAGAACAGACATATGTGTATGTGTAAAAGAACCACATCTTCCACACCTACAACAAGCCAAACATTGTAATCAAATTTGCTGTAATAAAAAATAAAAAAATTAAATTAAAAACACGAACAAGAAGTAGTGAGACAAACTTGAGGGGCTTTCTCCTGGCACATTCCATTCTAAATTCCAATCTAGAACACGACTTCCATTGAGGCTCTGTTGCCCCAGTAACCAGATTTGGTAAGGGAGAGCTGCTGCCACCTTGTGGCCGTTTCACACAACAGCAGCTTTAATCCCAGCGCTAATGGTCAGTTGATATTCAAAATCATTGCAGGCCTGTAAATGACACCTGCCCTGAAAACAAATCCTGGGTTCATATATCGACCAAAAAATTCAAAGGACGTCCATATTTCAAAACGACAGTTTCAAAAGGCATATTTTACTCACATTAGTGTTCTGCTTCTTTTTCTTTCTTTCTTTTTTTGTTAAAAAAACGGGAATGGCAAAAAGCATCCCTCAGAATGGGCGAAAATATTTGCAAACGAATCAATGGACAAAAGTTTAATCTCCAATATACATAAAGAGCTCATGCAGCTTAATATTAAAAAAACAAACAACCCAATACAAAAATGGGCAGAAGATCTAAAGAGACGTTTCTTCAAAGAAGACACAGAGATGGCCAAGACGCACATGAAAAGCTGCTCAACATCACTAATTATTAGAGAAATGCAAATCAAAACTACAATGAGGTATCACCTCACACCTGTTACAATTGGCATCATCAGAAAATCTACAAACAACGAATTCTGGGGAGGGTGTGGACAAAAGGATCCCTCTTCCACTAGTGGTGGAAATGTAAATTGATACAGTCACGATGGAGAACAGTATGGAGTTTCCTTAAAAAAACTAGAAATAGAATTACCATATGATCCAGCAATCCCACTTCTGGGCATATACCCAGAGAAAACCATAAATCAAAAAGGCACATTCACCACAATGCTCATTTCAGCACTATTTACGATAGCCAGGTAATGGAAGCAACCTAAATACCCACAGACAGACGAATGGATAAAGATGTGGTACATATATAAAATGGAATATTACTCAGCCATAAGAAGGAATGAAACTGGGTCATTTGTAGAGACGTCGATGGATCTAGAGACTGTCATACAGAATGAAGTAAGTCAGAAAGAGACAAACAAATATTGTATATTAATGCATATATGTGGAACCTAGAAAAATGGTACAGATGAACTGGTTTGCAGGGAAGAAATAGAGACACAGAGGTAGAGAACCCACGTATGGACACCAAGTGTGGGAAGCCACGGGGAGGTGGTGTTGGGGTGAGTTGGGAGATTGGGATTGACCTGTATACATGTATATGCATAAAATACATAACTAATAATAACCTGCTGTATAAAAAATAAATAAAATTAAATTTAAAAATTAAAAAAAATAAAATTTAAAAATAAAACAGAAAAAAGTTCTTCCCTTCACACAGATGTATTTATATGAATGAATTATTTCCATGCTTATATCTATAAATACATAAAAGAGGAATAAAATCTAACTTGAACCAAAAAAGAAAAAAAAAAACCTGAACCCACGAGTTAGACAGAGGAAAACACAATCAGGGCACTTGCTCCATCGGTAAACAATTCTGAAATTGGTCAGAGGTGGGGAATCATCTCCCATAGAGCCAGCAGCCCACTCCTACGCAAGGAGCGTCCTCATTGCAAAGCGGGGGGCCATGCCGAGGCATCTGTGAGTAACCGTGAGCTGAGCCCCAGGCCAGCTGCTGTTGAACTTTTCCCACCCTTCCCAGGTAAAACACCTGAATATGTACAAGGGCTTGAAAGCCTAGAGGAAGGGCCGTGGAGCCACACCAGCGACAGCACGCAGGCCAACTTGGTGCCTGCAGGCCAGTCAGGATGGTCCTGGCCCTGGGCGCTCTTCTGGAAGCTTTCCATTGCCCTGCCTGAGATACCCCTCCTGTCCCGGCCCCCACTGCTTTTTTCCTTCCTCACCTCTGTCCGGAGAGAAATTCCAGCGGAAGGTATGGGTGACACATCCTCTTCATTACTGGTGGAAGCCTGGCAACTCCTGCAGAAAGTCCAGCAGAGACCCACTCACACCGGGCCACCCACAAAGCCGTGGCCCCTCACTCCCTCCCACCAGCACAGCCCCGACACTGCTGACGGGGCAGAGAATATGGAGTCAGGCACAGCTTCAGGGGCTATTGCTGCCTGCAGCGCTGTTTATATTGACCTCAACCCAGGCACACCTGGGGAGGGCCGGCCGGCAGGGTCAGGCTACCCAGGTCAGCTAATCCTCAGCCCTCAGGGAATCACATTGTTGAAAATGGACCTCGCTAAGGCAGAATAGAAGCCAAGGAATAAAAGGACACAATGCCATTTGTAGCACCGTAGGTGTGTCTAGAGGTAAGCACGTGAGTTGTTGTAAGTCAGAAAGTGAAAGACACATATCATATCATATCTCTTATAGGTGTGACCGAAAAATGGATACCAGGGCAGATATTTCCACGGAGAAGGGCAATCACAGATTCATTCAACAAACTTATGGTTCACCAATGGAAAGGTGTGAGGATTGGTTTCATTATGATATTGGGGTTAACAGACATATACAAACACAGGTGACATATATAATCACCAAAGACCTACAGAATACCAAGAGAAGACTACTCAACATTCTGTCATAAGGTACATGGGAAAAGGATCCCAGGAAGAACAGACATATGTGTATGTGTAAAAGAACCACATCTTCCACACCTACAACAAGCCAAACATTGTAATCAAATTTGCTGTAATAAAAAATAAAAAATTAAATTAAAAACACGAACAAGAAGTAGTGAGACAAACTTGAGGGGCTTTCTCCTGGCACATTCCATTCTAAATTCCAATCTAGAACACGACTTCCATTGAGGCTCTGTTGCCCCAGTAACCAGATTTGGTAAGGGAGACCTGCTGCCACCTTGTGGCCATTTCACACAACAGCAGCTTTAATCCCAGCGCTAATGGTCAGTTGATATTCAAAATCATTGCAGGCCTGTAAATGACACCTGCCCTGAAAACAAATCCTGGGTTCATATATCGACCAAAAAATTCAAAGGACGTCCATATTTCAAAACGACAGTTTCAAAAGGCATATTTTACACACATTAGTGTTCTGCTTCTTTTCCTTTCTTTCTTTTTTTGTTAAAAAAACGGGAATGGCAAAAAGCATCCCTCAGAATGGGCGAAAATATTTGCAAACGAATCAATGGACAAAGGTTTAATCTCCAATATATATAAAGAGCTCATGCAGCTTAATATTAAAAAAAAGCAAAAATCCCAATAGAAAAATGGGCAGAAGATCTAAAGAGACGTTTCTTCAAAGAAGACACAGAGATGGCCAAGACGCACATGAAAAGCTGCTCAACATCACTAATTATTAGAGAAATGCAAATCAAAACTACAATGAGGTATCACCTCACACCTGTTACAATTGGCATCATCAGAAAATCTACAAACAACGAATTCTGGGGAGGGTGTGGACAAAAGGATCCCTCTTCCACTAGTGGTGGAAATGTAAATTGATACAGTCACGATGGAGAACAGTATGGAGTTTCCTTAAAAAAACTAGAAATAGAATTACCATATGATCCAGCAATCCCACTTCTGGGCATATACCCAGAGAAAACCATAAATCAAAAAGGCACATTCACCACAATGCTCATTTCAGCACTATTTACGATAGCCAGGTAATGGAAGCAACCTAAATACCCACAGACAGACGAATGGATAAAGATGTGGTACATATATAAAATGGAATATTACTCAGCCATAAGAAGGAATGAAACTGGGTCATTTGTAGAGACGTCGATGGATCTAGAGACTGTCATACAGAATGAAGTAAGTCAGAAAGAGACAAACAAATATTGTATATTAATGCATATATGTGGAACCTAGAAAAATGGTACAGATGAACTGGTTTGCAGGGAAGAAATAGAGACACAGAGGTAGAGAACACACGTATGGACACCAAGTGTGGGAAGCCATGGGGAGGTGGTGTTGGGGTGAGTTGGGAGATTGGGATTGACCTGTATACATGTATATGCATAAAATACATAACTAATAATAACCTGCTGTATAAAAAATAAATAAAATTAAATTTCAAAATTTTAAAAAATAAAATTTAAAAATAAAACAGAAAAAAGTTCTTCCCTTCACACAGATGTATTTATATGAATGAATTATTCCCATGCTTATATCTATAAATACATAAAAGAGGAATAAAATCTAACTTGAACCAAAAAAGAAAAAAAAAAAAACCTGAACCCACGAGTTAGACAGAGGAAAACACAATCAGGGCACTTGCTCCATCGGTAAACACTTCTGAAATTGGTCAGAGGTGGGGAATCATCTCCCATAGAGCCAGCAGCCCACTCCTACGCAAGGAGCGTCCTCATTGCAAAGCGGGGGGCCATGCCAAGGCATCTGTGAGTAACCGTGAGCTGAGCCCCAGGCCAGCTGCTGTTGAACTTTTCCCACCCTTCCCAGGTAAAACACCTGAATATGTACAAGGGCTTGAAAGCCTAGAGGAAGGGCCGTGGAGCCACACCAGCGACAGCACGCAGGCCAACTTGGTGCCTGCAGGCCAGCCATGATGGTCCTGGCCCTGGACGCTCTTCTGAAAGCTTTCCATTGCTTGCCTGAGATACCCCTCCTGTCCCGGCCCCCACTGCTTTTTTCCTTCCTCACCCTTGTCCAGAGAGATATTCCAGCGGAAGGTATGGGTGACACATCCTCCTGTTTACTGGTGGCAGCCTGCAACTCCTGCAGAAAGTCCAGCAGAGACCCACTCACAACGGGCCACCCACAAAGCCGTGGCCCCTCACTTCCTCCCACCAGCACAGCACCGAGACTGCTGATGGGGCAGAGAATATGGAGTCAGGCACAGCTTTAGTGGCTATTGCTGCCTGCAACACTGTTTATATTGACCTCATCCCAGGCACACCTGGGGAGGGCAGGCCGGCAGGGTCAGGCTACACAGGTCAGCTAATCCTCAGCCCTCAGTGAATCACATTGTTGAAAATGGACCTTGCTAACGCAGAATAGAAGCCAAGGAATAAAAGGACACAATGCCATTTGCAGCACCGTAGATGTGTCTAGAGGTAATCACGTGACTTGAAGTAAGTAAGAAAGTGAAAGACACATATGATATCTTATCTCTTATAGGTGTGACCGAAAAATGGATACCAGGACAGATATTTCCACGGAGAAGGGCAATCACAGATTCATTAAACAAACTTATGGTTCACCAATGGAAAGGTGTGAGGGTTGGTTTCATTATGATATTGGGGTTAACAGACATATACAAACACAGGTGACATATATAATCACCAAAGACCTACAGAATACCAAGAGAAGACTACTCAACATTCTGTCATAAGGTACATGGGAAAAGGATCCCAGGAAGAACAGACATATGTATATGTGTAAAAGAACCACATCTTCCACACCTACAACAAGCCAAACATTGTAATCAAATTTGCTGTAAGAAAAAATAAAAAATTAAATTAAAAACACGAACAAGAAGTAGTGAGACAAACTTGAGTGGCTTTCTCCTGGCACATTCCATTCTAAATTCCAATCTAGAACACAACTTCCATTGAGGCTCTGTTGCCCCAGTAACCAGATTTGGTAAGGGAGAACTGCTGCCACCTTGTGGCCGTTTCACACAACAGCAGCTTTAATCCCAGCGCTAATGGTCAGTTGATATTCAAAATCATTGCAGGCCTGTAAATGACACCTGCCCTGAAAACAAATCCTGGGTTCATATATCGACCAAAAAATTCAAAGGACGTCCATATTTCAAAACGACAGTTTCAAAAGGCATATTTTACTCACATTAGTGTTCTGCTTCTTTTTCTTTCTTTCTTTTTTTGTTAAAAAAACGGGAATGGCAAAAAGCATCCCTCAGAATGGGCGAAAATATTTTCAAACGAATCAATGGACAAAAGTTTAATCTCCAATATATATAAAGAGCTCATGCAGCTTAATATTAAAAAAACAAACAACCCAATACAAAAATGGGCAGAAGATCTAAAGAGACGTTTCTTCAAAGAAGACACAGAGATGGCCAAGACGCACATGGAAAGCTGCTCAACATCACTAATTATTAGAGAAATGCAAATCAAAACTACAATGAGGTATCACCTCACACCTGTTACAATTGGCATCATCAGAAAATCTACAAACAACGAATTCTGGGGAGGGTGTGGACAAAAGGATCCCTCTTCCACTAGTGGTGGAAATGTAAATTGATACAGTCACGATGGAGAACAGTATGGAGTTTCCTTAAAAAAACTAGAAATAGAATTACCATATAATCCAGCAATCCCACTTCTGGGCATATACCCAGATAAAACCATAAATCAAAAAGGCACATTCACCACAATGCTCATTTCAGCACTATTTACGATAGCCAGGTAATGGAAGCAACCTAAATACCCACAGACAGACGAATGGATAAAGATGTGGTACATATATAAAATGGAATATTACTCAGCCATAAGAAGGAATGAAACTGGGTCATTTGTAGAGACGTCGATGGATCTAGAGACTGTCATACAGAATGAAGTAAGTCAGAAAGAGACAAACAAATATTGCATATTAATGCATATATGTGGAACCTAGAAAAATGGTACAGATGAACTGGTTTGCAGGGAAGAAATAGAGACACAGAGGTAGAGAACCCACGTATGGACACCAAGTGTGGGAAGCCACGGGGAGGTGGTGTTGGGGTGAGTTGGGAGATTGGGATTGACCTGTATACATGTATATGCATAAAATACATAACTAATAATAACCTGCTGTATAAAAAATAAATAAAATTAAATTTCAAAATTAAAAAAAATAAAATTTAAAAATAAAACAGAAAAAAGTTCTTCCCTTCACACAGATGTATTTATATGAATGAATTATTCCCATGCTTATATCTATAAATACATAAAAGAGGAATAAAATCTAACTTGAACCAAAAAAGAAAAAAAAAAACCTGAACCCACGAGTTAGACAGAGGAAAACACAATCAGGGCACTTGCTCCATCGGTAAACACTTCTGAAATTGGTCAGAGGTGGGGAATCATCTCCCATAGAGCCAGCAGCCCACTCCTACGCAAGGAGCGTCCTCATTGCAAAGCGGGGGGCCATGCCGAGGCATCTGTGAGTAACCGTGAGCTGAGCCCCAGGCCAGCTGCTGTTGAACTTTTCCCACCCTTCCCAGGTAAAACACCTGAATATGTACAAGGGCTTGAAAGCCTAGAGGAAGGGCCGTGGAGCCACACCAGCGACAGCACGCAGGCCAACTTGGTGCCTGCAGGCCAGTCAGGATGCTCCTGGCCCTGGGCGCTCTTCTGGAAGCTTTCCATTGCCCTGCCTGAGATACCCCTCCTGTCCCGGCCCCCACTGCTTTTTTCCTTCCTCACCTCTGTCCGGAGAGAAATTCCAGCGGAAGGTATGGGTGACACATCCTCTTCATTACTGGTGGAAGCCTGGCAACTCCTGCAGAAAGTCCAGCAGAGACCCACTCACACCGGGCCACCCACAAAGCCGTGGCCCCTCACTCCCTCCCACCAGCACAGCCCCGACACTGCTGACGGGGCAGAGAATATGGAGTCAGGCACAGCTTCAGGGGCTATTGCTGCCTGCAGCGCTGTTTATATTGACCTCAACCCAGGCACACCTGGGGAGGGCCGGCCGGCAGGGTCAGGCTACCCAGGTCAGCTAATCCTCAGCCCTCAGGGAATCACATTGTTGAAAATGGACCTCGCTAAGGCAGAATAGAAGCCAAGGAATAAAAGGACACAATGCCATTTGTAGCACCGTAGGTGTGTCTAGAGGTAAGCACGTGAGTTGTTGTAAGTCAGAAAGTGAAAGACACATATCATATCATATCTCTTATAGGTGTGACCGAAAAATGGATACCAGGGCAGATATTTCCACGGAGAAGGGCAATCACAGATTCATTCAACAAACTTATGGTTCACCAATGGAAAGGTGTGAGGATTGGTTTCATTATGATATTGGGGTTAACAGACATATACAAACACAGGTGACATATATAATCACCAAAGACCTACAGAATACCAAGAGAAGACTACTCAACATTCTGTCATAAGGTACATGGGAAAAGGATCCCAGGAAGAACAGACATATGTGTATGTGTAAAAGAACCACATCTTCCACACCTACAACAAGCCAAACATTGTAATCAAATTTGCTGTAATAAAAAATAAAAAAATTAAATTAAAAACACGAACAAGAAGTAGTGAGACAAACTTGAGGGGCTTTCTCCTGGCACATTCCATTCTAAATTCCAATCTAGAACACGACTTCCATTGAGGCTCTGTTGCCCCAGTAACCAGATTTGGTAAGGGAGAGCTGCTGCCACCTTGTGGCCGTTTCACACAACAGCAGCTTTAATCCCAGCGCTAATGGTCAGTTGATATTCAAAATCATTGCAGGCCTGTAAATGACACCTGCCCTGAAAACAAATCCTGGGTTCATATATCGACCAAAAAATTCAAAGGACGTCCATATTTCAAAACGACAGTTTCAAAAGGCATATTTTACTCACATTAGTGTTCTGCTTCTTTTTCTTTCTTTCTTTTTTTGTTAAAAAAACGGGAATGGCAAAAAGCATCCCTCAGAATGGGCGAAAATATTTGCAAACGAATCAATGGACAAAAGTTTAATCTCCAATATACATAAAGAGCTCATGCAGCTTAATATTAAAAAAACAAACAACCCAATACAAAAATGGGCAGAAGATCTAAAGAGACGTTTCTTCAAAGAAGACACAGAGATGGCCAAGACGCACATGAAAAGCTGCTCAACATCACTAATTATTAGAGAAATGCAAATCAAAACTACAATGAGGTATCACCTCACACCTGTTACAATTGGCATCATCAGAAAATCTACAAACAACGAATTCTGGGGAGGGTGTGGACAAAAGGATCCCTCTTCCACTAGTGGTGGAAATGTAAATTGATACAGTCACGATGGAGAACAGTATGGAGTTTCCTTAAAAAAACTAGAAATAGAATTACCATATGATCCAGCAATCCCACTTCTGGGCATATACCCAGAGAAAACCATAAATCAAAAAGGCACATTCACCACAATGCTCATTTCAGCACTATTTACGATAGCCAGGTAATGGAAGCAACCTAAATACCCACAGACAGACGAATGGATAAAGATGTGGTACATATATAAAATGGAATATTACTCAGCCATAAGAAGGAATGAAACTGGGTCATTTGTAGAGACGTCGATGGATCTAGAGACTGTCATACAGAATGAAGTAAGTCAGAAAGAGACAAACAAATATTGTATATTAATGCATATATGTGGAACCTAGAAAAATGGTACAGATGAACTGGTTTGCAGGGAAGAAATAGAGACACAGAGGTAGAGAACCCACGTATGGACACCAAGTGTGGGAAGCCACGGGGAGGTGGTGTTGGGGTGAGTTGGGAGATTGGGATTGACCTGTATACATGTATATGCATAAAATACATAACTAATAATAACCTGCTGTATAAAAAATAAATAAAATTAAATTTAAAAATTAAAAAAAATAAAATTTAAAAATAAAACAGAAAAAAGTTCTTCCCTTCACACAGATGTATTTATATGAATGAATTATTTCCATGCTTATATCTATAAATACATAAAAGAGGAATAAAATCTAACTTGAACCAAAAAAGAAAAAAAAAAACCTGAACCCACGAGTTAGACAGAGGAAAACACAATCAGGGCACTTGCTCCATCGGTAAACAATTCTGAAATTGGTCAGAGGTGGGGAATCATCTCCCATAGAGCCAGCAGCCCACTCCTACGCAAGGAGCGTCCTCATTGCAAAGCGGGGGGCCATGCCGAGGCATCTGTGAGTAACCGTGAGCTGAGCCCCAGGCCAGCTGCTGTTGAACTTTTCCCACCCTTCCCAGGTAAAACACCTGAATATGTACAAGGGCTTGAAAGCCTAGAGGAAGGGCCGTGGAGCCACACCAGCGACAGCACGCAGGCCAACTTGGTGCCTGCAGGCCAGTCAGGATGGTCCTGGCCCTGGGCGCTCTTCTGGAAGCTTTCCATTGCCCTGCCTGAGATACCCCTCCTGTCCCGGCCCCCACTGCTTTTTTCCTTCCTCACCTCTGTCCGGAGAGAAATTCCAGCGGAAGGTATGGGTGACACATCCTCTTAATTACTGGTGGAAGCCTGGCAACTCCTGCAGAAAGTCCAGCAGAGACCCACTCACACCGGGCCACCCACAAAGCCGTGGCCCCTCACTCCCTCCCACCAGCACAGCCCCGACACTGCTGACGGGGCAGAGAATATGGAGTCAGGCACAGCTTCAGGGGCTATTGCTGCCTGCAGCGCTGTTTATATTGACCTCAACCCAGGCACACCTGGGGAGGGCCGGCCGGCAGGGTCAGGCTACCCAGGTCAGCTAATCCTCAGCCCTCAGGGAATCACATTGTTGAAAATGGACCTCGCTAAGGCAGAATAGAAGCCAAGGAATAAAAGGACACAATGCCATTTGTAGCACCGTAGGTGTGTCTAGAGGTAAGCACGTGAGTTGTTGTAAGTCAGAAAGTGAAAGACACATATCATATCATATCTCTTATAGGTGTGACCGAAAAATGGATACCAGGGCAGATATTTCCACGGAGAAGGGCAATCACAGATTCATTCAACAAACTTATGGTTCACCAATGGAAAGGTGTGAGGATTGGTTTCATTATGATATTGGGGTTAACAGACATATACAAACACAGGTGACATATATAATCACCAAAGACCTACAGAATACCAAGAGAAGACTACTCAACATTCTGTCATAAGGTACATGGGAAAAGGATCCCAGGAAGAACAGACATATGTGTATGTGTAAAAGAACCACATCTTCCACACCTACAACAAGCCAAACATTGTAATCAAATTTGCTGTAATAAAAAATAAAAAATTAAATTAAAAACACGAACAAGAAGTAGTGAGACAAACTTGAGGGGCTTTCTCCTGGCACATTCCATTCTAAATTCCAATCTAGAACACGACTTCCATTGAGGCTCTGTTGCCCCAGTAACCAGATTTGGTAAGGGAGACCTGCTGCCACCTTGTGGCCATTTCACACAACAGCAGCTTTAATCCCAGCGCTAATGGTCAGTTGATATTCAAAATCATTGCAGGCCTGTAAATGACACCTGCCCTGAAAACAAATCCTGGGTTCATATATCGACCAAAAAATTCAAAGGACGTCCATATTTCAAAACGACAGTTTCAAAAGGCATATTTTACACACATTAGTGTTCTGCTTCTTTTCCTTTCTTTCTTTTTTTGTTAAAAAAACGGGAATGGCAAAAAGCATCCCTCAGAATGGGCGAAAATATTTGCAAACGAATCAATGGACAAAGGTTTAATCTCCAATATATATAAAGAGCTCATGCAGCTTAATATTAAAAAAAAGCAAAAATCCCAATAGAAAAATGGGCAGAAGATCTAAAGAGACGTTTCTTCAAAGAAGACACAGAGATGGCCAAGACGCACATGAAAAGCTGCTCAACATCACTAATTATTAGAGAAATGCAAATCAAAACTACAATGAGGTATCACCTCACACCTGTTACAATTGGCATCATCAGAAAATCTACAAACAACGAATTCTGGGGAGGGTGTGGACAAAAGGATCCCTCTTCCACTAGTGGTGGAAATGTAAATTGATACAGTCACGATGGAGAACAGTATGGAGTTTCCTTAAAAAAACTAGAAATAGAATTACCATATGATCCAGCAATCCCACTTCTGGGCATATACCCAGAGAAAACCATAAATCAAAAAGGCACATTCACCACAATGCTCATTTCAGCACTATTTACGATAGCCAGGTAATGGAAGCAACCTAAATACCCACAGACAGACGAATGGATAAAGATGTGGTACATATATAAAATGGAATATTACTCAGCCATAAGAAGGAATGAAACTGGGTCATTTGTAGAGACGTCGATGGATCTAGAGACTGTCATACAGAATGAAGTAAGTCAGAAAGAGACAAACAAATATTGTATATTAATGCATATATGTGGAACCTAGAAAAATGGTACAGATGAACTGGTTTGCAGGGAAGAAATAGAGACACAGAGGTAGAGAACACACGTATGGACACCAAGTGTGGGAAGCCATGGGGAGGTGGTGTTGGGGTGAGTTGGGAGATTGGGATTGACCTGTATACATGTATATGCATAAAATACATAACTAATAATAACCTGCTGTATAAAAAATAAATAAAATTAAATTTCAAAATTTTAAAAAATAAAATTTAAAAATAAAACAGAAAAAAGTTCTTCCCTTCACACAGATGTATTTATATGAATGAATTATTCCCATGCTTATATCTATAAATACATAAAAGAGGAATAAAATCTAACTTGAACCAAAAAAGCAAAAAAAAAAAACCTGAACCCACGAGTTAGACAGAGGAAAACACAATCAGGGCACTTGCTCCATCGGTAAACACTTCTGAAATTGGTCAGAGGTGGGGAATCATCTCCCATAGAGCCAGCAGCCCACTCCTACGCAAGGAGCGTCCTCATTGCAAAGCGGGGGGCCATGCCAAGGCATCTGTGAGTAACCGTGAGCTGAGCCCCAGGCCAGCTGCTGTTGAACTTTTCCCACCCTTCCCAGGTAAAACACCTGAATATGTACAAGGGCTTGAAAGCCTAGAGGAAGGGCCGTGGAGCCACACCAGCGACAGCACGCAGGCCAACTTGGTGCCTGCAGGCCAGCCATGATGGTCCTGGCCCTGGACGCTCTTCTGAAAGCTTTCCATTGCTTGCCTGAGATACCCCTCCTGTCCCGGCCCCCACTGCTTTTTTCCTTCCTCACCCTTGTCCAGAGAGATATTCCAGCGGAAGGTATGGGTGACACATCCTCCTGTTTACTGGTGGCAGCCTGCAACTCCTGCAGAAAGTCCAGCAGAGACCCACTCACAACGGGCCACCCACAAAGCCGTGGCCCCTCACTTCCTCCCACCAGCACAGCACCGAGACTGCTGATGGGGCAGAGAATATGGAGTCAGGCACAGCTTTAGTGGCTATTGCTGCCTGCAACACTGTTTATATTGACCTCATCCCAGGCACACCTGGGGAGGGCAGGCCGGCAGGGTCAGGCTACACAGGTCAGCTAATCCTCAGCCCTCAGGGAATCACATTGTTGAAAATGGACCTTGCTAACGCAGAATAGAAGCCAAGGAATAAAAGGACACAATGCCATTTGCAGCACCGTAGATGTGTCTAGAGGTAATCACGTGACTTGAAGTAAGTAAGAAAGTGAAAGACACATATGATATCTTATCTCTTATAGGTGTGACCGAAAAATGGATACCAGGACAGATATTTCCACGGAGAAGGGCAATCACAGATTCATTAAACAAACTTATGGTTCACCAATGGAAAGGTGTGAGGGTTGGTTTCATTATGATATTGGGGTTAACAGACATATACAAACACAGGTGACATATATAATCACCAAAGACCTACAGAATACCAAGAGAAGACTACTCAACATTCTGTCATAAGGTACATGGGAAAAGGATCCCAGGAAGAACAGACATATGTATATGTGTAAAAGAACCACATCTTCCACACCTACAACAAGCCAAACATTGTAATCAAATTTGCTGTAAGAAAAAATAAAAAATTAAATTAAAAACACGAACAAGAAGTAGTGAGACAAACTTGAGTGGCTTTCTCCTGGCACATTCCATTCTAAATTCCAATCTAGAACACAACTTCCATTGAGGCTCTGTTGCCCCAGTAACCAGATTTGGTAAGGGAGAACTGCTGCCACCTTGTGGCCGTTTCACACAACAGCAGCTTTAATCCCAGCGCTAATGGTCAGTTGATATTCAAAATCATTGCAGGCCTGTAAATGACACCTGCCCTGAAAACAAATCCTGGGTTCATATATCGACCAAAAAATTCAAAGGACGTCCATATTTCAAAACGACAGTTTCAAAAGGCATATTTTACTCACATTAGTGTTCTGCTTCTTTTTCTTTCTTTCTTTTTTTGTTAAAAAAACGGGAATGGCAAAAAGCATCCCTCAGAATGGGCGAAAATATTTTCAAACGAATCAATGGACAAAAGTTTAATCTCCAATATATATAAAGAGCTCATGCAGCTTAATATTAAAAAAACAAACAACCCAATACAAAAATGGGCAGAAGATCTAAAGAGACGTTTCTTCAAAGAAGACACAGAGATGGCCAAGACGCACATGGAAAGCTGCTCAACATCACTAATTATTAGAGAAATGCAAATCAAAACTACAATGAGGTATCACCTCACACCTGTTACAATTGGCATCATCAGAAAATCTACAAACAACGAATTCTGGGGAGGGTGTGGACAAAAGGATCCCTCTTCCACTAGTGGTGGAAATGTAAATTGATACAGTCACGATGGAGAACAGTATGGAGTTTCCTTAAAAAAACTAGAAATAGAATTACCATATAATCCAGCAATCCCACTTCTGGGCATATACCCAGATAAAACCATAAATCAAAAAGGCACATTCACCACAATGCTCATTTCAGCACTATTTACGATAGCCAGGTAATGGAAGCAACCTAAATACCCACAGACAGACGAATGGATAAAGATGTGGTACATATATAAAATGGAATATTACTCAGCCATAAGAAGGAATGAAACTGGGTCATTTGTAGAGACGTCGATGGATCTAGAGACTGTCATACAGAATGAAGTAAGTCAGAAAGAGACAAACAAATATTGCATATTAATGCATATATGTGGAACCTAGAAAAATGGTACAGATGAACTGGTTTGCAGGGAAGAAATAGAGACACAGAGGTAGAGAACCCACGTATGGACACCAAGTGTGGGAAGCCACGGGGAGGTGGTGTTGGGGTGAGTTGGGAGATTGGGATTGACCTGTATACATGTATATGCATAAAATACATAACTAATAATAACCTGCTGTATAAAAAATAAATAAAATTAAATTTCAAAATTAAAAAAAATAAAATTTAAAAATAAAACAGAAAAAAGTTCTTCCCTTCACACAGATGTATTTATATGAATGAATTATTCCCATGCTTATATCTATAAATACATAAAAGAGGAATAAAATCTAACTTGAACCAAAAAAGAAAAAAAAAAACCTGAACCCACGAGTTAGACAGAGGAAAACACAATCAGGGCACTTGCTCCATCGGTAAACACTTCTGAAATTGGTCAGAGGTGGGGAATCATCTCCCATAGAGCCAGCAGCCCACTCCTACGCAAGGAGCGTCCTCATTGCAAAGCGGGGGGCCATGCCGAGGCATCTGTGAGTAACCGTGAGCTGAGCCCCAGGCCAGCTGCTGTTGAACTTTTCCCACCCTTCCCAGGTAAAACACCTGAATATGTACAAGGGCTTGAAAGCCTAGAGGAAGGGCCGTGGAGCCACACCAGCGACAGCACGCAGGCCAACTTGGTGCCTGCAGGCCAGTCAGGATGCTCCTGGCCCTGGGCGCTCTTCTGGAAGCTTTCCATTGCCCTGCCTGAGATACCCCTCCTGTCCCGGCCCCCACTGCTTTTTTCCTTCCTCACCTCTGTCCGGAGAGAAATTCCAGCGGAAGGTATGGGTGACACATCCTCTTCATTACTGGTGGAAGCCTGGCAACTCCTGCAGAAAGTCCAGCAGAGACCCACTCACACCGGGCCACCCACAAAGCCGTGGCCCCTCACTCCCTCCCACCAGCACAGCCCCGACACTGCTGACGGGGCAGAGAATATGGAGTCAGGCACAGCTTCAGGGGCTATTGCTGCCTGCAGCGCTGTTTATATTGACCTCAACCCAGGCACACCTGGGGAGGGCCGGCCGGCAGGGTCAGGCTACCCAGGTCAGCTAATCCTCAGCCCTCAGGGAATCACATTGTTGAAAATGGACCTCGCTAAGGCAGAATAGAAGCCAAGGAATAAAAGGACACAATGCCATTTGTAGCACCGTAGGTGTGTCTAGAGGTAAGCACGTGAGTTGTTGTAAGTCAGAAAGTGAAAGACACATATCATATCATATCTCTTATAGGTGTGACCGAAAAATGGATACCAGGGCAGATATTTCCACGGAGAAGGGCAATCACAGATTCATTCAACAAACTTATGGTTCACCAATGGAAAGGTGTGAGGATTGGTTTCATTATGATATTGGGGTTAACAGACATATACAAACACAGGTGACATATATAATCACCAAAGACCTACAGAATACCAAGAGAAGACTACTCAACATTCTGTCATAAGGTACATGGGAAAAGGATCCCAGGAAGAACAGACATATGTGTATGTGTAAAAGAACCACATCTTCCACACCTACAACAAGCCAAACATTGTAATCAAATTTGCTGTAATAAAAAATAAAAAAATTAAATTAAAAACACGAACAAGAAGTAGTGAGACAAACTTGAGGGGCTTTCTCCTGGCACATTCCATTCTAAATTCCAATCTAGAACACGACTTCCATTGAGGCTCTGTTGCCCCAGTAACCAGATTTGGTAAGGGAGAGCTGCTGCCACCTTGTGGCCGTTTCACACAACAGCAGCTTTAATCCCAGCGCTAATGGTCAGTTGATATTCAAAATCATTGCAGGCCTGTAAATGACACCTGCCCTGAAAACAAATCCTGGGTTCATATATCGACCAAAAAATTCAAAGGACGTCCATATTTCAAAACGACAGTTTCAAAAGGCATATTTTACTCACATTAGTGTTCTGCTTCTTTTTCTTTCTTTCTTTTTTTGTTAAAAAAACGGGAATGGCAAAAAGCATCCCTCAGAATGGGCGAAAATATTTGCAAACGAATCAATGGACAAAAGTTTAATCTCCAATATACATAAAGAGCTCATGCAGCTTAATATTAAAAAAACAAACAACCCAATACAAAAATGGGCAGAAGATCTAAAGAGACGTTTCTTCAAAGAAGACACAGAGATGGCCAAGACGCACATGAAAAGCTGCTCAACATCACTAATTATTAGAGAAATGCAAATCAAAACTACAATGAGGTATCACCTCACACCTGTTACAATTGGCATCATCAGAAAATCTACAAACAACGAATTCTGGGGAGGGTGTGGACAAAAGGATCCCTCTTCCACTAGTGGTGGAAATGTAAATTGATACAGTCACGATGGAGAACAGTATGGAGTTTCCTTAAAAAAACTAGAAATAGAATTACCATATGATCCAGCAATCCCACTTCTGGGCATATACCCAGAGAAAACCATAAATCAAAAAGGCACATTCACCACAATGCTCATTTCAGCACTATTTACGATAGCCAGGTAATGGAAGCAACCTAAATACCCACAGACAGACGAATGGATAAAGATGTGGTACATATATAAAATGGAATATTACTCAGCCATAAGAAGGAATGAAACTGGGTCATTTGTAGAGACGTCGATGGATCTAGAGACTGTCATACAGAATGAAGTAAGTCAGAAAGAGACAAACAAATATTGTATATTAATGCATATATGTGGAACCTAGAAAAATGGTACAGATGAACTGGTTTGCAGGGAAGAAATAGAGACACAGAGGTAGAGAACCCACGTATGGACACCAAGTGTGGGAAGCCACGGGGAGGTGGTGTTGGGGTGAGTTGGGAGATTGGGATTGACCTGTATACATGTATATGCATAAAATACATAACTAATAATAACCTGCTGTATAAAAAATAAATAAAATTAAATTTAAAAATTAAAAAAAATAAAATTTAAAAATAAAACAGAAAAAAGTTCTTCCCTTCACACAGATGTATTTATATGAATGAATTATTTCCATGCTTATATCTATAAATACATAAAAGAGGAATAAAATCTAACTTGAACCAAAAAAGAAAAAAAAAAACCTGAACCCACGAGTTAGACAGAGGAAAACACAATCAGGGCACTTGCTCCATCGGTAAACAATTCTGAAATTGGTCAGAGGTGGGGAATCATCTCCCATAGAGCCAGCAGCCCACTCCTACGCAAGGAGCGTCCTCATTGCAAAGCGGGGGGCCATGCCGAGGCATCTGTGAGTAACCGTGAGCTGAGCCCCAGGCCAGCTGCTGTTGAACTTTTCCCACCCTTCCCAGGTAAAACACCTGAATATGTACAAGGGCTTGAAAGCCTAGAGGAAGGGCCGTGGAGCCACACCAGCGACAGCACGCAGGCCAACTTGGTGCCTGCAGGCCAGTCAGGATGGTCCTGGCCCTGGGCGCTCTTCTGGAAGCTTTCCATTGCCCTGCCTGAGATACCCCTCCTGTCCCGGCCCCCACTGCTTTTTTCCTTCCTCACCTCTGTCCGGAGAGAAATTCCAGCGGAAGGTATGGGTGACACATCCTCTTAATTACTGGTGGAAGCCTGGCAACTCCTGCAGAAAGTCCAGCAGAGACCCACTCACACCGGGCCACCCACAAAGCCGTGGCCCCTCACTCCCTCCCACCAGCACAGCCCCGACACTGCTGACGGGGCAGAGAATATGGAGTCAGGCACAGCTTCAGGGGCTATTGCTGCCTGCAGCGCTGTTTATATTGACCTCAACCCAGGCACACCTGGGGAGGGCCGGCCGGCAGGGTCAGGCTACCCAGGTCAGCTAATCCTCAGCCCTCAGGGAATCACATTGTTGAAAATGGACCTCGCTAAGGCAGAATAGAAGCCAAGGAATAAAAGGACACAATGCCATTTGTAGCACCGTAGGTGTGTCTAGAGGTAAGCACGTGAGTTGTTGTAAGTCAGAAAGTGAAAGACACATATCATATCATATCTCTTATAGGTGTGACCGAAAAATGGATACCAGGGCAGATATTTCCACGGAGAAGGGCAATCACAGATTCATTCAACAAACTTATGGTTCACCAATGGAAAGGTGTGAGGATTGGTTTCATTATGATATTGGGGTTAACAGACATATACAAACACAGGTGACATATATAATCACCAAAGACCTACAGAATACCAAGAGAAGACTACTCAACATTCTGTCATAAGGTACATGGGAAAAGGATCCCAGGAAGAACAGACATATGTGTATGTGTAAAAGAACCACATCTTCCACACCTACAACAAGCCAAACATTGTAATCAAATTTGCTGTAATAAAAAATAAAAAATTAAATTAAAAACACGAACAAGAAGTAGTGAGACAAACTTGAGGGGCTTTCTCCTGGCACATTCCATTCTAAATTCCAATCTAGAACACGACTTCCATTGAGGCTCTGTTGCCCCAGTAACCAGATTTGGTAAGGGAGACCTGCTGCCACCTTGTGGCCATTTCACACAACAGCAGCTTTAATCCCAGCGCTAATGGTCAGTTGATATTCAAAATCATTGCAGGCCTGTAAATGACACCTGCCCTGAAAACAAATCCTGGGTTCATATATCGACCAAAAAATTCAAAGGACGTCCATATTTCAAAACGACAGTTTCAAAAGGCATATTTTACACACATTAGTGTTCTGCTTCTTTTCCTTTCTTTCTTTTTTTGTTAAAAAAACGGGAATGGCAAAAAGCATCCCTCAGAATGGGCGAAAATATTTGCAAACGAATCAATGGACAAAGGTTTAATCTCCAATATATATAAAGAGCTCATGCAGCTTAATATTAAAAAAAAGCAAAAATCCCAATAGAAAAATGGGCAGAAGATCTAAAGAGACGTTTCTTCAAAGAAGACACAGAGATGGCCAAGACGCACATGAAAAGCTGCTCAACATCACTAATTATTAGAGAAATGCAAATCAAAACTACAATGAGGTATCACCTCACACCTGTTACAATTGGCATCATCAGAAAATCTACAAACAACGAATTCTGGGGAGGGTGTGGACAAAAGGATCCCTCTTCCACTAGTGGTGGAAATGTAAATTGATACAGTCACGATGGAGAACAGTATGGAGTTTCCTTAAAAAAACTAGAAATAGAATTACCATATGATCCAGCAATCCCACTTCTGGGCATATACCCAGAGAAAACCATAAATCAAAAAGGCACATTCACCACAATGCTCATTTCAGCACTATTTACGATAGCCAGGTAATGGAAGCAACCTAAATACCCACAGACAGACGAATGGATAAAGATGTGGTACATATATAAAATGGAATATTACTCAGCCATAAGAAGGAATGAAACTGGGTCATTTGTAGAGACGTCGATGGATCTAGAGACTGTCATACAGAATGCAGTAAGTCAGAAAGAGACAAACAAATATTGTATATTAATGCATATATGTGGAACCTAGAAAAATGGTACAGATGAACTGGTTTGCAGGGAAGAAATAGAGACACAGAGGTAGAGAACCCACGTATGGACACCAAGTGTGGGAAGCCACGGGGAGGTGGTGTTGGGGTGAGTTGGGAGATTGGGATTGACCTGTATACATGTATATGCATAAAATACATAACTAATAATAACCTGCTGTATAAAAAATAAATAAAATTAAATTTAAAAATTAAAAAAAATAAAATTTAAAAATAAAACAGAAAAAAGTTCTTCCCTTCACACAGATGTATTTATATGAATGAATTATTTCCATGCTTATATCTATAAATACATAAAAGAGGAATAAAATCTAACTTGAACCGAAAAAGAAAAAAAAAACCTGAACCCACGAGTTAGACAGAGGAAAACACAATCAGGGCACTTGCTCCATCGGTAAACAATTCTGAAACTGGTCAGAGGTGGGGAATCATCTCCCATAGATCCAGCAGCCCACTCCTACGCAAGGAGCGTCCTCATTGCAAAGCGGGGGGCCATGCCGAGGCATCTGTGAGTAACCGTGAGCTGAGCCCCAGGCCAGCTGCTGTTGAACTTTTCCCACCCTTCCCAGGTAAAACACCTGAATATGTACAAGGGCTTGAAAGCCTAGAGGAAGGGCCGTGGAGCCACACCAGCGACAGCACGCAGGCCAACTTGGTGCCTGCAGGCCAGTCAGGATGCTCCTGGCCCTGGGCGCTCTTCTGGAAGCTTTCCATTGCCCTGCCTGAGATACCCCTCCTGTCCCGGCCCCCACTGCTTTTTTCCTTCCTCACCTCTGTCCGGAGAGAAATTCCAGCGGAAGGTATGGGTGACACATCCTCTTCATTACTGGTGGAAGCCTGGCAACTCCTGCAGAAAGTCCAGCAGAGACCCACTCACACCGGGCCACCCACAAAGCCGTGGCCCCTCACTCCCTCCCACCAGCACAGCCCCGACACTGCTGACGGGGCAGAGAATATGGAGTCAGGCACAGCTTCAGGGGCTATTGCTGCCTGCAGCGCTGTTTATATTGACCTCAACCCAGGCACACCTGGGGAGGGCCAGCCGGCAGGGTCAGGCTACCCAGGTCAGCTAATCCTCAGCCCTCAGGGAATCACATTGTTGAAAATGGACCTCGCTAAGGCAGAATAGAAGCCAAGGAATAAAAGGACACAATGCCATTTGTAGCACCGTAGGTGTGTCTAGAGGTAAGCACGTGAGTTGTTGTAAGTCAGAAAGTGAAAGACACATATCATATCATATCTCTTATAGGTGTGACCGAAAAATGGATACCAGGGCAGATATTTCCACGGAGAAGGGCAATCACAGATTCATTCAACAAACTTATGGTTCACCAATGGAAAGGTGTGAGGATTGGTTTCATTATGATATTGGGGTTAACAGACATATACAAACACAGGTGACATATATAATCACCAAAGACCTACAGAATACCAAGAGAAGACTACTCAACATTCTGTCATAAGGTACATGGGAAAAGGATCCCAGGAAGAACAGACATATGTGTATGTGTAAAAGAACCACATCTTCCACACCTACAACAAGCCAAACATTGTAATCAAATTTGCTGTAATAAAAAATAAAAAATTAAATTAAAAACACGAACAAGAAGTAGTGAGACAAACTTGAGGGGCTTTCTCCTGGCACATTCCATTCTAAATTCCAATCTAGAACACGACTTCCATTGAGGCTCTGTTGCCCCAGTAACCAGATTTGGTAAGGGAGACCTGCTGCCACCTTGTGGCCATTTCACACAACAGCAGCTTTAATCCCAGCGCTAATGGTCAGTTGATATTCAAAATCATTGCAGGCCTGTAAATGACACCTGCCCTGAAAACGAATCCTGGGTTCATATATCGACCAAAAAATTCAAAGGACGTCCATATTTCAAAACGACAGTTTCAAAAGGCATATTTTACACACATTAGTGTTCTGCTTCTTTTCCTTTCTTTCTTTTTTTGTTAAAAAAACGGGAATGGCAAAAAGCATCCCTCAGAATGGGCGAAAATATTTGCAAACGAATCAATGGACAAAAGTTTAATCTCCAATATATATAAAGAGCACATGCAGCTTAATATTAAAAAAACAAACAACCCAATACAAAAATGGGCAGAAGATCTAAAGAGACGTTTCTTCAAAGAAGACACAGAGATGGCCAAGACGCACATGAAAAGCTGCTCAATATCACTAATTATTAGAGAAATGCAAATCAAAACTACAATGAGGTATCACCTCACACCTGTTACAATGGCATCATCAGAAAATCTACAAACAACGAATTCTGGGGAGGGTGTGGACAAAAGGATCCCTCTTCCACTAGTGGTGGAAATGTAAATTGATACAGTCACGATGGAGAACAGTATGGAGTTTCCTTAAAAAAACTAGAAATAGAATTACCATATGATCCAGCAATCCCACTTCTGGGCATATACCCAGATAAAACCATAAATCAAAAAGGCACATTCACCACAATGCTCATTTCAGCACTATTTACGATAGCCAGGTAATGGAAGCAACCTAAATACCCACAGACAGACGAATGGATAAAGATGTGGTACATATATAAAATGGAATATTACTCAGCCATAAGAAGGAATGAAACTGGGTCATTTGTAGAGACGTCGATGGATCTAGAGACTGTCATACAGAATGAAGTAAGTCAGAAAGAGACAAACAAATATTGTATATTAATGCATATATGTGGAACCTAGAAAAATGGTACAGATGAACTGGTTTGCAGGGAAGAAATAGAGACACAGAGGTAGAGAACACACGTATGGACACCAAGTGTGGGAAGCCATGGGGAGGTGGTGTTGGGGTGAGTTGGGAGATTGGGATTGACCTGTATACATGTATATGCATAAAATACATAACTAATAATAACCTGCTGTATAAAAAATAAATAAAATTAAATTTCAAAATTTTAAAAAATAAAATTTAAAAATAAAACAGAAAAAAGTTCTTCCCTTCACACAGATGTATTTATATGAATGAATTATTCCCATGCTTATATCTATAAATACATAAAAGAGGAATAAAATCTAACTTGAACCAAAAAAGAAAAAAAAAAACCTGAACCCACGAGTTAGACAGAGGAAAACACAATCAGGGCACTTGCTCCATCGGTAAACACTTCTGAAATTGGTCAGAGGTGGGGAATCATCTCCCATAGAGCCAGCAGCCCACTCCTACGCAAGGAGCGTCCTCATTGCAAAGCGGGGGGCCATGCCGAGGCATCTGTGAGTAACCGTGAGCTGAGCCCCAGGCCAGCTGCTGTTGAACTTTTCCCACCCTTCCCAGGTAAAACACCTGAATATGTACAAGGGCTTGAAAGCCTAGAGGAAGGGCCGTGGAGCCACACCAGCGACAGCACGCAGGCCAACTTGGTGCCTGCAGGCCAGTCAGGATGCTCCTGGCCCTGGGCGCTCTTCTGGAAGCTTTCCATTGCCCTGCCTGAGATACCCCTCCTGTCCCGGCCCCCACTGCTTTTTTCCTTCCTCACCTCTGTCCGGAGAGAAATTCCAGCGGAAGGTATGGGTGACACATCCTCTTCATTACAGGTGGAAGCCTGGCAACTCCTGCAGAAAGTCCAGCAGAGACCCACTCACACCGGGCCACCCACAAAGCCGTGGCCCCTCACTCCCTCCCACCAGCACAGCCCCGACACTGCTGACGGGGCAGAGAATATGGAGTCAGGCACAGCTTCAGGGGCTATTGCTGCCTGCAGCGCTGTTTATATTGACCTCAACCCAGGCACACCTGGGGAGGGCCGGCCGGCAGGGTCAGGCTACCCAGGTCAGCTAATCCTCAGCCCTCAGGGAATCACATTGTTGAAAATGGACCTCGCTAAGGCAGAATAGAAGCCAAGGAATAAAAGGACACAATGCCATTTGTAGCACCGTAGGTGTGCCTAGAGGTAAGCACGTGAGTTGTTGTAAGTCAGAAAGTGAAAGACACATATCATATCATATCTCTTATAGGTGTGACCGAAAAATGGATACCAGGGCAGATATTTCCACGGAGAAGGGCAATCACAGATTCATTCAACAAACTTATGGTTCACCAATGGAAAGGTGTGAGGATTGGTTTCATTATGATATTGGGGTTAACAGACATATACAAACACAGGTGACATATATAATCACCAAAGACCTACAGAATACCAAGAGAAGACTACTCAACATTCTGTCATAAGGTACATGGGAAAAGGATCCCAGGAAGAGTAGACATATGTGTATGTGTAAAAGAACCACATCTTCCACACCTACAACAAGCCAAACATTGTAATCAAATTTGCTGTAATAAAAAATAAAAAAATTAAATTAAAAACACGAACAAGAAGTAGTGAGGCAAACTTGAGGGGCTTTCTCCTGGCACATTCCATTCTAAATTCCAATCTAGAACACGACTTCCATTGAGGCTCTGTTGCCCCAGTAACCAGATTTGGTAAGGGAGACCTGCTGCCACCTTGTGGCCATTTCACACAACAGCAGCTTTAATCCCAGCCCTAATGGTCAGTTGATATTCAAAATCATTGCAGGCCTGTAAATGACACCTGCCCTGAAAACAAATCCTGGGTTCATATATCGACCAAAAAATTCAAAGGACGTCCATATTTCAAAACGACAGTTTCAAAAGGCATATTTTACACACATTAGTGTTCTGCTTCTTTTCCTTTCTTTCTTTTTTTGTTAAAAAAACGGGAATGGCAAAAAGCATCCCTCAGAATGGGCGAAAATATTTGCAAACGAATCAATGGACAAAAGTTTAATCTCCAATATATATAAAGAGCTCATGCAGCTTAATATTAAAAAAACAAACAACCCAATACAAAAATGGGCAGAAGATCTAAAGAGACGTTTCTTCAAAGAAGACACAGAGATGGCCAAGACGCACATGAAAAGCTGCTCAACATCACTAATTATTAGAGAAATGCAAATCAAAACTACAATGAGGTATCACCTCACACCTGTTACAATTGGCATCATCAGAAAATCTACAAACAACGAATTCTGGGGAGGGTGTGGACAAAAGGATCCCTCTTCCACTAGTGGTGGAAATGTAAATTGATACAGTCACGATGGAGAACAGTATGGAGTTTCCTTAAAAAAACTAGAAATAGAATTACCATATGATTCAGCAATCCCACTTCTGGGCATATACCCAGAGAAAACCATAAATCAAAAAGGCACATTCACCACAATGCTCATTTCAGCACTATTTACGATAGCCAGGTAATGGAAGCAACCTAAATACCCACAGACAGACGAATGGATAAAGATGTGGTACATATATAAAATGGAATATTACTCAGCCATAAGAAGGAATGAAACTGGGTCATTTGTAGAGACGTCGATGGATCTAGAGACTGTCATACAGAATGAAGTAAGTCAGAAAGAGACAAACAAATATTGTATATTAATGCATATATGTGGAACCTAGAAAAATGGTACAGATGAACTGGTTTGCAGGGAAGAAATAGAGACACAGAGGTAGAGAACACACGTATGGACACCAAGTGTGGGAAGCCATGGGGAGGTGGTGTTGGGGTGAGTTGGGAGATTGGGATTGACCTGTATACATGTATATGCATAAAATACATAACTAATAATAACCTGCTGTATAAAAAATAAATAAAATTAAATTTCAAAATTTTAAAAAATAAAATTTAAAAATAAAACAGAAAAAAGTTCTTCCCTTCACACAGATGTATTTATATGAATGAATTATTCCCATGCTTATATCTATAAATACATAAAAGAGGAATAAAATCTAACTTGAACCAAAAAAGAAAAAAAAAAAAACCTGAACCCACGAGTTAGACAGAGGAAAACACAATCAGGGCACTTGCTCCATCGGTAAACACTTCTGAAATTGGTCAGAGGTGGGGAATCATCTCCCATAGAGCCAGCAGCCCACTCCTACGCAAGGAGCGTCCTCATTGCAAAGCGGGGGGCCATGCCAAGGCATCTGTGAGTAACCGTGAGCTGAGCCCCAGGCCAGCTGCTGTTGAACTTTTCCCACCCTTCCCAGGTAAAACACCTGAATATGTACAAGGGCTTGAAAGCCTAGAGGAAGGGCCGTGGAGCCACACCAGCGACAGCACGCAGGCCAACTTGGTGCCTGCAGGCCAGCCATGATGGTCCTGGCCCTGGACGCTCTTCTGAAAGCTTTCCATTGCTTGCCTGAGATACCCCTCCTGTCCCGGCCCCCACTGCTTTTTTCCTTCCTCACCCTTGTCCAGAGAGATATTCCAGCGGAAGGTATGGGTGACACATCCTCCTGTTTACTGGTGGCAGCCTGCAACTCCTGCAGAAAGTCCAGCAGAGACCCACTCACAACGGGCCACCCACAAAGCCGTGGCCCCTCACTTCCTCCCACCAGCACAGCACCGAGACTGCTGATGGGGCAGAGAATATGGAGTCAGGCACAGCTTTAGTGGCTATTGCTGCCTGCAACACTGTTTATATTGACCTCATCCCAGGCACACCTGGGGAGGGCAGGCCGGCAGGGTCAGGCTACACAGGTCAGCTAATCCTCAGCCCTCAGGGAATCACATTGTTGAAAATGGACCTTGCTAACGCAGAATAGAAGCCAAGGAATAAAAGGACACAATGCCATTTGCAGCACCGTAGATGTGTCTAGAGGTAATCACGTGACTTGAAGTAAGTAAGAAAGTGAAAGACACATATGATATCTTATCTCTTATAGGTGTGACCGAAAAATGGATACCAGGACAGATATTTCCACGGAGAAGGGCAATCACAGATTCATTAAACAAACTTATGGTTCACCAATGGAAAGGTGTGAGGGTTGGTTTCATTATGATATTGGGGTTAACAGACATATACAAACACAGGTGACATATATAATCACCAAAGACCTACAGAATACCAAGAGAAGACTACTCAACATTCTGTCATAAGGTACATGGGAAAAGGATCCCAGGAAGAACAGACATATGTATATGTGTAAAAGAACCACATCTTCCACACCTACAACAAGCCAAACATTGTAATCAAATTTGCTGTAAGAAAAAATAAAAAATTAAATTAAAAACACGAACAAGAAGTAGTGAGACAAACTTGAGTGGCTTTCTCCTGGCACATTCCATTCTAAATTCCAATCTAGAACACAACTTCCATTGAGGCTCTGTTGCCCCAGTAACCAGATTTGGTAAGGGAGAACTGCTGCCACCTTGTGGCCATTTCACACAACAGCAGCTTTAATCCCAGCGCTAATGGTCAGTTGATATTCAAAATCATTGCAGGCCTGTAAATGACACCTGTCCTGAAAACAAATCCTGGATTCATATATCGACCAAAAATTTCAAAGGACGTCCATATTTCAAAACGACAGTTTCAAAAGGCATATTTTACACACATTAGTGTTCTACTTTTTTTTCTTTCTTTCTTTTTTTGTTAAAAAAACGGGAATGGCAAAAAGCATCCCTCAGAATGGGCGAAAATATTTGCAAACGAATCAATGGACAAAGGTTTAATCTCCAATATATACAAAGAGCTCATGCAGCTTAATATTAAAAAAACAAACAACCCAATACAAAAATGGGCAGAAGATCTAAAGAGACGTTTCTTCAAAGAAGACACAGAGATGGCCAAGACGCACATGAAAAGCTGCTCAACATCACTAATTATTAGAGAAATGCAAATCAAAACTACAATGAGGTATCACCTCACACCTGTTAGAATCGGCATCATCAGAAAATCTACAAACAACGAATTCTGGGGAGGGTGTGGACAAAAGGATCCCTCTTCCACTAGTGGTGGAAATGTAAATTGATACAGTCACGATGGAGAACAGTATGGAGTTTCCTTAAAAAAACTAGAAATAGAATTACCATATGATCCAGCAATCCCACTTCTGGGCATATACCCAGAGAAAACCATAAATCAAAAAGGCACATTCACCACAATGCTCATTTCAGCACTATTTACGATAGCCAGGTAATGGAAGCAACCTAAATACCCACAGACAGACGAATGGATAAAGATGTGGTACATATATAAAATGGAATATTACTCAGCCATAAGAAGGAATGAAACTGGGTCATTTGTAGAGACGTCGATGGATCTAGAGACTGTCATACAGAATGCAGTAAGTCAGAAAGAGACAAACAAATATTGTATATTAATGCATATATGTGGAACCTAGAAAAATGGTACAGATGAACTGGTTTTCTGGGAAGAAATAGAGACACAGAGGTAGAGAACACAAGTATGGACACCAAGTGTGGGAAGCCATGGGGTGGTGGTGGTGGGATGAGTTGGGAGATTGGGATTGACCTGTATACATGTATATGCATAAAATACATAACTAATAATAACCTGCTGTATAAAAAAATAAAGAAAATAAAATTTCAAAATTTTAAAAAATAAAATTTAAAAATAAAACAGAAAAAAGTTCTTCCCTTCACACAGATGTATTTATATGAATGAATTATTTCCATGCTTATATCTATAAATACATAAAAGAGGAATAAAATCTAACTTGAACCAGAAAAGAAAAAAAAACCCTGAACCCACCAGTTATACAGAGGAAAACCCTATCAGGGCACTTGCTCCAGCGGTAAACAATTCTGAAATTGGTCAGAGGTGGGGAATCATCTCCCATAGAGCCAGCAGCCCACTCCTACGCAAGGAGCGTTCTCATTGCAAAGCTGCGGGCCATGCCGAGGCATCTGTGAGTAACCGTGAGCTGAGCCCCAGGCCAGCTGCTGTTGAACTTTTCCCACCCTTCCCAGGTAAAACACCTGAATATGTACAAGGGCTTGAAAGCCTAGAGGAAGGGCCGTGGAGCCACACCAGCGACAGCACGCAGGCCAACTTGGTGCCTGCAGGCCAGCCATGATGGTCCTGGCCCTGGACGCTCTTCTGAAAGCTTTCCATTGCCTGCCTGAGATACCCCTCCTGTCCCGGCCCCCACTGCTTTTTTCCTTCCTCACCCTTGTCCAGAGAGATATTCCAGCGGAAGGTATGGGTGACACATCCTCCTGTTTACTGGTGGCAGCCTGCAACTCCTGCAGAAAGTCCAGCAGAGACCCACTCACAACGGGCCACCCACAAAGCCGTGGCCCCTCACTTCCTCCCACCAGCACAGCACCGAGACTGCTGATGGGGCAGAGAATATGGAGTCAGGCACAGCTTTAGTGGCTATTGCTGCCTGCAACACTGTTTATATTGACCTCATCCCAGGCACACCTGGGGAGGGCAGGCCGGCAGGGTCAGGCTACACAGGTCAGCTAATCCTCAGCCCTCAGGGAATCACATTGTTGAAAATGGACCTCGCTAACGCAGAATAGAAGCCAAGGAATAAAAGGACACAATGCCATTTGCAGCACCGTAGATGTGTCTAGAGGTAATCACGTGACTTGAAGTAAGTAAGAAAGTGAAAGACACATATGATATCTTATCTCTTATAGGTGTGACCGAAAAATGGATACCAGGACAGATATTTCCACGCAGAAGGGCAATCACAGATTCATTAAACAAACTTATGGTTCACCAATGGAAAGGTGTGAGGGTTGGTTTCATTATGATATTGGGGTTAACAGACATATACAAACACAGGTGACATATATAATCACCAAAGACCTACAGAATACCAAGAGAAGACTACTCAACATTCTGTCATAAGGTACATGGGAAAAGGATCCCAGGAAGAACAGACATATGTATATGTGTAAAAGAACCACATCTTCCACACCTACAACAAGCCAAACATTGTAATCAAATTTGCTGTAAGAAAAAATAAAAAATTAAATTAAAAACACGAACAAGAAGTAGTGAGACAAACTTGAGTGGCTTTCTCCTGGCACATTCCATTCTAAATTCCAATCTAGAACACAACTTCCATTGAGGCTCTGTTGCCCCAGTAACCAGATTTGGTAAGGGAGAACTGCTGCCACCTTGTGGCCGTTTCACACAACAGCAGCTTTAATCCCAGTGCTAATGGTCAGTTGATATTCAAAATCATTGCAGGCCTGTAAATGACACCTGTCCTGAAAACAAATCCTGGATTCATATATCGACCAAAAATTTCAAAGGACGTCCATATTTCAAAACGACAGTTTCAAAAGGCATATTTTACATACATTAGTGTTCTACTTTTTTTTCTTTCTTTCTTTTTTTGTTAAAAAAACGGGAATGGCAAAAAGCATCCCTCAGAATGGGCGAAAATATTTGCAAACGAATCAATGGACAAAGGTTTAATCTCCAATATATACAAAGAGCTCATGCAGCTTAATATTAAAAAAAAAAAACAACCCAATACAAAAATGGGCAGAAGATCTAAAGAGACGTTTCTTCAAAGAAGACACAGAGATGGCCAAGACGCACATGAAAAGCTGCTCAACATCACTAATTATTAGAGAAATGAAAATCAAAACTACAATGAGGTATCACCTCACACCTGTTAGAATCGGCATCATCAGAAAATCTACAAACAACGAATTCTGGGGAGGGTGTGGACAAAAGGATCCCTCTTCCACTAGTGGTGGAAATGTAAATTGATACAGTCACGATGGAGAACAGTATGGAGTTTCCTTAAAAAAACTAGAAATAGAATTACCATATGATCCAGCAATCCCACTTCTGGGCATATACCCAGAGAAAACCATAAATCAAAAAGGCACATTCACCACAATGCTCATTTCAGCACTATTTACGATAGCCAGGTAATGGAAGCAACCTAAATACCCACAGACAGACGAATGGATAAAGATGTGGTACATATATAAAATGGAATATTACTCAGCCATAAGAAGGAATGAAACTGGGTCATTTGTAGAGACGTTGATGGATCTAGAGACTGTCATACAGAATGCAGTAAGTCAGAAAGAGACAAACAAATATTGTATATTAATGCATATATGTGGAACCTAGAAAAATGGTACAGATGAACTGGTTTTCAGGGAAGAAATAGAGACACAGAGGTAGAGAACACAAGTATGGACACCAAGTGTGGGAAGCCATGGGGTGGTGGTGGTGGGATGAGTTGGGAGATTGGGATTGACCTGTATACATGTATATGCATAAAATACATAACTAATAATAACCTGCTGTATAAAAAAATAAAGAAAATAAAATTTCAAAATTTTAAAAAATAAAATTTAAAAATAAAACAGAAAAAAGTTCTTCCCTTCACACAGATGTATTTATATGAATGAATTATTTCCATGCTTATATCTATAAATACATAAAAGAGGAATAAAATCTAACTTGAACCAGAAAAGAAAAAAAAACCCTGAACCCACCAGTTATACAGAGGAAAACCCTATCAGGGCACTTGCTCCAGCGGTAAACAATTCTGAAATTGGTCAGAGGTGGGGAATCATCTCCCATAGAGCCAGCAGCCCACTCCTATGCAATGAGCGTTCTCATTGCAAAGCTGCGGGCCATGCCGAGGCATCTGTGAGTAACCGTGAGCTGACCCCCAGGCCAGCTGCTGTTGAACTTTTCCCACCCTTCCCAGGTAAAACACCTGAATATGTACAAGGGCTTGAAAGCCTAGAGGAAGGGCCGTGGAGCCACACCAGTGACAGCACGCAGGCCAACTTGGTGCCTGCAGGCCAGCCATGATGGTCCTGGCCCTGGGCGCTCTTCTGAAAGCTTTCCATTGCCTGCCTGAGATACCCCTCCTGTCCCGGCCCCCACTGCTTTTTTCCTTCCTCACCCTTGTCCAGAGAGATATTCCAGCGGAAGGTATGGGTGACACATCCTCCTGTTTACTGGTGGCAGCATGGCAACTCCTGCAGAAAGTCCAGCAGAGACCCACTCACACCGGGCCACCCACAAAGCCGTGGCCCCTCACTGCCTCCCACCAGCACAGCCCCGAGACTGCTGACGGGGCAGAGAATATGGAGTCAGGCACAGCTTCAGGGGCTATTGCTGCCTGCAGTGCTGTTTATATTGACCTCAACCCAGGCACACCTGGGGAGGGCAGGCCGGCAGGGTCAGGCTACCCAGGTCAGCTAATCCTCAGCCCTCAGGGTATCACATTGTTGAAAATGGACCTCGCTAAGGCAGAATAGAAGCCAAGGAATAAAAGGACACAATGTCATTTGCAGCACCGTAGGTGTGTCTAGAGGTAATCACGTGACTTGTAGTAAGTCAGAAAGTGAAAGACACATATCATATCATATCTCTTATAGGTTTGACCGAAAAATGGATACCAGGGCAGATATTTCCACGGAGAAGGGCAATCACAGATTCATTCAACAATCTTATGGTTCACCAATGGAAAGGTGTGAGGATTGGTTTCATTATGATATTGGGGTTAACAGACATATACAAACACAGGTGACATATATAATCACCAAAGACCTACAGAATACCAAGAGAAGGCCACTCAACATTCTGTCATAAGGTACATGGGAAAAGGATCCCAGGAAGAACAGACATATATATATGTGTAAAAGAACCACATCTTCCACACCTACAACAAGCCAATCACTGTAATCAAATTTGCTGTAAGAAAAAATAAAAAATTAAATTAAAAACACGAACAAGAAGTAGTGAGACAAACTTGAGGGGCTTTCTCCTGGCACATTCCATTCTAAATTCCAATCTAGAACACGACTTCCATTGAGGCTCGTTGCCCCAGTAACCAGATTTGGTAAGGGAGAACTGCTGCCACCTTGTGGCCGTTTCACACAACAGCAGCTTTAATCCCAGCCCTAATGGTCAGTTGATATTCAAAATCATTGCAGGCCTGTAAATGACACCTGCCCTGAAAACAAATCCTGGGTTCATATATCGACCAAAAAATTCAAAGGACGTCCATATTTCAAAACGACAGTTTCAAAAGGCATATTTTACACACATTAGTGTTCTGCTTCTTTTTCTTTCTTTCTTTTTTTGTTAAAAAAACGGGAATGGCAAAAAGCATCCCTCAGAATGGGCGAAAATATTGGCAAACGAATCAATGGACAAAGGATTAATCTCCAATATATATAAAGAGCTCATGCAGCTTAATATTAAAAAAACAACCCAATACAAAAAAGGGCAGAAGATCTAAAGAGACGTTACTTCAAAGAAGACCCAGAGACGGCCAAGACGCACATGAAAAGCTGCTCAACATCACTAATTATTAGAGAAATGCAAATGAAAACTACAATGAGGTATCACCTCACGCCTGTTAGAATCGGCATCATCAGAAAATCTACAAACAACGAATTCTGGGGAGGGTGTGGACAAAAGGATCCCTCTTCTACTAGTGGTGGAAATGTAAATTGATACAGTCACGATGGAGAACAGTATGGAGTTTCCTTAAAAAAACTAGAAATAGAATTACCATATGATCCAGCAATCCCACTTCTGGGCATATACCCAGAGAAAACCATAAATCAAAAAGGCACATTCACCACAAGGCTCATTTCAGCACTATTTACGATAGCCAGGTAATGGAAGCAACCTAAATACCCACAGACAGACGAATGGATAAAGATGTGGTACATATATGAAATGGAATATTACTCAGCCATAAGAAGGAATGAAACTGGGTCATTTGTAGAGACATCGATGGATCTAGAGACTGTCATACAGAATGAAGTAAGTCAGAAAGAGAAAAACAAATATTGTATATTAATGCATATATGTGGATCCTAGAAAAATGGTACAAATGAACTGGTTTGCAGGGAAGAAATAGAGACACAGAGGTAGAGAACACACGTATGGACACCAAGTGTGGGAAGCCATGGGTTGGTGGTGGTGGGATGAGTTGGGAGATTGGGATTGACCTGTATACATGTATATGCATAAAATACATAACTAATAATAACCTGCTGTATAAAAAAATAAAGAAAATAAAATTTCAAAATTTTAAAAAATAAAATTAAAAAATAAAACAGAAAAAAGTTCTTCCCTTCACACAGATGTATTTATATGAATGAATTATTTCCATGCTTATATCTATAAATACGTAAAAGAGGAATAAAACCTAACTTGAACCAAGAAAGAAAAAAAAAAAACCTGAACCCACCAGTTATACAGAGGAAAACCCTATAAGGGCACTTGCTCCAGCGGTAAACAATTCTGAAATTGGTCAGAGGTGGGGAATCATCTCCCATACAGCCAGCAGCCCACTCCTATGCAAAGAGCGTCCTCATTTAAAGGTGGGGGCCATTCCGAGACATCTGTGAGTAACCGTGACCTCAGCCACAGGCCAGATGCCCTTGAACTTTTCCCACCCTTCCCAGGTAAAACACCTGAATATGTACAAGGGCTTGAAAGCCTAGAGGAAGGGCCGTGGAGCCACACCAGCGACAGCACGCAGGCCAACTTGGTGCCTGCAGGCCAGCCAGGATGGTCCTGGCCCTGGGCGCTCTTCTGGAAGCTTTCCATTGCCCTGCCTGAGATACCCCTCCTGTCCCGGCACCCACTGATTTTTTACTTTCACCTCTGTCCTGAGAGAAATTCCAGCAGAAGGTATGGGTGCCACATCCTCTTCTTTACAGGTGGCAGCCTGGCAACTCCTGCAGAAAGACCAGCAGAGACCCACTCACACAGGGCCACCCACAAAGCCGTGGCCCCTCACTGCCTCCCACCAGCACAGCCCCGAGACTGCTGACGGGGCAGAGAATATGGAGTCAGGCACAGCTTCAGGGGCTATTGCTGCCTGCAGCACTGTTTATTTTGACCTCAACCCAGGCACACCAGAGGAGGGCCGGCCGGCAGGGTCAGGCTACCCAGGTCAGCTAATCCTCAGCACTCAGGGAATCACATTGTTGAAAATGGACCTCGCTAAGGCAGAATAGAAGCCAAGGAATAAAAGGACACAATGCCATTTGCAGCACCGTAGGTGTGTCTAGAGGTAATCACGTGACTTGTAGTAAGACAGAAAGTGAAAGACACATATCATATCATATCTCTTATAGGTTTGACCGAAAAATGGATACCAGGGCAGATATTTCCACGGAGAACGGTAATCACAGATTCATTCAACAAACTTATGGTTCACCAATGGAAAGGTGTGAGGATTGGTTTCATTATGATATTGGGGTTAACAGACATATACAAACACAGGTGACATATATAATCACCAAAGACCTACAGAATACCAAGAGAAGACTACTCAACATTCTGTCATAAGGTACATGGGAAAAGGATCCCAGGAAGAACAGACATATGTATATGTGTAAAAGAACCACATCTTCCACACCTACAACAAGCCAAACATTGTAATCAAATTTGCTGTAAGAAAAAATAAAAAATTACATTAAAAACACGAACAAGAAGTAGTGAGACAAACTTGAGGGGCTTTCTCCTGGCACATTCCATTCTAAATTCCAATCTAGAACACAACTTCCATTGAGGCTCTGTTGCCCCAGTAACCAGATTTGGTAAGGGAGGACTGCTGCCACCTTGTGGCCGTTTCACACAACAACAGCTTTAATCCCAGCGCTAATGGTCATTTGATATTCAGAATCATTGCAGGCCTGTAAATGACACCTGCCCTGAAAACAAATCCTGGGTTCATATATCGACCAAAAAATTCAAAGGACGTCCATATTTCAAAACGACAGTTTCAAAAGGCATATTTTACACACATTAGTGTTCTGCTTCTTTTTCTTTCTTTCTTTTTTTGTTAAAGAAACGGGAATGGCAAAAAGCATCCCTCAGAATGGGCGAAAATATTTGCAAACGAATCAATGGACAAAGGTTTAATCTCCAATATATATAAAGAGCCCATGCAGCTTAATATTAAAAAAACAAACAACCCAATACAAAAATGGGCAGAAGATCTAAAGAGACGTTTCTTCAAAGAAGACACAGAGATGGCCAAGACGCACATGAAAAGCTGCTCAACATCACTAATTATTAGAGAAATGAAAATCAAAACTACAATGAGGTATCACCTCACACCTGTTAGAATCGGCATCATCAGAAAATCTACAAACAACGAATTCTGGGGAGGGTGTGGACAAACGGATCCCTCTTCCACTAGTGGTGGAAATGTAAATTGATACAGTCACGATGGAGAACATTATGGAGTTTCCTTAAAAAAACTAGAAATAGAATTACCATATGATCCAGCAATCCCACTTCTGGGCATATACCCAGAGAAAACCATAAATCAAAAAGGCACATTCACCACAATGCTCATTTCAGCACTATTTATGATAGCCAGGTAATGGAAGCAACCTAAATACCCACAGACAGACGAATGGATAAAGATGTGGTACATATATAAAATGGAATATTACTCAGCCATAAGAAGGAATGAAACTGGGTCATTTGTAGAGACGTCGATGGATCTAGAGACTGTCATACAGAATGAAGTAAGTCAGAAAGAGACAAACAAATATTGTATATTAATGCATATATGTGGAACCTAGAAAAATGGGACAGATGAACTGGTTTGCAGGGCAGAAAGAGAGACACAGAGGTAGAGAACACACGTATGGACACCAAGTGTGGGAAGCCATGGGGAGGTGGTGTTGGGATGAGTTGGGAGACTGGGACTGACCTGTATACATGTATATGCATAAAATACATAACTAATAATAACCTGCTGTATAAAAAAATAAATAAAATTAAATTTCAAAATTTTAAAAAATAAAACTTAAAAATAAAACAGAAAAAAGTTCTTCCCTTCACACAGATGTATTTATATGAATGAATTATTTCCATGCTTATATCGATAAATACATAAAAGAGGAATAAAATCTAACTTAAACCAAAAAAGAAAAAAAAAACCTGAACCCACGAGTTAGACAGAGAAAAACCCTATCAGGGCACTTGCTCCAGCGGTAAACAATTCTGAAATTGGTCAGAGGTGGGGAATCATCTCCAATAGAGCCAGCTGCCCACTCCTACGCAAGGAGCGTCCTCATTGCAAAGCGGGGGGCCATGCCGAGGCATCTGTGAGTAACCGTGAGCTGAGCCCCAGGCCAGCTGCTGTTGAACTTTTCCCACCCTTCCCAGGTAAAACACCTGAATATGTACAAGGGCTTGAAAGCCTAGAGGAAGGGGGGTGGAGCCACACCAGCGACAGCAAGCAGGCCAACTTGGTGCCTGCAGGCCAGCCAGGATAGTCTTGGCCCTGGGTGTTCTTCTGGAAGCTTTCATTGCCCTGCCTGAGATACTCCTCCTGTCCCAGCACCCACTGCTTTTTTCCTTCCTCACATCTGTCCGGAGAGAAATTCCAGCGGAAGGTATGGGTGACACATCCTCTTCTTTACAGGTGGAAGCCTGGCAACTCCTGCAGAAAGTCCAGCAGAGACCCACTCACACCGGGCCACCCACAAAGCCGTGACCCCTCACTCCCTCACACCAGCACAGCACCGAGACTGCTGACGGGGCAGAGAATATGGCGTCAAGCACAGCTTCAGGGGCTATTGCTGCCTGCAGTGCTGTTTATATTGACCTCAACCCAGCCACACCTGGGGAGGGCCGGCCGGCAGGGTCAGGCTACCCAGGTCAGCTAATCCTCAGCCCTCAGGGAATCACATTGTTGAAAATGGACCTCGCTAAGGCAGAATAGAAGACAAGGAATAAAAGGACACAATGCCATTTGCAGCACCGTATGTGTGTCTAGAGGTAATCACGTGACTTGTAGTAAGTCAGAAAGTGAAAGCCACATATCATATCATATCTCTTATAGGTGTGACCGAAAAATGGATACCAGGGCAGATATTTCCACGCAGAAGGGCAATCACAGATTCATTAAACAAACTTATAGTTCACCAATGGAAAGGTGTGAGGATTGGTTTCATTATGATATTGGGGTTAACAGACATATACAAACACAGGTGACATATATAATCACCAAAGACCTACAGAATACCAAGAGAAGACTACTCAACATTCTGTCATAAGGTACATGGGAAAAGGATCCCAGGAAGAACAGACATATGTATATGTGTAAAAGAACCACATCTTCCACACCTACAACAAGCCAAACATTGTAATCAAATTTGCTGTAATAAAAAATAAAAAATTAGATTAAAAACACGAAGAAGAAGTAGTGAGACAAACTTGAGGGGCTTTCTCCTGGCACATTCCATTCTAAATTCCAATCTAGAACACGACTTCCATTGAGGCTCTGTTGCCCCAGTAACCAGATTTGGTAAGGGAGAACTGCTGCCACCTTGTGGCCGTTTCACACAACAGCAGCTTTAATCCCAGCGCTAATGGTCAGTTGATATTCAAACTCATTGCAGGCCTGTAAATGACACCTGCCCTGAAAACAAATCCTGGGTTCATATAGCGACCAAAAAATTCAAAGGATGTCCATATTTCAAAACGACAGTTTCAAAAGGCATATTTTACACACATTAGTGTTCTGCTTCTTTTTCTTTCTTTCTTTTTTTCTTAAAAAAACGGGAATGGCAAAAAGCATCCCTCAGAATGGGCGAAAATATTTGCAAACGAATCAATGGACAAAGGTTTAATCTCCAATATATACAAAGAGCTCATGCAGCTTCATATTAAAAAAACAAACAACCCAATACAAAAATGGGCAGAAGATCTAAAGAGACGTTTCTTCAAAGAAGACACAGAGATGGCCAAGACGCACATGAAAAGCTGCTCAACATCACTAATTATTAGAGAAATGCAAATCAAAACTACAATGAGGTATCACCTCACACCTGTTAGAATCGGCATCATCAGAAAATCTACAAACAACGAATTCTGGGGAGGGTGTGGACAAAAGGATCCCTCTTCCACTAGTGGTGGAAATGTAAATTGATACAGTCACGATGGAGAACAGTATGGAGTTTCCTTAAAAAAACTAGAAATAGAATTACCATATGATCCAGCAATCCCACTTCTGGGCATATACCCAGAGAAAACCATAAATCAAAAAGGCACATTCACCACAATGCTCATTTCAGCACTATTTATGATAGCCAGGTAATGGAAGCAGCCTAAATACCCACAGACAGACGAATGGATAAAGATGTGGTACATATATAAAATGGAATATTACTCAGCCATAAGAAGGAATGAAACTGGGTCATTTGTAGAGACGTCGATGGATCTAGAGACTGTCATACAGAATGAAGTAAGTCAGAAAGAGAAAAACAAATATTGTATATTAATGCATATATGTGGAACCTAGAAAAATGGTACAGATGAACTGGTTTGCAGGGAAGAAATAGAGACACAGAGGTAGAGAACACACGTATGGACACCAAGTGTGGGAAGCCATGGGGAGGTGGTGTTGGGATGAGTTGGGCGATTGGGATTGACCTGTATACATGTATATGCATAAAATACATAACTAATAATAACCTGCTGTATAAAAAAATAAATAAAATTAAATTTCAAAATTTTAAAAAATAAAATTTAAAAATAAAGCAGAAAAAAGTTCTTCCCTTCACACAGATGTATTTATATGAATGAATTATTTCCATGCTTATATCTAAAAATACATAAAAGAGGAATAAAATCTAACTTGAACCAAAAAAGAAAATAAAAAACCTGAACCCACCAGTTATACAGAGGAAAACCCTATCAGGGCACTTGCTCCAGCGGTAAACAATTCTGAAATTGGTCAGAGGTGGGGAATCATCTCCCATACAGCCAGCAGCCCACTCCTATGCAAAGAGCGTCCTCATTGCAAAGGTGGGGGCCATTCCGAGACATCTGTGAGTAACCGTGACCTGAGCCACAGGCCAATTGCCTTTGAACTTTTCTCACCCTTCCCAGGTAAAACACCTGAATATGTACAAGGGCTTGAAAGCCTAGAGGAAGGGCCGTGGGGCCACACCAGCGACAGCACGCAGGCCAACTTGGTGCCTGCAGGCCAGCCAGGATGGTCCTGGCCCTGGGCGCTCTTCTGGAAGCTTTCCATTGCCCTGCCTGAGATACCCCTCCTGTCCCGGCCCCCACTGATTTTTTACTTTCACCTCTGTCCGGAGAGAAATTCCAGCAGAAGGTATGGGTGCCACATCCTCTTCTTTACAGGTGGCAGCCTGGCAACTCCTGCAGAAAGTCCAGCAGAGACCCACTCACACCGGGCCACCCACAAAGCCGTGGCCCCTCACTGCCTCCCACCAGCACAGCCCCGAGACTGCTGACGGGGCAGAGAATATGGAGTCAGGCACAGCTTCAGGGGCTATTGCTGCCTGCAGTGCTGTTTATATTGACCTCAACCCAGGCACACCTGGGGAGGGCAGGCCGGCAGGGTCAGGCTACCCAGGTCAGCTAATCCTCAGCCCTCAGGGTATCACATTGTTGAAAATGGACCTCGCTAAGGCAGAATAGAAGCCAAGGAATAAAAGGACACAATGTCATTTGCAGCACCGTAGGTGTGTCTAGAGGTAATCACGTGACTTGTAGTAAGTCAGAAAGTGAAAGACACATATCATATCATATCTCTTATAGGTTTGACCGAAAAATGGATACCAGGGCAGATATTTCCACGGAGAAGGGCAATCACAGATTCATTCAACAAACTTATGGTTCACCAATGGAAAGGTGTGAGGATTGGTTTCATTATGATATTGGGGTTAACAGACATATACAAACACAGGTGACATATATAATCACCAAAGACCTACAGAATACCAAGAGAAGGCCACTCAACATTCTGTCATAAGGTACATGGGAAAAGGATCCCAGGAAGAACAGACATATATATATGTGTAAAAGAACCACATCTTCCACACCTACAACAAGCCAATCACTGTAATCAAATTTGCTGTAAGAAAAAATAAAAAATTAAATTAAAAACACGAACAAGAAGTAGTGAGACAAACTTGAGGGGCTTTCTCCTGGCACATTCCATTCTAAATTCCAATCTAGAACACGACTTCCATTGAGGCTCGTTGCCCCAGTAACCAGATTTGGTAAGGGAGAACTGCTGCCACCTTGTGGCCGTTTCACACAACAGCAGCTTTAATCCCAGCCCTAATGGTCAGTTGATATTCAAAATCATTGCAGGCCTGTAAATGACACCTGCCCTGAAAACAAATCCTGGGTTCATATATCGACCAAAAAATTCAAAGGACGTCCATATTTCAAAACGACAGTTTCAAAAGGCATATTTTACACACATTAGTGTTCTGCTTCTTTTTCTTTCTTTCTTTTTTTGTTAAAAAAACGGGAATGGCAAAAAGCATCCCTGAGAATGGGCGAAAATATTGGCAAACGAATCAATGGACAAAGGTTTAATCTCCAATATATATAAAGAGCTCATGCAGCTTAATATTAAAAAAACAACCCAATACAAAAAAGGGCAGAAGATCTAAAGAGACGTTACTTCAAAGAAGACCCAGAGACGGCCAAGACGCACATGAAAAGCTGCTCAACATCACTAATTATTAGAGAAATGCAAATGAAAACTACAATGAGGTATCACCTCACGCCTGTTAGAATCGGCATCATCAGAAAATCTACAAACAACGAATTCTGGGGAGGGTGTGGACAAAAGGATCCCTCTTCTACTAGTGGTGGAAATGTAAATTGATACAGTCACGATGGAGAACAGTATGGAGTTTCCTTAAAAAAACTAGAAATAGAATTACCATATGATCCAGCAATCCCACTTCTGGGCATATACCCAGAGAAAACCATAAATCAAAAAGGCACATTCACCACAAGGCTCATTTCAGCACTATTTACGATAGCCAGGTAATGGAAGCAACCTAAATACCCACAGACAGACGAATGGATAAAGATGTGGTACATATATGAAATGGAATATTACTCAGCCATAAGAAGGAATGAAACTGGGTCATTTGTAGAGACATCGATGGATCTAGAGACTGTCATACAGAATGAAGTAAGTCAGAAAGAGAAAAACAAATATTGTATATTAATGCATATATGTGGATCCTAGAAAAATGGTACAAATGAACTGGTTTGCAGGGAAGAAATAGAGACACAGAGGTAGAGAACACACGTATGGACACCAAGTGTGGGAAGCCATGGGTTGGTGGTGGTGGGATGAGTTGGGAGATTGGGATTGACCTGTATACATGTATATGCATAAAATACATAACTAATAATAACCTGCTGTATAAAAAAATAAAGAAAATAAAATTTCAAAATTTTAAAAAATAAAATTAAAAAATAAAACAGAAAAAAGTTCTTCCCTTCACACAGATGTATTTATATGAATGAATTATTTCCATGCTTATATCTATAAATACGTAAAAGAGGAATAAAACCTAACTTGAACCAAGAAAGAAAAAAAAAAAACCTGAACCCACCAGTTATACAGAGGAAAACCCTATAAGGGCACTTGCTCCAGCGGTAAACAATTCTGAAATTGGTCAGAGGTGGGGAATCATCTCCCATACAGCCAGCAGCCCACTCCTATGCAAAGAGCGTCCTCATTTAAAGGTGGGGGCCATTCCGAGTCATCTGTGAGTAACCGTGACCTCAGCCACAGGCCAGATGCCCTTGAACTTTTCCCACCCTTCCCAGGTAAAACACCTGAATATGTACAAGGGCTTGAAAGCCTAGAGGAAGGGCCGTGGAGCCACACCAGCGACAGCACGCAGGCCAACTTGGTGCCTGCAGGCCAGCCAGGATGGTCCTGGCCCTGGGCGCTCTTCTGGAAGCTTTCCATTGCCCTGCCTGAGATACCCCTCCTGTCCCGGCACCCACTGATTTTTTACTTTCACCTCTGTCCTGAGAGAAATTCCAGCAGAAGGTATGGGTGCCACATCCTCTTCTTTACAGGTGGCAGCCTGGCAACTCCTGCAGAAAGACCAGCAGAGACCCACTCACACAGGGCCACACACAAAGCCGTGGCCCCTCACTGCCTCCCACCAGCACAGCCCCGACACTGCTGACGGGGCAGAGAATATGGAGTCAGGCACAGCTTCAGGGGCTATTGCTGCCTGCAGCGCTGTTTATTTTGACCTCAACCCAGGCACACCAGGGGAGAGCCGGCCGGCAGGGTCAGGCTACCCAGGTCAGCTAATCCTCAGCACTCAGGGAATCACATTGTTGAAAATGGACCTCGCTAAGGCAGAATAGAAGCCAAGGAATAAAAGGACACAATGCCATTTGCAGCACCGTAGGTGTGTCTAGAGGTAATCACGTGACTTGTAGTAAGTCAGAAAGTGAAAGACACATATCATATCATATCTCTTATAGGTTTGACCGAAAAATGGATACCAGGGCAGATATTTCCACGGAGAACGGTAATCACAGATTCATTCAACAAACTTATGGTTCACCAATGGAAAGGTGTGAGGATTGGTTTCATTATGATATTGGGGTTAACAGACATATACAAACACAGGTGACATATATAATCACCAAAGACCTACAGAATACCAAGAGAAGACCACTCAACATTCTGTCATAAGGTACATGGGAAAAGGATCCCAGGAAGAACAGACATATGTATATGTGTAAAAGAACCACATCTTCCACACCTACAACAAGCCAAACATTGTAATCAAATTTGCTGTAAGAAAAAATAAAAAATTACATTAAAAACACGAACAAGAAGTAGTGAGACAAACTTGAGGGGCTTTCTCCTGGCACATTCCATTCTAAATTCCAATCTAGAACACAACTTCCATTGAGGCTCTGTTGCCCCAGTAACCAGATTTGGTAAGGGAGGACTGCTGCCACCTTGTGGCCGTTTCACACAAAAACAGCTTTAATCCCAGCGCTAATGGTCATTTGATATTCAAAATCATTGCAGGCCTGTAAATGACACCTGCCCTGAAAACAAATCCTGGGTTCATTTATCGACCAAAAAATTCAAAGGACGTCCATATTTCAAAACGACAGTTTCAAAAGGCATATTTTACACACATTAGTGTTCTGCTTCTTTTTCTTTCTTTCTTTTTTTGTTAAAGAAACGGGAATGGCAAAAAGCATCCCTCAGAATGGGCGAAAATATTTGCAAACGAATCAATGGACAAAGGTTTAATCTCCAATATATATAAAGAGCTCATGCAGCTTAATATTAAAAAAACAAACAACCCAATACAAAAATGGGCAGAAGATCTAAAGAGACGTTTCTTCAAAGAAGACACAGAGATGGCCAAGACGCACATGAAAAGCTGCTCAACATCACTAATTATTAGAGAAATGAAAATCAAAACTACAATGAGGTATCACCTCACACCTGTTAGAATCGGCATCATCAGAAAATCTACAAACAACGAATTCTGGGGAGGGTGTGGACAAACGGATCCCTCTTCCACTAGTGGTGGAAATGTAAATTGATACAGTCACGATGGAGAACAGTATGGAGTTTCCTTAAAAAAACTAGAAATAGAATTACCATATGATCCAGCAATCCCACTTCTGGGCATATACCCAGAGAAAACCATAAATCAAAAAGGCACATTCACCACAATGCTCATTTCAGCACTATTTATGATAGCCAGGTAATGGAAGCAACCTAAATACCCACAGACAGACGAATGGATAAAGATGTGGTACATATATAAAATGGAATATTACTCAGCCATAAGAAGGAATGAAACTGGGTCATTTGTAGAGACGTCGATGGATCTAGAGACTGTCATACAGAATGAAGTAAGTCAGAAAGAGACAAACAAATATTGTATATTAATGCATATATGTGGAACCTAGAAAAATGGGACAGATGAACTGGTTTGCAGGGAAGAAAGAGAGACACAGAGGTAGAGAACACACGTATGGACACCAAGTGTGGGAAGCCATGGGGAGGTGGTGTTGGGATGAGTTGGGAGACTGGGACTGACCTGTATACATGTATATGCATAAAATACATAACTAATAATAACCTGCTGTATAAAAAAATAAATAAAATTAAATGTCAAAATTTTAAAAAATAAAACTTAAAAATAAAACAGAAAAAAGTTCTTCCCTTCACACAGATGTATTTATATGAATGAATTATTTCCATGCTTATATCTATAAATACATAAAAGAGGAATAAAATCTAACTTAAACCAAAAAAGAAAAAAAAACCTGAACCCACGAGTTAGACAGAGGAAAACCCTATCAGGGCACTTGCTCCAGCGGTAAACAATTCTGAAATTGGTCAGAGGTGGGGAATCATCTCCAATAGAGCCAGCTGCCCACTCCTACGCAAGGAGCGTCCTCATTGCAAAGCGGGGGGCCATGCCGAGGCATCTGTGAGTAACCGTGAGCTGAGCCCCAGGCCAGCTGCTGTTGAACTTTTCCCACCCTTCCCAGGTAAAACACCTGAATATGTACAAGGGCTTGAAAGCCTAGAGGAAGGGGGGTGGAGCCACACCAGCGACAGCACGCAGGCCAACTTGGTGCCTGCCGGCCAGCCAGGATGGTCCTGGCCCTGGGCGCTCTTCTGGAAGCTTTCCATTGCCCTGCCTGAGATACCCCTCCTGTCCCGGCACCCACTGCTTTTTTCCTTCCTCAACTATATCCGGAGAGAAATTCCAGCGGAAGTAATGGGTGCCACATCCTCTTCTTTACAGGTGGCAGCCTGGCAACTCCTGCAGAAAGTCCAGCAGTGACCCACTCACACCGGGCCACCCACAAAGCCATGGCCCCTCACTCCTTCCCACCAGCACAGCCCCGAGACTGCTGACGGGGCAGAGAATATGGAGTCAGGCACAGCTTCAGGGGTTATTGCTGCCTGCAGCGCTGTTTATATTGACCTCAACCCAGGCACACCTGGGGAGGGCCGGCCGGCAGGGTCAGGCTACCCAGGTCAGCTAATCCTCAGCCCTCAGGGAATCACATTGTTGAAAATGGACCTCGCTAAGGCAGAATAGAAGCCAAGGAATAAAAGGACACAATGCCATTTGCAGCACCGTAGTTGTGTCTAGAGGTAATCATGTGACTTGTAGTAAGTCCGAAAGTGAAAGACACATATCATATCATATCTCTTATAGGTGTGACCGAAAAATGGATACCAGGGCAGATATTTCCACGGAGAAGGGCAATCAGAGATTCATTAAACAAACTAATGGTTCACCAATGGAAAGGTGTGAGGATTGGTTTCATTTTGATATTGGGGTTAACAGACATATACAAACACAGGTGACATATATAATCACCAAAGACCTACAGAATACCAAGAGAAGACTACTCAACATTCTGTCATAAGGTACATGGGAAAAGGATCCCAGGAAGAACAGATATATGTATATGTGTAAAAGAACCACATCTTCCACACCTACAACAAGCCAAACATTGTAATCAAATTTGCTGTAATAAAAAATAAATAATTAAACTAAAAACATGAACAAGAAGTAGTGAGACAAACTTGAGGGGCTTTCTCCTGGTACATTCCATTCTACATTCCAATCTAGAACATGACTTCCATTGAGGCTCGTTGCCCCAGTAACCAGATTTGGTAAGGGAGAACTGCTGCCACATTGTGGCCGTTTCACAAAACAGCAGCTTTAATCCCAGCGCTAATGGTCAGTTGATATTCAAAATCATTGCAGGCCTGTAAATGACACCTGCCCTGAAAAGAAATCCTGGGGTCATATATCGACCAAAATATTCAAAGGACGTCCAAATTTCAAAACGACAGATTCAAAAGGCATATTTTACACACATTAGTGTTCTGCTTCTTTTTCTTTCTTTCTTTTTTTGTTAAAAAAACGGGAATGGCAAAAATCATCCCTCAGAATGGGCGAAAATATTTGCAAACGAATCAATGGACAAAGGTTTAATCTCCAATATATATAAAGAGCTCATGCAGCTTAATATTAAAAAAACAAACAACCCAATACAAAATTGGGCAGAAGATCTAAAGAGACGTTTCTTCAAAGAAGACACAGAGATGGCCAAGACCAACATGAAAAGCTGCTCAACATCACTAATTATTAGAGAAATGCAAATCAAAACTACAATGAGGTATCACCTCACACCTGTTAGAATCGGCATCATCAGAAAATCTACAAACAACAAATTCTGGGGAGGGTGTGGACAAAAGGATCCCTCTTCCACTAGTGGTGGAAATGTAAATTGATACAGTCACGATGGAGAACAGTATGGAGTTTCCTTAAAAAAACTAGAAATAGAATTACCATATGATCCAGCAATCCCACTTCTGGACATATACCCAGAGAAAACCATAAATCAAAAAGGCACATTCACAACAATGCTCATTTCAGCACTATTTACAATAGCCAGGTAATGGAAGCAACCTAAATACCCAAAGACAGACGAATGTATAAAGATGTGGTACATATATAAAATGGAATATTACTCAGCCATAAGACCGAATGAAACTGGGTCATTTGTAGAGACGTCGATGGATCTAGAGACTGTCATACAGAATGAAGTAAGTCAGAAAGAGAAAAACAAATATTGTATATTAATGCATATATGTGGAACCTAGAAAAATGGTATAGATGAACTGGTTTGCAGGGAAGAAATAGAGACACAGAGGTAGAGAACACACGTATGGACACCAAGTGTGGGATGCCATGGGGTGGTGGTGGTGGCATATGTTGGGAGATTGGGATTGACCTGTATACATCTATATGCATAAAATACATAACTAATAATAATCTGCTGTATAAAAATATAAATAAAATTATATTTTAAAATTTAAAAAAATAAAATTTAAAAATAAAACAGAAAAAAGTTCTTCCTTTCACACAGATGTATTTATATGAATGAATTATTTCCATGCTTGTATCAATAAATACATAAAACAGGAATAAAATCTAACTTGAACCAAAAAAGGAAAAAAAACCTGAACCCACCAGTTATACAGAGGAAAACCCTATCAGGGCACTTGCTCCAGCAGTAAACAATTCTGAAATTGGTCAGAGGTGGGGAATCATCTCCCATACAGCCAGCAGCCCACCCCCCAAGCAAGGAGGGTCCTCATTGCAAAGCTTGGGGACCGTTCCAAGGCATCTGTGAGTAAACGTGAGCTGAGCCCCAGTCCTGCGGCAGCTGAACTCTTCCCACTCTTTCCAGGTAAAACACCTGTATATGTACAAGAACTTGCAAGCTTAGAGGAAGGGCTGTGGAGCCACACCAGCGACAGCACACAGGCCGACTTGGAGCCTGCAGGCCAGTCAGGATGGTCCTGGCCCCAGATGCTCTTCTGGAAGCTTTCCATTTCCCTGCCTGAGATACCCCTCCTGCCACGGCCCCCACTGCTTTTTTACTTCCTCACCTCTGCCTGGGGAGAAATTCCAGTGGCAGGTATCGGTGACACATCCTCTTCTTTAGCAGGAGGCAGCCTGGCAACTCCTGCAGAAAGTCCAGCAGAGCCCCACTCACACTGGGCCACCCAAAAAGCCACGGCCCCTCACTCCTTCCCACCAGCACAGCCCCGGCACTGCCTACGGGGCAGAGAATATGGCGTCAGTCACAGCTACAAGGGCTGTCGCTCACTGGAGAGCTGTTTATATTGCCCTCAACCCAGGCACACCTGTGGAGGGCTGGCAGGCAGTTTCAGGCTACCAAAATCAGCCAATCCTCACCCCTCAGGGGCTCACAGCTGCAGAAAATGAAACTTGCTAAACGGGCCAGGCCCTAGGAACAGGTGTGGGCTCTTGAGAGTCAGGATAGACAAGGGGCTGCAGCTGTGGCTTGTTTTCTTATCATTTTATCTGGTCCATGAGTGGAAAACAACTTCAAGAAGACACTATCCTAATGAGAGGGACCCTGGAGTCAGGGAGAGTAGTGATGGTGGGTGGAGACAGAGGCCTGGTGCCCTGGCTACAGTGGAAGTGTCTGGAAGACCAGGCAGAAAGAGCCTGCAGAGAGTAATAGCCATGGTCACAGACCTGTCAGAGCTGCTGTTTGTTAGTTCAAGTCCTGCTCTGAGGTATTCTGTGTCAGCTGTGAGCGACAGGTGAGCTGGGGGTTCTCTGCAAGGTGGGCTATGTGCACAGTTCCTGTATGTCCAGCCCTGCTGGGGTACCTGCCCAGGGGAGCTCCGTATCCTGGGAAGGGCCTGAGTAGGAGAGCCCCATGGGCTGCTGGGTAGCTGCAGAGTTGAGCTCCATACCCTGGGAGGGACTTGACCACGAGAGCCCCGTGGGCTGTGGGGTAGGGGTGCAGCCCAGGTGAGCTCCATATCCTGGGATTGGCCTGACCACGAGAGCCCCATGTGCTGCTGGAGACCTGGTAAATGATATCAGGACAGTCAGTGAAGCCACCGAGGATATACATCCAGTAGCTCCTATTTCCTACTCCCTGCTGGTCATTCTACCTTCCACCAGGCCATGGCATTCTGTATTAGACTTCAATGATGCCTTCTTCTGTATTCCATTCATCTCAGAGTCACAAGAATTTTTGGCTTGTGAGTGGCAGGACACAACATGCAACAAAAGCAATAATTCTGGGCCTCCTGCCCCAATGGTTCAAAAAACCCCACACCATCATTGGGGAAATGTCCTCTAAAGACCTAAAAGTTCAACCTCTGTAAAAGGGAACCCTCCTTCAATATGCAGATGACATTCTGATCACCAGGCCTACTAAAGACGCCTCTGAACTACCTAGCCAAGAAAGGATAGAAGGTGTCCAAGAAATACGCTCAAATATCCCAGGCTAAGGTGACATGCCTGGGCTTCATTCTCACAGATATTCGGAGAAACGCATCCCAGGATAGGGAAGAAGCCATTTGCAGCCTTACCTCTTCTAAAACTAGAAGACAGCTTAGGGGTTCCTGGGGACGCCAAGGTTTTCTGCATCTGGATCCCTAACTACAGTGTAATAGCTGGGCCTCTACATGAAACACTGACACGAAAAGATGATGATCCTTTTGAATAGAATTCAGAAGCAGCCTTTCAAGAATGGAAAGAGCAGTCAATACAGACCCTTTCCCAGGAACTGCCTAATTTAGCTTAACCCTTTGACCTTTACATACCCGGTCAAAGGTTAATCGCCCTTGGAGCCTTAGTGCAAAAACTGGGACCACTTGAAATGGAGCAACACAAGAATGCCCTTCAGGTATGATAAACTATGGTCACCAAGGGCTTTGCCCACCGACTCATCAGGCCAGGATACTGGGGTATCTAAAAAGCTGGAAATCAGCAGCCTGCAAGGCCAGCTCCCTCCTAAGGGAAAAGGACCCCACGTGGTGATCCTAACCACCCATCATGCCCTGAAGTGGCAGGGGTCGCTCTGTGGACACACTGACCTCGAATGAGGAGGCCCTCCAACTCCAACCTCCAGAGAGATAAACGGGGGCAACGGGCCCCCAAGATGACTCGTGTGGCCATCACTTGACCTGGAGTTTCTCTCAGAAAACGACAAGACTGTGCCCCGAAAGAGCAGACTACTGCTTGCAGGACTTACTGCACAGAGAGGGGAGCTAATAAGCTTGGCGGGGGAAACGTATATCACGCTTTCACCATAGAAAACCCTACAGACACTGCGGTGATGGTGGCCAATATGACCGGCTGGACTGCTGGCTACTTCTAAAGGCCGTTGACTCAGTGGACGTCATGGTCCTGGATCACCACTGACCCTGGACTGTCTGGGAGTTGCGTGGGCAGGGCTCTGACACATGGTGCTGTTTGTACATTAATTCAGGGACCTAATTAAAGAAAGCACAGACTACTGGTCAGAGCATCTAGTCTGGCAAAAACTGTCAGCCTAAGGTCGCCGAACATATGTGGGGTGGGGTGAAACCTGCCACCGCAGCATCTCTGCGCCTCTCTTTCCTGGACCCTTAAAGGTCATTAGAATCTGTAACACTTCCAATGCTGGTGCTCAGGCGGACGAGAAGTGAGGCAGGAGGCCTTGGGACAATCAATCTCACCAGGAGGCTGGTGGGGAGACATTTTGCCCCTCCCCCTATGTATCAGGGCTCCCACCACAGCATGAAGCAGTTACAAAAGAGGGGTCTGCACCCTCAACACCCCAAGAATAAGGAACGGAACAAAAAGCAAAGGAGGTGTTCGTCTCCGGCAACGTTCATTAAAAATTCCTGGGAGATAAAAAGAGAATCTGGGCAATAAAGTAAAGTCTAACTTGTTTTTCCTTTGTGCTTTGTCTAATTTCATGTGCTCCTAGGGTTCCGCATGCAGAGGTCCCACACCCGGCACTTCAGACCCGATTTCCTAGTGCAGAATGGCTGGGTCGACACCTCAGCTAGCGGGGTCCCATGCAGACTCCGCGGCATAGAGCCTGAGCTGCAGCCAACGCAGCCCTCGAGAGCTCCATCCCCTCCCTCCCACTGGCGCTGCCGGGGACCCTACACAGCAGCCCAGCCCACAGCCCATGGGGGAGTGCACGCTCTCACCTCTCCATTCTGTTTTCAAAATAATGTTTCCTTTGCTTCTGAACCAAACTCAGTCTTGATCTGTTGGCTCCAATGACACTGGGCACGGGGACTCCTGTTGGGGTCCACTCTGGAGGATCAGTAACAGAAATTGAGAACATTGTAACTTCAATGAACAGATGTGTGAGCCAAACTGTAGTTAACATAGAGCAGTGTATAATGCTCGGGTAAAATAAGATGTTTCTAAGACTTACATTTGATATTTCCATCACTTTCCTATAAGCAAGTTCAGTGAAGACGTCTGTCTTATTTGCCAGGTCAACATTAGAGAAATGAAGTGATTTATTTCCATGGATGTACATCGAATACTCTTGGCTGAAGCTTCAATCTTGTTTTGAATGCTTTTCCATTGAAAATGATACCTCTCTTTCAGCTCCCCCATTTCTGAGAAGTATAAAATCTTATAATTTATTATTACCAAAGGGGAAAGGTAGGAGAAGGGATAAATTAACAGTTTGGGATTAACACATACACACTGCTATGTATAAAAGAGATCATCAACAAGGAACTACTGTATAGCACAGGGAACTACACTGAATATTTTGCAATAACCTATAAGGGGAAATAATCTGAAAAAGAATAGATATTTTTATTGACATCATCTATCAATGACAGATAAAATGTAACCTAAGCAAGGCCGATGGTGAGCGCTTCTGACCCTGAAGATTTCAGTCATCTAAAGTTTGGGCTCTGCCTATTTCCCAAGGCCCTTAAAGGACATACGTGTAGCCGTAGCTTAAAAATTCCCCAGTTTGGGGTTCGGGGAGGCACTGATTTGGAAAAATCCCTGGTGTTCTCCTTACATGCACGGGACCCTTCCTACAGCTAAAACATGCCTGTCACACCTAGAGGATGGTACACCGTTTGATCGGAAAGAGTTTGGAAAAGGCACCTCATCTCCTCATCGCCTGGTGCTCGGGTTCAACCCTCCAGCATCTTTCCTAACAATCTCCTCACTTGGGGATATCAGCACCGTCAACATCCTGTTGCACACAGTTTGGAATTTGTCCAGAGGATGAAGCGGAAGGATGAGAAAAATTTAGAGACAAGTCTTAGGTGTTCAGACAGGCACATGCCACTCTAATTTCCAATCCAGAAGACAAATTCATCAAAGGCTAGAATTGCCCACGGAAACAGAATAGGGCTAGAGGAAATCCCGCTGTTTTGTGTCCAGTTTCCAAAAACACAAGTTGAAAAATGGAACTCAGGGGCACTAAAATTCATGAAACTGCAGAGTTGAAAATATCTACCGTCGAAAAATGTCTTGAGGTAAGTCACAGAAAAGGACTTGTAAGCAAGGGAGAGTGGCAGGAAACAGATTTGAAGAGGTAGAAAGGACTCCCCATTAAAGCACAAGAAAAGGGGCTGAACATCGCCAATGATGCAGTTGGCCAAAAAGGGTGTATGCATTTTTTCTGAATATATTCAAGTAAAGGCCATACACACTTTTTATCCAACCAAACAGGTGGGCACTGGAAATCAATATCACAAAATGTATCACTTCACATCAGTCAGAAGGGCCATCCACATAAAGTGTAAACACCAGAAATGCAGGACAGGGCGAGGAGAAAAGGGAGCCCTGTGAGGCTGATAGTGGAAATGTAATTTGCCAACGGCCACTCTGGAGAAGTGTATTGTGTTTGCTAAAACATCTAAAAAATGAGCTACAGAGCATAGGGCACTTGCACTCATGGGCGTGTACCTTGGGAAAAACAAAAATCGACAGAAAACAGGCACCCGAACATTTACCACCTCTCTGTTAAAAAGGGGCTCAACTTGGATATAACCTAAATGTCCCTGGAAGGATAAAATGGATAAAAGAGATGGGGTACTTATGTAGAGTGGAATATTACTCATCCAGAAATCAATGAAATAAGGCCAGTTGTAACAACTCTGGAGGAGTTACATACGATCATTCTAAGTGACATATGTCAGAAAGAAAAAGACACATATCATAAGATGTCACTTAAAGGTGGAATCAAAAATGGCTACACATGAAATAAATTACAAAACAGAAACATAGTCAAATATGTAGAAAATAGACATAAGGCTGCTAAATGGGAAAGGTGGGGAATGGTGAGGTATTATCCAGGAGGTTGAAATTAGCAAAGATACCATTCCAAGTACCAAATTGAATAACTGACAAGGCCTACACGGTACCTCAAAGAACTGCACTCAGCCCACTCAAGTCACTGGAAAATAATACATATGACTGGTAAGCATCTGAAAAAGAAGTTATTGTTGTCTCACAGTACATGAATCAAGTGGATGTACAGCAGCAAAAAACAGAGCTTTGAAAATCAGCTGTAACCAATATAAAAATAAATTTAAAACTATTTATAAAAACAGTGAGACAGACAAAAATTCTTACAACTTTTGTTGAAGGGCTACGATGTAACATGGATTGAACACATGTAGACCCACAGCAGGATGATTATATAAGGCTGGAAGCTATGCACGCTAAGAGATGTTAGAGAGGCTGGGTGAGGAAATGCAGACCTTTTAAAGTAATACTGCCTGGTACCCATTCCATGGGTCCCAAATCTGCAGGTTCAAGGGAATCTTCTGACAGCGAAAACATGCCTGGGAAACCGAGATGAATGTACACCGTGTGCTCAGGAAAGGTGTCTAAAATGCACCTCATTTTTGATCTCCTGGTGCTGGGGTTCGCCATTCCAGCCACATTACTAACAATCTCCCCACTTGGAGAATCAGCACCTTTAACCTCCTGTTTCACACAGTTTGCAATTTGTGCAGAGGATAAATGGGAAGAGGGGGAACCAATGGGAGATTAGCTGTAGGACTTTTGACAGGCACATGTCACTCTAATTTCCCATTAGGAAGAAGAATTAACCAAAGGCTCAGCCTGCCTCCCCAGAACCAGAATAGGGCCAGAAGTAATCCAATGGTTTGGCGGCCAGCTCACAAAAAAAGCGAGTTGCAAAATGGAGCTCAGGAGCAGACAATTCAAAGACCTGCAAAGATATAAATGATAACCAACGTCCAAAAATATATTCAGGTAAGGTAACGAAGAGGATCTGAATGAGAGGCAGAATTGCAGGAAACAGATTTCAAAAGGTAGATTGTACTCACATTTAAAGCATATGAAAAGCAGCAGAATTTCTAAAATGATGCGGTTGGGCAAAAGGGTGTATGCGTTTTTTTCGTGAATATCTTCAGGAAAAAAACACATGCAGAGTTTTTGGCCAACCAAGCAAGAGGGAAATGCAAATCTGCACAACAAAGGAGTCTCAATTTCCACTGCTCAGAAAGGCAATCCAAAAAATGTGTACAAACCAGAAATGCAGGAGAGGCCATGGAAAACCGGGAGCCTAGTCACGCTGATGGGTGGGGTATAAATATCCAAGAGCCACTCTGAAGAAGTGTATGCTGTTTTTAAAACATCTAAAATACAAAGCCCCAGAGCAAGGGGATTTCAACTCATGGACATATAACTTGGGAAGACTAAATGTCAATAAGACACAGGCACCCCAAAGTTTAGGGCTGCTCTGCATACAAGAACCTCAACTTTGGTACACCTAAAATATCCCAGGAAAAAGAGAAATGCATAAAGAACTTGTGGTAATTTTGCACAAGGAAATGTCACTCAGACGTGAAATCAATGTATATAAGGCCAGTAGCAGCATAATGAGTGGATTTACGTATGATGATTTTAAGGGAAATTAGTCACACAGAAAAAGAATCTTATCATAAGATATCACTTATAGAGGGAATGTCAATATCACAACACATGAACTGAATTAGGAAAGAGAACAGAGTCTCACATTTAGCAAAAATCTCTTATGCCTGCTTCAGGGGAAAGGAGAGGTGGGGTGATGCATAAAACCAGAGTTTGATATTAGCACAGGTACCATTCCATAAACCAAATACAGAATAGACAAGACCTACACCTTCCTCAGTGAACGGGACTCAACACCCCTATGCCCCACAGAGGAATATATCTGAGTACTAAGAATCTTAAAACCTATGTATTGATATGTCTCCGTAAGGGAATTAATTGTGTCTAGACTGGCATAAACACGTCAGTGAAAATCAGCTCAACCCCATTATAAAAATGAATTTCAAAAAAACCCCCCAAAACAGCGAAATTCTTACACAATTCCTTCAGGGTTTCTGATGAAACCTGGAATGACCCTATCTGCAAAGACAGCTGGATGTGACATAAGGCTGGACACTTGGGACTGAGAGGACTGGTGAGATTGGGAGAGAAAATGCAGACCTTTTAAAGTAGTAATGCATGCCACCATTCCATGTGTCCCAAATCTCCAGGTAGAAGGGAATATCACTACAATTATAACATGTATGGGAAACCTAGAAAATGGACACCCTGTGATGGCGAAAGGTTTCTAAAACTCTCCTAATTTTTCCTCTCCTTGTGTTCCACTTTGGCATTCCAACTGCTTTACTATCAATCTCCCAACTTAGGAGAGTCAGCCCCTATAACCTCCTGGTTCGCACAGTTTGCTAATTGTGCAGAGGATGAAAGGGAAGAGGGAGAACCAATCAGAGAGTAGATGTAGGCATTTGGACGGGCACATGTCACTCTAATTTCCCGGCAGGAAGAAGAATTAACCAAAGACTCAGCCACCCACAGGGAACCAATATAGCCACCCCTGGAACCAGTATAGGTCCTGAAGCAAAATTGTGGATTTGCGGCCAGCTCACAAAGATGGGATTTGAAAATTGGAGCTCAGGGGCACAGCAATTCACAAACCTGCAGACTTATAAAGTACTACTCTCTTCCAAAAATCTGTTGAGGGAAGGCAATGAAGCGGCCTTGAAAATGAGGCAGAATTGCACAAAATATATTTCAAGAGGTAAATTGGAATCGCCTTTAAAGCACAGGAAAAGCATCCCAACTTGGACAGAGATGCACTTGGCCAAAAAGGGCGTATGCCTTTTCTCCTGAATATATTCAGAAGTAAACGCATACACCCTTTTTGGCCAATCAAGCAAGCGCGCAATACAAATCCACGCTACAAAGAATTGTCACTTACCACTGGTCAAAAGGGACATCCGAATATTTGTAAAAACCAGAAAGGTTGGGCTTCCCTGGTGGCGCAGTGGTTGCGAGTCTGCCTGCCGATGCAGGGACACGGGTTCGTGCCCCGGTCTGGGAGGATCCCACGTGCCGCGGAGCGGCTGGTCCCGTGAGCCATGGCAACTGGGCCTGCGCGTCCGGAGCCTGTGCCCCGCAATGGGAGAGGCCACAGCAGTGAGAGGCCCGCATATAGCAAAAAAAAAAAAAAAAAAAAAAAAAACAGAAAGGCAAGAGAGAGATGGCAAGGGCATGAAGCAATGTGATCCCAATGGTCATGGAGGATTGTGATGACAAGCGCATGGAGAATTGTGATGACAAGATTATGTACCATTTTGTTGACAAAGGCAAGGAGCATTATGATGACAAGGTTCATGGAGCACTGTGATGACAAGCATCACTGAGCATAGTGATTACAGGGGTCATGGAGCATTGGGATGACAAGTGCATGGATCATTGTGATGACAATGGTCATGGAGCATTTTAATGACAAGAGTCCCGGATCATTGTGTTGTCAGGGTTCATGCAGCGTTGTGATGACAGTGGTCATGGAGCATTGTGATGAAAGGGGTCATGGCGCATTGTGATGAGAAGGTCATGGAGCATTGGGCTGAAAATGTCCATGGAGTACCGTGATGACAGGGGTCATGGAGCATTGTGATGACAAGGTACTGGAGCACTGTGATGAGAAGACCATGGAGCCTTGTGATGACAAGTCTCATGGAGCATTCTGATGAAAAGTGCCATGGAGCATTGTGATTACAGGGGTCTTGGAGCATTGTGATGACAAGGGCATGGAGCAATGGGATGAGAAGGCCATGGAGCGTTCTGATGACATGCATCATGGAGCTTTGTGATGACAAGGGCATGGAGCATTGTGATTACAGCGGTCTTGGAGCACTGTGATGAAAAGGGCATGGATCATTGTGATGAAAAAGGCATGGAGCCTTGTCATGACAGGGTTCAAGGAGCAAACTGACAACAAGTGTCAGGGAGCATTGTGATGACAAGGGTATTGATTATTGTGATGACAAAGGTCATGGAGCACTGTGATGAGAAGACCATGGATACTTGTGATGACGAGCGTCATGGGGCGTTGTGATGATAAGTGTTATGGAACATATTGATCACAAGGATTTGGAGCATTTTGATGACAGAGGTCATGGAGCATTTTGGTTTCATTGTGATGACAATAGCGTGAAGCATTATGATGATGGGCATGGTGCATTGTGATGACAGGGTTCATGGAGCATTGAGATGAAAAGGGGCATGGAGCATTGCGATTACAGGAGTCTTGGAGCATTGTGATGACAAAGGCATGGAACATCGTGAATGAGAAGGCCATGGAGCATTCTGTTGACATGCGTCATGGAGCTTTGTGATGACAAGGGCATGGAGCATTGTGATTACAGGGGTCTTGGAGCATTGTGATGACAAGGGTCATGGAGCCTTGTGATGACAAGGCTGTGGAACATTGTGATGGCAGGGGTCATGGAGCATTGTTATGACAGGGGTAATGGAGCATTGTGATGACAAGGGCATGGAGCATTGGTCTGAAAAGTTTCATGGATTATTGTGATGAGAGGGGGCAAGGAGCATTGTGATGACAAGGGCATGGAACACTGTGATACATGGGTCATGGAGGATTGTAATGAGAAGCGCATGGAGCATTGTGATAAGAATGGCATCGAGCATTGTGATGAAAAGCATCATGGAGCCTGTGATGACAAGGGCATGGAACAATGTGATGAGAGGGTTCATGGAGCATTGTGATGACAATGGCATGCAGCATTGTGATGACAAGGGTCATTGAGCTTTGTAATGACAAAGGTCATGGAGCATTTTGATGACAAGGGTGTGGTGCATTCTGTTGTGAAGGGCAGGGAGCATTGTGATGACAGGGGTTATGGAACATTGTGATGTCAGGGGAATGGAGCATTGTGATGATAAAGGCATGTAGCATTGTTGTGACAAGGGTCATGGAATATTGTGATGACAGGGGTGAGGGAGTATTGTGTTGACTAGTGATTGAACATTGTGATATCAGTGGTGAGAGAGCATTTTGATGAGAAGTGCATGGAGCAGTGTGATGACAAGGTTTATGGAGCATTGTGATGACAAAGGTGTGGAGCATTGTGATGACAAGTGCATGGCACATTGTGATGCCATGGGTCATGGAGTATTGTGCTAACAAAGGCATTGATCATTGGGAGGACAAGGGTCACCAAGCATTGTGATGAAATGTTCATGGAGCTCTGTGGTGACAAAGGTCACAGAGCATTGTGATGACGAGGGCATGGACCATTGTAATGACAAACGTCATGAAGCATTGTGATGACTGGAGTCATGGAGCATTGTGATGACAGGGGTCATAGAGCATTGTGATGAAAGGGCATGGAGCATTGTGATGACAGGGGCATGTTGCATTGGTTTGACAAGTTTCAGGGATTATTGTGATGACAGTGGGCATGGCGCATTGTGATGACAAGGGCATGGAGCATTGTGATGAGAAGGTCATGGAGTATTGTGAAGAAGGGTGTCAGGGAGCATTGTGATGACATATGTCGTGGTCCATTGCGATGACTATGGAATGGAGCATTGTGATGCCAAGTGTCATGGAGGATTGTGATGACAAAGGTAATGGAGCATTTTGATGACAAGCGCTTGGGGCATTGTGATGACAAGGGTCATGAGCATTGTGATAACAAGGGCCATTGAGAATTTTGATGACATGTTCATGAAGCATTGTGATGACAATCACATGGAGCTTGCTGTGACAGGGATCATGGAGCAGTGCGATGAAAAGTGCATAGAGAATTGTGATGACAAAGCATGTAACACTGTGATGAAAAGCATCATGGAGCACAGTGATGCCAAGAACGTGGAGAATTGTTATGACAGGGGACATGGAGCATTGTGATGACCAGGGCATGGAGTATTGTGATGGCAAGACCGTGGAGCATTGTGATGAGAAGACCATGGATAATTGTGATGATGAGCGTCATGGAGCACTGTAATGACAAGGGGTATGGAGCATTGTGATGACAGGGGTCATGGAGCATTGTGATGACAAGGTTCATGGAGCATTCTGATGACAAGCTTGTGGAGTATTTTGATGACAATGACATGGAGCATTTTGATGAAAATGGCATGGGGCATTGTGATGAAAAAGACATGGAGCCTTTTCATGACAGTTTTCAGGGAGCATTGTGACGACAAGTGTCAGGGAGCATTGTGATGACAAAGGTCATGGAGAATTGTGACGACAAGGGCATGGAGTATTGTGATGACAAGCACATGGAGCTTGCTATGACGGGGTCATGGAGCATTGTGATGACAAGTGCATAGAGAATTGTGATGACAAAGCATGTAACACTGTGATGAGAAGTGTCATGGAGCATAGTGATGCCAAGATCGTGGAGAATTGTGATGACAGGGGACATGGAGCATTGTGATGACCAGGGCATGGAGCATTGCGATGGCAAGATCGTGGAGCACTGTGATGAGAAGACCATGGATAATTGTAATGACGAGGGTCATGGAGCACTGTAATGACAAGGGGTATGGAGCATTGTGATGACAGTGGTCATGGAGCATTGTGATGACCGGGGACATGGAGCATTGTGATGCCCAAGGCATGGAGCACTGTGATGGCAAGACCGTGGAGCATTGTGATGAGAAGACCATGGATAATTGTGATGAGGAGCGTCATGGAGCACTGTAATGACAAGTGGTATGGAGCCTTGTGATGACAGGGGTCATGGAGCATTGTTATGACAGTGGTCATGGAGCATTGTGATGACAAGGGTCATGGAGCATTTTGATGACAAGGGCGTGGAGCATTGTGATGAGAAGACCATGGACAATTGTGATTACGAGTGTCATGGAGCACTATAATGACAGCAGTATGGAGCATTGTGATGACAGGGGTCATGGAGCATTGTGATGACTGGGGACATGGAGCATTGTGATGACCAGGACATGGAGCATTGTGATGGCAAGACCGTGGAGCACTGTGATGAGAAAACCATGGATAATTGTGATGACGAACATCATTGAGCACTGTAATGACAAGGGGCATGGAGCATTGTGATGACAGGTGTCATGGAGCATTGTGATGACAGGGGTCATGGATCATTGAGATGACAAAGGTCACGGAGCATTCTGATGACAAGCTTGTGGAGTATTGTGATGACAATGGCATGAAGCATTGTGATGAAAAGGGCATGGATCATTGTGATGAAAAAGGCATGGAGACTTGTCATGACAGTGTTCAATGAGCATACTGATGACAAGTGTCAGGGAGCATTGTGATGACAAGTGTATTGAGAATTGTGATTACAAAGGTCATGGAGCATTGTGATGAGAAGTCCATGGATAATTGTGATGACCAGCGTCATGGGGCGTTGTGATGACAAGTGTTATGGAACATTGTGATCACAAGGGTTTGGTGCATTGTGATGAGAGAGGTCATGGAGAATTTTGATTTCATTGTGATGACAATAGCATGAAGCATTATGATGATGGGCATGGTGCATTGTGATGACAGGGTTCATGGAGCATTGAGATGAAAAGAGTCATGGATCATTGTAATAACAAGGGTCTTGGAGCATTGTGATGACAAGGGCATGGAGTATTGTGATGAGAAGGCCATGGAGCATTCTGATGACATGCGTCAGGGAGCTTTGTGATGACATGGGCATGGAGCATTTTGATTACAGGGGTCTTGGAGCATTGTGATGACAAGGGCCATGGAGTCTTGTGATGACAAGGCCGTAGAACATTGTGATGGCAGGGGTCATGCAGCATTGTTATGACAGGTGTAAGGGAGCATTGTGATGACAAGGGCATGGAGCATTGGTCTGAAAAGTTTCATGGATTATTGTGATGAGAGTGAGCATGGAGCATTGTGATGACAAGGGCACGGAACACAGTGATACATGTGTCATGGAGGATTGCAATGACAAGGGCATGGAGCATTGTGATGACAAGCGTCATGGAGCTTTGTGATGACAACAGCATGGAGCAATGTGATGAGAGGTTTCATGGAGCTTTGTGATGACAATGGCATGGAGCATTGTGATTCCAAGGGTCATGGAGCTTTGTGATGACATAGGCCATGGAGCATTTTGATGACAAGGGCGTGGTGCATTGTGATGAGAAGGGCAGGGAGCATTGTGATGACAGGGTCATGGAGCAATTGGATGAAAAGGGTCATGGAACATTTTGATGACAGTGTTTATGGAACATTGTGATGTTAGGGGTCATGGAGCATTGTGATGTAAAGGGTCATGGAGCATTGTGATGTCAGGGGTCATGGAGCATTGTGATGATAAGAGCATGTAGCATTGTTGTGACAAGGGTCATGGAACATTGGGATGACAGGGTGGAGGGAGTATTGTGTTGACTAGTTATGGAACATTGTGATATCAGTGGTGAGAGAGCATTTTGATGAGAGGTGCATGGAGCATTGTGATGACAAGGCTGTGGAGCATTGTGATGAGAAACGCAGGGCACATTGTGATGACATGGGTCATGGAACATTGTGCTGACAAACGCATGGAGCATTGTGATGACAAGGTTTATGGAGCATTGTGATGACAAAGATGTGGAGCATTGTGATGACAAGCGCATGGCACATTTGATGCCATGTGTCATGGAGTAATGTGCTGACAAAGGCATGGAGCATTGTGATGACAAGGGTCACCGAGCATTGTGATGAAATGTTCATGGAGTGTTGTGGTCACAAAGGTTACAGAGCCTTGTGATGACGAGGGCATGGACCATTGTGATGACAAAGGTCATGAAGCATTGTGATGACTGGAGTCACGGAGCATTGTGATGACAGGGGTCATAGAGCATTGTGATGAAAGGGCATGGAGCATTGTGATGACAGGGGCATGTTGCATTGGTTTGACAATTTTCAGGGATTATTGTGATGACAGTGGGCATGGCACATTGTGATGACAAGGGCATGGAGCATTGTGATGAGAAGGTCATGGAGTATTGTGAAGAAGGGTGTCAGGGAGCATTGTGATGACATATGTCATGGTCTATTGCAATGACAATGGAATGTAGCATTGTGATGCCAATTGTCATGGAGGATTGTGATGACAAATGTAATGGAGCATTTTGATGACAAGGGCTTGGAGCATTGTGATGACAAGGGTCATGGAGCATTGTGATAACAAGGGCCATTGAGAATTTTGATGACATGTTCATGAAGCATTGTGATGACAATCACATGGAGCTTGCTATGACAGGGGTCATGGAGCATTGCGATGACAAGTGCATAGAGAATTGTGATGACAAAACATGTAACACTGTGATGAGAAGTATCAGAGAGCATAGTGATACCAAGAACGTGGAGAATTGTTATGACAGGGGACATGGAGCATTGTGATGACCAGGGCATGGAGCATTGTGATGGCAAGACCGTGGAGCACTGTGATGAGAAGACCATGGATAATTGTGATGACGAGCGTCATGGAGCACTGTAATGACAAGGGGTATGGAGCATTGTGATGACAGGGGTCATGGAGCATTGTGATGACTGGGGACATGGAGCATTGTGATGACCAGGGCATGGAGCCTTGTGATGTCAAGATCGTGGAGCACTGTGATGAGAAGATCATGGATAATTGTGATGACGAGTGTCATGGAGCACTGTAATGACAAGGGATATAGAGCATTGTGATGACAGTGGTCATGGAGCATTGTGATGACCGGGGACATGGAGCATTGTGATGCCCAAGGCATGGAGCACTGTGATGGCAAGACCGTGGAGCATTGTGATGAGAAGACCATGGATAATTGTGATGAGGAGCGTCATGGAGCACTGTAATGACAAGTGGTATGGAGCCTTGTGATGACAGGGGTCATGGAGCATTGTTATGACAGTGGTCATGGAGCATTGTGATGACAAGGGTCATGGAGCATTTTGATGACAAGGGCGTGGAGCATTGTGATGAGAAGACCATGGACAATTGTGATTACGAGTGTCATGGAGCACTGTAATGACAAGCGGTATGGAGCATTGTGATGACAGGGTCATGGAGCATTGTGATGACTCGGGACATGGAGCATTGTGATGACCAGGGCATGGAGCATTGTGATGGCAAGACCGTGGAGCACTGTGATGAGAAGACCATGGATAATTGTGATGACGAACATCATGGAGCACTGTAATGACAAGGGGCATGGAGCATTGTGATGACAGGTGTCATGGAGCATTGTGATGACAGGGGTCATGGATCATTGAGATGAAAAGTGTCACGGAGCATTCTGATGACAAGCTTGTGGAGTATTGTGATGACAATGGCATGGAGCATTGTGATGAAAAGGGCATGGATCATTGTGATGAAAAAGGCATGGAGACTTGTCACGACAGGTTTCAATGAGCAAACTGATGACAAGTATCAGGGAGCATTGTGATGACAAGTGTATTGAGAATTGTGATTACAAAGGTCATGGAGCATTGTGATGAGAAGTCCATGGATAATTGTGATGACGAGCGTCATGGAACACTGTAATGACAAGGTGTATGGAGCATTGTGATGACAGGGTTCATGGAGCATTCTGAAGACAATGATCAGGGAGCATTCTGATGACAAGCTTGTGGAGTATTGTGATGACAATGACATGGAGCGTTGTGATGAAAAGGGCATGGAGCATTCTTATGAAAAAGGCATGGAGCCTTTTCATGACAGTGTTCAAGGAGTATTCTGATGACAAGTGTCAGGGAGCATTGTGATGACAAGTGTATTGAGAATTGTGATGACAAAGGTCATGGAGCATTGTGACAACAAGTGCATGGAGTATTGTCATGACAGTAATCATGGAGTGTTGTGATTTCAAGTGTTATGGAACATTGTGATCACAAGGGGTTGGAGCATTGTGATGACAGAGGTCATGGACCATTTTGATTTCAAGGAGCATGGAGCATTGTGATGACAAGGGCATGGAGCAATGTGATCCCAAGGTTCATGGAGGATTGTGATGAAAATGGTAATGGAGTATTGTGATCACAAGCTCATGGAGCATTGTGATGACAAGGTCATGTAGGATTTTGATGACACAGGCATGGAGAATTGTGATGATAAGGGTCATGGAGCACTGTGATGAAAAGCGTCACGGAGCATTGTGATTACAGGGGTCATGGAGCATTGGGATGACAAGGGCATGGATCATTGTGATGACACGGGTCATGGAGCATTGTAATGAGAAGGGAATTGAGCACTGTGATGACAAGGTCCTGGAGCATTGTGATGGGAAGTCCATGGAGCCTTGTGATGACAATTCTCATGGAACATTCTGATGAAAAGGGGCATGGAGCATTGTGATTACAGGGGTCTTGGAGCATTGTGATGACAAGGGCATGGAGTATTGTGATGAGAAGGCCATGGAGCATTCTGATGACATGCGTCATGGAGCTTTGTGCTGACAAGGGCATGGAGTATTGTGATGAAAATGGCATGGATCATTGTTATGAAAAAGGCATGGAGCCTTGTCATGACAGGGTTCAAGGAGCATACTGACGACAAGTGTCACGGAGCATTGTGATGACAAGTGTAATGAGCATTGTGATGACAAAGTTCATGGAGCATTGTGATGAGAAGACCATGGATAATTTTGATGATGAGCGTCATGGGGTGTTGTGATGATAAGTTTTATGGAACATTGTGATCACAAGGGTTTGGAGCATTGTGATGACAGAGGTCATGGAGCATTTTGATTTCATTGTGATGACAATAGCCTGAAGCATTATGGTGATGGGCATGGTGCATTGTGATGACAGCGTTCATGGAGCATTGAGATGAAAAGGGGCATGGAGCATTGTGATTACAGGGGTCTTGGAGCATTGTGATGACAAGGGCAAGGAGCATTGTGATGAGAAGGCCATGGAGCATTCTGATGACATGTGTCATTGAGCTTTGTGATGACAAGGGCATGGAGCATTGTGATTACAGGGGTCTTGGAGCATTGTGATGACAAGGGTCATGGAGCCTTGTGATGACAATGGTGTGGAACATTGTGATGGCAGGGGTCATGGAGCATTGTTATGACAGGGGTAATGGAGCATTGTGATGAGAAGGGCATGGAGCATTGGTCTGAAAAGTTTCATGGATTATTGTGATGAGAGTGGGCATGGAGCATTGTGATGACAAGGTCACGGAACACTGTGATCCATGGGTCATGGAGGATTTTAATGACAAGGGCATGGAGCATTGTGATGAGAAGGGCATCAAACATTGTTTTGACAAGCGTCATGGAGCTTTGTGATGACAAGGGCATGGAACAATGTGATGAGACGGTTCATGGAACATTGTGATTCCAAGGGTTATGGAGCTTTGTGATGACAAAAGTCATGGAGCATTTTGATGTCAAGGGCGTGGTGCATTGTGATGAGAAGGGCAGGGAGCATTTTGATGACAGGGTCATGCAGCAATTTGATGAAAAGTGTAATGGAACATTTTGATGACAGGGGTTATAGAACATTGTGATGTCAGGGGTCATGGAGCTTTGGGATGAAAAGGGTCATGGAGCATTTTGATGACAGGGGTTATGGAACATTGTGATGTCAGGGGTCATGGAACATTGTGATGATAAGGGGATGTAGCATTGTGATGACAGGGGTCATGCAACATTGTGATTACAGGGGTGAGGGAGTATTGTGATGACTAGTGATGGAACATTGTGATATCTCTGTTGAGAGAGCATTTTGAATGAGAAGTGCATGGAGCATTGTGATTACAAGGTTTATGGAGCATTACGATGACAAGGTTGTGGACCGTTGTGATGAAAATTACGTGGCACATTGTGATGACAAGGGTCATGGAGCATTGTTCTGACAAAGGCATGGAACATTGTGATGACAAGGGTCACGGAGCATTGTGATGAAAAGTTCATGGAGTATTGTGGTTACAAAGGTCACAGAGCCTTGTGATGATGTGGGCATGGACCACTGTGATGACAAATGTTATGAAGCATTGTGATGACTGGAGTCACAGAGCATTGTGATGACAAGGGTCATGGAGCATTGTGATGACAAGGGCATGGAGCATTGTGATGACAGGGGCATGGAGCATTGGTCTGACAAGTTTAAGAGATTATTGTGATGACAGTGGGCATGGGGCATTGTGATGACAAGGGCATGGGGCATTGTGATGAGAAGGTCATGGAGTATTGTGAAGACAGGTGTCAGGGAGCATTGTGATGACATATGTCATGGTCCATTGCGATGACAATGGCATGGAGCATTGTGATGCCAAATGTAATGGAGGATTGTGATGACAAATATAATGGAGCATTGTGATGACTAGGGCTTGGAGCATTATGATGACAAGGGCCATTGAAAATTTTCATGACAAGGTCGTGAAGCATTGTGATGACAAGGTGCTGGAGCATTGTGATGAGAAAACCATGGAGCCTTGTGAGACAAGTCTCATGGAGCATACTGATGAAAAGGGGCATGGAGCATTTTGATTAGAGTGTCTTGGAAAATTGTGATAACAAGGGCATGGAGCATTGTGATGAGAAGGCCAAGGAGCAGTCTGATGACATGCGTCATTGAACTTTGTGATGACAAGGGCATGGAGCATTGTAATTACAGGCGTCTTGGAGCATTGTGATGAAAAAGGCATGGATCATTGTGATGAAAAAGGCATGGAGCCTTGTCATGACAGGGTTCAAGGAGCATACAGAGAACAAGTGTCAGGGAGCATTTTGATGACAAGTGTGTTGAGCATTGTGATGACAAAGGTCATGGAGCATTGTGAAGAGAAGACCATAGATAATTGTGATGACGAGCGTCATGGGGCATTGTGATGACAAGTGTTATGGAATATGGTGATCACAAGGGTTTGGAGCAGTGTTATGACAGAGGTCATGGAGCATTTTGATTTCATTGTGATGACAATAGCCTGAAGCATTATGATGATGGGCATGGTGCATTGTGATGACAGGGTTCATGGATCATTGAGATAAAAAGGGACATGGAGCATTGTGATTACAGGGGTCTTGGAGCATTGTGATGAGAAGGGTCATGGAGCCTTGTGATGACAAGGCCATGGAACATCGTGATGGCAGGGATCATGGAGCATTGTTATCACAGTGGTAATGGAGCATTGTGATGGCAAGGGCATGGAGCATTCTGATGACATGCATCATGGAGCTCTGTGATGAGAAGGGCATGTAGCACTGTGATTACAGGTGTCTTGGAGCATTGTGATGACAAGGGTCATGGAGCCTTGTGATGACAAGCCCGTGGAACGTTGTGATGGCAGTGTTCATGGAGCATTGTTATGACAGGGGTAATGGAGCATTGTGATGACAAGGGCATGGAACATTTGTCTGAAAAGTTTCATGGATTATTGTGATGAGAGTGGGCATGGAGCATTGTGATGACAAGGGCACGGAACACAGTGATCCATGGGTCATGGAGGATTGTAATGACAAGGGCATGGAGCATTGCGATGAGAAGGGCATCGAGCAGTGTGATGACAAGCACCATGGAGCTTTTTGATGACAATTGCATGGAACAATGTGATGAGAGGTTTCATGGAGTATTGTGATGACAATGGCATGGAGCATTGTGATGCCAAGGGTCATGGAGCTTTGTGATGACAAAGGTCATGGAGCATTTTGATGACAAGGGCGTGGTGCATTGTGATGAGAAGGGCAGGGAGCATTGTGATGACATTGTCATGGACCAATTTGATGAAAAGGGTCATGGAACATTTTGATGAGAGGCGTTATGTAACATTGTGATGTCAGGGGTCATGGAGCATTTTGATGAAAAGGGTCATGGAGCATTTTGATGACAGGGGTTATGGAACATTGTGATGTCAGGGATCATCGAACATTGTGATGATAAGTGCATGTAGCATTGTGATGACAGGAGTCATGGAACATTGTGATGACAGGGTTGAGGGAGTATTGTGATGAATAGTGATGTAACATTGTGATATCAGTGGTGAGAGAGCATTTTGATTTGAAGTGCATGGAGCATTGTGATGACAAGGTTTATGGAGCATTGTGATGACAAGTTTGTGGAGCACTGTGACGGCAAGCGCATGGTGCATTGTGATGACATGGGTCATGGAGCATTGTGCTGACAAGCGCATGGAGCATTGTGATGACAATGGTCATGGAGCATTGTGCTGAGAAAGGCATAGAGCATTGTGATGACAAAGGTCAAAGAGCATTGTGATGAAAAGTTCATGAAGCATTGTGGTTAAAATGGTCACAGAGACTGTTGATGACAAGGGCATGGACCACTGTGATGACAAAGGTCATGAAGCCTTGTGATGACTGGAGTCACGGAGCATTGTCATGACAGGGGTCATGGAGCATTGTGATAACAAGGGCTTGGGGCATTGTGATGACAAGGGCATGGAGCATTGGTCTAATAAGTTTCATGGCTTATTGCGATGACAGTTGGAATGGCGCATTGTGATGACAAGGGCATGGAGCATTGTGATGACCAGGTCATTCATTATTGTGAAGACAGGTGTCAGGGAGCATTGTGATGACATATGTAATGGCCCATTGTGATGACAATGCCATGGAGCATTGTGATGCCAAGTGTCATGGAGGATTCTGATGACAAAGGTAATGGAGCATTGTGATGACAATGGCTTGGAGCATTGTGATGACAAGGGTCAGGGAGCATTGTGCTGACAAGTGCATGGAAAATTGTGATGACAAGGGACATGGAGCATTCTGATGACAAGCTTGTGGAGTATTTTGATGACAATGGCATGGAGCATTGTGATGAAAATGGCATGGTGCATTTTGATGAAAAAGGCATGGAGCCTTTTTGTGACAGGGTTCAAGGAGCATTCTGACGACAAGTGTCAGGGAGCATTGTGATGACAAGTGTATCGAGAATTGTGATGACAAAGGTCATGGAGCATTGTGATGAAAAGGGCATGGAGTATTGTGATGACAGGCATCATGGAGCATTGTGATGACAAGTGTTATGGAACATTGTGATCACAAGGGTTTGGAGCATTGTGATGACAGAGGTCATGGATCATTTTGATTTCAAGGAGCATGGAGCATTGTGATGACAAGGGCATGGAGCAATGTGATCCCAAGGTTCATGGAGGATTGTGATGGCAATGGTAATGGAGTATTGTGATGACAAGTGCATAGAACATTGTAATGACAAGGTCATGTAGCATTTTGCTGACAAAGGCATGGAGCATTGTGATGACAGGTGTCATGGAGCACTGTGATGACAAGCGTCACGGAGCATTGTGATTACAGGGGTCATGGAGCATTGGGATGACAAGGGCATGCATCATTGTGATGACAAGTGTCATGGAGCATTGGGCTGAGAATGTTCATGGAGTATTGTGATGACAGGGGTCATGGAGCATTGTGATGACTAGGGAATGGAGCACTGTGATGACAAGAGTCCCGGATCATTGTGTTGTCAGGTGATATTGAGCGTTGTGATGACTGTGGTCATGGAGAATTGTGATGATATTGCTCATGGAGCATTGTGATGAGAAGGTCATGGAGCATTGGGCTGAAAATATTCATGGAGTATTGTGATGACAGGGGTCATGGAGCATTGTGATGATAAGGGAATGGGGCATTTTGATGACAATGTCCTGGAGCATTGTGATGAGAAGACCATGGAGCCTTGTGATGACAAGTCTCATGGAGCATTCTGATGAAAAGGGGCATGGACCATTGTGATTACAGGGGTCTTGGAGCATTGTGATGACAAGGGCATGGAGCATTGTGATGAGAAGGCCATGGAGCATTCTGATGACATGCATCATGGAACTTTGTGATGACAAGGGCATGGAGCATTTTGATTACAGGGGTCTTGGAGCATTGTGATGAAAATGGCATGGATTATTGTGATGAAAAAGGCATGGAGCCTTGTCATGAAAGGGTTCAGGGAGCATACTGATGGCAAGAGTCAGGGAGCATTGTGATTACATGTGCATTGCGCATTGTGATGACAAATGTCATGGGGCATTGTGATGAGAAGTCCATGGATAATTGTGATGAGTAGCGTCATGGGGTATTGTGATGACAAGTGTTATGGAACATTGTGATCACAAGGGTTTGGAGCATTGTGATGACAGAGGTCATGGAACATTTTGATTTCATTGTGATGACAAGAGCATGAAGCATTATGATGATGGGCATGGTGCATTGTGATGACAGGGTTCATGGAGCATTGTGATGAAAGGTGGCATGGAGCTTTGGTCTGACAAGTTTCATGGATTATTTTGATGACAGTGGGCATGGCACATTGTGATGACAAGGGCATGGAGCATTGTGATAACAAGGTCATGGAGTATTGTGAAGACAGGTGTCAGGGAGCATTGTGATGACATATGTCATGTTCCATTGTGATGACAATAGCACGGAGCATTGTGATGCCAAGTGTCATGGAGGATTGTTGTGACAAAGGTAAAGGAGCATTGTGATGATAAGCGCATGGAGCATTGAGATGACAAGGGCCATTGATAATTTTAATGTCCATGTCGTGAAACATTGTGATGACAAGCGCATGGAGCTTCCTATGACAGGGGTCATGGAGCATTGCGATGACAAGTGCATGGAGTATTGTTATGACAAGAGCATATAACATTGTGATGAGAAGTGCCATGGAGCATTGTGATGACAAGGACGTGGAGAATTGTGAGGACAAGGGACATTGAGCTTTGAGATGACCAGGGCATGGAGCATTGTGATGGCAAAACCGTGGAGCATTGTGATAAGAAGACCTTGGGTAATTGTGATGATGAGCATCATGGAGCACTGTAATGACAAGGGGCATGAAGCATTGTGATGACAGGTGTCAGGGAGCATTGTGATGACAGGGGTACGGAACATTGTGATGAAAAGTGCCATTGAGAATTTTGATGATAAAGTCGTGAAGCATTGTGATGACAAACACTTGGAGCTTGCTATGACAGGGGTCATGGAACATTGCAATGACAAGTGCATGGAGAATTGTGATGAAACGAGCATGTAACTTTGTGATGAGAAGTGTCATGTAGCATTGTGATGACAAGTACGTGGAGAATTGTTATGACAAGGGACATGGAGCATTGTGATAACCAGGGAATGGAGCATTTTGATGACAGGAGTCATGGAGCATTATTATGACAAGGGCCATGGTGCATTCTGATATAAGATATCACTTATGAAGGGACTGTAAACCTGGCTACATATGAACTGAATTAGGAAAGAGAACAGAGTCTCAGATTTAGAAAACACTCTTATGCTTGCTTAAGGGGGAAGGAGAGGTGGGGAGACACACAAAACCAGAGTTTTATATTAACACAGGTACCGTTCCATAATCCAAATACAGAAGAGACAAGCCCGACTCCTTCCTCAGTGAATGGGACTCAACACCCCTATTCCCCACAGAGAAATATATCTGACTAGTAAGGATCTTAAAACCTATGTATTGATATGTCTCCATAAGGGAACCAAGTGTGTCTAGAATGACATAAACACGGCAGTGAGAATAAGCTCAATCCCACTATAAAAAGGAATTTCAAAACAAAACAAAGAAACAGTGAAATTCTTACACAATACCTTCAGGGGTTCTGATGAAACTTGGAATGACCCTATCTACAACAACAGCTGGAAGTGGCATAAGGCTGTTCACTTGGGACTGAGAGGATTGGTGAGATTGGGTGTGAAAATGCAGACGCTTTAAAGCAATAATGCCTGCCACTGATTCCATGGTTCCCAACTCTCCAGGTAGAAGGGAATATCACTACAGTTATAACATGTATGGGAAACCTAGAGAATGGACACCCTCTGATGGTGAAAGGTTTCTAAAACTCTACTAATTTTTTTCTCTCCATGTGCTCCAGCTTGACATTCCAACTGCTTTAATATCAATCTCCCAACTTGGAGAGTCAGCCCCTATAACCTCCTGGTTCGCACAGTTGGCACATTGTGCAGAGGATATAAGGGAAGAGGGAGAACCAATGAGAGAGTAGCTGTAGGCATTTGGACGGCCACATGTCAGTCTAATTTCCCGTCATGAAGAAGAATTAACCAAACTCTGAGCCTGCCCCACACCCATAACTAGTATAGGTCCTGAAGCAAAATTGTGGGTTTGCGGTCAGCTCACAAAAACACAAGTTGAAAAATGGAGCTCAGGGGCACAGCAATTCACTAACTTGCAGAGTTATAGAGGACTACTCTCTTCCAAAAATCTGTTGAGGAGAAGCCATGAGGTGGACTTGAAAATGAGGGAGATTTGCACGAAACAGATTTCCAGAAGTACATTGGAATAGCCTTTAAACACAGGAAAAGCATCACAACTTCGACAGTTATGGAATTGTCCATAAAGGGCGCATGTGTTTTCTCCTGAATATATTCAGGAGAAAACGCATACACCCATTTTGGCCAACCAAGCAACCGCACAATGCAAATCTGCACTACAAAGAAGTATCACTTCCCACCAGTCAAAAGGGATATCCGTAAAATGTGTAAAAACCAGAAAGGCAAGAGGGGCTCTGGAGAACAGGGAGCCTTGTTATGCTGATGGGTGGGATGTAGATTGCCAACAGTCACTCTGGAGGAGTGCATTGTGTTCCCTAAAAGAATTACTCAACAGAGCTTCACAACCTAAGGCACTTCCAGTCATGGGAATATACCTTGGGAAAATTGAAAATCAATAAGACACAGCCAACCCAAAATATAGGGCAGCACTGCTTACAAGAACCTCGACTTCGGGACACCTTAAATAACCCAGGAAAGACAAAAATGGTAAAGAAATTGTGGTACATACGTATGATGGAATATCCCTCAGCCATGAAGTCAATGTCATAAGGCCAGTAGCAGCATAATGATGGGATTCATGTACCATGATTCTAACTGAAAAAATCACACAGAAAAAGAAACTTATCATAAGATATCACTTATGAAGGGTGTATAAACATGGCTACACATGGAATGAATTAGGAAAGGGAACAGAGTCTCATATATAGAAAACACTCTTATGCATGCTTAAGGGGAAAGCAGAGGTGGGGTGATGAATAAAGCCAGAGTTTGATATTAGCACAGGTACGGTTCCATAATCCAAATACAGAATAGACAAGACCTACTACTTCCTCTGTGAACGGGACTCAAAACCCCATATTTCCTGCAGAGGAATATATCTGACTAGTAAGAATCTTAAAACTTATGTATTGATATGTCTCCGTAAGGGAATCAAGTGTGTCTAGACTGGCATAAACATGGCAGCGAGAATCAGCTCAAACCCACTATAAAAAGGAATTTCAAAAACAAAACAAAAAAACTGGGAAATTCATTACAATTCCTTCAGGGTCTGTGATGAAACCTGGAATGACCCTATCTACAATGACAGTTGGATGTGGCATAAGGAGGGACACTAGGGACTGAGAAGATTGATGAGATTGGGTGAGCAAATGCAGACCCTTTAAAGCAATAATGCATGGCACCCATTTCATGGGTTTCAACTCTCCAGGTTGAAGGGAATATTACTATAGTTATAACATGTACGGGGAACGTAGAGAACGGACACACTGTGAATACGAAAGGTTTCTAAAACTCAACGAATAGTCCCTCTCCTGGTGCTCCGGTTTGACTTTCCATCTGCTTTACTATCAATCTCCCAACTTGGAGAGACAGCCCCTTTAACCTCCTGGTTCGCACAGGTTGCCAATTTGGCAGAGGATGAAAGGGAAGAGGGAGAACCAATGAGAGAGTAGCTGTTAGGCATTTGGACGGGCACATATCACTCTAACTTCCCGACAGGAAGAAGAATTAACCAAAGTCTCAGCCACCCACCGGGAACCAGTATAGGTCCTGAACCAAAATTTTGGACTTTCGGACCGCTCACCAAAAATGAGTTGAAAAATGGAGCTCAGGGGCACAGCAATTCACAAACTGGCCGAGTAATAAAGGACAACTATCGTCCAAAAATCTGTTGAGGGAAGGCAAAGAGGCGGACTTGAAAGCGAGGCAGAATAGCAGGAAACAGATTTCAAGAGGTACGTTGGAATCGCCTTTAAAGCACAGGAAGAGGGGCACAACTTCGACAATGATGCACTTGGCCAAAAAGGGCGTATGCGTTTTCTCCTGAATATATTCAGGAGAAAACGCATACGCCCTTTCAGGCCAAGCAAGCAAGCGGGCATGCAAATCTGCACTACAAAGAAGTATCACTTCCCACCGGTCAAAAGGGACATCCACAAAATGTGTAAAAACCAGAAAGGAAAGACAGGCCCTGGAGAACAGGGAGCCTTGTTATGCTGATGGGCGGGATGTAAATTGCCAACTGCCTCTCTGGAGGAGTGCATTGTGTTCCCTAAAACAAGTAAAGAACAGAGCTACAGAGCCAAGGGCACTTCCAATCTTGGGAATATACCTTGGGAAATCTGAAAATCAATAAGACAGAGCCGCTGCAAAATTTAGGGCTGCACTGCTTACAAGGACCTCAACTTGGGTACACCTTAAATATCCCAGGAAATATAAAAATGGTTCAAAAAATTGTGGTACTTACGTACGATGGAATATCCCTCAGCCATGAAATCAATGTCATAAGACCATTAGCAGCAAAATGGGTGGATTCAGGTACGATGATTCTAAGTGAAATAAGTCACACAGAAAAAGAAACTTATCATAAGATATCACTTATGAAGATCCTGTAAACATGGCTACACTTGAACTGAGTTAGGAAAGAGAACAGTGTCTCACATTTAGAAAACACTCTTATTCCTGCTTAAGGGGGAAGGAGAGGTGGGGTGATGCATAAAACCAGAGTTTGATATAAGCACAGGTACCGTTCCAAAAACCAACTATGGAAGAGACAAGACCTACACCTTCCTCAGTGAAAGGGACTCAAAACCCCATATTTCCCGCAGAGGAATATATCTGACTAGTAAGAATCTTAAAACCTATGTATTGATATGTCTCTGTAAGGGAATCAAGTGTGCCTAGGCTGGCATAAACATGGAAGGGAGAATCAGCTCAAACCCACTATAAAAAGGAATTTCAAAAACAAAACAAAAAAACTGGGAAATTCTTTACAATTCCTTCAGTGACTCTGATGAAACCGGGAATGACCCTATCTACAACGACAGCTGGATGTGGCATAAGGGTGGACACTTGGGACTGAGAGGATTGGTGAGATTGGGTGAGCAAATGCAGACCGTTTAAAGCAATAATGCATGGCACCCATTCCATGGGTCCCAACTCTCCAGGTTGAAGGGAATATTACTACAGCTATAACATGTACGGGAAACCTAGAGAACGGACACACTGTGAATACGAAAGGTTTCTATAACTCAACGAATAGTCCCTCTCCTGGTGCTCCGGTTTGACTTTCCATCTGCGTTACTATCAACCTCCCAACTTGGAGAGACAGCCCCTTTAACCTCCTGGTTCCCACAGGTTGCCAATTTGGCAGAGGATGAAAGGGAAGAGGGAGAACCAATGAGAGAGTAGCTGTTAGGCATTTGGACGGGCACATATCACTGTAATTTCCTGGCAGGAAGAAGAATTAACCAAAGTCTCAGCCCCCCACCGGGAACCAGCATAGGTCCTGAACCAAAATTTTGGACTTGCGGTCAGCTCACCAAAAACGAGTTGAAAAATGGAGCTCAGGGGCACAGCAATTCACAAACTGGCCGAGTAATAAAGGACAACTATCGTCCAAAAATCTGTTGAGGGAAGGCAACGAGGCGGACTTGAAAGCGAGGCAGAATAGCAGGAAACAGATTTCAAGAGGTACGTTGGAATCGCCTTTAAAGCACTGGAAGAAGGGCACAACTTCGAAAATGATGCACTTGGCCAAAAAGGGCGTATGCGTTTTCTCCTGAATATATTCAGGAGAAAACGCATACGCCCTTTTTGGCCAAGCAAGCAAGCGGGCAATGCAAATCTGCACTACAAAGAAGTAACACTTCCCACCGGTCAAAAGGGACATCCACAAAATGTGTAAAAACCAGAAAGGCAAGACAGGCCCTGGAGAACAGGGAGCCTTTTTATGCTGATGGGCGGGATGTAAATTGCCAACTGCCTCTCTGGAGGAGTGCATTGTGTTCCCTAAAACAAGTAAACAACAGAGCTACAGAGCCAAGGGCACTTCCAGTCTAGGGAATATACCTTGGGAAAACTAAAAATCAATAAGACACAGCCACCCCAAAATTTAGGGCTGCACTGCTTAAAAGGACCTCAACTTGGGTACACCTTAAATATCCCAGGAAATATAAAAATGGTTCAAAAAATTGTGGTACTTACGTACGATGGAATATCCCTCAACCATGAAATCAATGTCATAAGACCAGTAGCAGCAAAATGGGTGGATTCAGGTACGATGATTCTAAGTGAAATAAGTCACACAGAAAAAGACACTTATCATAAGATATCACTCATGAAGATCCTGTAAACATGGCTACACTTGAACTGAGTTAGGAAAGAGAACAGAGTCTCACATTTAGAAAACACTCTTATGCCTGCTTAAGGGGGAAGGAGAGGTGGGGTGATGCATAAAACCAGAGTTTGATATAAGCACAGGTACCGTTCCAAAAACCAACTATGGAATAGACAAGACCTACACTTTCTTCAGTGAAAGGGTCTCAAAACCCCTTATTTCCTGCACAGGAATATATCTGACTACTAAGAATCTTAAAACCTATGTATTGATATGTCTCCATAAGGGAATCAAGTGTGTCTAGACTGGCATAAACATGGCAGCGAGAATCAGCTCAAAACCAGTATAAAAAGGAATTTCAAAAACAAATCAAAAAACTGGGAAATTCATTACAATTCCTTCAGGGTCTCCGATGAAACCTGGAATGACCCTATGTACAATGACAGCTGGATGTGGCCTAAGGCTGGACACTTTGGACTGAGACGATTGGTGAGATTGGGTGAGCAAATGCAGACCCTTTAAAGCGATAATGCATGGCACCCATTCCATGGGTCCCAACTCTCCAGGTTGAAGGGAATATTTCTACAGCTATGACATGTATGGGAAACCTAGAGAACGGACACACAGTGAATACGAAAAGTTTCTAAAACTCAACGAATAGTCCCTCTCCTGTTGCTTCGGTTTGACTTTCCATATGCTTTACTATTAATCTCCCAACTTGGAGAGACAACCCATTTAACCTCCTGGTTCGCACAGGTTTGCAATTTGGCAGAGGATGAAAGGGAAGAGGGAGAACCAATGAGAGAGTAGCTGTTAGGCATTTGGACGGGCACATGTCACTCTAATTTCCAGGCAGGAAGAAGAATTAACCAAAGTTCAGCCACCCACCAGGAACCAGTATAGGTCCTGAGCCAAAATTTCGGACTTTCAGTCAGCTAACAAAAAACGAGTTGAAAAATGGAGCTCAGGGGCACAGCAATTCACAAACTGGCCGAGTAATAAAGGACAACTATCGTTCAAAAATCTTTTGAGGGAGGACAAAGAACCGGACTTGAAAGCGAGGCAGAATAAGAAAAAACAGATTTCAAGAGGTACGTTGGCATCGGTTTTAAAGCACAGGAAGAGGCGCACAACATCGACAATGATGCACTTGGCCAAAAAGGGCGTATGCATTTTCTCCTGAATATATTCAGGAGAAAACACATACGCCCTTTTTGGCCAAGCAAGCAAGCGGGCAATGCAAATCTGCACTACAAAGAAGTATCACTTCCCACCCGTCAAAAGGGACATCCACAAAATGTGTAAAAACCAGAAAGACAAGACAGGCCCTGGAGAACAGGGAGCCTTGTTATGCTGATGGGCGGGATGTAAATTGCCAACTGCCTCTCTGGAGGAGTGAATAGTGTTCCCTAAAACAAGTAAAGAACAGAGATACAGAGCCAAGGGCACTTCCAGTCTAGGGAATATACCATGGGTAAACCAAAAATCAATAAGACAGGGCCACCCCAAAATTTAGGGCTGCACTGCTTACAAGGACCTCAACTTGGGTACACCTTAAATATCCCAGGAAATATAAAAATGGTTCAAAAAATTGTGGTACTTACGTACGATGGAATATCCCTCAGCCATGAAATCAATGTCATAAGACCAGTAGCAGCAAAATGGGTGGATTCAGGTACGATGATTCTAAGTGAAATGAGTCACACAGAAAAAGAAACTTATCATAAGATATCACTTATGAAGATCCTGTAAACATGGCTACACTTGAACTGAGTTAGGAAAGAGAACAGTGTCTCACATTTAGAAAACACTCTTATGCCTGCTTAAGGGGGAAGGAGAGGTGGGGTGATGCATAAAACCAGAGTTTGATATAAGCACAGGTACCGTTCCAAAAACCAACTTTGGAATAGACAAGACCTACACCTTCCTAAGTGAAAGGGACTCAAAACCCCATATTTCCCTCAGAGGAATATATCTGACTAGTAAGAATCTTAAAACCTATGTATTGATATGTCTCTGTAAGGGAATCAAGTGTGTCTAGACTGGCATAAACATGGCAGCGAGAATCAGCTCAAACCCACTATAAAAAGGAATTTCAAAAACAAAACAAAAAAACTGGGAAATTCTTTACAATTCCTTCAGGGTCTCTGATGAAACCTGGAATGACCCTATCTACAATGCCAGCTGGATGTGGCATAAGGAGGGACACTTGGGACTGAGACGATTGGTGAGATTGGGTGAGCAAATGCAGACCCTTTAAAGCACATATGCCTGGCACCCATTCCATGGGTCCCAACTCTCCAGGTTGAAGGGAATATTACTACAGCTATAACATGTACGGGAAACCAGAGAACGGACACACTGTGAATACGAAAGGTTTCTAATACTCAACGAATAGTCCCTCTCCTGGTGCTCCGGTTTGACTTTCCATCTGCTTTACTATCAACCTCCCAACTTGGAGAGACAGCCTCTTTAACCTCCTGGTTCGCACAGGTTTCCAATTTGGCAGAGGATGAAAAGGAAGAGGGAGAACCAATGAGAGAGTAGCTGTTAGGCATTTGGACGGGCACATATCACTCTAACTTCCAGGCAGGAAGAAGAATTAACCAAAGTCTCAGCCCCCCAACAGGAGCCAGCATAGGTCCTGAAGCAAAATGTTGGACTTGAGGTCAGCTCACCAAAAACGAGTTGAAAAATGGAGCTCAGGGGCACAGCAATTCACAAACGGGCCGAGTAATAAAGGACAACTATCATCCAAAAATCTGTTGAGGGAAGGAAACGAGGCGGACTTGAAAGTGAGGCAGAAGAGCAGGAAACAGATTTCAAGAGGTACGTTGGAATCGCGTTTAAAGCACAGGAAGAGGGGCACAACTTCGACAATGGTGCACTTGGCCAAAAAGGGCGTATGCGTTTTCTGCAGAATATATTCAGGAGAAAACGCATAAGCCCTTTTTGGCCAAGCAAGAAAGCGGGCAATGCAAATCTGCACTACAAAGAAGTATCACTTCCCACCGGTCAAAAGGGACATCCACAAAATGTGTAAAAACCAGAAAGGCAAGACAGACCCTGGAGAACAGGGAGCCTTGTTATGCTGATGGGTGGGATGTAAATTGCCACCTGCCTCTCTGGAGGAGTACATTGTGTTCCCTAAAACAAGTAAACAACAGAGCTACAGAGCCAAGGGCACTTCCAGTCTAGCGAATATACTTTGGGAAAACTGAAAATCAATAAGACAGAGCCACCCCAAAATTTAGGGCTGCACTGCTTACAAGAACCTCAACTTGGGTACACCTTAAATATCCCAGGAAATATAAAAATGGTTCAAAAAATTTTGGTATTTACGTACGACCGAATGTCCCTCAGCCATGAAATCAATGTCATAAGACCAGTAGCAGCAAAATGGGTAGGTTCAGGTACGATGATTCTAAGTGAAATAAGTCACACAGAAAAAGGAACTTATCATAAGATATCACTTATGAAGATCCTGTAAACATGGCTACGCTTGAACTGAGTTAGGAAAGAGAACAGTGTCTCACATTTAGAAAACACTCTTATGCCTGCTTAAGGGGGAAGGAGAGGTGGGGTGATGCATAAAACCAGAGTTTGATATAAGCACAGGTACCGTTCCAAAAACCAACTATGGAATAGACAAGACCTACACCTTCCTCAGTGAAAGGGACTCAAAACACCATATTTCCCGCAGAGGAATATATCTGACTAGTAAGAATCTTAAAACCTATGTATTGATATGTCTCCGTAAGGGAATCAAGTGTGTCTAGACTGGGATAAATATGGCAGCGAGAATCAGCTCAAACCCACTATAAAAAGGAATTTCAAAAATAAAACAAAAAAACCTGGAAATTCTTTACAATTCCTTCAGGGTCTCTGATGAAACCTGAAATAACCCTATCTACAATGACAGCTGTATGTGGCATAAGGCTGGACACTTGGGACTGAGAGGATTGGTGAGATTGGGTGAGCAAATGAAGACCCTTTAAAGCAATAATGCATGGCACACATTCCATGGGTCCCAACTCTCCAGGTTGAAGGGAATATTATTACAGATATAACATGTACGGGAATCCTAGAGAACGGACACACTGTGAATACGAAAGGTTTCTAAAACTCAACGAATAGCCCCTATCCTGGTGTTCCGTTTTGACTTTCCATCTGCTTTACTATCAACCTCCCAACTTGGAGAGACAGCCCCTTTAACCTCCTGGTTCGCACAGGTTTCCAATTTGGCAGAGGATGAAAGGGAAGAGGGAGAACCAATGAGAGAGTAGCTGTTAGGCATTTGGACGGGCACATATCACTGTAATTTCCCGGCAGGAAGAAGAATTAAACAAAGTCTCAGCCACCCACCGGGAACCATTATAGGTCCTGAACCAAAATTTTGGACTTGCGGTCAGCTCACCAAAAACGAGTTGAAAAATGGAGCACAGGGGCACAGCATTTCACAAACTGGCCGAGTAATAAAGGACAACTATCGTCCAAAAATCTGTTGAGGAAAGGCAAGGAGGCAGACTTGAAATCGAGGCAGAATAGAAGGAAACAGATTTCAAGAGGTACATTGGAATCGCCTTTAAAGCACAGGAAGAGGGGCACAACTTCGACAATGATGCACTTGGTCAAAAAGGGCGTATGCGTTTTCTCCTGAATATATTCAGGAGAAAACGCATACGCCCTTTTTGGCCAAGCAAGCAAGCGGGCAATGCAAATCTGCACTACAAAGAAGTATCACTTCCCACCGGTCAAAAGGGACATCCACAAAATGTGTAAAAACCAGAAAGGCAAGACAGGCCCTGGAGAACAGGGAGCCTTGTTATGCTGATGGGCGGGATGTAAATTGCCAACTGCCTCTCTGGAGGAGTGCATTGTGTTCCCTAAAACAAGTAAACAACAGAGCTACAGAGCCAAGGGCACTTCCAGTCTAGGGAATATACCTTGGGAAAACTGAAAATCAATAAGACAGAGCCACCCCAAAATTTAGGGCTGCACTGCTTACAAGGACCTCAACTTTGATACACCTTAAGTATCCCAGGAAATATAAAAAAGGTTCAAAAAATTTTGGTACTTACTTACGATGGAATATCCCTCAGCCATGAAATCAATGTCATAAGACCAGTAGCAGCAAAATGGGCGGATTCAGGTACGATGATTCTAAGTGAAATAAGTCACACAGAAAAAGAAACTTATCATAAGATATCACTTATGAAGATTCTGTAAACATGGCTACACTTGAACTGAGTTAGGAAAGAGAACAGTGTCTCACATTTAGAAAACACTCTTATGCCTGCTTAAGGGGGAAGGAGAGGTGGGGTGATGCATAAAACCAGAGTTTGATATAAGCACAGGTACCGTTCCAAAAACCAACTATTGAATAGACAAGACCTACACCTTCCTCAGTGAAAGGGACTCAAAACCCCATATTTCCCGCAGAGGAATATATCTCACTAGTAAGAATCTTAAAACCTATGTATTTATATGTGTCCATAAGGGAATCAAGTGTGTCTAGACTGGCATAAGCATGGCAGCGAGAATCAGCTCAAACCCACTCTAAAAAGGAATTTCAAAAACAAAACGAAAAAACTGGGAAATTCTTTACAATTCCTTCAGGGTCTCTGATGAAACCTGGAATGACCCTATCTACAACGACAGCTGGATGTGGCATAAGGCTGGACACTTGGGACTGAGAGGATTGGTTAGATTGGGTGAGCAAGTGCAGACCCTTTAAAACACAAATACCTGGCACACATTCCATGGGTCCCAACTCTCCAGGTTGAAGGGAATATTACTACAGCTGCAACATGTATGGGAAACCTAGAGAACGGACACACTGTCAATACGAAAGGTTTCTAAAACTCAACGAATTGTCCCTCTCCTGGTGCTACGGTTTGACTTTCCATCTGCTTTACTATCAACCTCCCAACTTGGAGAGACAGCCCCTTTAACCTCCTGGTTCGCACAGGTTGCCAATTTGGCAGAGGATGAAAGGGAAGAGGGAGAACCAATGAGAGAGTAGCTGTTAGGCATTTGGACGGGCACATATCACTGTAATTTCCCGGCAGGAAGAAGAATTAACCAAGGTCTCAGCCACCCACCGGGAACCAGTATAGGTCCTGAACCAAAATTTTGGACTTGCGGTCAGCTCACCAAAAACGAGTTGAAAAATGGAGCTCAGGGGCACAGCAATTCACAAACTGGCCGAGTAATAAAGGACAACTATCGTCCAAAAATCTGTTGAGGGAAGGCAACGAGGCGGACTTGAAAGCGAGGCAGAATAGCAGGAAACAGATTTCAAGAGGTACGTTGGAATCGCCTTTAAAGCACAGGAAGAGGGGCACAATTTCGACAATGATGCACTTGGCCAAAAATTGCGTATGTGTTTTCCCCTGAATATATTCAGGAGAAAACGCATACGCCCTTTTTGGCCAAGCAAGCAAGCGGGCAATGCAAATCTGGACTACAAAGAAGTATCACTTCCCACCGGTCAAAAGGGACATCCACAAAATGTGTAAAAACCAGAAAGGCAAGACAGGCCCTGGAGAACAGGGAGCCTTGTTATGCTGATGGGCGGGATGTAAATTGCCAACTGCCTCTCTGGAGCAGTACATTGTGTTCCCTAAAACAAGTAAACAACAGAGCTACAGAGCCAAGGGCACTTCCAGTCTAGGGAATATACCTTGGGAAAACTGAAAATCAATAAGACAGAGCCACCCCAAAATTTAGGGCTGCACTGCTTACAAGGACCTCAACTTGGGTACACCTTAAATATCCCAGGAAATATAAAAATGGTTCAAAAAATTGTGGGACTTACGTACGATGGAATATCCCTCAGCCATGAAATCAATGTCATAAGACCAGTAGCAGCAAAAAGGGTGGATTCAGGTACGATGATTCTAAGTGAAATAAGTCACACAGAAAAAGAAACTTATCATAAGATATCACTTATGAAGATCCTGTAAACATGGCTACACTTGAACTGAGTTAGGAAAGAGAACAGTGTCTCACATTTAGAAAACACTCTTATGCCTGCTTAAGGGGGAAGGAGAGGTGGGGTGATGCATAAAACCAGAGTTTGATATAAGCACAGGTACCATTCCAAAAACCAACTATGGAATAGACAAGACCTACACCTTACTCAGTGAAAGGGACTCAAAACCCCATATTTCCCGCAGAGGAATATATCTGACTAGTAAGAATCTTAAAACCTATGTATTGATATGTCTCCGTAAGGGAATCAAGTGTGTCTAGACTGGCATAAACATGGCAGCGAGAATCAGCTCAAACCCACTATAAAAAGGAATTTCAAAAACAAAACAAAAAAACTGGGAAATTCTTTACAATTCCTTCAGGGTCTCTGATGAAACCTGGAATGACCCTATCTACAATGACAGCTGGATGTGGCATAAGGCTGGACACTTGGGACTGAGAGGATGGGTGAGATTGGGTGAGCAAATACAGACGCTTTAAAGCAATAATGCATGGCACCCATTCCATGGGTCCCAACTCTCCTGGTTGAAGGGAATATTACTACAGTTATAACATGTACGGGAAACCTAGAGAACGGACACACTGTGAATACGAAAGGTTTCTAAAACTCAACGAATAATCCCTCTCCGGGTGCTCCGGTTTGACTTTCCATCTGCTTTACTATCAACCTCCCAACTTGGAGAGACAGCCCCTTTAACCTCCTGGTTCGCACAGGTTGCCAATTTGGCAGAGGATGAAAGGGAAGAGGGAGAACCAATGAGAGAGTAGCTGTTAGGCATATGGACGGGCACATATCACTGTAATTTCCCGGCAGGAAGAAGAATTAACCAAAGTCTCAGCCACCCACCGGGTACAAGCATAGGTCCTGAACCAAAATTTTGGACATGCGGTCAGCTCACCAAAAACGAGTTGAAAAATGGAGCTCAGTCAGGGGCACAGCAATTCACAAACTGGCCGAGTAATAAAGAACAGCTATCGTCCAAAAATCTGCTGAGGGAAGGCAACGAGGCAGACTTGAAAGCGAGGCAGAATAGCAGGAAATAGATTTCAAGAGGTACGTTGGAATCGCCTTTAAAGCACAGGAAGAGGGGCACAACTTCGACAATGATGCACTTGGCCAAAAAGGGCGTATGCGTTTTCTCGTGAATATATTCAGGAGAAAACGCATACACCCTTTTTGGCCAAGCAAGCAAGCGGGCAATGCAAATCTGCACTACAAAGAAGTATCACTTCCCACCGGTCAAAAGGGACATCCACAAAATGTGTAAAAACCAGAAAGGCAAGACAGGTCCTGGAGAACAGGGAGCCTTCTTATGCTGATGGGCGGGATGTAAATTGCCAACTGCCTCTCTGGAGGAGTGCATTGTGTTCCCTAAAACAAGTAAACAACAGAGCTACAGAGCCAAGGGCACTTCCAGTCTAGGGAATATACCTTGGGAAAACTGAAAATCAATAAGACAGAGCCACCCCAAAATTTAGGGCTGCACTGCTTACAAGGACCTCAACTTTGATACACCTTAAGTATCCCAGGAAATATAAAAAAGGTTCAAAAAATTTTGGTACTTACTTACGATGGAATATCCCTCAGCCATGAAATCAATGTCATAAGACCAGTAGCAGCAAAATGGGCGGATTCAGGTACGATGATTCTAAGTGAAATAAGTCACACAGAAAAAGAAACTTATCATAAGATATCACTTATGAAGATTCTGTAAACATGGCTACACTTGAACTGAGTTAGGAAAGAGAACAGTGTCTCACATTTAGAAAACACTCTTATGCCTGCTTAAGGGGGAAGGAGAGGTGGGGTGATGCATAAAACCAGAGTTTGATATAAGCACAGGTACCGTTCCAAAAACCAACTATTGAATAGACAAGACCTACACCTTCCTCAGTGAAAGGGACTCAAAACCCCATATTTCCCGCAGAGGAATATATCTCACTAGTAAGAATCTTAAAACCTATGTATTTATATGTGTCCATAAGGGAATCAAGTGTGTCTAGACTGGCATAAGCATGGCAGCGAGAATCAGCTCAAACCCACTCTAAAAAGGAATTTCAAAAACAAAACGAAAAAACTGGGAAATTCTTTACAATTCCTTCAGGGTCTCTGATGAAACCTGGAATGACCCTATCTACAACGACAGCTGGATGTGGCATAAGGCTGGACACTTGGGACTGAGAGGATTGGTTAGATTGGGTGAGCAAGTGCAGACCCTTTAAAACACAAATACCTGGCACACATTCCATGGGTCCCAACTCTCCAGGTTGAAGGGAATATTACTACAGCTGCAACATGTATGGGAAACCTAGAGAACGGACACACTGTCAATACGAAAGGTTTCTAAAACTCAACGAATTGTCCCTCTCCTGGTGCTACGGTTTGACTTTCCATCTGCTTTACTATCAACCTCCCAACTTGGAGAGACAGCCCCTTTAACCTCCTGGTTCGCACAGGTTGCCAATTTGGCAGAGGATGAAAGGGAAGAGGGAGAACCAATGAGAGAGTAGCTGTTAGGCATTTGGACGGGCACATATCACTGTAATTTCCCGGCAGGAAGAAGAATTAACCAAGGTCTCAGCCACCCACCGGGAACCAGTATAGGTCCTGAACCAAAATTTTGGACTTGCGGTCAGCTCACCAAAAACGAGTTGAAAAATGGAGCTCAGGGGCACAGCAATTCACAAACTGGCCGAGTAATAAAGGACAACTATCGTCCAAAAATCTGTTGAGGGAAGGCAACGAGGCGGACTTGAAAGCGAGGCAGAATAGCAGGAAACAGATTTCAAGAGGTACGTTGGAATCGCCTTTAAAGCACAGGAAGAGGGGCACAATTTCGACAATGATGCACTTGGCCAAAAATTGCGTATGTGTTTTCCCCTGAATATATTCAGGAGAAAACGCATACGCCCTTTTTGGCCAAGCAAGCAAGCGGGCAATGCAAATCTGGACTACAAAGAAGTATCACTTCCCACCGGTCAAAAGGGACATCCACAAAATGTGTAAAAACCAGAAAGGCAAGACAGGCCCTGGAGAACAGGGAGCCTTGTTATGCTGATGGGCGGGATGTAAATTGCCAACTGCCTCTCTGGAGCAGTACATTGTGTTCCCTAAAACAAGTAAACAACAGAGCTACAGAGCCAAGGGCACTTCCAGTCTAGGGAATATACCTTGGGAAAACTGAAAATCAATAAGACAGAGCCACCCCAAAATTTAGGGCTGCACTGCTTACAAGGACCTCAACTTGGGTACACCTTAAATATCCCAGGAAATATAAAAATGGTTCAAAAAATTGTGGGACTTACGTACGATGGAATATCCCTCAGCCATGAAATCAATGTCATAAGACCAGTAGCAGCAAAAAGGGTGGATTCAGGTACGATGATTCTAAGTGAAATAAGTCACACAGAAAAAGAAACTTATCATAAGATATCACTTATGAAGATCCTGTAAACATGGCTACACTTGAACTGAGTTAGGAAAGAGAACAGTGTCTCACATTTAGAAAACACTCTTATGCCTGCTTAAGGGGGAAGGAGAGGTGGGGTGATGCATAAAACCAGAGTTTGATATAAGCACAGGTACCATTCCAAAAACCAACTATGGAATAGACAAGACCTACACCTTACTCAGTGAAAGGGACTCAAAACCCCATATTTCCCGCAGAGGAATATATCTGACTAGTAAGAATCTTAAAACCTATGTATTGATATGTCTCCGTAAGGGAATCAAGTGTGTCTAGACTGGCATAAACATGGCAGCGAGAATCAGCTCAAACCCACTATAAAAAGGAATTTCAAAAACAAAACAAAAAAACTGGGAAATTCTTTACAATTCCTTCAGGGTCTCTGATGAAACCTGGAATGACCCTATCTACAATGACAGCTGGATGTGGCATAAGGCTGGACACTTGGGACTGAGAGGATGGGTGAGATTGGGTGAGCAAATACAGACGCTTTAAAGCAATAATGCATGGCACCCATTCCATGGGTCCCAACTCTCCTGGTTGAAGGGAATATTACTACAGTTATAACATGTACGGGAAACCTAGAGAACGGACACACTGTGAATACGAAAGGTTTCTAAAACTCAACGAATAATCCCTCTCCGGGTGCTCCGGTTTGACTTTCCATCTGCTTTACTATCAACCTCCCAACTTGGAGAGACAGCCCCTTTAACCTCCTGGTTCGCACAGGTTGCCAATTTGGCAGAGGATGAAAGGGAAGAGGGAGAACCAATGAGAGAGTAGCTGTTAGGCATATGGACGGGCACATATCACTGTAATTTCCCGGCAGGAAGAAGAATTAACCAAAGTCTCAGCCACCCACCGGGTACAAGCATAGGTCCTGAACCAAAATTTTGGACATGCGGTCAGCTCACCAAAAACGAGTTGAAAAATGGAGCTCAGTCAGGGGCACAGCAATTCACAAACTGGCCGAGTAATAAAGAACAGCTATCGTCCAAAAATCTGTTGAGGGAAGGCAACGAGGCAGACTTGAAAGCGAGGCAGAATAGCAGGAAATAGATTTCAAGAGGTACGTTGGAATCGCCTTTAAAGCACAGGAAGAGGGGCACAACTTCGACAATGATGCACTTGGCCAAAAAGGGCGTATGCGTTTTCTCGTGAATATATTCAGGAGAAAACGCATACACCCTTTTTGGCCAAGCAAGCAAGCGGGCAATGCAAATCTGCACTACAAAGAAGTATCACTTCCCACCGGTCAAAAGGGACATCCACAAAATGTGTAAAAACCAGAAAGGCAAGACAGGTCCTGGAGAACAGGGAGCCTTCTTATGCTGATGGGCGGGATGTAAATTGCCAACTGCCTCTCTGGAGGAGTGCATTGTGTTCCCTAAAACAAGTAAACAACAGAGCTACAGAGCCAAGGGCACTTCCAGTCTAGGGAATATACCTTGGGAAAACTGAAAATCAATAAGACAGAGCCACCCCAAAATTTAGGGCTGCACTGCTTACAAGGACCTCAACTTGGGTACACCTTAAATATCCCAGGAAATATAAAAATGGTTCAAAAAATTGTGGGACTTACGTACGATGGAATATCCCTCATCCATGAAATCAATGACATAAGACCAGTAGCAGCAAAATGGGTGGATTCAGGTACGATGATTCTAAGTGAAATAAGTCACACAGAAAAAGAAACTTATCATAAGATATCACTTATGAAGATCCTGTAAACATGGCTACACTTGAACTGAGTTAGGAAAGAGAACAGTGTCTCACATTTAGAAAACACTCTTATGCCTGCTTAAGGGGGAAGGAGAGGTGGGGTGATGCATAAAACCAGAGTTTGATATAAGCACAGGTACCGTTCCAAAAACCAACTATGGAATAGACAAGACCTACACCTTCCTCAGTGAAAGGGACTCAAAACCCCATATTTCCCGCAGAGGAATATATCTGACTAGTAAGAATCTTAAAACCTATGTATTGATATGTCTCCGTAAGGGAATCAAGTGTGTCTAGACTGGCATAAACATGGCAGCGAGAATCAGCTCAAACCCACTATAAAAAGGAATTTAAAAAACAAAACAAAAAAACTGGGAAATTCTTTACAATTCCTTAAGGGTCTCTGATGAAACCTGGAATGACCCTATCTACAACGACAGATGGATGTGGCATAAGGCTGAACACTTGGGACTGAGAGGATTGGTGAGATTGGGTGAATAAATGCAGACCCTTTAAAGCAATAATGCATGGCACCCATTCCATGGGTCCCAAATCTCCAGGTTGAAGTGAATATTACTACAGTTATAACATGTACGGGAAACCTAGAGAACGGACACACTGTGAATACGAAAGGTTTCTAAAACTCAACGAATAGTCCCTCTCCGGGTGCTCCGGTTTGACTTTCCATCTGCTTTACTATCAACCTCCCAACTTGGAGAGACAGCCCCTTTAACCTCCTGGTTCGCACAGGTTGCCAATTTGGCAGAGGATGAAAGGGAAGAGAGAGAACCAATGAGAGAGTAGCTGTTAGGCATTTGGACGGGCACATATCACTGTAATTTCCCGGCAGGAAGAAGAATTAACCAAAGTCTCAGCCACCCACCGGGAACCAGTATAGGTCCTGAAGCAAAATTTTGGACATGCGGTCAGCTCACCAAAAACGAGTAGAAAAATGGAGCTCAGGGGCACAGCAATTCAGAAACTGGCCGAGTAATAAAGGACAACTATCGTCCAAAAATCTGTTGAGGGAAGACAACGAGGCGGACTTGAAAGCGAGGCAGAATAGCAGGAACAGATTTCAAGAGGTACGTTGGAATCGCCTTTAAAGCACAGGAAGAGGGGCACAACTTCGACAATGATGCACTTGGCCAAAAAGGGCGTATGCGTTTTCTCCTGAATATATTCAGGAGAAAACGCATACGCCCTTTTTGGCCAAGCAAGCAAGCGGACAATGCAAATCTGCACTACAAAGAAGTATCACTTCCCACCGGTCAAAAGGGACATCCACAAAATGTGTAAAAACCAGAAAGGCAAGACAGATCCTGGACAACAGGGAGCCTTGTTATGCTGATGGGCGGGATGTAAATTGCCAACTGCCTCTCTGGAGGAGTGCATTGTGTTCCCTAAAACAAGTAAACAACAGAGCTACAGAGCCAAGGGCACTTCCAGTCTAGGGAATATACCTTGGGAAAACTGAAAATCAATAAGACAGAGCCACCCCAAAATTTAGGGCTGCACTGCTTACAAGGACCTCAACTTGGGTACACCTTAAATATCCCAGGAAATATAAAAATGGTTCAAAAAATTGTGGGACTTACGTACGATGGAATATCCCTCAGCCATGAAATCAATGACATAAGACCAGTAGCAGCAAAATGGGTGGATTCAGGTACGATGATTCTAAGTGAAATAAGTCACACAGAAAAAGAAACTTATCATAAGATATCACTTATGAATATCCTGTAAACATGCCTACATTTGAACTGAGTTAGGAAAGAGAACAGTGTCTCACATTTAGAAAATATTCTTATGCCTGCTTAAGGGGGAAAGAGAGGTGGGGTGATGCATAAAACCAGAGTTTGATATAAGCACAGGTACCGTTCCAAGAACCAACTATGGAATAGACAAGACCTACACCTTCCTCAGTGAAAGGGACTCAAAACCCCATATTTCCCGCAGAGGAATATATCTGGCTAGTAAGAATCTTAAAACCTATGTATTGATATGTCTCCATAAGGGAATCAAGTGTGTCTAGACTGGCATAAACATGGCAGCGAGAATCAGCTCAAACCCAGTATAAAAAGGAATTTCAAAAACAAAACAAAAAAACTGGGAAATTCTTTACAATTCCTTCAGTGTCTCTGATGAAACCTGGAATGACCCTATCTACAACGACAGTTGGATGTGGCATAAGGCTGGACACTTGGGACTGAGAGGATTGGTGTGATTGGGTGAACAAATGCAGACCCTTTAAAGCAATAATGCATGGCACCCATTCCATGGGTCCCAACTCTCCAGGTTGAAGGGAATATTACTACAGTTATAACATGTACGGGAAACCTAGAGAACGGACACACTGTGAATACGAAAGGTTTCTAACACTCAACGAATAGTCCCTCTCCTGGTGCTCCGGTTTGACTTTCAACCTGCTTTACTATCAACATCCCAACTTGGAGAGACAGCCCCTTTAACCTCCTGGTTCGCACAGGTTGCCAATTTGGCAGAGGATGAAAGGGAAGAGGGAGAACCAATGAGAGAGTAGCTGTTAGGCATTTGGACGGGCACATATCTCTGTAATTTCCCGGGAGGAAGAAGAATTAACCAAAGTCTCAGCCCCCCACCGGGAAACAGCATAGGTCCTGAACCAAATTTTTGACTTGCGGTCAGCTCACCAAAAACGAGTTGAAAAATGGAGCTCAGGGGCACAGCAATTCACAAACTGGCCGAGTACTAAAGGGCAACTATCGTCCAAAAATCTGTTGAGGGAAGGCAACGAGGCGGACTTGAAAGCGAGGCAGAATAACAGGAAACAGATTTCAAGAGGTACGTTGGAATCGCCTTTAAAGCACAGGAAGAGGGGCACAACTTCGACAATGATGCACTTGGCCAAAAAGGGCGTATGCGTTTTCTCCTGAATATATTCAGGAGAAAACGCATACGCCCTTTTTGGCCAAGCAAGCAAGCGGGCAATGCAAATCTGCACTACAAAGAAGTATCACTTCCCACCGGTCAAAAGGGACATCCACAAAATGTGTAAAAACCAGAAAGGCAAGACAGGCCCTGGAGAACAAGGAGCCTTCTTATGCTGAAGGGCGGGATGTAAATTGCCAACTGCCTCTCCGGAGGAGTACATTGTGTTCCCTAAAACAAGTAAACAACAGAGCTACAGAGCCAAGGGCACTTCCAGTATAGGGAATATACTTTGAGAAAACTGAAAATCAATAAGACAGAGCCACCCCAAAATTTAGGGCTGCACTGCTTACAAGGACCTCAACTTGGGTACACCTTAAATATCCCAGGAAATATAAAAATGTTTCAAAAAATTGTGGTACTTACGTACGATGAAATATCCCTCAGCCATGAAATCAATGTCATAAGACCAGTAGCAGCAAAATGGGTGGATTCAGGTACGATGATTCTAAGTGAAATAAGTCACACAGAAAAAGAAACTTATCATAAGATATCACTTATGAAGATCCTGTAAACATGGCTACACTTGAACTGAGTTAGGAAAGAGAACAGTGTCTCACATTTAGAAAACACTCTTATGCCTGCTTAAGGGGGAAGGAGAGGTGGGGTGATGCATAAAACCAGAGTTTGATATAAGCACAGGTACCATTCCAAAAACCAACTATGGAATAGACAAGACCTACACCTTCCTCAGTGAAAGGGACTCAAAACCCCATATTTCCGGCAGAGGAATATATCTGACTAGTAAGAATATTAAAACCTATGTATTGATATGTCTCCGTAAGGGAATCAAGTGTGTCTAGACTGGCATAAACATGGCAGCGAGAATCAGCTCAAACCCACTATAAAAAGGAATTTCAAAAACAAAACAAAAAAACTGTGAAATTCTTTACAATTCCTTCAGTGTCTCTGATGAAACCTGGAATGACCCTATCTACAACGACAGCTGGATGTGGCATAAGGCTGGACACTTGGGACTGAGAGGATTGGTGAGATTGGGTGAACAAATGCAGACCCTTTAAAGCAATAATGCATGGCACCCATTCCATGGGTCCCAAATCTCCAGGTTGAAGGGAATATTACTACAGTTATAACATGTACGGGAAACCTAGAGAATGGACACACTGTGAATACGAAAGTTTTCTAAAACTCAACGAATAGTCCCTCTCCTGGTGCTCCGGTTTGACTTTCCATCTGCTTTACTATCAACCTCCCAACTTGGAGAGACAGCCCCTTTAACCTCCTGGTTCGCACAGGTTGCCAATTTGGCAGAGGATGAAAGGGAAGAGGGAGAACCAATGAGAGAGTAGCTGTTAGGCATTTGGACGGGCACATATCACCGTAATTTCCCGGCAGGAAGAAGAATTAACCAAAGTCTCAGCCCCCCACCGGGAACCAGCATAGGTCCTGAACCAAAATTTTGGACTTGCGGTCAGCTCACCAAAAACGAGTTGAAAAATGGAGCTCAGGGTCACAGCAATTCACAAACTGGCCGAGTAATAAAGGACAGCTATCGTCCAAAAATCTGTTGAGGGAAGGCAACGAGGTGGACTTGAAAGCGAGGCAGAATACCAGGAAACAGATTCCAAGAGGTACGTTGGAATCGCCTTTAAAGCACAGGAAGAGGGGCACAACTTCGACAATGATGCACTTGGCCAAAAAGGGCGTATGTGTTTTCACCTGAATATATTCAGGAGAAAACGCATACGCCCTTTTTGGCCAAGCAAGCAAGCGGGCAATGCAAATCTGCACTACAAAGAAGTATCACTTCCCACCGGTCAAAAGGGACATCCACAAAATTTGTAAAAACCAGAAAGGCAAGACAGGCCCTGGAGAACAGGGAGCCTTGTTATGCTGATGGGTGGAATGTAAATTGCCAACTGCCTCTCTGGAGCAGTACATTGTGTTCCCTAAAACAAGTAAAGAACAGAGCTACAGAGCAAAGGGCACTTCCAGTCTAGGGAATATACCTGGGGAAAACTGAAAATCAATAAGACAGAGACACCCCAAAATTTAGGGCTGCACTGCTTACAAGGACCTCAACTTGGGTACACCTTAAATATCCCAGGAAATATAAAAATGGTTCAAAAAATTGTGGTACTTACATACGATGGAATATCCCTCAGCCATGAAATCAATGTCATAAGACCAGTAGCAGCAAAATGGGTGGATTCAGGTACGATGATTCTAAGTGAAATAAGTCACAGAGAAACAGAAACTTATCATAAGATATCACTTATGAAGATCCTGTAAACATGGCTGCACTTGAACTGAGTTACAAAAGAGAACAGTGTCTCACATTTAGAAAACACTCTTATGCCTGCTTAAGAGGGAAGGAGAGGTGGGGTGATGCATAAAACCAGAGTTTGATATAAGCACAGGTACCATTCCAAAAACCAACTATGGAATAGACAAGACCTACACCTTCCTCAGTGAAAGGGACTCAAAACCCCATATTTCCCGCAGAGGAATATATCTGACTAGTAAAAATCTTAAATCCTATGTATTAATATGTCTCTGTAAGGGAATCAAGTGTGTCTAGACTGGCATAAACATGGCAGCGAGAATCAGCTCAAACCCACTATAAAAAGGAATTTCAAAAACAAAACAAAAAAACTGGGAAATTCTTTACAATTCCTTCAGTGTCTCTGATGAAACCTGGAATGTCCCTATCTACAACGACAGCTGGATGTGGCATAAGGCTGGACACTTGGGACTGAGAGGATTGGTGAGATTGGGTGAGCAAATACAGACGCTTTAAAGCAATAATGCATGGCACCCATTCCATGGGTCCCAACTCTCCTGGTTTAAGGGAATATTACTACAGTTATAACATGTACGGTAAACCTAGAGAACGGACACACTGTGAATACGAAAGGTTTCTAAAACTCAACGAATAATCCCTCTCCGGGTGCTCCGGTTTGACTTTCCATCTGCTTTACTATCAACCTCCCAACTTGGAGAGACAGCCCCTTTAACCTCCTGGTTCGCACAGGTTGCCAATTTGGCAGAGGATGAAAGGGAAGAGGGAGAACCAATGAGAGAGTAGCTGTTAGGCATATGGACGGGCACATATCACTGTAATTTCCCGGCAGGAAGAAGAATTAACCAAAGTCTCAGCCACCCACCGGGTACAAGCATAGGTCCTGAACCAAAATTTTGGACATGCGGTCAGCTCACCAAAAACGAGTTGAAAAATGGAGCTCAGTCAGGGGCACAGCAATTCACAAACTGGCCGAGTAATAAAGAACAGCTATCGTCCAAAAATCTGTTGAGGGAAGGCAACGAGGCGGACTTGAAAGCGAGGCAGAATAGCAGGAAATAGATTTCAAGAGGTACGTTGGAATCGCCTTTAAAGCACAGGAAGAGGGGCACAACTTCGACAATGATGCACTTGGCCAAAAAGGGCGTATGCGTTTTCTCCTGAATATATTCAGGAGAAAACGCATACGCCCTTTTTGGCCAAGCAAGCAAGCGGGCAATGCAAATCTGCACTACAAAGAAGTATCACTTCCCACCGGTCAAAAGGGACATCCACAAAATGTGTAAAAACCAGAAAGGCAAGACAGGCCCTGGAGAACAGGGAGCCTTGTTATGCTGATGGGCGGGATGTAAATTGCCAACTGCCTCTCTGGAGGAGTGCATTGTGTTCCCTAAAACAAGTAAACAACAGAGCTACAGAGCCAAGGGCACTTCCAGTCTAGGGAATATACCTTGGGAAAACTGAAAATCAATAAGACAGAGCCACCCCAAAATTTAGGGCTGCACTGCTTACAAGGACCTCAACTTGGGTACACCTTAAATATCCCAGGAAATATAAAAATGGTTCAAAAAATTGTGGGACTTACGTACGATGGAATATCCCTCATCCATGAAATCAATGACATAAGACCAGTAGCAGCAAAATGGGTGGATTCAGGTACGATGATTCTAAGTGAAATAAGTCACACAGAAAAAGAAACTTATCATAAGATATCACTTATGAAGATCCTGTAAACATGGCTACACTTGAACTGAGTTAGGAAAGAGAACAGTGTCTCACATTTAGAAAACACTCTTATGCCTGCTTAAGGGGGAAGGAGAGGTGGGGTGATGCATAAAACCAGAGTTTGATATAAGCACAGGTACCGTTCCAAAAACCAACTATGGAATAGACAAGACCTACACCTTCCTCAGTGAAAGGGACTCAAAACCCCATATTTCCCGCAGAGGAATATATCTGACTAGTAAGAATCTTAAAACCTATGTATTGATATGTCTCCGTAAGGGAATCAAGTGTGTCTAGACTGGCATAAACATGGCAGCGAGAATCAGCTCAAACCCACTATAAAAAGGAATTTCAAAAACAAAACAAAAAAACTGGGAAATTCTTTACAATTCCTTCAGGGTCTCTGATGAAACCTGGAATGACCCTATCTACAACGACAGCTGGATGTGGCATAAGGCTGAACACTTGGGACTGAGAGGATTGGTGAGATTGGGTGAATAAATGCAGACCCTTTAAAGCAATAATGCATGGCACCCATTCCATGGGTCCCAAATCTCCAGGTTGAAGTGAATATTACTACAGTTATAACATGTACGGGAAACCTAGAGAACGGACACACTGTGAATACGAAAGGTTTCTAAAACTCAACGAATAGTCCCTCTCCGGGTGCTCCGGTTTGACTTTCCATCTGCTTTACTATCAACCTCCCAACTTGGAGAGACAGCCCCTTTAACCTCCTGGTTCGCACAGGTTGCCAATTTGGCAGAGGATGAAAGGGAAGAGGGAGAACCAATGAGAGAGTAGCTGTTAGGCATTTGGACGGGCACATATCACTGTAATTTCCCGGCAGGAAGAAGAATTAACCAAAGTCTCAGCCACCCACCGGGAACCAGTATAGGTCCTGAAGCAAAATTTTGGACATGCGGTCAGCTCACCAAAAACGAGTAGAAAAATGGAGCTCAGGGGCACAGCAATTCAGAAACTGGCCGAGTAATAAAGGACAACTATCGTCCAAAAATCTGTTGAGGTAAGACAACGAGGCGGACTTGAAAGCGAGGCAGAATAGCAGGAACAGATTTCAAGAGGTACGTTGGAATCGCCTTTAAAGCACAGGAAGAGGGGCACAACTTCGACAATGATGCACTTGGCCAAAAAGGGCGTATGCGTTTTCTCCTGAATATATTCAGGAGAAAACGCATACGCCCTTTTTGGCCAAGCAAGCAAGCGGGCAATGCAAATCTGCACTACAAAGAAGTATCACTTCCCACCGGTCAAAAGGGACATCCACAAAATGTGTAAAAACCAGAAAGGCAAGACAGATCCTGGACAACAGGGAGCCTTGTTATGCTGATGGGCGGGATGTAAATTGCCAACTGCCTCTCTGGAGGAGTGCATTGTGTTCCCTAAAACAAGTAAACAACAGAGCTACAGAGCCAAGGGCACTTCCAGTCTAGGGAATATACCTTGGGAAAACTGAAAATCAATAAGACAGAGCCACCCCAAAATTTAGGGCTGCACTGCTTACAAGGACCTCAACTTGGGTACACCTTAAATATCCCAGGAAATATAAAAATGGTTCAAAAAATTGTGGGACTTACGTACGATGGAATATCCCTCAGCCATGAAATCAATGACATAAGACCAGTAGCAGCAAAATGGGTGGATTCAGGTACGATGATTCTAAGTGAAATAAGTCACAGAGAAAAAGAAACTTATCATAAGATATCACTTATGAATATCCTGTAAACATGCCTACACTTGAACTGAGTTAGGAAAGAGAACAGTGTCTCACATTTAGAAAATATTCTTATGCCTGCTTAAGGGGGAAAGAGAGGTGGGGTGATGCATAAAACCAGAGTTTGATATAAGCACAGGTACCGTTCCAAGAACCAACTATGGAATAGACAAGACCTACACCTTCCTCAGTGAAAGGGACTCAAAACCCCATATTTCCCGCAGAGGAATATATCTGGCTAGTAAGAATCTTAAAACCTATGTATTGATATGTCTCCATAAGGGAATCAAGTGTGTCTAGACTGGCATAAACATGGCAGCGAGAATCAGCTCAAACCCACTATAAAAAGGAATTTCAAAAACAAAACAAAAAAACTGGGAAATTCTTTACAATTCCTTCAGTGTCTCTGATGAAACCTGGAATGTCCCTATCTACAACGACAGCTGGATGTGGCATAAGGCTGGACACTTGGGACTGAGAGGATTGGTGAGATTGGGTGAACAAATGCAGACCCCTTAAAGCAATAATGCATGGCACCCATTCCAAGGGTCCCAAATCTCCAGGTTGAAGGGAATATTACTACAGTTATAACATGTACGGGAAACCTAGAGAACGGACACACTGTGAATACGAAAGGTTTCTAAAACTCAACGAATAGTCCCTCTCCTGGTGCTCCGGTTTGACTTTCCATCTGCTTTACTATCAACCTCCCAACTTGGAGAGACAGCCCCTTTAACCTCCTGGTTCGCACAGGTTGCCAATTTGGCAGAGGATGAAAGGGAAGAGGGAGAACCAATGAGAGAGTAGCTGTTAGGCATTTGGACGGGCACATATCACTGTAATTTCCCGGCAGGAAGAAGAATTAACCAGTCTCAGCCGCCCACCGGGAAAAAGCATAGGTCCTGAACCAAAATTTTGGACTTGCGGTCAGCTCACCAAAAACGAGTTGAAAACTGGAGCTCAGGGTCACAGCAATTCACAAACCGGCCGAGTAATAAAGGACAACTATCGTCCAAAAATCTGTTGAGGGAAGGCAACGAGGCGGACTTGAAAGCGAGGTAGAATACCAGGAAACAGATTCCAAGAGGTACGTTGGAATCGCCTTTAAAGCACAGGAAGAGGGGCACAACTTCGACAATGATGCACTTGGCCAAAAAGGGCGTATGTGTTTTCCCCTGAATATATTCAGGAGAAAACGCATACGCCCTTTTTGGCCAAGCAAGCAAGCGGGCAATGCAAATCTGCACTACAAAGAAGTATCACTTCCCACCGGTCAAAAGGGACATCCACAAAATGTGTAAAAACCAGAAAGGCAAGACAGGCCCTGGAGAACAGGGAGCCTTGTTATGCTGATGGGCGGGATGTAAATTGCCAACTGCCTCTCTGGAGCAGTACATTGTGTTCCCTAAAACAAGTAAACAACAGAGCTACAGAGCCAAGGGCACTTCCAGTCTAGGGAATATACCTTGGGAAAACTGAAAATCAATAAGACAGAGCCACCCCAAAATTTAGGGCTGCACTGCTTACAAGGACCTCAACTTGGGTACACCTTAAATATCCCAGGAAATATAAAAATGGTTCAAAAAATTGTGGTACTTACGTACGATGGAATATCCCTCAGCCATGAAATCAATGTCATAAGACCAGTAGCAGCAAAAAGGGTGGATTCAGGTACGATGATTCTAAGTGAAATAAGTCACACAGAAAAAGAAACTTATCATAAGATATCACTTATGAAGATCCTGTAAACATGGCTACACTTGAACTGAGTTAGGAAAGAGAACAGTGTCTCACATTTAGAAAACACTCTTATGCCTGCTTAAGGGGGAAGGAGAGGTGGGGTGATGCATAAAACCAGAGTTTGATATAAGCACAGGTACCATTCCAAAAACCAACTATGGAATAGACAAGACCTACACCTTACTCAGTGAAAGGGACTCAAAACCCCATATTTCCCGCAGAGGAATATATCTGACTAGTAAGAATCTTAAAACCTATGTATTGATATGTCTCCGTAAGGGAATCAAGTGTGTCTAGACTGGCATAAACATGGCAGCGAGAATCAGCTCAAACCCACTATAAAAAGGAATTTCAAAAACAAAACAAAAAAACTGGGAAATTCTTTACAATTCCTTCAGGGTCTCTGATGAAACCTGGAATGACCCTATCTACAATGACAGCTGGATGTGGCATAAGGCTGGACACTTGGGACTGAGAGGATGGGTGAGATTGGGTGAGCAAATACAGACGCTTTAAAGCAATAATGCATGGCACCCATTCCATGGGTCCCAACTCTCCTGGTTGAAGGGAATATTACTACAGTTATAACATGTACGGGAAACCTAGAGAACGGACACACTGTGAATACGAAAGGTTTCTAAAACTCAACGAATAATCCCTCTCCGGGTGCTCCGGTTTGACTTTCCATCTGCTTTACTATCAACCTCCCAACTTGGAGAGACAGCCCCTTTAACCTCCTGGTTCGCACAGGTTGCCAATTTGGCAGAGGATGAAAGGGAAGAGGGAGAACCAATGAGAGAGTAGCTGTTAGGCATATGGACGGGCACATATCACTGTAATTTCCCGGCAGGAAGAAGAATTAACCAAAGTCTCAGCCACCCACCGGGTACAAGCATAGGTCCTGAACCAAAATTTTGGACATGCGGTCAGCTCACCAAAAACGAGTTGAAAAATGGAGCTCAGTCAGGGGCACAGCAATTCACAAACTGGCCGAGTAATAAAGAACAGCTATCGTCCAAAAATCTGTTGAGGGAAGGCAACGAGGCGGACTTGAAAGCGAGGCAGAATAGCAGGAAATAGATTTCAAGAGGTACGTTGGAATCGCCTTTAAAGCACAGGAAGAGGGGCACAACTTCGACAATGATGCACTTGGCCAAAAAGGGCGTATGCGTTTTCTCCTGAATATATTCAGGAAAAAACGCATACGCCCTTTTTGGCCAAGCAAGCAAGCGGGCAATGCAAATCTGCACTACAAAGAAGTATCACTTCCCACCGGTCAAAAGGGACATCCACAAAATGTGTAAAAACCAGAAAGGCAAGACAGGTCCTGGAGAACAGGGAGCCTTCTTATGCTGATGGGCGGGATGTAAATTGCCAACTGCCTCTCTGGAGGAGTGCATTGTGTTCCCTAAAACAAGTAAACAACAGAGCTACAGAGCCAAGGGCACTTCCAGTCTAGGGAATATACCTTGGGAAAACTGAAAATCAATAAGACAGAGCCACCCCAAAATTTAGGGCTGCACTGCTTACAAGGACCTCAACTTGGGTACACCTTAAATATCCCAGGAAATATAAAAATGGTTCAAAAAATTGTGGGACTTACGTACGATGGAATATCCCTCATCCATGAAATCAATGACATAAGACCAGTAGCAGCAAAATGGGTGGATTCAGGTACGATGATTCTAAGTGAAATAAGTCACACAGAAAAAGAAACTTATCATAAGATATCACTTATGAAGATCCTGTAAACATGGCTACACTTGAACTGAGTTAGGAAAGAGAACAGTGTCTCACATTTAGAAAACACTCTTATGCCTGCTTAAGGGGGAAGGAGAGGTGGGGTGATGCATAAAACCAGAGTTTGATATAAGCACAGGTACCGTTCCAAAAACCAATTATGGAATAGACAAGACCTACACCTTCCTCAGTGAAAGGGACTCAAAACCCCATATTTCCCGCAGAGGAATATATCTGACTAGTAAGAATCTTAAAACCTATGTATTGATATGTCTCCGTAAGGGAATCAAGTGTGTCTAGACTGGCATAAACATGGCAGCGAGAATCAGCTCAAACCCACTATAAAAAGGAATTTAAAAAACAAAACAAAAAAACTGGGAAATTCTTTACAATTCCTTCAGGGTCTCTGATGAAACCTGGAATGACCCTATCTACAACGACAGCTGGATGTGGCATAAGGCTGAACACTTGGGACTGAGAGGATTGGTGAGATTGGGTGAATAAATGCAGACCCTTTAAAGCAATAATGCATGGCACCCATTCCATGGGTCCCAAATCTCCAGGTTGAAGTGAATATTACTACAGTTATAACATGTACGGGAAACCTAGAGAACGGACACACTGTGAATACGAAAGGTTTCTAAAACTCAACGAATAGTCCCTCTCCGGGTGCTCCGGTTTGACTTTCCATCTGCTTTACTATCAACCTCCCAACTTGGAGAGACAGCCCCTTTAACCTCCTGGTTCGCACAGGTTGCCAATTTGGCAGAGGATGAAAGGGAAGAGGGAGAACCAATGAGAGAGTAGCTGTTAGGCATTTGGACGGGCACATATCACTGTAATTTCCCGGCAGGAAGAAGAATTAACCAAAGTCTCAGCCACCCACCGGGAACCAGTATAGGTCCTGAAGCAAAATTTTGGACATGCGGTCAGCTCACCAAAAACGAGTAGAAACATGGAGCTCAGGGGCACAGCAATTCAGAAACTGGCCGAGTAATAAAGGACAACTATCGTCCAAAAATCTGTTGAGGGAAGACAACGAGGCGGACTTGAAAGCGAGGCAGAATAGCAGGAACAGATTTCAAGAGGTACGTTGGAATCGCCTTTAAAGCACAGGAAGAGGGGCACAACTTCGACAATGATGCACTTGGCCAAAAAGGGCGTATGCGTTTTCTCCTGAATATATTCAGGAGAAAACGCATACGCCCTTTTTGGCCAAGCAAGCAAGCGGGCAATGCAAATCTGCACTACAAAGAAGTATCACTTCCCACCGGTCAAAAGGGACATCCACAAAATGTGTAAAAACCAGAAAGGCAAGACAGATCCTGGACAACAGGGAGCCTTGTTATGCTGATGGGCGGGATGTAAATTGCCAACTGCCTCTCTGGAGGAGTGCATTGTGTTCCCTAAAACAAGTAAACAACAGAGCTACAGAGCCAAGGGCACTTCCAGTCTAGGGAATATACCTTGGGAAAACTGAAAATCAATAAGACAGAGCCACCCCAAAATTTAGGGCTGCACTGCTTACAAGGACCTCAACTTGGGTACACCTTAAATATCCCAGGAAATATAAAAATGGTTCAAAAAATTGTGGGACTTACGTACGATGGAATATCCCTCAGCCATGAAATCAATGACATAAGACCAGTAGCAGCAAAATGGGTGGATTCAGGTACGATGATTCTAAGTGAAATAAGTCACAGAGAAAAAGAAACTTATCATAAGTTATCACTTATGAAGATCCTGTAAACATGGCTACACTTGAACTGAGTTAGGAAAGAGAACAGTGTCTCACATTTAGAAAATATTCTTATGCCTGCTTAAGGGGGAAAGAGAGGTGGGGTGATGCATAAAACCAGAGTTTGATATAAGCACAGGTACCATTCCAAGAACCAACTATGGAATAGACAAGACCTACACCTTCCTCAGTGAAAGGGACTCAAAACCCCATATTTCCCGCAGAGGAATATATCTGGCTAGTAAGAATCTTAAAACCTATGTATTGATATGTCTCCATAAGGGAATCAAGTGTGTCTAGACTGGCATAAACATGGCAGCGAGAATCAGCTCAAACCCACTATAAAAAGGAATTTCAAAAACAAAACAAAAAAACTGGGAAATTCTTTACAATTCCTTCAGTGTCTCTGATGAAACCTGGAATGACCCTATCTACAACGACAGTTGGATGTGGCATAAGGCTGGACACTTGGGACTGAGAGGATTGGTGTGATTGGGTGAACAAATGCAGACCCTTTAAAGCAATAATGCATGGCACCCATTCCATGGGTCCCAACTCTCCAGGTTGAAGGGAATATTACTACAGTTATAACATGTACGGGAAACCTAGAGAACGGACACACTGTGAATACGAAAGGTTTCTAACACTCAACGAATAGTCCCTCTCCTGGTGCTCCGGTTTGACTTTCAACCTGCTTTACTATCAACATCCCAACTTGGAGAGACAGCCCCTTTAACCTCCTGGTTCGCACAGGTTGCCAATTTGGCAGAGGATGAAAGGGAAGAGGGAGAACCAATGAGAGAGTAGCTGTTAGGCATTTGGACGGGCACATATCTCTGTAATTTCCCGGGAGGAAGAAGAATTAACCAAAGTCTCAGCCCCCCACCGGGAAACAGCATAGGTCCTGAACCAAATTTTTGACTTGCGGTCAGCTCACCAAAAACGAGTTGAAAAATGGAGCTCAGGGGCACAGCAATTCACAAACTGGCCGAGTAATAAAGGGCAACTATCGTCCAAAAAGCTGTTGAGGGAAGGCAACGAGGCGGACTTGAAAGCGAGGCAGAATAACAGGAAACAGATTTCAAGAGGTACGTTGGAATCGCCTTTAAAGCACAGGAAGAGGGGCACAACTTCGACAATGATGCACTTGGCCAAAAAGGGCGTATGCGTTTTCTCCTGAATATATTCAGGAGAAAACGCATACGCCCTTTTTGGCCAAGCAAGCAAGCGGGCAATGCAAATCTGCACTACAAAGAAGTATCACTTCCCACCGGTCAAAAGGGACATCCACAAAATGTGTAAAAACCAGAAAGGCAAGACAGGCCCTGGAGAACAAGGAGCCTTCTTATGCTGAAGGGCGGGATGTAAATTGCCAACTGCCTCTCCGGAGGAGTACATTGTGTTCCCTAAAACAAGTAAACAACAGAGCTACAGAGCCAAGGGCACTTCCAGTATAGGGAATATACTTTGAGAAAACTGAAAATCAATAAGACAGAGCCACCCCAAAATTTAGGGCTGCACTGCTTACAAGGACCTCAACTTGGGTACACCTTAAATATCCCAGGAAATATAAAAATGTTTCAAAAAATTGTGGTACTTACGTACGATGAAATATCCCTCAGCCATGAAATCAATGTCATAAGACCAGTAGCAGCAAAATGGGTGGATTCAGGTACGATGATTCTAAGTGAAATAAGTCACACAGAAAAAGAAACTTATCATAAGATATCACTTATGAAGATCCTGTAAACATGGCTACACTTGAACTGAGTTAGGAAAGAGAACAGTGTCTCACATTTAGAAAACACTCTTATGCCTGCTTAAGGGGGAAGGAGAGGTGGGGTGATGCATAAAACCAGAGTTTGATATAAGCACAGGTACCATTCCAAAAACCAACTATGGAATAGACAAGACCTACACCTTCCTCAGTGAAAGGGACTCAAAACCCCATATTTCCGGCAGAGGAATATATCTGACTAGTAAGAATATTAAAACCTATGTATTGATATGTCTCCGTAAGGGAATCAAGTGTGTCTAGACTGGCATAAACATGGCAGCGAGAATCAGCTCAAACCCACTATAAAAAGGAATTTCAAAAACAAAACAAAAAAACTGTGAAATTCTTTACAATTCCTTCAGTGTCTCTGATGAAACCTGGAATGTCCCTATCTACAACGACAGCTGGATGTGGCATAAGGCTGGACACTTGGGACTGAGAGGATTGGTGAGATTGGGTGAACAAATGCAGACCCTTTAAAGCAATAATGCATGGCACCCATTCCATGGGTCCCAAATCTCCAGGTTGAAGGGAATATTACTACAGTTATAACATGTACGGGAAACCTAGAGAATGGACACACTGTGAATACGAAAGTTTTCTAAAACTCAACGAATAGTCCCTCTCCTGGTGCTCCGGTTTGACTTTCCATCTGCTTTACTATCAACCTCCCAACTTGGAGAGACAGCCCCTTTAACCTCCTGGTTCGCACAGGTTGCCAATTTGGCAGAGGATGAAAGGGAAGAGGGAGAACCAATGAGAGAGTAGCTGTTAGGCATTTGGACGGGCACATATCACCGTAATTTCCCGGCAGGAAGAAGAATTAACCAAAGTCTCAGCCCCCCACCGGGAACCAGCATAGGTCCTGAACCAAAATTTTGGACTTGCGGTCAGCTCACCAAAAACGAGTTGAAAAATGGAGCTCAGGGTCACAGCAATTCACAAACTGGCCGAGTAATAAAGGACAGCTATCGTCCAAAAATCTGTTGAGGGAAGGCAACGAGGCGGACTTGAAAGCGAGGCAGAATACCAGGAAACAGATTCCAAGAGGTACGTTGGAATCGCCTTTAAAGCACAGGAAGAGGGGCACAACTTCGACAATGATGCACTTGGCCAAAAAGGGCGTATGTGTTTTCACCTGAATATATTCAGGAGAAAACGCATACGCCCTTTTTGGCCAAGCAAGCAAGCGGGCAATGCAAATCTGCACTACAAAGAAGTATCACTTCCCACCGGTCAAAAGGGACATCCACAAAATTTGTAAAAACCAGAAAGGCAAGACAGGCCCTGGAGAACAGGGAGCCTTGTTATGCTGATGGGTGGAATGTAAATTGCCAACTGCCTCTCTGGAGCAGTACATTGTGTTCCCTAAAACAAGTAAAGAAAAGAGCTACAGAGCAAAGGGCACTTCCAGTCTAGGGAATATACCTGGGGAAAACTGAAAATCAATAAGACAGAGACACCCCAAAATTTAGGGCTGCACTGCTTACAAGGACCTCAACGTGGGTACACCTTAAATATCCCAGGAAATATAAAAATGGTTCAAAAAATTGTGGTACTTACGTACGATGGAATATCCCTCAGCCATGAAATCAATGTCATAAGACCAGTAGCAGCAAAATGGGTGGATTCAGGTACGATGATTCTAAGTGAAATAAGTCACAGAGAAACAGAAACTTATCATAAGATATCACTTATGAAGATCCTGTAAACATGGCTGCACTTGAACTGAGTTACAAAAGAGAACAGTGTCTCACATTTAGAAAACACTCTTATGCCTGCTTAAGAGGGAAGGAGAGGTGGGGTGATGCATAAAACCAGAGTTTGATATAAGCACAGGTACCATTCCAAAAACCAACTATGGAATAGACAAGACCTACACCTTCCTCAGTGAAAGGGACTCAAAACCCCATATTTCCCGCAGAGGAATATATCTGACTAGTAAAAATCTTAAATCCTATGTATTAATATGTCTCTGTAAGGGAATCAAGTGTGTCTAGACTGGCATAAACATGGCAGCGAGAATCAGCTCAAACCCACTATAAAAAGGAATTTCAAAAACAAAACAAAAAAACTGGGAAATTCTTTACAATTCCTTCAGTGTCTCTGATGAAACCTGGAATGTCCCTATCTACAACGACAGCTGGATGTGGCATAAGGCTGGACACTTGGGACTGAGAGGATTGGTGAGATTGGGTGAACAAATGCAGACCCTTTAAAGCAATAATGCATGGCACCCATTCCATGGGTTCCAAATCTCCAGGTTGAAGGGAATATTACTACAGTTATAACATGTACGGGAAACCTAGAGAACGGACACACTGTGAATACGAAAGGTTTCTAATACTCAACGAATAGTCCCTCTCCTGGTGCTCCGGTTTGACTTTCCATCTGCTTTACTATCAACCTCCCAACTTGGAGAGACAGCCCCTTTAACCTCCTGGTTCGCACAGGTTGCCAATTTGGCAGAGGATGAAAGGGAAGAGGGAGAACCAATGAGAGAGTAGCTGTTAGGCATTTGGACGGGCACATATCACTGTAATTTCCCGGCAGGAAGAAGAATTAACCAGTCTCAGCCGCCCACCGGGAAAAAGCATAGGTCCTGAACCAAAATTTTGGACTTGCGGTCAGCTCACCAAAAACGAGTTGAAAACTGGAGCTCAGGGTCACAGCAATTCACAAACCGGCCGAGTAATAAAGGACAACTATCGTCCAAAAATCTGTTGAGGGAAGGCAACGAGGCGGACTTGAAAGCGAGGCAGAATACCAGGAAACAGATTCCAAGAGGTACGTTGGAATCGCCTTTAAAGCACAGGAAGAGGGGCACAACTTCGACAATGATGCACTTGGCCAAAAAGGGCGTATGTGTTTTCCCCTGAATATATTCAGGAGAAAACGCATACGCCCTTTTTGGCCAAGCAAGCAAGCGGGCAATGCAAATATGCACTACAAAGAAGTATCACTTCCCACCGGTCAAAAGGGACATCCACAAAATGTGTAAAAACCAGAAAGGCAAGACAGGCCCTGGAGAACAGGGAGCCTTGTTATGCTGATGGGCGGGATGTAAATTGCCAACTGCCTCTCTGGAGCAGTACATTGTGTTCCCTAAAACAAGTAAACAACAGAGCTACAGAGCCAAGGGCACTTCCAGTCTAGGGAATATACCTTGGGAAAACTGAAAATCAATAAGACAGAGCCACCCCAAAATTTAGGGCTGCACTGCTTACAAGGACCTCAAATTGGGTACACCTTAAATATCCCAGGAAATATAAAAATGGTTCAAAAAATTGTGGTAGTTACGTATGATGGAATATCCCTCAGCCATGAAATCAATGTCATAAGACCAGTAGCAGCAAAAAGGGTGGATTCAGGTACGATGATTCTAAGTGAAATAAGTCACACAGAAAAAGAAACTTATCATAAGATATCACTTATGAAGATCCTGTAAACATGGCTACACTTGAACTGAGTTAGGAAAGAGAACAGTGTCTCACATTTAGAAAACACTCTTATGCCTGCTTAAGGGGGAAGGAGAGGTGGGGTGATGCATAAAACCAGAGTTTGATATAAGCACAGGTACCATTCCAAAAACCAACTATGGAATAGACAAGACCTACACCTTACTCAGTGAAAGGGACTCAAAACCCCATATTTCCCGCAGAGGAATATATCTGACTAGTAAGAATCTTAAAACCTATGTATTGATATGTCTCCGTAAGGGAATCAAGTGTGTCTAGACTGGCATAAACATGGCAGCGAGAATCAGCTCAAACCCACTATAAAAAGGAATTTCAAAAACAAAACAAAAAAACTGGGAAATTCTTTGCAATTCCTTCAGGGTCTCTGATGGAACCTGGAATGACCCTATCTACAATGACAGCTGGATGTGGCATAAGGCTGGACACTTGGGACTGAGAGGATGGGTGAGATTGGGTGAACAAATACAGACGCTTTAAAGCAATAATGCATGGCACCCATTCCATGGGTCCCAACTCTCCAGGTTGAAGGGAATATTACTACAGTTATAACATGTACGGGAAACCTAGAGAACGGACACACTGTGAATACGAAAGGTTTCTAAAACTCAACGAATAATCCCTCTCCGGGTGCTCCGGTTTGACTTTCCATCTGCTTTACTATCAACCTCCCAACTTGGAGAGACAGCCCCTTTAACCTCCTGGTTCGCACAGGTTGCCAATTTGACAGAGGATGAAAGGGAAGAGGGAGAACCAATGAGAGAGTAGCTGTTAGGCATATGGACGGGCACATATCACTGTAATTTTCCGGCAGGAAGAAGAATTAACCAAAGTCTCAGCCACCCACCGGGTACAAGCATAGGTCCTGAACCAAAATTTTGGACATGCGGTCATCTCACCAAAAACGAGTTGAAAAATGGAGCTCAGGGTCACAGCAATTCACAAACTGGCCGAGTAATAAAGAACAGCTATCGTCCAAAAATCTGTTGAGGGAAGGCAACGAGGCGGACTTGAAAGCGAGGCAGAATAGCAGGAAATAGATTTCAAGAGGTACGTTGGAATCGCCTTTAAAGCACAGGAAGAGGGGTACAACTTCGACAATGATGCACTTGGCCAAAAAGGGCGTATGCGTTTTCTCCTGAATATATTCAGGAGAAAACGCATACGCCCTTTTTGGCCAAGCAAGCAAGCGGGCAATGCAAATATGCACTACAAAGAAGTATCACTTCCCACCGGTCAAAAGGGACATCCACAAAATGTGTAAAAACCAGAAAGGCAAGACAGGCCCTGGAGAACAGGGTGCCTTGTTATGCTGATGGGCGGGATGTAAATTGCCAACTGCCTCTCTGGAGCAGTACATTGTGTTCCCTAAAACAAGTAAACAACAGAGCTACAGAGCCAAGGGCACTTCCAGTCTAGGGAATATACCTTGGGAAAACTGAAAATCAATAAGACAGAGCCAACCCAAAATTTAGGGCTGCACTGCTTACAAGGACCTCAACTTGGGTACACCTTAAATATCCCAGGAAATATAAAAATGCTTCAAAAAATTGTGGTACTTACGTACGATGGAATATCCCTCAGCCATGAAATCAATGTCATAAGACCAGTAGCAGCAAAAAGGGTGGATTCAGGTACGATGATTCTAAGTGAAATAAGTCACACAGAAAAAGAAACTTATCATAAGATATCACTTATGAAGAACCTGTAAACATGGCTACACTTGAACTGAGTTAGGAAAGAGAACAGTGTCTCACATTTAGAAAACACTCTTATGCCTGCTTAAGGGGGAAGGAGAGGTGGGGTGATGCATAAAACCAGAGTTTGATATAAGCACAGGTACCATTCCAAAAACCAACTATGGAATAGACAAGACCTACACCTTACTCAGTGAAAGGGACTCAAAACCCCATATTTCCCGCAGAGGAATATATCTGACTAGTAAGAATCTTAAAACCTATGTATTGATATGTCTCCGTAAGGGAATCAAGTGTGTCTAGACTGGCATAAACATGGCAGCGAGAATCAGCTCAAACCCACTATAAAAAGGAATTTCAAAAACAAAACAAAAAAACTGGGAAATTCTTTACAATTCCTTCAGGGTCTCTGATGAAACCTGGAATGACCCTATCTACAATGACAGCTGGATGTGGCATAAGGCTGGACACTTGGGACTGAGAGGATTGGTGAGATTGGGTGAGCAAATACAGACGCTTTAAAGCAATAATGCATGGCACCCATTCCATGGGTCCCAACTCTCCTGGTTGAAGGGAATATTACTACAGTTATAACATGTACGGGAAACCTAGAGAATGGACACACTGTGAATACGAAAGGTTTCTAAAACTCAACGAATAATCCCTCTCCGGGTGCTCCGGTTTGACTTTCCATCTGCTTTACTATCAACCTCCCAACTTGGAGAGACAGCCCCTTTAACCTCCTGGTTCGCACAGGTTGCCAATTTGGCAGAGGATGAAAGGGAAGAGGGAGAACCAATGAGAGAGTAGCTGTTAGGCATATGGACGGGCACATATCACTGTAATTTCCCGGCAGGAAGAAGAATTAACCAAAGTCTCAGCCACCCACCGGGTACAAGCATAGGTCCTGAACCAAAATTTTGGACATGCGGTCAGCTCACCAAAAACGAGTTGAAAAATGGAGCTCAGTCAGGGGCACAGCAATTCACAAACTGGCCGAGTAATAAAGAACAGCTATCATCCAAAAATCTGTTGAGGGAAGGCAACGAGGCGGACTTCAAAGCGAGGCAGAATACCAGGAAACAGATTTCAAGAGGTACGTTGGAATCGCCTTTAAAGCACAGGAAGAGGGGCACAACTTCGACAATGATGCACTTGGCCAAAAAGGGCGTATGCGTTTTCTCCTGAATATATTCAGGAGAAAACGCATACGCCCTTTTTGGCCAAGCAAGCAAGCGGGCAATGCAAATCTGCACTACAAAGAAGTATCACTTCCCACCGGTCAAAAGGGACATCCACAAAATGTGTAAAAACCAGAAAGGCAAGACAGGTCCTGGAGAACAGGGAGCCTTGTTATGCTGATGGGCGGGATGTAAATTGCCAACTGCCTCTCTGGAGGAGTGCATTGTGTTCCCTAAAACAAGTAAAGAACAGAGCTACAGAGCCAAGGGCACTTCCAGTCTAGGGAATATACCTTGGGAAAACTGAAAATCAATAAGACAGAGCCACCCCAAAATTTAGGGCTGCACTGCTTACAAGGACCTCAACTTGGGTACACCTTAAATATCCCAGGAAATATAAAAATGGTTCAAAAAATTGTGGGACTTACGTACGATGGAATATCCCTCATCCATGAAATCAATGACATAAGACCAGTAGCAGCAAAATGGGTGGATTCAGGTACGATGATTCTAAGTGAAATAAGTCACACAGAAAAAGAAACTTATCATAAGATATCACTTATGAAGATCCTGTAAACATGGCTACACTTGAACTGAGTTAGGAAAGAGAACAGTGTCTCACATTTAGAAAACACTCTTATGCCTGCTTAAGGGGGAAGGAGAGGTGGGGTGATGCATAAAACCAGAGTTTGATATAAGCACAGGTACCGTTCCAAAAACCAACTATGGAATAGACAAGACCTACACCTTCCTCAGTGAAAGGGACTCAAAACCCCATATTTCCGGCAGAGGAATATATCTGACTAGTAAGAATCTTAAAACCTATGTATTGATATGTCTCCGTAAGGGAATCAAGTGTGTCTAGACTGGCATAAACATGGCAGCGAGAATCAGCTCAAACCCACTATAAAAAGGAATTTCAAAAACAAAACAAAAAAACTGGGAAATTCTTTACAATTCCTTCAGGGTCTCTGATGAAACCTGGAATGACCCTATCTACAACGACAGCTGGATGTGGCATAAGGCTGAACACTTGGGACTGAGAGGATTGGTGAGATTGGGTGAATAAATGCAGACCCTTTAAAGCAATAATGCATGGCACCCATTCCATGGGTCCCAAGTCTCCAGGTTGAAGTGAATATTACTACAGTTATAACATGTACGGGAAACCTAGAGAGCGGACACACTGTGAATACGAAAGGTTTCTAAAACTCAACGAATAGTCCCTCTCCTGGTGCTCCGATTTGACTTTCCATCTGCTTTACTATCAACCTCCCAACTTGGAGAGACAGCCCCTTTAACCTCCTGGTTCGCACAGGTTGCCAATTTGGCAGAGGATGAAAGGGAAGGGGGAGAACCAATGAGAGAGTAGCTGTTAGGCATTTGGACGGGCACATATCACTGTAATTTCCCGGCAGGAAGAAGAATTAACCAAAGTCTCAGCCCCCCACCGGGAACCAGCATAGGTCCTGAACCAAAATTTTGGACTTGCGGTCAGCTCACCAAAAACGAGTTGAAAAATGGAGCTCAGGGGCACAGCAATTCACAAACTGGCTGAGTAATAAAGGACAGCTATCGTCCAAAAATCTGTTGAGGGAAGGCAACGAGGCGGACTTGAAAGCGAGGCAGAATAGCAGGAAACAGATTTCAAGAGGTACGTTGGTATCGCCTTTAAAGCACAGGAAGAGGGGCACAACTTCGACAATGATGCACTTGGCCAAAAAGGGCGTATGCGTTTTCTCCTGAATATATTCAGGAGAAAACGCATACGCCCTTTTTGGCCAAGCAAGCAAGCGGGCAATGCAAATCTGCACTACAAAGAAGTATCACTTCCCACCGGTCAAAAGGGACATCCACAAAATGTGTAAAAACCAGAAAGGCAAGACAGGCCCTGGAGAACAGGGAGCCTTGTTATGCTGATGGGCGGGATGTAAATTGCCAACTGCCTCTCTGGAGCAGTACATTGTGTTCCCTAAAACAAGTAAAGAACAGAGCTACAGAGCCAAGGGCACTTCCAGTCTAGGGAATATACCTTGGGAAAACTGAAAATCAATAAGACAGAGACACCCCAAAATTTAGGGCTGCACTGCTTACAAGGACCTCAACTTGGGTACACCTTAAATATCCCAGGAAATATAAAAATGGTTCAAAAAATTGTGGTACATACATACGATGGAATATCCCTCAGCCATGAAATCAATGTCATAAGACCAGTAGCAGCAAAATGGGTGGATTCAGGTACGATGATTCTAAGTGAAATAAGTCACAGAGAAACAGAAACTTATCATAAGATATCACTTATGAAGATCCTGTAAACATGGCTGCACTTGAACTGAGTTACGAAAGAGAACAGTGTCTCACATTTAGAAAACACTCTTATGCCTGCTTAAGAGGGAAGGAGAGTTGGGGTGATGCATAAAACCAGAGTTTGATATAAGCACAAGTACCATTCCAAAAACCAACTATGGAATAGACAAGACCTACACCTTCCTCAGTGAAAGGGACTCAAAACCCCATATTTCCCGCAGAGGAATATATCTGACTAGTAAAAATCTTAAAACCTATGTATTAATATGTCTCCGTAAGGGAAACAACTGTGTCTAGACTGGCATAAACATGGCAGCGAGAATCAGCTCAAACCCACTATAAAAAGGAATTTCAAAAACAAAACAAAAAAACTGGGAAATTCTTTACAATTCCTTCAGTGTCTCTGATGAAACCTGGAATGACCCTATCTACAACGACAGCTGGAAGTGGCATAAGGCTGGACACTTGGGACTGAGAGGATTGGTGAGATTGGGTGAACAAATGCAGACACTTTAAAGCAATAATGCATGGCACCCAATCCATGGGTCCCAAATCTCCAGGTTGAAGGGAATATTACTACAGTTATAACATGTACGGGAAACCTAGAGAACTGACACACTGTGAATAAGAAAGGTTTCTAAAACTCAACGAATAGTCCCTCTCCTGGTGATCCGGTTTGACTTTCCACATGCTTTACTATCAACCTTCGAACATGGAGAGACAGCCCCTTTAACCTCCTGGTTCGCACAGGTTGCCAATTTGGCAGAGGATGAAAGGGAAGAGGGAGAACCAATGAGAGAGTAGCTGTTAGGCATTTGGACGGGCACATATCACTGTAATTTCCCGGCAGGAAGAAGAATTAACCAAAGTCTCAGCCCCCCACCGGGAAACAGCATAGGTCCTGAACCAAAATTTTGGACATGCGGTCAGCTCACCAAAAACGAGTTGAAAAATGGAGCTCAGGGGCACAGCAATTCACAAACTGGCCGAGTAATAAAGGAATACTATCGTCCAAAAATCAGTTGAGGGAAGGCAACGAAGCGGACATGAAAGCGAGGCAGAATAGCAGGAAACAGATTTCAAGAGGTACGTTGGAATCGCCTTTAAAGCACAGGAAGAGGGGCACAACTTCGACAATGATGCACTTGCCCAAAAAGGGCGTATGCGTTTTCTCCTGAATATATTCAGGAGAAAACGCATACGCCCTTTTTGGCCAAGCAAGCAAGCGGGCAATGCAAATCTGCACTACAAAAAAGTATCACTTCCCACCGGTCAAAAGGGACATCCACAAAATGTGTAAAAACCGGAAAGGCAAGAGAAGCCCTGGAGAACAGGGAGCCTTGTTATGCTGAAGAGCGGGATGTAAATTGCCAACTGCCTCTCTGGAGGAGTACATTGTGTTCCCTAAAACAAGTAAACAACAGAGCTACAGAGCCAAGGGCACTTCCAGTCTAGGGAATATACCTTGGGAAAACTGAAAATCAATAAGACAGAGCCACCCCAAAATTTAGGGCTGCACTGCTTACAAGGACCTCAACTTGGGTACACCTTAAATATCCCAGGAAGTATAAAAATGGTTCAAAAAACTGTGGTACTTCCGTACAATGAAATATCCCTCAGCCATGAAATCAATGTCATAAGACCAGTAGCAGCAAAATGGGTGGATTCAGGTACGATGATTCTAAGTGAAATAAGTCACAGAGAAAAAGAAACTTATCATAAGATATCACTTATGAAGATCCTGTAAACATGGCTACACTTGAACTGAGTTAGGAAAGAGAACAGTGTCTCACATTTAGAAAACACTCTTATGCCTGCTTAAGGGGGAAGGAGAGGTGGGGTGATGCATAAAACCAGAGTTTGATATAAGCACAGGTACCGTTCCAAGAACCAACTATGGAATAGACAAGACCTACACCTCCCTCAGTGAAAGGGACTCAAAACCCCATATTTCCCGCAGAGGAATATATCTGACTAGTAAGAATCTTAAAACCTATGTATTGATATGTCTCCGTAACGGAATCAAGTGTGTCTAGACTGGCATAAACATGGCAGCGAGAATCAGCTCAAACCCACTATGAAAAGGAATTTCAAAAACACAACAAAAAACTGGGAAATTCTTTACAATTCCTTCAGGGTCTCTGATGACACCTGGAATGACCATATCTACAATGACAGCTGGATGTGGCCTAAGGCTGGACACTTGTGACTGAGAGGATTGGTGAGATTGGGTGAACAAAGGCAGACCCTTTAAAGCAATAATGAATGGCACCCATTCCATGGGTCCCAACTCTCCAGGTTGAAGGGAATATTACTACAGTTATAACGTGTACGGGAAACCTAGAGAACGGACACACTGTGAATACGAAAGGTTTCTAAAACTCAACGAATAGTCCCTCTCCGGGTGCTCCGGTTTGACTTTCCATCTGCTTTACTATCAACCTCCCAACTTGGAGAGACAGCCCCTTTAACCTCCTGTTTCGCACACGTTGCCAATTTGGCAGAGGATGAAAGGGTAGAGGGAGAACCAATGAGAGAGTAGCTGTTAGGCATATGGACGGGCACATATCACTGTAATTTCCCGGCAGGAAGAAGTATTAACCAAACTTTCAGCCACCCACCGGGAACCAGTATAGGTCCTGAAGCAAAATTTTGGACATGCGGTCAGCTCACCAAAAACGAGTTGAAAAATGGAGCTCAGGGGCACAGCAATTCACAAACTGGCCGAGTAATAAAGGACAACTATCGTCCAAAAATCTGTTGAGGGAAGGCAACGAGGCGGACTTGAAAGCGAGGCAGAATAGCAGGAAACAGATTTCAAGAGGTACGTTGGAATCGCATTTAAAGCACAGGAAGAGGGGCACAACTTCGACAATGATGCACTTGGCCAAAAAGGGCGTATGCGTTTTCTCCTGAATATATTCAGGAGAAAACGCATACGCCCTTTTTGGCCAAGCAAGCAAGCGGGCAATGCAAATCTGCACTACAAAGAAGTATCACTTCCCACCGGTCAAAAGGGACATCCACAAAATGTGTAAAAACCAGAAAGGCAAGACAGGTCCTGGAGAACAGGGAGCCTTGTTATGCTGATGGGCGGGATGTAAATTGCCAACTGCCTCTCAGGAGGAGTGCATTGTGTTCCCTAAAACAAGTAAACAACAGAGCTACAGAGCCAAGGGCACTTCCAGTCTAGGGAATATACCTTGGGAAAACTGAAAATCAATAAGACAGAGCCACCCCAAAATTTAGGGCTGCACTGCTTACAAGGACCTCAACTTGGGTACACCTTAAATATCCCAGGAAATATAAAATTGGTTCAAAAAATTGTGGGACTTACGTACGATGGAATATCCCTCATCCATTAAATCAATGACATAAGACCAGTAGCAGCAAAATGGGTGGATTCAGGTACGATGATTCTAAGTGAAATAAGTCACAGAGAAAAAGAAACTTATCATAAGATATCACTTATGAAGATCCTGTAAACATGGCTACACTTGAACTGAGTTAGGAAAGAGAACAGTGTCTCACATTTAGAAAACACTCTTATGCCTGCTTAAGGGGGAAGGAGAGGTGGGGTGATGCATAAAACCAGAGTTTGATATAAGCACAGGTACCATTCCGAAAACCAACTATGGAATAGACAAGACCTACACCTTCCTCAGTGAAAGGGACTCAAAACCCCATATTTCCTGCAGAGGAATATATCTGACTAGTAAGAATCTTAAAACCTATGTATTGATATGTCTCCGTAAGGGAATCAAGTGTGTCTAGACTGGCATAAACATGGCAGCGAGAATCAGCTCAAACCCACTATAAAAAGGAATTTCAAAAACAAAACAAAAAAACTGGGAAATTCTTTACAATTCCTTCAGGGTCTCTGATGAAACCTGGAATGACCCTATCTACAATGACAGCTGGATGTGGCATAAGGCTGGAGAGTTGGGACTGAGAGGATTGGTGAGATTGGGAGAACAAATGCAGACCCTTTAAAGCAATAATGCATGGCACCCATTCCATGGGTCCCAACTCTCCGGGTTGAAGGGAATATTACTACAGTTATAACATGTACGGGAAACCTAGAGAACAGACACACTGTGAATACGAAAGGTTTCTAAAACTCAACGAATAATCCCTCTCCCGGTGCTCCGGTTTGACTTTCCATCTGCTTTACTATCAACCTCCCAACTTGGAGAGACAGCCCCTTTAACCTCCTGGTTCGCACAGGTTGCCAATTTGGCAGAGGATGAAAGGGAAGAGGGAGAACCAATGAGAGAGTAGCTGTTAGGCATTTGGACGGGCACATATCACTGTAATTTCCCGGCAGGAAGAAGAATTAACCAAAGTCTCATCCACCCACCGGGAACCAGTATAGGTCCTGAACCAAAATTTTGGACTTGCGGGCAGCTCACCAAAAACGAGTTGAAAAATGGAGCTCAGGGGCACAGCAATTCACAAACTGGCCGAGTAATAAAGGACAACTATCGTCCAAAAATCTGTTGAGGGAAGGCAACGAGGCGGACTTGAAAGCGAGGCAGAATAGCAGGAAACAGATTTCAAGAGGTACGTTGGAATCGCCTTTAAAGCACAGGAAGAGGGGCACAACTTCGACAATGATGCACTTGGCCAAAAAGGGCGTATGCGTTTTCTCCTGAATATATTCAGGAGAAAACGCATACGCCCTTTTTGGCCAAGCAAGCAAGCGGGCAATGCAAATCTGCACTACAAAGAAGTATCACTTCCCACCGGTCAAAAGGGACATCCACAAAATGTGTAAAAACCAGAAAGGCAAGACAGGCCCTGGAGAACAGGGAGCCTTGTTATGCTGATGGGCGGGATGTAAATTGCCAACTGCCTCTCTGGAGGAGTACATTGTGTTCCCTAAAACAAGTAAAGAACTGAGCTACAGAGCCAAGGGCACTTCCAGTCTAGGGAATATACCTTGGGAAAACTGAAAATCAATAAGACAGAGCCACCCCAAAATTTAGGGCTTCACTGCTTACAAGGACCTCAACTTGGGTACACCTTAAATATCCCAGGAAATATAAAAATGGTTCAAAAAATTGTGGTACTTACGTACGATGGAATATCCCTCAGCCATGAAATCAATGTCATAAGACCAGTAGCAGCAAAATGGGTGGATTCAGGTACGATGATTCTAAGTGAAATAAGTCACAGAGAAAAACAAACTTATCATAGGATATCACTTATGAAGATCCTGTAAACATGGCTACACTTGAACTGAGTTAGGAAAGAGAACAGTGTCTCACATTTAGAAAACACTCTTATGCCTGCTTAAGAGGGAAGGAGAGGTGGGGTGATGCATAAAACCAGAGTTTGATATAAGCACAGGTACCATTCCAAAAACCAACTCTGGAATAGACAAGACCTACACCTTCCTCAGTGAAAGGGACGCAAAACCCCATATTTCCTGCAGAGGAATATATCTGACTAGTAAGAATCTTAAAACCTATGTATTGATATGTCTCCGTAAGGGAATCAAGTGTGTCTAGACTGGCATAAACATGTCAGCGAGAATCAGCTCAAACCCACTATAAAAAGGAATTTCAAAAACAAAACAAAAAAACTGGGAAATTCTTTACAATTCCTTCAGGGTCTCTGATGAAACCTGGAATGACCCTATCTACAATGACAGCTGGATGTGGCATAACGGTGGAGAGTTGGGACTGAGAGGATTGGTGAGATTGGGTGAACAAATGCAGTCCCTTTAAAGCAATAATGCATGGCACCCATTCCATGGGTCCCAACTCTCCTGGTTGAAGGGAATATTACTACAGTTATAACATGTACGGGAAACCTAGAGAACGGACACACTGTGAATACGAAAGGTTTCTAAAACTCAACGAATAATCCCTCTCCGGGTGCTCCGGTTTGACTTTCCATCTGCTTTACTATCAACCTCCCAACTTGGAGAGACAGCCCCTTTAACCTCCTGGTTCGCACAGGTTGCCAATTTGGCAGAGGATGAAAGTGAAGAGGGAGAACCAATGAGAGAGTAGCTGTTAGGCATATGGACGGGCACATATCACTGTAATTTCCCGGCAGGAAGAAGAATTAACCAAAGTCTCAGCCACCCACCGGGTACAAGCATAGGTCCTGAACCAAAATTTTGGACATGCGGTCAGCTCACCAAAAACGAGTTGAAAAATGGAGCTCAGTCAGGGGCACAGCAATTCACAAACTGGCCGAGTAATAAAGAACAGCTATCGTCCAAAAATCTGTTGAGGGAAGGCAACGAGGCGGACTTGAAAGCGAGGCAGAATAGCAGGAAATAGATTTCAAGAGGTACGTTGGAATCGCCTTTAAAGCACAGGAAGAGGGGCACAACTTCGACAATGATGCACTTGGCCAAAAAGGGCGTATGCGTTTTCTCCTGAATATATTCAGGAGAAAACGCATACGCCCTTTTTGGCCAAGCAAGCAAGCGGGCAATGCAAATCTGCACTACAAAGAAGTATCACTTCCCACCGGTCAAAAGGGACATCCACAAAATGTGTAAAAACCAGAAAGGCAAGACAGGCCCTGGAGAACAGGGAGCCTTGTTATGCTGATGGGCGGGATGTAAATTGCCAACTGCCTCTCTGGAGGAGTGCATTGTGTTCCCTAAAACAAGTAAAGAACAGAGCTACAGAGCCAAGGGCACTTCCAGTCTAGGGAATATACCTTGGGAAAACTGAAAATCAATAAGACAGAGCCACCCCAAAATTTAGGGCTGCACTGCTTACAAGGACCTCAACTTGGGTACACCTTAAATATCCCAGGAAATATAAAAATGGTTCAAAAAATTGTGGGACTTACGTACGATGGAATATCCCTCATCCATGAAATCAATGACATAAGACCAGTAGCAGCAAAATGGGTGGATTCAGGTACGATGATTCTAAGTGAAATAAGTCACACAGAAAAAGAAACTTATCATAAGATATCACTTATGAAGATCCTGTAAACATGGCTACACTTGAACTGAGTTAGGAAAGAGAACAGTGTCTCACATTTAGAAAACACTCTTATGCCTGCTTAAGGGGGAAGGAGAGGTGGGGTGATGCATAAAACCAGAGTTTGATATAAGCACAGGTACCGTTCCAAAAACCAACTATGGAATAGACAAGACCTACACCTTCCTCAGTGAAAGGGACTCAAAACCCCATATTTCCCGCAGAGGAATATATCTGACTAGTAAGAATCTTAAAACCTATGTATTGATATGTCTCCGTAAGGGAATCAAGTGTGTCTAGACTGGCATAAACATGGCAGCGAGAATCAGCTCAAACCCACTATAAAAAGGAATTTCAAAAACAAAACAAAAAAACTGGGAAATTCTTTACAATTCCTTCAGGGTCTCTGATGAAACCTGGAATGACCCTATCTACAACGACAGCTGGATGTGGCATAAGGCTGAACACTTGGGACTGAGAGGATTGGTGAGATTGGGTGAATAAATGCAGACCCTTTAAAGCAATAATGCATGGCACCCATTCCATGGGTCCCAAATCTCCAGGTTGAAGTGAATATTACTACAGTTATAACATGTACGGGAAACCTAGAGAACGGACACACTGTGAATACGAAAGGTTTCTAAAACTCAACGAATAGTCCCTCTCCGGGTGCTCCGGTTTGACTTTCCATCTGCTTTACTATCAACCTCCCAACTTGGAGAGACAGCCCCTTTAACCTCCTGGTTCGCACAGGTTGCCAATTTGGCAGAGGATGAAAGGGAAGAGGGAGAACCAATGAGAGAGTAGCTGTTAGGCATTTGGACGGGCACATATCACTGTAATTTCCCGGCAGGAAGAAGAATTAACCAAAGTCTCAGCCACCCACCGGGAACCAGTATAGGTCCTGAAGCAAAATTTTGGACATGCGGTCAGCTCACCAAAAACGAGTAGAAAAATGGAGCTCAGGGGCACAGCAATTCAGAAACTGGCCGAGTAATAAAGGACAACTATCGTCCAAAAATCTGTTGAGGTAAGACAACGAGGCGGACTTGAAAGCGAGGCAGAATAGCAGGAACAGATTTCAAGAGGTACGTTGGAATCGCCTTTAAAGCACAGGAAGAGGGGCACAACTTCGACAATGATGCACTTGGCCAAAAAGGGCGTATGCGTTTTCTCCTGAATATATTCAGGAGAAAACGCATACGCCCTTTTTGGCCAAGCAAGCAAGCGGGCAATGCAAATCTGCACTACAAAGAAGTATCACTTCCCACCGGTCAAAAGGGACATCCACAAAATGTGTAAAAACCAGAAAGGCAAGACAGATCCTGGACAACAGGGAGCCTTGTTATGCTGATGGGCGGGATGTAAATTGCCAACTGCCTCTCTGGAGGAGTGCATTGTGTTCCCTAAAACAAGTAAACAACAGAGCTACAGAGCCAAGGGCACTTCCAGTCTAGGGAATATACCTTGGGAAAACTGAAAATCAATAAGACAGAGCCACCCCAAAATTTAGGGCTGCACTGCTTACAAGGACCTCAACTTGGGTACACCTTAAATATCCCAGGAAATATAAAAATGGTTCAAAAAATTGTGGGACTTACGTACGATGGAATATCCCTCAGCCATGAAATCAATGACATAAGACCAGTAGCAGCAAAATGGGTGGATTCAGGTACGATGATTCTAAGTGAAATAAGTCACAGAGAAAAAGAAACTTATCATAAGATATCACTTATGAATATCCTGTAAACATGCCTACACTTGAACTGAGTTAGGAAAGAGAACAGTGTCTCACATTTAGAAAATATTCTTATGCCTGCTTAAGGGGGAAAGAGAGGTGGGGTGATGCATAAAACCAGAGTTTGATATAAGCACAGGTACCGTTCCAAGAACCAACTATGGAATAGACAAGACCTACACCTTCCTCAGTGAAAGGGACTCAAAACCCCATATTTCCCGCAGAGGAATATATCTGGCTAGTAAGAATCTTAAAACCTATGTATTGATATGTCTCCATAAGGGAATCAAGTGTGTCTAGACTGGCATAAACATGGCAGCGAGAATCAGCTCAAACCCACTATAAAAAGGAATTTCAAAAACAAAACAAAAAAACTGGGAAATTCTTTACAATTCCTTCAGTGTCTCTGATGAAACCTGGAATGTCCCTATCTACAACGACAGCTGGATGTGGCATAAGGCTGGACACTTGGGACTGAGAGGATTGGTGAGATTGGGTGAACAAATGCAGACCCCTTAAAGCAATAATGCATGGCACCCATTCCAAGGGTCCCAAATCTCCAGGTTGAAGGGAATATTACTACAGTTATAACATGTACGGGAAACCTAGAGAACGGACACACTGTGAATACGAAAGGTTTCTAAAACTCAACGAATAGTCCCTCTCCTGGTGCTCCGGTTTGACTTTCCATCTGCTTTACTATCAACCTCCCAACTTGGAGAGACAGCCCCTTTAACCTCCTGGTTCGCACAGGTTGCCAATTTGGCAGAGGATGAAAGGGAAGAGGGAGAACCAATGAGAGAGTAGCTGTTAGGCATTTGGACGGGCACATATCACTGTAATTTCCCGGCAGGAAGAAGAATTAACCAGTCTCAGCCGCCCACCGGGAAAAAGCATAGGTCCTGAACCAAAATTTTGGACTTGCGGTCAGCTCACCAAAAACGAGTTGAAAACTGGAGCTCAGGGTCACAGCAATTCACAAACCGGCCGAGTAATAAAGGACAACTATCGTCCAAAAATCTGTTGAGGGAAGGCAACGAGGCGGACTTGAAAGCGAGGTAGAATACCAGGAAACAGATTCCAAGAGGTACGTTGGAATCGCCTTTAAAGCACAGGAAGAGGGGCACAACTTCGACAATGATGCACTTGGCCAAAAAGGGCGTATGTGTTTTCCCCTGAATATATTCAGGAGAAAACGCATACGCCCTTTTTGGCCAAGCAAGCAAGCGGGCAATTCAAATATGCACTACAAAGAAGTATCACTTCCCACCGGTCAAAAGGGACATCCACAAAATGTGTAAAAACCAGAAAGGCAAGACAGGCCCTGGAGAACAGGGAGCCTTGTTATGCTGATGGGCGGGATGTAAATTGCCAACTGCCTCTCTGGAGCAGTACATTGTGTTCCCTAAAACAAGTAAACAACAGAGCTACAGAGCCAAGGGCACTTCCAGTCTAGGGAATATACCTTGGGAAAACTGAAAATCAATAAGACAGAGCCACCCCAAAATTTAGGGCTGCACTGCTTACAAGGACCTCAACTTGGGTACACCTTAAATATCCCAGGAAATATAAAAATGGTTCAAAAAATTGTGGTACTTACGTACGATGGAATATCCCTCAGCCATGAAATCAATGTCATAAGACCAGTAGCAGCAAAAAGGGTGGATTCAGGTACGATGATTCTAAGTGAAATAAGTCACACAGAAAAAGAAACTTATCATAAGATATCACTTATGAAGATCCTGTAAACATGGCTACACTTGAACTGAGTTAGGAAAGAGAACAGTGTCTCACATTTAGAAAACACTCTTATGCCTGCTTAAGGGGGAAGGAGAGGTGGGGTGATGCATAAAACCAGAGTTTGATATAAGCACAGGTACCATTCCAAAAACCAACTATGGAATAGACAAGACCTACACCTTACTCAGTGAAAGGGACTCAAAACCCCATATTTCCCGCAGAGGAATATATCTGACTAGTAAGAATCTTAAAACCTATGTATTGATATGTCTCCGTAAGGGAATCAAGTGTGTCTAGACTGGCATAAACATGGCAGCGAGAATCAGCTCAAACCCACTATAAAAAGGAATTTCAAAAACAAAACAAAAAAACTGGGAAATTCTTTACAATTCCTTCAGGGTCTCTGATGAAACCTGGAATGACCCTATCTACAATGACAGCTGGATGTGGCATAAGGCTGGACACTTGGGACTGAGAGGATGGGTGAGATTGGGTGAGCAAATACAGACGCTTTAAAGCAATAATGCATGGCACCCATTCCATGGGTCCCAACTCTCCTGGTTGAAGGGAATATTACTACAGTTATAACATGTACGGGAAACCTAGAGAACGGACACACTGTGAATACGAAAGGTTTCTAAAACTCAACGAATAATCCCTCTCCGGGTGCTCCGGTTTGACTTTCCATCTGCTTTACTATCAACCTCCCAACTTGGAGAGACAGCCCCTTTAACCTCCTGGTTCGCACAGGTTGCCAATTTGGCAGAGGATGAAAGGGAAGAGGGAGAACCAATGAGAGAGTAGCTGTTAGGCATATGGACGGGCACATATCACTGTAATTTCCCGGCAGGAAGAAGAATTAACCAAAGTCTCAGCCACCCACCGGGTACAAGCATAGGTCCTGAACCAAAATTTTGGACATGCGGTCAGCTCACCAAAAACGAGTTGAAAAATGGAGCTCAGTCAGGGGCACAGCAATTCACAAACTGGCCGAGTAATAAAGAACAGCTATCGTCCAAAAATCTGTTGAGGGAAGGCAACGAGGCGGACTTGAAAGCGAGGCAGAATAGCAGGAAATAGATTTCAAGAGGTACGTTGGAATCGCCTTTAAAGCACAGGAAGAGGGGCACAACTTCGACAATGATGCACTTGGCCAAAAAGGGCGTATGCGTTTTCTCCTGAATATATTCAGGAGAAAACGCATACGCCCTTTTTGGCCAAGCAAGCAAGCGGGCAATGCAAATCTGCACTACAAAGAAGTATCACTTCCCACCGGTCAAAAGGGACATCCACAAAATGTGTAAAAACCAGAAAGGCAAGACAGGTCCTGGAGAACAGGGAGCCTTCTTATGCTGATGGGCGGGATGTAAATTGCCAACTGCCTCTCTGGAGGAGTGCATTGTGTTCCCTAAAACAAGTAAACAACAGAGCTACAGAGCCAAGGGCACTTCCAGTCTAGGGAATATACCTTGGGAAAACTGAAAATCAATAAGACAGAGCCACCCCAAAATTTAGGGCTGCACTGCTTACAAGGACCTCAACTTGGGTACACATTAAATATCCCAGGAAATATAAAAATGGTTCAAAAAATTGTGGGACTTACGTACGATGGAATATCCCTCATCCATGAAATCAATGACATAAGACCAGTAGCAGCAAAATGGGTGGATTCAGGTACGATGATTCTAAGTGAAATAAGTCACACAGAAAAAGAAACTTATCATAAGATATCACTTATGAAGATCCTGTAAACATGGCTACACTTGAACTGAGTTAGGAAAGAGAACAGTGTCTCACATTTAGAAAACACTCTTATGCCTGCTTAAGGGGGAAGGAGAGGTGGGGTGATGCATAAAACCAGAGTTTGATATAAGCACAGGTACCGTTCCAAAAACCAACTATGGAATAGACAAGACCTACACCTTCCTCAGTGAAAGGGACTCAAAACCCCATATTTCCCGCAGAGGAATATATCTGACTAGTAAGAATCTTAAAACCTATGTATTGATATGTCTCCGTAAGGGAATCAAGTGTGTCTAGACTGGCATAAACATGGCAGCGAGAATCAGCTCAAACCCACTATAAAAAGGAATTTCAAAAACAAAACAAAAAAACTGGGAAATTCTTTACAATTCCTTCAGGGTCTCTGATGAAACCTGGAATGACCCTATCTACAACGACAGCTGGATGTGGCATAAGGCTGAACACTTGGGACTGAGAGGATTGGTGAGATTGGGTGAATAAATGCAGACCCTTTAAAGCAATAATGCATGGCACCCATTCCATGGGTCCCAAATCTCCAGGTTGAAGTGAATATTACTACAGTTATAACATGTACGGGAAACCTACAGAACGGACACACTGTGAATACGACAGGTTTCTAAAACTCAACGAATAGTCCCTCTCCGGGTGCTCCAGTTTGACTTTCCATCTGCTTTACTATCAACCTCCCAACTTGGAGAGACAGCCCCTTTAACCTCCTGGTTCGCACAGGTTGCCAATTCGGCAGAGGATGAAAGGGAAGAGGGAGAACCAATGAGAGAGTAGCTGTTAGGCATTTGGACGGGCACATATCACTGTAATTTCCCGGCAGGAAGAAGAATTAACCAAAGTCTCAGCCACCCACCGGGAACCAGTATAGGTCCTGAAGCAAAATTTTGGACATGCGGTCAGCTCACCAAAAACGAGTAGAAAAATGGAGCTCAGGGGCACAGCAATTCAGAAACTGGCCGAGTAATAAAGGACAACTATCGTCCAAAAATCTGTTGAGGGAAGACAACGAGGCGGACTTGAAAGCGAGGCAGAATAGCAGGAACAGATTTCAAGAGGTACGTTGGAATCGCCTTTAAAGCACAGGAAGAGGGGCACAACTTCGACAATGATGCACTTGGCCAAAAAGGGCGTATGCGTTTTCTCCTGAATATATTCAGGAGAAAACGCATACGCCCTTTTTGGCCAAGCAAGCAAGCGGGCAATGCAAATCTGCACTACAAAGAAGTATCACTTCCCACCGGTCAAAAGGGACATCCACAAAATGTGTAAAAACCAGAAAGGCAAGACAGATCCTGGACAACAGGGAGCCTTGTTATGCTGATGGGCGGGATGTAAATTGCCAACTGCCTCTCTGGAGGAGTGCATTGTGTTCCCTAAAACAAGTAAACAACAGAGCTACAGAGCCAAGGGCACTTCCAGTCTAGGGAATATACCTTGGGAAAACTGAAAATCAATAAGACAGAGCCACCCCAAAATTTAGGGCTGCACTGCTTACAAGGACCTCAACTTGGGTACACCTTAAATATCCCAGGAAATATAAAAATGTTTCAAAAAATTGTGGGACTTACGTACGATGAAATATCCCTCAGCCATGAAATCAATGTCATAAGACCAGTAGCAGCAAAATGGGTGGATTCAGGTACGATGATTCTAAGTGAAATAAGTCACACAGAAAAAGAAACTTATCATAAGATATCACTTATGAAGATCCTGTAAACATGGCTACACTTGAACTGAGTTAGGAAAGAGAACAGTGTCTCACATTTAGAAAACACTCTTATGCCTGCTTAAGGGGGAAGGAGAGGTGGGGTGATGCATAAAACCAGAGTTTGATATAAGCACAGGTACCATTCCAAAAACCAACTATGGAATAGACAAGACCTACACCTTCCTCAGTGAAAGGGACTCAAAACCCCATATTTCCGGCAGAGGAATATATCTGACTAGTAAGAATATTAAAACCTATGTATTGATATGTCTCCGTAAGGGAATCAAGTGTGTCTAGACTGGCATAAACATGGCAGCGAGAATCAGCTCAAACCCACTATAAAAAGGAATTTCAAAAACAAAACAAAAAAACTGTGAAATTCTTTACAATTCCTTCAGTGTCTCTGATGAAACCTGGAATGACCCTATCTACAACGACAGCTGGATGTGGCATAAGGCTGGACACTTGGGACTGAGAGGATTGGTGAGATTGGGTGAACAAATGCAGACCCTTTAAAGCAATAATGCATGGCACCCATTCCATGGGTCCCAAATCTCCAGGTTGAAGGGAATATTACTACAGTTATAACATGTACGGGAAACCTAGAGAATGGACACACTGTGAATACGAAAGTTTTCTAAAACTCAACGAATAGTCCCTCTCCTGGTGCTCCGGTTTGACTTTCCATCTGCTTTACTATCAACCTCCCAACTTGGAGAGACAGCCCCTTTAACCTCCTGGTTCGCACAGGTTGCCAATTTGGCAGAGGATGAAAGGGAAGAGGGAGAACCAATGAGAGAGTAGCTGTTAGGCATTTGGACGGGCACATATCACCGTAATTTCCCGGCAGGAAGAAGAATTAACCAAAGTCTCAGCCCCCCACCGGGAACCAGCATAGGTCCTGAACCAAAATTTTGGACTTGCGGTCAGCTCACCAAAAACGAGTTGAAAAATGGAGCTCAGGGTCACAGCAATTCACAAACTGGCCGAGTAATAAAGGACAGCTATCGTCAAAAAATCTGTTGAGGGAAGGCAACGAGGCGGACTTGAAAGCGAGGCAGAATACCAGGAAACAGATTCCAAGAGGTACGTTGGAATCGCCTTTAAAGCACAGGAAGAGGGGCACAACTTCGACAATGATGCACTTGGCCAAAAAGGGCGTATGTGTTTTCACCTGAATATATTCAGGAGAAAACGCATACGCCCTTTTTGGCCAAGCAAGCAAGCGGGCAATGCAAATCTTCACTACAAAGAAGTATCACTTCCCACCGGTCAAAAGGGACATCCACAAAATTTGTAAAAACCAGAAAGGCAAGACAGGCCCTGGAGAACAGGGAGCCTTGTTATGCTGATGGGTGGAATGTAAATTGCCAACTGCCTCTCTGGAGCAGTACATTGTGTTCCCTAAAACAAGTAAAGAACAGAGCTACAGAGCAAAGGGCACTTCCAGTCTAGGGAATATACCTGGGGAAAACTGAAAATCAATAAGACAGAGACACCCCAAAATTTAGGGCTGCACTGCTTACAAGGACCTCAACTTGGGCACACCTTAAATATCCCAGGAAATATAAAAATGGTTCAAAAAATTGTGGTACTTACGTACGATGGAATATCCCTCAGCCATGAAATCAATGTCATAAGACCAGTAGCAGCAAAATGGGTGGATTCAGGTACAATGATTCTAAGTGAAATAAGTCACAGAGAAACAGAAACTTATCATAAGATATCACTTATGAAGATCCTGTAAACATGGCTGCACTTGAACTGAGTTACAAAAGAGAACAGTGTCTCACATTTAGAAAACACTCTTATGCCTGCTTAAGAGGGAAGGAGAGGTGGGGTGATGCATAAAACCAGAGTTTGATATAAGCACAGGTACCATTCCAAAAACCAACTATGGAATAGACAAGACCTACACCTTCCTCAGTGAAAGGGACTCAAAACCCCATATTTCCCGCAGAGGAATATATCTGACTAGTAAAAATCTTAAATCCTATGTATTAATATGTCTCTGTAAGGGAATCAAGTGTGTCTAGACTGGCATAAACATGGCAGCGAGAATCAGCTCAAACCCACTATAAAAAGGAATTTCAAAAACAAAACAAAAAAACTGGGAAATTCTTTACAATTCCTTCAGTGTCTCTGATGAAACCTGGAATGTCCCTATCTACAACGACAGCTGGATGTGGCATAAGGCTGGACACTTGGGACTGAGAGGATTGGTGAGATTGGGTGAACAAATGCAGACCCTTTAAAGCAATAATGCATGGCACCCATTCCATGGGTTCCAAATCTCCAGGTTGAAGGGAATATTACTACAGTTATAACATGTACGGGAAACCTAGAGAACGGACACACTGTGAATACGAAAGGTTTCTAATACTCAACGAATAGTCCCTCTCCTGGTGCTCCGGTTTGACTTTCCATCTGCTTTACTATCAACCTCCCAACTTGGAGAGACAGCCCCTTTAACCTCCTGGTTCGCACAGGTTGCCAATTTGGCAGAGGATGAAAGGGAAGAGGGAGAACCAATGAGAGAGTAGCTGTTAGGCATTTGGACGGGCACATATCACTGTAATTTCCCGGCAGGAAGAAGAATTAACCAGTCTCAGCCGCCCACCGGGAAAAAGCATAGGTCCTGAACCAAAATTTTGGACTTGCGGTCAGCTCACCAAAAACGAGTTGAAAACTGGAGCTCAGGGTCACAGCAATTCACAAACCGGCCGAGTAATAAAGGACAACTATCGTCCAAAAATCTGTTGAGGGAAGGCAACGAGGCGGACTTGAAAGCGAGGCAGAATACCAGGAAACAGATTCCAAGAGGTACGTTGGAATCGCCTTTAAAGCACAGGAAGAGGGGCACAACTTCGACAATGATGCACTTGGCCAAAAAGGGCGTATGTGTTTTCCCCTGAATATATTCAGGAGAAAACGCATACGCCCTTTTTGGCCAAGCAAGCAAGCGGGCAATGCAAATATGCACTACAAAGAAGTATCACTTCCCACCGGTCAAAAGGGACATCCACAAAATGTGTAAAAACCAGAAAGGCAAGACAGGCCCTGGAGAACAGGGAGCCTTGTTATGCTGATGGGCGGGATGTAAATTGCCAACTGCCTCTCTGGAGCAGTACATTGTGTTCCCTAAAACAAGTAAACAACAGAGCTACAGAGCCAAGGGCACTTCCAGTCTAGGGAATATACCTTGGGAAAACTGAAAATCAATAAGACAGAGCCACTCCAAAATTTAGGGCTGCACTGCTTACAAGGACCTCAAATTGGGTACACCTTAAATATCCCAGGAAATATAAAAATGGTTCAAAAAATTGTGGTACTTACGTATGATGGAATATCCCTCAGCCATGAAATCAATGTCATAAGACCAGTAGCAGCAAAAAGGGTGGATTCAGGTACGATGATTCTAAGTGAAATAAGTCACACAGAAAAAGAAACTTATCATAAGATATCACTTATGAAGATCCTGTAAACATGGCTACACTTGAACTGAGTTAGGAAAGAGAACAGTGTCTCACATTTAGAAAACACTCTTATGCCTGCTTAAGGGGGAAGGAGAGGTGGGGTGATGCATAAAACCAGAGTTTGATATAAGCACAGGTACCATTCCAAAAACCAACTATGGAATAGACAAGACCTACACCTTACTCAGTGAAAGGGACTCAAAACCCCATATTTCCCGCAGAGGAATATATCTGACTAGTAAGAATCTTAAAACCTATGTATTGATATGTCTCCGTAAGGGAATCAAGTGTGTCTAGACTGGCATAAACATGGCAGCGAGAATCAGCTCAAACCCACTATAAAAAGGAATTTCAAAAACAAAACAAAAAAACTGGGAAATTCTTTACAATTCCTTCAGGGTCTCTGATGAAACCTGGAATGACCCTATCTACAATGACAGCTGGATGTGGCATAAGGCTGGACACTTGGGACTGAGAGGATGGGTGAGATTGGGTGAACAAATACAGACGCTTTAAAGCAATAATGCATGGCACCCATTCCATGGGTCCCAACTCTCCAGGTTGAAGGGAATATTACTACAGTTATAACATGTACGGGAAACCTAGAGAACGGACACACTGTGAATACGAAAGGTTTCTAAAACTCAACGAATAATCCCTCTCCGGGTGCTCCGGTTTGACTTTCCATCTGCTTTACTATCAACCTCCCAACTTGGAGAGACAGCCCCTTTAACCTCCTGGTTCGCACAGGTTGCCAATTTGGCAGAGGATGAAAGGGAAGAGGGAGAACCAATGAGAGAGTAGCTGTTAGGCATATGGACGGGCACATATCACTGTAATTTTCCGGCAGGAAGAAGAATTAACCAAAGTCTCAGCCACCCACCGGGTACAAGCATAGGTCCTGAACCAAAATTTTGGACATGCGGTCATCTCACCAAAAACGAGTTGAAAAATGGAGCTCAGGGTCACAGCAATTCACAAACTGGCCGAGTAATAAAGAACAGCTATCGTCCAAAAATCTGTTGAGGGAAGGCAACGAGGCGGACTTGAAAGCGAGGCAGAATAGCAGGAAATAGATTTCAAGAGGTACGTTGGAATCGCCTTTAAAGCACAGGAAGAGGGGTACAACATCGACAATGATGCACTTGGCCAAAAAGGGCGTATGCGTTTTCTCCTGAATATATTCAGGAGAAAACGCATACGCCCTTTTTGGCCAAGCAAGCAAGCGGGCAATGCAAATATGCACTACAAAGAAGTATCACTTCCCACCGGTCAAAAGGGACATCCACAAAATGTGTAAAAACCAGAAAGGCAAGACAGGCCCTGGAGAACAGGGTGCCTTGTTATGCTGATGGGCGGGATGTAAATTGCCAACTGCCTCTCTGGAGCAGTACATTGTGTTCCCTAAAACAAGTAAACAACAGAGCTACAGAGCCAAGGGCACTTCCAGTCTAGGGAATATACCTTGGGAAAACTGAAAATCAATAAGACAGAGCCACCCCAAAATTTAGGGCTGCACTGCTTACAAGGACCTCAACTTGGGTACACCTTAAATATCCCAGGAAATATAAAAATGATTCAAAAAATTGTGGTACGTACGTACGATGGAATATCCCTCAGCCATGAAATCAATGTCATAAGACCAGTAGCAGCAAAAAGGGTGGATTCAGGTACGATGATTCTAAGTGAAATAAGTCACACAGAAAAAGAAACTTATCATAAGATATCACTTATGAAGAACCTGTAAACATGGCTACACTTGAACTGAGTTAGGAAAGAGAACAGTGTCTCACATTTAGAAAACACTCTTATGCCTGCTTAAGGGGGAAGGAGAGGTGGGGTGATGCATAAAACCAGAGTTTGATATAAGCACAGGTACCATTCCAAAAACCAACTATGGAATAGACAAGACCTACACCTTACTCAGTGAAAGGGACTCAAAACCCCATATTTCCCGCAGAGGAATATATCTGACTAGTAAGAATCTTAAAACCTATGTATTGATATGTCTCCGTAAGGGAATCAAGTGTGTCTAGACTGGCATAAACATGGCAGCGAGAATCAGCTCAAACCCACTATAAAAAGGAATTTCAAAAACAAAACAAAAAAACTGGGAAATTCTTTACAATTCCTTCAGGGTCTCTGATGAAACCTGGAATGACCCTATCTACAATGACAGCTGGATGTGGCATAAGGCTGGACACTTGGGACTGAGAGGATTGGTGAGATTGGGTGAGCAAATACAGACGCTTTAAAGCAATAATGCATGGCACCCATTCCATGGGTCCCAACTCTTCTGGTTGAAGGGAATATTACTACAGTTATAACATGTACGGGAAACCTAGAGAACGGACACACTGTGAATACGAAAGGTTTCTAAAACTCAACGAATAATCCCTCTCCGGGTGCTCCGGTTTGACTTTCCATCTGCTTTACTATCAACCTCCCAACTTGGAGAGACAGCCCCTTTAACCTCCTGGTTTGCACAGGTTGCCAATTTGGCAGAGGATGAAAGGGAAGAGGGAGAACCAATGAGAGAGTAGCTGTTAGGCATATGGACGGGCACATATCACTGTAATTTCCCGGCAGGAAGAAGAATTAACCAAAGTCTCAGCCACCCACCGGGTACAAGCATAGGTCCTGAACCAAAATTTTGGACATGCGGTCAGCTCACCAAAAACGAGTTGAAAAATGGAGCTCAGTCAGGGGCACAGCAATTCACAAACTGGCCGAGTAATAAAGAAGAGCTATCGTCCAAAAATCTGTTGAGGGAAGGCAACGAGGCGGACTTGAAAGCGAGGCAGAATACCAGGAAACAGATTTCAAGAGGTACGTTGGAATCGCCTTTAAAGCACAGGAAGAGGGGCACAACTTCGACAATGATGCACTTGGCCAAAAAGGGCGTATGCGTTTTCTCCTGAATATATTCAGGAGAAAACGCATACGCCCTTTTTGGCCAAGCAAGCAAGCGGGCAATGCAAATCTGCACTACAAAGAAGTATCACTTCCCACCGGTCAAAAGGGACATCCACAAAATGTGTAAAAATCAGAAAGGCAAGACAGGTCCTGGAGAACAGGGAGCCTTGTTATGCTGATGGGCGGGATGTAAATTGCCAACTGCCTCTCTGGAGGAGTGCATTCTGTTCCCTAAAACAAGTAAAGAACAGAGCTACAGAGCCAAGGGCACTTCCAGTCTAGGGAATATACCTTGGGAAAACTGAAAATCAATAAGACAGAGCCACCCCAAAATTTAGGGCTGCACTGCTTACAAGGACCTCAACTTGGGTACACCTTAAATATCCCAGGAAATATAAAAATGGTTCAAAAAATTGTGGGACTTACGTACGATGGAATATCCCTCATCCATGAAATCAATGACATAAGACCAGTAGCAGCAAAATGGGTGGATTCAGGTACGATGATTCTAAGTGAAATAAGTCACACAGAAAAAGAAACTTATCATAAGATATCACTTATGAAGATCCTGTAAACATGGCTACACTTGAACTGAGTTAGGAAAGAGAACAGTGTCTCACATTTAGAAAACACTCTTATGCCTGCTTAAGGGGGAAGGAGAGGTGGGGTGATGCATAAAACCAGAGTTTGATATAAACACAGGTACCGTTCCAAAAACCAACTATGGAATAGACAAGACCTACACCTTCCTCAGTGAAAGGGACTCAAAACCCCATATTTCCCGCAGAGGAATATATCTGACTAGTAAGAATCTTAAAACCTATGTATTGATATGTCTCCGTAAGGGAATCAAGTGTGTCTAGACTGGCATAAACATGGCAGCGAGAATCAGCTCAAACCCACTATAAAAAGGAATTTAAAAAACAAAACAAAAAAACTGGGAAATTCTTTACAATTCCTTCAGGGTCTCTGATGAAACCTGGAATGACCCTATCTACAACGACAGCTGGATGTGGCATAAGGCTGAACACTTGGGACTGAGAGGATTGGTGAGATTGGGTGAATAAATGCAGACCCTTTAAAGCAATAATGCATGGCACCCATTCCATGGGTCCCAAATCTCCAGGTTGAAGTGAATATTACTACAGTTATAACATGTACGGGAAACCTAGAGAGCGGACACACTGTGAATACGAAAGGTTTCTAAAACTCAACGAATAGTCCCTCTCCTGGTGCTCCGGTTTGACTTTCCATCTGCTTTACTATCAACCTCCCAACTTGGAGAGACAGCCCCTTTAACCTCCTGGTTCGCACAGGTTGCCAATTTGGCAGAGGATGAAAGGGAAGGGGGAGAACCAATGAGAGAGTAGCTGTTAGGCATTTGGACGGGCACATATCACTGTAATTTCCCGGCAGGAAGAAGAATTAACCAAAGTCTCAGCCCCCCACCGGGAACCAGCATAGGTCCTGAACCAAAATTTTGGACTTGCGGTCAGCTCACCAAAAACGAGTTGAAAAATGGAGCTCAGGGGCACAGCAATTCACAAACTGGCTGAGTAATAAAGGACAGCTATCGTCCAAAAATCTGTTGAGGGAAGGCAACGAGGCGGACTTGAAAGCGAGGCAGAATAGCAGGAAACAGATTTCAAGAGGTACGTTGGTATCGCCTTTAAAGCACAGGAAGAGGGGCACAAGTTCGACAATGATGCACTTGGCCAAAAAGGGCGTATGCGTTATCTCCTGAATATATTCAGGAGAAAACGCATACGCCCTTTTTGGCCAAGCAAGCAAGCGGGCAATGCAAATCTGCACTACAAAGAAGTATCACTTCCCACCGGTCAAAAGGGACATCCACAAAATGTGTAAAAACCAGAAAGGCAAGACAGGCCCTGGAGAACAGGGAGCCTTGTTATGCTGATGGGCGGGATGTAAATTGCCAACTGCCTCTCTGGAGCAGTACATTGTGTTCCCTAAAACAAGTAAAGAACAGAGCTACAGAGCCAAGGGCACTTCCAGTCTAGGGAATATACCTTGGGAAAACTGAAAATCAATAAGACAGAGCCACCCCAAAATTTAGGGCTGCACTGCTTACAAGGACCTCAACTTGGGTACACCTTAAATATCCCAGGAAATATAAAAATGGTTCAAAAAATTGTGGTACATACATACGATGGAATATCCCTCAGCCATGAAATCAATGTCATAAGACCAGTAGCAGCAAAATGGGTGGATTCAGGTACGATGATTCTAAGTGAAATAAGTCACAGAGAAACAGAAACTTATCATAAGATATCACTTATGAAGATCCTGTAAACATGGCTGCACTTGAACTGAGTTACGAAAGAGAACAGTGTCTCACATTTAGAAAACACTCTTATGCCTGCTTAAGAGGGAAGGAGAGTTGGGGTGATGCATAAAACCAGAGTTTGATATAAGCACAAGTACCATTCCAAAAACCAACTATGGAATAGACAAGACCTACACCTTCCTCAGTGAAAGGGACTCAAAACCCCATATTTCCCGCAGAGGAATATATCTGACTAGTAAAAATCTTAAAACCTATGTATTAATATGTCTCCGTAAGGGAAACAACTGTGTCTAGACTGGCATAAACATGGCAGCGAGAATCAGCTCAAACCCACTATAAAAAGGAATTTCAAAAACAAAACAAAAAAACTGGGAAATTCTTTACAATTCCTTCAGTGTCTCTGATGAAACCTGGAATGACCCTATCTACAACGACAGCTGGATGTGGCATAAGGCTGGACACTTGGGACTGAGAGGATTGGTGAGATTGGGTGAACAAATGCAGACAATTTAAAGCAATAATGCGTGGCACCCATTCCATGGGTCCCAAATCTCCAGGTTGAAGGGAATATTACTACAGTTATAACATGTACGGGAAACCTAGAGAACTGACACACTGTGAATAAGAAAGGTTTCTAAAACTCAACGAATAGTCCCTCTCCTGGTGATCCGGTTTGACTTTCCACATGCTTTACTATCAACCTTCGAACATGGAGAGACAGCCCCTTTAACCTCCTGGTTCGCACAGGTTGCCAATTTGGCAGAGGATGAAAGGGAAGAGGGAGAACCAATGAGAGAGTAGCTGTTAGGCATTTGGACGGGCACATATCACTGTAATTTCCCGGCAGGAAGAAGAATTAACCAAAGTCTCAGCCCCCCACCGGGAAACAGCATAGGTCCTGAACCAAAATTTTGGACATGCTGTCAGCTCACCAAAAACGAGTTGAAAAATGGAGCTCAGGGGCACAGCAATTCACAAACTGGCCGAGTAATAAAGGAATACTATCGTCCAAAAATCAGTTGAGGGAAGGCAACGAGGCGGACATGAAAGCGAGGCAGAATAGCAGGAAACAGATTTCAAGAGGTACGTTGGAATCGCCTTTAAAGCACAGGAAGAGGGGCACAACTTCGACAATGATGCACTTGCCCAAAAAGGGCGTATGCGTTTTCTCCTGAATATATTCAGGAGAAAACGCATACGCCCTTTTTGGCCAAGCAAGCAAGCGGGCAATGCAAATCTGCACTACAAAAAAGTATCACTTCCCACCGGTCAAAAGGGACATCCACAAAATGTGTAAAAACCGGAAAGGCAAGAGAAGCCCTGGAGAACAGGGAGCCTTGTTATGCTGAAGAGCGGGATGTAAATTGCCAACTGCCTCTCTGGAGGAGTACATTGTGTTCCCTAAAACAAGTAAAGAACAGAGCTACAGAGCCAAGGGCACTTCCAGTCTAGGGAATATACCTTGGGAAAACTGAAAATCAATAAGACAGAGCCACCCCAAAATTTAGGGCTGCACTGCTTACAAGGACCTCAACTTGGGTACACCTTAAATATCCCAGGAAGTATAAAAATGGTTCAAAAAACTGTGGTACTTCCGTACAATGAAATATCCCTCAGCCATGAAATCAATGTCATAAGACCAGTAGCAGCAAAATGGGTGGATTCAGGTACGATGATTCTAAGTGAAATAAGTCACAGAGAAAAAGAAACTTATCATAAGATATCACTTATGAAGATCCTGTAAACATGGCTACACTTGAACTGAGTTAGGAAAGAGAACAGTGTCTCACATTTAGAAAACACTCTTATGCCTGCTTAAGGGGGAAGGAGAGGTGGGGTGATGCATAAAACCAGAGTTTGATATAAGCACAGGTACCGTTCCAAGAACCAACTATGGAATAGACAAGACCTACACCTCCCTCAGTGAAAGGGACTCAAAACCCCATATTTCCCGCAGAGGAATATATCTGACTAGTAAGAATCTTAAAACCTATGTATTGATATGTCTCCGTAACGGAATCAAGTGTGTCTAGACTGGCATAAACATGGCAGCGAGAATCAGCTCAAACCCACTATGAAAAGGAATTTCAAAAACACAACAAAAAACTGGGAAATTCTTTACAATTCCTTCAGGGTCTCTGATGACACCTGGAATGACCATATCTACAATGACAGCTGGATGTGGCCTAAGGCTGGACACTTGTGACTGAGAGGATTGGTGAGATTGGGTGAACAAAGGCAGACCCTTTAAAGCAATAATGAATGGCACCCATTCCATGGGTCCCAACTCTCCAGGTTGAAGGGAATATTACTACAGTTATAACGTGTACGGGAAACCTAGAGAACGGACACACTGTGAATACGAAAGGTTTCTAAAACTCAACGAATAGTCCCTCTCCGGGTGCTCCGGTTTGACTTTCCATCTGCTTTACTATCAACCTCCCAACTTGGAGAGACAGCCCCTTTAACCTCCTGTTTCGCACACGTTGCCAATTTGGCAGAGGATGAAAGGGTAGAGGGAGAACCAATGAGAGAGTAGCTGTTAGGCATATGGACGGGCACATATCACTGTAATTTCCCGGCAGGAAGAAGTATTAACCAAACTTTCAGCCACCCACCGGGAACCAGTATAGGTCCTGAAGCAAAATTTTGGACATGCGGTCAGCTCACCAAAAACGAGTTGAAAAATGGAGCTCAGGGGCACAGCAATTCACAAACTGGCCGAGTAATAAAGGACAACTATCGTCCAAAAATCTGTTGAGGGAAGGCAACGAGGCGGACTTGAAAGCGAGGCAGAATAGCAGGAAACAGATTTCAAGAGGTACGTTGGAATCGCATTTAAAGCACAGGAAGAGGGGCACAACTTCGACAATGATGCACTTGGCCAAAAAGGGCGTATGCGTTTTCTCCTGAATATATTCAGGAGAAAACGCATACGCCCTTTTTGGCCAAGCAAGCAAGCGGGCAATGCAAATCTGCACTACAAAGAAGTATCACTTCCCACCGGTCAAAAGGGACATCCACAAAATGTGTAAAAACCAGAAAGGCAAGACAGGTCCTGGAGAACAGGGAGCCTTGTTATGCTGATGGGCGGGATGTAAATTGCCAACTGCCTCTCAGGAGGAGTGCATTGTGTTCCCTAAAACAAGTAAACAACAGAGCTACAGAGCCAAGGGCACTTCCAGTCTAGGGAATATACCTTGGGAAAACTGAAAATCAATAAGACAGAGCCACCCCAAAATTTAGGGCTGCACTGCTTACAAGGACCTCAACTTGGGTACACCTTAAATATCCCAGGAAATATAAAAATGGTTCAAAAAATTGTGGGACTTACGTACGATGGAATATCCCTCATCCATGAAATCAATGACATAAGACCAGTAGCAGCAAAATGGGTGGATTCAGGTACGATGATTCTAAGTGAAATAAGTCACAGAGAAAAAGAAACTTATCATAAGATATCACTTATGAAGATCCTGTAAACATGGCTACACTTGAACTGAGTTAGGAAAGAGAACAGTGTCTCACATTTAGAAAACACTCTTATGCCTGCTTAAGGGGGAAGGAGAGGTGGGGTGATGCATAAAACCAGAGTTTGATATAAGCACAGGTACCATTCCGAAAACCAACTATGGAATAGACAAGACCTACACCTTCCTCAGTGAAAGGGACTCAAAACCCCATATTTCCTGCAGAGGAATATATCTGACTAGTAAGAATCTTAAAACCTATGTATTGATATGTCTCCGTAAGGGAATCAAGTGTGTCTAGACTGGCATAAACATGGCAGCGAGAATCAGCTCAAACCCACTATAAAAAGGAATTTCAAAAACAAAACAAAAAAACTGGGAAATTCTTTACAATTCCTTCAGGGTCTCTGATGAAACCTGGAATGACCCTATCTACAATGACAGCTGGATGTGGCATAAGGCTGGAGAGTTGGGACTGAGAGGATTGGTGAGATTGGGAGAACAAATGCAGACCCTTTAAAGCAATAATGCATGGCACCCATTCCATGGGTCCCAACTCTCCGGGTTGAAGGGAATATTACTACAGTTATAACATGTACGGGAAACCTAGAGAACAGACACACTGTGAATACGAAAGGTTTCTAAATCTCAACGAATAATCCCTCTCCCGGTGCTCCGGTTTGACTTTCCATCTGCTTTACTATCAACCTCCCAACTTGGAGAGACAGCCCCTTTAACCTCCTGGTTCGCACAGGTTGCCAATTTGGCAGAGGATGAAAGGGAAGAGGGAGAACCAATGAGAGAGTAGCTGTTAGGCATTTGGACGGGCACATATCACTGTAATTTCCCGGCAGGAAGAAGAATTAACCAAAGTCTCATCCACCCACCGGGAACCAGTATAGGTCCTGAACCAAAATTTTGGACTTGCGGGCAGCTCACCAAAAACGAGTTGAAAAATGGAGCTCAGGGGCACAGCAATTCACAAACTGGCCGAGTAATAAAGGACAACTATCGTCCAAAAATCTGTTGAGGGAAGGCAACGAGGCGGACTTGAAAGCGAGGCAGAATAGCAGGAAACAGATTTCAAGAGGTACGTTGGAATCGCCTTTAAAGCACAGGAAGAGGGGCACAACTTCGACAATGATGCACTTGGCCAAAAAGGGCGTATGCGTTTTCTCCTGAATATATTCAGGAGAAAACGCATACGCCCTTTTTGGCCAAGCAAGCAAGCGGGCAATGCAAATCTGCACTACAAAGAAGTATCACTTCCCACCGGTCAAAAGGGACATCCACAAAATGTGTAAAAACCAGAAAGGCAAGACAGGCCCTGGAGAACAGGGAGCCTTGTTATGCTGATGGGCGGGATGTAAATTGCCAACTGCCTCTCTGGAGGAGTACATTGTGTTCCCTAAAACAAGTAAAGAACAGAGCTACAGAGCCAAGGGCACTTCCAGTCTAGGGAATATACCTTGGGAAAACTGAAAATCAATAAGACAGAGCCACCCCAAAATTTAGGGCTGCACTGCTTACAAGGACCTCAACTTGGGTACACCTTAAATATCCCAGGAAATATAAAAATGGTTCAAAAAATTGTGGTACTTACGTACGATGGAATATCCCTCAGCCATGAAATCAATGTCATAAGACCAGTAGCAGCAAAATGGGTGGATTCAGGTACGATGATTCTAAGTGAAATAAGTCACAGAGAAAAACAAACTTATCATAAGATATCACTTATGAAGATCCTGTAAACATGGCTACACTTGAACTGAGTTAGGAAAGAGAACAGTGTCTCACATTTAGAAAACACTCTTATGCCTGCTTAAGAGGGAAGGAGAGGTGGGGTGATGCATAAAACCAGAGTTTGATATAAGCACAGGTACCATTCCAAAAACCAACTCTGGAATAGACAAGACCTACACCTTCCTCAGTGAAAGGGACGCAAAACCCCATATTTCCTGCAGAGGAATATATCTGACTAGTAAGAATCTTAAAACCTATGTATTGATATGTCTCCGTAAGGGAATCAAGTGTGTCTAGACTGGCATAAACATGGCAGCGAGAATCAGCTCAAACCCACTATAAAAAGGAATTTCAAAAACAAAACAAAAAAACTGGGAAATTCTTTACAATTCCTTCAGGGTCTCTGATGAAACCTGGAATGACCCTATCTACAATGACAGCTGGATGTGGCATAACGGTGGAGAGTTGGGACTGAGAGGATTGGTGAGATTGGGTGAACAAATGCAGTCCCTTTAAAGCAATAATGCATGGCACCCATTCCATGGGTCCCTACTCTCCGCGTTGAAGGGAATATTACTACAGTTATAACATGTACGGGAAACCTAGAGAACGGACACACTGTGAATACGAAAGGTTTCTAAAACTCAACGAATAGTCCCTCTCCTGGTGCTCCGGTTTGACTTTCCATCTGCTTTACTATTAACCTCCCAACTTGGAGAGACAGCCCCTTTAACCTCCTGGTTCGCACAGGTTGCCAATTTGGCAGAGGATGAAAGGGAAGAGCTAGAACCAATGAGAGAGTAGCTGTTAGGCATTTGGACGGGCACATATCACTGTAATTTCCCGGCAGGAAGAAGAATTAACCAAAGTCTCAGCTCCCCAACGGGAACCAGCATAGGTCCTGAACCAAAATTTTGGACTTGCGGTCAGCTCACGAAAAACGAGTTGAAAAATGGAGCTCAGGGTCACAGCAATTCACAAACTGGCCGAGTAATAAAGGACAACTATCGTCCAAAAATCTGTTGAGGGAAGGCAACGAGGCGGACTTGAAAGCGAGGCAGAATAGCAGGAAACAGATTTCAAGAGGTACGCTGGAATCGCCTTTAAAGCACAGGAAGAGGGGCACAACTTCGACAATGATTCACTTGGCCAAAAAGGGCATATGTGTTTTCTCCTGAATATATTCAGGAGAAAAGGCATACGCCCTTTTTGGCCAAGCAAGCAAGCGGGCAATGCAAATCTGCACTACAAAGAAGTATCACTTCCCACCGGTCAAAAGGGACATCCACAAAATATGTAAAAACCAGAAAGGCAAGACAGGCCCTGGAGAACAGGGAGCCTTGTTATGCTGATGGGCGGGATGTAAATTGCCAACTGCCTCTCTGGAGGAGTGCATTGTGTTCCCTAAAACAAGTAAAGAACAGAGCTACAGAGCCAAGGGCACTTCCAGTCTAGGGAATATACCTTGGGAAAACTGAAAATCAATAAGACAGAGCCACCCCAAAATTTAGGGCTGCACTGCTTACAAGGACCTCAACTTGGGTACACCTTAAATATCCCAGGAAATATAAAAATGGTTCAAAAAATTGTGGTACTTACGTACGATGGAATATCCCTCAGCCATGAAATCAATGTCATAAGACCAGTAGCAGCAAAATGGGTGGATTCAGGTACGATGATTCTAAGTGAAATAAGTCACACAGAAAAAGAAACTTATCATAAGATATCACTTATGAAGATCCTGTAAACATGGCTACACTTGAACTGAGTTAGGAAAGAGAACAGTGTCTCACATTTAGAAAACACTCTTATGCCTGCTTAAGGGGGAAGGAGAGGTGGGGTGATGCATAAAACCAGAGTCTGATATAAGCACAGGTACCGTTCCAAAAACCAGCTATGGAATAGACAAGACCTACAACTTCCTCAGTGAAAGGGACTCAAAACCTCATATTTCCCTCAGAGGAATATATCTGACTAGTAAGAATCTTAAAACCTATGTATTGATATGTCTCCATAAGGGAATCAAGTGTGTCTAGACTGGCATAAACATAGCAGCGAAAATCAGCTCAAACCCAGTATAAAAAGGAATTTCAAAAACAAAACAAAAAAACTGGGAAATTCTTTAAAATTCCTTCAGGGTCTCTGATGAAACCTGGAATGACCCTATCTACAACGACAGCTGGATGTGGCATAAGGCTGGACACTTGGGACTGAGAGGATTGGTGAGATTGGGTGAGCAAATGCAGACGCTTTAAAGCAATAATGCATGGCACCCATTCCATGGGTCCCAACTCTCCAGGTTGAAGGGAATATTACTACAGCTATAACATGTACGGGAAACCTAGAGAACGGACACACTGTGAATACGAAAGGTTTCTAAAACTCAACGTATAGTCCCTCTCCTGGTGCTCCGGTTTGACTTTCCATCTGCTTTACTATCAACCTCCCAACTTGGAGAGACAGCCCCTTTAACCTCCTGGTTCGCACAGGTTGCCAATTTGGCAGAGGATGAAAGGGAAGTGGGAGAACCAATGAGAGAGTAGCTGTTAGGCATTTGGACGGGCACATATCACTGTAATTTCCCGGCAGGAAGAAGAGTTAACCAAAGTCTCAGCCACCCCCCGGGAACCAGTATAGGCCCTGAACCAAAATTTTAGACTTGCGGTCAGCTCACCAAAAACGAGTTGAAAAATGGAGCTCCGGGGCACAGCAATTCACAAACTGGCCGAGTAATAAAGGACAACTATCGTCCAAAAATCTGTTGAGGGAAGGCAATGAGGCGGACTTGAAAGCGAGGCAGAATAGCAGGAAACAGATTTCAAGAGGTACGTTGGAATCGTCTTTAAAGCACAGGAAGAGGTGCACAACTTCGACAATGATGCACCTGGCCAAAAAGGGCGTATGCGTTTTCTCCTGACTATATTCAGGAGAAAACGCATACGCCCTTTTTGGCCAAGCAAGCAAGTGGGCAATGCAAATCTGCACTACAAAGAAGTATCACTTCCCACCGGTCAAAAGGGACATCCACAAAATGTGTAAAAACCAGAAAGGCAAGACAGGCCCTGGAGAACAGGGAGCCTTGTTATGCTGATGGGCGGGATGTAAATTGCCAACTGCCTCTCTGGAGGAGTGCATTGTGTTCCCTAAAACAAGTAAACAACAGAGCTACAGAGCCAAGGGCACTTCCAGTCTAGGGAATATACCTTGGGAAAACTGAAAATCAATAAGACAGAGCCACCCCAAAATTTAGGGCTGCACTGCTTACAAGGACCTCAACTTGGGTACACCTTAAATATCCCAGGAAATATAAAAATGGTTCAAAAAACTGTGGTACTTACGTACGATGGAATATCCCTCAGCCATGAAATCAATGTCATAAGACCAGTAGCGGCAAAATGGTTGGATTCATGTACGATGATTCTAAGTGAAATAAGTCACACAGAAAAAGAAACTTATCATAAGATATCACTTATGAAGATCCTGTAAACATGGCTACACTTGAACTGAGTTAGGAAAGAGAACAGTGTCTCACATTTAGAAAACACTAATGCCTGCTTAAGGGGGAAGGAGAGGTGGGGTGATGCATAAAACCAGAGTTTGATATAAGCACAAGTACCGTTCCAAAAACCAACTATGGAATAGACAAGACCTACACCTTCCTCAGTGAAAGGGACTCAAAACCCCATATTTCCCGCAGAGGAATATATCTGACTAGTAAGAATCTTAAAACCTATGTATTGATATGTCTCCGTAAGGGAATCAAGTGTGTCTAGACTGGCATAAACATGGCAGCGAGAATCAACTCAAACCCACTATAAAAAGGAATTTCAAAAACAAAACACAAAAACTGGGAAATTCTTTACAATTCCTTCAGGGTCTCTGATGAAATCTGGAATGACCCTATCTACAATGACAGCTGGATGTGGCATAAGGCTGGACACTTGGGACTGAGAGGATTGGTGAGATTGGGTGAGCAAATGTAGACCCTTTAAAGCAATAATGCATGGCACCCATTCCATGGGTCCCAACTCTCCAGGTTGAAGGGAATATTACTACAGTTATAACATGTACGGGAAACCTAGAGAACGGACACACTGTGAATACGAAAGGTTTCTAACACTCAACGAATAGTCCCTCTCCTGGTGCTCCGGTTTGACTTTCCAACTGCTTTACTATCAACCTCCCAACTTGGAGAGACAGCCCCTTTAACCTCCTGGTTCGCACAGGTTGCCAATTTGGCAGAGGATGAAAGGGAATAGGGAGAACCAATGAGAGAGTAGCTGTTAGGCATTTGGACGGGCACATATCACTGTAATTTCCCGGCAGGAAGAAGAATTAACCAAAGTCTCAGCCCCTCACCGGGAAACAGCATAGGTCCTGAACCAAAATTTTGGACTTGCGGTCAGCTCACCAAAAACGAGTTGAAAAATGGAGCTCAGGGGCACAGCAATTCACAAACTGGCCGAGTAATAAAGGACAACTACCGTCCAAAAATCTGTTGAGGGAAGGCAACGAGGCGGACTTGAAAGCGAGGCAGAATAACAGGAAACAGATTTCAATAGGTACGTTGGAATCACCTTTAAAGCACAGGAAGAGGGGCACAACTTCGATAATGATGCACTTGGCCAAAAAGGGTGTATGCGTTTTCTCCTGAATATATTCAGGAGAAAACGCATACGCCCTTTTTGGCCAAGCAAGCAAGCGGGCAATGCAAATCTGCACTACAAAGAAGTATCACTTCCCACCGGTCAAAAGGGACATCCACAAAATGTGTAAAAACCAGAAAGGCAAGACAGGCCCTGGAGAACAGGGAGCCTTGTTATGCTGAAGGGCGGGATGTAAATTGCCAACTGCCTCTCTGGAGGAGTACATTGTGTTCCCTAAAACAAGTAAACAACAGAGCTACAGAGCCAAGGGCACTTCCAGTATAGGGAATATACTTTGGGAAAACTGAAAATCAATAAGATAGAGCCACCCCAAAATTTAGGGCTGCACTGCTTACAAGGACCTCAACTTGGGTACACCTTAAATATCCCAGGAAATATAAAAGTGGTTCAAAAAATTGTGGTACTTACGTATGATGGCATATCCCTCAGCCATGAAATCAATGTCATAAGACCAGTAGCAGCAAAATGGGGGGATTCAGGTACGATGATTCTAAGTGAAATAAGTCACAGAGAAACAGAAACTTATCATAAGATATCACTTATGAAGATCCTGTAAACATGGCTACACTTGAACTGAGTTAGGAAAGAGAACAGTGTCTCACATTTAGAAAACACTCTTATGCCTGCTTAAGGGGGAAGGAGAGGTGGGGTGATGCATAAAACCAGAGTTTGATATAAGCACAGGTACCATTCCAAAAACCAACTATGGAATAGACAAGACCTACACCTTCCTCAGTGAATGGGACGCAAAACCCCATATTTCCCGCAGAGGAATATATCTGACTATTAAAAATCTTAAAACCTATGTATTGATATGTCTCCGTAAGGGAATCAAGTGTGTCTAGACTGGCATAAACATGGCAGCGAGAATCAGCTCAAACCCACTATAAAAAGGAATTTCAAAAACAAAACAAAAAAACTGGGAAATTCTTTACAATTCCTTCAGTGTCTCTGATGAAACCTGGAATGACCCTATCTACAACGACAGCTGGATGTGGCATAAGGCTGGACACTTGGGACTGAGAGGATTGGTGAGATTGGGTGAACAAATGCAGACCCTTTAAAGCAATAATGCATGGCACCCATTCCATGGGTCCCAAATCTCCAGGTTGAAGGGAATATTACTACAGTTATAACATGTACAGGAAACCTAGAGAACGGACACACTGTGAATACGAAAGTTTTCTAAAACTCAACGAATAGTCCCTCTCCTGGTGCTCCGGTTTCTCTTTCCATCTGCTTTACTATCAACCTCCCAACTTGGAGAGACAGCCCCTTTAACCTCCTGGTTCGCACAGGTTGCCAATTTGGCAGAGGATGAAAGGGAAGAGGGAGAACCAATGAGAGAGTAGCTGTTAGGCATTTGGACGGGCACATATCACTTTAATTTCCCGGCAGGAAGAAGAATTAACCAAAGTCTCAGCCACCCACTGGGAACCAGTATAGGTCCTGAACCAAAATTTTGGACTTGCGGTCAGCTCACCAAAAACGAGTTGAAAAATGGAGCTCAGGGGCACAGCAATTCACAAACTGGCCGAGTAATAAAGGACAACTATCGTCCAAAAATCTGTTGAGGGAAGGCAACGAGGCGGACTTGAAAGCGAGGCAGAATAGCAGGAAACAGATTTCAAGAGGTACGTTGGAATCGCCTTTAAAGCACAGGAAGAGGGGCACAACTTCGACAATGATGCACTTGGCCAAAAAGGGTGTATGCGTTTTCTCCTGAATATATTCAGGAGAAAAGGCATACGCCCTTTTTGGCCAAGCAAGCAAGCGGGCAATGCAAATCTGCACTACAAAGAAGTATCACTTCCCACCGCTCAAAAGGGACATCCACAAAATGTGTAAAAACCAGAAAGGCAAGACAGGCCCTGGAGAACAGGGAGCCTTGTTATGCTGATGGGCGGGATGTAAATTGCCAACTGCCTCTCTGGAGGAGTACATTGTGTTCCCTAAAACAAGTAAAGAACAGAGCTACAGAGCCAAGGGCACTTCCAGTCTAGGGAATATACCTGGGGAAAACTGAAAATCAATAAGACAGAGCCACCCCAAAATTTAGGGCTGCACTGCTTACAAGGACCTCAACTTGGGTACACCTTAAATATCCCAGGAAATATAAAAATGGTTCAAAAAATTGTGGGATTTACGTACGATGGAATATCCCTCAGCCATGAAATCAATGTCATAAGACCAGTGGCAGCAAAATGGGTGGATTCAGGTACGATGATTCTAAGTGAAATAAGTCACAGAGAAACAGAAACTTATCATAAGATATCACTTATGAAGATCCTGTAAACATGGCTACACTTGAACTGAGTTAGGAAAGAGAACAGTGTCTCACATTTAGAAAACACTCTTATGCCTGCTTAAGGGGGAAGGAGAGGTGGGGTGATGCATAAAACCAGAGTTTGATATAAGCACAGGTACCATTCCAAAAACCAACTATGGAATAGACAAGACCTACACCTTCCTCAGTGAAAGGGACTCAAAACCCCATATTTCCCGCAGAGGAATATATCTGACTATTAAAAATCTTAAAACCTATGTATTGATATGTCTCCGTAAGGGAATCAAGTGTGTCTAGACTGGCATAAACATGGCAGCGAGAATCAGCTCAAACCCACTATAAAAAGGAATTTCAAAAACAAAACAAAAAAACTGGGAAATTCTTTACAATTCCTTCAGGGTCTCTGATGAAACCTGGAATGACCCTATCTACAATGACAGCTGGATGTGGCATAAGGCTGGAGAGTTGGGACTGAAAGGATTGGTGAGATTGGGTGAACAAATGCAGACCCTTTAAAGCAATAATGCATGGCACCCATTCCATGGGTCCCAACTCTCCGGTTTGAAGGGAATATTACTACAGTTATAACATGTACGGGAAACCTAGAGAACGGACACACTGTGAATACGAAAGGTTTCTAAAACTCAACGAATAGTCCCTCTCCTGGTGCTCTGGTTTGACTTTCCATCTGCATTACTATCAACCTCCCAACTTGGAGAGACAGCCCCTTTAACCTCCTGGTTCGCACAGGTTGCCAATTTGGCAGAGGATGAAAAGGAAGAGGGAGAACCAATGAGAGAGTAGCTGTTAGGCATTTGGACGGGCACATATCACTGTAATTTCCCGGCAGGAAGAAGAATTAACCAAAGTCTCAGCCACCCACCGGGAACCAGTATAGGTCCTGAACCAAAATTTTGGACTTGCGGTCAGCTCACCAAAAACGAGTTGAAAAATGGAGCTCAGGGGCACAGCAATTCACAAACTGGCCGAGTAATAAAGGACAACTATCGTCCAAAAATCTGTTGAGGGAAGGCAACGAGGCGGACTTGAAAGCGAGGCAGAATAGCAGGAAACAGATTTCAAGAGGTAAGTTGGAATCGCCTTTAAAGCACAGGAAGAGGGGCACAACTTCGACAATGATGCACTTGGCCAAAAAGGGCGTATGCGTTTTCTCCTGAATATATTCAGGAGAAATCGCATACGCCCTTTTTGGCCAAGCAAGCAAGCGGGCAATGCAAATCCACACTACAAAGAAGTATCACTTCCCACAGGTCAAAAGGGACATCCACAAAATGTGTAAAAACCAGAAAGGCAAGACAGGCCCTGGAGAACAGGGAGTCTTGTTATGCTGATGGAAGGGATGTAAATTGCCAACTGCCTCTCTGGAGGAGTGCATTGTGATCCCTAAAACAAGTAAACAACAGAGCTACAGAGCCAAGGGCACTTCCAGTCTAGGGAATATTCCTTGGGAAAACTGAAAATCAATAAGACAGAACCATCCCAAAATTTAGGGCTGCACTGCTTACAAGGACCTCAACTTGGGTATACATTAAATATACCAGGAAATATAAAAATGGTTCAAAAAATTGAGGTACTTACGTACGATGGAATATCCCTCAGCCATGAAATCAATGTCATAAGACCAGTAGCAGCAAAATGGGTGGATTCAGGTACAATGATTCTAAGTGAAATAAGTCACACAGAAAAAAAAACTTATCATAAGATATCACTTATGAAGATCCTGTAAACATGGCTACACTTGAACTGAGTTAGGAAAGAGAACAGTGTCTCACATTTAGAAAACACTCTTATGCCTGCTTAAGGGGGAAGGAGAGGTGGGGTGATGCATAAAACCAGAGTTTGATATAAGCACAGGTACCGTTCCAAAAACCAACTATGGATTAGACAAGACCTACACCTTCCTCAGTGAAAGGGTCTCAAAACCCCATATTTCCCGCGGTGGAATATATCTGACTAGTAAGACTCTTAAAACATATGGATTGATATGTCTCCGTAAGGGAATCAAGTGTGTCTAGACTGGCATAAACATGGCAGCGAGAATCAGCTCAAACCCACTATAAAAATGAATTTCAAAAACAAAACAAAAAAACTGGGAAATTCTTTACAATTCCTTCAGGGTCTCTAATGAAACCTGGAATGACCCTATCTACAACGACAGCTGGATGTGGCATAAGGCTGGACACTTGGGACTGAGAGGATTGGTGAGATTGGGTGAGCAAATGCAGACCCTTTAAAGCAATAATGCATGGCACCCATTCCATGGGTCCCAACTCTCCAGGTTGAACGGAATATTACTACAGTTATAACATGTACGGGAAACCTAGAGAACGGACACACTGTGAATACGAAAGGTTTCTAAAACTCAACGAATAGTCACTCTCCTGGTGCTCCGGTTTGACTTTCCATCTGCTTTACTATCAACCTCCCAACTTGGATGGACAGCCCCTTTAACCTCCTGGTTCACACAGGTTGCCAATTTGGCAGAGGATGAAAGGGAATAGGGAGAACCAATGAGAGAGTAGCTGTTAGGCATTTGGACGGGCACATATCACTGTAATTTACCAGCAGGAAGAAGAATTAACCAAATTCTCAGCCACCCACCGGGAAACAGTATAGGTCCTGAACCAATATTTTGGACTTGCGGTCAGCTCACCAAAACGAGTTGAAAAATGGAGCTCACGGGCACAGCAATTCACAAACTGGCCGAGTAATTAAGGACAACTATAGTCCAAAAATCTGTTGAAAGAAGGCAACGAGGCGGACTTGAAAGCGAGGCAGAATAGCAGGAAACAGATTTCAAGAGGTACGTTGGAATCGCCTTTAAAGCACAGGAAGAGGGGCACAACTTCGACAATGTTGCACTTGGCCAAAAAGGGCGTATGCGTTTTCTCCTGAATATATTCAGGAGAAAACGCATACGCCCTTTTTGGCCAAGCAAGCAAGCGGGCAATGCAAATCTGCACTACAAAGAAGTAGCACTTCCCACCGGGCAAAAGGGACATCCACAAAATGTGTAAAAACCAGAAAGGCAAGACAGGCCCTGGAGAACAGGGAGCCTTCTTATGCTGATGGGCGGGATGTAAATTGCCAACTGCCTCTCTGGAGGAGTGCATTGTGTTCCCTAAAACAAGTAAAGAACAGAGCTACAGAGCCAAGGGCACTTCCAGTCTAGGGAATATACCTTGGGAAAACTGAAAATCAATAAGACAGAGCCACCCCAAAATTTAGGGCTGCACTGCTTACAAGGACCTCAACTTGGGTACACCTTAAATATCCCAGGAAATATAAAAATGGTTCAAAAAATTGTGGTGCTTACGTACGATGGAATATCCCTCAGCCATGAAATCAATGTCATAAGACCAGTAGCAGCAAAATGGGTGGATTCAGGTATGATGATTCTAAGTGAAATAAGTCACACAGAAAAAGAAACTTATCATAAGATATCACTTATGAAGATCCTGTAAACATGGCTACACTTGAACTGAGTTAGGAAAGAGAACAGTGTCTCATAATTAGAAAACACTCTTATGCCTGCTTAAGAGGGAAAGAGAGGTGGGGTGATGCATAAAACCAGAGTTTGATATAAGCACAGGTACCATTCCAAAAACCAACTATGGAATAGACAAGACCTACACCTTCCTCAGTGAAAGGGACTCAAAACCCCATATTTCCCGCAGAGGAATATATCTGACTAGTAAGAATCTTAAAACCTATGTATTGATATGTCTCCGTAAGGGAATCAAGTGTGTCTAGACTGGCATAAACATGGCAGCGAGAATCAACTCAAACCCACTATAAAAAGGAATTTCAAAAACAAAACAAAAAAACTGGGAAATTCTTTACAATTCCTTCAGTGTCTCTGATGAAACCTGGAATGAACCTATCTACAACGACAGCTGGATGTGGCATAAGGCTGGACACTTGGGACTGAGAGGATTGGTGAGATTGGGTGAACAAATGCAGACCCTTTAAAGCAATAATGCATGGCACCCATTCCATGGGTCCCAAATCTCCAGGTTGAAGGGAAAATTACTACAGTTATAACATGTACGGGAAACCTAGAGAACGGACACACTGTGAATACGAAAGGTTTCTAAAACTCAACGAATAGTCCCTCTCCTGGTGCTCCGGTTTGACTTTCCATCTGCTTTACTATCAACCTCCCAACTTGGAGAGACAGCCCCTTTAACCTCCTGGTTCGCACAGGTTGCCAATTTGGCAGAGGATGAAAGGGAAGAGGGAGAACCAATGAGAGAGTAGCTGTTAGGCATTTGGACGGGCACATATCACTGTAATTTCCCGGCAGGAAGAAGAATTAACCAAAGTCTCAGCCACCCACCGGGAACCAGTATAGGGCCTGAACCAAAATTTTGGACTTGCGGTCAGCTCACCAAAAACGAGTTGAAAAATGGAGCTCAGGGGCACAGCAATTCACAAACTGGCCGAGTAATAAAGGACAACTATCGTCCAAAAATCTGTTGAGGGAAGGCAACGAGGCGGACTTGAAAGCGAGGCAGAATACCAGGAAACAGATTTCAAGAGGTACGTTGGAATCGCCTTTAAAGCACAGGAAGAGGGGCACAACTTCGACAATGATGCACTTGGCCAAAAAGGGCGTATGCGTTTTCTCCTGAATATATTCAGGAGAAAACGCATACGCCCTTTTTGGCCAAGCAAGCAAGCGGGCAATGCAAATCTGCACTACAAAGAAGTATCACTTCCCACCGGTCAAAAGGGACATCCACAAAATGTGTAAAAACCAGAAAGGCAAGACAGATCCTGGACAACAGGGAGCCTTGTTATGCTGATGGGCGGGATGTAAATTGCCAACTGCCTCTCTGGAGGAGTGCATTGTGTTCCCTAAAACAAGTAAACAACAGAGCTACAGAGCCAAGGGCACTTCCAGTCTAGGGAATATACCTTGGGAAAACTGAAAATCAATAAGACAGAGCCACCCCAAAATTTAGGGCTGCACTGCTTACAAGGACCTCAACTTGGGTACACCTTAAATATCCCAGGAAATATAAAAATGGTTCAAAAAATTGTGGTGCTTACGTACGATGGAATATCCCTCAGCCATGAAATCAATGTCATAAGACCAGTAGCAGCAAAATGGGTGGATTCAGGTATGATGATTCTAAGTGAAATAAGTCACACAGAAAAAGAAACTTATCGTAAGATATCACTTATGAAGATCCTGTAAACATGGCTACACTTGAACTGAGTTAGGAAAGAGAACAGTGTCTCATAATTAGAAAACACTCTTATGCCTGCTTAAGGGGGAAGGAGAGGTGGGGTGATGCATAAAACCAGAGTTTGATATAAGCACAGGTACTGTTCCAAAAACCAACTATGGAATAGACAAGACCTACACCTTCCTCAGTGAAAGGGACTCAAAACCCCATATTTCCCGCAGAGGAATATATCTGACTAGTAAGAATCATAAAACCTATGGATTGATATGTCTCCTTAAGGGAATCAAGTGTGTCTAGACTGGCATAAACATGGCAGCGAGAATCAGCTCAAACCCACTATAAAAAGGAATTTCAAAAACAAAACAAAAAAACTGGGAAATTCTTTACAATTCCTTCAGGGTCTCTGATGAAACCTGGAATGACCCTATCTACAACGTCAGATGGATGTGGCATAAGGCTGGACACTTGGGACTGAGAGGATTGGTGAGATTGGGTGAGCAAATGCAGACCCTTTAAAGCAATAATGCCTGGCACCCATTCCATGGGTCCCAACTCTCCAGGTTGAAGGGAATATTACTACAGTTATAACATGTACGGGAAACCTAGAGAACGGACACACTGTAAATACGAAAGGTTTCTAAAACTCAACGAATAGTCCCTCTCCTGGTGCTCTGGTTTGACTTTCCATCTGTTTTACTATCAACCTCCCAACCTGGAGAGACAGCCCCTTTAACCTCCTGGTTCGCACAGGTTTCCAATTTGGCAGAGGATGAAAGGGAAGAGGGAGAACCAATGAGAGAGTAGCTGTTAGGCATTTGGACGAGCACATATCAATGTAATTTCTCGGCAGGAAGAAGAATTAACCAAAGTCTCAGCCACCCACCGGGAACCAGTATAGATTCTGAACAAAAATTTTGGACTTGCGGTCAGCTCACCAAAAACGAGTTGAAAAATGGAGCTCAGGGGCACAGCAATTCACAAACTGGCCGAGTAATAAAGGACAACTATCGTCCAAAAATCTGTTGAGGGAAGGCAACGAGGCGGACTTGAAAGCGAGGCAGAATAGCAGGAAACAGATTTCAAGAGGTACGTTGGAATCGCCTTTAAAGCACAGGAAGAGGGGCACTACTTCGACAGTGATGCACTTGGCCAAAAAGTGCGTATGCGTTTTCTCCTGAATATATTCAGGAGAAAACGCATACGCCCTTTTTTGCCAAGCAAGAAAGCGGGCAATGCAAATATGCACTACAAAGAAGTATCACTTCCCACCGGTCAAAAGGGACATCCACAAAATGTGTAAAACCCAGAAAGGCAAGACCGGCCCTGGAGAACAGGGAGCCTTGTTATGCTGATGGGCGGGATGTAAATTGCCAACTGCCTCTCTGGAGGAGTGCATTGTGTTCCCTAAAACAAGTAAACAACAGAGCTACAGAGCCAAGGGCACTTCCAGTCTAGGGAATATACCTTGGGAAAACTGAAAATCAATAAGACAGAGCCACCCCAAAATTTAGGGCTGCACTGCTTACAAGGACCTCAACTTGGGTACACCTTAAATATCCCAGGAAATATCAAAATGGTTCAAAAAAATTGTGGTACTTATGTACGATGGCATATCCCTCAGCCATGAAATCAATGTCATAAGACCAGTAGCAGCAAAATGGTTGGATTCATGTACGATGATTCTAAGTGAAATAAGTCACACAGAAACAGAAACTTATCATAAGATATCACTTATGAAGATCCTGTAAACATGGCTGCACTTGAACTGAGTTACAAAAGAGAACAGTGTCTCTCATTTAGAAAACACTCTTATGCCTGCTTAAGAGGGAAAGAGAGGTGGGGTGATGCATAAAACCAGAGTTTGATATAAGCACAGGTACCATTCCAAAAACCAACTATGGAATAGACAAGACCTACACCTTCCTCAGTGAAAGGGACTCAAAACCCCATATTTCCCGCAGAGGAATATATCTGACTAGTAAGAATCTTAAAACCTATGTATTGATATGTCTCCGTAAGGGAATCAAGTGTGTCTAGACTGGCATAAACATGGCAGCGAGAATCAACTCAAACCCACTATAAAAAGGAATTTCAAAAACAAAACAAAAAAACTGGGAAATTCTTTACAATTCCTTCAGTGTCTCTGATGAAACCTGGAATGACCCTATCTACAACGACAGCTGGATGTGGCATAAGGCTGGACACTTGGGACTGAGAGGATTGGTGAGATTGGGTGAACAAATGCAGACCCTTTAAAGCAATAATGCATGGCACCCATTCCATGGGTCCCAAATCTCCAGGTTGAAGGGAAAATTACTACAGTTATAACATGTACGGGAAACCTAGAGAACGGACACACTGTGAATACGAAAGGTTTCTAAAACTCAACGAATAGTCCCTCTGCTGGTGCTCCGGTTTGACTTTCCATCTGCTTTACTATCAACCTCCCAACTTGGAGAGACAGCCCCTTTAACCTCCTGGTTCGCACAGGTTGCCAATTTGGCAGAGGATGAAAGGGAAGAGGGAGAACCAATGAGAGAGTAGCTGTTAGGCATTTGGATGGGCACATATCACTGTAATTTCCTGGCAGGAAGAAGAATTAAGCAAAGTCTCAGCCCCTCAACGGGAACCAGCATAGGTCCTGAACCAAAATTTTGGACTTGCGGTCAGCTCACCAAAAACGAGTTGAAAAATGGAGCTCAGGGTCACAGCAATTCACAAACTGGCCGAGTAATAAAGGACAACTATCGTCCAAAAATCTGTTGAGGGAAGGCAACGAGGCGGACTTGAAAGCGAGGCAGAATAGCAGGAAACAGATTTCAAGAGGTACGTTGGAATTGCCTTTAAAGCACAGGAAGAGGGGCACAACTTCGACAATGATGCACTTGGCCAAAAAGGGCGTATGCGTTTTCTCCTGAATATATTCAGAGAAAACGCATACGCCCTTTTTGGCCAAGCAAGCAAGCGGGCAATGCAAATCTGCACTACAAAGAAGTATCACTTCCCACCGGTCAAAAGGGACATCCACAAAATGTGTAAAAACCAGAAAGGCAAGACAGGCCCTGGAGAACAGGGAGCCTTGTTATGCTGATGGGCGGGATGTAAATTGCCAACTGCCTCTCTGGAGCAGTACATTGTGTTCCCTAAAACAAGTAAACAACAGAGCTACAGAGCCAAGGGCACTTCTAGTCTAGGGAATATACCTTGGGAAAACTGAAAATCAATAAGACAGAGCCACCCCAAAATTTAGGGCTGCACTGCTTACAAGGACCTCAACTTGGGTACACCTTAAATATCCCAGGAAATATAAAAATGGTTCAAAAAATTGTGGTACTTACGTACGATGGAATATCCCTCAGCCATGAAATCAATGTCATAAGACCAGTAGCAGCAAAATGGTTGGATTCAGGTACGATGATTCTAAGTGAAATAAGTCACACAGAAAAAGAAACTTATCATAAGATATCACTTATGAAGATCCTGTAAACATGGCTACACTTGAACTGAGTTAGGAAAGAGAACAGTGTCTCACATTTAGAAAACACACTTATGCCAGCTTAAGGGGGAAGGAGAGGTGGGGTGATGCATAAAACCAGAGTTTGATATAAGCACAGGTACCATTCCAAAAACCAACTATGGAATAGACAAGACCTACACCTTCCTCAGTGAAAGGGACTCAAAACCCCATATTTCCCGCAGAGGAATATATCTGACTAGTAAGAATCTTAAAACCTATGTATAGATATGTCTCCGTAAGGGAATCAAGTGTGTCTAGACTGGCATAAACATGGCAGCGAGAATCAGCTCAAACCCACTATAAAAAGAATTTCAAAAACAAAACAAAAAAACTGGGAAATTCTTTACAATTCCTTCAAGGTCTCTGATGAAACCTGGAATGACTCTATCTACAACGACAGCTGGATGTGGCATAAGGCTGGAGAGTTGCGACTGAGAGGATTGGTGAGATTGGGTGAACAAATGCAGACCCTTTAAAGCAATAATGCATGGCACCCATTCCATGGGTCCCAACTCTCCGGGTTGAAGGGATATTACTACAGTTATAACATGTACGGGAAACCTAGAGAACGGACACACTGTGAATACGAAAGGTTTCTAAAACTCAACGAATAGTCCCTCTCCTGGTGCTCCGGTTTGACTTTCCATCTGCTTTACTATCAACCTCCCAACTTGGAGAGACAGCCCCTTTAACCTCCTGGTTCGCACAGGTTGCCAATTTGGCAGAGGATGAAAGGGAAGAGGGAGAACCAATGAGAGAGTAGCTGTTAGGCATTTGGACGGGCACATATCACTGTAATTTCCCGGCAGGAAGAAGAATTAACCAAAGTCTCAGCCACCCACCGGGAACCAGTATAGGTCCTGAACCAAAATTTTGGACTTGCGGTCAGCTCACCAAAAACGAGTTGAAAAATGGAGCTCAGGGTCACAGCAATTCACAAACTGGCCGAGTAATAAAGGACAACTATCGTCCAAAAATCTGTTGAGGGAAGGCAACGAGGCGCACTTGAAAGCGAGGTAGAATAGCAGGAAACAGATTTCAAGAGGTACGCTGGAATCGCCTTTAAAGCACAGGAAGAGGGGCACAACTTCGACAATGATTCACTTGGCCAAAAAGGGCATATGTGTTTTCTCCTGAATATATTCAGGAGAAAAGGCATACGCCCTTTTTGGCCAAGCAAGCAAGCGGGCAATGCAAATCTGCACTACAAAGAAGTATCACTTCCCACCGGTCAAAAGGGACATCCACAAAATGTGTAAAAACCAGAAAGGCAAGACAGGCCCTGGAGAACAGGGAGCCTTGTTATGCTGATGGGCGGGATGTAAATTGCCAACTGCCTCTCTGGAGGAGTGCATTGTGTTCCCTAAAACAAGTAAACAACAGAGCTACAGAGCCAAGGGCACTTCCAGTCTAGGGAATATACCTTGGGAAAACTGAAAATCAATAAGACAGAGCCACCCCAAAATTTAGGGCTGCACTGCTTACAAGGACCTCAACTTGGGTACACCTTAAATATCCCAGGAAATATAAAAATGGTTCAAAAAATTGTGGTACTTACGTACGATGGAATATCCCTCAGCCATGAAATCAATGTCATAAGACCAGTAGCAGCAAAATGGGTGGATTCAGGTACGATGATTCTAAGTGAAATAAGTCACACAGAAAAAGAAACTTATCATAAGATATCACTTATGAAGATCCTGTAAACATGGCTACACTTGAACTGAGTTAGGAAAGAGAACAGTGTCTCACATTTAGAAAACACTCTTATGCCTGCTTAAGGGGGAAGGAGAGGTGGGGTGATGCATAAAACCAGAGTCTGATATAAGCACAGGTACCGTTCCAAAAACCAGCTATGGAATAGACAAGACCTACACCTTCCTCAGTGAAAGGGACTCAAAACCGCATATTTCCCTCAGAGGAATATATCTGACTAGTAAGAATCTTAAAACCTATGTATTGATATGTCTCCATAAGGGAATCAAGTGTGTCTAGACTGGCATAAACATAGCAGCGAGAATCAGCTCAAACCCACTATAAAAAGGAATTTCAAAAACAAAACAAAAAAACTGGGAAATTCTTTGAAATTCCTTCAGGGTCTCTGATGAAACCTGGAATGACCCTATCTACAACGACAGCTGGATGTGGCATAAGGCTGGACACTTGGGACTGAGAGGATTGGTGAGATTGGGTGAGCAAATGCAGACGCTTTAAAGCAATAATGCATGGCACCCATTCCATGGGTCCCAACTCTCCAGGTTGAAGGGAATATTACTACAGCTATAACATGTAAGGGAAACCTAGAGAACGGACACACTGTGAATACGAAAGGTTTCTAAAACTCAACGTATAGTCCCTCTCCTGGTGCTCCGGTTTGACTTTCCATCTGCTTTACTATCAACCTCCCAACTTGGAGAGACAGCCCCTTTAACCTCCTGGTTCGCACAGGTTGCCAATTTGGCAGAGGATGAAAGGGAAGTGGGAGAACCAATGAGAGAGTAGCTGTTAGGCATTTGGACGGGCACATATCACTGTAATTTCCCGGCAGGAAGAAGAGTTAACCAAAGTCTCAGCCACCCCCCGGGAACCAGTATAGGCCCTGAACCAAAATTTTAGACTTGCGGTCAGCTCACCAAAAACGAGTTGAAAAATGGAGCTCCGGGGCACAGCAATTCACAAACTGGCCGAGTAATAAAGGACAACTATCGTCCAAAAATCTGTTGAGGGAAGGCAATGAGGCGGACTTGAAAGCGAGGCAGAATAGCAGGAAACAGATTTCAAGAGGTACGTTGGAATCGCCTTTAAAGCACAGGAAGAGGTGCACAACTTCGACAATGATGCACCTGGCCAAAAAGGGCGTATGCGTTTTCTCCTGACTATATTCAGGAGAAAACGCATACGCCCTTTTTGGCCAAGCAAGCAAGTGGGCAATGCAAATCTGCACTACAAAGAAGTATCACTTCCCACCGGTCAAAAGGGACATCCACAAAATGTGTAAAAACCAGAAAGGCAAGACAGGCCCTGGAGAACAGGGAGCCTTGTTATGCTGATGGGCGGGATGTAAATTGCCAACTGCCTCTCTGGAGGAGTGCATTGTGTTCCCTAAAACAAGTAAACAACAGAGCTACAGAGCCAAGGGCACTTCCAGTCTAGGGAATATACCTTGGGAAAACTGAAAATCAATAAGACAGAGCCACCCCAAAATTTAGGGCTGCACTTCTTACAAGGACCTCAACTTGGGTACACCTTAAATATCCCAGGAAATATAAAAATGGTTCAAAAAACTGTGGTACTTACGTACGATGGAATATCCCTCAGCCATGAAATCAATGTCATAAGACCAGTAGCGGCAAAATGGTTGGATTCATGTACGATGATTCTAAGTGAAATAAGTCACACAGAAAAAGAAACTTATCATAAGATATCACTTATGAAGATCCTGTAAACATGGCTACACTTGAACTGAGTTAGGAAAGAGAACAGTGTCTCACATTTAGAAAACACTAATGCCTGCTTAAGGGGGAAGGAGAGGTGGGGTGATGCATAAAACCAGAGTTTGATATAAGCACAAGTACCGTTCCAAAAACCAACTATGGAATAGACAAGACCTACACCTTCCTCAGTGAAAGGGACTCAAAACCCCATATTTCCCGCAGAGGAATATATCTGACTAGTAAGAATCTTAAAACCTATGTATTGATATGTCTCCGTAAGGGAATCAAGTGTGTCTAGACTGGCATAAACATGGCAGCGAGAATCAACTCAAACCCACTATAAAAAGGAATTTCAAAAACAAAACAAAAAAACTGGGAAATTCTTTACAATTCCTTCAGGGTCTCTGATGAAATCTGGAATGACCCTATCTACAATGACAGCTGGATGTGGCATAAGGCTGGACACTTGGGACTGAGAGGATTGGTGAGATTGGGTGAGCAAATGTAGACCCTTTAAAGCAATAATGCATGGCACCCATTCCATGGGTCCCAACTCTCCAGGTTGAAGGGAATATTACTACAGTTATAACATGTACGGGAAACCTAGAGAACGGACACACTGTGAATACGAAAGGTTTCTAACACTCAACGAATAGTCCCTCTCCTGGTGCTCCGGTTTGACTTCCCACCTGCTTTACTATCAACCTCCCAACTTGGAGAGACAGCCCCTTTAACCTCCTGGTTCGCACAGGTTGCCAATTTGGCAGAGGATGAAAGGGAATAGGGAGAACCAATGAGAGAGTAGCTGTTAGGCATTTGGACGGGCACATATCACTGTAATTTCCCGGCAGGAAGAAGAATTAACCAAAGTCTCAGCCCCACACCGGGAAACAGCATAGGTCCTGAACCAAAATTTTGGACTTGCGGTCAGCTCACCAAAAACGAGTTGAAAAATGGAGCTCAGGGGCACAGCAATTCACAAACTGGCCGAGTAATAAAGGACAACTACCGTCCAAAAATCTGTTGAGGGAAGGCAACGAGGCGGACTTGAAAGCGAGGCAGAATAACAGGAAACAGATTTCAATAGGTACGTTGGAATCACCTTTAAAGCACAGGAAGAGGGGCACAACTTCGACAATGATGCACTTGGCCAAAAAGGGTGTATGCGTTTTCTCCTGAATATATTCAGGAGAAAACGCATACGCCCTTTTTGGCCAAGCAAGCAAGCGGGCAATGCAAATCTGCACTACAAAGAAGTATCACTTCCCACCGGTCAAAAGGGACATCCACAAAATGTGTAAAAACCAGAAAGGCAAGACAGGCCCTGGAGAACAGGGAGCCTTGTTATGCTGATGGGCGGGATGTAAATTGCCAACTGCCTCTCTGGAGGAGTACATTGTGTTCCCTAAAACAAGTAAACAACAGAGCTACAGAGCCAAGGGCACTTCCAGTATAGGGAATATACTTTGGGAAAACTGAAAATCAATAAGATAGAGCCACCCCAAAATTTAGGGCTGCACTGCTTACAAGGACCTCAACTTGGGTACACCTTAAATATCCCAAGAAGTATAAAAGTGGTTCAAAAAATTGTGGTACTTACGTACGATGGCATATCCCTCAGCCATGAAATCAATGTCATAAGACCAGTAGCAGCAAAATGGGTGGATTCAGGTACGATGATTCTAAGTGAAATAAGTCACAGAGAAACAGAAACTTATCATAAGATATCACTTATGAAGATCCTGTAAACATGGCTACACTTGAACTGAGTTAGGAAAGAGAACAGTGTCTCACATTTAGAAAACACTCTTATGCTTGCTTAGGAGGGAAGGAGAGGTGGGGTGATGCATAAAACCAGAGTTTGATATAAGCACAGGTACCATTCCAAAAACCAACTATGGAATAGACAAGACCTACACCTTCCTCAGTGAAAGGGACTCAAAACCCCATATTTCCCGCAGAGGAATATATCTGACTATTAAAAATCTTAAAACCTATGTATTGATATGTCTCCGTAAGGGAATCAAGTGTGTCTAGACTGGCATAAACATGGCAGCGAGAATCAGCTCAAACCCACTATAAAAATGAATTTCAAAAACAAAACAAAAAAACTGGGAAATTCTTTACAATTCCTTCAGTGTCTCTGATGAAACCTGGAATGACCCTATCTACAACGACAGCTGGATGTGGCATAAGGCTGGACACTTGGGACTGAGAGGATTGGTGAGATTGGGTGAACAAATGCAGACCCTTTAAAGCAATAATGCATGGCACCCATTCCATGGGTCCCAAATCTCCAGGTTGAAGGGAATATTACTACAGTTATAACATGTACGGGAAACCTAGAGAACGGACACACTGTGAATACGAAAGTTTTCTAAAACTCAACGAATAGTCCCTCTCCTGGTGCTCCGGTTTGACTTTCCATCTGCTTTACTATCAACCTCCCAACTTGGAGAGACAGCCCCTTTAACCTCCTGGTTCGCACAGGTTGCCAATTTGGCAGAGGATGAAAGGGAAGAGGGAGAACCAATGAGAGAGTAGCTGTTAGGCATTTGGACGGGCACATATCACTGTAATTTCCCGGCAGGAAGAAGAATTAACCAAAGTCTCAGCCACCCACCGGGAACCAGTATAGGGCCTGAACCAAAATTTTGGACTTGCGGTCAGCTCACCAAAAACGAGTTGAAAAATGGAGCTCAGGGGCACAGCAATTCACAAACTGGCCGAGTAATAAAGGACAACTATCGTCCAAAAATCTGTTGAGGGAAGGCAACGAGGCGGACTTGAAAGCGAGGCAGAATAGCAGGAAACAGATTTCAAGAGGTACGTTGGAATCGCCTTTAAAGCACAGGAAGAGGGGCACAACTTCGACAATGATGCACTTGGCCAAAAAGGGCGTATGCGTTTTCTCCTGAATATATTCAGGAGAAAACGCATACGCCCTTTTTGGCCAAGCAAGCAAGCGGGCAATGCAAATCTGCACTACAAAGAAGTATCACTTCCCACCGGTCAAAAGGGACATCCACAAAATGTGTAAAAACCAGAAAGGCAAGACAGGCCCTGGAGAACAGGGAGCCTTGTTATGCAGATGGGCGGGATGTAAATTGCCAACTGCCTCTCTGGAGTAGTACATTGTGTTCCCTAAAACAAGTAAAGAACAGAGCTACAGAGCCAAGGGCACTTCCAGTCTAGGGAATATACCTTGGGAAAACTGAAAATCAATAAGACAGAGCCACCCCAAAATTTAGGGCTGCACTGCTTACAAGGACCCCAACTTAGGTACACCTTAAATATCCCAGGAAATATAAAAATGGTTCAAAAAATTGTGCTACTTACATACGATGGAATATCCCTCAGCCATGAAATCAATGTCATAAGACCAGTAGCAGCAAAATGGGTGGATTCAGGTACGATGATTCTAAGTGAAATAAGTCACAGAGAAAAAGAAACTTATCATAAGATATCACTTATGAAGATCCTGTAAACATGGCTACACTTGAACTGAGTTAGGAAAGAGAACAGTGTCTCACATTTAGAAAACACTCTTATGCCTGCTTAAGAGGGAAGGAGAGGTGGGGTGATGCATAAAACCAGAGTTTGATATAAGCACAGGTACCATTCCGAAAACCAACTATGGAATAGACAAGACCTACACCTTCCTCAGTGAAAGGGACTCAAAACCCCATATTTCCTGTAGAGGAATATATCTGCCTAGTAAGAGTCTTAAAACCTATGTATTGATATGTCTCCATAAGGGAATCAAGTGTGTCTAGACTGGCATAAACATGGCAGCGAGAATCAGCTCAAACCCACTATAAAAAGGAATTTCAAAAACAAAACAAAATAACTGGGAAATTCTTTACAATTCCTTCAGGGTCTCTGATGAAACCTGGAATGACCCTATCTACAATTACAGCTGGATGTGGCATAAGGCTGGAGAGTTGGGACTGAGAGGATTGGTGAGATTGGGTGAACAAATGCAGACCCTTTAAAGCAATAATGCATGGCACCCATTCCATGGGTCCCAACTCTCCGGGTTGAAGGGAATATTACTACAGTTATAACATGTACGGGAAACCTAGAGAACAGACACACTGTGAATACGAAAGGTTTCTAAAACTCAACGAATAATCCCTCTCCTGGTGCTCCGGTTTGACTTTCCATCTGCTTTACTATCAACCTCCCAACTTGGAGAGACAGCCCCTTTAACCTCCTGGTTCGCACAGGTTGCCAATTTAGCAGAGGATGAAAGAGAAGAGGGAGAACCAATGAGAGAGTAGCTGTTAGGCATTTGGACGGGCACATATCACTGTAATTTCCCGGCAGGAAGAAGAATTAACCAAAGTCTCAGCCACCCACCGGGAACCAGTATAGGTACTGAACCAAAATTTTGGACTTGCGGTCAGCTCACCAAAAACGAGTTGAAAAATGGAGCTCAGGGTCACAGCAATTCACAAACTGGCCGAGTAATAAAGGACAACTATCGTCCAAAAATCGGTTGAGGGAAGGCAACGAGGCGGACTTGAAAGCGAGGCAGAATAGCAGGAAACAGATTTCAAGAGGTACGTTGGAATCGCCTTTAAAGCACAGGAAGAGGGGCACAACTTCGACAATGATGCACTTGGCCAAAAAGGGCGTATGCGTTTTCTCCTGAATATATTCAGGAGAAAAGGCATACGCCCTTTTTGGCCAAGCAAGCAAGCGGGCAATGCAAATCTGCACTACAAAGAAGTATCACTTCCCACCGGTCAAAAGGGACATCCACAAAATGTGTAAAAACCAGAAAGGCAAGACAGGCCCTGGAGAACAGGGAGCCTTGTTATGCTGATGGGCGGGATGTAAATTGCCAACTGCCTCTCTGGAGGAGTACATTGTGTTCCCTAAAACAAGTAAAGAACAGAGCTACAGAGCCAAGGGCACTTCCAGTCTAGGGAATATACCTTGGGAAAACTGAAAATCAATAAGACAGAGCCACCCCAAAATTTAGGGCTGCACTGCTTACAAGGACCTCAACTTGGGTACACCTTAAATATCCCAGGAAATATAAAAATGGTTCAAAAAATTGTGGGATTTACGTACGATGGAATATCCCTCAGCCATGAAATCAATGTCATAAGACCAGTAGCAGCAAAATGGGTGGATTCAGGTACGATGATTCTAAGTGAAATAAGTCACAGAGAAAAAGAAACTTATCATAAGATATCACTTATGAAGATCCTGTAAACATGGCTACACTTGAACTGAGTTAGGAAAGAGAACAGTGTCTCACATTTAGAAAACACTCTTATGCCTGCTTAAGAGGGAAGGAGAGGTGGGGTGATGCATAAAACCAGAGTTTGATATAAGCACAGGTACCATTCCAAAAACGAACTATGGAATAGACAAGACCTACACCTTCCTCAGTGAAAGGGACGCAAAACCCCATATTTCCTGCAGAGGAATATATCTGACTAGTAAGAATCTTAAAACCTATGTATTGATATGTCTCCGTAAGGGAATCAAGTGTGTCTAGACTGGCATAAACATGGCAGCGAGAATCAGCTCAAACCCACTCTAAAAAGGAATTTCAAAAACAAAACAAAAAAACTGGGAAATTCTTTACAATTCCTTCAGGGTCTCTGATGAAACCTGGAATGACCCTATCTACAATGACAGCTGGATGTGGCATAACGCTGGAGAGTTGGGACTGAGAGGATTGGTGAGATTGGGTGAACAAATGCAGTCCCTTTAAAGCAATAATGCATGACACCCATTCCATGGGTCCCTACTCTCCGGGTTGAAGGGAATATTACTACAGTTATAACATGTACGGGAAACCTAGAGAACGGACACACTGTGAATACGAAAGGTTTCTAAAACTCAACGAATAATCCCTCTCCGGGTGCTCCGGTTTGACTTTCCATCTTCTTTACTATCAACCTCCCAACTTGGAGAGACAGCCCCTTTAACCTCCTGGTTCGCACAGGTTGCCAATTTGGCAGAGGATGAAAGGGAAGAGGGAGAACCAATGAGAGAGTAGCTGTTAGGCATTTGGACGGGCACATATCACTGTAATTTCCCGGCAGGAAGAAGAATTAACCAAAGTCTCAGCCACCCACCGGGAACCAGTATAGGTCCTGAACCAAAATTTTGGACTTGCGGTCAGCTCACCAAAAACGAGTTGAAAAATGGAGCTCAGGGGCACAGCAATTCACAAACTGGCCGAGTAATAAAGGACAACTATCGTCCAAAAATCTGTTGAGGGAAGGCAACGAGGCGGACTTGAAAGCGAGGCAGAATAGCAGGAAACAGATTTCAAGAGGTACGCTGGAATCACATTTAAAGCACAGGAAGAGGGGCACAACTTCGAGAATGATGCACTTGGCCAAAAAGTGCGTATGCGTTTTCTCCTGAATATATTCAGGAGAAAAGGCATACGCCCTTTTTGGCCAAGCAAGCAAGCGGGCAATGCAAATCTGCACTACAAAGAAGTATCACTTCCCACCGGTCAAAAGGGACATCCACAAAATGTGTAAAAACCAGAAAGGCAAGACAGGCACTGGAGAACAGGGAGCCTTGTTATGCTGATGGGCGGGATGTAAATAGCCAACTGCCTCTCTGGAGGAGTGCATTGTGTTCCCTAAAACAAGTAAACAACAGAGCTACAGAGCCAAGGGCACTTCCAGTCTAGGGAATATACCTTGGGAAAACTGAAAATCAATAAGACAGAGCCACCCCAAAATTTAGGGCTGCACTGCTTACGAGGACCTCAACTTGGGTACACCTTAAATATCCCAGGAAATATAAAAATGGTTCAAAAAATTGTGGTACTTACGTATGATGGAATATCCCTCAGCCATGAAATCAATGTCATAAGACCAGTAGCAGCAAAATGGGTGGATTCAGGTACGATGATTCTAAGTGAAATAAGTCACAGAGAAAAAGAAACTTATCATAAGATATCACTTATGAAGATCCTGTAAACATGGCTACACTTGAACTGAGTTAGGAAAGAGAACAGTGTCTCACATTTAGAAAACACTCTTATGCCTGCTTAAGGGGGAAGGAGAGGTGGGGTGATGCATAAAACCAGAGTTTGATATAAGCACAGGTACCATTCCGAAAACCAACTATGGAATAGACAAGACCTACACCTCCCTCAGTGAAAGGGACTCAAAACCCCATATTTCCTGCAGAGGAATATATCTGCCTAGTAAGAATCTTAAAACCTATGTATTGATATGTCTCCGTAAGGGAATCAAGTGTGTCTAGACTGGCATAAACATGGCAGCGAGAATCAGCTCAAACCCACTATAAAAAGGAATTTCAAAAACAAATCAAAAAAACTGGGAAATTCTTTACAATTCCTTCAGGGTCTCTGATGAAACCTGGAATGACCCTATCTACAATGACAGCTGGATGTGGCATAAGGCTGGAGAGTTGGGACTGAGAGGATTGGTGAGATTGGGTGAACAAATGCAGACCCTTTAAAGCAATAATGCATGGCACCCATTCCATGGGTCCCAACTCTCCGGTTTGAAGGGAATATTACTACAGTTATAACATGTACGGGAAACCTAGAGAACGGACACACTGTGAATACGAAAGGTTTCTAAAACTCAACGAATAGTCCCTCTCCTGGTGCTCTGGTTTGACTTTCCATCTGCATTACTATCAACCTCCCAACTTGGAGAGACAGCCCCTTTAACCTCCTGGTTCGCACAGGTTGCCAATTTGGCAGAGGATGAAAGGGAAGAGGGAGAACCAATGAGAGAGTAGCTGTTAGGCATTTGGACGGGCACATATCACTGTAATTTCCCGGCAGGAAGAAGAATTAACCAAAGTCTCAGCCACCCACCGGGAACCAGTATAGGTCCTGAACCAAAATTTTGGACTTGCGGTCAGCTCACCAAAAACGAGTTGAAAAATGGAGCTCAGGGGCACAGCAATTCACAAACTGGCCGAGTAATAAAGGACAACTATCGTCCAAAAATCTGTTGAGGGAAGGCAACGAGGCAGACTTGAAAGCGAGGCAGAATAGCAGGAAACAGATTTCAAGAGGTACGCTGGAATCACATTTAAAGCACAGGAAGAGGGGCACAACTTCGACAATGATGCACTTGGCCAAAAAGGGCGTATGCGTTTTCTCCTGAATATATTCAGGAGAAAATGCATACGCCCTTTTTGGCCAAGCAAGCAAGCGGGCAATGCAAATCTGCACTACAAAGAAGTATCACTTCCCACCGGTCAAAAGGGACATCCACAAAATGTGTAAAAACCAGAAAGGCAAGACAGGCCCTGGAGAACAGGGAGCCTTGTTATGCTGATGGGCGGGATGTAAATTGCCAACTGCCTCTCTGGAGGAGTACATTGTGTTCCCTAAAACAAGTAAAGAACAGAGCTACAGAGCCAAGGGCACTTCCAGTCTAGGGAATATACCTTGGGAAAACTGAAAATCAATAAGACAGAGCCACCCCAAAATTTAGGGCTGCACTGCTTACAAGGACCTCAACTTGGGTACACCTTAAATATCCCAGGAAATATAAAAATGGTTCAAAAAATTGTGGTACTTACGTACGATGGAATATCCCTCAGCCATGAAATCAATGTCATAAGACCAGTAGCAGCAAAATGGGTGGATTCAGGTACGATGATTCTAAGTGAAATAAGTCACAGAGAAAAAGAAACTTATCATAAGATATCACTTATGAAGATCCTGTAAACATGGCTACACTTCAACTGAGTTAAGAAAGAGAACAGTGTCTCACATTTAGAAAACACACTTATGCCAGCTTAAGGGGGAAGGAGAGGTGGGGTGATGCATAAAACCAGAGTTTGATATAAGCACAGGTACCATTCCAAAAACCAACTATGGAATAGACAAGACCTACACCTTCCTCAGTGAAAGGGACTCAAAACCCCATATTTCCCGCAGAGGAATATATCTGACTAGTAAGAATCTTAAAACCTATGTATAGATATGTCTCCGTAAGGGAATCAAGTGTGTCTAGACTGGCATAAACATGGCAGCGAGAATCAGCTCAAACCCACTATAAAAAGAATTTCAAAAACAAAACAAAAAAACTGGGAAATTCTTTACAATTCCTTCAAGGTCTCTGATGAAACCTGGAATGACTCTATCTACAACGACAGCTGGATGTGGCATAAGGCTGGAGAGTTGCGACTGAGAGGATTGGTGAGATTGGGTGAACAAATGCAGACCCTTTAAAGCAATAATGCATGGCACCCATTCCGTGGGTCCCAAATCTCCAGGTTGAAGGGAATTTTACTATAGGTATAACATGTACAGGAAACCTAGAGAATGGACACACTGTGAATACGAAAGGTTTCTAAAACTCAACGAATAATCCCTCTCCGGGTGCTCCGGTTTGACTTTCCATCTGCTTTACTATCAACCTCCCAACTTGGAGAGACAGCCCCTTTAACCTCCTGGTTCGCACAGGTTGCCAATTTGGCAGAGGATGAAAGGGAAGAGGGAGAACCAATGAGAGAGTAGCTGTTAGGCATATGGACGGGCACATATCACTGTAATTTCCCGGCAGGAAGAAGAATTAACCAAAGTCTCAGCCACCCACCGGGAACCAGTATAGGTCCTGAACCAAAATTTTGGACATGCAGTCAGCTCACCCAAAACGAGTTGAAAAATGGAGCTCAGGGTCACAGCAATTCACAAACTGGCCGAGTAATAAAGGACAGCTATCGTCCAAAAATCTGTTGAGGGAAGGCAACGAGGCGGACTTGAAAGCGAGGCAGAATAGCAGGAAACAGATTTCAAGAGGTACGTTGGAATCGCCTTTAAAGCACAGGAAGAGGGGCACCACTTCGACAATGATGCACTTGGCCAAAAAGGGCGTATGCGTTTTCTCCTGAATATATTCAAGAGAAAACTCATACGCCCTTTTTGGCCAAGCAAGCAAGCGGGCAATGCAAATCTGCACTACAAAGAAGTATCACTTCCCACCGGTCAAAAGGGACATCCACAAAATGTGTAAAAACCAGAAAGGCAAGACAGGCCCTGGAGAACAGGGAGCCTTGTTATGCTGATGGGCGGGATGTAAATTGCCAACTGCCTCTCTGGAGCAGTACATTGTGTTCCCTATAACAAGTAAACAACAGAGCTACAGAGCCAAGGGCACTTCCAGTCTAGGGAATATACCTTGGGAAAACTGAAAATCAATAAGACAGAGCCACCCCAAAATTTAGGGCTGCACTGCTTACAAGGACCTCAACTTGGGTACACCTTAAATATCCCAGGAAATATAAAAATCGTTCAAAAAATTGTGGTACTTACGTACGATGGAATATCCCTCAGCCATGAAATCAATGTCATAAGACCAGTAGCAGCAAAATGGGTGGATTCAGGTACGATGATTCTAAGTGAAATAAGTCACAGAGAAAAAGAAACTTATCATAAGATATCACTTATGAAGATCCTGTAAACATGGCTACACTTGAACTGAGTTAGGAAAGAAAACAGTGTCTCACATTTAGAAAACACTCTTATGCCTGCTTAAGAGGGAAGGAGAGGTGGGGTGATGCATAAAACCAGAGTTTGATATAAGCACAGGTACCATTCCAAAAACCAACTATGGAATAGACAAGACCTACACCTTCCTCAGTGAAAGGGACTCAAAACCCCATATTTCCTGCAGGGGAATGTATCTGACTAGTAAGAATCTTAAAACCTATGTATTGATATGTCTCCGTAAGGGAATCAAGTGTGTCTAGACTGGCATAAACATGGCAGCGAGAATCAGCTCAAACCCACTATAAAAAGGAATTTCAAAAACAAAACAAATAAACTGGGAAATTCTTTACAATTCCTTCAGGGTCTCTGATGAAACCTGGAATGACCCTATCTACAATGACAGCTGGATGTGGCATAAGGCTGGAGAGTTGGGACTGAGAGGATTGGTGAGATGGGGTGAACAAACGCAGACCCTTTAAAGCAATAATGCATGGCACCCATTCCATGGGTCCCAACTCTCCGGGTTGAAGGGAATATTACTACAGTTATAACATGTACGGGAAACCTAGAGAACGGACACACTGTGAATACGAAAGGTTTCTAAAACTCAACGAATAATCCCTCTCCTGGTGCTCCGGTTTGACTTTCCATCTGCTTTACTATCAACCTCCCAACTTGGAGAGACAGCCCCTTTAACCTCCTGGTTCGCACAGGTTGCCAATTTGGCAGAGGACGAAAGGGAAGAGGGAGAACCAATGAGAGAGTAGCTGTTAGGCATTTGGACGGGCACATATCACTGTAATTTCCCGGCAGGAAGAAGAATTAACCAAAGTCTCAGCCACCCACCAGGAACCAGTATAGGTCCTGAACCAAAATTTTGGACTCGCGGTCAGCTCACCAAAAATGAGTTGAAAAATGGAGCTCAGGGGCACAGCAATTCACGAACTGGCCGAGTAATAAAGGACAACTGTCGTCCAAAAATCTGTTGAGGGAAGGCAACGAGGCGGACTTGAAATCGAGGCAGAATAGCAGGAAACAGATTTCAAGAGGTATGTTGGAATCGCCTTTAAAGCACAGGAAGAGGGGCACAACTTCGACAATGATGCACTTGGCCAAAAAGGGCGTATGCGTTTTCTCCTGAATATATTCAGGAGAAAACGCATACGCCCTTTTTGGCCAAGCAAGCAAGCGGGCAATGCAAATCTGCACTACAAAGAAGTATCACTTCCAACCGGTCAAAAGGGACATCCAGAAAATGTGTAAAAACCAGAAAGGCAAGACAGGCCCTGGAGAACAGGGAGCCTTGTTATGCTGATGGGCGGGATGTAAATTGCCAACTGCCTCTCTGGAGGAGTGCATTGTGTTCCCTAAAACAAGTAAACAACAGAGCTACAGAGCCAAGGGCACTTCCAGTCTAGGGAATATACCTTGGGAAAACTGAAAATCAATAAGACAGAGCCACCCCAAAATTTAGGGCTGCACTGCTTACAAGGACCTCAACTTGGGTTCACCTTAAATATCCCAGGAAATATAAAAATGGTTCAAAAAATTGTGGGACTTACGTACGATGGAATATCCCTCAACCATGAAATCAATGTCATAAGAACAGTAGCAGCAAAATGGGTGGATTCAGGTACGATGATTCTAAGTGAAATAAGTCACAGAGAAAAAGAAACTTATCATAAGATATCACTTATGAAGATCCTGTAAACATGGCTACACTTGAACTGAGTTAGGAAAGAGAACAGTATCTCACATTTAGAAAACACTCTTATGCCTGCTTAAGGGGGAAGGAGAGGTGGGGTGATGCATAAAACCAGAGTTTGATATAAGCACAGGTACCATTCCGAAAACCAACTATGGAATAGACAAGACCTACACCTTCCTCAGTGAAAGGGACTCAAAACCCCATATTTCCTGCAGAGGAATATATCTGCCTAGTAAGAATCTTAAAACCTATGTATTGATATGTCTCCGTAAGGGAATCAAGTGTGTCTAGACTGGCATAAACATGGCAGCGAGAATCAGCTCAAACCCACTCTAAAAAGGAATTTCAAAAACAAAACAAAAAAACTGGGAAATTCTTTACAATTCCTTCAGGGTCTCTGATGAAACCTGGAATGACCCTGTCTACAATGACAGCTGGATGTGGCATAAGGCTGGAGAGTTGGGACTGAAAGGATTGGTGAGATTGGGTGAACAAATGTAGACCCTTTAAAGCAATAATGCATGGCACCCATTCCATGGGTCCCAACTCTCCGGGTTGAAGGGAATATTACTACAGTTATAACATGTACGGGAAACCTAGAGAACAGACACACAGTGAATACGAAAGGTTTCTAAAACTCAACGAATAATCCCTCTCCCAGTGCTCCGGTTTGACTTTCCATCTGCTTTACTATCAACCTCCCAACTTGGAGAGACAGCCCCTTTAACCTCCTGGTTCGCACAGGTTGCCAATTTGGCAGAGGATGAAAGGGAAGAGGGAGAACCAATGAGAGAGTAGCTGTTAGGCATTTGGACGGGCACATATCACTGTAATTTCCCGGCAGGAAGAAGAATTAACCAAAGTCTCAGCCACCCACCGGGAACCAGTATAGGTCCTGAACCAAAATTTTGGACTTGCGGGCAGCTCACCAAAAACGAGTTGAAAAATGGAGCTCAGGGGCACAGCAATTCACAAACTGGCCGAGTAATAAAGGACAACTATCGTCCAAAAATCTGTTGAGGGAAGGCAACGAGGCGGACTTGAAAGCGAGGCAGAATAGCAGGAAACAGATTTCAAGAGGTACGTTGGAATCGCCTTTAAAGCACAGGAAGAGGGGCACAACTTCGACAATGATGCACTTGGCCAAAAAGGGCGTATGCGTTTTCTCCTGAATATATTCAGGAGAAAACGCATACGCCCTTTCTGGCCAAGCAAGCAAGCGGGCAATGCAAATCTGCACTACAAAGAAGTATCACTTCCCACCGGTCAAAAGGGACATCCACAAAATGTGTAAAAACCAGAAAGGCAAGACAGGCCCTGGAGAACAGGGAGCCTTGTTATGCTGATGGGCGGGATGTAAATTGCCAACTGCCTCTCTGGAGGAGTACATTGTGTTCCCTAAAACAAGTAAAGAACAGAGCTACAGAGCCAAGGGCACTTCCAGTCTAGGGAATATACCTTGGGAAAACTGAAAATCAATAAGACAGAGCCACCCCAAAATTTAGGGCTGCACTGCTTACAAGGACCTCAACTTGGGTACACCTTAAATATCCCAGGAAATATAAAAATGGTTCAAAAAATTGTGGTACTTACGTACGATGGAATATCCCTCAGCCATGAAATCAATGTCATAAGACCAGTAGCAGCAAAATGGGTGGATTCAGGTACGATGATTCTAAGTGAAATAAGTCACAGAGAAAAACAAACTTATCATAAGATATCACTTATGAAGATCCTGTAAACATGGCTACACTTGAACTGAGTTAGGAAAGAGAACAGTGTCTCACATTTAGAAAACACTCTTATGCCTGCTTAAGAGGGAAGGAGAGGTGGGGTGATGCATAAAACCAGAGTTTGATATAAGCACAGGTACCATTCCAAAAACCAACTCTGGAATAGACAAGACCTACACCTTCCACAGTGAAAGGGACGCAAAACCCCATATTTCCTGCAGAGGAATATATCTGACTAGTAAGAATCTTAAAACCTATGTATTGATATGTCTCCGTAAGGGAATCAAGTGTGTCTAGACTGGCATAAACATGGCAGCGAGAATCAGCTCAAACCCACTATAAAAAGGAATTTCAAAAACAAAACAAAAAAACTGGGAAATTCTTTACAATTCCTTCAGGGTCTCTGATGAAACCTGGAATGACCCTATCTACAATGACAGCTGGATGTGGCATAACGGTGGAGAGTTGGGACTGAGAGGATTGGTGAGATTGGGTGAACAAATGCAGTCCCTTTAAAGCAATAATGCATGGCACCCATTCCATGGGTCCCTACTCTCCGGGTTGAAGGGAATATTACTACAGTTATAACATGTACGGGAAACCTAGAGAACGGACACACTGTGAATACGAAAGGTTTCTAAAACTCAACGAATAGTCCCTCTCCTGGTGCTCCGGTTTGACTTTCCATCTGCTTTACTATCAACTTCCCAACTTGGAGAGACAGCCCCTTTAACCTCCTGGTTCGCACAGGTTGCCAATTTGGCAGAGGATGAAAGGGAAGAGCTAGAACCAATGAGAGAGTAGCTGTTAGGCATTTGGACGGGCACATATCACTGTAATTTCCCGGCAGGAAGAAGAATTAACCAAAGTCTCAGCTCCCCAACGGGAACCAGCATAGGTCCTGAACCAAAATTTTGGACTTGCAGTCAGCTCACCAAAAACGAGTTGAAAAATGGAGCTCAGGGTCACAGCAATTCACAAACTGGCCGAGTAATAAAGGACAACTATCGTCCAAAAATCTGTTGAGGGAAGGCAACGAGGCGGACTTGAAAGCGAGGCAGAATAGCAGGAAACAGATTTCAAGAGGTACGTTGGAATCGCCTTTAAAGCACAGGAAGAGGGGCACCACTTCGACAATGATGCACTTGGCCAAAAAGGGCGTATGCGTTTTCTCCTGAATATATTCAAGAGAAAACGCATACGCCCTTTTTAGCCAAGCAAGCAAGCGGGCAATGCAAATCTGCACTACAAAGAAGTATCACTTCCCACCGGTCAAAAGGGACATCCACAAAATGTGTAAAAACCAGAAAGGCAAGACAGGCCCTGGAGAACAGGGAGCCTTGTTATGCTGATGGGCGGGATGTAAATTGCCAACTGCCTCTCTGGAGGAGTGCATTGTGTTCCCTAAAACAAGTAAACAACAGAGCTACAGAGCCAAGGGCACTTCCAGTCTAGGGAATATACCCTGGGAAAACTGAAAATCAATAAGACAGAGCCACCCCAAAATTTAGGGCTGCACTGCTTACAAGGACCTCAACTTGGGTACACCTTAAATATCCCAGGAAATATAAAAATGGTTCAAAAAATTGTGGTACTTACGTACGATGGAATATCCCTCAGCCATGAAATCAATGTCATAAGACCAGTAGCAGCAAAATGGGTGGATTCAGGTACGATGATTCTAAGTGAAATAAGTCACACAGAAAAAGAAACTTATCATAAGATATCACTTATGAAGATCCTGTAAACATGGCTACACTTGAACTGAGTTAGGAAAGAGAACAGTGTCTCACATTTAGAAAACACTCTTATGCCTGCTGAAGGGGGAAGGAGAGGTGGGGTGATGCATAAAACCAGAGTCTGATATAAGCACAGGTACCGTTCCAAAAACCAGCTATGGAATAGACAAGACCTACACCTTCCTCAGTGAAAGGGACTCAAAACCTCATATTTCCCTCAGAGGAATATATCTGACTAGTAAGAATCTTAAAACCTATGTATTGATATGTCTCCATAAGGGAATCAAGTGTGTCTAGACTGGCATAAACATAGCAGCGAGAATCAGCTCAAACCCACTATAAAAAGGAATTTCAAAAACAAAACATAAAAACTGGGAAATTCTTTGAAATTCCTTCAGGGTCTCTGATGAAACCTGGAATGACCCTATCTACAACGACAGCTGGATGTGGCATAAGGCTGGACACTTGGGACTGAGAGGATTGATGAGATTGGGTGAGCAAATGCAGACGCTTTAAAGCAATAATGCATGCACCCATTCCATGGGTCCCAACTCTCCAGGTTGAAGGGAATATTACTACAGCTATAACATGTAAGGGAAACCTAGAGAACGGACACACTGTGAATACGAAAGGTTTCTAAAACTCAACGTATAGTCCCTCTCCTGGTGCTCCGGTTTGACTTTCCATCTGCTTTACTATCAACCTCCCAACTTGGAGAGACAGCCCCTTTAACCTCCTGGTTCGCACAGGTTGCCAATTTGGCAGAGGATGAAAGGGAAGTGGGAGAACCAATGAGAGAGTAGCTGTTAGGCATTTGGACGGGAACATATCACTGTAATTTCCCGGCAGGAAGAAGAGTTAACCAAAGTCTCAGCCACCCCCCGGGAACCAGTATAGGCCCTGAACCAAAATTTTAGACTTGCGGTCAGCTCACCAAAAACGAGTTGAAAAATGGAGCTCCGGGGCACAGCAATTCACAAACTGGCCGAGTAATAAAGGACAACTATCGTCCAAAAATCTGTTGAGGGAAGGCAATGAGGCGGACTTGAAAGCGAGGCAGAATAGCAGGAAACAGATTTCAAGAGGTACGTTGGAATCGCCTTTAAAGCACAGGAAGAGGTGCACAACTTCGACAATGATGCACCTGGCCAAAAAGGGCGTATGCGTTTTCTCCTGACTATATTCAGGAGAAAACGCATACGCCCTTTTTGGCCAAGCAAGCAAGTGGGCAATGCAAATCTGCACTACAAAGAAGTATCACTTCCCACCGGTCAAAAGGGACATCCACAAAATGTGTAAAAACCAGAAAGGCAAGACAGGCCCTGGAGAACAGGGAGCCTTGTTATGCTGATGGGCGGGATGTAAATTGCCAACTGCCTCTCTGGAGGAGTGCATTGTGTTCCCTAAAACAAGTAAACAACAGAGCTACAGAACCAAGGGCACTTCCAGTCTAGGGAATATACCTTGGGAAAACTGAAAATCAATAAGACAGAGCCACCCCAAAATTTAGGGCTGCACTGCTTACAAGGACCTCAACTTGGGTACACCTTAAATATCCCAGGAAATATAAAAATGGTTCAAAAAACTGTGGTACTTACGTACGATGGAATATCCCTCAGCCATGAAATCAATGTCATAAGACCAGTAGCGGCAAAATGGTTGGATTCATGTACGATGATTCTAAGTGAAATAAGTCACACAGAAAAAGAAACTTATCATAAGATATCACTTATGAAGATCCTGTAAACATGGCTACACTTGAACTGAGTTAGGAAAGAGAACAGTGTCTCACATTTAGAAAACACTAATGCCTGCTTAAGGGGGAAGGAGAGGTGGGGTGATGCATAAATCCAGAGTTTGATATAAGCACAAGTACCGTTCCAAAAACCAACTATGGAATAGACAAGACCTACACCTTCCTCAGTGAAAGGGACTCAAAACCCCATATTTCCCGCAGAGGAATATATCTGACTAGTAAGAATCTTAAAACCTATGTATTGATATGTCTCCGTAAGGGAATCAAGTGTGTCTAGACTGGCATAAACATGGCAGCGAGAATCAACTCAAACCCACTATAAAAAGGAATTTCAAAAACAAAACAAAAAAACTGGGAAATTCTTTACAATTCCTTCAGGGTCTCTGATGAAATCTGGAATGACCCTATCTACAATGACAGCTGGATGTGGCATAAGGCTGGACACTTGGGACTGAGAGGATTGGTGAGATTGGGTGAGCAAATGTAGACCCTTTAAAGCAATAATGCATGGCACCCATTCCATGGGTCCCAACTCTCCAGGTTGAAGGGAATATTACTACAGTTATAACATGTACGGGAAACCTAGAGAACGGACACACTGTGAATACGAAAGGTTTCTAACACTCAACGAATAGTCCCTCTCCTGGTGCTCCGGTTTGACTTTCCAACTGCTTTACTATCAACCTCCCAACTTGGAGAGACAGCCCCTTTAACCTCCTGGTTCGCACAGGTTGCCAATTTGGCAGAGGATGAAAGGGAATAGGGAGAACCAATGAGAGAGTAGCTGTTAGGCATTTGGACGGGCACATATCACTGTAATTTCCCGGCAGGAAGAAGAATTAACCAAAGTCTCAGCCCCTCACCGGGAAACAGCATAGGTCCTGAACCAAAATTTTGGACTTGCGGTCAGCTCACCAAAAACGAGTTGAAAAATGGAGCTCAGGGGCACAGCAATTCACAAACTGGCCGAGTAATAAAGGACAACTACCGTCCAAAAATCTGTTGAGGGAAGGCAACGAGGCGGACTTGAAAGCGAGGCAGAATAACAGGAAACAGATTTCAATAGGTACGTTGGAATCACCTTTAAAGCACAGGAAGAGGGGCACAACTTCGACAATGATGCACTTGGCCAAAAAGGGTGTATGCGTTTTCTCCTGAATATATTCAGGAGAAAACGCATACGCCCTTTTTGGCCAAGCAAGCAAGCGGGCAATGCAAATCTGCACTACAAAGAAGTATCACTTCCCACCGGTCAAAAGGGACATCCACAAAATGTGTAAAAACCAGAAAGGCAAGACAGGCCCTGGAGAACAGGGAGCCTTGTTATGCTGAAGGGCGGGATGTAAATTGCCAACTGCCTCTCTGGAGGAGTACATTGTGTTCCCTAAAACAAGTAAACAACAGAGCTACAGAGCCAAGGGCACTTCCAGTCTAGGGAATATACTTTGGGAAAACTGAAAATCAATAAGATAGAGCCACCCCAAAATTTAGGGCTGCACTGCTTACAAGGACCTCAACTTGGGTACACCTTAAATATCCCAGGAAGTATAAAAGTGGTTCAAAAAATTGTGGTACTTACGTACGATGGCATATCCCTCAGCCATGAAATCAATGTCATAAGACCAGTAGCAGCAAAATGGGTGGATTCAGGTACGATGATTCTAAGTGAAATAAGTCACAGAGAAACAGAAACTTATCATAAGATATCACTTATGAAGATCCTGTAAACATGGCTACACTTGAACTGAGTTAGGAAAGAGAACAGTGTCTCACATTTAGAAAACACTCTTATGCTTGCTTAGGAGGGAAGGAGAGGTGGGGTGATGCATAAAACCAGAGTTTGATATAAGCACAGGTACCATTCCAAAAACCAACTATGGAATAGACAAGACCTACACCTTCCTCAGTGAAAGGGACTCAAAACCCCATATTTCCCGCAGAGGAATATATCTGACTATTAAAAATCTTAAAACCTATGTATTGATATGTCTCCGTAAGGGAATCAAGTGTGTCTAGACTGGCATAAACATGGCAGCGAGAATCAGCTCAAACCCACTATAAAAAGGAATTTCAAAAACAAAACAAAAAAACTGGGAAATTCTTTACAATTCCTTCAGTGTCTCTGATGAAACCTGGAATGACCCTATCTACAACGACAGCTGGATGTGGCATAAGGCTGGACACTTGGGACTGAGAGGATTGGTGAGATTGGGTGAACAAATGCAGACCCTTTAAAGCAATAATGCATGGCACCCATTCCATGGGTCCCAAATCTCCAGGTTGAAGGGAATATTACTACAGTTATAACATGTACGGGAAACCTAGAGAACGGACACACTGTGAATACGAAAGTTTTCTAAAACTCAACGAATAGTCCCTCTCCTGGTGCTCCGGTTTGACTTTCCATCTGCTTTACTATCAACCTCCCAACTTGGAGAGACAGCCCCTTTAACCTCCTGGTTCGCACAGGTTGCCAATTTGGCAGAGGATGAAAGGGAAGAGGGAGAACCAATGAGAGAGTAGCTGTTAGGCATTTGGACGGGCACATATCACTGTAATTTCCCGGCAGGAAGAAGAATTAACCAAAGTCTCAGCCACCCACCGGGAACCAGTATAGGTCCTGAACCAAAATTTTGGACTTGCGGTCAGCTCACCAAAAACGAGTTGAAAAATGGAGCTCAGGGGCACAGCAATTCACAAACTGGCCGAGTAATAAAGGACAACTATCGTCCAAAAATCTGTTGAGGGAAGGCAACGAGGCGGACTTGAAAGCGAGGCAGAATAGCAGGAAACAGATTTCAAGAGGTACGTTGGAATCGCCTTTAAAGCACAGGAAGAGGGGCACAACTTCGACAATGATGCACTTGGCCAAAAAGGGCGTATGCGTTTTCTCCTGAATATATTCAGGAGAAAACGCATACGCCCTTTTTGGCCAAGCAAGCAAGCGGGCAATGCAAATCTGCACTACAAAGAAGTATCACTTCCCACCGGTCAAAAGGGACATCCACAAAATGTGTAAAAACCAGAAAGGCAAGACAGGCCCTGGAGAACAGGGAGCATTGTTATGCAGATGGGCGGGATGTAAATTGCCAACTGCCTCTCTGGAGGAGTACATTGTGTTCCCTAAAACAAGTAAAGAACAGAGCTACAGAGCCAAGGGCACTTCCAGTCTAGGGAATATACCTTGGGAAAACTGAAAATCAATAAGACAGAGCCACCCCAAAATTTAGGGCTGCACTGCTTACAAGGACCCCAACTTAGGTACACCTTAAATATCCCAGGAAATATAAAAATGGTTCAAAAAATTGTGCTACTTACATACGATGGAATATCCCTCAGCCATGAAATCAATGTCATAAGACCAGTAGCAGCAAAATGGGTGGATTCAGGTACGATGATTCTAAGTGAAATAAGTCACAGAGAAAAAGAAACTTATCATAAGATATCACTTATGAAGATCCTGTAAACATGGCTACACTTGAACTGAGTTAGGAAAGAGAACAGTGTCTCACATTTAGAAAACACTCTTATGCCTGCTTAAGAGGGAAGGAGAGGTGGGGTGATGCATAAAACCAGAGTTTGATATAAGCACAGGTACCGTTCCGAAAACCAACTATGGAATAGACAAGACCTACACCTTCCTCAGTGAAAGGGACTCAAAACCCCATATTTCCTGTAGAGGAATATATCTGCCTAGTAAGAGTCTTAAAACCTATGTATTGATATGTCTCCGTAAGGGAATCAAGTGTGTCTAGACTGGCATAAACATGGCAGCGAGAATCAGCTCAAACCCACTATAAAAAGGAATTTCAAAAACAAAACAAAAAAACTGGGAAATTCTTTACAATTCCTTCAGGGTCTCTGATGAAACCTGGAATGACCCTATCTACAATTACAGCTGGATGTGGCATAAGGCTGGAGAGTTGGGACTGAGAGGATTGGTGAGATTGGGTGAACAAATGCAGACCCTTTAAAGCAATAATGCATGGCACCCATTCCATGGGTCCCAACTCTCCGGGTTGAAGGGAATATTACTACAGTTATAACATGTACGGGAAACCTAGAGAACAGACACACTGTGAATACGAAAGGTTTCTAAAACTCAACGAATAATCCCTCTCCTGGTGCTCCGGTTTGACTTTCCATCTGCTTTACTATCAACCTCCCAACTTGGAGAGACAGCCCCTTTAACCTCCTGGTTCGCACAGGTTGCCAATTTAGCAGAGGATGAAAGAGAAGAGGGAGAACCAATGAGAGAGTAGCTGTTAGGCATTTGGACGGGCATATATCACTGTAATTTCCCGGCAGGAAGAAGAATTAACCAAAGTCTCAGCCACCCACCGGGAACCAGTATAGGTACTGAACCAAAATTTTGGACTTGCCGTCAGCTCACCAAAAACGAGTTGAAAAATGGAGCTCAGGGTCACAGCAATTCACAAACTGGCCGAGTAATAAAGGACAACTATCGTCCAAAAATCGGTTGAGGGAAGGCAACGAGGCGGACTTGAAAGCGAGGCAGAATAGCAGGAAACAGATTTCAAGAGGTACGTTGGAATCGCCTTTAAAGCACAGGAAGAGGGGCACAACTTCGACAATGATGCACTTGGCCAAAAAGGGCGTATGCGTTTTCTCCTGAATATATTCAGGAGAAAAGGCATACGCCCTTTTTGGCCAAGCAAGCAAGCGGGCAATGCAAATCTGCACTACAAAGAAGTATCACTTCCCACCGCTCAAAAGGGACATCCACAAAATGTGTAAAAACCAGAAAGGCAAGACAGGCCCTGGAGAACAGGGAGCCTTGTTATGCTGATGGGCGGGATGTAAATTGCCAACTGCCTCTCTGGAGGAGTACATTGTGTTCCCTAAAACAAGTAAAGAACAGAGCTACAGAGCCAAGGGCACTTCCAGTCTAGGGAATATACCTTGGGAAAACTGAAAATCAATAAGACAGAGCCACCCCAAAATTTAGGGCTGCACTGCTTACAAGGACCTCAACTTGGGTACACCTTAAATATCCCAGGAAATATAAAAATGGTTCAAAAAATTGTGGTACTTACGTACGATGGAATATCCCTCAGCCATGAAATCAATGTCATAAGACCAGTAGCAGCAAAATGGGTGGATTCAGGTACGATGATTCTAAGTGAAATAAGTCACAGAGAAAAAGAAACTTATCATAAGATATCACTTATGAAGATCCTGTAAACATGGCTACACTTGAACTGAGTTAGGAAAGAGAACAGTGTCTCACATTTAGAAAACACTCTTATGCCTGCTTAAGAGGGAAGGAGAGGTGGGGTGATGCATAAAACCAGAGTTTGATATAAGCACAGGTACCATTCCAAAAACGAACTATGGAATAGACAAGACCTACACCTTCCTCAGTGAAAGGGACTCAAAACCCCATATTTCCTGCAGAGGAATATATCTGACTAGTAAGAATCTTAAAACCTATGTATTGATATGTCTCCGTAAGGGAATCAAGTGTGTCTAGACTGGCATAAACATGGCAGCGAGAATCAGCTCAAACCCACTCTAAAAAGGAATTTCAAAAACAAAACAAAAAAACTGGGAAATTCTTTACAATTCCTTCAGGGTCTCTGATGAAACCTGGAATGACCCTATCTACAATGACAGCTGGATGTGGCATAACGCTGGAGAGTTGGGACTGAGAGGATTGGTGAGATTGGGTGAACAAATGCAGTCCCTTTAAAGCAATAATGCATGACACCCATTCCATGGGTCCCTACTCTCCGGGTTGAAGGGAATATTACTACAGTTATAACATGTACGGGAAACCTAGAGAACGGACACACTGTGAATACGAAAGGTTTCTAAAACTCAACGAATAGTCCCTCTCCTGGTGCTCCGGTTTGACTTTCCATCTTCTTTACTATCAACCTCCCAACTTGGAGAGACAGCCCCTTTAACCTCCTGGTTCGCACAGGTTGCCAATTTGGCAGAGGATGAAAGGGAAGAGGGAGAACCAATGAGAGAGTAGCTGTTAGGCATTTGGACGGGCACATATCACTGTAATTTCCCGGCAGGAAGAAGAATTAACCAAAGTCTCAGCCACCCACCGGGAACCAGTATAGGTCCTGAACCAAAATTTTGGACTTGCGGTCAGCTCACCAAAAACGAGTTGAAAAATGGAGCTCAGGGGCACAGCAATTCACAAACTGGCCGAGTAATAAAGGACAACTATCGTCCAAAAATCTGTTGAGGGAAGGCAACGAGGCGGACTTGAAAGCGAGGCAGAATAGCAGGAAACAGATTTCAAGAGGTACGCTGGAATCACATTTAAAGCACAGGAAGAGGGGCACAACTTCGAGAATGATGCACTTGGCCAAAAAGTGCGTATGCGTTTTCTCCTGAATATATTCAGGAGAAAAGGCATACGCCCTTTTTGGCCAAGCAAGCAAGCGGGCAATGCAAATCTGCACTACAAAGAAGTATCACTTCCCACCGGTCAAAAGGGACATCCACAAAATGTGTAAAAACCAGAAAGGCAAGACAGGCACTGGAGAACAGGGAGCCTTGTTATGCTGATGGGCGGGATGTAAATAGCCAACTGCCTCTCTGGAGGAGTGCATTGTGTTCCCTAAAACAAGTAAACAACAGAGCTACAGAGCCAAGGGCACTTCCAGTCTAGGGAATATACCTTGGGAAAACTGAAAATCAATAAGACAGAGCCACCCCAAAATTTAGGGCTGCACTGCTTACGAGGACCTCAACTTGGGTACACCTTAAATATCCCAGGAAATATAAAAATGGTTCAAAAAATTGTGGTACTTACGTATGATGGAATATCCCTCAGCCATGAAATCAATGTCATAAGACCAGTAGCAGCAAAATGGGTGGATTCAGGTACGATGATTCTAAGTGAAATAAGTCACAGAGAAAAAGAAACTTATCATAAGATATCACTTATGAAGATCCTGTAAACATGGCTACACTTGAACTGAGTTAGGAAAGAGAACAGTGTCTCACATTTAGAAAACACTCTTATGCCTGCTTAAGGGGGAAGGAGAGGTGGGGTGATGCATAAAACCAGAGTTTGATATAAGCACAGGTACCATTCCGAAAACCAACTATGGAATAGACAAGACCTACACCTTCCTCAGTGAAAGGGACTCAAAACCCCATATTTCCTGCAGAGGAATATATCTGCCTAGTAAGAATCTTAAAACCTATGTATTGATATGTCTCCGTAAGGGAATCAAGTGTGTCTAGACTGGCATAAACATGGCAGCGAGAATCAGCTCAAACCTTCTATAAAAAGGAATTTCAAAAACAAATCAAAAAAACTGGGAAATTCTTTACAATTCGTTCAGGGTCTCTGATGAAACCTGGAATGACCCTATCTACAATGACAGCTGGATGTGGCATAAGGCTGGAGAGTTGGGACTGAGAGGATTGGTGAGATTGGGTGAACAAATGCAGACCCTTTAAAGCAATAATGCATGGCACCCATTCCATGGGTCCCAATTCTCCGGTTTGAAGGGAATATTACTACAGTTATAACATGTACGGGAAACCTAGAGAACGGACACACTGTGAATACGAAAGGTTTCTAAAACTCAACGAATAGTCCCTCTCCTGGTGCTCCGGTTTGACTTTCCATCTTCTTTACTATCAACCTCCCAACTTGGAGAGACAGCCCCTTTAACCTCCTGGTTCGCACAGGTTGCCAATTTGGCAGAGGATGAAAGGGAAGAGGGAGAACCAATGAGAGAGTAGCTGTTAGGCATTTGGACGGGCACATATCACTGTAATTTCCCGGCAGGAAGAAGAATTAACCAAAGTCTCAGCCACCCACCGGGAACCAGTATAGGTCCTGAACCAAAATTTTGGACTTGCGGTCAGCTCACCAAAAACGAGTTGAAAAATGGAGCTCAGGGGCACAGCAATTCACAAACTGGCCGAGTAATAAAGGACAACTATCGTCCAAAAATCTGTTGAGGGAAGGCAACGAGGCAGACTTGAAAGCGAGGCAGAATAGCAGGAAACAGATTTCAAGAGGTACGCTGGAATCACATTTAAAGCACAGGAAGAGGGGCACAACTTCGACAATGATGCACTTGGCCAAAAAGGGCGTATGCGTTTTCTCCTGAATATATTCAGGAGAAAATGCATACGCCCTTTTTGGCCAAGCAAGCAAGCGGGCAATGCAAATCTGCACTACAAAGAAGTATCACTTCCCACCGGTCAAAAGGGACATCCACAAAATGTGTAAAAACCAGAAAGGCAAGACAGGCCCTGGAGAACAGGGAGCCTTGTTATGCTGATGGGCGGGATGTAAATTGCCAACTGCCTCTCTGGAGGAGTACATTGTGTTCCCCAAAACAAGTAAAGAACAGAGCTACAGAGCCAAGGGCACTTCCAGTCTAGGGAATATACCTTGGGAAAACTGAAAATCAATAAGACAGAGCCACCCCAAAATTTAGGGCTGCACTGCTTACAAGGACCTCAACTTGGGTACACCTTAAATATCCCAGGAAATATAAAAATGGTTCAAAAAATTGTGGTACTTACGTACGATGGAATATCCCTCAGCCATGAAATCAATGTCATAAGACCAGTAGCAGCAAAATGGGTGGATTCAGGTACGATGATTCTAAGTGAAATAAGTCACAGAGAAAAAGAAACTTATCATAAGATATCACTTATGAAGATCCTGTAAACATGGCTACACTTCAACTGAGTTAAGAAAGAGAACAGTGTCTCACATTTAGAAAACACTCTTATGCCTGCTTAAGGGGGAAGGAGAGGTGGCGTGATGCATAAAACCAGAGTTTGATATAAGCACAGGTACCGTTCCAAAAACCAACTATGGAATAGACAAGACCTACACCTTCCTCAGTGAAAGGGACTCAAAACCCCATATTTCCCGCAGAGGAATATATCTGACTAGTAAGAATCTTAAAACCTATGGATTGATATGTCTCCGTATGGGAATCAAGTGTGTCTAGACTGGCATAAACATGGCAGCGAGAATCAGCTCAAACCCAGTATAAAAAGGAATTTCAAAAACAAAACAAAAAAACTGGGAAATTCTTTACAATTCCTTCAGGGTCTCTGATGAAACCTGGAATGACCATATCTACAATGACAGCTGGATGTGGCCTAAGGAGGGACACTTGGGACTGAGACGATTGGTGAGATTGGGTTAGCAAATGCATACCCTTTAAAGCACAAATGCCTGGCACCCATTCCATGGGTCCCAACTCTCCAGGTTGAAGGGATTATTACTACAGCTCTAACATGTACGGGAAACCTAGAGAACGGACACACTGTGAATACGAAAGGTTTCTAAAACTCAACGCATAGTCCCTCTCCTGGTGCTCCGGTTTTACTTTCCATCTGTTTTACTATCAACCTCCAAACTTGGAGAGACAGCCCCTTTAACCTCCTGTTTCGCACAGGTTGCCAATTTGGCAGAGGATGAAAGGGAAGAGGGAGAACCAATGAGAGAGTAGCTGTTAGGCATTTGAACGGGCATATATCACACTAACTTCCCGGCAGGAAGAAGAATTGACCAAAGTCTCAGCCCACCACCGGGTACCACCATAGGTCCTGAAGCAAAATTTTGGACTTGCGTTCAGCTCACCAAAAACGAGTTGAAAAATGGAGCTCAGGGGCACAGCAATTCACAAACTGGCCGAGTAATAAAGGACAACTATCGTCCAAAAATCTGTTGAGGGAAGGCAACGAGGTGGACTTGAAAGCGAGGCAGAATAGCAGGAAACAGATTTCAAGAGGTAAGTTGGAATCGCCTTTAAAGCACAGGAAGAGGGGCACAACTTCGACAATGATGCACTTGGCCAAAAAGGGCGTATGCGTTTTCTCCTGAATATATTCAGGAGAAATCGCATACGCCCTTTTTGGCCAAGCAAGCAAGCGGGCAATGCAAATCCGCACTACAAAGAAGTATCACTTCCAACAGGTCAAAAGGGACATCCACAAAATGTGTAAAAACCAGAAAGGCAAGATAGGCCCTGGAGAACAGGGAGTCTTGTTATGCTGATGGAAGGGATGTAAATTGCCAACTGCCTCTCTGGAGGAGTGCATTGTGATCCCTAAAACAAGTAAACAACAGAGCTACAGAGCCAAGGGCACTTCCAGTCTAGGGAATATTCCTTGGGAAAACTGAAAATCAATAAGACACAACCATCCCAAAATTTAGGGCTGCACTGCTTACAAGGACCTCAACTTGGGTATACCTTAAATATACCAGGAAATATAAAAATGGTTCAAAAAATTGAGGTACTTACGTACGATGGAATATCCCTCAGCCATGAAATCAATGTCATAAGACCAGTAGCAGCAAAATGGGTGGATTCAGGTACAATGATTCTAAGTGAAATAAGTCACACAGAAAAAGAAACTTATCATAAGATATCACTTATGAAGTTCCTGTAAACATGGCTACACTTGAACTGAGTTAGGAAAGAGAACAGTGTCTCACATTTAGAAAACACTCTTATGCCTGCTTAAGGGGGAAGGAGAGGTGGGGTGATGCATAAAACCAGAGTTTGATATAAGCACAGGTACCGTTCCAAAAACCAACTATGGATTAGACAAGACCTACACCTTCCTCAGTGAAAGGGTCTCAAAACCCCATATTTCCCTCGGTGGAATATATCTGACTAGTAAGACTCTTAAAACATATGGATTGATATGTCTCCTTAAGGGAATCAAGTGTGTCTAGACTGGCATAAACATGGCAGCGAGAATCAGCTCAAACCCACTATAAAAATGAATTTCAAAAACAAAACAAAAAAACTGGGAAATTCTTTACAATTCCTTCAGGGTCTCTGATGAAACCTGGAATGACCCTATCTACAACGACAGCTGGATGTGGCATAAGGCTGGACACTTGGGACTGAGAGGATTGGTGAGATTGGGTGAGCAAATGCAGACCCTTTAAAGCAATAATGCATGGCACCCATTCCATGGGTCCCAACTCTCCAGGTTGAACGGAATATTACTACAGTTATAACATGTACGGGAAACCTAGAGAACGGACACACTGTGAATACGAAAGGTTTCTAAAACTCAACGAATAGTCCCTCTCCTGGTGCTCCGGTTTGACTTTCCATCTGCTTTACTATCAACCTCCCAACTTGGATGGACAGCCCCTTTAACCTCCTGGTTCACACAGGTTGCCAATTTGGCAGAGGATGAAAGGGTAGAGGGAGAACCAATGAGAGAGTAGCTGTTAGGCATTTGGACGGGCACATATCACTGTAATTTACCAGCAGGAAGAAGAATTAACCAAATTCTCAGCCACCCACCGGGAACCAGTATAGGTCCTGAACCAATATTTTGGACTTGCGGTCAGCTCACCAAAACGAGTTGAAAAATGGAGCTCACGGGCACAGCAATTCACAAACTGGCCTAGTAATTAAGGACAACTATAGTCCAAAAATCTGTTGAAAGAAGGCAACGAGGCGGACTTGAAAGCGAGGCAGAATAGCAGGAAACAGATTTCAAGAGGTACGTTGGAATCGCCTTTAAAGCACAGGAAGAGGGGCACAACTTCGACAATGTTGCACTTGGCCAAACAGGGCGTATGCGTTTTCTCCTGGATATATTCAGGAGAAAACGCATACGCCCTTTTTGGCCAAGCAAGCAAGCGGGCAATGCAAATCTGCACTACAAAGAAGTATCAATTCCCACCGGGCAAAAGGGACATCCACAAAATGTGTAAAAACCAAAAAGGCAAGACAGGCCCTGGAGAACAGGGAGCCTTGTTATGCTGATGGGCGGGATGTAAATTGCCAACTGCCTCTCTGGAGCAGTACATTGTGTTCCCTAAAACAAGTAAACAACAGAGCTACAGAGCCAAGGGCACTTCCAGTCTAGGGAATATACCTTGGGAAAACTGAAAATCAATAAGACAGAGCCACCCCAAAATTTAGGGCTGCACTGCTTACAAGGACCTCAACTTGGGTACACCTTAAATATCCCAGGAAATATAAAAATGGTTCAAAAAATTGTGGTACTTACGTACGATGGAATATCCCTCAGCCATGAAATCAATGTCATAAGACCAGTAGCAGCAAAATGGGTGGATTCAGGTATGATGATTCTAAGTGAAATAAGTCACACAGAAAAAGAAACTTATCGTAAGATATCACTTATGAAGATCCTGTAAACATGGCTACACTTGAACTGAGTTAGGAAAGAGAACAGTGTCTCACATTTAGAAAACACTCTTATGCCTGCTTAAGGGGGAAGGAGAGGTGGGGTGATGCATAAAACCAGAGTTTGATATAAGCAAAGGTACTGTTCCAAAAACCAACTATGGAATAGACAAGACCTACACCTTCCTCAGTGAAAGGGACTCAAAACCCCATATTTCCCGCAGAGGAATATATCTGACTAGTAAGAATCATAAAACCTATGGATTGATATGTCTCCTTAAGGGAATCAAGTGTGTCTAGACTGGCATAAACATGGCAGCGAGAATCAGCTCAAACCCACTATAAAAAGGAATTTCAAAAACAAAACAAAAAAACTGGGAAATTCTTTAAAATTCCTTCAGGGTCTCTGATGAAACCTGGAATGACCCTATCTACAACGTCAGATGGATGTGGCATAAGGCTGGACACTTGGGACTGAGAGGATTGGTGAGATTGGGTGAGCAAATGCAGACCCTTTAAAGCAATAATGCCTGGCACCCATTCCATGGGTCCCAACTCTCCAGGTTGAAGGGAATATTACTACAGTTATAACATGTACGGGAAACCTAGAGAACGGACACACTGTAAATACGAAAGGTTTCTATAACTCAACGAATAGTCCCAATCCTGGTGCTCCGGTTTGACTTTCCATCTGTTTTACTATCAACCTCCCAACCTGGAGAGACAGCCCCTTTAACCTCCTGGTTCGCACAGGTTTCCAATTTGGCAGAGGATGAAAGGGAAGAGGGAGAACCAATGAGAGAGTAGCTGTTAGGCATTTGGACGAGCACATATCAATGTAATTTCTCGGCAGGAAGAAGAATTAACCAAAGTCTCAGCCCCCCAACGGGAACCAGCATAGGTCCTGAACCAAAATTTTGGACTTGCGGTCAGCTCACCAAAAACGAGTTGAAAAATGGAGCTCAGGGTCACAGCAATTCACAAACTGGCCGAGTAATAAAGGACAGCTATCGTCCAAAAATCTGTTGAGGGAAGGCAATGAGGCGGACTTGAAAGCGAGGCAGAATAGCAGGAAACAGATTTCAAGAGGTACGTTGGAATCGCCTTTAAAGCACAGGAAGAGGGGCACAACTTCGACAATGATGCACTTGGCCAAAAAGGGCGTATGCGTTTTCTCCTGAATATATTCAAGAGAAAACTCATACGCCCTTTTTGGCCAAGCAAGCAAGCGGGCAATGCAAATCTGCACTACAAAGAAGTATCACTTCCCACCAGTCAAAAGGGACATCCACAAAATGTGTAAAAACCAGAAAGGCAAGACAGGCCCTGGAGAACAGGGAGCATTGTTATGCTGATGGGCGGGATGTAAATTGCCAACTGCCTCTCTGGAGCAGTACATTGTGTTCCCTAAAACAAGTAAACAACAGAGCTACAGAGCCAGGGGCACTTCCAGTCTAGGGAATATACCTTGGGAAAACTGAAAATCAATAAGACAGAGCCACCCCAAAATTTAGGGCTGCACTGCTTACAAGGACCTCAACTTGGGTACACCTTAAATATCCCAGGAAATATAAAAATGGTTCAAAAAATTGTGGTACTTACGTACGATGGAATATCCCTCAGCCATGAAATCAATGTCATAAGACCAGTAGCAGCAAAATGGGTGGATTCAGGTATGATGATTCTAAGTGAAATAAGTCACAGAGAAAAACAAACTTATCATAAGATATCACTTATGAAGATCCTGTAAACATGGCTACACTTGAACTGAGTTAGGAAAGAGAACAGTGTCTCACATTTAGAAAACACTCTTATGCCTGCTTAAGAGGGAAGGAGAGGTGGGGTGATGCATAAAACCAGAGTTTGATATAAGCACAGGTACCATTCCAAAAACCAACTATGGAATAGACAAGACCTACACCTTCCTCAGTGAAAGGGACTCAAAACCCCATATTTCCTGCAGAGGAATATATCTGCCTAGTAAGAATCTTAAAACCTATGTATTGATATGTCTCCGTAAGGGAATCAAGTGTGTCTAGACTGGCATAAACATGGCACCGAGAATCAGCTCAAACCCACTATAAAAAGGAATTTCAAAAACAAAACAAAAAAACTGGGAGAATCTTTACAATTCCTTCAGGGTCTCTGATGAAACCAGGAATGACCCTATCTACAAGGACAGCTGGATGTGGCATAACGCTGGAGAGTTGGGACTGAGAGGATTGGTGAGATTGGGTGAAAAAATGCAGTCCCTTTAAAGCAATAATGCATGGCACCCATTCCATGGGTCCCTACTCTCCGGGTTGAAGGGAATATTACTACAGTTATAACATGTACGGGAAACCTAGAGAACGGACACACTGTGAATACGAAAGGTTTCTAAAACTCAACGAATAGTCCCTCTCCTGGTGCTCCGGTTTGACTTTCCATCTGCTTTACTATCAACCTCCCAACTTGGAGAGACAGCCCCTTTAACCTCCTGGTTCGCACAGGTTGCCAATTTGGCAGAGGATGAAAGGGAAGAGGGAGAACCAATGAGAGAGTAGCTGTTAGGCATTTGGACGGGCACATATCACTGTAATTTCCCGGCAGGAAGAAGAATTAACCAAAGTCTCAGCCACCCACCGGGAACCAGTATAGGTCCTGAACGAAAATTTTGGACTTGCGGTCAGCTCACCAAAAACGAGTTGAAAAATGGAGCTCAGGGGCACAGCAATTCACAAACTGGCCGAGTAATAAAGGACAACTATCGTCCAAAAATCTGTTGAGGGAAGGCAACGAGGCGGACTTGAAAGCGACGCAGAATAGCAGGAAACAGATTTCAAGAGGTACGTTGGAATCGCCTTTAAAGCACAGGAAGAGGGGCACAACTTCGACAATGATGCACTTGGCCAAAAAGGGCGTATGCGTTTTCTCCTGAATATATTCAGGAGAAAACGCATACGCCCTTTTTGGCCAAGCAAGCAAGTGGGCAATGCAAATCTGCACTACAAAGAAGTATCACTTCCCACCGGTCAAAAGGGACATCCACAAAATGTGTAAAAACCAGAAAGGCAAGACAGGCCCTGGAGAACAGGGAGCCTTGTTATGCTGATGGGCGGGATGTAAATTGCCAACTGCCTCTCTGGAGGAGTGCATTGTGTTCCCTAAAACAAGTAAAGAACAGAGCTACAGAGCCAAGGGCACTTCCAGTCTAGGGAATATACCTTGGGAAAACTGAAAATCAATATGACAGAGCCACCCCAAAATTTAGGGCTGCACTGCTTACAAGGACCTCAACTTGGGTACACCTTAAATATCCCAGGAAATATAAAAATGGTTCAAAAAATTGTGGTACTTACGTACGATGGAATATCCCTCAGCCATGAAATCAATGTCATAAGACCAGTAGCAGCAAAATGGGTGGATTCAGGTACGATGATTCTAAGTGAAATAAGTCACAGAGAAAAAGAAACTTATCATAAGATATCACTTATGAAGATCCTGTAAACATGGCTACACTTGAACTGAGTTAGGAAAGAGAACAGTGTCTCACATTTAGAAAACAGTCTTATGCCTGCTTAAGGGGTAAGGAGAGGTGGGGTGATGCATAAAACCAGAGTTTGATATAAGCACAGGTACCGTTCCAAAAACCAACTATGGAATAGACAAGACCTACACCTTCCTCAGTGAAAGGGACTCAAAACCCCATATTTCCCACAGAGGAATATATCTGACTAGTAAGAATCTTAAAACCTATGTATTGATATGTCTCCGTAAGGGAATCAAGTGTGTCTAGACTGGCATAAACATGGCAGCGAGAATCAGCTCAAACCCACTATAAAAAGGAATTTCAAAAACAAAACAAAAAAACTGGGAAATTCTTTACAATTCTTTCAGGGTCTCTGATGATACCTGGAATGACCCTATCTACAACGACAGCTGGATGTGGCATAAGGCTGGACACATGGGACTGAGAGGATTGGTGAGATTGGGTGAGCAAATGCAGACGCTTTAAGGCAATAATGCATGGCACACATTCCTTGGGTCCCAACTCTCCAGGTTGAAGGGAATATTACTACAGCTATAACATGTAAGGGAAATCTAGAGAACAGACACACTCTGAATATGAAAGGTTTCTAAAACTCAACGTATAGTCCCTCTCCTGGTGCTCCGGTTTGACTTTCCATCTGCTTTACTATCAACCTCCCAACTTGGAGAGACAGCCCCTTTAACCTCCTGGTTCGCACAGGTTGCCAATTTGGCAGAGGATGAAAGGGAAGTGGGAGAACCAATGAGAGAGTAGCTGTTAGGCATTTGGACGGGCACATATCACTGTAATTTCCCGGCAGGAAGAAGAATTAACCAAAGTCTCAGCCACCCACCGGGAACCAGTATAGGTCCTGAACCAAAATTTTAGACTTGCGGTCAGCTCACCAAAAACGAGTTGAAAAATGGAGCTCAGGGGCACAGCAATTCACAAACTGGTCGAGTAATAAAGGACAACTATCGTCCAAAAATCTGTTGAGGGAAGGCAATGAGGCGGACTTGAAAGCGAGGCAGAATAGCAGGAAACAGATTTCAAGAGGTACGTTGGAATCGCCTTTAAAGCACAGGAAGAGGGGCACAACTTCGACAATGATGCACCTGGCCAAAAAGGGTGTATGCGTATTCTCCTGAATATATTCAGGAGAAAACGCATACGCCCTTTTTGGCCAAGCAAGCAAGTGGGCAATGCAAATCTGCACTACAAAGAAGTATCACTTCCCACCGGTCAAAAGGGACATCCACAAAATGTGTAAAAACCAGAAAGGCAAGACAGGCCCTGGAGAACAGGGAGCCTTGTTATGCTGATGGGCGGGATGTAAATTGCCAACTGCCTCTCTGGAGGAGTGCATTGTGTTCCCTAAAACAAGTAAAGAACAGAGCTACAGAGCCAAGGGCACTTCCAGTCTAGGGAATATACCTTGGGAAAACTGAAAATCAATAAGACAGAGCCACCCCAAAATTTAGGGCTGCACTGCTTACAAGGACCTCAACTTCGGTACACCTTAAATATCCCAGGAAATATAAAAATGGTTTAAAAAACTGTGGTATTACGTACGATGGAATATCCCTCAGCCATGAAATCAATGTCATAAGACCAGTAGCGGCAAAATGGTTGGATTCATGTACGATGATTCTAAGTGAAATAAGTCACACAGAAAAAGAAACTTATCATAAGATATCACTTATGAAGATCCTGTAAACATGGCTACACTTGAACTGAATTAGGAAAGAGAACAGTGTCTCACATTTAGAAAACACTAATGCCTGCTTAAGGGGGAAGGAGAGGTGGGGTGATGCATAAAACCAGAGTTTGATATAAGCACAGGTACCGTTCCAAAAACCAACTATGGAATAGACAAGACCTACACCTTCCTCAGTGAAAGGGACTCAAAACCCCATATTTCCGGCAGAGGAATATATCTGACTAGTAAGAATCTTAAAACCTATGTATTGATATGTCTCCGTAAGGGAATCAAGTGTGTCTAGACTGGCATAAACATGGCAGCGATAATCAGCTCAAACCCACTATAAAAAGGAATTTCAAAAACAAAACAAAAACCTGGGAAATTCTTTACAATTCCTTCAGTGTCTCTGATGAAACCTGGAATGACCCTATCTACAACGACAGCTGGATGTGGCATAAGGCTGGACACTTGGGACTGAGAGGATTGGTGAGATTGGGTGAACAAATGCAGACCCTTTAAAGCAATAATGCATGGCACCCATTCCATGGGTCCCAACTCTCCAGGTTGAAGGGAATATTACTACAGTTATAACATGTACGGGAAACCTAGAGAACGGACACACTGTGAATACGAAAGGTTTCTAAAACTCAACGAATAGTCCCTCTCCTGGTGCTCCGGTTTGACTTTCCATCTGCTTTACTATCAACCTCCCAACTTGGAGAGACAGCCCCTTTAACCTCCTGGTTCGCACAGGTTGCCAATTTGGCAGAGGATGAAAGGGAAGAGGGAGAACCAATGAGAGAGTAGCTGTTAGGCATTTGGACGGGCACATATCACAGTAATTTCCCGGCAGGAAGAAGAATTAACCAAAGTCTCAGCCCCCCACCGGGAAAAAGCATAGGTCCTGAACCAAAATTTTGGACTTGCGGTCAGCTCACCAAAAACGAGTTGAAAAATGGAGCTCAGGGTCACAGCAATTCACAAACTGGCCGAGAAATAAAGGACAACTATCGTCCAAAAATCTGTTGAGGGAAGGCAACGAGGCGGACTTGAAAGCGAGGCAGAATAGCAGGAAACAGTTTTCAAGAGGTACGTTGGAATCGCCTTTAAAGCACAGGAAGAGGGGCACAACTTCGACAATGATGCACTTCGCCAAAAAGGGCGTATGTGTTTTCTCCTGAATATATTCAGGTGAAAACGCATACGCCCTTTTTGGCCAAGCAAGCAAGCGGGCAATGCAAATCTGCACTACCAAGAAGTATCACTTCCCACCGGTCAAAAGGGACATCCACAAAATGTGTAAAAACCAGAAAGGCAAGACAGGCCCTGGAGAACAGGGAGCCTTGTTATGCTGATGGGCGGGAGGTAAATTGCCAACTGCCTCTCTGGAGGAGTGCATTTTGTTCCCTAAAACAAGTAAAGAACAGAGCTACAGAGCCAAGGGCACTTCCAGTCTAGGGAATATACCTTGGGAAAACTGAAAATCAATAAGACAGAGCCACCCCAAAATTTAGGGCTGCACTGCTTACAAGGACCTCAACTTGGGTACACCTTAAATATCCCAGGAAATATAAAAATGGTTCAAAAAATTGTGGTACTTACGTACGATGGAATATCCCTCAGCCATGAAATCAATGTCATAAGACCAGTAGCAGCAAAATGGTTGGATTCAGGTACGATGATTCTAAGTGAAATAAGTCACACAGAAAAAGAAACTTATCATAAGATATCACTTATGAAGATCCTGTAAACATGGCTACACTTGAACTGAGTTAGGAAAGAGAACAGTGTCTCACATTTAGAACACACTTATGCCTGCTTAAGGGGGAAGGAGAGGTGGGGTGATGCATAAAACCGGAGTTTGATATAAGCACAGGTACCATTCCAAAAACCAACTATGGAATAGACAAGACCTACACCTTCCTCAGTGAAAGGGACTCAAAACCCCATATTTCCCGCAGAGGAATATATCTGACTAGTAAGAATCTTAAAACCTATGTATAGATATGTCTCCGTAAGGGAATCAAGTGTGTCTAGACTGGCATAAACATGGCAGCGAGAATCAGCTCAAACCCACTACAAAAAGAATTTCAAAAACAAAACAAAAAAACTGGGAAATTCTTTACAATTCCTTCAAGGTCTCTGATGAAACCTGGAATGACTCTATCTACAACGACAGCTGGATGTGGCATAAGGGTGGAGAGTTGCGACTGAGAGGATTGGTGAGATTGGGTGAACAAATGCAGACCCTTTAAAGCAATAATGCATGGCACCCATTCCATGGGTCCCAAATCTCCAGGTTGAAGGGAATATTACTACAGTTATAACATGTACAGGAAACCTAGAGAATGGACACACTGTGAATACGAAAGGTTTCTAAAACTCAACGAATAATCCCTCTCCGGGTGCTCCGGTTTGACTTTCCATCTGCTTTACTATCAACCTCCCAACTTGGAGAGACAGCCCCTTTAACCTCCTGGTTCGCACAGGTTGCCAATTTGGCAGAGGATGAAAGGGAAGAGGGAGAACCAATGAGAGAGTAGCTGTTAGTCATATGGACGGGCACATATCACTGTAATTTCCCGGCAGGAAGAAGAATTAACCAAAGTCTCAGCCACCCACCGGGAACCAGTATAGGTCCTGAACCAAAATTTTAGACTTGCGGTCAGCTCACCAAAAACGAGTTGAAAAATGGAGCTCAGGGGCACAGCAATTCACAAACTGGCCGAGTAATAAAGGAAAACTATCGTCCAAAAATCTGTTGAGGGAAGGCAATGAGGCGGACTTGAAAGCGAGGCAGAATAGCAGGAAACAGATTTCAAGAGGTACGTTGGAATCGCCTTTAAAGCACAGGAAGAGGGGCACAACTTCGACAATGATGCACCTGGCCAAAAAGGGCGTATGTGTTTTCTCCTGAATATATTCAGGAGAAAACGCATACGCCCTTTTTGGCCAAGCAAGCAAGTGGGCAATGCAAATCTGCACTACAAAGAAGTATCACTTCCCACCGGTCAAAAGGGACATCCACAAAATGTGTAAAAACCAGAAAGGCAAGACAGGCCCTGGAGAACAGGGAGCCTTGTTATGCTGATGGGCAGGATGTAAATTGCCAACTGCCTCTCTGGAGGAGTCCATTGTGTTCCCTAAAACAAGTAAACAACAGAGCTACAGAGCCAAGGGCACTTCCAGTCTAGGGAATATACCTGGGGAAAACTGAAAATCAATAAGACAGAGCCACCCCAAAATTTAGGGCTGCACTGCTTACAAGGAGCTCAACTTTTGTACACCTTAAATATCCCAGGAAATATAAAAATGGTTCAAAAAATTGTGGGACTTACGTACGATGGAATATCCCTCAGCCATGAAATCAATGTCATAAGACCAGTAGCAGCAAAATGGTTGGATTCATGTACGATGATTCTAAGTGAAATAAGTCACACAGAAACAGAAACTTATCATAAGATTTCACTTATGAAGATCCTGTAAACATGCCTGCACTTGAACTGAGTTACAAAAGAGAACAGTGTCTCACATTTAGAAAACACTCTTATGCCTGCTTAAGAGGGAAGGAGAGGTGGGGTGATGCATAAAACCAGAGTTTGATATAAGCACAGGCACCATTCCGAAAACCAACTATGGAATAGACAAGACCTACACCTTCCTCATTGAAAGGGACTCAAAACCCCATATTTCCTGGAGAGGAATATATCTGACTAGTAAGAATCTTAAAACCTATGTATTGATATGTCTCCGTAAGGGAATCAAGTGTGTCTAGACTGGCATAAACATGGCAGCGAGAATCAGCTCAAACCCACTATAAAAAGGAATTTCAAAAACAAAACAAAAAACTGGGAAATTCTTTACAATTCCTTTAGGGTCTCTGATGAAACCTGGAATGACCCTATCTACAATGACAGCTGGATGTGGCATAACGCTGGACACTTGGCACAGAGAGGATTGGTGAGATTGGGTGAACAAATGCAGTCCCTTTAAAGCAATAATGCATGGCACCCATTCCATGGGTCCCAAATCTCCAGGTTGAAGGGAATATTACTACAGTTATAACATGTACGGGAAACCTAGAGAACGGACACACTGTGAATACGAAAGGTTTCTAAAACTCAACGAATAGTCCCTCTCCTGGTGCTCCGGTTTGACTTTCCATCTGCTTTACTATCAACCTCCCAACTTGGAGAGACAGCCCCTTTAACCTCCTGGTTCGCACAGGTTGCCAATTTGGCAGAGGATGAAAGGGAAGAGGGAGAACCAATGAGAGAGTAGCTGTTAGGCATTTGGACGGGCACATATCACTGTAATTTCCCGGCAGGAAGAAGAATTAACCAAAGTCTCAGCCACCCACCGGGAACCAGTATAGGTCCTGAACGAAAATTTTGGACTTGCGGTCAGCTCACCAAAAACGAGTTGAAAAATGGAGCTCAGGGGCACAGCAATTCACAAACTGGCCGAGTAATAAAGGACAACTATCGTCCAAAAATCTGTTGAGGGAAGGCAACGAGGCGGACTTGAAAGCGAGGCAGAATAGCAGGAAACAGATTTCAAGAGGTACGTTGGAATCACCTTTAAAGCACAGGAAGAGGGGCACAACTTCGACAATGATGCACTTGGCCAAAAAGGGCGTATGCGTTTTCTCCTGAATATATTCAGGAGAAAACGCATACGCCCTTTTTGGCCAAGCAAGCAAGCGGGCAATTCAAATCTGCACTACAAAGAAGTATCACTTCCCACCGGTCAAAAGGGACATCCACAAAATGTGTAAAAACCAGAAAGGCAAGACAGGCCCTGGAGAACAGGGAGCCTTGTTATGCTGATGGGCGGGATGTAAATTGCCAACTGCCTCTCTGGAGGAGTACATTGTGTTCCCTAAAACAAGTAAAGAACAGAGCTACACAGCCAAGGGCACTTCCAGTCTAGGGAATATACCTTGGGAAAACTGAAAATCAATAAGACAGAGCCACCCCAAAATTTAGGGCTGCACTGCTTACAAGGACCTCAACTTGGGTACACCTTAAATATCCCAGGAAATATAAAAATGGTTCAAAAAATTGTGGTACTTACGTACGATGGAATATCCCTCAGCCATTAAATCAATGTCATAAGACCAGTAGCAGCAAAATGGGTGGATTCAGGTACGATGATTCTAAGTGAAATAAGTCACAGAGAAAAAGAAACTTATCATAAGATATCACTTATGAAGATCCTGTAAACATGGCTACACTTGAACTGAGTAAGGAAAGAGAACAGTGTCTCACATTTAGAAAACACTCTTATGCCTGCTTAAGAGGGAAGGAGAGGTGGGGTGATGCATAAAACCAGAGTTTGATATAAGCACAGGTACCATTCCAAAAACCAACTATGGAATAGACAAGACCTACACCTTCCTCAGTGAAAGGGACGCAAAACCCCATATTTCCCGCAGAGGAATATATCTGACTAGTAAGAATCTTAAAACCTATGTATTGATATGTCTCCGTAAGGGAATCAAGTGTGTCTAGACTGGCATAAACATGGCAGCGAGAATCAGCTCAAACCCACTATAAAAAGGAATTTCAAAAACAAAACAAAAAAACTGGGAAATTCTTTACAATTCCTTCAGGGTCTCTGATGAAACTTGGAATGACCCTATCTACAATGACAGCTGGATGTGGCATAACGCTGGAGAGTTGGGACTGAGAGGATTGGTGAGATTGGGTGAACAAATGCAGTCCCTTTAAAGCAATAATGCATGGCACCCATTCCATGGGTCCCTACTCTCCGGTTTGAAGGGAATATTACTACAGTTATAACATGTACGGGAAACCTAGAGAACGGACACACTGTGAATACGAAAGGTTTCTAAAACTCAACGAATAGTCCCTCTCCTGGTGCTCCGGTTTGACTTTCCATCTGCTTTACTATCAACCTCCCAACTTGGAGAGACAGCCCCTTTAACCTCCTGGTTCGCACAGGTTGCCAATTTGGCAGAGGATGAAAGGGAAGAGGGAGAACCAATGAGAGAGTAGCTGTTAGGCATTTGGACGGCACATATCACTGTAATTTCCCAGCAGGAAGAAGAATTAACCAAAGTCTCAGCCACCCACCGGGAACCAGTATATGTCCTGAACCAAAATTTTAGACTTGCGGTCAGCTCACCAAAAACGAGTTGAAAAATGGAGCTCAGGGGCACAGCAATTCACAAACTGGCCGAGTAATAAAGGACAACTATCGTCCAAAAATCTGTTGAGGGAAGGCAATGAGGCGGACTTGAAAGCGAGGCAGAATAGCAGGAAACAGATTTCAAGAGGTACGTTGGAATCGCCTTTAAAGCACAGGAAGAGGGGCACAACTTCGACAATGATGCACCTGGCCAAAAATGGTGTATGTGTTTTCTCCTGAATATATTCAGGAGAAAACGCATACGCCCTTTTTGGCCAAGCAAGCAAGTGGGCAATGCAAATCTGCACTACAAAGAAGTATCACTTCCCACCGGTCAAAAGGGACATCCACAAAATGTGTAAAAACCAGAAAGGCAAGACAGGCCCTGGAGAACAGGGAGCCTTGTTATGCTGATGGGCGGGATGTAAATTGCCAACTGCCTCTCTGGAGGAGTGCATTGTGTTCCCTAAAACAAGTAAAGAACAGAGCTACAGAGCCAAGGGCACTTCCAGTCTAGGGAATATACCTTGGGAAAACTGAAAATCAATAAGACAGAGCCACCCCAAAATTTAGGGCTGCACTGCTTACAAGGACCTCAACTTGGGTACACCTTAAATATCCCAGGAAATATAAAAATGGTTCAAAAAATTGTGGTACTTACGTACGATGGAATATCCCTCAGCCATGAAATCAATGTCATAAGACCAGTAGCAGCAAAATGGGTGGATTCAGGTACGATGATTCTAAGTGAAATAAGTCACAGAGAAAAAGAAACTTATCATAAGATATCACTTATGAAGATCCTGTAAACATGGCTACACTTGAACTGAGTAAGGAAAGAGAACAGTGTCTCACATTTAGAAAACACTCTTATGCCTGCTTAAGAGGGAAAGAGAGGTGGGGTGATGCATAAAACCAGAGTTTGATATAAGCACAGGTACCATTCCAAAAACCAACTATGGAATAGACAAGACCTACACCTTCCTCAGTGAAAGGGACGCAAAACCCCATATTTCCCGCAGAGGAATATATCTGACTAGTAAGAATCTTAAAACCTATGTATTGATATGTCTCCGTAAGGGAATCAAGTGTGTCTAGACTGGCATAAACATGGCAGCGAGAATCAGCTCAAACCCACTATAAAAAGGAATTTCAAAAACAAAACAAAAAACTGGGAAATTCTTTACAATTCCTTCAGGGTCTCTGATGAAACCTGGAATGACCCTATCTACAATGACAGCTGGATGTGGCATAACGCTGGACACTTGGGACTGAGAGGATTGGTGAGATTGGGTGAACAAATGCAGTCCCTTTAAAGCAATAATGCATGGCACCCATTCCATGGGTCCCAAATCTCCAGGTTGAAGGGAATATTACTACAGATATAACATGTACGGGAAACCTAGAGAACGGACACACTGTGAATACGAAAGGTTTCTAAAACTCAACGAATAGTCCCTCTCCTGGTGCTCCAGTTTGACTTTCCATCTGCTTTACTATCAACCTCCCAACTTGGAGAGACAGCCCCTTTAACCTCCTGGTTCGCACAGGTTGCCAATTTGGCAGAGGATGAAAGGGAAGAGGGAGAACCAATGAGAGAGTAGCTGTTAGGCATTTGGACGGGCACATATCACTGTAATTTCCCGGCAGGAAGAAGAATTAACCAAAGTCTCAGCCACCCACCGGGAACCAGTATAGGTCCTGAACGAAAATTTTGGACTTGCGGTCAGCTCACCAAAAACGAGTTGAAAAATGGAGCTCAGGGGCACAGCAATTCACAAACTGGCCGAGTAATAAAGGACAACTATCGTCCAAAAATCTGTTGAGGGAAGGCAACGAGGCGGACTTGAAAGCGAGGCAGAATAGCAGGAAACAGATTTCAAGAGGTACGTTGGAATCACCTTTAAAGCACAGGAAGAGGGGCACAACTTCGACAATGATGCACTTGGCCAAAAAGGGCGTATGCGTTTTCTCCTGAATATATTCAGGAGAAAACGCATACGCCCTTTTTGGCCAAGCAAGCAAGCGGGCAATTCAAATCTGCACTACAAAGAAGTATCACTTCCCACCGGTCAAAAGGGACATCCACAAAATGTGTAAAAACCAGAAAGGCAAGACAGGCCCTGGAGAACAGGGAGCCTTGTTATGCTGATGGGCGGGATGTAAATTGCCAACTGCCTCTCTGGAGGAGTACATTGTGTTCCCTAAAACAAGTAAAGAACAGAGCTACAGAGCCAAGGGCACTTCCAGTCTAGGGAATATACCTTGGGAAAACTGAAAATCAATAAGACAGAGCCACCCCAAAATTTAGGTCTGCACTGCTTACAAGGACCTCAACTTGGGTACACCTTAAATATCCCAGGAAATATAAAAATGGTTCAAAAAATTGTGGTACTTACGTACGATGGAATATCCCTCAGCCATGAAATCAATGTCATAAGACCAGTAGCAGCAAAATGGGTGGATTCAGGTACGATGATTCTAAGTGAAATAAGTCACAGAGAAAAAGAAACTTATCATAAGATATCACTTATGAAGATCCTGTAAACATGGCTACACTTGAACTGAGTAAGGAAAGAGAACAGTGTCTCACATTTAGAAAACACTCTTATGCCTGCTTAAGAGGGAAGGAGAGGTGGGGTGATGCATAAAACCAGAGTTTGATATAAGCACAGGTACCATTCCAAAAACCAACTATGGAATAGACAAGACCTACACCTTCCTCAGTGAAAGGGACGCAAAACCCCATATTTCCCGCAGAGGAATATATCTGACTAGTAAGAATCTTAAAACCTATGTATTGATATGTCTCCGTAAGGGAATCAAGTGTGTCTAGACTGGCATAAACATGGCAGCGAGAATCAGCTCAAACCCACTATAAAAAGGAATTTCAAAAACAAAACAAAAAACTGGGAAATTCTTTACAATTCCTTCAGGGTCTCTGATGAAACCTGGAATGACCCTATCTACAATGACAGCTGGATGTGGCATAACGCTGGACACTTGGGACTGAGAGGATTGGTGAGATTGGGTGAACAAATGCAGTCCCTTTAAAGCAATAATGCATGGCACCCATTCCATGGGTCCCAAATCTCCAGGTTGAAGGGAATATTACTACAGATATAACATGTACGGGAAACCTAGAGAACGGACACACTGTGAATACGAAAGGTTTCTAAAACTCAACGAATAGTCCCTCTCCTGGTGCTCCAGTTTGACTTTCCATCTGCTTTACTATCAACCTCCCAACTTGGAGAGACAGCCCCTTTAACCTCCTGGTTCGCACAGGTTGCCAATTTGGCAGAGGATGAAAGGGAAGAGGGAGAACCAATGAGAGAGTAGCTGTTAGGCATTTGGACGGGCACATATCACTGTAATTTCCCGGCAGGAAGAAGAATTAACCAAAGTCTCAGCCACCCACCGGGAACCAGTATAGGTCCTGAACGAAAATTTTGGACTTGCGGTCAGCTCACCAAAAACGAGTTGAAAAATGGAGCTCAGGGGCACAGCAATTCACAAACTGGCCGAGTAATAAAGGACAACTATCGTCCAAAAATCTGTTGAGGGAAGGCAACGAGGCGGACTTGAAAGCGAGGCAGAATAGCAGGAAACAGATTTCAAGAGGTACGTTGGAATCACCTTTAAAGCACAGGAAGAGGGGCACAACTTCGACAATGATGCACTTGGCCAAAAAGGGCGTATGCGTTTTCTCCTGAATATATTCAGGAGAAAACGCATACGCCCTTTTTGGCCAAGCAAGCAAGCGGGCAATTCAAATCTGCACTACAAAGAAGTATCACTTCCCACCGGTCAAAAGGGACATCCACAAAATGTGTAAAAACCAGAAAGGCAAGACAGGCCCTGGAGAACAGGGAGCCTTGTTATGCTGATGGGCGGGATGTAAATTGCCAACTGCCTCTCTGGAGGAGTACATTGTGTTCCCTAAAACAAGTAAAGAACAGAGCTACAGAGCCAAGGGCACTTCCAGTCTAGGGAATATACCTTGGGAAAACTGAAAATCAATAAGACAGAGCCACCCCAAAATTTAGGTCTGCACTGCTTACAAGGACCTCAACTTGGGTACACCTTAAATATCCCAGGAAATATAAAAATGGTTCAAAAAATTGTGGTACTTACGTACGATGGAATATCCCTCAGCCATGAAATCAATGTCATAAGACCAGTAGCAGCAAAATGGGTGGATTCAGGTACGATGATTCTAAGTGAAATAAGTCACAGAGAAAAAGAAACTTATCATAAGATATCACTTATGAAGATCCTGTAAACATGGCTACACTTGAACTGAGTAAGGAAAGAGAACAGTGTCTCACATTTAGAAAACACTCTTATGCCTGCTTAAGAGGGAAGGAGAGGTGGGGTGATGCATAAAACCAGAGTTTGATATAAGCACAGGTACCATTCCAAAAACCAACTATGGAATAGACAAGACCTACACCTTCCTCAGTGAAAGGGATGCAAAACCCCATATTTCCCGCAGAGGAATATATCTGACTAGTAAGAATCTTAAAACCTATGTATTGATATGTCTCCGTAAGGGAATCAAGTGTGTCTAGACTGGCATAAACATGGCAGCGAGAATCAGCTCAAACCCACTATAAAAAGGAATTTCAAAAACAAAACAAAAAAACTGGGAAATTCTTTACAATTCCTTCAGGGTCTCTGATGAAACTTGGAATGACCCTATCTACAATGACAGCTGGATGTGGCATAACGCTGGAGAGTTGGGACTGAGAGGATTGGTGAGATTGGGTGAACAAATGCAGTCCCTTTAAAGCAATAATGCATGGCACCCATTCCATGGGTCCCTACTCTCCGGTTTGAAGGGAATATTACTACAGTTATAACATGTACGGGAAACCTAGAGAACGGACACACTGTGAATACGAAAGGTTTCTAAAACTCAACGAATAGTCCCTCTCCTGGTGCTCCGGTTTGACTTTCCATCTGCTTTACTATCAACCTCCCAACTTGGAGAGACAGCCCCTTTAACCTCCTGGTTCGCACAGGTTGCCAATTTGGCAGAGGATGAAAGGGAAGAGGGAGAACCAATGAGAGAGTAGCTGTTAGGCATTTGGACGGCACATATCACTGTAATTTCCCAGCAGGAAGAAGAATTAACCAAAGTCTCAGCCACCCACCGGGAACCAGTATATGTCCTGAACCAAAATTTTAGACTTGCGGTCAGCTCACCAAAAACGAGTTGAAAAATGGAGCTCAGGGGCACAGCAATTCACAAACTGGCCGAGTAATAAAGGACAACTATCGTCCAAAAATCTGTTGAGGGAAGGCAATGAGGCGGACTTGAAAGCGAGGCAGAATAGCAGGAAACAGATTTCAAGAGGTACGTTGGAATCGCCTTTAAAGCACAGGAAGAGGGGCACAACTTCGACAATGATGCACCTGGCCAAAAATGGTGTATGTGTTTTCTCCTGAATATATTCAGGAGAAAACGCATACGCCCTTTTTGGCCAAGCAAGCAAGTGGGCAATGCAAATCTGCACTACAAAGAAGTATCACTTCCCACCGGTCAAAAGGGACATCCACAAAATGTGTAAAAACCAGAAAGGCAAGACAGGCCCTGGAGAACAGGGAGCCTTGTTATGCTGATGGGCGGGATGTAAATTGCCAACTGCCTCTCTGGAGGAGTGCATTGTGTTCCCTAAAACAAGTAAAGAACAGAGCTACAGAGCCAAGGGCACTTCCAGTCTAGGGAATATACCTTGGGAAAACTGAAAATCAATAAGACAGAGCCACCCCAAAATTTAGGGCTGCACTGCTTACAAGGACCTCAACTTGGGTACACCTTAAATATCCCAGGAAATATAAAAATGGTTCAAAAAATTGTGGTACTTACGTACGATGGAATATCCCTCAGCCATGAAATCAATGTCATAAGACCAGTAGCAGCAAAATGGTTGGATTCATGTACGATGATTCTAAGTGAAATAAGTCACACAGAAACAGAAACTTATCATAAGATATCACTTATGAAGATCCTGTAAACATGGCTGCACTTGAACTGAGTTACAAAAGAGAACAGTGTCTCACATTTAGAAAACACTCTTATGCCTGCTTAAGTGGGAAGGAGAGGTGGGGTGATTCATAAAACCAGAGTTTGATATAAGAACAGGTACCATTCCGAAAACCAACTATGGAATAGACAAGACCTACACCTTCCTCAGTGAAAGGGACTCAAAACCCCATATTTCCCGCAGAGGAATATATCTGACTAGTAAGAATCTTAAAACCTATGTATTGATATGTCTCCGTAAGGGAATCAAGTGTGTCTAGACTGGGATAAATATGGCAGCGAGAATCAGCTCAAACCCACTATAAAAAGGAATTTCAAAAATAAAACAAAAAAACTGGGAAATTCTTTACAATTCCTTCAGGGTCTCTGATGAAACCTGGAATGACCCTATCTACAACGACAGCTGGATGTGGCATAAGGCTGGACACTTGGGACTGAGAGGATTGGTGAGATTGGGTGAACAAATGCAGACCCTTTAAAGCAATAATGCATGGCACCCATTCCATGGGTCCCAAATCTCCAGGTTGAAGGGAATATTACTACAGTTATAACATGTACGGGAAACCTAGAGAACGGACACACTGTGATTACGAAAGGTTTCTAAAACTCAACGAATAGTCCCTCTCCTGGTGCTCCGGTTTGACTTTCCATCTGCTTTACTATCAACCTCCCAACTTGGAGAGACAGCCCCTTTAACCTCCTGGTTCGCACAGGTTGCCAATTTGGCAGAGGATGAAAGGGAAGAGGGAGAACCAATGAGAGAGTAGCTGTTAGGCATTTGGACGGGCACATATCACTGTAATTTCCCGGCAGGAAGAAGAATTAACCAAAGTCTCAGCCCCCCACCGGGAAAAAGCATAGGTCCTGAACCAAAATTTTGGACTTGCGGTCAGCTCACCAAAAACGAGTTGAAAAATGGAGCTCAGGGTCACAGCAATTCACAAACTGGCCGAGTAATAAAGGACAACTATCGTCCAAAAATCTGTTGAGGGAAGGCAACGAGGCGGACTTGAAAGCGAGGCAGAATAGCAGGAAACAGTTTTCAAGAGGTACGTTGGAATCGCCTTTAAAGCACAGGAAGAGGGGCACAACTTCGACAATGATGCACTTGGCCAAAAAGGGCGTATGTGTTTTCTCCTGAATATATTCAGGTGAAAACGCATACGTCCTTTTTGGCCAAGCAAACAAGCGGGCAATGCAAATCTGCACTACAAAGAAGTATCACTTCCCACCGGTCAAAAGGGACATCCACAAAATGTGTAAAAACCAGAAAGGCAAGACAGGCCCTGGAGAACAGGGAGCCTTGTTATGCTGATGGGCGGGATGTAAATTTCCAACTGCCTCTCTGGAGGAGTGCATTGTGTTCCCTAAAACAAGTAAAGAACAGAGATACAGAGCCAAAGGCACTTCCAGTCTAGAGAATATACCTTGGGAAAACTGAAAATCAATAAGACAGAGCCACCCCAAAATTTAGGGCTGCACTGCTTACAAGGACCTCAACTTGGGTACACCTTAAATATCCCAGGAAATATAAAAATGGTTCAAAAAATTGTGGTACTTACGTACGATGGAATATCCCTCAGCCAAGAAATCAATGACATAAGACCAGTAGCAGCAAAATGGTTGGTTTCAGGTACGATGATTCTAAGTGAAATAAGTCACACAGAAAAAGAAACTTATCATAAGATATCACTTATGAAGATCCAGTAAACATGGCTACACTTGAACTGAGTTAGGAAAGAGAACAGTGTCTCACATTTAGAAAACACACTTATGCCTGCTTAAGGGGGAAGGAGAGGTGGGGTGATGCATAAAACCAGAGTTTGATATAAGCACAGGTACCGTTCCAAAAACCAACTATGGAATAGACAAGACCTACACCTTCCTCAGTGAAAGGGACTCAAAACCCCATATTTCCCGCAGAGGAATATATCTGACTAGTAAGAATCTTAAAACCTATGTATTGATATGTCTCTGTAAGGGAATCAAGTGTGTCTGGACTGGCATAAACATGGCAGCGAGAATCAGCTCAAACCCACTATAAAAAGGAATTTCAAAAACAAAACAAAAAAACTGGGAAATTCTTTACAATTCCTTCAGGGTCTCTGATGAAACCTGGAATGACCCTATCTACAATGACAGGTGGATGTGGCATGAGGCTGGACACTTGGCACTGAGAGGCTTGGTGAGATTGGGTGAGCAAATGTAGACCCTTTAAAGCAATAATGCATGGCACCCATTCCATGGGTCCCAACTCTCCAGGTTGAAGGGAATATTACTACAGTTATAACATGTACGGGAAACCTAGAGAACGGACACACTGTGAATACGAAAGGTTTGTAAAACTCAACGAATAGTCCCTCTCCTGGTGCTCCGGTTTGACTTTCCATCTGCTTTACTATCAACCTCCCAACTTGGAGAGACAACCCCTTTAACCTCCTGATTCGCACAGGTTGCCAATTTGGCAGAGGATGAAAGGGAAGAGGGAGAACCAATGAGAGAGTAGCTGTTAGGCATTTGGAAGGGCACATATCACTGTAATTTCCCGGCAGGAAGAAGAATTAACCAAAGTCTCAGCCACGCACCGGGAACCAGCGTAGGTCCTGAACCAAAATTTTGGACTTGCGGTCAGCTCACCAAAAACGAGTTGAAAAATTGAGCTTAGGGGCACAGCAATTCACAAACTGGCCGAGTAATAAAGGACAACTATCGTCCAAAAATCTGTTGAGGGAAGGCAACGAGGCGGACTTGAAAGCGAGGCAGAATAGCAGGAAACAGATTTCAAGAGGTATGTTGGAATCGCCTTTAAAGCACAGGAAAAGGGGCACAACTTCGACAATGATGCACTTGGCCAAAAAGGGCGTATGCGTTTTCTCCTGAATATATCCAGGAGAAAACGCATACGCCCTTTTTGGCCAAGCAAGCAAGCGGGCAATGCAAATCTGCACTACAAAGAAGTATCACTTCCCACCGGTCAAAAGGGACATCCACAAAATGTGTAAAAACCAGAAAGGCAAGACAGGCCCTGGAGAACAGGGAGCCTTGTTATGCTGATGGGCGGGATGTAAATTGCCAACTGCCTCTCTGGAGGAATACATTTTGTTCCCTAAAACAAGTAAAGAACAGAGCTACAGAGCCAAGGCCACTTCCAGTCTAGGGAATATACCTTGGGAAAACTGAAAATCAATAAGACAGAGCCACCCCAAAATTTAGGGCTGCACTGCTTACAAGGACCTCAACTTGGGTACACCTTAAATATCCCAGGAAATATAAAAATGGTTCAAAAAAATGTGGTACTTACGTACGATGGAATATCCCTCAGCCATGAAATCAATGTCATAAGACCAGTAGCAGCAAAATGGTTGGTTTCAGGTACGATGATTCTAAGTGAAATAAGTCACACAGAAAAAGAAACTTATCATAAGATATCACTTATGAAGATCCTGTAAACATGGCTACACTTGAACTGAGTTAGGAAAGAGAACAGTGTCTCACATTTAGAAAACACACTTATGCCTGCTTAAGGGGGAAGGAGAGGTGGGGTGATGCATAAAACCAGAGTTTGATATAAGCACAGGTACCGTTCCAAAAACCAACTATGGAATAGACAAGACCTACACCTTCCTCAGTGAAAGGGACTCAAAACCCCATATTTCCCGCAGAGGAATATATCTGACTAGTAAGAATCTTAAAACCTATGTATTGATATGTCTCCGTAAGGGAATCAAGTGTGTCTGGACTGGCATAAACATGGCAGCGAGAATCAGCTCAAACCCACTATAAAAAGGAATTTCAAAAACAAAACAAAAAAACTGGGAAATTCTTTACAATTCCTTCAGGGTCTCTGATGAAACCTGGAATGACCCTATCTACAATGACAGGTGGATGTGGCATGAGGCTGGACACTTGGCACTGAGAGGCTTGGTGAGATTGGGTGAGCAAATGCAGACCCTTTAAAGCAATAATGCATGGCACCCATTCCATGGGTCCCAACTCTCCAGGTTGAAGGGAATATTACTACAGTTATAACATGTACGGGAAACCTAGAGAACGGACACACTGTGAATACGAAATGTTTGTAAAACTCAACGAATAGTCCCTCTCCTGGTGCTCCGGTTTGACTTTCCATCTGCTTTACTATCAACCTCCCAACTTGGAGAGACAACCCCTTTAACCTCCTGATTCGCACAGGTTGCCAATTTGGCAGAGGATGAAAGGGAAGAGGGAGAACAAATGAGAGAGTAGCTGTTAGGCATTTGGAAGGGCACATATCACTGTAATTTCCCGGCAGGAAGAAGAATTAACCAAAGTCTCAGCCACCCACCGGGAACCAGCGTAGGTCCTGAACCAAAATTTTGGACTTGCGGTCAGCTCACCAAAAACGAGTTGAAAAATGGAGCTCAGGGGCACAGCATTTCACAAACTGGCCGAGTAATAATGGACAACTATCGTCCAAAAATCTGTTGAGGGAAGGAAACGAGGCGGACTTGAAAGCGAGGCAGAATAGCAGGAAACAGATTTCAAGAGGTACGTTGGAATCGCCTTTAAAGCACAGGAAGAGGGGCACTACTTCGACAGTGATGCACTTGGCCAAAAAGTGCGTATGCGTTTTCTCCTGAATATATTCAGGAGAAAACGCATACGCCCTTTTTGGCCAAGCAAGAAAGCGGGCAATGGAAATATGCACTACAAAGAAGTATCACTTCCCACCGGTCAAAAGGGACATCCACAAAATGTGTCAAACCCAGAAAGGCAAGACCGGCCCTGGAGAACAGGGAGCCTTGTTATGCTGATGGGCGGGATGTAAATTGCCAACTGCCTCTCTGGAGGAGTGCATTGTGTTCCCTAAAACAAGTAAAGAACAGAGCTACAGAGCCAAGGGCACTTCCAGTCTAGGGAATATACCTTGGGAAAACTGAAAATCAATAAGACAGAGCCACCCCAAAATTTAGGGCTGCACTGCTTACAAGGACCTCAACTTGGGTACACCTTAAATATCCCAGGAAATATCAAAATGGTTCAAAAAATTGTGGTACTTATGTACGATGGAATATCCCTCAGCCATGAAATCAATGTCATAAGACCAGTAGCAGCAAAATGGTTGGATTCATGTACGATGATTCTAAGTGAAATAAGTCACAAAGAAACAGAAACTTATCATAAGATATCACTTATGAAGATCCTGTAAACATGGCTGCACTTGAACTGAGTTACAAAAGAGAACAGTGTCTCTCATTTAGAAAACACTCTTATGCCTGCTTAAGAGGGAAGGAGAGGTGGGGTGATGCATAAAACCAGAGTTTGATATAAGCACAGGTACCATTCCAAAAACCAACTATGGAATAGACAAGACCTACACCTTCCTCAGTGAAAGGGACTCAAAACCCCATATTTCCCGCAGAGGAATATATCTGACTAGTAAGAATCTTAAAACCTATGTATTGATATGTCTCCGTAAGGGAATCAAGTGTGTCTAGACTGGCATAAACATGGCAGCGAGAATCAACTCAAACCCACTATAAAAAGGAAATTCAAAAACAAAACAAAAAAACTGGGAAATTCTTTACAATTCCTTCAGTGTCTCTGATGAAACCTGGAATGACCCTATCTACAACGACAGCTGGATGTGGCATAAGGCTGGACACTTGGGACTGAGAGGATTGGTGAGATTGGGTGAACAAATGCAGACCCTTTAAAGCAATAATGCATGGCCCCCATTCCATGGGTCACAAATCTCCAGGTTGAAGGGAATATTACTACAGTTATAACATGTACGGGAAACCTAGAGAACGGACACACTGTGAATACGAAAGGTTTCTAAAACTCAACGAATAGTCCCTCTCCTGGTGCTCCGGTTTGACTTTCCATCTGCTTTACTATCAACCTCCCAACTTGGAGAGACAGCCCCTTTAACCTCCTGGTTCGCACAGGTTGCCAATTTGGCAGAGGATGAAAGGGAAGAGGGAGAACCAATGAGAGAGTAGCTGTTAGGCATTTGGATGGGCACATATCACTGTAATTTCCCGGCAGGAAGAAGAATTAACCAAAGTCTCAGCCCCCCAACGGGAACCAGCATAGGTCCTGAACCAAAATTTTGGACTTGCGGTCAGCTCACCAAAAACGAGTTGAAAAATGGAGCTCAGGGTCACAGCAATTCACAAACTGGCCGAGTAATAAAGGACAGCTATCGTCCAAAAATCTGTTGAGGGAAGGCAATGAGGCGGACTTGAAAGCGAGGCAGAATAGCAGGAAACAGATTTCAAGAGGTACGTTGGAATCGCCTTTAAAGCACAGGAAGAGGGGCACAACTTCGACAATGATGCACTTGGCCAAAAAGGGCGTATGCGTTTTCTCCTGAATATATTCAAGAGAAAACTCATACGCCCTTTTTGGCCAAGCAAGCAAGCGGGCAATGCAAATCTGCACTACAAAGAAGTATCACTTCCCACCGGTCAAAAGGGACATCCCCAAAATGTGTAAAAATCAGAAAGGCAAGATAGGCCGTGGAGAACAGGGAGCCTTGTTATGCTGATGGGCGAGATGTAAATTGCCAACTGCCTCTCTGGAGGAGTGCATTGTGTTCCATAAAACAAGTAAACAACAGAGCTACAGAGCCAAGGGCACTTCCAGTCTAGGGAATATACCTTGGGAAAACTGAAAATCAATAAGACAGAGCCACCCCAAAATTTAGGGCTGCACTGCTTACAAGGACCTCAACTTGGGTACACCTTAAATATCCCAGGAAATATAAAAATCGTTCAAAAAATTGTGGTACTTACGTACGATGGAATATCCCTCAGCCATGAAATCAATGTCATAAGACCAGTAGCAGCAAAATGGGTGGATTCAGGTACGATGATTCTAAGTGAAATAAGTCACAGAGAAAAACAAACTTATCATAAGATATCACTTATGAAGATCCTGTAAACATGGCTACACTTGAACTGAGTTAGGAAAGAGAACAGTGTCTCACATTTAGAAAACACTCTTATGCCTGCTTAAGAGGGAAGGAGAGGTGGGGTGATGCATAAAACCAGAGTTTGATATAAGCACAGGTACCATTCCAAAAACGAACTATGGAATAGACAAGACCTACACCTTCCTCAGTGAAAGGGACTCAAAACCCCATATTTCCTGCAGAGGAATATATCTGACTAGTAAGAATCTTAAAACCTATGTATTGATATGTCTCCGTAAGGGAATCAAGTGTGTCTAGACTGGCATAAACATGGCAGCGAGAATCAGCTCAAACCCACTCTAAAAAGGAATTTCAAAAACAAAACAAAAAAACTGGGAAATTCTTTACAATTCCTTCAGGGTCTCTGATGAAACCTGGAATGACCCTATCTACAATGACAGCTGGATGTGGCATAACGCTGGAGAGTTGGGACTGAGAGGATTGGTGAGATTGGGTGAACAAATGCAGTCCCTTTAAAGCAATAATGCATGACACCCATTCCATGGGTCCCTACTCTCCGGGTTGAAGGGAATATTACTACAGTTATAACATGTACGGGAAACCTAGAGAACGGACACACTGTGAATACGAAAGGTTTCTAAAACTCAACGAATAGTCCCTCTCCTGGTGCTCCGGTTTGACTTTCCATCTTCTTTACTATCAACCTCCCAACTTGGAGAGACAGCCCCTTTAACCTCCTGGTTCGCACAGGTTGCCAATTTGGCAGAGGATGAAAGGGAAGAGGGAGAACCAATGAGAGAGTAGCTGTTAGGCATTTGGACGGGCACATATCACTGTAATTTCCCGGCAGGAAGAAGAATTAACCAAAGTCTCAGCCACCCACCGGGAACCAGTATAGGTCCTGAACCAAAATTTTGGACTTGCGGTCAGCTCACCAAAAACGAGTTGAAAAATGGAGCTCAGGGGCACAGCAATTCACAAACTGGCCGAGTAATAAAGGACAACTATCGTCCAAAAATCTGTTGAGGGAAGGCAACGAGGCGGACTTGAAAGCGAGGCAGAATAGCAGGAAACAGATTTCAAGAGGTACGCTGGAATCACATTTAAAGCACAGGAAGAGGGGCACAACTTCGAGAATGATGCACTTGGCCAAAAAGTGCGTATGCGTTTTCTCCTGAATATATTCAGGAGAAAAGGCATACGCCCTTTTTGGCCAAGCAAGCAAGCGGGCAATGCAAATCTGCACTACAAAGAAGTATCACTTCCCACCGGTCAAAAGGGACATCCACAAAATGTGTAAAAACCAGAAAGGCAAGACAGGCACTGGAGAACAGGGAGCCTTGTTATGCTGATGGGCGGGATGTAAATAGCCAACTGCCTCTCTGGAGGAGTGCATTGTGTTCCCTAAAACAAGTAAACAACAGAGCTACAGAGCCAAGGGCACTTCCAGTCTAGGGAATATACCTTGGGAAAACTGAAAATCAATAAGACAGAGCCACCCCAAAATTTAGGGCTGCACTGCTTACGAGGACCTCAACTTGGGTACACCTTAAATATCCCAGGAAATATAAAAATGGTTCAAAAAATTGTGGTACTTACGTATGATGGAATATCCCTCAGCCATGAAATCAATGTCATAAGACCAGTAGCAGCAAAATGGGTGGATTCAGGTACGATGATTCTAAGTGAAATAAGTCACAGAGAAAAAGAAACTTATCATAAGATATCACTTATGAAGATCCTGTAAACATGGCTACACTTGAACTGAGTTAGGAAAGAGAACAGTGTCTCACATTTAGAAAACACTCTTATGCCTGCTTAAGGGGGAAGGAGAGGTGGGGTGATGCATAAAACCAGAGTTTGATATAAGCACAGGTACCATTCCGAAAACCAACTATGGAATAGACAAGACCTACACCTTCCTCAGTGAAAGGGACTCAAAACCCCATATTTCCTGCAGAGGAATATATCTGCCTAGTAAGAATCTTAAAACCTATGTATTGATATGTCTCCGTAAGGGAATCAAGTGTGTCTAGACTGGCATAAACATGGCAGCGAGAATCAGCTCAAACCTTCTATAAAAAGGAATTTCAAAAACAAATCAAAAAAACTGGGAAATTCTTTACAATTCGTTCAGGGTCTCTGATGAAACCTGGAATGACCCTATCTACAATGACAGCTGGATGTGGCATAAGGCTGGAGAGTTGGGACTGAGAGGATTGGTGAGATTGGGTGAACAAATGCAGACCCTTTAAAGCAATAATGCATGGCACCCATTCCATGGGTCCCAATTCTCCGGTTTGAAGGGAATATTACTACAGTTATAACATGTACGGGAAACCTAGAGAACGGACACACTGTGAATACGAAAGGTTTCTAAAACTCAACGAATAGTCCCTCTCCTGGTGCTCCGGTTTGACTTTCCATCTTCTTTACTATCAACCTCCCAACTTGGAGAGACAGCCCCTTTAACCTCCTGGTTCGCACAGGTTGCCAATTTGGCAGAGGATGAAAGGGAAGAGGGAGAACCAATGAGAGAGTAGCTGTTAGGCATTTGGACGGGCACATATCACTGTAATTTCCCGGCAGGAAGAAGAATTAACCAAAGTCTCAGCCACCCACCGGGAACCAGTATAGGTCCTGAACCAAAATTTTGGACTTGCGGTCAGCTCACCAAAAACGAGTTGAAAAATGGAGCTCAGGGGCACAGCAATTCACAAACTGGCCGAGTAATAAAGGACAACTATCGTCCAAAAATCTGTTGAGGGAAGGCAACGAGGCAGACTTGAAAGCGAGGCAGAATAGCAGGAAACAGATTTCAAGAGGTACGCTGGAATCACATTTAAAGCACAGGAAGAGGGGCACAACTTCGACAATGATGCACTTGGCCAAAAAGGGCGTATGCGTTTTCTCCTGAATATATTCAGGAGAAAATGCATACGCCCTTTTTGGCCAAGCAAGCAAGCGGGCAATGCAAATCTGCACTACAAAGAAGTATCACTTCCCACCGGTCAAAAGGGACATCCACAAAATGTGTAAAAACCAGAAAGGCAAGACAGGCCCTGGAGAACAGGGAGCCTTGTTATGCTGATGGGCGGGATGTAAATTGCCAACTGCCTCTCTGGAGGAGTACATTGTGTTCCCCAAAACAAGTAAAGAACAGAGCTACAGAGCCAAGGGCACTTCCAGTCTAGGGAATATACCTTGGGAAAACTGAAAATCAATAAGACAGAGCCACCCCAAAATTTAGGGCTGCACTGCTTACAAGGACCTCAACTTGGGTACACCTTAAATATCCCAGGAAATATAAAAATGGTTCAAAAAATTGTGGTACTTACGTACGATGGAATATCCCTCAGCCATGAAATCAATGTCATAAGACCAGTAGCAGCAAAATGGGTGGATTCAGGTACGATGATTCTAAGTGAAATAAGTCACAGAGAAAAAGAAACTTATCATAAGATATCACTTATGAAGATCCTGTAAACATGGCTACACTTCAACTGAGTTAAGAAAGAGAACAGTGTCTCACATTTAGAAAACACTCTTATGCCTGCTTAAGGGGGAAGGAGAGGTGGCGTGATGCATAAAACCAGAGTTTGATATAAGCACAGGTACCGTTCCAAAAACCAACTATGGAATAGACAAGACCTACACCTTCCTCAGTGAAAGGGACTCAAAACCCCATATTTCCCGCAGAGGAATATATCTGACTAGTAAGAATCTTAAAACCTATGGATTGATATGTCTCCGTATGGGAATCAAGTGTGTCTAGACTGGCATAAACATGGCAGCGAGAATCAGCTCAAACCCAGTATAAAAAGGAATTTCAAAAACAAAACAAAAAAACTGGGAAATTCTTTACAATTCCTTCAGGGTCTCTGATGAAACCTGGAATGACCATATCTACAATGACAGCTGGATGTGGCCTAAGGAGGGACACTTGGGACTGAGACGATTGGTGAGATTGGGTTAGCAAATGCATACCCTTTAAAGCACAAATGCCTGGCACCCATTCCATGGGTCCCAACTCTCCAGGTTGAAGGGATTATTACTACAGCTCTAACATGTACGGGAAACCTAGAGAACGGACACACTGTGAATACGAAAGGTTTCTAAAACTCAACGCATAGTCCCTCTCCTGGTGCTCCGGTTTTACTTTCCATCTGTTTTACTATCAACCTCCAAACTTGGAGAGACAGCCCCTTTAACCTCCTGTTTCGCACAGGTTGCCAATTTGGCAGAGGATGAAAGGGAAGAGGGAGAACCAATGAGAGAGTAGCTGTTAGGCATTTGAACGGGCATATATCACACTAACTTCCCGGCAGGAAGAAGAATTGACCAAAGTCTCAGCCCACCACCGGGTACCACCATAGGTCCTGAAGCAAAATTTTGGACTTGCGTTCAGCTCACCAAAAACGAGTTGAAAAATGGAGCTCAGGGGCACAGCAATTCACAAACTGGCCGAGTAATAAAGGACAACTATCGTCCAAAAATCTGTTGAGGGAAGGCAACGAGGTGGACTTGAAAGCGAGGCAGAATAGCAGGAAACAGATTTCAAGAGGTAAGTTGGAATCGCCTTTAAAGCACAGGAAGAGGGGCACAACTTCGACAATGATGCACTTGGCCAAAAAGGGCGTATGCGTTTTCTCCTGAATATATTCAGGAGAAATCGCATACGCCCTTTTTGGCCAAGCAAGCAAGCGGGCAATGCAAATCCGCACTACAAAGAAGTATCACTTCCAACAGGTCAAAAGGGACATCCACAAAATGTGTAAAAACCAGAAAGGCAAGATAGGCCCTGGAGAACAGGGAGTCTTGTTATGCTGATGGAAGGGATGTAAATTGCCAACTGCCTCTCTGGAGGAGTGCATTGTGATCCCTAAAACAAGTAAACAACAGAGCTACAGAGCCAAGGGCACTTCCAGTCTAGGGAATATTCCTTGGGAAAACTGAAAATCAATAAGACACAACCATCCCAAAATTTAGGGCTGCACTGCTTACAAGGACCTCAACTTGGGTATACCTTAAATATACCAGGAAATATAAAAATGGTTCAAAAAATTGAGGTACTTACGTACGATGGAATATCCCTCAGCCATGAAATCAATGTCATAAGACCAGTAGCAGCAAAATGGGTGGATTCAGGTACAATGATTCTAAGTGAAATAAGTCACACAGAAAAAGAAACTTATCATAAGATATCACTTATGAAGTTCCTGTAAACATGGCTACACTTGAACTGAGTTAGGAAAGAGAACAGTGTCTCACATTTAGAAAACACTCTTATGCCTGCTTAAGGGGGAAGGAGAGGTGGGGTGATGCATAAAACCAGAGTTTGATATAAGCACAGGTACCGTTCCAAAAACCAACTATGGATTAGACAAGACCTACACCTTCCTCAGTGAAAGGGTCTCAAAACCCCATATTTCCCTCGGTGGAATATATCTGACTAGTAAGACTCTTAAAACATATGGATTGATATGTCTCCTTAAGGGAATCAAGTGTGTCTAGACTGGCATAAACATGGCAGCGAGAATCAGCTCAAACCCACTATAAAAATGAATTTCAAAAACAAAACAAAAAAACTGGGAAATTCTTTACAATTCCTTCAGGGTCTCTGATGAAACCTGGAATGACCCTATCTACAACGACAGCTGGATGTGGCATAAGGCTGGACACTTGGGACTGAGAGGATTGGTGAGATTGGGTGAGCAAATGCAGACCCTTTAAAGCAATAATGCATGGCACCCATTCCATGGGTCCCAACTCTCCAGGTTGAACGGAATATTACTACAGTTATAACATGTACGGGAAACCTAGAGAACGGACACACTGTGAATACGAAAGGTTTCTAAAACTCAACGAATAGTCACTCTCCTGGTGCTCCGGTTTGACTTTCCATCTGCTTTACTATCAACCTCCCAACTTGGATGGACAGCCCCTTTAACCTCCTGGTTCACACAGGTTGCCAATTTGGCAGAGGATGAAAGGGTAGAGGGAGAACCAATGAGAGAGTAGCTGTTAGGCATTTGGACGGGCACATATCACTGTAATTTACCAGCAGGAAGAAGAATTAACCAAATTCTCAGCCACCCACCGGGAACCAGTATAGGTCCTGAACCAATATTTTGGACTTGCGGTCAGCTCACCAAAACGAGTTGAAAAATGGAGCTCACGGGCACAGCAATTCACAAACTGGCCTAGTAATTAAGGACAACTATAGTCCAAAAATCTGTTGAAAGAAGGCAACGAGGCGGACTTGAAAGCGAGGCAGAATAGCAGGAAACAGATTTCAAGAGGTACGTTGGAATCGCCTTTAAAGCACAGGAAGAGGGGCACAACTTCGACAATGTTGCACTTGGCCAAAAAGGGCGTATGCGTTTTCTCCTGGATATATTCAGGAGAAAACGCATACGCCCTTTTTGGCCAAGCAAGCAAGCGGGCAATGCAAATCTGCACTACAAAGAAGTATCAATTCCCACCGGGCAAAAGGGACATCCACAAAATGTGTAAAAACCAAAAAGGCAAGACAGGCCCTGGAGAACAGGGAGCCTTGTTATGCTGATGGGCGGGATGTAAATTGCCAACTGCCTCTCTGGAGCAGTACATTGTGTTCCCTAAAACAAGTAAACAACAGAGCTACAGAGCCAAGGGCACTTCCAGTCTAGGGAATATACCTTGGGAAAACTGAAAATCAATAAGACAGAGCCACCCCAAAATTTAGGGCTGCACTGCTTACAAGGACCTCAACTTGGGTACACCTTAAATATCCCAGGAAATATAAAAATGGTTCAAAAAATTGTGGTACTTACGTACGATGGAATATCCCTCAGCCATGAAATCAATGTCATAAGACCAGTAGCAGCAAAATGGGTGGATTCAGGTATGATGATTCTAAGTGAAATAAGTCACACAGAAAAAGAAACTTATCGTAAGATATCACTTATGAAGATCCTGTAAACATGGCTACACTTGAACTGAGTTAGGAAAGAGAACAGTGTCTCACATTTAGAAAACACTCTTATGCCTGCTTAAGGGGGAAGGAGAGGTGGGGTGATGCATAAAACCAGAGTTTGATATAAGCAAAGGTACTGTTCCAAAAACCAACTATGGAATAGACAAGACCTACACCTTCCTCAGTGAAAGGGACTCAAAACCCCATATTTCCCGCAGAGGAATATATCTGACTAGTAAGAATCATAAAACCTATGGATTGATATGTCTCCTTAAGGGAATCAAGTGTGTCTAGACTGGCATAAACATGGCAGCGAGAATCAGCTCAAACCCACTATAAAAAGGAATTTCAAAAACAAAACAAAAAAACTGGGAAATTCTTTAAAATTCCTTCAGGGTCTCTGATGAAACCTGGAATGACCCTATCTACAACGTCAGATGGATGTGGCATAAGGCTGGACACTTGGGACTGAGAGGATTGGTGAGATTGGGTGAGCAAATGCAGACCCTTTAAAGCAATAATGCCTGGCACCCATTCCATGGGTCCCAACTCTCCAGGTTGAAGGGAATATTACTACAGTTATAACATGTACGGGAAACCTAGAGAACGGACACACTGTAAATACGAAAGGTTTCTATAACTCAACGAATAGTCCCAATCCTGGTGCTCCGGTTTGACTTTCCATCTGTTTTACTATCAACCTCCCAACCTGGAGAGACAGCCCCTTTAACCTCCTGGTTCGCACAGGTTTCCAATTTGGCAGAGGATGAAAGGGAAGAGGGAGAACCAATGAGAGAGTAGCTGTTAGGCATTTGGACGAGCACATATCAATGTAATTTCTCGGCAGGAAGAAGAATTAACCAAAGTCTCAGCCCCCCAACGGGAACCAGCATAGGTCCTGAACCAAAATTTTGGACTTGCGGTCAGCTCACCAAAAACGAGTTGAAAAATGGAGCTCAGGGGCACAGCAATTCACAAACTGGCCGAGTAATAAAGGACAGCTATCGTCCAAAAATCTGTTGAGGGAAGGCAATGAGGCGGACTTGAAAGCGAGGCAGAATAGCAGGAAACAGATTTCAAGAGGTACGTTGGAATCGCCTTTAAAGCACAGGAAGAGGGGCACAACTTCGACAATGATGCACTTGGCCAAAAAGGGCGTATGCGTTTTCTCCTGAATATATTCAAGAGAAAACTCATACGCCCTTTTTGGCCAAGCAAGCAAGCGGGCAATGCAAATCTGCACTACAAAGAAGTATCACTTCCCACCAGTCAAAAGGGACATCCACAAAATGTGTAAAAACCAGAAAGGCAAGACAGGCCCTGGAGAACAGGGAGCATTGTTATGCTGATGGGCGGGATGTAAATTGCCAACTGCCTCTCTGGAGCAGTACATTGTGTTCCCTAAAACAAGTAAACAACAGAGCTACAGAGCCAGGGGCACTTCCAGTCTAGGGAATATACCTTGGGAAAACTGAAAATCAATAAGACAGAGCCACCCCAAAATTTAGGGCTGCACTGCTTACAAGGACCTCAACTTGGGTACACCTTAAATATCCCAGGAAATATAAAAATGGTTCAAAAAATTGTGGTACTTACGTACGATGGAATATCCCTCAGCCATGAAATCAATGTCATAAGACCAGTAGCAGCAAAATGGGTGGATTCAGGTATGATGATTCTAAGTGAAATAAGTCACAGAGAAAAACAAACTTATCATAAGATATCACTTATGAAGATCCTGTAAACATGGCTACACTTGAACTGAGTTAGGAAAGAGAACAGTGTCTCACATTTAGAAAACACTCTTATGCCTGCTTAAGAGGGAAGGAGAGGTGGGGTGATGCATAAAACCAGAGTTTGATATAAGCACAGGTACCATTCCAAAAACCAACTATGGAATAGACAAGACCTACACCTTCCTCAGTGAAAGGGACTCAAAACCCCATATTTCCTGCAGAGGAATATATCTGCCTAGTAAGAATCTTAAAACCTATGTATTGATATGTCTCCGTAAGGGAATCAAGTGTGTCTAGACTGGCATAAACATGGCACCGAGAATCAGCTCAAACCCACTATAAAAAGGAATTTCAAAAACAAAACAAAAAAACTGGGAGAATCTTTACAATTCCTTCAGGGTCTCTGATGAAACCAGGAATGACCCTATCTACAATGACAGCTGGATGTGGCATAACGCTGGAGAGTTGGGACTGAGAGGATTGGTGAGATTGGGTGAAAAAATGCAGTCCCTTTAAAGCAATAATGCATGGCACCCATTCCATGGGTCCCTACTCTCCGGGTTGAAGGGAATATTACTACAGTTATAACATGTACGGGAAACCTAGAGAACGGACACACTGTGAATACGAAAGGTTTCTAAAACTCAACGAATAGTCCCTCTCCTGGTGCTCCGGTTTGACTTTCCATCTGCTTTACTATCAACCTCCCAACTTGGAGAGACAGCCCCTTTAACCTCCTGGTTCGCACAGGTTGCCAATTTGGCAGAGGATGAAAGGGAAGAGGGAGAACCAATGAGAGAGTAGCTGTTAGGCATTTGGACGGGCACATATCACTGTAATTTCCCGGCAGGAAGAAGAATTAACCAAAGTCTCAGCCACCCACCGGGAACCAGTATAGGTCCTGAACGAAAATTTTGGACTTGCGGTCAGCTCACCAAAAACGAGTTGAAAAATGGAGCTCAGGGGCACAGCAATTCACAAACTGGCCGAGTAATAAAGGACAACTATCGTCCAAAAATCTGTTGAAGGAAGGCAACGAGGCGGACTTGAAAGCGACGCAGAATAGCAGGAAACAGATTTCAAGAGGTACGTTGGAATCGCCTTTAAAGCACAGGAAGAGGGGCACAACTTCGACAATGATGCACTTGGCCAAAAAGGGCGTATGCGTTTTCTCCTGAATATATTCAGGAGAAAACGCATACGCCCTTTTTGGCCAAGCAAGCAAGTGGGCAATGCAAATCTGCACTACAAAGAAGTATCACTTCCCACCGGTCAAAAGGGACATCCACAAAATGTGTAAAAACCAGAAAGGCAAGACAGGCCCTGGAGAACAGGGAGCCTTGTTATGCTGATGGGCGGGAGGTAAATTGCCAACTGCCTCTCTGGAGGAGTGCATTGTGTTCCCTAAAACAAGTAAAGAACAGAGCTACAGAGCCAAGGGCACTTCCAGTCTACGGATTATACCTTGGGAAAACTGAAAATCAATATGACAGAGCCACCCCAAAATTTAGGGCTGCACTGCTTACAAGGACCTCAACTTGGGTACACCTTAAATATCCCAGGAAATATAAAAATGGTTCAAAAAATTGTGGTACTTACGTACGATGGAATATCCCTCAGCCATGAAATCAATGTCATAAGACCAGTAGCAGCAAAATGGGTGGATTCAGGTACGATGATTCTAAGTGAAATAAGTCACAGAGAAAAAGAAACTTATCATAAGATATCACTTATGAAGATCCTGTAAACATGGCTACACTTGAACTGAGTTAGGAAAGAGAACAGTGTCTCACATTTAGAAAACAGTCTTATGCCTGCTTAAGGGGGAAGGAGAGGTGGGGTGATGCATAAAACCAGAGTTTGATATAAGCACAGGTACCGTTCCAAAAACCAACTATGGAATAGACAAGACCTACACCTTCCTCAGTGAAAGGGACTCAAAACCCCATATTTCCCACAGAGGAATATATCTGACTAGTAAGAATATTAAAACCTATGTATTGATATGTCTCCGTAAGGGAATCAAGTGTGTCTAGACTGGCATAAACATGGCAGCGAGAATCAGCTCAAACCCACTATAAAAAGGAATTTCAAAAACAAAACAAAAAAACTGGGAAATTCTTTACAATTCTTTCAGGGTCTCTGATGATACCTGGAATGACCCTATCTACAACGACAGCTGGATGTGGCATAAGGCTGGACACATGGGACTGAGAGGATTGGTGAGATTGGGTGAGCAAATGCAGACGCTTTAAGGCAATAATGCATGGCACACATTCCTTGGGTCCCAACTCTCCAGGTTGAAGGGAATATTACTACAGCTATAACATGTAAGGGAAACCTAGAGAACGGACACACTCTGAATATGAAAGGTTTCTAAAACTCAACGTATAGTCCCTCTCCTGGTGCTCCGGTTTGACTTTCCATCTGCTTTACTATCAACCTCCCAACTTGGAGAGACAGCCCCTTTAACCTCCTGGTTCGCACAGGTTGCCAATTTGGCAGAGGATGAAAGGGAAGTGGGAGAACCAATGAGAGAGTAGCTGTTAGGCATTTGGACGGGCACATATCACTGTAATTTCCCGGCAGGAAGAAGAATTAACCAAAGTCTCAGCCACCCACCGGGAACCAGTATAGGTCCTGAACCAAAATTTTAGACTTGCGGTCAGCTCACCAAAAACGAGTTGATAAATGGAGCTCAGGGGCACAGCAATTCACAAACTGGTCGAGTAATAAAGGACAACTATCGTCCAAAAATCTGTTGAGGGAAGGCAATGAGGCGGACTTGAAAGCGAGGCAGAATAGCAGGAAACAGATTTCAAGAGGTACGTTGGAATCGCCTTTAAAGCACAGGAAGAGGGGCACAACTTCGACAATGATGCACCTGGCCAAAGAGGGTGTATGCGTTTTCTCCTGAATATATTCAGGAGAAAACGCATACGCCCTTTTTGGCCAAGCAAGCAAGCGGGCAATGCAAATCTGCACTACAAAGAAGTATCACTTCCCACCGGTCAAAAGGGACATCCACAAAATGTGTAAAAACCAGAAAGGCAAGACAGGCCCTGGAGAACAGGGAGCCTTGTTATGCTGATGGGCGGGATGTAAATTGCCAACTGCCTCTCTGGAGGAGTGCATTGTGTTCCCTAAAACAAGTAAAGAACAGAGCTACAGAGCCAAGGGCACTTCCAGTCTAGGGAATATACCTTGGGAAAACTGAAAATCAATAAGACAGAGCCACCCCAAAATTTAGGGCTGCACTGCTTACAAGGACCTCAACTTGGGTACACCTTAATTATCCCAGGAAATATAAAAATGGTTTAAAAAACTGTGGTATTACGTACGATGGAATATCCCTCAGCCATGAAATCAATGTCATAAGACCAGTAGCGGCAAAATGGTTGGATTCATGTACGATGATTCTAAGTGAAATAAGTCACACAGAAAAAGAAACTTATCATAAGATATCACTTATGAAGATCCTGTAAACATGGCTACACTTGAACTGAATTAGGAAAGAGAACAGTGTCTCACATTTAGAAAACACTAATGCCTGCTTAAGGGGGAAGGAGAGGTGGGGTGATGCATAAAACCAGAGTTTGATATAAGCACAGGTACCGTTCCAAAAACCAACTATGGAATAGACAAGACCTACACCTTCCTCAGTGAAAGGGACTCAAAACCCCATATTTCCGGCAGAGGAATATATCTGACTAGTAAGAATCTTAAAACCTATGTATTGATATGTCTCCGTAAGGGAATCAAGTGTGTCTAGACTGGCATAAACATGGCAGCGATAATCAGCTCAAACCCACTATAAAAAGGAATTTCAAAAACAAAACAAAAACCTGGGAAATTCTTTACAATTCCTTCAGTGTCTCTGATGAAACCTGGAATGACCCTATCTACAACGACAGCTGGATGTGGCATAAGGCTGGACACTTGGGACTGAGAGGATTGGTGAGATTGGGTGAACAAATGCAGACCCTTTAAAGCAATAATGCATGGCACCCATTCCATGGGTCCCAACTCTCCAGGTTGAAGGGAATATTACTACAGTTATAACATGTACGGGAAACCTAGAGAACGGACACACTGTGAATACGAAAGGTTTCTAAAACTCAACGAATAGTCCCTCTCCTGGTGCTCCGGTTTGACTTTCCATCTGCTTTACTATCAACCTCCCAACTTGGAGAGACAGCCCCTTTAACCTCCTGGTTCGCACAGGTTGCCAATTTGGCAGAGGATGAAAGGGAAGAGGGAGAACCAATGAGAGAGTAGCTGTTAGGCATTTGGACGGGCACATATCACAGTAATTTCCCGGCAGGAAGAAGAATTAACCAAAGTCTCAGCCCCCCACCGGGAAAAAGCATAGGTCCTGAACCAAAATTTTGGACTTGCGGTCAGCTCACCAAAAACGAGTTGAAAAATGGAGCTCAGGGTCACAGCAATTCACAAACTGGCCGAGAAATAAAGGACAACTATCGTCCAAAAATCTGTTGAGGGAAGGCAACGAGGCGGACTTGAAAGCGAGGCAGAATAGCAGGAAACAGTTTTCAAGAGGTACGTTGGAATCGCCTTTAAAGCACAGGAAGAGGGGCACAACTTCGACAATGATGCACTTGGCCAAAAAGGGCGTATGTGTTTTCTCCTGAATATATTCAGGTGAAAACGCATACGCCCTTTTTGGCCAAGCAAGCAAGCGGGCAATGCAAATCTGCACTACCAAGAAGTATCACTTCCCACCGGTCAAAAGGGACATCCACAAAATGTGTAAAAACCAGAAAGGCAAGACAGGCCCTGGAGAACAGGGAGCCTTGTTATGCTGATGGGCGGGAGGTAAATTGCCAACTGCCTCTCTGGAGGAGTGCATTTTGTTCCCTAAAACAAGTAAAGAACAGAGATACAGAGCCAAGGGCACTTCCAGTCTAGGGAATATACCTTGGGAAAACTGAAAATCAATAAGACAGAGCCACCCCAAAATTTAGGGCTGCACTGCTTACAAGGACCTCAACTTGGGTACACCTTAAATATCCCAGGAAATATAAAAATGGTTCAAAAAATTGTGGTACTTACGTACGATGGAATATCCCTCAGCCATGAAATCAATGTCATAAGACCAGTAGCAGCAAAATGGTTGGATTCAGGTACGATGATTCTAAGTGAAATAAGTCACACAGAAAAAGAAACTTATCATAAGATATCACTTATGAAGATCCTGTAAACATGGCTACACTTGAACTGAGTTAGGAAAGAGAACAGTGTCTCACATTTAGAACACACTTATGCCTGCTTAAGGGGGAAGGAGAGGTGGGGTGATGCATAAAACCGGAGTTTGATATAAGCACAGGTACCATTCCAAAAACCAACTATGGAATAGACAAGACCTACACCTTCCTCAGTGAAAGGGACTCAAAACCCCATATTTCCCGCAGAGGAATATATCTGACTAGTAAGAATCTTAAAACCTATGTATAGATATGTCTCCGTAAGGGAATCAAGTGTGTCTAGACTGGCATAAACATGGCAGCGAGAATCAGCTCAAACCCACTACAAAAAGAATTTCAAAAACAAAACAAAAAAACTGGGAAATTCTTTACAATTCCTTCAAGGTCTCTGATGAAACCTGGAATGACTCTATCTACAACGACAGCTGGATGTGGCATAAGGGTGGAGAGTTGCGACTGAGAGGATTGGTGAGATTGGGTGAACAAATGCAGACCCTTTAAAGCAATAATGCATGGCACCCATTCCATGGGTCCCAAATCTCCAGGTTGAAGGGAATATTACTACAGTTATAACATGTACAGGAAACCTAGAGAATGGACACACTGTGAATACGAAAGGTTTCTAAAACTCAACGAATAATCCCTCTCCGGGTGCTCCGGTTTGACTTTCCATCTGCTTTACTATCAACCTCCCAACTTGGAGAGACAGCCCCTTTAACCTCCTGGTTCGCACAGGTTGCCAATTTGGCAGAGGATGAAAGGGAAGAGGGAGAACCAATGAGAGAGTAGCTGTTAGGCATATGGACGGGCACATATCACTGTAATTTCCCGGCAGGAAGAAGAATTAACCAAAGTCTCAGCCACCCACCGGGAACCAGTATAGGTCCTGAACCAAAATTTTAGACTTGCGGTCAGCTCACCAAAAACGAGTTGAAAAATGGAGCTCAGGGGCACAGCAATTCACAAACTGGCCGAGTAATAAAGGAAAACTATCGTCCAAAAATCTGTTGAGGGAAGGCAATGAGGCGGACTTGAAAGCGAGGCAGAATAGCAGGAAACAGATTTCAAGAGGTACGTTGGAATCGCCTTTAAAGCACAGGAAGAGGGGCACAACTTCGACAATGATGCACCTGGCCAAAAAGGGCGTATGTGTTTTCTCCTGAATATATTCAGGAGAAAACGCATACGCCCTTTTTGGCCAAGCAAGCAAGTGGGCAATGCAAATCTGCACTACAAAGAAGTATCACTTCCCACCGGTCAAAAGGGACATCCACAAAATGTGTAAAAACCAGAAAGGCAAGACAGGCCCTGGAGAACAGGGAGCCTTGTTATGCTGATGGGCAGGATGTAAATTGCCAACTGCCTCTCTGGAGGAGTCCATTGTGTTCCCTAAAACAAGTAAACAACAGAGCTACAGAGCCAAGGGCACTTCCAGTCTAGGGAATATACCTGGGGAAAACTGAAAATCAATAACACAGAGCCACCCCAAAATTTAGGGCTGCACTGCTTACAAGGAGCTCAACTTTTGTACACCTTAAATATCCCAGGAAATATAAAAATGGTTCAAAAAATTGTGGTACTTACGTACGATGGAATATCCCTCAGCCATGAAATCAATGTCATAAGACCAGTAGCAGCAAAATGGTTGGATTCATGTACGATGATTCTAAGTGAAATAAGTCACACAGAAACAGAAACTTATCATAAGATTTCACTTATGAAGATCCTGTAAACATGCCTGCACTTGAACTGAGTTACAAAAGAGAACAGTGTCTCACATTTAGAAAACACTCTTATGCCTGCTTAAGAGGGAAGGAGAGGTGGGGTGATGCATAAAACCAGAGTTTGATATAAGCACAGGCACCATTCCGAAAACCAACTATGGAATAGACAAGACCTACACCTTCCTCAGTGAAAGGGACTCAAAACCCCATATTTCCTGCAGAGGAATATATCTGACTAGTAAGAATCTTAAAACCTATGTATTGATATGTCTCCGTAAGGGAATCAAGTGTGTCTAGACTGGCATAAACATGGCAGCGAGAATCAGCTCAAACCCACTATAAAAAGGAATTTCAAAAACAAAACAAAAAACTGGGAAATTCTTTACAATTCCTTCAGGGTCTCTGATGAAACCTGGAATGACCCTATCTACAATGACAGCTGGATGTGGCATAACTCTGGACACTTGGGACTGAGAGGATTGGTGAGATTGGGTGAACAAATGCAGTCCCTTTAAAGCAATAATGCATGGCACCCATTCCATGGGGCCCAAATCTCCAGGTTGAAGGGAATATTACTACAGTTATAACATGTACGGGAAACCTAGAGAACGGACACACTGTGAATACGAAAGGTTTCTAAAACTCAACGAATAGTCCCTCTCCTGGTGCTCCGGTTTGACTTTCCATCTGCTTTACTATCAACCTCCCAACTTGGAGAGACAGCCCCTTTAACCTCCTGGTTCGCACAGGTTGCCAATTTGGCAGAGGATGAAAGGGAAGAGGGAGAACCAATGAGAGAGTAGCTGTTAGGCATTTGGACGGGCACATATCACTGTAATTTCCCGGCAGGAAGAAGAATTAACCAAAGTCTCAGCCACCCACCGGGAACCAGTATAGGTCCTGAACGAAAATTTTGGACTTGCGGTCAGCTCACCAAAAACGAGTTGAAAAATGGAGCTCAGGGGCACAGCAATTCACAAACTGGCCGAGTAATAAAGGACAACTATCGTCCAAAAATCTGTTGAGGGAAGGCAACGAGGCGGACTTGAAAGCGAGGCAGAATAGCAGGAAACAGATTTCAAGAGGTACGTTGGAATCACCTTTAAAGCACAGGAAGAGGGGCACAACTTCGACAATGATGCACTTGGCCAAAAAGGGCGTATGCGTTTTCTCCTGAATATATTCAGGAGAAAACGCATACGCCCTTTTTGGCCAAGCAAGCAAGCGGGCAATTCAAATCTGCACTACAAAGAAGTATCACTTCCCACCGGTCAAAAGGGACATCCACAAAATGTGTAAAAACCAGAAAGGCAAGACAGGCCCTGGAGAACAGGGAGCCTTGTTATGCTGATGGGCGGGATGTAAATTGCCAACTGCCTCTCTGGAGGAGTACATTGTGTTCCCTAAAACAAGTAAAGAACAGAGCTACAGAGCCAAGGGCACTTCCAGTCTAGGGAATATACCTTGGGAAAACTGAAAATCAATAAGATAGAGCCACCCCAAAATTTAGGGCTGCACTGCTTACAAGGACCTCAACTTGGGTACACCTTAAATATCCCAGGAAATATAAAAATGGTTCAAAAAATTGTGGTACTTACGTACGATGGAATATCCCTCAGCCATGAAATCAATGTCATAAGACCAGTAGCAGCAAAATGGGTGGATTCAGGTACGATGATTCTAAGTGAAATAAGTCACAGAGAAAAAGAAACTTATCATAAGATATCACTTATGAAGATCCTGTAAACATGGCTACACTTGAACTGAGTAAGGAAAGAGAACAGTGTCTCACATTTAGAAAACACTCTTATGCCTGCTTAAGAGGGAAGGAGAGGTGGGGTGATGCATAAAACCAGAGTTTGATATAAGCACAGGTACCATTCCAAAAACCAACTATGGAATAGACAAGACCTACACCTTCCTCAGTGAAAGGGACGCAAAACCCCATATTTCCCGCAGAGGAATATATCTGACTAGTAAGAATCTTAAAACCTATGTATTGATATGTCTCCGTAAGGGAATCAAGTGTGTCTAGACTGGCATAAACATGGCAGCGAGAATCAGCTCAAACCCACTATAAAAAGGAATTTCAAAAACAAAACAAAAAAACTGGGAAATTCTTTACAATTCCTTCAGGGTCTCTGATGAAACATGGAATGACCCTATCTACAATGACAGCTGGATGTGGCATAACGCTGTAGAGTTGGGACTGAGAGGATTGGTGAGATTGGGTGAACAAATGCAGTCCCTTTAAAGCAATAATGCATGGCACCTATTCCATGGGTCCCTACTCTCCGGTTTGAAGGGAATATTACTACAGTTATAACATGTACGGGAAACCTAGAGAACGGACACACTGTGAATACGAAAGGTTTCTAAAACTCAACGAATAGTCCCTCTCCTGGTGCTCCGGTTTGACTTTCCATCTGCTTTACTATCAACCTCCCAACTTGGAGAGACAGCCCCTTTAACCTCCTGGTTCGCACAGGTTGCCAATTTGGCAGAGGATGAAAGGGAAGAGGGAGAACCAATGAGAGAGTAGCTGTTAGGCATTTGGACGGCACATATCACTGTAATTTCCCAGCAGGAAGAAGAATTAACCAAAGTCTCAGCCACCCACCGGGAACCAGTATATGTCCTGAACCAAAATTTTAGACTTGTGGTCAGCTCACCAAAAACGAGTTGAAAAATGGAGCTCAGGGGCACAGCAATTCACAAACTGGCCGAGTAATAAAGGACAACTATCGTCCAAAAATCTGTTGAGGGAAGGCAATGAGGCGGACTTGAAAGCGAGGCAGAATAGCAGGAAACAGATTTCAAGAGGTACGTTGGAATCGCCTTTAAAGCACAGGAAGAGGGGCACAACTTCGACAATGATGCACCTGGCCAAAAATGGTGTATGTGTTTTCTCCTGAATATATTCAGGAGAAAACGCATACGCCCTTTTTGGCCAAGCAAGCAAGTGGGCAATGCAAATCTGCACTACAAAGAAGTATCACTTCCCACCGGTCAAAAGGGACATCCACAAAATGTGTAAAAACCAGAAAGGCAAGACAGGCCCTGGAGAACAGGGAGCCTTGTTATGCTGATGGGCGGGATGTAAATTGCCAACTGCCTCTCTGGAGGAGTGCATTGTGTTCCCTAAAACAAGTAAAGAACAGAGCTACAGAGCCAAGGGCACTTCCAGTCTAGGGAATATACCTTGGGAAAACTGAAAATCAATAAGACAGAGCCACCCCAAAATTTAGGGCTGCACTGCTTACAAGGACCTCAACTTGGGTACACCTTAAATATCCCAGGAAATATAAAAATGGTTCAAAAAATTGTGGTACTTACGTACGACGGAATATCCCTCAGCCATGAAATCAATGTCATAAGACCAGTAGCAGCAAAATGGTTGGATTCATGTACGATGATTCTAAGTGAAATAAGTCACACAGAAACAGAAACTTATCATAAGATATCACTTATGAAGATCCTGTAAACATGGCTGCACTTGAACTGAGTTACAAAAGAGAACAGTGTCTCACATTTAGAAAACACTCTTATGCCTGCTTAAGTGGGAAGGAGAGGTGGGGTGATTCATAAAACCAGAGTTTGATATAAGAACAGGTACCATTCCAAAAACCAGCTATGGAATAGACAAGACCTACACCTTCCTCAGTGAAAGGGACTCAAAACCCCATATTTCCCGCAGAGGAATATATCTGACTAGTAAGAATCTTAAAACCTATGTATTGATATGTCTCCGTAAGGGAATCAAGTGTGTCTAGACTGGGATAAATATGGCAGCGAGAATCAGCTCAAACCCACTATAAAAAGGAATTTCAAAAATAAAACAAACAAACTGGGAAATTCTTTACAATTCCTTCAGGGTCTCTGATGAAACCTGGAATGACCCAATCTACAACGACAGCTGGATGTGGCATAAGGCTGGACACTTGGGACTGAGAGGATTGGTGAGATTGGGTGAACAAATGCAGACCCTTTAAAGCAATAATGCATGGCACCCATTCCATGGGTCCCAAATCTCCAGGTTGAAGGGAATATTACTACAGTTATAACATGTACGGGAAACCTAGAGAACGGACACACTGTGATTACGAAAGGTTTCTAAAACTCAACGAATAGTCCCTCTCCTGGTGCTCCGGTTTGACTTTCCATCTGCTTTACTATCAACCTCCCAACTTGGAGAGACAGCCCCTTTAACCTCCTGGTTCGCACAGGTTGCCAATTTGGCAGAGGATGAAAGGGAAGAGGGAGAACCAATGAGAGAGTAGCTGTTAGGCATTTGGACGGGCACATATCACTGTAATTTCCCGGCAGGAAGAAGAATTAACCAAAGTCTCAGCCCCACACCGGGAAAAAGCATAGGTCCTGAACCAAAATTTTGGACTTGCGGTCAGCTCACCAAAAACGAGTTGAAAAATGGAGCTCAGGGTCACAGCAATTCACAAACTGGCCGAGTAATAAAGGACAACTATCGTCCAAAAATCTGTTGAGGGAAGGCAACGAGGCGGACTTGAAAGCGAGGCAGAATAGCAGGAAACAGTTTTCAAGAGGTACGTTGGAATCGCCTTTAAAGCACAGGAAGAGGGGCACAACTTCGACAATGATGCACTTGGCCAAAAAGGGCGTATGTGTTTTCTCCTGAATATATTCAGGTGAAAACGCATACGCCCTTTTTGGCCAAGCAAACAAGCGGGCAATGCAAATCTGCACTACAAAGAAGTATCACTTCCCACCGGTCAAAAGGGACATCCACAAAATGTGTAAAAACCAGAAAGGCAAGACAGGCCCTGGAGAACAGGGAGCCTTGTTATGCTGATGGGCGGGATGTAAATTTCCAACTGCCTCTCTGGAGGAGTGCATTGTGTTCCCTAAAACAAGTAAAGAACAGAGATACAGAGCCAAAGGCACTTCCAGTCTCGAGAATATACCTTGGGAAAACTGAAAATCAATAAGACAGAGCCGCCCCAAAATTTAGGGCTGCACTGCTTACAAGGACCTCAACTTGGGTACACCTTAAATATCCCAGGAAATATAAAAATGGTTCAAAAAATTGTGGTACTTATGTACGATGGAATATCCCTCAGCCATGAAATCAATGTCATAAGACCAGTAGCAGCAAAATGGTTGGTTTCAGGTACGATGATTCTAAGTGAAATAAGTCACACAGAAAAAGAAACTTATCATAAGATATCACTTATGAAGATCCTGTAAACATGGCTACACTTGAACTGAGTTAGGAAAGAGAACAGTGTCTCACATTTAGAAAACACACTTATGCCTGCTTAAGGGGGAAGGAGAGGTGGGGTGATGCATAAAACCAGAGTTTGATATAACCACAGGTACCGTTCCAAAAACCAACTATGGAATAGACAAGACCTACACCTTCCTCAGTGAAAGGGACTCAAAACCCCATATTTCCCGCAGAGGAATATATCTGACTAGTAAGAATCTTAAAACCTATGTATTGATATGTCTCTGTAAGGGAATCAAGTGTGTCTGGACTGGCATAAACATGGCAGCGAGAATCAGCTCAAACCCACTATAAAAAGGAATTTCAAAAACAAAACAAAAAAACTGGGAAATTCTTTACAATTCCTTCAGGGTCTCTGATGAAACCTGGAATGACCCTATCTACAATGACAGGTGGATGTGGCATGAGGCTGGACACTTGGCACTGAGAGGCTTGGTGAGATTGGGTGAGCAAATGCAGACCCTTTAAAGCAATAATGCATGGCACCCATTCCATGGGTCCCAACTCTCCAGGTTGAAGGGAATATTACTACAGTTATAACATGTACGGGAAACCTAGAGAACGGACACACTGTGAATACGAAAGGTTTGTAAAACTCAACGAATAGTCCCTCTCCTGGTGCTCCGGTTTGACTTTCCATCTGCTTTACTATCAACCTCCCAACTTGGAGAGACAACCCCTTTAACCTCCTGATTCGCACAGGTTGCCAATTTGGCAGAGGATGAAAGGGAAGAGGGAGAACCAATGAGAGAGTAGCTGTTAGGCATTTGGAAGGGCACATATCACTGTAATTTCCCGGCAGGAAGAAGAATTAACCAAAGTCTCAGCCACCCACCGGGAACCAGCGTAGGTCCTGAACCAAAATTTTGGACTTGCGGTCAGCTCACCAAAAACGAGTTGAAAAATTGAGCTCAGGGGCACAGCAATTCACAAACTGGCCGAGTAATAAAGGACAACTATCGTCCAAAAATCTGTTGAGGGAAGGCAACGAGGCGGACTTGAAAGCGAGGCAGAATAGCAGGAAACAGATTTCAAGAGGTATGTTGGAATCGCCTTTAAAGCACAGGAAAAGGGGCACAACTTCGACAATGATGCACTTGGCCAAAAAGGGCGTATGCGTTTTCTCCTGAATATATTCAGGAGAAAACGCATACGCCCTTTTTGGCCAAGCAAGCAAGCGGGCAATGCAAATCTGCACTACAAAGAAGTATCACTTCCCACCGGTCAAAAGGGACATCCACAAAATGTGTAAAAACCAGAAAGGCAAGACAGGCCCTGGAGAACAGGGAGCCTTGTTATGCTGATGGGCGGGATGTAAATTGCCAACTGCCTCTCTGGAGGAATACATTTTGTTCCCTAAAACAAGTAAAGAACAGAGCTACAGAGCCAAGGCCACTTCCAGTCTAGGGAATATACCTTGGGAAAACTGAAAATCAATAAGACAGAGCCACCCCAAAATTTAGGGCTGCACTGCTTACAAGGACCTCAACTTGGGTACACCTTAAATATCCCAGGAAATATAAAAAATGGTTCAAAAAAATGTGGTACTTACGTACGATGGAATATCCCTCAGCCATGAAATCAATGTCATAAGACCAGTAGCAGCAAAATGGTTGGTTTCAGGTACGATGATTCTAAGTGAAATAAGTCACACAGAAAAAGAAACTTATCATAAGATATCACTTATGAAGATCCTGTAAACATGGCTACACTTGAACTGAGTTAGGAAAGAGAACAGTGTCTCACATTTAGAAAACACACTTATGCCTGCTTAAGGGGGAAGGAGAGGTGGGGTGATGCATAAAACCAGAGTTTGATATAAGCACAGGTACCGTTCCAAAAACCAACTATGGAATAGACAAGACTTACACCTTCCTCAGTGAAAGGGACTCAAAACCCCATATTTCCCGCAGAGGAATATATCTGACTAGTAAGAATCTTAAAACCTATGTATTGATATGTCTCCGTAAGGGAATCAAGTGTGTCTGGACTGGCATAAACATGGCAGCGAGAATCAGCTCAAACCCACTATAAAAAGGAATTTCAAAAACAAAACAAAAAAACTGGGAAATTCTTTACAATTCCTTCAGGGTCTCTGATGAAACCTGGAATGACCCTATCTACAATGACAGGTGGATGTGGCATGAGGCTGGACACTTGGCACTGAGAGGCTTGGTGAGATTGGGTGAGCAAATGCAGACCCTTTAAAGCAATAATGCATGGCACCCATTCCATGGGTCCCAACTCTCCAGGTTGAAGGGAATATTACTACAGTTATAACATGTACGGGAAACCTAGAGAACGGACACACTGTGAATACGAAATGTTTGTAAAACTCAACGAATAGTCCCTCTCCTGGTGCTCCGGTTTGACTTTCCATCTGCTTTACTATCAACCTCCCAACTTGGAGAGACAACCCCTTTAACCTCCTGATTCGCACAGGTTGCCAATTTGGCAGAGGATGAAAGGGAAGAGGGAGAACAAATGAGAGAGTAGCTGTTAGGCATTTGGAAGGGCACATATCACTGTAATTTCCCGGCAGGAAGAAGAATTAACCAAAGTCTCAGCCACCCACCGGGAACCAGCGTAGGTCCTGAACCAAAATTTTGGACTTGCGGTCAGCTCACCAAAAACGAGTTGAAAAATTGAGCTCAGGGGCACAGCAATTCACAAACTGGCCGAGTAATAAAGGACAACTATCGTCCAAAAATCTGTGGAGGGAAGGCAACGAGGCGGACTTGAAAGCGAGGCAGAATAGCAGGAAACAGATTTCAAGAGGTATGTTGGAATCGCCTTTAAAGCACAGGAAGAGGGGCACAACTTCGACAATGATGCACTTGGCCAAAAAGGGCGTATGCGTTTTCTCCTGAATATATTCAGGAGAAAACGCATACGCCCTTTTTGGCCAAGCAAGCAAGCGGGCAATGCAAATCTGCACTACAAAGAAGTATCACTTCCCACTGGTCAAAAGGGACATCCACAAAATGTGTAAAAACCAGAAAGGCAAGACAGGCCCTGGAGAACAGGGAGCCTTGTTATGCTGATGGGCGGGATGTAAATTGCCAACTGCCTCTCTGGAGGAATACCTTTTGTTCCCTAAAACAAGTAAAGAACAGAGCTACAGAGCCAAGGCCACTTCCAGTCTAGGGAATATACCTTGGGAAAACTGAAAATCAATAAGACAGAGCCACCCCAAAATTTAGGGCTGCACTGCTTACAAGGACCTCAAATTAGGTACACCTTAAATATCCCAGGAAATATAAAAATGGTTCAAAAAATTGTGGTACTTATGTACGATGGAATATCCATCAGCCATGAAATCAATGTCATAAGACCAGTAGCAGCAAAATGGGTGATTTCAGGTACGATGATTCTAAGTGAAATAAGTCACACAGAAAAAGAAACATATCATAAGATATCACTTATGAAGATCCTGTAAACATGGCTACACTTGAACTGAGTTAGGAAAGAGAACAGTGTCTCACATTTAGAAAACACTCTTATGCCTTCTTAAGGGGGAAGGAGAGGTGGGGTGATGCATAAAACCAGAGTTTGATATAAGCACAGGTACCGTTCCAAAAACCAACTATGGAATAGACAAGACCTACACCTTCCTCAGTGAAAGGGACTCAAAAGCCCATATTTCCAGCAGAGGAATATATCTGAGTAGTAAGAATCTTAAAACCTATGTATTGATATGTCTCCGTAAGGGAATCAAGTGTGTCTAGACTGGCATTCACATGGCAGCGAGAATCAGCTCAAACCCACTATAAAAAGGAATTTCAAAAACAAAACAAAAAAACTGGGAAATTCTTTGCAATTCCTTCAGGGTCTCTGATGAAACCTGGAATGACCCTATCTACAACGTCAGCTGGATGTGGCATAAGGAGGGACACTTGGGACTGAGAGGATTGGTGAGATTGGGTGAACAAATGCAGACCCTTTAAAGCACAAATGCCTGGCACCCATTCCATGGTTCCCAACTCTCCAGGTTGAAGGGAATATTACTACAGCTATAACCTGTACGGGAAACCTAGAGAATGGACACACTGTGAATATGAAAGGTTTCTAAAACTCAACGAATAGTCCCTCTCCTGGTGCTCCGGTTTGACTTTCCATCTGCTTTACTATGAACCTCCCAAATGGGAGAGACAGCCACTTTAACATCCTGGTTCGCACAGGTTGCCAATTTGGCAGAGGATGAAAGGGAAGAGGGAGAACCAATGAGAGAGTAGATGTTAGGCATTTGAACGGGCACATATCACTGTAATTTCCCGGCAGGAAGAAGAATTAACAAAAGTCTCAGCCCCCCACCAGGAACCAGCATAGGTCCTGAACCAAAATTTTGGACTTGCGGTCAGCTCACCAAAAACGAGTTGAAAAATGGAGCTCAGGGTCACAGCAATTCACAAACTGGCCGAGTAATAAAGCACAACTATCGTCCAAAAATCTGTTAAGGGAAGGCAATGAGGCCCACTTGAAAGCGAAGCAGAATAGCAGGAAACAGATTTCAAGAGGTACGTTGGAATCGCCTTTAAAGCACAAGAAGAGGGGCACAACTTCGACAATGATGCACTTGGCCAAAAAGGGCGTATGCGTTTTCTCCTGAATATATTCAGGAGAAAACGCATACGCCCTTTTTGGCCAAGCAAGCAAGCGGGCAATGCAAATCTGCACTACAAAGAAGTATCACTTCCCAACGGTCAAAAGGGATATCCACAAAATGTGTAAAATCCAGAAAGGCAAGACAGGCCCTGGAGAACAGGGAGCCTTGTTATGCTGATAGGCGGGATGTAAATTGCCAACTGCCTCTCTGGAGGAGTACATTGTGTTCCCTAAAAGAAGTAAAGAACAGAGCTACAGAGCCAAGGGCACCTCCAGTCTAGGGAATATACCTTGAGAAAACTGAAAATCAATAAGACAGAGCCACCCCAAAATTAAGGGCTGCACTGATTACAAGGACCTCAACTTGGGTACACCTTAAATATCTCAGGACATATGAAAATGGTTCAAAAAATTGTGGTACTTACGTACGATGGAATATCCCTCAGCCATGAAATCAATGTCATAAGACCAGTAGCAGCAAAATGGGTGGATTCAGGTACGATGATTCTAAGTGTAATAAGTCACAGAGAAAAAGAAACTTATCATAAGATATCACTTATGAAGATCCTGAAACATGGCTACACTTGACCTGAGTTAGGAAAGAGAACAGTGTCTCACATTTAGAAAACACTCTTAGGCCTGCTTAAGGGGGAAGGAGAGGTGGGGTGATGCATAAAACCAGAGTTTGATATAAGCACAGGTACCGTTCCAAAAACCAACTATGGAATAGACAAGACCTACACCTTCCTCAGTGAAAGGGACTCAAAACCCCATATTTCCCGCAGAGGAATATATCTGACTAGTAAGAATCTTAAAACCTATGTATTGATATGTCTCCGTAAGGGAATCAAGTGTGTCTAGACTGGCATAAACATGGCAGCGAGAATCAGCTCAAACCAACTATAAAAAGGAATTTCAAAAACAAAACAAAAAAACTGGGAAATACTTTACAATTCCTTCAGGGTCTCTGATGAAACCTGGAATGACCCTATCTGCAATGACAGCTGGATGTGGCATAAGGCTGGACACTTGGGACTGAGAGGATTGGTGAGATTGGGTGAGCAAATGCAGACCCTTTAAAGCTCAAATGCCTGGCACCCATTCCATGGGTCCCAACTCTCCAGGTTGAAGGGAATATTACTACACCTATAACATGTACGCGAAACCTAGAGAACGGACACACTGTGAATACGAAAGGTTTCTAAAACTCAACGAATAGTCCCTCTCCTGGTGCTCCGGTTTGACTTTCCATCTGCTTTACTATCAACCTCCCAACTTGGAGAGACAGCCCCTTTAACCTCCTGGTTCGCACAGGTTGCCAATTTGGCAGAGGATGAAAGGGAAGAGGGAGAACCAATGAGAGAGTAGCTGTTAGGCATTTGGACGGGCACATATGATTGTAATTTCCCGGCAGGAAGAAGAATTAACCAAAGTCTCAGCCTCCCACCAGGAACCAGCCTAGGTCCTGAACCAAAATTTTGGACATGCGGTCAGCTCAGAAAAAACGAGTTGAAAAATGGAGCTCAGGGGCACAGCAATTCACAAACTGGCCGAGTAATAAAGGAAAACTATCGTCCAAAAATCTTTTGATGGAAGGCAACGAGGCGGACTTGAAAGCGAGATAGAATAGCAGGAAACAGATTTCAAGAGGTACGTTGGAATCGCCTTTAAAGCACAGGAAGAGGGGCACAACTTCGACAATGATGTACTTGGCCAAAAAGGGCGTATGCGTTTTCTCCTGAATATATTCAGGAGAAAACGCATACGCCCTTTTTGGCCAAGCAAGCAAGCAGGCAATGCAAATCTGCATTACAAAGAAGTATCACTTCCCACCGGTCAGAAGGGACATCCACAAAATGTGTAAAAACCAGAAAGGCAAGACAGGTCCTGGAGAACAAGGACCCTTGTTATGCTGATGGGCGGGATGTAAATTGCCAACTGCCTCTCTGGAGGAGTGCATTGTGTTCCCTAAAACAAGTAAACAACAGAGCTACAGAGCCAAGGGCACTTCCAGTCTAGGGAATATACCTTGGGAAAACTGAAAATCAATGAGACAGAACAACCCCAAAATATAGGGCTGCACTGCTTACAAGGACCTCAACTTGGGTACACCTTAAATATCCCAGGAAATATAAAAATGGTTCAAAAAATTGTGGTACTTACGTACGATGGAATATCCCTCAGCCAAGAAATCAATGACATAAGACCAGTAGCAGCAAAATGGTTGGTTTCAGGTACGATGATTCTAAGTGAAATAAGTCACACAGAAAAAGAAACTTATCATAAGATATCACTTATGAAGATCCAGTAAACATGGCTACACTTGAACTGAGTTAGGAAAGAGAACAGTGTCTCACATTTAGAAAACACACTTATGCCTGCTTAAGGGGGAAGGAGAGGTGGGGTGATGCATAAAACCAGAGTTTGATATAAGCACAGGTACCGTTCCAAAAACCAACTATGGAATAGACAAGACCTACACCTTCCTCAGTGAAAGGGACTCAAAACCCCATATTTCCCGCAGAGGAATATATCTGACTAGTAAGAATCTTAAAACCTATGTATTGATATGTCTCTGTAAGGGAATCAAGTGTGTCTGGACTGGCATAAACATGGCAGCGAGAATCAGCTCAAACCCACTATAAAAAGGAATTTCAAAAACAAAACAAAAAAACTGGGAAATTCTTTACAATTCCTTCAGGGTCTCTGATGAAACCTGGAATGACCCTATCTACAATGACAGGTGGATGTGGCATGAGGCTGGACACTTGGCACTGAGAGGCTTGGTGAGATTGGGTGAGCAAATGTAGACCCTTTAAAGCAATAATGCATGGCACCCATTCCATGGGTCCCAACTCTCCAGGTTGAAGGGAATATTACTACAGTTATAACATGTACGGGAAACCTAGAGAACGGACACACTGTGAATACGAAAGGTTTGTAAAACTCAACGAATAGTCCCTCTCCTGGTGCTCCGGTTTGACTTTCCATCTGCTTTACTATCAACCTCCCAACTTGGAGAGACAACCCCTTTAACCTCCTGATTCGCACAGGTTGCCAATTTGGCAGAGGATGAAAGGGAAGAGGGAGAACCAATGAGAGAGTAGCTGTTAGGCATTTGGAAGGGCACATATCACTGTAATTTCCCGGCAGGAAGAAGAATTAACCAAAGTCTCAGCCACGCACCGGGAACCAGCGTAGGTCCTGAACCAAAATTTTGGACTTGCGGTCAGCTCACCAAAAACGAGTTGAAAAATTGAGCTCAGGGGCACAGCAATTCACAAACTGGCCGAGTAATAAAGGACAACTATCGTCCAAAAATCTGTTGAGGGAAGGCAACGAGGCGGACTTGAAAGCGAGGCAGAATAGCAGGAAACAGATTTCAAGAGGTATGTTGGAATCGCCTTTAAAGCACAGGAAAAGGGGCACAACTTCGACAATGATGCACTTGGCCAAAAAGGGCGTATGCGTTTTCTCCTGAATATATCCAGGAGAAAACGCATACGCCCTTTTTGGCCAAGCAAGCAAGCGGGCAATGCAAATCTGCACTACAAAGAAGTATCACTTCCCACCGGTCAAAAGGGACATCCACAAAATGTGTAAAAACCAGAAAGGCAAGACAGGCCCTGGAGAACAGGGAGCCTTGTTATGCTGATGGGCGGGATGTAAATTGCCAACTGCCTCTCTGGAGGAATACATTTTGTTCCCTAAAACAAGTAAAGAACAGAGCTACAGAGCCAAGGCCACTTCCAGTCTAGGGAATATACCTTGGGAAAACTGAAAATCAATAAGACAGAGCCACCCCAAAATTTAGGGCTGCACTGCTTACAAGGACCTCAACTTGGGTACACCTTAAATATCCCAGGAAATATAAAAATGGTTCAAAAAAATGTGGTACTTACGTACGATGGAATATCCCTCAGCCATGAAATCAATGTCATAAGACCAGTAGCAGCAAAATGGTTGGTTTCAGGTACGATGATTCTAAGTGAAATAAGTCACACAGAAAAAGAAACTTATCATAAGATATCACTTATGAAGATCCTGTAAACATGGCTACACTTGAACTGAGTTAGGAAAGAGAACAGTGTCTCACATTTAGAAAACACACTTATGCCTGCTTAAGGGGGAAGGAGAGGTGGGGTGATGCATAAAACCAGAGTTTGATATAAGCACAGGTACCGTTCCAAAAACCAACTATGGAATAGACAAGACCTACACCTTCCTCAGTGAAAGGGACTCAAAACCCCATATTTCCCGCAGAGGAATATATCTGACTAGTAAGAATCTTAAAACCTATGTATTGATATGTCTCCGTAAGGGAATCAAGTGTGTCTGGACTGGCATAAACATGGCAGCGAGAATCAGCTCAAACCCACTATAAAAAGGAATTTCAAAAACAAAACAAAAAAACTGGGAAATTCTTTACAATTCCTTCAGGGTCTCTGATGAAACCTGGAATGACCCTATCTACAATGACAGGTGGATGTGGCATGAGGCTGGACACTTGGCACTGAGAGGCTTGGTGAGATTGGGTGAGCAAATGCAGACCCTTTAAAGCAATAATGCATGGCACCCATTCCATGGGTCCCAACTCTCCAGGTTGAAGGGAATATTACTACAGTTATAACATGTACGGGAAACCTAGAGAACGGACACACTGTGAATACGAAATGTTTGTAAAACTCAACGAATAGTCCCTCTCCTGGTGCTCCGGTTTGACTTTCCATCTGCTTTACTATCAACCTCCCAACTTGGAGAGACAACCCCTTTAACCTCCTGATTCGCACAGGTTGCCAATTTGGCAGAGGATGAAAGGGAAGAGGGAGAACAAATGAGAGAGTAGCTGTTAGGCATTTGGAAGGGCACATATCACTGTAATTTCCCGGCAGGAAGAAGAATTAACCAAAGTCTCAGCCACCCACCGGGAACCAGCGTAGGTCCTGAACCAAAATTTTGGACTTGCGGTCAGCTCACCAAAAACGAGTTGAAAAATGGAGCTCAGGGGCACAGCATTTCACAAACTGGCCGAGTAATAATGGACAACTATCGTCCAAAAATCTGTTGAGGGAAGGAAACGAGGCGGACTTGAAAGCGAGGCAGAATAGCAGGAAACAGATTTCAAGAGGTACGTTGGAATCGCCTTTAAAGCACAGGAAGAGGGGCACTACTTCGACAGTGATGCACTTGGCCAAAAAGTGCGTATGCGTTTTCTCCTGAATATATTCAGGAGAAAACGCATACGCCCTTTTTGGCCAAGCAAGAAAGCGGGCAATGGAAATATGCACTACAAAGAAGTATCACTTCCCACCGGTCAAAAGGGACATCCACAAAATGTGTAAAACCCAGAAAGGCAAGACCGGCCCTGGAGAACAGGGAGCCTTGTTATGCTGATGGGCGGGATGTAAATTGCCAACTGCCTCTCTGGAGGAGTGCATTGTGTTCCCTAAAACAAGTAAAGAACAGAGCTACAGAGCCAAGGGCACTTCCAGTCTAGGGAATATACCTTGGGAAAACTGAAAATCAATAAGACAGAGCCACCCCAAAATTTAGGGCTGCACTGCTTACAAGGACCTCAACTTGGGTACACCTTAAATATCCCAGGAAATATCAAAATGGTTCAAAAAATTGTGGTACTTATGTACGATGGAATATCCCTCAGCCATGAAATCAATGTCATAAGACCAGTAGCAGCAAAATGGTTGGATTCATGTACGATGATTCTAAGTGAAATAAGTCACAAAGAAACAGAAACTTATCATAAGATATCACTTATGAAGATCCTGTAAACATGGCTGCACTTGAACTGAGTTACAAAAGAGAACAGTGTCTCTCATTTAGAAAACACTCTTATGCCTGCTTAAGAGGGAAGGAGAGGTGGGGTGATGCATAAAACCAGAGTTTGATATAAGCACAGGTACCATTCCAAAAACCAACTATGGAATAGACAAGACCTACACCTTCCTCAGTGAAAGGGACTCAAAACCCCATATTTCCCGCAGAGGAATATATCTGACTAGTAAGAATCTTAAAACCTATGTATTGATATGTCTCCGTAAGGGAATCAAGTGTGTCTAGACTGGCATAAACATGGCAGCGAGAATCAACTCAAACCCACTATAAAAAGGAAATTCAAAAACAAAACAAAAAAACTGGGAAATTCTTTACAATTCCTTCAGTGTCTCTGATGAAACCTGGAATGACCCTATCTACAACGACAGCTGGATGTGGCATAAGGCTGGACACTTGGGACTGAGAGGATTGGTGAGATTGGGTGAACAAATGCAGACCCTTTAAAGCAATAATGCATGGCCCCCATTCCATGGGTCACAAATCTCCAGGTTGAAGGGAATATTACTACAGTTATAACATGTACGGGAAACCTAGAGAACGGACACACTGTGAATACGAAAGGTTTCTAAAACTCAACGAATAGTCCCTCTCCTGGTGCTCCGGTTTGACTTTCCATCTGCTTTACTATCAACCTCCCAACTTGGAGAGACAGCCCCTTTAACCTCCTGGTTCGCACAGGTTGCCAATTTGGCAGAGGATGAAAGGGAAGAGGGAGAACCAATGAGAGAGTAGCTGTTAGGCATTTGGATGGGCACATATCACTGTAATTTCCCGGCAGGAAGAAGAATTAACCAAAGTCTCAGCCCCCCAACGGGAACCAGCATAGGTCCTGAACCAAAATTTTGGACTTGCGGTCAGCTCACCAAAAACGAGTTGAAAAATGGAGCTCAGGGTCACAGCAATTCACAAACTGGCCGAGTAATAAAGGACAGCTATCGTCCAAAAATCTGTTGAGGGAAGGCAATGAGGCGGACTTGAAAGCGAGGCAGAATAGCAGGAAACAGATTTCAAGAGGTACGTTGGAATCGCCTTTAAAGCACAGGAAGAGGGGCACAACTTCGACAATGATGCACTTGGCCAAAAAGGGCGTATGCGTTTTCTCCTGAATATATTCAAGAGAAAACTCATACGCCCTTTTTGGCCAAGCAAGCAAGCGGGCAATGCAAATCTGCACTACAAAGAAGTATCACTTCCCACCGGTCAAAAGGGACATCCCCAAAATGTGTAAAAATCAGAAAGGCAAGATAGGCCGTGGAGAACAGGGAGCCTTGTTATGCTGATGGGCGAGATGTAAATTGCCAACTGCCTCTCTGGAGGAGTGCATTGTGTTCCATAAAACAAGTAAACAACAGAGCTACAGAGCCAAGGGCACTTCCAGTCTAGGGAATATACCTTGGGAAAACTGAAAATCAATAAGACAGAGCCACCCCAAAATTTAGGGCTGCACTGCTTACAAGGACCTCAACTTGGGTACACCTTAAATATCCCAGGAAATATAAAAATCGTTCAAAAAATTGTGGTACTTACGTACGATGGAATATCCCTCAGCCATGAAATCAATGTCATAAGACCAGTAGCAGCAAAATGGGTGGATTCAGGTACGATGATTCTAAGTGAAATAAGTCACAGAGAAAAACAAACTTATCATAAGATATCACTTATGAAGATCCTGTAAACATGGCTACACTTGAACTGAGTTAGGAAAGAGAACAGTGTCTCACATTTAGAAAACACTCTTATGCCTGCTTAAGAGGGAAGGAGAGGTGGGGTGATGCATAAAACCAGAGTTTGATATAAGCACAGGTACCATTCCAAAAACGAACTATGGAATAGACAAGACCTACACCTTCCTCAGTGAAAGGGACTCAAAACCCCATATTTCCTGCAGAGGAATATATCTGACTAGTAAGAATCTTAAAACCTATGTATTGATATGTCTCCGTAAGGGAATCAAGTGTGTCTAGACTGGCATAAACATGGCAGCGAGAATCAGCTCAAACCCACTCTAAAAAGGAATTTCAAAAACAAAACAAAAAAACTGGGAAATTCTTTACAATTCCTTCAGGGTCTCTGATGAAACCTGGAATGACCCTATCTACAATGACAGCTGGATGTGGCATAACGCTGGAGAGTTGGGACTGAGAGGATTGGTGAGATTGGGTGAACAAATGCAGTCCCTTTAAAGCAATAATGCATGACACCCATTCCATGGGTCCCTACTCTCCGGGTTGAAGGGAATATTACTACAGTTATAACATGTACGGGAAACCTAGAGAACGGACACACTGTGAATACGAAAGGTTTCTAAAACTCAACGAATAGTCCCTCTCCTGGTGCTCCGGTTTGACTTTCCATCTTCTTTACTATCAACCTCCCAACTTGGAGAGACAGCCCCTTTAACCTCCTGGTTCGCACAGGTTGCCAATTTGGCAGAGGATGAAAGGGAAGAGGGAGAACCAATGAGAGAGTAGCTGTTAGGCATTTGGACGGGCACATATCACTGTAATTTCCCGGCAGGAAGAAGAATTAACCAAAGTCTCAGCCACCCACCGGGAACCAGTATAGGTCCTGAACCAAAATTTTGGACTTGCGGTCAGCTCACCAAAAACGAGTTGAAAAATGGAGCTCAGGGGCACAGCAATTCACAAACTGGCCGAGTAATAAAGGACAACTATCGTCCAAAAATCTGTTGAGGGAAGGCAACGAGGCGGACTTGAAAGCGAGGCAGAATAGCAGGAAACAGATTTCAAGAGGTACGCTGGAATCACATTTAAAGCACAGGAAGAGGGGCACAACTTCGAGAATGATGCACTTGGCCAAAAAGTGCGTATGCGTTTTCTCCTGAATATATTCAGGAGAAAAGGCATACGCCCTTTTTGGCCAAGCAAGCAAGCGGGCAATGCAAATCTGCACTACAAAGAAGTATCACTTCCCACCGGTCAAAAGGGACATCCACAAAATGTGTAAAAACCAGAAAGGCAAGACAGGCACTGGAGAACAGGGAGCCTTTTTATGCTGATGGGCGGGATGTAAATAGCCAACTGCCTCTCTGGAGGAGTGCATTGTGTTCCCTAAAACAAGTAAACAACAGAGCTACAGAGCCAAGGGCACTTCCAGTCTAGGGAATATACCTTGGGAAAACTGAAAATCAATAAGACAGAGCCACCCCAAAATTTAGGGCTGCACTGCTTACGAGGACCTCAACTTGGGTACACCTTAAATATCCCAGGAAATATAAAAATGGTTCAAAAAATTGTGGTACTTACGTATGATGGAATATCCCTCAGCCATGAAATCAATGTCATAAGACCAGTAGCAGCAAAATGGGTGGATTCAGGTACGATGATTCTAAGTGAAATAAGTCACAGAGAAAAAGAAACTTATCATAAGATATCACTTATGAAGATCCTGTAAACATGGCTACACTTGAACTGAGTTAGGAAAGAGAACAGTGTCTCACATTTAGAAAACACTCTTATGCCTGCTTAAGGGGGAAGGAGAGGTGGGGTGATGCATAAAACCAGAGTTTGATATAAGCACAGGTACCATTCCGAAAACCAACTATGGAATAGACAAGACCTACACCTTCCTCAGTGAAAGGGACTCAAAACCCCATATTTCCTGCAGAGGAATATATCTGCCTAGTAAGAATCTTAAAACCTATGTATTGATATGTCTCCGTAAGGGAATCAAGTGTGTCTAGACTGGCATAAACATGGCAGCGAGAATCAGCTCAAACCTTCTATAAAAAGGAATTTCAAAAACAAATCAAAAAAACTGGGAAATTCTTTACAATTCGTTCAGGGTCTCTGATGAAACCTGGAATGACCCTATCTACAATGACAGCTGGATGTGGCATAAGGCTGGAGAGTTGGGACTGAGAGGATTGGTGAGATTGGGTGAACAAATGCAGACCCTTTAAAGCAATAATGCATGGCACCCATTCCATGGGTCCCAATTCTCCGGTTTGAAGGGAATATTACTACAGTTATAACATGTACGGGAAACCTAGAGAACGGACACACTGTGAATACGAAAGGTTTCTAAAACTCAACGAATAGTCCCTCTCCTGGTGCTCCGGTTTGACTTTCCATCTTCTTTACTATCAACCTCCCAACTTGGAGAGACAGCCCCTTTAACCTCCTGGTTCGCACAGGTTGCCAATTTGGCAGAGGATGAAAGGGAAGAGGGAGAACCAATGAGAGAGTAGCTGTTAGGCATTTGGACGGGCACATATCACTGTAATTTCCCGGCAGGAAGAAGAATTAACCAAAGTCTCAGCCACCCACCGGGAACCAGTATAGGTCCTGAACCAAAATTTTGGACTTGCGGTCAGCTCACCAAAAACGAGTTGAAAAATGGAGCTCAGGGGCACAGCAATTCACAAACTGGCCGAGTAATAAAGGACAACTATCGTCCAAAAATCTGTTGAGGGAAGGCAACGAGGCAGACTTGAAAGCGAGGCAGAATAGCAGGAAACAGATTTCAAGAGGTACGCTGGAATCACATTTAAAGCACAGGAAGAGGGGCACAACTTCGACAATGATGCACTTGGCCAAAAAGGGCGTATGCGTTTTCTCCTGAATATATTCAGGAGAAAATGCATACGCCCTTTTTGGCCAAGCAAGCAAGCGGGCAATGCAAATCTGCACTACAAAGAAGTATCACTTCCCACCGGTCAAAAGGGACATCCACAAAATGTGTAAAAACCAGAAAGGCAAGACAGGCCCTGGAGAACAGGGAGCCTTGTTATGCTGATGGGCGGGATGTAAATTGCCAACTGCCTCTCTGGAGGAGTACATTGTGTTCCCCAAAACAAGTAAAGAACAGAGCTACAGAGCCAAGGGCACTTCCAGTCTAGGGAATATACCTTGGGAAAACTGAAAATCAATAAGACAGAGCCACCCCAAAATTTAGGGCTGCACTGCTTACAAGGACCTCAACTTGGGTACACCTTAAATATCCCAGGAAATATAAAAATGGTTCAAAAAATTGTGGTACTTACGTACGATGGAATATCCCTCAGCCATGAAATCAATGTCATAAGACCAGTAGCAGCAAAATGGGTGGATTCAGGTACGATGATTCTAAGTGAAATAAGTCACAGAGAAAAAGAAACTTATCATAAGATATCACTTATGAAGATCCTGTAAACATGGCTACACTTCAACTGAGTTAAGAAAGAGAACAGTGTCTCACATTTAGAAAACACTCTTATGCCTGCTTAAGGGGGAAGGAGAGGTGGCGTGATGCATAAAACCAGAGTTTGATATAAGCACAGGTACCGTTCAAAAAACCAACTATGGAATAGACAAGACCTACACCTTCCTCAGTGAAAGGGACTCAAAACCCCATATTTCCCGCAGAGGAATATATCTGACTAGTAAGAATCTTAAAACCTATGGATTGATATGTCTCCGTATGGGAATCAAGTGTGTCTAGACTGGCATAAACATGGCAGCGAGAATCAGCTCAAACCCAGTATAAAAAGGAATTTCAAAAACAAAACAAAAAAACTGGGAAATTCTTTACAATTCCTTCAGGGTCTCTGATGAAACCTGGAATGACCATATCTACAATGACAGCTGGATGTGGCCTAAGGAGGGACACTTGGGACTGAGACGATTGGTGAGATTGGGTTAGCAAATGCATACCCTTTAAAGCACAAATGCCTGGCACCCATTCCATGGGTCCCAACTCTCCAGGTTGAAGGGATTATTACTACAGCTCTAACATGTACGGGAAACCTAGAGAACGGACACACTGTGAATACGAAAGTTTCTAAAACTCAACGCATAGTCCCTCTCCTGGTGCTCCGGTTTTACTTTCCATCTGTTTTACTATCAACCTCCAAACTTGGAGAGACAGCCCCTTTAACCTCCTGTTTCGCACAGGTTGCCAATTTGGCAGAGGATGAAAGGGAAGAGGGAGAACCAATGAGAGAGTAGCTGTTAGGCATTTGAACGGGCATATATCACACTAACTTCCCGGCAGGAAGAAGAATTGACCAAAGTCTCAGCCCACCACCGGGTACCACCATAGGTCCTGAAGCAAAATTTTGGACTTGCGTTCAGCTCACCAAAAACGAGTTGAAAAATGGAGCTCAGGGGCACAGCAATTCACAAACTGGCCGAGTAATAAAGGACAACTATCGTCCAAAAATCTGTTGAGGGAAGGCAACGAGGTGGACTTGAAAGCGAGGCAGAATAGCAGGAAACAGATTTCAAGAGGTAAGTTGGAATCGCCTTTAAAGCACAGGAAGAGGGGCACAACTTCGACAATGATGCACTTGGCCAAAAAGGGCGTATGCGTTTTCTCCTGAATATATTCAGGAGAAATCGCATACGCCCTTTTTGGCCAAGCAAGCAAGCGGGCAATGCAAATCCGCACTACAAAGAAGTATCACTTCCAACAGGTCAAAAGGGACATCCACAAAATGTGTAAAAACCAGAAAGGCAAGATAGGCCCTGGAGAACAGGGAGTCTTGTTATGCTGATGGAAGGGATGTAAATTGCCAACTGCCTCTCTGGAGGAGTGCATTGTGATCCCTAAAACAAGTAAACAACAGAGCTACAGAGCCAAGGGCACTTCCAGTCTAGGGAATATTCCTTGGGAAAACTGAAAATCAATAAGACACAACCATCCCAAAATTTAGGGCTGCACTGCTTACAAGGACCTCAACTTGGGTATACCTTAAATATACCAGGAAATATAAAAATGGTTCAAAAAATTGAGGTACTTACGTACGATGGAATATCCCTCAGCCATGAAATCAATGTCATAAGACCAGTAGCAGCAAAATGGGTGGATTCAGGTACAATGATTCTAAGTGAAATAAGTCACAGAGAAAAAGAAACTTATCATAAGATATCACTTATGAAGTTCCTGTAAACATGGCTACACTTGAACTGAGTTAGGAAAGAGAACAGTGTCTCACATTTAGAAAACACTCTTATGCCTGCTTAAGGGGGAAGGAGAGGTGGGGTGATGCATAAAACCAGAGTTTGATATAAGCACAGGTACCGTTCCAAAAACCAACTATGGATTAGACAAGACCTACACCTTCCTCAGTGAAAGGGTCTCAAAACCCCATATTTCCCGCAGAGGAATATATCTGACTAGTAAGAATCATAAAACCTATGTATTGATATGTCTCCATAAGGGAATCAAGTGTGTCTAGACTGGCATAAACATGGCAGCGAGAATCAGCTCAAACCCACTATAAAAATGAATTTCAAAAACAAAACAAAAAAACTGGGAAATTCTTTACAATTCCTTCAGGGTCTCTGATGAAACCTGGAATGACCCTATCTACAACGACAGCTGGATGTGGCATAAGGCTGGACACTTGGGACTGAGAGGATTGGTGAGATTGGGTGAGCAAATGCAGACCCTTTAAAGCAATAATGCATGGCACCCATTCCATGGGTCCCAACTCTCCAGGTTGAACGGAATATTACTACAGTTATAACATGTACGGGAAACCTAGAGAACGGACACACTGTGAATACGAAAGGTTTCTAAAACTCAACGAATAGTCACTCTCCTGGTGCTCCGGTTTGACTTTCCATCTGCTTTACTATCAACCTCCCAACTTGGATGGACAGCCCCTTTAACCTCCTGGTTCACACAGGTTGCCAATTTGGCAGAGGATGAAAGGGTAGAGGGAGAACCAATGAGAGAGTAGCTGTTAGGCATTTGGACGGGCACATATCACTGTAATTTACCAGCAGGAAGAAGAATTAACCAAATTCTCAGCCACCCACCGGGAACCAGTATAGGTCCTGAACCAATATTTTGGACTTGCGGTCAGCTCACCAAAACGAGTTGAAAAATGGAGCTCACGGGCACAGCAATTCACAAACTGGCCTAGTAATTAAGGACAACTATAGTCCAAAAATCTGTTGAAAGAAGGCAACGAGGCGGACTTGAAAGCGAGGCAGAATAGCAGGAAACAGATTTCAAGAGGTACGTTGGAATCGCCTTTAAAGCACAGGAAGAGGGGCACAACTTCGACAATGTTGCACTTGGCCAAAAAGGGCGTATGCGTTTTCTCCTGGATATATTCAGGAGAAAACGCATACGCCCTTTTTGGCCAAGCAAGCAAGCGGGCAATGCAAATCTGCACTACAAAGAAGTATCAATTCCCACCGGGCAAAAGGGACATCCACAAAATGTGTAAAAACCAAAAAGGCAAGACAGGCCCTGGAGAACAGGGAGCCTTGTTATGCTGATGGGCGGGATGTAAATTGCCAACTGCCTCTCTGGAGCAGTACATTGTGTTCCCTAAAACAAGTAAACAACAGAGCTACAGAGCCAAGGGCACTTCCAGTCTAGGGAATATACCTTGGGAAAACTGAAAATCAATAAGACAGAGCCACCCCAAAATTTAGGGCTGCACTGCTTACAAGGACCTCAACTTGGGTACACCTTAAATATCCCAGGAAATATAAAAATGGTTCAAAAAATTGTGGTACTTACGTACGATGGAATATCCCTCAGCCATGAAATCAATGTCATAAGACCAGTAGCAGCAAAATGGGTGGATTCAGGTATGATGATTCTAAGTGAAATAAGTCACACAGAAAAAGAAACTTATCGTAAGATATCACTTATGAAGATCCTGTAAACATGGCTACACTTGAACTGAGTTAGGAAAGAGAACAGTGTCTCACATTTAGAAAACACTCTTATGCCTGCTTAAGGGGGAAGGAGAGGTGGGGTGATGCATAAAACCAGAGTTTGATATAAGCAAAGGTACTGTTCCAAAAACCAACTATGGAATAGACAAGACCTACACCTTCCTCAGTGAAAGGGACTCAAAACCCCATATTTCCCGCAGAGGAATATATCTGACTAGTAAGAATCATAAAACCTATGGATTGATATGTCTCCTTAAGGGAATCAAGTGTGTCTAGACTGGCATAAACATGGCAGCGAGAATCAGCTCAAACCCACTATAAAAAGGAATTTCAAAAACAAAACAAAAAAACTGGGAAATTCTTTAAAATTCCTTCGGGGTCTCTGATGAAACCTGGAATGACCCTATCTACAACGTCAGATGGATGTGGCATAAGGCTGGACACTTGGGACTGAGAGGATTGGTGAGATTGGGTGAGCAAATGCAGACCCTTTAAAGCAATAATGCCTGGCACCCATTCCATGGGTCCCAACTCTCCAGGTTGAAGGGAATATTACTACAGTTATAACATGTACGGGAAACCTAGAGAACGGACACACTGTAAATACGAAAGGTTTCTATAACTCAACGAATAGTCCCAATCCTGGTGCTCCGGTTTGACTTTCCATCTGTTTTACTATCAACCTCCCAACCTGGAGAGACAGCCCCTTTAACCTCCTGGTTCGCACAGGTTTCCAATTTGGCAGAGGATGAAAGGGAAGAGGGAGAACCAATGAGAGAGTAGCTGTTAGGCATTTGGACGAGCACATATCAATGTAATTTCTCGGCAGGAAGAAGAATTAACCAAAGTCTCAGCCCCCCAACGGGAACCAGCATAGGTCCTGAACCAAAATTTTGGACTTGCGGTCAGCTCACCAAAAACGAGTTGAAAAATGGAGCTCAGGGGCACAGCAATTCACAAACTGGCCGAGTAATAAAGGACAGCTATCGTCCAAAAATCTGTTGAGGGAAGGCAATGAGGCGGACTTGAAAGCGAGGCAGAATAGCAGGAAACAGATTTCAAGAGGTACGTTGGAATCGCCTTTAAAGCACAGGAAGAGGGGCACAACTTCGACAATGATGCACTTGGCCAAAAAGGGCGTATGCGTTTTCTCCTGAATATATTCAAGAGAAAACTCATACGCCCTTTTTGGCCAAGCAAGCAAGCGGGCAATGCAAATCTGCACTACAAAGAAGTATCACTTCCCACCAGTCAAAAGGGACATCCACAAAATGTGTAAAAACCAGAAAGGCAAGACAGGCCCTGGAGAACAGGGAGCATTGTTATGCTGATGGGCGGGATGTAAATTGCCAACTGCCTCTCTGGAGCAGTACATTGTGTTCCCTAAAACAAGTAAACAACAGAGCTACAGAGCCAGGGGCACTTCCAGTCTAGGGAATATACCTTGGGAAAACTGAAAATCAATAAGACAGAGCCACCCCAAAATTTAGGGCTGCACTGCTTACAAGGACCTCAACTTGGGTACACCTTAAATATCCCAGGAAATATAAAAATGGTTCAAAAAATTGTGGTACTTACGTACGATGGAATATCCCTCAGCCATGAAATCAATGTCATAAGACCAGTAGCAGCAAAATGGGTGGATTCAGGTATGATGATTCTAAGTGAAATAAGTCACAGAGAAAAACAAACTTATCATAAGATATCACTTATGAAGATCCTGTAAACATGGCTACACTTGAACTGAGTTAGGAAAGAGAACAGTGTCTCACATTTAGAAAACACTCTTATGCCTGCTTAAGAGGGAAGGAGAGGTGGGGTGATGCATAAAACCAGAGTTTGATATAAGCACAGGTACCATTCCAAAAACCAACTATGGAATAGACAAGACCTACACCTTCCTCAGTGAAAGGGACTCAAAACCCCATATTTCCTGCAGAGGAATATATCTGCCTAGTAAGAATCTTAAAACCTATGTATTGATATGTCTCCGTAAGGGAATCAAGTGTGTCTAGACTGGCATAAACATGGCACCGAGAATCAGCTCAAACCCACTATAAAAAGGAATTTCAAAAACAAAACAAAAAAACTGGGAGAATCTTTACAATTCCTTCAGGGTCTCTGATGAAACCAGGAATGACCCTATCTACAATGACAGCTGGATGTGGCATAACGCTGGAGAGTTGGGACTGAGAGGATTGGTGAGATTGGGTGAAAAAATGCAGTCCCTTTAAAGCAATAATGCATGGCACCCATTCCATGGGTCCCTACTCTCCGGGTTGAAGGGAATATTACTACAGTTATAACATGTACGGGAAACCTAGAGAACGGACACACTGTGAATACGAAAGGTTTCTAAAACTCAACGAATAGTCCCTCTCCTGGTGCTCCGGTTTGACTTTCCATCTGCTTTACTATCAACCTCCCAACTTGGAGAGACAGCCCCTTTAACCTCCTGGTTCGCACAGGTTGCCAATTTGGCAGAGGATGAAAGGGAAGAGGGAGAACCAATGAGAGAGTAGCTGTTAGGCATTTGGACGGGCACATATCACTGTAATTTCCCGGCAGGAAGAAGAATTAACCAAAGTCTCAGCCACCCACCGGGAACCAGTATAGGTCCTGAACGAAAATTTTGGACTTGCGGTCAGCTCACCAAAAACGAGTTGAAAAATGGAGCTCAGGGGCACAGCAATTCACAAACTGGCCGAGTAATAAAGGACAACTATCGTCCAAAAATCTGTTGAAGGAAGGCAACGAGGCGGACTTGAAAGCGACGCAGAATAGCAGGAAACAGATTTCAAGAGGTACGTTGGAATCGCCTTTAAAGCACAGGAAGAGGGGCACAACTTCGACAATGATGCACTTGGCCAAAAAGGGCGTATGCGTTTTCTCCTGAATATATTCAGGAGAAAACGCATACGCCCTTTTTGGCCAAGCAAGCAAGTGGGCAATGCAAATCTGCACTACAAAGAAGTATCACTTCCCACCGGTCAAAAGGGACATCCACAAAATGTGTAAAAACCAGAAAGGCAAGACAGGCCCTGGAGAACAGGGAGCCTTGTTATGCTGATGGGCGGGAGGTAAATTGCCAACTGCCTCTCTGGAGGAGTGCATTGTGTTCCCTAAAACAAGTAAAGAACAGAGCTACAGAGCCAAGGGCACTTCCAGTCTACGGATTATACCTTGGGAAAACTGAAAATCAATATGACAGAGCCACCCCAAAATTTAGGGCTGCACTGCTTACAAGGACCTCAACTTGGGTACACCTTAAATATCCCAGGAAATATAAAAATGGTTCAAAAAATTGTGGTACTTACGTACGATGGAATATCCCTCAGCCATGAAATCAATGTCATAAGACCAGTAGCAGCAAAATGGGTGGATTCAGGTACGATGATTCTAAGTGAAATAAGTCACAGAGAAAAAGAAACTTATCATAAGATATCACTTATGAAGATCCTGTAAACATGGCTACACTTGAACTGAGTTAGGAAAGAGAACAGTGTCTCACATTTAGAAAACAGTCTTATGCCTGCTTAAGGGGGAAGGAGAGGTGGGGTGATGCATAAAACCAGAGTTTGATATAAGCACAGGTACCGTTCCAAAAACCAACTATGGAATAGACAAGACCTACACCTTCCTCAGTGAAAGGGACTCAAAACCCCATATTTCCCACAGAGGAATATATCTGACTAGTAAGAATATTAAAACCTATGTATTGATATGTCTCCGTAAGGGAATCAAGTGTGTCTAGACTGGCATAAACATGGCAGCGAGAATCAGCTCAAACCCACTATAAAAAGGAATTTCAAAAACAAAACAAAAAAACTGGGAAATTCTTTACAATTCTTTCAGGGTCTCTGATGATACCTGGAATGACCCTATCTACAACGACAGCTGGATGTGGCATAAGGCTGGACACATGGGACTGAGAGGATTGGTGAGATTGGGTGAGCAAATGCAGACGCTTTAAGGCAATAATGCATGGCACACATTCCTTGGGTCCCAACTCTCCAGGTTGAAGGGAATATTACTACAGCTATAACATGTAAGGGAAACCTAGAGAACGGACACACTCTGAATATGAAAGGTTTCTAAAACTCAACGTATAGTCCCTCTCCTGGTGCTCCGGTTTGACTTTCCATCTGCTTTACTATCAACCTCCCAACTTGGAGAGACAGCCCCTTTAACCTCCTGGTTCGCACAGGTTGCCAATTTGGCAGAGGATGAAAGGGAAGTGGGAGAACCAATGAGAGAGTAGCTGTTAGGCATTTGGACGGGCACATATCACTGTAATTTCCCGGCAGGAAGAAGAATTAACCAAAGTCTCAGCCACCCACCGGGAACCAGTATAGGTCCTGAACCAAAATTTTAGACTTGCGGTCAGCTCACCAAAAACGAGTTGATAAATGGAGCTCAGGGGCACAGCAATTCACAAACTGGTCGAGTAATAAAGGACAACTATCGTCCAAAAATCTGTTGAGGGAAGGCAATGAGGCGGACTTGAAAGCGAGGCAGAATAGCAGGAAACAGATTTCAAGAGGTACGTTGGAATCGCCTTTAAAGCACAGGAAGAGGGGCACAACTTCGACAATGATGCACCTGGCCAAAGAGGGTGTATGCGTTTTCTCCTGAATATATTCAGGAGAAAACGCATACGCCCTTTTTGGCCAAGCAAGCAAGCGGACAATGCAAATCTGCACTACAAAGAAGTATCACTTCCCACCGGTCAAAAGGGACATCCACAAAATGTGTAAAAACCAGAAAGGCAAGACAGGCCCTGGAGAACAGGGAGCCTTGTTATGCTGATGGGCGGGATGTAAATTGCCAACTGCCTCTCTGGAGGAGTGCATTGTGTTCCCTAAAACAAGTAAAGAACAGAGCTACAGAGCCAAGGGCACTTCCAGTCTAGGGAATATACCTTGGGAAAACTGAAAATCAATAAGACAGAGCCACCCCAAAATTTAGGGCTGCACTGCTTACAAGGACCTCAACTTGGGTACACCTTAATTATCCCAGGAAATATAAAAATGGTTTAAAAAACTGTGGTATTACGTACGATGGAATATCCCTCAGCCATGAAATCAATGTCATAAGACCAGTAGCGGCAAAATGGTTGGATTCATGTACGATGATTCTAAGTGAAATAAGTCACACAGAAAAAGAAACTTATCATAAGATATCACTTATGAAGATCCTGTAAACATGGCTACACTTGAACTGAATTAGGAAAGAGAACAGTGTCTCACATTTAGAAAACACTAATGCCTGCTTAAGGGGGAAGGAGAGGTGGGGTGATGCATAAAACCAGAGTTTGATATAAGCACAGGTACCGTTCCAAAAACCAACTATGGAATAGACAAGACCTACACCTTCCTCAGTGAAAGGGACTCAAAACCCCATATTTCCGGCAGAGGAATATATCTGACTAGTAAGAATCTTAAAACCTATGTATTGATATGTCTCCGTAAGGGAATCAAGTGTGTCTAGACTGGCATAAACATGGCAGCGATAATCAGCTCAAACCCACTATAAAAAGGAATTTCAAAAACAAAACAAAAACCTGGGAAATTCTTTACAATTCCTTCAGTGTCTCTGATGAAACCTGGAATGACCCTATCTACAACGACAGCTGGATGTGGCATAAGGCTGGACACTTGGGACTGAGAGGATTGGTGAGATTGGGTGAACAAATGCAGACCCTTTAAAGCAATAATGCATGGCACCCATTCCATGGGTCCCAACTCTCCAGGTTGAAGGGAATATTACTACAGTTATAACATGTACGGGAAACCTAGAGAACGGACACACTGTGAATACGAAAGGTTTCTAAAACTCAACGAATAGTCCCTCTCCTGGTGCTCCGGTTTGACTTTCCATCTGCTTTACTATCAACCTCCCAACTTGGAGAGACAGCCCCTTTAACCTCCTGGTTCGCACAGGTTGCCAATTTGGCAGAGGATGAAAGGGAAGAGGGAGAACCAATGAGAGAGTAGCTGTTAGGCATTTGGACGGGCACATATCACAGTAATTTCCCGGCAGGAAGAAGAATTAACCAAAGTCTCAGCCCCCCACCGGGAAAAAGCATAGGTCCTGAACCAAAATTTTGGACTTGCGGTCAGCTCACCAAAAACGAGTTGAAAAATGGAGCTCAGGGTCACAGCAATTCACAAACTGGCCGAGAAATAAAGGACAACTATCGTCCAAAAATCTGTTGAGGGAAGGCAACGAGGCGGACTTGAAAGCGAGGCAGAATAGCAGGAAACAGTTTTCAAGAGGTACGTTGGAATCGCCTTTAAAGCACAGGAAGAGGGGCACAACTTCGACAATGATGCACTTGGCCAAAAAGGGCGTATGTGTTTTCTCCTGAATATATTCAGGTGAAAACGCATACGCCCTTTTTGGCCAAGCAAGCAAGCGGGCAATGCAAATCTGCACTACCAAGAAGTATCACTTCCCACCGGTCAAAAGGGACATCCACAAAATGTGTAAAAACCAGAAAGGCAAGACAGGCCCTGGAGAACAGGGAGCCTTGTTATGCTGATGGGCGGGAGGTAAATTGCCAACTGCCTCTCTGGAGGAGTGCATTTTGTTCCCTAAAACAAGTAAAGAACAGAGATACAGAGCCAAGGGCACTTCCAGTCTAGGGAATATACCTTGGGAAAACTGAAAATCAATAAGACAGAGCCACCCCAAAATTTAGGGCTGCACTGCTTACAAGGACCTCAACTTGGGTACACCTTAAATATCCCAGGAAATATAAAAATGGTTCAAAAAATTGTGGTACTTACGTACGATGGAATATCCCTCAGCCATGAAATCAATGTCATAAGACCAGTAGCAGCAAAATGGTTGGATTCAGGTACGATGATTCTAAGTGAAATAAGTCACACAGAAAAAGAAACTTATCATAAGATATCACTTATGAAGATCCTGTAAACATGGCTACACTTGAACTGAGTTAGGAAAGAGAACAGTGTCTCACATTTAGAACACACTTATGCCTGCTTAAGGGGGAAGGAGAGGTGGGGTGATGCATAAAACCGGAGTTTGATATAAGCACAGGTACCATTCCAAAAACCAACTATGGAATAGACAAGACCTACACCTTCCTCAGTGAAAGGGACTCAAAACCCCATATTTCCCGCAGAGGAATATATCTGACTAGTAAGAATCTTAAAACCTATGTATAGATATGTCTCCGTAAGGGAATCAAGTGTGTCTAGACTGGCATAAACATGGCAGCGAGAATCAGCTCAAACCCACTACAAAAAGAATTTCAAAAACAAAACAAAAAAACTGGGAAATTCTTTACAATTCCTTCAAGGTCTCTGATGAAACCTGGAATGACTCTATCTACAACGACAGCTGGATGTGGCATAAGGGTGGAGAGTTGCGACTGAGAGGATTGGTGAGATTGGGTGAACAAATGCAGACCCTTTAAAGCAATAATGCATGGCACCCATTCCATGGGTCCCAAATCTCCAGGTTGAAGGGAATATTACTACAGTTATAACATGTACAGGAAACCTAGAGAATGGACACACTGTGAATACGAAAGGTTTCTAAAACTCAACGAATAATCCCTCTCCGGGTGCTCCGGTTTGACTTTCCATCTGCTTTACTATCAACCTCCCAACTTGGAGAGACAGCCCCTTTAACCTCCTGGTTCGCACAGGTTGCCAATTTGGCAGAGGATGAAAGGGAAGAGGGAGAACCAATGAGAGAGTAGCTGTTAGGCATATGGACGGGCACATATCACTGTAATTTCCCGGCAGGAAGAAGAATTAACCAAAGTCTCAGCCACCCACCGGGAACCAGTATAGGTCCTGAACCAAAATTTTAGACTTGCGGTCAGCTCACCAAAAACGAGTTGAAAAATGGAGCTCAGGGGCACAGCAATTCACAAACTGGCCGAGTAATAAAGGAAAACTATCGTCCAAAAATCTGTTGAGGGAAGGCAATGAGGCGGACTTGAAAGCGAGGCAGAATAGCAGGAAACAGATTTCAAGAGGTACGTTGGAATCGCCTTTAAAGCACAGGAAGAGGGGCACAACTTCGACAATGATGCACCTGGCCAAAAAGGGCGTATGTGTTTTCTCCTGAATATATTCAGGAGAAAACGCATACGCCCTTTTTGGCCAAGCAAGCAAGTGGGCAATGCAAATCTGCACTACAAAGAAGTATCACTTCCCACCGGTCAAAAGGGACATCCACAAAATGTGTAAAAACCAGAAAGGCAAGACAGGCCCTGGAGAACAGGGAGCCTTGTTATGCTGATGGGCAGGATGTAAATTGCCAACTGCCTCTCTGGAGGAGTCCATTGTGTTCCCTAAAACAAGTAAACAACAGAGCTACAGAGCCAAGGGCACTTCCAGTCTAGGGAATATACCTGGGGAAAACTGAAAATCAATAACACAGAGCCACCCCAAAATTTAGGGCTGCACTGCTTACAAGGAGCTCAACTTTTGTACACCTTAAATATCCCAGGAAATATAAAAATGGTTCAAAAAATTGTGGTACTTACGTACGATGGAATATCCCTCAGCCATGAAATCAATGTCATAAGACCAGTAGCAGCAAAATGGTTGGATTCATGTACGATGATTCTAAGTGAAATAAGTCACACAGAAACAGAAACTTATCATAAGATTTCACTTATGAAGATCCTGTAAACATGCCTGCACTTGAACTGAGTTACAAAAGAGAACAGTGTCTCACATTTAGAAAACACTCTTATGCCTGCTTAAGAGGGAAGGAGAGGTGGGGTGATGCATAAAACCAGAGTTTGATATAAGCACAGGCACCATTCCGAAAACCAACTATGGAATAGACAAGACCTACACCTTCCTCAGTGAAAGGGACTCAAAACCCCATATTTCCTGCAGAGGAATATATCTGACTAGTAAGAATCTTAAAACCTATGTATTGATATGTCTCCGTAAGGGAATCAAGTGTGTCTAGACTGGCATAAACATGGCAGCGAGAATCAGCTCAAACCCACTATAAAAAGGAATTTCAAAAACAAAACAAAAAACTGGGAAATTCTTTACAATTCCTTCAGGGTCTCTGATGAAACCTGGAATGACCCTATCTACAATGACAGCTGGATGTGGCATAACTCTGGACACTTGGGACTGAGAGGATTGGTGAGATTGGGTGAACAAATGCAGTCCCTTTAAAGCAATAATGCATGGCACCCATTCCATGGGGCCCAAATCTCCAGGTTGAAGGGAATATTACTACAGTTATAACATGTACGGGAAACCTAGAGAACGGACACACTGTGAATACGAAAGGTTTCTAAAACTCAACGAATAGTCCCTCTCCTGGTGCTCCGGTTTGACTTTCCATCTGCTTTACTATCAACCTCCCAACTTGGAGAGACAGCCCCTTTAACCTCCTGGTTCGCACAGGTTGCCAATTTGGCAGAGGATGAAAGGGAAGAGGGAGAACCAATGAGAGAGTAGCTGTTAGGCATTTGGACGGGCACATATCACTGTAATTTCCCGGCAGGAAGAAGAATTAACCAAAGTCTCAGCCACCCACCGGGAACCAGTATAGGTCCTGAACGAAAATTTTGGACTTGCGGTCAGCTCACCAAAAACGAGTTGAAAAATGGAGCTCAGGGGCACAGCAATTCACAAACTGGCCGAGTAATAAAGGACAACTATCGTCCAAAAATCTGTTGAGGGAAGGCAACGAGGCGGACTTGAAAGCGAGGCAGAATAGCAGGAAACAGATTTCAAGAGGTACGTTGGAATCACCTTTAAAGCACAGGAAGAGGGGCACAACTTCGACAATGATGCACTTGGCCAAAAAGGGCGTATGCGTTTTCTCCTGAATATATTCAGGAGAAAACGCATACGCCCTTTTTGGCCAAGCAAGCAAGCGGGCAATTCAAATCTGCACTACAAAGAAGTATCACTTCCCACCGGTCAAAAGGGACATCCACAAAATGTGTAAAAACCAGAAAGGCAAGACAGGCCCTGGAGAACAGGGAGCCTTGTTATGCTGATGGGCGGGATGTAAATTGCCAACTGCCTCTCTGGAGGAGTACATTGTGTTCCCTAAAACAAGTAAAGAACAGAGCTACAGAGCCAAGGGCACTTCCAGTCTAGGGAATATACCTTGGGAAAACTGAAAATCAATAAGATAGAGCCACCCCAAAATTTAGGGCTGCACTGCTTACAAGGACCTCAACTTGGGTACACCTTAAATATCCCAGGAAATATAAAAATGGTTCAAAAAATTGTGGTACTTACGTACGATGGAATATCCCTCAGCCATGAAATCAATGTCATAAGACCAGTAGCAGCAAAATGGGTGGATTCAGGTACGATGATTCTAAGTGAAATAAGTCACAGAGAAAAAGAAACTTATCATAAGATATCACTTATGAAGATCCTGTAAACATGGCTACACTTGAACTGAGTAAGGAAAGAGAACAGTGTCTCACATTTAGAAAACACTCTTATGCCTGCTTAAGAGGGAAGGAGAGGTGGGGTGATGCATAAAACCAGAGTTTGATATAAGCACAGGTACCATTCCAAAAACCAACTATGGAATAGACAAGACCTACACCTTCCTCAGTGAAAGGGACGCAAAACCCCATATTTCCCGCAGAGGAATATATCTGACTAGTAAGAATCTTAAAACCTATGTATTGATATGTCTCCGTAAGGGAATCAAGTGTGTCTAGACTGGCATAAACATGGCAGCGAGAATCAGCTCAAACCCACTATAAAAAGGAATTTCAAAAACAAAACAAAAAAACTGGGAAATTCTTTACAATTCCTTCAGGGTCTCTGATGAAACATGGAATGACCCTATCTACAATGACAGCTGGATGTGGCATAACGCTGGAGAGTTGGGACTGAGAGGATTGGTGAGATTGGGTGAACAAATGCAGTCCCTTTAAAGCAATAATGCATGGCACCTATTCCATGGGTCCCTACTCTCCGGTTTGAAGGGAATATTACTACAGTGATAACATGTACGGGAAACCTAGAGAACGGACACACTGTGAATACGAAAGGTTTCTAAAACTCAACGAATAGTCCCTCTCCTGGTGCTCCGGTTTGACTTTCCATCTGCTTTACTATCAACCTCCCAACTTGGAGAGACAGCCCCTTTAACCTCCTGGTTCGCACAGGTTGCCAATTTGGCAGAGGATGAAAGGGAAGAGGGAGAACCAATGAGAGAGTAGCTGTTAGGCATTTGGACGGCACATATCACTGTAATTTCCCAGCAGGAAGAAGAATTAACCAAAGTCTCAGCCACCCACCGGGAACCAGTATATGTCCTGAACCAAAATTTTAGACTTGTGGTCAGCTCACCAAAAACGAGTTGAAAAATGGAGCTCAGGGGCACAGCAATTCACAAACTGGCCGAGTAATAAAGGACAACTATCGTCCAAAAATCTGTTGAGGGAAGGCAATGAGGCGGACTTGAAAGCGAGGCAGAATAGCAGGAAACAGATTTCAAGAGGTACGTTGGAATCGCCTTTAAAGCACAGGAAGAGGGGCACAACTTCGACAATGATGCACCTGGCCAAAAATGGTGTATGTGTTTTCTCCTGAATATATTCAGGAGAAAACGCATACGCCCTTTTTGGCCAAGCAAGCAAGTGGGCAATGCAAATCTGCACTACAAAGAAGTATCACTTCCCACCGGTCAAAAGGGACATCCACAAAATGTGTAAAAACCAGAAAGGCAAGACAGGCCCTGGAGAACAGGGAGCCTTGTTATGCTGATGGGCGGGATGTAAATTGCCAACTGCCTCTCTGGAGGAGTGCATTGTGTTCCCTAAAACAAGTAAAGAACAGAGCTACAGAGCCAAGGGCACTTCCAGTCTAGGGAATATACCTTGGGAAAACTGAAAATCAATAAGACAGAGCCACCCCAAAATTTAGGGCTGCACTGCTTACAAGGACCTCAACTTGGGTACACCTTAAATATCCCAGGAAATATAAAAATGGTTCAAAAAATTGTGGTACTTACGTACGACGGAATATCCCTCAGCCATGAAATCAATGTCATAAGACCAGTAGCAGCAAAATGGTTGGATTCATGTACGATGATTCTAAGTGAAATAAGTCACACAGAAACAGAAACTTATCATAAGATATCACTTATGAAGATCCTGTAAACATGGCTGCACTTGAACTGAGTTACAAAAGAGAACAGTGTCTCACATTTAGAAAACACTCTTATGCCTGCTTAAGTGGGAAGGAGAGGTGGGGTGATTCATAAAACCAGAGTTTGATATAAGAACAGGTACCATTCCAAAAACCAGCTATGGAATAGACAAGACCTACACCTTCCTCAGTGAAAGGGACTCAAAACACCATATTTCCCGCAGAGGAATATATCTGACTAGTAAGAATCTTAAAACCTATGTATTGATATGTCTCCGTAAGGGAATCAAGTGTGTCTAGACTGGGATAAATATGGCAGCGAGAATCAGCTCAAACCCACTATAAAAAGGAATTTCAAAAATAAAACAAACAAACTGGGAAATTCTTTACAATTCCTTCAGGGTCTCTGATGAAACCTGGAATGACCCAATCTACAACGACAGCTGGATGTGGCATAAGGCTGGACACTTGGGACTGAGAGGATTGGTGAGATTGGGTGAACAAATGCAGACCCTTTAAAGCAATAATGCATGGCACCCATTCCATGGGTCCCAAATCTCCAGGTTGAAGGGAATATTACTACAGTTATAACATGTACGGGAAACCTAGAGAACGGACACACTGTGATTACGAAAGGTTTCTAAAACTCAACGAATAGTCCCTCTCCTGGTGCTCCGGTTTGACTTTCCATCTGCTTTACTATCAACCTCCCAACTTGGAGAGACAGCCCCTTTAACCTCCTGGTTCGCACAGGTTGCCAATTTGGCAGAGGATGAAAGGGAAGAGGGAGAACCAATGAGAGAGTAGCTGTTAGGCATTTGGACGGGCACATATCACTGTAATTTCCCGGCAGGAAGAAGAATTAACCAAAGTCTCAGCCCCCCACCGGGAAAAAGCATAGGTCCTGAACCAAAATTTTGGACTTGCGGTCAGCTCACCAAAAACGAGTTGAAAAATGGAGCTCAGGGTCACAGCAATTCACAAACTGGCCGAGTAATAAAGGACAACTATCGTCCAAAAATCTGTTGAGGGAAGGCAACGAGGCGGACTTGAAAGCGAGGCAGAATAGCAGGAAACAGTTTTCAAGAGGTACGTTGGAATCGCCTTTAAAGCACAGGAAGAGGGGCACAACTTCGACAATGATGCACTTGGCCAAAAAGGGCGTATGTGTTTTCTCCTGAATATATTCAGGTGAAAACGCATACGCCCTTTTTGGCCAAGCAAACAAGCGGGCAATGCAAATCTGCACTACAAAGAAGTATCACTTCCCACCGGTCAAAAGGGACATCCACAAAATGTGTAAAAACCAGAAAGGCAAGACAGGCCCTGGAGAACAGGGAGCCTTGTTATGCTGATGGGCGGGATGTAAATTTCCAACTGCCTCTCTGGAGGAGTGCATTGTGTTCCCTAAAACAAGTAAAGAACAGAGATACAGAGCCAAAGGCACTTCCAGTCTCGAGAATATACCTTGGGAAAACTGAAAATCAATAAGACAGAGCCGCCCCAAAATTTAGGGCTGCACTGCTTACAAGGACCTCAACTTGGGTACACCTTAAATATCCCAGGAAATATAAAAATGGTTCAAAAAATTGTGGTACTTATGTACGATGGAATATCCCTCAGCCATGAAATCAATGTCATAAGACCAGTAGCAGCAAAATGGTTGGTTTCAGGTACGATGATTCTAAGTGAAATAAGTCACACAGAAAAAGAAACTTATCATAAGATATCACTTATGAAGATCCTGTAAACATGGCTACACTTGAACTGAGTTAGGAAAGAGAACAGTGTCTCACATTTAGAAAACACACTTATGCCTGCTTAAGGGGGAAGGAGAGGTGGGGTGATGCATAAAACCAGAGTTTGATATAACCACAGGTACCGTTCCAAAAACCAACTATGGAATAGACAAGACCTACACCTTCCTCAGTGAAAGGGACTCAAAACCCCATATTTCCCGCAGAGGAATATATCTGACTAGTAAGAATCTTAAAACCTATGTATTGATATGTCTCTGTAAGGGAATCAAGTGTGTCTGGACTGGCATAAACATGGCAGCGAGAATCAGCTCAAACCCACTATAAAAAGGAATTTCAAAAACAAAACAAAAAAACTGGGAAATTCTTTACAATTCCTTCAGGGTCTCTGATGAAACCTGGAATGACCCTATCTACAATGACAGGTGGATGTGGCATGAGGCTGGACACTTGGCACTGAGAGGCTTGGTGAGATTGGGTGAGCAAATGCAGACCCTTTAAAGCAATAATGCATGGCACCCATTCCATGGGTCCCAACTCTCCAGGTTGAAGGGAATATTACTACAGTTATAACATGTACGGGAAACCTAGAGAACGGACACACTGTGAATACGAAAGGTTTGTAAAACTCAACGAATAGTCCCTCTCCTGGTGCTCCGGTTTGACTTTCCATCTGCTTTACTATCAACCTCCCAACTTGGAGAGACAACCCCTTTAACCTCCTGATTCGCACAGGTTGCCAATTTGGCAGAGGATGAAAGGGAAGAGGGAGAACCAATGAGAGAGTAGCTGTTAGGCATTTGGAAGGGCACATATCACTGTAATTTCCCGGCAGGAAGAAGAATTAACCAAAGTCTCAGCCACCCACCGGGAACCAGCGTAGGTCCTGAACCAAAATTTTGGACTTGCGGTCAGCTCACCAAAAACGAGTTGAAAAATTGAGCTCAGGGGCACAGCAATTCACAAACTGGCCGAGTAATAAAGGACAACTATCGTCCAAAAATCTGTTGAGGGAAGGCAACGAGGCGGACTTGAAAGCGAGGCAGAATAGCAGGAAACAGATTTCAAGAGGTATGTTGGAATCGCCTTTAAAGCACAGGAAAAGGGGCACAACTTCGACAATGATGCACTTGGCCAAAAAGGGCGTATGCGTTTTCTCCTGAATATATTCAGGAGAAAACGCATACGCCCTTTTTGGCCAAGCAAGCAAGCGGGCAATGCAAATCTGCACTACAAAGAAGTATCACTTCCCACCGGTCAAAAGGGACATCCACAAAATGTGTAAAAACCAGAAAGGCAAGACAGGCCCTGGAGAACAGGGAGCCTTGTTATGCTGATGGGCGGGATGTAAATTGCCAACTGCCTCTCTGGAGGAATACATTTTGTTCCCTAAAACAAGTAAAGAACAGAGCTACAGAGCCAAGGCCACTTCCAGTCTAGGGAATATACCTTGGGAAAACTGAAAATCAATAAGACAGAGCCACCCCAAAATTTAGGGCTGCACTGCTTACAAGGACCTCAACTTGGGTACACCTTAAATATCCCAGGAAATATAAAAAATGGTTCAAAAAAATGTGGTACTTACGTACGATGGAATATCCCTCAGCCATGAAATCAATGTCATAAGACCAGTAGCAGCAAAATGGTTGGTTTCAGGTACGATGATTCTAAGTGAAATAAGTCACACAGAAAAAGAAACTTATCATAAGATATCACTTATGAAGATCCTGTAAACATGGCTACACTTGAACTGAGTTAGGAAAGAGAACAGTGTCTCACATTTAGAAAACACACTTATGCCTGCTTAAGGGGGAAGGAGAGGTGGGGTGATGCATAAAACCAGAGTTTGATATAAGCACAGGTACCGTTCCAAAAACCAACTATGGAATAGACAAGACTTACACCTTCCTCAGTGAAAGGGACTCAAAACCCCATATTTCCCGCAGAGGAATATATCTGACTAGTAAGAATCTTAAAACCTATGTATTGATATGTCTCCGTAAGGGAATCAAGTGTGTCTGGACTGGCATAAACATGGCAGCGAGAATCAGCTCAAACCCACTATAAAAAGGAATTTCAAAAACAAAACAAAAAAACTGGGAAATTCTTTACAATTCCTTCAGGGTCTCTGATGAAACCTGGAATGACCCTATCTACAATGACAGGTGGATGTGGCATGAGGCTGGACACTTGGCACTGAGAGGCTTGGTGAGATTGGGTGAGCAAATGCAGACCCTTTAAAGCAATAATGCATGGCACCCATTCCATGGGTCCCAACTCTCCAGGTTGAAGGGAATATTACTACAGTTATAACATGTACGGGAAACCTAGAGAACGGACACACTGTGAATACGAAATGTTTGTAAAACTCAACGAATAGTCCCTCTCCTGGTGCTCCGGTTTGACTTTCCATCTGCTTTACTATCAACCTCCCAACTTGGAGAGACAACCCCTTTAACCTCCTGATTCGCACAGGTTGCCAATTTGGCAGAGGATGAAAGGGAAGAGGGAGAACAAATGAGAGAGTAGCTGTTAGGCATTTGGAAGGGCACATATCACTGTAATTTCCCGGCAGGAAGAAGAATTAACCAAAGTCTCAGCCACCCACCGGGAACCAGCGTAGGTCCTGAACCAAAATTTTGGACTTGCGGTCAGCTCACCAAAAACGAGTTGAAAAATTGAGCTCAGGGGCACAGCAATTCACAAACTGGCCGAGTAATAAAGGACAACTATCGTCCAAAAATCTGTGGAGGGAAGGCAACGAGGCGGACTTGAAAGCGAGGCAGAATAGCAGGAAACAGATTTCAAGAGGTATGTTGGAATTGCCTTTAAAGCACAGGAAGAGGGGCACAACTTCGACAATGATGCACTTGGCCAAAAAGGGCGTATGCGTTTTCTCCTGAATATATTCAGGAGAAAACGCATACGCCCTTTTTGGCCAAGCAAGCAAGCGGGCAATGCAAATCTGCACTACAAAGAAGTATCACTTCCCACTGGTCAAAAGGGACATCCACAAAATGTGTAAAAACCAGAAAGGCAAGACAGGCCCTGGAGAACAGGGAGCCTTGTTATGCTGATGGGCGGGATGTAAATTGCCAACTGCCTCTCTGGAGGAATACCTTTTGTTCCCTAAAACAAGTAAAGAACAGAGCTACAGAGCCAAGGCCACTTCCAGTCTAGGGAATATACCTTGGGAAAACTGAAAATCAATAAGACAGAGCCACCCCAAAATTTAGGGCTGCACTGCTTACAAGGACCTCAAATTAGGTACACCTTAAATATCCCAGGAAATATAAAAATGGTTCAAAAAATTGTGGTACTTATGTACGATGGAATATCCATCAGCCATGAAATCAATGTCATAAGACCAGTAGCAGCAAAATGGGTGATTTCAGGTACGATGATTCTAAGTGAAATAAGTCACACAGAAAAAGAAACATATCATAAGATATCACTTATGAAGATCCTGTAAACATGGCTACACTTGAACTGAGTTAGGAAAGAGAACAGTGTCTCACATTTAGAAAACACTCTTATGCCTTCTTAAGGGGGAAGGAGAGGTGGGGTGATGCATAAAACCAGAGTTTGATATAAGCACAGGTACCGTTCCAAAAACCAACTATGGAATAGACAAGACCTACACCTTCCTCAGTGAAAGGGACTCAAAAGCCCATATTTCCAGCAGAGGAATATATCTGAGTAGTAAGAATCTTAAAACCTATGTATTGATATGTCTCCGTAAGGGAATCAAGTGTGTCTAGACTGGCATTCACATGGCAGCGAGAATCAGCTCAAACCCACTATAAAAAGGAATTTCAAAAACAAAACAAAAAAACTGGGAAATTCTTTGCAATTCCTTCAGGGTCTCTGATGAAACCTGGAATGACCCTATCTACAACGTCAGCTGGATGTGGCATAAGGAGGGACACTTGGGACTGAGAGGATTGGTGAGATTGGGTGAACAAATGCAGACCCTTTAAAGCACAAATGCCTGGCACCCATTCCATGGTTCCCAACTCTCCAGGTTGAAGGGAATATTACTACAGCTATAACCTGTACGGGAAACCTAGAGAATGGACACACTGTGAATATGAAAGGTTTCTAAAACTCAACGAATAGTCCCTCTCCTGGTGCTCCGGTTTGACTTTCCATCTGCTTTACTATGAACCTCCCAAATGGGAGAGACAGCCACTTTAACATCCTGGTTCGCACAGGTTGCCAATTTGGCAGAGGATGAAAGGGAAGAGGGAGAACCAATGAGAGAGTAGATGTTAGGCATTTGAACGGGCACATATCACTGTAATTTCCCGGCAGGAAGAAGAATTAACAAAAGTCTCAGCCCCCCACCAGGAACCAGCATAGGTCCTGAACCAAAATTTTGGACTTGCGGTCAGCTCACCAAAAACGAGTTGAAAAATGGAGCTCAGGGTCACAGCAATTCACAAACTGGCCGAGTAATAAAGCACAACTATCGTCCAAAAATCTGTTAAGGGAAGGCAATGAGGCCCACTTGAAAGCGAAGCAGAATAGCAGGAAACAGATTTCAAGAGGTACGTTGGAATCGCCTTTAAAGCACAAGAAGAGGGGCACAACTTCGACAATGATGCACTTGGCCAAAAAGGGCGTATGCGTTTTCTCCTGAATATATTCAGGAGAAAACGCATACGCCCTTTTTGGCCAAGCAAGCAAGCGGGCAATGCAAATCTGCACTACAAAGAAGTATCACTTCCCAACGGTCAAAAGGGATATCCACAAAATGTGTAAAATCCAGAAAGGCAAGACAGGCCCTGGAGAACAGGGAGCCTTGTTATGCTGATAGGCGGGATGTAAATTGCCAACTGCCTCTCTGGAGGAGTACATTGTGTTCCCTAAAAGAAGTAAAGAACAGAGCTACAGAGCCAAGGGCACCTCCAGTCTAGGGAATATACCTTGAGAAAACTGAAAATCAATAAGACAGAGCCACCCCAAAATTAAGGGCTGCACTGATTACAAGGACCTCAACTTGGGTACACCTTAAATATCTCAGGACATATGAAAATGGTTCAAAAAATTGTGGTACTTACGTACGATGGAATATCCCTCAGCCATGAAATCAATGTCATAAGACCAGTAGCAGCAAAATGGGTGGATTCAGGTACGATGATTCTAAGTGTAATAAGTCACAGAGAAAAAGAAACTTATCATAAGATATCACTTATGAAGATCCTGAAACATGGCTACACTTGACCTGAGTTAGGAAAGAGAACAGTGTCTCACATTTAGAAAACACTCTTAGGCCTGCTTAAGGGGGAAGGAGAGGTGGGGTGATGCATAAAACCAGAGTTTGATATAAGCACAGGTACCGTTCCAAAAACCAACTATGGAATAGACAAGACCTACACCTTCCTCAGTGAAAGGGACTCAAAACCCCATATTTCCCGCAGAGGAATATATCTGACTAGTAAGAATCTTAAAACCTATGTATTGATATGTCTCCGTAAGGGAATCAAGTGTGTCTAGACTGGCATAAACATGGCAGCGAGAATCAGCTCAAACCAACTATAAAAAGGAATTTCAAAAACAAAACAAAAAAACTGGGAAATACTTTACAATTCCTTCAGGGTCTCTGATGAAACCTGGAATGACCCTATCTGCAATGACAGCTGGATGTGGCATAAGGCTGGACACTTGGGACTGAGAGGATTGGTGAGATTGGGTGAGCAAATGCAGACCCTTTAAAGCTCAAATGCCTGGCACCCATTCCATGGGTCCCAACTCTCCAGGTTGAAGGGAATATTACTACACCTATAACATGTACGCGAAACCTAGAGAACGGACACACTGTGAATACGAAAGGTTTCTAAAACTCAACGAATAGTCCCTCTCCTGGTGCTCCGGTTTGACTTTCCATCTGCTTTACTATCAACCTCCCAACTTGGAGAGACAGCCCCTTTAACCTCCTGGTTCGCACAGGTTGCCAATTTGGCAGAGGATGAAAGGGAAGAGGGAGAACCAATGAGAGAGTAGCTGTTAGGCATTTGGACGGGCACATATGATTGTAATTTCCCGGCAGGAAGAAGAATTAACCAAAGTCTCAGCCTCCCACCAGGAACCAGCCTAGGTCCTGAACCAAAATTTTGGACATGCGGTCAGCTCAGAAAAAACGAGTTGAAAAATGGAGCTCAGGGGCACAGCAATTCACAAACTGGCCGAGTAATAAAGGAAAACTATCGTCCAAAAATCTTTTGATGGAAGGCAACGAGGCGGACTTGAAAGCGAGATAGAATAGCAGGAAACAGATTTCAAGAGGTACGTTGGAATCGCCTTTAAAGCACAGGAAGAGGGGCACAACTTCGACAATGATGTACTTGGCCAAAAAGGGCGTATGCGTTTTCTCCTGAATATATTCAGGAGAAAACGCATACGCCCTTTTTGGCCAAGCAAGCAAGCAGGCAATGCAAATCTGCATTACAAAGAAGTATCACTTCCCACCGGTCAGAAGGGACATCCACAAAATGTGTAAAAACCAGAAAGGCAAGACAGGTCCTGGAGAACAAGGACCCTTGTTATGCTGATGGGCGGGATGTAAATTGCCAACTGCCTCTCTGGAGGAGTGCATTGTGTTCCCTAAAACAAGTAAACAACAGAGCTACAGAGCCAAGGGCACTTCCAGTCTAGGGAATATACCTTGGGAAAACTGAAAATCAATGAGACAGAACAACCCCAAAATATAGGGCTGCACTGCTTACAAGGACCTCAACTTGGGTACACCTTAAATATCCCAGGAAATATAAAAATGGTTCAAAAAATTGTGGTACTTACGTACGACGGAATATCCCTCAGCCATGAAATCAATGTCATAAGACCAGTAGCAGCAAAATGGGTGGATTCAGGTATGATGATTCTAAGTGAAATAAGTCACAGAGAAAAAGAAACTTATCATAAGATATCACTTATGAAGTTCCTGTAAACATGGCTACACTTGAACTGAGTTAGGAAAGAGAACAGAGTCTCACATTTAGGAAACAGTCTTATGCCTGCTTAAGGGTGAAGGAGAGGTGGGGTGATGAATAAAACCAGAGTTTGATATAAGAACAGGTACCGTTCCAAAAACCAACTATGGAATAGACAAGACCTACACCTTCCTCAGTGAAAGGGGCTTGAGGCATCTGTGAGTAACTGTGAGCTGAGCCCCAGGCCAGCTGCTGCTGAACTTTTCCCACCCTTCCCAGGTAAAACACCTGAATATGTACAAGGGCTTGAAAGCTTATAGGAAGGGCCGTGGAGCCACACCAGCGACAGCACGCAGGCCAACATGTTGCCTGCAGGCCAGCCAGGGTGTTCCTGTCCCTTGGAGCTCTTCTGGAAGCTTTCCATTGCCCTGCCTGAGATACCCCTCCTGTCCCTGACCCCACTGCTTTTTTCCTTCCTCACCTCTGTCCGGAGAGAAATTCCAACGGAAGGTGTGGGTGATACATCTTCTTGTTTACACGTGGCATCCTGGCAAATCCTGCAGAAAGTCCAGGAGAGACCCACTCACACCAGGCCACCTACAAAGCTGTGGCCCCACACTCCCTCCCACCAGCACAGCCCCGAGACTGCTGACGAGTCAGAGAACATGGAGTCAGGCACAGCTTCAGGGGCTATTGCTGCCTGCAGCGCTGTTTATATTGACCTCAACACAGGCACACCTGGGGAGGGCCGGCCGGCAGGGTCAGGCTACCCAGGTCAGCTAATCCTCAGCCCTCAGCGAATCACATTGTTGAAAATGGACCTCGCTAAGGCAGAATAGAAGCCAAGGAATAAAAGGACACAATGCCATTTGCAGCACCGTAGGTGTGTCTAGAGGTAATCACGTGACTTGTAGTAAGTCAGAAAATGAAAGACACATATCATATCATATCTCTTATAGTTGTGACCAAAAAATGGATACCAGGGCAGATATTTCCACGGAGAAGGGCAATCACAGATTCATTAAACAAACTTATGGTTCACCAATGGAAAGGTGTGAGGATTGGTTTCATTATGATATTGGGGTTAACAGACTTATACAAACACAGGTGACATATATAATCACCAAAGACCTACAGAATACCAAGAGAAGACTACTCAACATTCTGTCATAAGGTACATGGGAAAAGGATCCCAGGAAGAACAGACATATGTATATGTGTAAAAGAACCACATCTTCCACACCTACAACAAGCCAAACATTGTAATCAAATTTGTTGTAATAAAAAATAAAAAATTAAATTAAAAACACGAACAAGAAGTAGTGAGAAAAACTTGAGGGGCTTTCTCCTGGCACATTCCATTCTAAATTCCAATCTAGAACACGACTTCCATTGAGGCTCTGTTGCCCCAGTAACCAGATTTGGTAAGGGAGAACTGCTGCCACCTTGTGGCCGTTTCACACAACAGCAGCTTTAATCCCAGCTATAATGGTCAGTTGATATTCAAAATCATTGCAGGCCTGTAAATGACACCTGCCCTGAAAACAAATCCTGGGTTCATATATCGACCAAAAAATTCAAAGGACGTCCATATTTCAAAACGACAGTTTCAAAAGGCATATTTTACACACATTAGTGTTCTGCTTCTTTTCCTTTCTTTCTTTTTTTGTTAAAAAAACGGGAATGGCAAAAAGCATCCCTCAGAATGGGCGAAAATATTTGCAAACGAATCAATGGACAAAGGATTAATCTCCAATATATATAAAGAGCTCATGCAGCTTAATATTAAAAAAACAAACAACCCAATACAAAAATGGGCAGAAGATCTAAAGAGACGTTACTTCAAAGAAGACACAGAGACGGCCAAGACGCACATGAAAAGCTGCTCAACATCACTAATTATTAGAGAAATGCAAATGAAAAGTACAATGAGGTATCACCTCACGCCTGTTAGAATCGGCATCATCAGAAAATCTACAAACAACGAATTCTGGGGAGGGTGTGGACAAAAGGATCCCTCTTCCACTAGTGGTGGAAATGTAAATTGATATGGTCACGATGGAGAACAGTATGTAGTTTCCTTAAAAAAACTAGAAATAGAATTACCATATGATCCAGCAATCCCACTTCTGGGCATATACCCAGAGAAAACCATAAATCAAAAAGGCACATTCACCACAATGCTCATTTCAGCACTATTTACGATAGCCAGGTAATGGAAGCAACCTAAATACCCACAGACAGACGAATGGATAAAGATGTGGTACATATATGAAATGGAATATTACTCAGCCATAAGAAGGAATGAAACTGGGTCATTTGTAGAGACGTCGATGGATCTAGAGACTGTCATACAGAATGATGTAAGTCAGAAAGAGACAAACAAATATTGTATATTAATGCATATATGTGGAACCTAGAAAAATGGTACAGATGAACTGCTTTGCAGGGAAGAAATAGAGACACAGAGGTAGAGAACACACGTATGGACATCTAGTGTGGGAAGCCATGGGTTGGTGGTGGTGGGATGAGTTGGGAGATTGGGATTGACCTGTATACATGTATATGCATAAAATACATAACTAATAATAACCTGCTGTATAAAAAAATAAATAAAATTAAATTTCAAAATTTAAAAAAATAAAATTTTAAAATAAAACAGAAAAAAGTTCTTCCCTTCACACAGATGTATTTATATGAATGAATTATTTCCATGCTTATATCTATAAATACATAAAAGAGGAATAAAATCTAACTTGAACCAAAAAAGAAAAAAAAAACCTGAACCCACCAGTTATACAGAGGAAAACCCTATCAGGGCACTTGCTCCAGCGGTAAACAATTCTGAAATTGTTCAGAGGTGGGGAATCATCTCCCATACAGCCAGCAGCCCACTCCTATGCAAAGAGCGTCCTCATTGCAATGGTGGGGGCCATTCCGAGGCATCTGTGAGTAACCGTGAACTGAGCCACAGGCCAGATGCCTTTGAACTTTTCCCACCCTTCCGAGGTAAAACACCTGAATATGTACAAGGGCTTGAAAGCCTAGAGGAAGGGCCATGGAGCCACACTAGCGACAGCACGCAGGCCAACTTGATGCCTGCAGGCCAGCCAGGATGGTCCTGGCCCTGGGCGCTCTTCTGGAAGCTTTCCATTGCCCTGCCTGAGATACCCCTCCTGTCCCGGCCCCCACTGATTTTTTCCTTTCACCTCTGTCCGGAGAGAAATTCCAGCGGAAGGTATGGGTGACATATCCTCTTCTTTACAGGTGGCAGCCTGGCAACTCCTGCAGAAAGTCCAGCAGAGACCCACTCACACCGGGCCACCCACAAAGCCGTGGCCCCTCACTCCCTCCCACCAGCACAGCCCCGAAACTGCTGACGGGGCAGAGAATATGGAGTCAGGCACAGCTTCAGGGGCTATTGCTGCCTGCAGCGCTGTTTATATTGACCTCAACACAGGCACACCTGGGGAGGGCCGCCCGGCAGGGTCAGGCTACACAGGTCAGCTAATCCTCAGCCCTCAGGGAACCACATTGTTGAAAATGGACCTCGCTAAGGCAGAATAGAAGCCAAGGAATAAAAGGACACAATGCCATTTGCAGCACCGTAGGTGTGTCTAGAGGTAATCACGTGACTTGTAGTAAGTCAGAAAGTGAAAGACACATATCATATCATATCTCTTATCGGTGTGACCGAAAAATGGATACCAGGGCAGATATTTCCACGGAGAAGGGCAATCACAGATTCATTCAACAAACTTATGGTTCACCAATGGAAAGGTGTGAGGATTGGTTTCATTATGATATTGGGGTTAACAGACATATACAAACACAGGTGACATATATAATCACCAAAGACCTACAGAATACCAAGAGAAGACTACTCAACATTCTGTCATAAGGTACATGGGAAAAGGATCCCAGGAAGAACAGACATATGTATATGTGTAAAAGAACCACATCTTCCACACCTACAACAAGCCAAACATTGTAATCAAATTTGCTGTAATAAAAAATAAAAAATTAAATTAAAAACACGAACAAGAAGTAGTGATACAAACTTGAGGGGCTTTCTCCTGGCACATTCCATTCTGAATTCCAATCTAGAACAGGACTTCCATTGAGGCTCTGTTGCCCCAGTAACCAGATTTGATAAGGGAGAACTGCTGCCACCTCGTGGCCGTTTCACACAACAGCAGCTTCAATCCCAGCGATAATGGTCAGTTGATATTCAAAATCATTGCAGGCCTGTAAATGACACCTGCCCTGAAAACAAATCCTCGGTTCATATATCGATCAAAAAATTCAAAGGACGTCCATATTTCAAAACGACAGTTTCAAAAGGCATATTTTACACACATTAATGTTCTGCTTCTTTTTCTTTCTTTCTTTTTTTGTTAAAAAAATGGGAATGGCAAAAAGCATCCCTCAGAATGGGCGAAAATATTTGCAAACGAATCAATGGACAAAGGTTTAATCTCCAATATATATAAAGAGCTCATGCAGCTTAATATTAAAACAACAAACAACCCAATACAAAAATGGGCAGAAGATCTAAAGAGACGTTTCTTCAAAGAAGACACAGAGATGGCCAAGACGCACATGAAAAGCTGCTCAACATCACTAATTATTAGAGAAATGCAAATCAAAACTACAATGAGGTATCACCTCACGCCTGTTAGAATCGGCATCATCAGAAAATCTACAAACAACGAATTCTGGGGAGGGTGTGGACAAAAGGATCCCTCTTCCACTAGTGGTGGAAATGTAAATTGATACAGTCACGATGGAGAACAGTATGGAGTTTCCTTCAAAAAACTAGAAATAGAATTACCATATGATCCAGCAATCCCACTTCTGGGCATATACCCAGAGAAAACCATAAATCAAAAAGGCACATTCACCACAATGCTCATTTCAGCACTATTTACAATAGCCAGGTAATGGAAGCAACCTAAATACCCACAGACAGACGAATGGATAAAGATGTGGTACATATATAAAATGGAATATTACTCAGCCATAAGAAGGAATGAAACTGGGTCATTTGTAGAGACGTCGATGGATCTAGAGACTGTCATACAGAATGAAGTAAGTCAGAAAGAGAAAAACAAATATTGTATATTAATGCATATATGTGGAACCTAGAAAAATGGAACAGATGAACTGGTTTGCAGGGAAGAAATAGAGACACAGAGGTAGAGAACACACGTATGGACATCTAGTGTGGGAAGCCATGGGGAGGTGGTGTTGGGATGAGTTGGGAGATTGGGATTGACCTGTATACATGTATATGCATAAAATACATAACTAATAATAACCTGCTGTATAAAAAAATAAATAAAATTAAATTTCAAAATTTTAAAAAATAAAATTTAAAAATAAAACAGAAAAAAGTTCTTCCCTTCACACAGATGTATTTATATGAATGAATTATTTCCATGCTTATATCAATAAATACATAAAAGAGGAATAAAATCTAACTTGAACCAAAAAAGGAAAAAAGACCTGAACCCACGAGTTAGACAGAGGAAAACCCTATCAGGGCACTTGCTCCAGCGGTAAACAATTCTGAAATTGGTCAGAGGTGGGGAATCATCTCCCATACAGCCAGAAGCCCACCCCCCAAGCAAGGATGGTCCTCATTGCAAAGCTGGGGGACCGTTCCAAGGCATCTGTGAGTAAACGTGAGCTGAGCCCCAGTCCTGCTGCAGCTGAACTCTTCCTACCCTTTCCAGTTAAAACACCTGAATATGTACAAGAACTTGCAACCTTAGAGGAAGGGCTGTGGAGCCACACCAGCGACAGCACACAGGCCTACTTGGTACCTGCAGGCCAGTCAGGATGGTCCTGGCCCCAGATGCTCTTCTGGAAGCTTTCCATTTCCCTGCCTGAGATACCCCTCCTGCCACGGCCCCCACTGCTTTTTTACTTCCTCACCTCTGCCTGGGGAGAAATTCCAGCGGCAGGTATCGGTGACACATCCTCTTCTTTAGCAGGTCGCAGCCTGGCAACTTCTGCAGAAAGTCCAGCAGAGCCCCACTCACACTGGGCCACCCACAAAGCCACGGCCCCTCACTCCCTCCCACCAGCACAGCCCCGGCACTGCCTACGGGGCAGAGAATATGGCGTCAGTCACAGCTACAAGGGCTGTCGCTCACTGGAGAGCTGTTTATATTGCCCTCAACCCAGGCACACCTGTGGAGGGCTGGCAGGCAGTTTCAGGCTACCAAAATCAGCCAATCCTCACCCCTCAGGGGCTCACAGTTGCAGAAAATGAAACTTGCTAAACGGGCCAGGCCCTAGGAACAGGTGTGGGCTCTTGAGAGTCAGGAGAGACAAGGGGCTGCAGCTGCGGCTTGTTTTCTTATCATTTTATCTGGCCCATGAGTGGAAAACAACTTCAAGAAGACACTCTCCTAATGAGAGGAACCCAGGAGTCAGGGAGAGGAGTGATGGTGGGTGGAGACACAGGCCTGGTGCCCTGGCTGCAGTGGATGTGTCTGGAAGACCAGGCAGAAAGAGCCTGCAGAGAGTGATAGCCATGGTCACAGACCTGTCAGAGCTGCTGTTTGTTAGTTCAAGTCCTGCTCTGAGGTATTCTGTGTCAGCTGTGAGCGACAGGTGAGCTGGGGGTTCTCTGCAAGGTGGGCTATGTGCACAGTTCCTGTATGTCCAGCCCTGCTGGGGTACCTGCCCAGGGGAGCTCCGTATCCTGGGAAGGGCCTGAGTAGGAGAGCCCCATGGGCTGCTGGGTAGCTGCAGAGGTGAGCTCCATGCCCTGGGAGGGACTTGACCACGAGAGCCCCGTGGGCTGTGGGGTAGGGGTGCAGCCCAGGTGAGCTCCATATCCTGGGATTGGCCTGACCACGAGAGCCCCATGGGCTGCTGGAGACCTGGTAAAGGATATCAGGACAGTCAGTGAAACCACCGAGGATATACATCCAGTAGTTCCTATTTCCTACACCCTGCTGGTCATTCTACCTTCCACCAGGCCATGGCATTCTGTATTAGACTTCAATGATGCCTTCTTCTGTATTCCATTCATCTCAGAGTCACAAGAATTTTTGGCTTGTGAGTGGCAGGACACAACATGCAACAAAAGCAATAATGCTGGGCCGTCCTGCCCCAATGGTTCAAAAATCCCCACACCATCATTGGGGAAATGTCCTCTAAAGACCTAAAAGTTCAACCTCTGTAAAAGGGAACCCTCCTTCAATATGCAGATGACATTCTGATCGCCAGGCCTACTAAAGACGCCTCTGAACTACCTAGCCAAGAAAGGATAGAAGGTGTCCAAGAAAAACGCTCAAATATCCCAGGCTAAGGTGACATGCCTGGGCTTCATTCTCACAGATATTCGGAGAAACGCATCCCAGGATAGGGAAGAAGCCATTTGCAGCCTTACCTCTTCTAAAACTAGAAGATAGCTTAGGGGTTCCTGGGGAGGCCAAGGTTTTCTGCATCTGGATCCCTAACTACAGTGTAATAGCTGGGCCTCTACATGAAACACTGACACGAAAAGATGATGATCTTTTTGAATAGAATCCAGAAGCAGCCTTTCAAGAATGGAAAGAGCAGTCAATACAGACCCTTGCCCAGGAACTCCCTAATTTAGCTAAACCCTTTGACCTTTACATACCCGGTCAAAGGTTAATCGCCCTTGGAGCCTTAGTGCAAAAACTGGGACCACTTGAAATGGAGCAACACAAGAATGCCCTTCAGGTATGATAAACTATGGTCACCAAGGGCTTTGCCCACCGACTCATCAGGCCAGGATACTGGGGTATCTAAAAAGCTGGAAATCAGCAGCCCGCAAGGCCAGCTCCCTCCTAAGGGAAAAGGACCCCACGTGGTGATCCTAACCACCCATCATGCCCTGAAGTTGCAGGGGTCGCTCTGTGGACACACTGACCTCGAGTGAGGAGGCCCTCCAACTCCAACCTCCAGAGAGATAAACGGGGGCAACGGGCCCCCAAGATGACTCGTGTGACCATCACTTGACCTGGAGTTTCTCTCAGAAAACGACAAGACTGTGCCCCGAAAGAGCAGACTACTGCTTGCAGGACTTACTGCACCCAGAGGGGAGCTAATAAGCTTGGCGGGGGAAACGTATATCACGCTTTCAACATAGAAAACCCTACAGACACCGCGGTGATGGTGGCCAATATGACCGGCTGGACTGCTGGCTACTTCTAAAGGCCATTGACTCAGTGGACGTCATGGTCCTGGATCACCACTGACCCTGGACTGTCTGGGAGTTGTGCGGGCAGGGCTCTGACACATGGTGCTGTTTGTACATTAATTCAGGGACCTAATTAAAGAAAGCACAGACTACTGGTCAGAGCATCTAGTCTGGCAAAAACTGTCAGCCTAAGGTCGCCGAACATATGTGGGGTGGGGTGAAACCTGCCACCGCAGCATCTCTGTGCCTCTCTTTCCTGGACCCTTAAAGGTCATTAGAATCTGTAACACTTCCAATGCTGGTGCTCAGGCGGACGAGAAGTGAGGCAGGAGGCCTTGGGACAATCAACCTCACCAGGAGGCTGGTGGGGAGACGTTTTGCCCCTCCCCCCATGTATCAGGGCTCCCACCACAGCATGAAGCAGTTACAAAAGAGGGGTCTGCACCCTCAACACCCCAAGAATAAGGAACGGAACAAAAAGCAGAGGAGGTGTTCGTCTCCGGCAACGTTCATTAAAAATTCCTGGGAGATAAAAAGAGAATCTGGGCAATTAAATAAAGTCTAACCTGTTTTTCCTTTGTGCTTTGTCTAATTTCACGTGCTCCTAGGGTTCCGCATGCAGAGGTCCCACACCCGGCACTTCAGACCCGATTTCCTAGTGCAGAATGGCTGGGTCGACACCTCAGCTAGCGGGGTCGCATGCAGACTCCGCGGCATAGAGCCTGAGCTGCAGCCAACACAGCCCTCGAGAGCTCCATCCCCTCCCTCCCACTGACGCTGCCGGGGACCCTACACAGCAGCCCAGCCCACAGCCCATGGGGGAGTGCACGCTTTCACCTCTCCATTCTGTTTTCAAAATAATGTTTCCTTTGCTTCTGAACCAAACTCAGTCTTGATCTGTTGGCTCCAATGACACTGGGCACGGGGACTCCTGTTGGGGTCCTCTCTGGAGGATCAGTAACAGAAATTGAGAACATTGCAACTTCAATGAACAGATGTGTGAGCCAAACTGTAGTTAACATAGAGCAGTGTATAATGCTCGGGTAAAATAAGATGTTTCTAAGACTTACATTTGATATTTCCATCACTTTCCTATAAGCAAGTTCAGTGAAGACGTCTGTCTTATTTGTCAGGTCAACATTAGAGAAATGAAGTGATTTATTTCCATGGATGTACATCGAATACTCTTGGCTGAAGCTTCAATCTTGTTTTGAATGCTTTTCCATTGAAAATGATACCTCTCTTTCAGCTCCCCCATTTCTGAGAAGTATAAAATCTTATAATTTATTATTACCAAAGGGGAAAGGTAGGAGAAGGGATAAATTAACGGTTTGGGATTAACACATACACACTGCTATGTATAAAATAGATCATCAACAAGGAACTACTGTATAGCACAGGGAACTACACTGAATATTTTGCAATAACCTATAAGGGGAAATAATCTGAAAAACAATAGATAGTTTTATTGACATCATCTATCAATGACAGATAAAATGTAACCTAAGCAAGGCCGATGGTGAGCGCTTCTGACCCTGAAGATTTCAGTCATCTAAAGTTTGGGCTCTGCCTATTTCCCAAGGCCTTTAAAGGACATACGTGTAGCCGTAGATTAAAAATTCCCCAGTTTGGGTTTCGGGGAGGCACTGATTTGGAAAAATCCCTGGTGTTCTCCTTACATGCACGGGACCCTTCCTACAGCTAAAACATGCCTGTCACACCTAGAGGATGGTACACCGTTTGATCGGAAAGAGTTTGGAAAAGGCACCTCATCTCCTCATCGCCTGGTGCTCGGGTTCAACCCTCCAGCATCTTTCCTAACAATCTCCTCACTTGGGGATATCAGCACCGTCAACATCCTGTTGCACACAGTTTGGAATTTGTCCAGAGGATGAAGCGGAAGGATGAGAAAAATTTAGAGACAAGTCTTAGGTGTTCGGACAGGCACATGCCACTCTAATTTCCAATCCAGAAGACAAATTCATCAAAGGCTAGAATTGGCACGGAAACAGAATAGGGCTAGAGGAAATCCCGCTGTTTTGTGTCCAGTTTCCAAAAACACAAGTTGAAAAATGGAACTCAGGGGCACTAAAATTCATGAAACTGCAGAGTTGAAAATATCTATCGTCGAAAAATGTCTTGAGGTAAGTCACAGAAAAGGACTTGTAAGCAAGGGAGAGTGGCAGGAAACAGATTTGAAGAGGTAGAAAGGACTCCCCATTAAAGCACAAGAAAAGGGGCTGAACATCGCCAATGATGCAGTTGGCCAAAAAGGGTGTATGCATTTTTTCTGAATATATTCAAGTAAAGGCCATACACACTTTTTATCCAACCAAACAGGTGGGCACTGGAAATCAATATCACAAAATGTATCACTTCACATCAGTCAGAAGGGCCATCCACATAAAGTGTAAACACCAGAAATGCAGGACAGGGCGAGGAGAAAAGGGAGCCCTGTGAGGCTGATAGTGGAAATATAATTTGCCAACGGCCACTCTGGAGAAGTGTATTGTGTTTGCTAAAACATCTAAAAAATGAGCTACAGAGCATAGGGCACTTGCACTCATGGGCGTGTACCTTGGGAAAAACAAAAATCGACAGAAAACAGGCACCCGAACGTTTACCACCTCTCTGTTAAAAAGGGCCTCAACTTGGATATAACCTAAATGTCCCTGGAAGGATAAAATGGATAAAAGAGATGGGGTACTTATGTAGAGTGGAATATTACTCATCCAGAAATCAATGAAATAAGGCCAGTTGTAACAACTCTGGAGGACTTACATACGATCATTCTAAGTGACATATGTCAGAAAGAAAAAGACACATATCATAAGATGTCACTTAAAGGTGGAATCAAAAATGGCTACACATGAAATAAATTACAAAACAGAAACATAGTCAAATATGTAGAAAATAGACATAAGGCTGCTAAATGGGAAAGGTGGGGAATGGTGAGGTATTATCCAGGAGGTTGAAATTAGCAAAGATACCATTCCAAGTACCAAATTGAATAACTGACAAGGCCTACACGGTACCTCAAAGAACTGCACTCAGCCCACTCAAGTCACTGGAAAATAATACATATGACTGGTAAGCATCTGAAAAAGAATTTATTGTTGTCTCACAGTACATGAATCAAGGGGATGTACAGCAGCAAAAAACAGAGCTTTGAAAATCAGCTGTAATCAATATAAAAATAAATTTAAAACTATTTATAAAAACAGTGAGACAGACAAAAATTCTTACAACTTTTGTTGAAGGGCTACGATGTAACATGGATTGAACACATGTAGACCCACAGCAGGATGATTATATAAGGCTGGAAGCTATGCACGCTAAGAGATGTTAGAGAGGCTGGGTGAGGAAATGCAGACCTTTTAAAGTAATACTGCCTGGTACCCATTCCATGGGTCCCAAATCTGCAGGTTCAAGGGAATCTTCTGACAGCGAAAACATGCCTGGGAAACCGAGATGAATGTACACCGTGTGCTCAGGAAAGGTGTCTAAAATGCACCTCATTTTTGATCTCCTGGTGCTGGGGTTCGCCATTCCAGCCACATTACTAACAATCTCCCCACTTGGAGAATCAGCACCTTTAACCTCCTGCTTCACACAGTTTGCAATTTGTGCAGAGGATAAATGGGAAGCGGGGGAACCAATGAGAGATGAGCTGTAGGACTTTTGACAGGCACATGTCACTCTAATTTCCCATTAGGAAGAAGAATTAACCAAAGGCTCAGCCTGCCTCCCCAGAACCAGAATAGGGCCAGAAGTAATCCAATGGTTTGGCGGCCAGCTCACAAAAAAAGCGAGTTGCAAAATGGAGCTCAGGAGCAGACAATTCAAAGACCTGCAAAGATATAAATGATAACCAACGTCCAAAAATATATTCAGCTAAGGTAACGAAGAGGATCTGAATGAGAGGCAGAATTGCAGGAAACAGATTTCAAAAGGTAGATTGTACTCACATTTAAAGCATATGAAAAGCAGCAGAATTTCTAAAATGATGTGGTTGTGCAAAAGGGTGTATGCGTTTTTTTCGTGAATATCTTCAGGAAAAAAACACATGCAGAGATTTTGGCCAACCAAGCAAGAGGGAAATGCAAATCCGCACAACAAAGAAGTCTCAATTTCCACTGCTCAGAAAGGCCATCCAAAAAATGTGTACAAACCAGAAATGCAGGAGAGGCCATGGAAAACAGGGAGCCTAGTCACGCTGATGGGTGGGGTATAAATATCCAAGAGCCACTCTGAAGAAGTGTATGCTGTTTTTAAAACATCTAAAATACAAAGCCCCGGAGCAAGGGGACTTCAACTCATGGACATATAACTTGGGAAGACTAAATGTCAATAAGACACAGGCACCCCAAAGTTTAGGGCTGCTCTGCATACAAGAACCTCAACTTTGGTACACCTAAAATATCCCAGGAAAAAGAGAAATGCATAAAGAACTTGTGGTAATTTTGTACAACGGAATATCACTCAGACGTGAAATCAATGTATATAAGGCCAGTAGCAGCATAAAGAGTGGATTTAGGTATGATGATTTTAAGGGAAATTAGTCACACAGAAAAAGAATCTTATCATAAGATATCACTTATAGAGGGAATGTCAATATCACAACACATGAACTGAATTAGGAAAGAGAACAGAGTCTCACATTTAGCAAAAATCTCTTATGCCTGCTTCAGGGGAAAGGAGAGGTGGGGTGATGCATAAAACCAGAGTTTGATATTAGCACAGGTACCATTCCATAAACCAAATACAGAATAGACAAGACCTACACCTTCCTCAGTGAACGGGACTCAACACCCCTATGCCCCACAGAGGAATATATCTGACTACTAAGAATCTTAAAACCTATGTATTGATATGTCTCCATAAGGGAATCAATTGTGTCTAGACTGGCATAAACACGTCAGTGAAAATCAGCTCAACCCCATTATAAAAATGAATTTCAAAAAAACCCCAAAAAACAGCGAAATTCTTACACAATTCCTTCAGGGTTTCTGATGAAACCTGGAATGACCCTATCTGCAAAGACAGCTGGATGAGACATAAGGCTGGACACTTGGGACTGAGAGGACTGGTGAGTTTGAGAGAGAAAATGCAGACCTTTTAAAGTAGTAATGCATGCCACCATTCCATGTGTCCCAAATCTCCAGGTAGAAGGGTATATCACTACAATTATAACATGTATGGGAAACCTAGAAAATGGACACCCTGTGATGGTGAAAGGTTTCTAAAACTCTCCTAATTTTTCCTCTCCTTGTGCTCCACTTTGGCATTCCAACTGCTTTACTATCAATCTCCCAACTTAGGAGAGTCAGCCCCTATAACCTCCTGGTTCGCACAGTTTGCTAATTGTGCAGAGGATGAAAGGGAAGAGGGAGAACCAATCAGAGAGTAGATGTAGGCATTTGGACATGCACATGTCACTCTAAGTTCCCGGCAGGAAGAAGAATTAACCAAAGCCTCAACCACCCACAGGGAACCAATATAGCGACCCCTGGAACCAGTATAGGTCCTGAAGCAAAATTGTGGATTTGCGGCCAGCTCACAAAGATGGGATTTGAAAATTGGAGCTCAGGGGCACAGCAATTCACAAACCTGCAGACTTATAAAGGACTCCTCTCTTCCAAAAATCTGTTGAGGGAAGGCAATGAAGCGGACTTGAAAATGAGGCAGAATTGCACAAAACATATTTCAAGAGGTAAATTGGAATCGCTTTTAAAGCACAGGAAAAGCATCCCAACTTGGACAGAGATGCACTTGGCCAAAAAGGGCGTATGCCTTTTCTCCTGAATATATTCAGAAGAAAACGCATACGCCCTTTTTGGCCAATCAAGCAAGCGCGCAATACAAATCCACACTACAAAGAATTGTCACTTACCACCGGTCAAAAGGGACATCCGAATATCTGTAAAAACCAGAAAGGCAAGAGAGAGATGGCAAGGGCATGAAGCAATGTGATCCCAATGGTCATGGAGGATTGTGATGACAAGCGCATGGAGAATTGTGATGACAAGATTATGTACCATTTTGTTGACAAAGGCAAGGAGCATTATGATGACAAGGTTCATGGAGCACTGTGATGACAAGCATCACGGAGCATTGTGATTACAGGGGTCATGGAGCATTGGGATGACAAGCGCATGGATCATTGTGATGACAATGGTCATGGAGCATTTTAATGACAAGAGTCCCGGATCATTGTGTTGTCAGGGTTCATGGAGCGTTGTGATGACAGTGGTCATGGAGCATTGTGATGACAGGGGTCATGGCGCATTGTGATGAGAAGGTCATGGAGCATTGGGCTGAAAATGTCCATGGAGTACTGTGATGACAGGGGTCATGGAGCATTGTGATGACAAGGTACTGGAGCACTGTGATGAGAAGACAATGGAGCCTTGTGATGACAAGTCTCATGGAGCATTCTGATGAAAAGTGCCATGGAGCATTGTGATTACAGGGGTCTTGGAGCATTGTGATGACAAGGGCATGGAGAATTGGGATGAGAAGGCCATGGAGCGTTCTGATGACATGCATCATGGAGCTTTGTGATGACAAGGGCATGGAGCATTGTGATTACAGCGGTCTTGGAGCACTGTGATGAAAAGGGCATGGATCATTGTGATGAAAAAGGCATGGAGCCTTGTCATGACAGGGTTCAAGGAGCAAACTGACAACAAGTGTCAGGGAGCATTGTGATGACAAGGGTATTGAGTATTGTGATGACAAAGGTCATGGAGCATTGTGATGAGAAGACCATGGATTATTGTGATGACGAGCGTCATGGGGCGTTGTGATGATAAGTGTTATGGAACATATTGATCTCAAGGATTTGGAGCATTGTGATGAGGGAGGTCATGGGGCATTTTGGTTTCATTGTGATGACAATAGCCTGAAGCATTATGATGATGGGCATGGTGCATTGTGATGACAGGGTTCATGGAGCATAGAGATGAAAAGGGGCATGGAGCATTGCGATTACAGGAGTCTTGGAGCATTGTGATGACAAAGGCATGGAACATCGTGAATGAGAAGGCCATGGAGCATTCTGTTGACATGCGTCATGGAGCTTTTTGATGACAAGGGCATGGAGCATTGTGATTACAGGGGTCTTGGAGCATTGTGATGACAAGGGTCATGGAGCCCTTTGATGACAAGGCTGTGGAACATTGTGATGGCAGGGCTCATGGAGCATTGTTATGACAGGGGTAATGGAGCATTGTGATGACAAGGGCATGGAGCATTGGTCTGAAAAGTTTCATGGATTATTGTGATGAGAGGGGGCAAGGAGCATTGTGATGACAAGGGCATGGAACACTGTGATACCTGGGTCATGGAGGATTGTAATGAGAAGCGCATGGAGCATTGTGATAAGAATGGCATCGAGCATTGTGATGAAAAGCATCATGGAGCCTGTGATGACAAGGGCATGGAACAATGTGATGAGAGGGCTCATGGAGCATTGTGATGACAATGGCATGCAGCATTGTGATGACAAGGGTCATTGAGCTTTGTGATGACAAAGGTCATGGAGCATTTTGATGACAAGGGTGTGGTGCATTCTGTTGTGAAGGGCAGGGAGCATTGTGATGACAGGGGTTATGGAACATTGTGATGTCAGGGGAATGGAGCATTGTGATGATAAAGGCATGTAGCATTGTTGTGACAAGGGTCATGGAATATTGTGATGACAGGGGTGAGGGAGTATTGTGTTGACTAGTGATGGAACATTGTGATATCAGTGGTGAGAGAGCATTTTGATGAGAAGTACATGGAGCAGAGTGATGACAAGGTTTATGGAGCATTGTGATGACAAAGATGTGGAGCATTGTGATGACAAGCGCATGGCACATTGTGATGCCAAGGGTCATGGAGTATTGTGCTAACAAAGGCATTGAGCATTGGGATGACAAGGGTCACCGAGCATTGTGATGAAATGTTCATGGAGCGCTGTGGTGACAAAGGTCACAGAGCCTTGTGATGATGAGGGCATGAACCATTGTGATGACAAAGGTCATGAAGCATTGTGATGACTGGAGTCACGGAGCATTGTGATGACAGGGTCATAGAGCATTGTGATGAAAGGGCATGGAGCATTGTGATGACAGGGGCATGTTGCATTGGTTTGACAAGTTTCAGGGATTATTTTGATGACAGTGGGCATGGCGCATTGTGATGACAAGGGCATGGAGCATTGTGTTGAGAAGGTCATGGAGTATTGTGAAGAAGGGTGTCAGGGAGCATTGTGATGACATATGTCATGGTCCATTGCGATGACAGTGGAATGGAGCATTGTGATGCCAAGTGTCATGGAGGATTGTGATGACAAAGGTAATGGAGCATTTTGAAGACAAGGGCTTGGAGCATTGTGATGACAAGGGTCATGGAGCATTGTGATAACAAGGGCCATTGAGAATTTTGATGACATGTTCATGAAGCATTGTGATGACAATCACATGGAGCTTGCTGTGACAGGGATCATGGAGCATTGCGATGACAAGTGCATAGAGAATTGTGATGACAAAGCATGTAACACTGTGATGAAAAGCATCATGGAGCACAGTGATGCCAAGAACGTGGAGAATTGTGATGACAGGGGACATGGAGCATTGTGATGACCAGGGCATGGAGTATTGTGATGGCAAGACCGTGGAGCATTGTGATTAGAAGACCATGGATAATTGTGATGATGAGCGTCATGGAGCACTGTAATGACAAGGGGTATGGAACATTGTGATAACAGGGGTCATGGAGCATTGCGATGACAAGTTTCATGGAGCATTCTGATGACAAGCTTGTGGAGTATTTTGATGACAATGACATGGAGCATTTTGATGAAAATGGCATGGGGCATTGTGATGAAAAAGACATGGAGCCTTTTCATGACAGTTTTCAGGGAGCATTCTGACGACAAGTGTCAGGGAGCATTGTGATGACAAAGGTCATGGAGAATTGTGACGACAAGGGCATGGAGTATTGTGATGACAAGCACATGGAGCTTGCTATGACGGGGTCATGGAGCATTGCGATGACAAGTGCATAGAGAATTGTGATGACAAAGCATGTAACACTGTGATGAGAAGTGTCATGGAGCATAGTGATGCCAAGATCGTGGACAATTTTGATGACAGGGGACATGGAGCATTATGATGACCAGGGCATGGAGCATTGCGATGGCAAGATCGTGGAGCATTGTGATGAGAAGACCATGGATAATTGTGATGACGAGGGTCATGGAGCACTGTAATGACAAGGGGTATAGAGCATTGTGATGACAGTGGTCTTGGAGCATTGTGATGACCGGGGACATGGAGCATTGTGATGACTGGGGACATGGAGCATTGTGATGACCAGGGCATGGAGCCTTGTGATGGCAAGGTCGTGGAGCACTGTGATGAGAAGATCATGGATAATTGTGGTGACAGTGGTCATGGAGCATTGTGATGACCGGGGACATGGAGCATTGTGATGCCCAAGGCATGGGGCACAGTGATGGCAAGACCGTGGAGCATTGTGATGAGAAGACCATGGATAATTGTGATGAGGAGCGTCATGGAGCACTGTAATGACAAGTGGTATGGAGCCTTGTGATGACAGGGGTCATGGAGCATTGTTATGACAGTGGTCATGGAGCATTGTGATGACAAGGGTCATGGAGCATTTTGATGACAAGGTCGTGGAGGATTGTGATGAGAAGACCATGGACAATTGTGATTACGAGTGTCATTGAGCACTGTAATGACAAGCGGTATGGAGCATTGTGATGACAGGGGTCATGGAGCATTGTGATGACTGGGGTCATGGAGCACTGTGATGACCAGGGCATGGAGCATTGTGATGGCAAGACCGTGGAGCACTGTGATGAGAAGACCATGGATAATTGTGATGACGAACATCATGGAGCACTGTAATGACAAGGGGCATGGAGCATTGTGATGACAGGTGGCATGGAGCATTGTGATGACAGGGGTCATGGATCATTGAGATGAAAAGTGTCACGGAGCATTCTGATGACAAGCTTGTGGAGTATTGTGATGACAATGGCATGGAGCATTGTGATGAAAAGGGCATGGATCATTGTGATGAAAAAGGCATGGAGACTTGTCATGACAGGGTTCAATGAGCATACTGATGACAAGTATCAGGGAGCATTGTGATGACAAGTGTATTGAGAATTGTGATGACAAAGGTCATGGAGCATTGTGATGAGAAGTCCATGGATAATTGTGATGACCAGCGTCATGGGGCGTTGTGATGACAAGTGTTATGGAACATTGTGTTCACAAGGGTTTGGAGCATTGTGATGAGAGAGGTCATGGAGAATTTTGATTTCATTGTGATGACAATAGCATGAAGCATTATGATGATGGGCATGGTGCATTGTGATGACAGGGTTCATGGAGCATTGAGATGAAAAGAGGCATGGATCATTGTAATAACAAGGGTCTTGGAGCATTGTGATGACAAGGGCATGGAGTATTGTGATGAGAAGGCCATGGAGCATTCTGATGACATGCGTCAGGGAGCTTTGTGATGACATGGGCATGGAGCATTGTGATTACAGGGGTCTTGGAGCATTGTGATGACAAGGGCCATGGAGTCTTGTGATGACAAGGCCGTAGAACATTGTGATGGCAGGGGTCATGGAGCATTGTTATGACAGGTGTAATGGAGCATTGTGATGACAAGGGCATGGAGCATTGGTCTGAAAAGTTTCATGGATTATTGTGATGAGAGTGAGCATGGAGCATTGTGATGACAAGGGCACGGAACACAGTGATACATGTGTCATGGAGGATTGCAATGACAAGGGCATAGAGCATTGTGATGACAGGCGTCATGGAGCTATGTGATGACAACGGCATGGAGCAATGTGATGAGAGGTTTCATGGAGCTTTGTGATGACAATGGCATGGAGCATTGTGATTCCAAGGGTCATGGAGCTTTGTGATGACATAGGCCATGGAGCATTTTGATGACAAGAGCGTGGTGCATTGTGATGAGAAGGGCAGGGAGCATTGTGATGACAGGGTCATGGAGCAATTGGATGAAAAGGGTCATGGAACATTTTGATGACAGTGTTTATGGAACATTGTGATGTTAGGTGTCATGGAGCATTGTGATGAAAAGGGTCATGGAGCATTGTGATGACAGGGGTTATGGAACATTGTGATGTCAGGGGTCATGGAGCATTGTGATGATAAGAGCATGTAGCATTGTTGTGACAAGGGTCATGGAACATTGGGATGACAGGGTGGAGGGAGTATTGTGTTGACTAGTGATGGAACATTGTGATATCAGTGGTGAGAGAGCATTTTGATGAGAGGTGCATGGAGCATTGTGATGACAAGGCTGTGGAGCATTGTGATGAGAAACGCAGGGCACATTGTGATGACATGGGTCATGGATCATTGTGCTGACAAACGCATGGAGCATTGTGATGACAAGGTTTGTGGAGCATTGTGATGACAACGATATGGAGCATTGTGATGACAAGCGCATGGCACATTTGATGCCATGTGTCATGGAGTAATGTGCTGACAAAGGCATGGAGCATTGTGATGACAAGTGTCACCGAGCATTGTGATGAAATGTTCATGGAGTGTTGTGGTCACAAAGGTCACAGAGCCTTGTGATGACGAGGGCATGGACCATTGTGATGACAAAGGTCATGAAGCATTGTGATAACTGGAGTCACGGAGCATTGTGATGACAGGGGTCATAGAGCATTGTGATGAAAGGGCATGGAGCCTTGTGATGACAGGGTCATGGAGCATTTTTCTGACAAGTTTCATGGATTATTGTGATGACAGTGGGCATGGCGCATTGTGATGACAAGGGCATGGAGCATTGTGATGAGAAGGTCATGGAGTATTGTGAAGAAGGGTGTCAGGGAGCATTGTGATGACATATGTCATGGTCTATTGCAATGACAATGGAATGTAGCATTGTGATGCCAAGTGTCATGGAGGATTGTGATGACAAAGGTAATGGAGCATTTTGATGACAAGGGCTTGGAGCATTGTGATGACAAGGGTCATGGCGCATTGTGAAAACAAGGGCCATTGAGAATTTTGATGACATGTTCATGAAGCATTGTGATGACAATCACATGGAGCTTGCTATGACAGGGGTCATGGAGCATTACGATGACAAGTGCATAGAGAATTGTGATGACAAAACATGTAACACTGTGATGAGAAGTATTATGGAGCATAGTGATGCCAAGAACGTGGAGACTTGTGATGACAGGGGACATGGAGCATTGTGATCACCAGGGCATGGAGCATTGTGATGGCAAGATCGTGGAGCATTGTGATGAGAAGACCATGGATAATTGTGATGACGAGCGTCATGGAGCACTGTAATGACAAGGGGAATGGAGCATTGTGATGACAGGGGTCATAGAGCATTGTGATGACTGAGGACATGGAGCATCGTGATGACCAAGGCATGGAGCATTGTGATGGCAAGACCGTGGAGCATTGTGATGAGAAGACCATGGATAATTGTGATGACGAGCGTCATGGAACACTGTAATGACAAGGGGTATGGAGCATTGTGATGACAGGGGTCATGGAGCATTCTGAAGACAATGATCAGGGAGCATTCTGATGACAAGCTTGTGGAGTATTGTGATGACAATGACCTGGAGCGTTGTGATGAAAAGGGCATGGAGCATTCTGATGAAAAAGGCATGGAGCCTTTTCATGACAGTGTTCAAGGAGTATTCTGACGACAAGTCTCAGGGAGCATTGTGATGACAAGTGTATTGAGAATTGTGATGACAAAGGTCATGGAGCATTGTGACGACAAGTGCATGGAGTATTGTCATGACAGTCATCATGGAGTGTTGTGATGACAAGTGTTATGGAACACTGTGATCACAAGGGGTTGGAGCATTGTGATGACAGAGGTCATGGACCATTTTGATTTCGAGTAGCATGGAGCATTGTGATGACAAGGGCATGGAGCAATGTGATCCCAAGATTCATGGAGGATTGTGATGAAAATGGTAATGAAGTATTGTGATGACAAGCTCATGGAGCATTGTGATGACAAGGTCATGTAGGATTTTGATGACACAGGCATGGAGAATTGTGATGATAAGGGTCATGGAGCACTGTGATGATAAGCGTCACGGATCATTGTGATTACAGGGCTCATGGAGCATTGGGATGACAAGGGCATGGATCATTGTGATGACAAGTGTCATGGAGCATTGGGCTGAAAATGTTCATGGAGCATTGTGATGACAAGGGAATGGAGCATTGTGATGACAAGAGTCCTGGATCATTGTGTTGTCAGGGGTCATGGAGTGTTGTGATGACAGTGGTCATGGAGGACTGTGATGATATGGGTCATGGAGCATTGTGATGAGAAGGTCATGAAGCATTGGGCTGAAAATGTTCATGGAGTATTGTGATGACAGGGGTCATGGAGCATTGTAATGAGAAGGGAATTGAGCACTGTGATGACAAGGTCCTGGAGCATTGTGATGGGAAGTCCATGGAACCTTGTGATGACAATTCTCATGGAACATTCTGATGAAAAGGGGCATGGAGCATTGTGATTACAGGGGTCTTGGAGCATTGTGATGACAAGGGCATGGAGCATTGTGATGAGAAGGCCATGGAGCATTCTGATGACATGCGTCATGGAGTTTTGTGCAGACAAGGGCATGGAGCATTGTGATGACAATGGCATGGATCATTGTTATGAAAAAGGCATGGAGCCTTGTCATGACAGGGTTCAAGGAGCATACTGATGACAAGTGTCACGGAGCATTGTGATGACAAGTGTATTGAGCATTGTGATGACAAAGTTCATGGAGCATTGTGATGAGAAGACCATGGATAATTGTGATGATGAGCGTCATGGGGTGTTGTGATGATAAGTTTTATGGAACATTGTGATCACAAGGGTTTGGAGCATTGTGATGACAGAGGTCATGGAGCATTTTGATTTCATTGTGATGACAATAGCCTGAAGCATTATGGTGATGGGCATGGTGCATTGTGATGACAGCATTCATGGAGCATTGAGATGAAAAGGAGCATGGAGCATTGTGATTACAGGGGTCTTGGAGCATTGTGATGACAAGGGCAAGGAGCATTGTGATGAGAAGGCCATGGAGCATTCTGATGACATGCGTCATTGAGCTTTGTGATGACAAGGGCATGGAGCATTGTGATTACAGGGGTCTTGGAGCATTGTGATGACAAGGGTCATGGAGCCTTGTGATGACAATGGTGTGGAACATTGTGATGGCAGGGGTCATGGAGCATTGTTATGACAGGGGTAATGGAGCATTGTGATGAGAAGGGCATGGAGCATTGGTCTGAAAAGTTTCATGGATTATTGTGATGAGAGTGTGCATGGAGCATTGTGATGACAAAGTCACGGAACACTGTGATCCATGGGTCATGGAGGATTGTAATGACAAGGGCATGGAGCATTGTGATGAGAAGGGCATCGAACATTGTTTTGACAAGCGTCATGGAGCTTTGTGATGACAAGGGCATGGAACAATGTGATGAGAGGGTTCATGGAACATTGTGATTCCAAGGGTTAGGGAGCTTTGTGATGACAAAAGTCATGGAGCATTTTGATGTCAAGGGCGTGGTGCATTGTGATGAGAAGGGCAGGGAGCATTTTGATGACAGGGTCATGCAGCAATTTGATGAAAAGTGTAATGGAACATTTTGATGACAGGGGTTATAGAACATTGTGATGTCAGGGGTCATGGAGCTTTGGGATGAAAAGGGTCATGGAGCATTTTGATGACAGGGGTTATGGAACATTGTGATGTCAGGGGTCATGGAACATTGTGATGATAAGGGGATGTAGCATTGTGATGACAGGGGTCATGCAACATTGTGATTACAGGGGTGAGGGAGTATTGTGATGACTAGTGATGGAACATTGTGATATCTCTGTTGAGAGAGCATTTTGATGAGAAGTGAATGGAGCATTGTGATTACAAGGTTTATGGAGCATTACGATGACAAGGTTGTGGACCGTTGTGATGAAAATCACGTGGCACATTGCGATGACAAGGGTCATGGAGCATTGTTCTGACAAAGGCATGGAGCATTGTGATGACAAGGGTCACGGAGCATTGTGATGAAACGTTCATGGAGTATTGTGGTTACAAATATCACAGAGCCTTGTGATGATGTGGGCATGGACCACTGTGATGACAAATGTTATGAAGCATTGTGATGACTGGAGTCACAGAGCATTGTGATGACAGGGGTCATGGAGCATTGTGATGACAAGGGCATGGAGCATTGTGATGACAGGGGCATGGAGCATTGGTCTGACAAGTTTAATAGGTTATTGTGATGACAGTGGGCATGGGGCATTGTGATGACAAGGGCATGGGGCATTGTGATGAGAAGGTCATGGAGTATTGTGAAGACAGGTGTCAGGGAGCATTGTGATGACATATGTCATGGTCCATTGCGATGACAATGGCATGGAGCATTGTGATGCCAAATGTAATGGAGGATTGTGATGACAAATATAATGGAGCATTGTGATGACTAGGGCTTGGAGCATTATGATGACAAGGGCCATTGAAAATTTTCATGACAAGGTCGTGAAGCATTGTGATGACAAGGTGCTGGAGCATTGTGATGAGAAAACCATGGAGCCTTGTGAGACAAGTCTCATGGAGCATACTGATGAAAAGGGGCATGGAGCATTGTGATTAGAGTGTCTTGGAAAATTGTGATGACAAGGGCATGGAGCATTGTGATGAGAAGGCCAAGGAGCAGTCTGATGACATGCGTCATTGAGCTTTGTGATGACAAGGGCATGGAGCATTGTAATTACAGGTGTCTTGGAGCATTGTGATGAAAAAGGCATGGATCATTGTGATGAAAAAGGCATGGAGCCTTGTCATGACAGGGTTCAAGGAATATACAGAGAACAAGTGTCTGGGAGCATTTTGATGACAAGTGTATTGAGCATTGTGATGACAAAAGTCATGGAGCATTGTGATGAGAAGACCATAGATAATTGTGATGACGAGCGTCATGGGGCATTGTGATGGCAAGTGTTATGGAATATTGTGATCACAAGGGTTTGGAGCAGTGTTATGACAGAGGTCATGGAAAATTTTGATTTCATTGTGATGACAATAGCCTGAAGCATTATGATGATGGGCATGGTGCATTGTGATGACAGGGTTCATGGATCATTGAGATAAAAAGGGACATGGAGCATTGTGATTACAGGGGTCTTGGAGCATTGTGATGAGAAGGGTCATGGAGCCTTGTGATGACAAGGCCATGGAACATCGTGATGGCAGGGGTCATGGAACATTGTTATCACAGGGGTAATGGAGCATTGTGATGACAAGGGCATGTAGCACTGTGATTACAGGGGTCTTGGTGCATTGTGATGACAAGGGTCATGGAGCCTTGTGATGACAAGGCCGTGGAACGTTGTGATGGCAGGGGTCATGGAGCATTGTTATGACAGGGGTAATGGAGCATTGTGATGACAAGGGCATGGAACATTTGTCTGAAAAGTTTCATGGATTATTGTGATGAGAGTGGGCATGGAGCATTGTGATGACAAGGGCACGGAACACAGTGATACATGGGTCATGGAGGATTGTAATGACAAGGGCATGGAGCATTGTGATGAGAAGGGCATCGAGCAGTGTGATGACAAGCACCATGGAGCTTTTTGATGACAATTGCATGGAACAATGTGATGAGAGGTTTCATGGAGTATTGTGATGACAATGGCATGGAGCATTGTGATGCCAAGGGTCATGGAGCTTTGTGATGACAAAGTCATGGAGCATTTTGATGACAAGGGCGTGGTGCATTGTGATGAGAAGGGCATGGAGCATTGTGATGACATTGTCATGGACCAATTTGATGAAAAGGGTCATGGAACATTTTGATGAGAGGCGTTATGTAACATTGTGATGTCAGGGGCCATGCAGCATTTTGATGAAAAGGGTCATGGAGCATTTTGATGACAGGGGTTATGGAACATTGTGATGTCAGGGATCATTGAACATTGTGATGATAAGTGCATGTAGCATTGTGATGACAGGAGTCATGGAATATTGTGATGACAGGGTTGAGGGAGTATTGTGATGAATAGTGATGTAACATTGTGATATCAGTGGTGAGAGAGCATTTTGATTTGAAGTGCATGGAGCATTGTGATGACAAGGTTTATGGAGCATTGTGATGACAAGATTGTGGAGCACTGTGACGACAAGCGCATGGTGCATTGTGATGACATGGGTCATGGAGCATTGTGCTGAGAAAGGCATAGAGCATTGTGATGACAAGGGTCAAAGAGCATTGTGATGAAATGTTCATGAAGCATTGTGGATAAAAATGTCACAGAGACTGTTGATGACAAGGGCATGGACTATTGTGATGACAAAGGTCATGAAGCCTTGTGATGACTGGAGTCACGGAGCATTGTGATGACAGGGGTCATGGAGCATTGTGATAACAAGGGCATGGGGCATTGTGATGACAAGGGCATGGAGCATTGGTCTAATAAGTTTCATGGCTTATTGCCATGACAGTTGGAATGGCGCATTGTGATGACAAGGGCATGGAGCATTGTGATGACCAGGTCATTCATTATTGTGAAGACAGGTGTCAGGGAGCATTGTGATGACATATGTAATGGCCCATTGTGATGACAATGCCATAGAGCATTGTGATGCCAAGTGTCATGGAGGATTCTGATGACAAAGGTAATGGAGCATTGTGATGACAATGGCTTGGAGCATTGTGATGACAAGGGTCAGGGAGCATTGTGCTGACAAGTGCATGGAAAATTGTGATGACAAGGGACATGGAGCATTCTGATGACAAGCTTGTGGAGTATTTTGATGACAATGGCATGGAGCATTGGGATGAAAACGGCATGGTGCATTTTGATGAAAAAGGCATGGAGCCTTTTTGTGACAGGGTTCAAGGAGCATTCTGATGACAAGTGTCAGGGAGCATTGTAATGACAAGTGTATCGAGAATTGTGATGACAAAGGTCATGGAGCATTGTGATGAAAAGGGCATGGAGTATTGTGATGACAGGCATCATGGAGCATTGTGATGACAAGTGTTATGGAACATTGTGATCACAAGGGTTTGGAGCATTGTGATGACAGAGGTCATGGATCATTTTGATTTCAAGGAGCATGGAGCATTGTGATGACAAGGGCATGGAGCAATGTGATCCCAAGGTTCATGGAGGATTGTGATGGCAATGGTAATGGAGTATTGTGATGACAAGTGCATAGAACATTGTAATGACAAGGTCATGTAGCATTTTGCTGACAAAGGCATGGAGCATTGTGATGACAGGTGTCATGGAGCACTGTGATGACAAGCGTCACGGAGCATTGTGATTACAGGGGTCATGGAGCATTGGGATGACAAGGGCATGCATCATTTTGATGACAAGTGTCATGGAGAATTGGGCTGAAAATGTTCATGGAGTATTGTGATGACAGGGGTCATGGAGCATTGTGATAACTAGGGAATGGAGCATTGTGATGACAAGAGTCCCGGATCATTGTGTTGTCAGGTGATATTGAGCGTTGTGATGACTGTGGTCATGGAGCATTGTGATGATATTGGTCATGGAGCATTGTGATGAGAAGGTCATGGAGCATTGGGCTGAAAATGTTCATGGAGTATTGTGATGACAGGGGTCATGGAGCATTGTGATGATAAGGGAATGGGGCATTTTGATGACAATGTCCTGGAGCATTGTGATGAGAAGACCATGGAGCCTTGTGATGACAAGTCTCATGGAGCATTCTGATGAAAAGGGGCATGGACCATTGTGATTACAGGGGTCTTGGAGCATTGTGATGACAAGGGCATGGAGCATTGTGATGAGAAGGCCATGGAGCATTCTGATGACATGCATCATGGAGCTTTGTGATGACAAGGGCATGGAGCATTGTGATTACAGGGGTCTTGGAGCATTGTGATGAAAATGGCATGGATCATTGTGATGAAAAAGGCATGGAGCCTTGTCATGAAAGGGTTCAGGGACCATACTGATGGCAAGAGTCAGGGAGCATTGTGATGACATGTGTATTGCGCATTGTGATGACAAATGTCATGGGGCATTGTGATGAGAAGTCCATGGATAATTGTGATGACTAGCATCATGGGGTATTGTGATGACAAGTGTTATGGAACATTGTGATCACAAGGGTTTGGAGCATTGTGATGACAGAGGTCATAGAGCATTTTGATTACTTTGTGATGACAAGAGCATGAAGCATTATGATGATGGGCATGGTGCATTGTGATGACAGGGTTCATGGAGCATTGTGATGAAAGGTGGCATGGAGCTTTGTTCTGACAAGTTTCATGGTTTATTTTGATGACAGTGGGCATGGCACATTGTGATGACAAGGGCATGGAGCATTGTGATGACAAGGTCATGGAGTATTGTGAAGACAGGTGTCAGGGAGCATTGTGATGACATATGTCATGTTCCATTGTGATGACAATAGCACGGAGCATTGTGATGCCAAGTGTCATGGAGGATTGTTGTGACAAAGGTAAAGGAGCATTGTGATGATAAGCGCATGGAGCATTGAGATGACAAGGGACATTGATAATTTTAATGTCCATGTCCTGAAACATTGTGATGACAAGCGCATGGAGCTTCCTATGACAGGGGTCATGGAGCATTGCGATGACAAGTGCATGGAGTATTGTTATAACAAGAGCATATAACATTGTGATGAGAAGTGCCATGGAGCATTGTGATGACAAGGACATGGAGAATTGTGAGGACAAGGGACATTGAGCTTTGAGATGACCAGGGCATGGAGCATTGTGATGGCAAAACCGTGGAGCATTGTGATGAGAAGACCATGGGTAATTGTGATTACGAGCATCATGGAGCACTGTAATGACAAGGGGCATGAAGCATTGTGATGACAGGTGTCAGGGAGCATTGTGATGACAGGGGTCATGGAGCATTGTGATGACAAGGGCATGGAGCATTGTGATGACAAGGGTACGGAACATTGTGATGAAAAGTGCCATTGAGAATTTTGATGATAAAGTCGTGAAGCATTGTGATGACAAACACTTGGAGCTTGCTATGACAGGGGTCATGGAACATTGCAATGACAAGTGCATGGAGAATTGTGATGAAACGAGCATGTAACTTTGTGATGAGAAGTGTCATGTAGCATTGTGATGACAAGTACGTGGAGAATTGTTATGACAAGGGACATGGAGCATTGTGATAACCAGGGAATGGAGCATTGTGTTGACAGGGGTCATGGAGCATTATTATGACAAGGGCCATGGTGCATTCTGATATAAGATATCACTTATGAAGGGAATGTAAACCTGGCTACATATGAACTGAATTAGGAAAGAGAACAGAGTCTCAGATTTAGAAAACACTCTTATGCTTGCTTAAGGGGGAAGGAGAGGTGGGGAGACTCACAAAACCAGAGTTTGATATTAACACAGGTACCGTTCCATAATCCAAATACAGAAGAGACAAGCCCGACTCCTTCCTCAGTGAATGGGACTCAACACCCCTATTCCCCACAGAGAAATATATCTGACTAGTAAGGATCTTAAAACCTATGTATTGATATGTATCCATAAGGGAACCAAGTGTGTCTAGAATGACATAAACACGGCAGTGAGAATCAGCTCAAACCCACTATAAAAAGGAATTTCAAAACAAAACAAAGAAACAGTGAAATTCTTACACAACACCTTCAGGGGTTCTGATGAAACTTGGAATGACCCTATCTACAACGACAGCTGGATGTGGCATAAGGCTGTTCACCTGGGACTGAGAGGATTGGTGAGATTGGGTGAGAAAATGCAGACGCTTTAAAGCAATAATGCCTGCCACTGATTCCATGGTTCCCAACTCTCCAGGTAGAAGGGAATATCACTACAGTTATAACATGTATGGGAAACCTAGAGAATGGACACCCTCTGATGGTGAAAGGTTTCTAAAACTCTACTAATTTTTTTCCCTCCATGTGCTGCAGCTTGACATTCCAACTGCTTTAATATCAATCTCCCAACTTGGAGAGTCAGCCCCTATAACCTCCTGGTTCGCACAGTTGGCACATTGTGCAGAGGATATAAGGGAAGAGGGAGAACCAATGAGAGAGTAGCTGTAGGCATTTGGACGGCCACATGTCACTCTAATTTCCCGTCACGAAGAAGAATTAACCAAACTCTCAGCCTGCCCCACCCCCATAACTAGTATAGGTCCTGGAGCAAAATTGTGGGTTTGCGGTCAGCTCACAAAAACACAAGTTGAAAAATGGAGCTCAGGGGCACAGCAATTCACTAACTTGCAGAGTTATACAGGACTACTCTCTTCCAAAAATCTGTTGAGGAAAAGCCATGAGGCGGACTTGAAAATGAGGGAGATCTGCACGAAACAGATTTCCAGAAGTACATTGGAGTCGCCTTTAAACAGAGGAAAAGCATCACAAAATCGACAATTATGGAATTGTCCATAAAGGGTGCATGCCTTTTCTCCTGAATATATTCAGGAGAAAACGCATACACCCATTTTGGCCAACCAAGCAACCGCACAATGCAAATCTGCACTACAAAGAAGTATCACTTCCCACCGGTCAAAAGGGACATTCACAAAATGTGTAAAAACCAGAAAGGCAAGACAGGCCCTTGAGAACAGGGAGCCTTGTTATGCTGATGGGCGGGATGTAAATTGTCAACTGCCTCTCTGGAGGAATGCATTGTGTGGCCTAAAAGAAGTAAACAACAGAGCTACAGAGCCAAGGGCACTTCCAGTCTAGGGAATATACCTTGGGAAAACTGAAAATCAGTAAGAAAGAGCCACCTCAAAATTTAGGGCTGCACTGCTTACAAGAACCTCAACTTGGGTACACATTAAATATCCCAGGAAATATAAAAATGGTTCAAAATATTGTGGTACTTACGTACGATGGAATATCCCTCAACAATGAAATAAAAGTCATAAGACCAGTAGCAGCAAAATGAGTGGATTCAGGTACGATGATTCTAAGTGAAATAAGTCACACAGAAAAAGAAACTTATCATAAGATATCACTTATGAATATCCTGTAAACATGGCTACACTTGAACTGAGTTAGGAAAGAGAACAGAGTCTCACATTTAGAAAACACTCTTATGCCTGCTTAAGGGGGAAGGAGAGGTGGGGTGATGCATAAAACCAGAGTTTGATATAAGCACAGGTACCGTTCCAAAAACCAACTATGGAATAGACAAGACCTACACCTTCCTCAGTGAAAGGGACTCAAAACCCCATATTTCCCGCAGAGGAATATATCTGACTAGTAAGAATCTTAAAACCTATGTATTCATGTGTTTCCATAAGGGAAACAAGTGTGTCTAGACTGGCATAAACATGGCAGCGAGAATCAGCTCAAACCCACTATAAAACGGAATTTCAAAAACAAAACAAAAAAACTGGGAAATTATTTACAATTCCTTCAGGGTCTCTGATGAAACCTGGAATGACTCTATCTACAATGACAGCTGGATGTGGCATAAGGAGGGACACTTAAGACTGAGACGATTGGTGAGATTTGGTGAGCAAATGCAGACCCTTTAAAGCACAAATGCCTGGCACCCATTCCATGGGTCCCAACTCTCCAGGTTGAAGGGAATATTAATACAGCTATAACATGCACGGGAAACCTAGAGAACGGACACATTGTGAATACGAAAGGTTTCTAAAACTCAACGAATAGTCCCTCTCCTGGTGCTCCGGTTTGACTTTCCATCTGATTTACTATCAACCTCCCAACTTGGAGAGACAGCCCCTTTAACCTCCTGGTTCGCACAGGTTGCAAATTTGGCAGAGGATGAAAGGGAAGAGGGAGAACCAATGAGAGAGTAGCTGTTAGGCATTTGGACGGGCACATATCACTGTAATTTCCCGGCAGGAAGAAGAATTAACCAAAGTCTCAGCCCCCCACAGGGAACCAGTATAGGACCTGAACCAAAATTTTGGTCTTGCGGTCAGCTCACCACAAACGAGTTGAAAAATGGAGCTCAGGGGCATAGCGATTCACAAACTGGCCGAGTAATAAAGGACAACTATCGTCCAAAAATCTGTTGAGGGAAGGCAACGAGGCGGACTTGAAAGCGAGGCAGAATAGCAGGAAACAGATTTCAAGAGGTACGTTGGAATCGCCTTTAAAGCACAGGAAGAGGGGCACAACATCGACAATGATGCACTTGGCCAAAAAGGGCGTATGCGTTTTCTCCTGAATATATTCAGGAGAAAACACATACGCCCTTTTTGGCCAAGCAAGCAAGCGGGCAATGCAAATCTGCACTACAAAGAAGTATCACTTCCCACCGGTCAAATGGGACATCCACAAAATGTGTAAAAATCAGAAATGCAAGACAGGCCCTGGAGAACAGGGAGCCTTGTTATGCTGATGGGCGGGATGTAAATTGCCAACTGCCTCTCTGGAGGAGTGCATTGTGTTCCCTAAAACAAGTAAACAACAGAGCTACAGAGCCAAGGGCACTTCCAGTCTAGGGAATATACCTTGGGAAAACTGAAAATCAATTAGACAGAGCCACCCCAAAATTTAGGGCTGTGCTGCATACAAGGACCTCAACTTGGGTACACCTTAAATATCCCAGGAAATATAAAAATGGTTCAAAAAATTGTGGTACTTACGTACGATGGAATATCCCTCAGCCATGAAATCCATGTCATAAGACCAGTAGAAGCAAAATGGGTGGATTCAGGTACGATGATTCTAAGTGAAATAAGTCACACAGAAAAAGAAACTTATCATAAGATATCACTTATGAAGATCCTGTAAACATGGCTACACTGGAACTGAGTTAGGAAAGAGAACACTGTCTTACATTTAGAAAACAATCTTATGCCTGCTTAAGGGGGAAGGAGAGATGGGGTGATGCATAAAACCAGAGTTTGATATAAGCACAGGTACCGTTCCAAAAACCAAATATGGAATAGACAAGACCTACACCTTCCTCAGTGAAAGGGACTCAAAACCCCATATTTCCCGCAGAGGAATATATCTGACTAGTAACAATCTTAAAACCTATGTATTGATGTGTCTCCATAAGGGAATCAAGTGTGTCTAGACAGGCATAAACATGGCAGCGAGAATCAGCTCAAACCCACTATAAAAAGGAATTTCAAAAAGAAAACAAAAAAACTGGGAAATTCTTTACAATTCCTTCAGGGTCTCTGATGAAACCTGGAATGACCTTATCTACAACAACAGCTGGATGTGGCATAAGGCTGGACACTTGGGACTGAGAGGATTGGTGAGATTTGGTGAGCAAATGCAGACCCTTTAATGCAATAATTCATGGCACCCATTCCATGGGTCCCAACTCTCCAGGTTGAAGGGAATATTACTACAGTTATAACATGTACGGGAAACCTAGAGAACCGACACACTGTGAATACAAAGGTTTCTAAAATACAAAGAATAGTCCCTCTCCTGGTGCTCCGGTTTGACTTTCCATCTGCTTTACTATCAATCTCCCAACTTGGAGATACAAGCCCTTTAACCTCCAGGTACGCACAGGTTTCCAATTTGGCAGAGGATGAAAGGGAAGAGGGAGAACCAATGAGAGATTAGCTGTTTGGCATTTGGACGGGCACATATCACTCTAACTTCCCGTCTGAATGAAGAATTAACCAAACTCTCAGCCACCCACCGGGAACCAGCATAGGTCCTGAACCAAAATGTTGGACTTGCGGTCAGCTCACCAAAAACGAGTTGAAAAATGGAGCTCAGGGACACAGCAATTCACAAACTGGCCGAGTAATAAAGGACAACTATCGTCCAAAAATCTGTTGATGGAAGGCAACGAGGTGGACTTGAAAGCGAGGCAGAATAGCAGGAAACAGATTTCAAGAGGTACGTTGGAATCGCCTTTAAAGCACAGGATGAGGGGCACAACTTCGACAATGATGCACTTGGCCAAAAAGGGCGTATGCATTTTCTCCTGAATATATTCAGGAGAAAACGCATATGCCCTTTTCGGCCAAGCAAGCAAGCGATCAATGCAAATCTGCACTACAAAGAAGTATCACTTCCTACCGGTCAAAAGGGACATCCACAAAATGTGTAAAAACCAGAAAGGCAAGACAGGCCCTGGAGAACAGGGAGCCTTGTTATGCAGATGGGCGGGATGTAAATTGCCAACTGCCTCTCTGGAGGAGTGCATTGTGTTCCCTAAAACAAGTAAACAACAGAGCTACAGAGCCAAGGGCACTTCCAGTCTAGGGAATATACCTTGGGAAAACTGAAAATCAATAAGACAGAGCCACCCCAAAATTTAGGGCTGCACTGCTTACAAGGACCTCAACTTGGGTACACCTTAAATATCCCAGGAAATATAAAAATGGTTCAAAAAATTATGGTACTTACGTACGATGGAATATCCCTCAGCCATGAAATCAATGTCATAAGACCAGTAGCAGCAAAATGGGTGGATTCAGGTACGATGATTCTAAGTGAAATAAGTCACACAGAAAAAGAAACTTATCATAAGATATCACTTATGAAGATCCTGTAAACATGGCTACACTTGAACTGAGTTAGGAAAGAGAACATTGTCTCACATTTAGAGAACACTCTTATGCCTTCTTAAGGGGGAAGGAGAGGTGGGGTGATGCATAAAACCAGACTTTGATATAAGCACAGGTACCGTTCCAAAAACCAACTATGGAATAGACAAGACCTACACCTTCCTCAGTGAAAGGGACTCAAAACCCCATATTTCCCGCAGAGGAATATATCTGACTAGTAAGAATCTTAAAACCTATGTATTGATATGTCTCCGTAAGGGAATCAAGTGTGTCTAGACTGGCATAAACATGGCAGCGAGAATCAGCTCAAACCCACTATAAAAAGGAATTTCAAAAACAAAACAAAAAAACAGGGAAATTCTTTACAATTCCTTCAGGGTCTCTGATGAAACCTGGAATGACCCTATCTACAACGACAGCTGGATGTGGCATAAGGCTGGACACTTGGGACTCAGAGGATTGGTGAGATGGGGTGAGCAAATGCAGACACTTGAAAGCAAAAATGCCTGGCACACATTCCATGGGTCCCAACTCTCTAGGTTGAAGGGAATATTACTATAGCTATAACATGTACAGGAAACCTAGAGAATGGACACACTGTGAATACGAAAGTTTTCTAAAACTCAACGAATAGTCCCTCTCCTGGTGCTCCAGTTTGACTTTCCATCTGCTTTACTATCAACCTCCCAACTTGGAGAGACAGCCCCTTTAACCTCCTGGTTCGCACAGGTTGCCAATTTGGCAGAGGATAAAAGGGAAGTGGGCGAACCAATGAGAGAGTAGCTGTTAGGCATTTGGACGGGCACATATCACTGTAATTTCCCGGCAGGAAGAAGAATTAACCAAAATCTCAGCCCCCCACCGGGAACCAGTATAGGTCCTGAACCAAAATTTTGGACTTGCGGTCAGCTCACCAAAAACGAGTTGAAAAATGGAGCTCAGGGGCACAGCAATTCACAAACTGGCCGAGTAATAAAGGACAACTATCTTCCAAAAATCTGTTGAGGGAAGGCACCGAGGCGGACTTGAAAGCGAGGCAGAATAGCAGGAAACAGATTTCAAGAGGTACGTTGGAATCGCCTTTAAAGCACAGGAAGAGGGGCACAACTTCGACAATGATGCACTTGGCCAAAAAGGGCGTATGCGTTTTCTCCTGAATATATTCAGGAGAAAACGCATACGCCCTTTTTGGCCAAGCAAGCAAGCGGGCAATGCAAATCTGCACTACTAAGAAGTATCACTTCCCACCGGTCAAAAGGGACATTCACAAGATGTGTAAAAACCAGAAAGGCAAGACAGGCCCTGGAGAACAGGGAGCCTTGTTATGCTGATGGGCGGGATGTAAATTGCCAACTGCCTCTCTGTAGGAGTGCATTGTTTTCCCTAAAACAAGAAAACAACAGAGCTACAGAGCCAAGGGCACTTCCAGTCTAGGGAATATACCTTGGGAAACCTGAAAATCAATAAGACAGAGCCACCCCAAAATTTAGGGCTGCACTGCTTACAAGGACCTCAACTTGGGTACACCTTAAATATCCCAGGAAATATAAAAATGGTTCAAAAAATTGTGGTACTTACGTACGATGGAATATCCCTCAGCCATGAAATCAATGTCATAAGACCACTAGCAGCAAAATGGGTGGATTCAGGTACGATGATTCTAAGTGAAATAAATCACACAGAAAAAGAAACTTATCATAAGATATCACTTATGAAGATCCTGTAAACATGGCTACACTTGAACTGAGTTAAGAAACAGAACAGTGTCTCACATTTAGAAAACACTCTTATGCCTGCTTAACGGGGAAGGAGAGGTGGGGTGATGCATAAAACCAGAGTTTGATATAAGCAGAGGGTCCGTTCCAAAAACAAACTATGGAATAGACAAGACCTACACCTTCCTCAGTGAAACGGACTCAAAACCCCATATTTCCCGCAGAGGAATATATCTGACTAGTAAGAATCTTAAAACCTATGTATTGATATGTCTCCATAAGGGAATCAAGTGTGGCTAGACTGGCATAAACATGGCAGCGAGAATCAGCTCAAACCCACTATAAAAAGAATTTCAAAAACAAAACAAAAAAACTGGGAAATTCTTTACAATTCCTTCAGGGTCTCTGATGAAACCTGGAATGACCCTATCTACAACGACAGCTGGATGTGGCATAAGGCTGGACACTTGGGACTGAGAGGATTGGTGAGATTGGGTGAGCAAATGCAGACCCTTTAAAGCAATAATGCATGGCACCCATTCCATGGGTCCCAACTCTCCAGGTTGAAGGGAATATTACTACAGCTATAACATGTACGGGAAACCTAGATAACGGACACACTGTGAATACGAAAGGTTTCTAAAACTCAACGAATAGTCCCTCTCCTGGTGCTCCGGTTTGACTTTCCATCTGCTTTACTATCAACCTCCCAACTTGGAGAGACAGCCCCTTTAACCTCCTGGTTCGCACAGGTTGCCAATTTGGCAGAGGATGAAATGGTAGAGGGAGAACCAATGAGAGAGTGGCTGTTAGGCATTTGGACGGGCACATATCACTGTAATTTCCCGGCAGGAAGAAGAATTAACCAAAGTCTCAGCCCCACACTGGGAACCAGTATAGGTCCTGAACCAAAATTTTGGACTTGCGGTCAGCTCACCAAAAACGAGTTGTAAAATGGAGCTCAGGGGCACAGCAATTCACAAACTGGCCGAGTAATAAAGGACAACTATCGTCTAAAAATCTGTTGAGGGAAGGCAACGAGGCGGACTTGAAAGCGAGGCAGAATAGCAGGAAACAGATTTCAAGAGGTACGTTGGAATCGCCTTTAAAGCACAGGAAGAGAGGCACAACTTCGACAATGATGCACTTGGCCAATAAGGGCGTATGTGTTTTCTCCTGAATATATTCAGGAGAAAACGCATACGCCCTTTTTGGCCAAGCAAGCAAGCGGGCAATGCAAATCTGCACTACAAAGAAGTATCACTTCCCAACGGTCAAAAGGGACATCCACAAAATGTGTAAAAACCAGAAAGGCAAGACAGGCCCTGGAGAACAGGGAGCCTTGTTATGCTGATGGGTGGGATGTAAATTGCCAACTGCCTCTCTGGAGGAGTGCATTGTGTTCCCTAAAACAAGTAAAGAACAGAGCTACAGAGCCAAGGGCACTTCCAGTCTAGGGAATATACCTTGGGAAAACTGAAAATCAATAAGACAGAGCCACCCCAAAATTTAGGGCTGCACTGCTTACAAGGACCTCAACTTGGGTACACATTAAATATCCCAGGAAATATAAAAATGGTTCAAAAAATTGTGGTACTTACATACGATGGAATATCCCTCAGCCATGAAATCAATGTCATAAGACCAGTAGCAGCAAAATGGGTGGATTCAGGTATGATGATTCTAAGTGAAATAAGTCACACAGAAAAAGAAACTTATCATAAGATATCACTTATGAAGATCTTGTAAACATGGCTACACTTGAACTGAGTTAGGAAAGAGAACACTGTCTCACATTTAGAAAACACTCTTATGCCTGCTTAAGGGGGAAGGAGAGGTGGGGTGATGCATAAAACCAGAGTTTGATATAAGCACAGGTACCGTTCCAAAAACCAACTATGGAATAGAAAAGACCTACACCTTCCTCAGTGAAAGGGACTCAAAACCACATATTTCCCGCAGAGGAATATATCTGACTAGTAAGAATCTTAAAACATATGTATTGATATGTCTCCGTAAGGGAATCAAGTGTGTCTAGACTGGCATAAACATGGCAGCGAGAATCAGCTCAAACCCACTATAAAAAGGAATTTCAAAAACAAAACATAAAAACTGGGAAATTCTTTACAATTCCTTCAGGGTCTCTGATGAAACCTGGAATGACCCTATCTACAACGACAGCTGGATGTGGCATAAGGAGGGACACTTGGAACTGAGACGATTGGTGAGATTGGGTGAGCAAATGCAGACCCTTTAAAGCAATAATGCATGGCACCCATTCCATGGGTCCCAACTCTCCAGGTTGAAGGGAATAATACTACAGTTACAACATGTACGGGAAACCTAGAGAACGGACACAATGTGAATACGAAAGGTTTCTAAAACTCAACGAATAGTCCCTCTCCTGGTGCTCCGGTTTGACTTCCCATCCGCTTTACTATCAACCTCCCAACTTGGAGAGACAGCCCCTTTAACCTCCTGGTTCGTACAGGTTTCCAATTTGGCAGAGCATGAAAGGGAAGAGGGGAACCAATGAGAGAGTAGCTGTTAGGCATTTGGACGGGCACATATCACTCTAACTTCCCGGCAGGAAGAAGAATTAACCAAAGTCTCAGCCACCCACCGGGAACGAGCATAGTTCCAGAACCAAAGTTTTGGACTTGCGGTCAGCTCACAAAAAAACGAGTTGAAAAATGGATCTCAGGGGCACAGCAATTCACAAACTGGCCAAGTAATAAAGGACAAGTATCGTCCGAAAATCTGTTGAGGGAAGGAAACGAGGCAGACTTGAAAGCGAGGCAGAATAGCAGGAAACAGATTTCAAGAGGTACGTTGGAATCGCCTTTAAAGCACAGGAAGAGGGGCACAACTTCGACAATGATGCACTTGGCTAAAAAGGGCGTATGCGTTTTCTCCTTAATATATTCAGGAGAAAACGCATACGCCCTTGTTTGCCAAGCAAGCAAGCGGGCAATGCAAATCTGCACTACAAAGAAGTATCACTTCCCACCGGTCAAAAGGGACATCCACAAAACGTGTAAAAACCAGAAAGGCAAGACAGGCCCTGGAGAACAGGGAACCTTGTTGTGCTGATGGGCGGCATGTAAATTGCCAACTGCCTCTCTGGAGGAGTACACTGTGTTCCCTAAAACAAGTAAAGAACAGAGCTACAGAGCCAAGGGCACTTCCTGTCTAGGGAATATACCTTGGGAAAACTAAAAATCAATAAGACAGAGCCACCCCAAAATTTAGGGCTGCACTGCTTACAAGGACCTCAACTTGGGTACACCTTAAATATCCCAGGAAATATAAAAATGGTTCAAAAAACTGTGGTACTTACGTACGATGGAATATCCCTCAGCCATGAAATCAATGCCATAAGACCAGTAGCAGCAAAATGGGTGGATTCAGGTACGATGATTCTAAGTGAAATAAGTCACACAGAAAAAGAAACTTATCATAAGATATCACTTATGAAGATCCTATAAACATTGCTACACTTGAACTGAGTTAGGAAAGAGAACAGTGTCTCACATTTAGAAAACACTCTTATGCCTGCTTAGTGGAAGGAGAGGTGGGGTGATGCATAAAACCAGAGTTTGATATAAGCACAGGTACCGTTCCAAAAACCAACTATGGAATAGACAAGACCTACACCTTCCTCAGTGAAAGGGACTCAAAACCCCATATTTCCCGCAGAGGAACATATCTGACTAGTAAGAATCTTAAAACCTATGTATTGATATGTCTCCGTAAGGGAATCAAGTGTGTCTAGACTGGCATAAACATGGCAGCGAGAATCAGCTCAAACCCACTATAAAAAGGAATTCCAAAAACAAAACAAAAGAACTGGGAAATTCTTTACAATTCCTTCAGGGTCTCTGATGAAACCTGGAATGACCCTATCTACAACGAAAGCTGGATGTGGCATAAGGAGGGACACTTGGGACTGAGAGTATTGGTGAGATTGGGTGAGCAAATGCAGACCCTTTAAAGCAAAAATGCATGGCACCCATTCCATGGGTCCCAACTCTCCAGGTTGAAGGGAATATTACTAGAGTTATAACATGTACGGAAAACCTAGAGAACGGACACACTGTGAATACGAAAGGTTTCTAAAACTCAAAATATAGTCCCTCTCCTGGTGCTCCGGTTTGACTTTCCATCTGCTTTACTATCAACCTCCCAACTTGGAGAGACAGCCCCTTTAACCTCCTGGTTCGCACAGGTTGCCAATTTGGCAGAGGATGAAAGGGAAGAGGGAGAACCAATGAGAGAGTAGCTGTTAGGCATATGGACGGGCACATATCACTGTAATTTCCCGGCAGGAAGAAGAATTAACCAAAGTCTCAGCCACCCACCGGGAACCAGTATAGGTCCTGAACCAAAATTTTGCACTTGCGGTCAGCTCACCAAAAACGAGTTGAAAAATTGAGCTCAGGGGCACAGCAATTCACAAACTGGCCGAGTAATAAAGGACAACTATCGTCCAAAAATCTGTTGAGGGAAAGCAACGAGGCGGACTTGAAAGCGAGGCAGAATAGCAGGAAACAGATTTCAAGAGGTACGTTGGAATCACCTTTAAAGCACAGGAAGAGGGGCACAACTTCGACAATGATGCACTTGGCCAAAAAGGGCGTATGCGTTTTCTCCTGAATATATTCAGGAGAAAACGCATACGCTCTTTTTGGCCAAGCAAGCAAGCGGGCAATGCAAATATGCACTACAAAGAAGTATCACTTCCCACCAGTCGAAAGGGACATCCACAAAATGTGTAAAAACCAGAAAGGCAACACAGGCCCTGTAGAACAGGGAGCCTTGTTATGCTGTTGGGCAGGATGTAAATTGCCAACTGCCTCTCTGTAGGAGTGCATTGTGTTCCCTAAAACAAGTAAAGAACAGAGCTACAGAGCCAAGGGCACTTCCAGTCTAGGGAATATACCTTGGGAAATCTGAAAATCAATAAGACAGAGCCACCCCAAAATTAAGGGCTTCACTGCTTACAGGGACATCAACTTGGGTACACCTTAAATATCCCAGGAAATATAAAAATTGTTCAAAAATTTGTGGCAATTACGTATGATGGAATATCCCTCAGCCATGAAATCAATGTCATAAGACCACTAGCAGCAAAATGGGTGGATTCAGGTAAGATGATTCTAAGTGAAATAAGTCACAGAGAAAAAGAAACTTATCATAAGATATCACTTATGAAGATCCTGTAAATATGGCTACACTTGAACTTAGTTAGGAAAGAGAACAGTGTCTCACATTTAGAAAACACTCTTATGCCTGCTTAAGGCGGAAGGAGAGGTGGGGTGATGCATAAAACCACAGTTTGATATAAGCACAGGTACCGTTCCAAAAACCAACTATGGAATAGACAAGACCTACACTTTCCTCAGTGAAAGGGACCTAAAACCCCATATTTCCCACAGAGGAATATATCTGACTAGTAAGAATCTTAAAACCTATGTATTGATATGCCTCCGTAAGGGAATCAAGTGTGTCTGGACTGGCATAAACATGGCAGCGAGAATCAGCTCAAACCCACTATAAAAAGGAATTTCAAAAACAAAACAAAAAACTGGGAAATTCTTTACAATTCCTTCAGGGTCTCTGATGAAACCTGGAATGACCCTATCTACAACGACAGCTGGATGTGGCATAAGGCTGGACACTTGGGACTGAGAGGATAGGTGAGATTGGGTGAGCAAATGCAGACACTTTAAAGCAATAATGCATGGCACACATTCCATGGGTCCAAACTCTCCAGGTTGAAGGGAATATTACTACAGCTATAACATGTACGGGAAACCTAGAGAACGGACACACTGTGAATACGAAAGGTTTCTAAAACTCAACGAATAGTCCCTCTCCTGGTGCTCCGGTTTGACTTTCCATCTGCTTTACTATCAACCTCCCAACTTGGAGAGACAGCCCCTTTAACCTCCTGGTTCGCACAGGTTGCCAATTTGGCAGAGGATGAAAGGGAAGAGGGAGAACCAATGAGAGAGTAGCTGTTAGGCATTTGGACGGGCACATATCACTGTAATTTCCCGGCACGAAGAAGAATTAACCACAGTCTCAGCCACCCACCGGGAACCAGTATCGGTCCTGAACCAAAATTTTGGACTTGCGGTCAGCTCACCAAAAACGAGTTGAAAAATGGAGCTCAGGGGCACAGCAATTCACAAACTGGCCGAGTAATAAAGGAAAACTATCGTCCAAAAATCTGTTGAGTTAAGGCAACGAGGCGGACTAGAATGCGAGGCAGAATAGCAGGAAACAGATTTCAAGAGGTACGTTGGAATCGCCTTTAAAGCACAGGAAGAGGGGCACAACTTCGACAATGATGCAGTTGGCCAAAAAGGGCGTATGTGTTTTCTCCTGAATATATTCAGGAGAAAACGCATACGCTATTTTGGCCTAGCAAGCAAGGGGACAATGCAAATCTGCACTACAAAGAAGTATCACTTCCCACCGGTCAAAAGGGACATCCACAAAATGTGTAAGAACCAGAGAGGGAAGACAGGCCCTGGAGAACAGGGAGCCTTGTTATGCTGATGCGCGGGATGTAAATTGCCAACTGCCTCTCTGGAGGAGAGCATTGTGTTCCCTAAAGCAAGTCAAGAACAGAGCTACAGAGCTAAGGGCACTTCCAGTCTAGGGAATATACCTGGGAAAAACTGAAAATCAATAAGACACAGCCACCCCAAAATTTAGCGCTGCACTTCTTACAAGGACCTCAACTTGGGTACACCTTAAATATCCCAGGAAATATAAAAAGGGTTCAAAATATTGTGGTACTTCCGTACGATGGAATGTCCCTGAGCCATGAAATCAATGTCATAAAACCAGTAGCAGCAACATGGGTGGATTCAGGTACGATGATTCTAAGTGAAATAAGTCACTCAGAAAAAGAAACTTATCATAAGATATCACTTATGAAGATCCTGTAAACATGGCTACACTTGAACTGAGTTAGGAAATAGAACAGTGTCGCACATTTAGAAAACACTCTTATGCCTGCTTAAGGGGGAAGGAGAGGTGGGGTGATGCATAAAACCAGAGTTTGATATAAGCACAGGTACCGTTCCAAAAACCAACTATGGAATAGACAAGACCTACACCTTTCTCAGTGAAAGGGACTCAAAACCCCATATTTCCCGCAGAGGAATATATCTGACTTGTAAGAATCTTAAAACCTATGTATTGATATGTCTCCGTAAGGGAATCAAGTGTGTCTAGACTGGCATAAACATGGCAGCGAGAATCAGCTCAAACCCACTATAAAAAGGAATTTCAAAAACAAAACAAAAAAACTGGAAAATTCTTTACAATTCCTTCAGGGTCTCTGATGAAACCTGGAATGACCCTATCTACAACGACAGCTGGATGTGGCATAAGGAAGGACACTTGGGACTGAGACGATTTGTGAGATTGGGTGAGAAAATGCAGACCCTTTAAAGCAATAATGCATGGCACCCATTCCATGGGTCCCAACTCTCCAGGATGAAGGGAATATTACTACAGTTAGAACATGTACGGGAAACCTAGAGAACGGACACACTGTGAATACGAAAGGTTTCTAAAACTCAACGAATAGTCCCTCTCCTGGTGCTCCGGTTTGACTTTCCATCCGCTTTACTATCAACCTCCCAACTTGGAGAGATAGCCCCTTTAACCTCCTGGTTCGCACAGGTTTCCAATTTGGCAGAGCATGAAAGGGAAGAGGGTGAACCAATGAGAGAGTAGCTGTTAGGCATTTGGACTGTCACATATCACTCTGACTTCCCGGCAGGAAGAAGAATTAACCAAAGTCTCAGCCACCCACCGGGAACCAGCATAGGTCCTGAACAAATGTTTTGGACTTGCGGTCAGTTCACAAAAAAACGAGTTGAAAAATGGAGCTCAGGGGCACAGCAATTCACAAATTGGCCAAGTAATAAAGGACAAGTATCGTCCAAAAATCTGTTGAGGGAAGGCAACGAGGCGGACTTGAAAGCGAGGCAGAATAGCAGGAAACACATTTCAAGAGGTACGTTGGAATCGCCTTTAAAGCACAGGAAGAGGGGCACAACTTCGACAATGATGCACTGGGCTAAAAAGGGCGTATGCATTTTCTCCTTAATATATTCAGGAGAAAACGCATACGCCCTTGTTGCCTAAGCAAGCAAGCGGGCAATGCAAATCTGCACTACAAAGAAGTATCACTTCCCACTGATCAAAAGGGACATCCACAAAATGTGTAAAAACCAGAAAGGCAAGACAGGCCCTGGAGAACAGGGAACTTGTTGTGCTGATGGGCGGCATGTAAATTGCCAACTGCCTCTCTGGAGGAGTACACTGTGTTCCCTAAAACAAGTAAAGAACAGAGCTACAGAGCCAAGGGCACATCCAGTCTAGGCAATATACCTTGGGAAAACTGAAAATCAATAAGACAGAGCCACCCCAAAATTTAGGGCTGCACTGCTTACAAGGACCTCAACTTGGGTACACCTTAAATATCCCAGGAAATATAAAAGTGGTTCAAAAAATTGTGGTACTTACATACGATGGAATATCCCTCAGCCATGAAATCAATGCCATAAGACCAGTAGCAGCAAAATGGGTGGATTCAGGTACGATGATTCTAAGTGAAATAAGTCACACAGAAAAAGAAACTTATCATAAGATATCACTTATGAAGATCCTGTAAACATTGCTACACTTGAACTGAGATAGGAAAGAGAACAGTGTCTCACATTTAGAAAACACTCTTATGCCTGCTTAAGGGGAAGGAGAGGTGGGGTGATGCATAAAACCAGAGTTTGATATAAGCACAGGTACCGTTCCAAAAACCAACTATGGAATAGACAAGACCTACACCTTCCTCAGTGAAAGGGACTCAAAACCCCATATTTCCCGCAGAGGAATATATCTGACTAGTAAGAATCTTAAAACCTATGTATTGATATGTCTCCGTAAGGGAATCAAGTGTGTCTAGACTGGCATAAACATGGCAGCGAGAATCAGCTCAAACCCACTATAAAAAGGAATTCCAAAAACAAAACAAAAGAACTGGGAAATTATTTACAATTCCTTCAGGGTCTCTGATGAAACCTGGAATGACCCTATCTACAACGACAGCTGGATGTGGCATAAGGCAGGACACTTGGGACTGAGAGGATTGGTGAGATTGGGTGAGCAAATGCAGACCCTTTAAAGCAAAAATGCATGGCACACATTCCATGGGTCCCAACTCTCCAGGTTGAAGGGAATATTACTACAGTTATAATATGTACGGGAAACCAAGAGAACGGACACACTGTGAATACGAAAGGTTTCTAAAACTCAACGAATAGTCCCTCTCCTGGTGCTCCGGTTTGACTTTCCATCTGCTTTACTATCAACCTCCCAACTTGGAGAGACAGCCCCTTTAACCTCCTGGTTCGCACAGGTTGCCAATTTGGCAGAGGATGAAAGGGAAGAGGGAGAACCAATGAGAGAGTAGCTGTTAGGCATTTGGACGGGCACATATCACTGTAATTTCCCGGCAAGAAGAAGAATTAACCAAAGACTCAGCCACCATCCGGGAAACAGTATAGGTCCTGAACCAAAATTTCGGACATGCGGTCAGCTCACCAAAAACGAGTTGAAAAGTGGAGCTCAGGGGCACAGCAATTCACAAACTGGCCGAGTAATAAAGGACAACTATCGTCCAAAAATCTGTTGAGGGATGGCAACGAGGCGGACTTGAAAGCGAGTCAGAATAGCAGGAAACAGATTTCAAGAGGTACGTTGGAATCGCCTTTAAAGCACAGGAAGAGGGGCACAACTTCGACAATGATGCACTTGGCCAAAAAGGGTGTATGTGTTTTCTCCTGAATATATTCAGGAGAAAATGCATACGCCCTTTTTGGCCAAGCAAGCAAGCGGGCAATGCAAATCTGCACTACAAAGAAGTATCACTTCCCACCGGTCAAAAGGGACATCCACAAAATTTTTAAAAACCAGAAAGGCAACACAGGACCTGGAGAACAGGGAACTTGTTGTGCTGATGGGCGGCATGTAAATTGCCAACTGCCTCTCTGGAGGAGAGCATTGTGTTCCCTAAAACAAGTAAACAACAGAGCTACAGAGCCAAGGGCACTTCCAGTCTAGGGAATATACCTTGGGAAAACTGAAAATCAATAAGACAGTTCCACCCCAAAATTTAGGGCTGCACTGCTTACAAGGACCTCAACTTGGGTACACCTTAAATATCCCAGGAAATATAAAAATGGTTCAAAAAATTGTGGTACTTACGTACGATGGAATATCCCTCAGCCATGAAATCAATGTCATAAGACCAGTAGCAGCAAAATGGGTGGATTCAGGTACGATGATTCTAAGTGAAATAAGTCACACAGAAAAAGAAACTTATCATAAGATATCACTTATGAAGATCCTGTAAACATGGCTACACTTGAACTGAGTTAGGAAAGAGAACAGTGTCTCACATTTAGAAAACACTCTTATGCCTGCTTAAGGGGGAAGGAGAGGTGGGGTGATGCATAAAACCAGAGTTTGATATAAGCACAGGTACCGTTCCAAAAACCAACTATGGAATAGACAAGACCTACACCTTCCTCAGTGAAAGGGACTCAAAACCCCATATTTCCTGCAGAGGAATATATCTGACTAGTAAGAATCTTAAAACCTATGTAATGATATGTCTCCGTAAGGGAATCAAGTGTGTCTAGACTGGCATAAACATGGCAGCGAGAATCAGCTCAAACCCACTATAAAAAGGAATTTCAAAAACAAAACAAAAAAACAGGGAAATTCTTTACAATTCCTTCAGGGTCTCTGATGAAACCTGGAATGACCATATCTACAATGACAGCTGGATGTGGCATAAGGCTGGACACTTGGGACTGAGAGGATTGGTGAGATTGGGTGAGCAAATGCAGACCCTTTAAAGCAATAATGCATGGCACCCATTCCATGGGTCCCAACTCTCCAGGTTGAAGGGAATATTACTACAGCTATAACATGTACAGGAAACTTAGAGAACGGACACACTGTGAATACGAAAGGTTTCTAAAACTCAACGAATAGTCCCTCTCCTGGTGCTCCGGTTTGACTTTCCATCTGCTTTACTATCAACCTCCCAACTTGGAGAGACAGCCCCTTTAACCTCCTGGTTCGCACAGGTTGCCAATTTTGCAGAGGATAAAAGGGAAGTGGGAGAACCAATGAGAGAGTAGCTGTTAGGCATTTGGACGGGCACATATCACTGTAATTTCCCGGCAGGAAGAAGAATTAACCAAAATCTCAGCCCCCCACCGGGAACCAGTACAGGTCCTGAACCAAAATTTTGGACTTGAGGTCAGCTCACCAAAAACGAGCTGAAATATGGAGCTCAGGGGCACAGCAATTCACAAACTGGCCGAGTAATAAAGGACAACTATCGTCCAAAAATCTGTTGAGGGAAGGCAATGAGGCGGACTTGAAAGCGAGGCAGAATAGCAGGAAACAGATTTCAAGAGGTACGTTGGAATCGCCTTTAAAGCACAGGAAGAGGGGCACAACTTCGACAATGATGCACCTGGCCAAAAAGGGCGTATGAGTTTTCTCCTGAATATATTCAGGAGAAAACGCATACACCCTTTTTGGCCAAGCAAGCAACCGGGCAATGCAAATCTGCACTACAAAGAAGTATCACTTCCCACCGGTCAAAAGGGACATCCACAAAATGTGTAAAAACCAGAAAGGCAAGACAGGCCCTGGAGTACAGGGAGCCTTGTTATGCTGATGGGCGGGATGTAATTTGCCTACTGCCTCTCTGGAGGAGTACATTGTGTTCCCTACAACAAGTAAAGAACAGAGCTACAGAACCAAGGGCACTTCCAGTCTAGGGAATATACCTTGGAAAAACTGAAAATCAATAAGACAGAGCCACCCCAAAATTTAGGGCTGCACTGCTTACAAGGACCTCAACTTGGGTACACCTTAAATATCCCAGGAAATATAAAAATGGTTCAAAAAATTGTGGTACTTACGTACGATGGAATATCCCTCAGCCATGAAATCAATGTCATAAGGCCAGTTGCAGCAAAATGGGTGGATTCAGGTACGGTGATTCTAAGTGAAATAAGTCACACAGAAAAAGAAACTTATCATAAGATATCACTTATGAAGATCCTGTAAACATGGCTACACTTGAACTGAGTTAGGAAAGAGAACAGTGTCTCACATTTAGAAAACACTCTTATGCCTGCTTAAGGGGGAAGGAGAGGTGGGGTGATGCATAAAACCAGAGTTTGATATAAGCACAGGTACCGTTCAAAAAACCAACTATGGAATAGACAAGACCTACACCTTCCTCAGTAAAAGGGACTCAAAACCCCATATTTCCCGCAGAGGAATATATCTGACTAGTAAGAATCTTAAAACCTATGTATTGATATGTCTCCGTAAGGGAATCAAGTGTGTCTAGACTGGCATAAACATGGCAGCGAGAATCAGCTCAAACCCAGTATAAAAAGGAATTTCAAAAACAAAACAAAAAAACTGGGAAATTCTTTACAATTCCTTCAGGGTCTCTGATGAAACCTGGAATGACCCTATCTACAACGACAGCTGGATGTGGCATAAGGCTGGACACTTGGGACTGAGAGGATTGGTGAGATTGGGTGAGCAAATGCAGACCCTTTAAAGCAATAATGCATGGCACCCATTCCATGTGTCCCAACTCTCCAGGTTGAAGGGAATACAACTACAGATATAACATGTATGGGAAACCTAGAGAACGGACACACTGTGAATACGAAAGGTTTCTAAAACTCAACGAATAGTCCCTCTCCTGGTGCTCCGGTTTTACTTTCCATCTGCTTTACTATCAACCTCCCTACTTGGAGAGACAGCCCCTTTAACCTCCTAGTTCGCACAGGTTGCCAATTTGGCAGAGGATGAAAGGGAAGAGGGAGAACCAATGAGAGAGTAGCTGTTAGGCATTTGGACGAGCACATATCACTCTAACTTCCCGGCAGGAAGAAGAATTAACCAAAGTCTCAGCCCCCCACCGGGAACCAGCATAGGTCCTGAACCAATATTTTGGACTTGCTGTCAGCTCACCAAAAACGAGTTGAAAAATGGAGCTCAGGGGCACAGCAATTCAAAAACTGGCCAAGGAATAAAGGAAAACTATCGTCCAAAAATCTGTTGAGGGAAGGCAACGAGGCGGACTTGAAAGCGAGGCAGAATAGCAGGAAACAGATTTCAAGAGGTACGTTGGAATCGCCTTTAAAGCACAGGAAGAGGGGCACAACTTCGACAATGATGCACTTGGCCAAAAAGGGCGTATGCGTTTTCTCCTGAATATATTCAGGAGAAAACGCATACGCCCTTTTTGGCCAAGCAAACAAGCGGGCAATGCAAATCTGCACTACAAAAAAGTATCACTTCCCTCCGGTCAAAAGGGACATCCACAAAATGTGTAAAAACCAGAAAGGCAAGACAGGCCCAGGAGAACAGGGAGCCTTGTTATGCTGATGGGCGGGATGTAAATTGCCAACTGCCTCTCTGGAGGAGTGCATTGTGTTCCCTAAAAGAAGTAAACAACAGAGCTACAGAGACAAGGGCACTTCCAGTCTAGGGAATATACCTTGGGAAAACTGAAAATCAATAAGACAGAGCCACCCCAAAATTTAGGGCTGCACTGCTTACAAGGACCTCAACTTGGGTACACCTTAAATATCCCAGGAAATATAAAAATGGTTCAAAAAATTGCGGTACTTACGTACAATGGAATATCCCTCAGCCATGAAATCAATGTCATAAGACCAGTAGCAGCAAAACGGGTGGATTCAGGTACGATGATTCTAAGTGAAATAAGTCACACAGAAAAAGAAACTTATCATAGGATATCACTTATGAAGATCCTGTAAACATGGCTACACTTGAACTGAGTTAGGAAAGAGAACAGTGTCTCACATTTAGAAAACACTCTTATGCCTGCTTAAGGGGGAAGGAGAGGTGGGGTGATGCATAAAACCAGAGTTTGATATAAGCACTGGTACCGTTCCAAAAACCAACTATGGAATAGACAAGACCTACACCTTCCTCAGTGAAAGGGACTCCAAACCCCATATTTCCCACAGAAGAATATATCTGACTAGTAAGAATCTTAAAACCTATGTATTGATATGTCTCCATAATGGAAGCAAGTGTGTGTAGACTGGCATAAACATGGCAGCGAGAATCAGCTCAAACCCACTATAAAAAGGAATTTCAAAAACAAAACAAAAAAACTGGGAAATTCTTTACAATTCCTTCAGGGTCTCTGATGAAACCTGGAATGACCCTATCTACAATGACAGCTGGATGTGGCATAAGGAGGGACATTTGGCACTGAGACGATTGGTGAGATTGGGTGAGCAAATGCAGACCCTTTGAAAGAATAATACATTGCACCCATTCCATGGGTCCCAACTCTCCAGGTTGAAGGGAATATTACTACAGTTATAATATGTACGGGAAACCTAGAGAACGGACACACTGTGAATACGAAAAGTTTCTAAAACTCAACAAATAGTCCCTCTCCTGGTGCTCCGGTTTTACTTTCCATCTGCTTTACTATCAACCTCCCACCTTGGAGAGACATCCCCTTTAACCTCCTGGTTCGCACAGGTTGCCAATTTGGCAGAGGATGAAAGGGAAGAGGGAGACCAATGTGAGAGTAGCTGTTAGGCATTTGGACGGGCACATATCACTCTAACTTCCCGGCAGGAAGAAGAATTAACCAAAGTCTCAGCCCCCCACCGGGAACCAGCATAGGTCCTGAACCAAAATGTTGGACTTGCGGTCAGCTCTCCAAAAACGAGTTGAAAAATGGAGCTCAGGGGCACAGCAATTCACAAACTGGCCGAGTAATAAAGGACAACTATCGTCCAAAAATCTGTTGAGGGAAGGCAACGAAGCGGACTTGAAAGCGAGGCAGAATAGCAGGAAACAGATTTCAAGAGGTACGTTGGAATCGCCTTTAAAGCACAGGAAGAGGGGCACAACTTCGACAATGATGCACTTGGCCAAAAAGGGCGTATGCGTTTTCTCCTGAATATATTCAGAAGAAAATGCATACGCCCTTTTTGGCCAAGCAAGCAAGCCAGCAATGCAAATCTGCACTACAAAGAAGTATCACTTCCCACCGGTCAAAAGGGACATCCACAAAATGTGTAAAAACCAGAAAGGAAAGACAGGACCTAGAGAACAGGGAGCCTTGTTATGCTGATGGGCGGGATGTAAATTGCCAACTGCCTCTCTGGAGGAGTGCATTGTGTTCCCTAAAAGAAGTAAACAACACAGCTACAGAGCCAAGGGCACTTCCAGTCTAAGGAATATACCTTGGGAAAACTGAAAATCAATAAGACAGAGCCACCCCAAAATTTAGGGCTGCACTGCTTACAAGGACCTCAACTTGGGTACACCTTAAATATCCCAGGAAATATAAAAATGGTTCAAAAAATTGTGGTACTTACGTACGATGGAATATCCCTCAGCCATGAAATCAATGTCATAAGACCAGTAGCAGCAAAATGTGTGGATTCAGGTACGATGATTCTAAGTGAAATAAGTCACACAGAAAAAGAAACTTATCATAGGATATCACGTATGAAGATCCTGTAAACATGGCTACACTTGAACTGAGTTAGGAAAGAGAACAGTGTCTCACATTTAGAAAACACTCTTATGCCTGCTTAAGGGGGAAGGAGAGGTGGGGTGATACATAAAACCAGAGTTTGATATAAGCACAGGTACCGTTCCAAAAACCAACTATGGAATAGACAAGACCTACACCTTCCTCAGTGAAAGGGACTCCAAACCCCATATCTCCCACAGAGGAATATATCTGACTAGTAAGAATCTTAAAACCTATGTATTGATATGTCTCCGTAACGGAATCAAGTGTGTCTAGACTGGCATAAACATGGCAGCGAGAATCAGCTGAAACCCACTATAAAAAGGAATTTCAAAAAGAAAAAAAAACTGGGAAATTCTTTACAATTCCTTTAGGGTCTCTGATGAAACCTGGAATGACCCTATCTACAATGACAGCTGGATGTGGCATAAAGAGGGACACTTGGGACTGAGGCGAATGGTGAGATTGGGTGAGCAAATGCAGACCCTTTAAAGCAAAAATGCCTGGCCCCCATTCCATGGGTCCCAGCTCTACAGGTTGAAGGGAATATTACTACAGCTATAACATGTACGGGAAACCTAGAGAACGGACACACTGTGAATTACAAAGGTTTCTAAAACTCAACGAATAGTCCTTCTCCTGGTGCTCCGGTTTGACTTTCCATCTGCTTTACTATCAACCTCCCAACTTGGAGAGACAGCCCCTTTAACCTCCTGGTTCGCACAGGTTGCCAATTTGGCAGAGGATGAAAGGGAAGAGGGAGAACCAATGAGAGAGTAGCTGTTAGGCGTTTGGCCGGGCACATATCACTGTAATTTCCCGGCAGGAAGAAGAATTAACCAAAGTCTCAGCCACCCACCGGGAACCAGCATAGGTCCTGAACCAAAATTTTGGACTTGCGGTCAGCTCACCAAAAACTAGTTGAAAAATGGAGCTCAGGGGCCCAGCAATTCACAAACAGGCCGAGTAATAAAGGACAACTATCGTCCAAAAATCTGTTGAGGGAAGGCAACGAGGCAGACTTGAAAGCAAGGCAGAAGAGTAGGAAACAGATTTCAAGAGGTACGTTGGAATCGCCTTTAAAGCACAGGAAGAGGGGCACAACTTCGACAATGATGCACTTCGCCAAAAAGGGCGTATGCGTTTTCTCCTGAATATATTCAGGAGAAAATGCATACACCCTTTTTGGCCAAGCAAGCAAGCGAGCAATGCAAATCTGCACTACAAAGAAGTAACACTTCCCACCGGTCAAAAGGGACATCCACAAAATGTGTAAAAACCAGAAAGGCAAGACAGGCCCTGGAGAACAGGGAGCCTTGTTATGCTGATGGGCGGGATGTAAATTGCCAACTGCCTCTCTGGAGGAGTGCATTGTGTTCCCTAAAAGAAGTAAACAACAGAGCTACAGAGACAAGGGCACTTCCAGTCTAGGGAATATACCTTGGGAAAACTGAAAATCAATAAGACAGAGCCACCCCAAAATTTAGGGCTGCACTGCTTACAAGGACCTCAACTTGGGTACACCTTAAATATCCCAGGAAATATAAAAATGGTTCAAAAAATTGTGGTACTTACGTACGATGGAATATCCCTCAGCCATGAAATCAATGTCATAAGACCAGTAGCAGCAAAATGGGTGGATTCAGGTACGATGATTCTAAGTGAAATAAGTCTCACAGAAATAGAAACTTATAAGATATCACTTATGAAGATCCTGTAAACATGGCTACACTTGAACTGAGTTAGGAAAGAGAACAGTGTCTCACATTGAGAAAACACTCTTATGCCTGCTTAAGGGGGAAGGAGAGGTGGGGTGATGCATAAAACCAGAGTTTGATATAAGCACAGGTACCGTTCCAAAAACCAAATAGAATTGACAAGACCTACACCTTCCTCAGGGAAAGGGACTCAAAACCCCATATTTCCCGCAGAGGAATATATCTGACTAGTAAGAATCTTAAAACCTATGTATTGATATGTCTCCGTAAGGGAATCAAGTGTGTCTAGACAGGCATAAACATGGCAGCGAGAATCAGCTCAAACCCACTATAAAAAGGAATTTCAAATACAAAACAAAAAAACTGGGAAATTCTTTACAATTCCTTCAGGGTCTCTGATGAAACCTGGAATGACCCTATCTACAACGACAGCTGGATGTGGCATAAGGAGGGACACTTGGGACTGAGACGATTGGTGAGATTGGGTGAGCAAATGCAGACCCTTTAAAGCACAAATGCCTGGCACCCATTCCATGGGTCCCAACTCTCCAGGTTGAAGGGAATATTACTACAGCTATAACATGTACGGGAAACCTAGAGAACGGACACACTGTGAATAGAAAAGGTTTCTAAAACTCAACGAAAATCCCTCTCCTGGTGCTACGGTTTGACTTTCCATCTGCTTTACTATCAACCTCCCAACTTGGAGAGACAGCCCCTTTAACCTCCTGGTTCGCACAGGTTGCCAATTAGGCAGAGGATGAAAGGGAAGAGGGAGAACCAATGTGAGAGTAGCTGTTAGGCATTAGGATGGGCCCATATCACTGTAATTTCCCAAAAGGAAGAAGAATTAACCAAAGTCTCAGCCCCCCACCGGGAACCAGCATAGGTCCTGATCCAAAATGTTGGACTTGCGGTCAGCTCTCCAAAAACGAGTTGAAAAATGGAGCTCAGGGGCACAGCAATTCACAAACTGGCCGAGTAATAAAGGACAACTATCGTCCAAAAATCTGTTGAGGGAAGGCAACGAAGCGGACTTGAAAGCGAGGCAGAATAGCAGGAAACAGATTTCAAGAGGTACGTTGGAATCGCCTTTAAAGCACAGGAAGAGGGGCACAACTTCGACAATGATGCACTTGGCCAAAAAGGGTGTATGCGTTTTCTCCTGAATATATTCAGAAGAAAATGCATACGCCCTTTTTGGCCAAGCAAGCAAGCCAGCAATGCAAATCTGCACTAAAAAGAAGTATCACTTCCCACCGGTCAAAAGGGACATCCACAAAATGTGTAAAAACCAGAAAGGAAAGACAGGACCTAGAGAACAGGGAGCCTTGTTATGCTGATGGGCGGGATGTAAATTGCCAACTGCCTCTCTGGAGGAGTGCTTTGTGTTCCCTAAAAGAAGTAAACAACACAGCTACAGAGCCAAGGGCACTTCCAGTCTAGGGAATATACCTTGGGAAAACTGAAAATCAATAAGACAGAGCCACCCCAAAATTTAGGGCTGCACTGCTTACAAGGACCTCTACTTGGGTACACCTTAAATATCCCAGGAAATATAAAAATGGTTCAAAAAATTGTGGTACTTACGTACAATGGAATATCCCTCAGCCATGAAATCAATGTCATAAGACCAGTAGCAGCAAAATGGGTGGATTCAGGTACGATGATTCTTTGTGAAATAAGTCACACAGAAAAAGAAACTTATCATAGGATATCACTTATGAAGATCCTGTAAACATGGCTACACTTGAACTGAGTTAGGAAAGAGAACAGTGTCTCACATTTAGAAAACACTCTTATGCCTGCTTAAGGGGGAAGGAGAGGTGGGGTGATACATAAAACCAGAGTTTGATATAAGCACAGGTACCGTTCCAAAAACCAACTATGGAATAGACAAGACCTACACCTTCCTCAGTGAAAGGGACTCCAAACCCCATATTTCCCGCAGAGGAATATATCTGACTAGTAAGAATCTTAAAACCTATGTATTGATATGTCTCCATAAGGGAAGCAAGTGTGTGTAGACTGGCATAAACATGGCAGCGAGAATCAGCTCAAACCCTGTATAAAAATGAATTTCAAAAACAAAACAAAAAAACAGGGAAATTCTTTACAATTCCTTCAGGGCCTCTGATGAAACCTGGAATGACCCTATCTACAACGACAGCTGGATGTGGCATAAGGCTGGACACTTAGGACTGAGAGGATTGGTGAGATTGGGTGAGCAAATGCAGACCCTTTAAAGCAATAATGCATGGCACCCATTCCATGGGTCCCAACTCTCCAGGTTGAAGGGAATATTACTACAGTTAGAACATGTACGGGAAACATAGAGAACGGACACACTGTGAATACGAAAGGTTTCTAAAACTCAACGAATAGTCCCTCTCCTGGTGCTCCGGTTTGACTTTCCATCTGTTTTACTATCAACCTCCCAACTTGGAGAGACAGCTCCTTTAACCTCCTGGTTCTCACAGGTTGCCAATTTGGCAGAGGATGAAAGGGAAGAGGGAGACCAATGAGAGAGTAGCTGTTAGGCATTTGGACGGGCACATATCTCTCTAATTTCCCGGCAGGAAGAAGTATTAACCAAAGTCTCAGCCCCCCACCGGGAACCAGCATAGGTCCTGAACCAAAATGTTGGACTTGCGGTCAGCTCACTAAAAACGAGTTGAAAAATGGAGCTCAGGGGCACAGCAATTCAAAAACTGGCCGAGTAATAAAGGACAACTATCGTCCAAAAATCTGTTGAGGGAAGGCAACGAGGCGGACTTGAAAGCGAGGCAGAATCGTAGGAAACAGATTTCAAGAGGTACGTTGGAATGGCCTTTAAAGCACAGGAAGAGGGTCACAACTTCGACAATGATGCACTTGGCAAATAAGGGCGTATGAGTTTTCTCCTGAATATATTCAGGATAAAACGCATAGGCCCTTTTTGGCCAAGCAAACAAGCGGGCAATGGAAATCTGCACTACAAAGAAGTATCACTTCCCTCCGGTCAAAATGGACATCCACAAAATGTGTAAAAACCAGAAAGGCAACACAGGCCCTGGAGAACAGGGAGCCTTGTTATGCTGATGGGCGGGATGTAAATTGCCAACTGCCTCTCTGGAGGAGTGCATTGGGTTCCCTAAAAGAAGTAAACAACAGAGCTACAGAGCCAAGGGCACTTCCAGTCTAGGGAATATACCTTTGGAAAACTGAAAATCAATAAGACAGAGCCACCCCAAAATTTAGGGCTGCACTGCTTACAAGGACCTCAACTTGGGTACACCTTAAATATCCCAGGAAATATAAAAATGGTTCAAAAAATTGTGGTACTTACGTACGATGGAATATCCCTCAGCCATGAAATCAATGTCATGAGACCAGTAGCAGCAAAATGGGTGGATTCAGGTACGATGATTCTAAGTGAAATAAGTCACACAGAAAAAGAAACATATCATAAGATATCCCTTATGAAGATCCTGTAACATGGCTACACTTGAACTTAGTTAGGAAAGAGAACAGTGTCTCACATTTAGAAAACACTCTTATACCTGCTTAAGGGGGAAGGAGAGGTGGGGTTATGCATAAAACCAGAGTTTGATATAAGCACAGGTACCGTTCCAAAAACCAACTATGGAATAGGCAAGACCTACACCTTCCTCAGTGAAAGGGACTCAAAACGCCATATTTCCCGCAGAGGAATATATCTGACTAGTAAGAATCATAAAATCTATGTATTGATATGTCTCCGTAAGGGACTCAAGTGTGACTAGACTGGCATATACATGGCAGCGAGAATCAGCTGAAACCCACTATAAAAAGGAATTTCAAAAAGAAAAAAAAACTGGGAAATTCTTTACAATTCCTTTAGGGTCTCTGATGAAAACTGGAATGACCGTATGTACAATGACAGCTGGATGTGGCATAAGGAGGGACACTTGGGACTGAGACGACTGGTGAGATTGGGTGAGCAAATGCAGACCCTTTAAAGCACAAATGCATGGCACCCATTCCATGGGTCCCAGCTCTACAGGTTGAAGGGAATATTACTACAGCTATAACATGTACGGGAAACCGAGAGAACGGACACACTGTGAATTACAAAGGTTTCTAAAACTCAACGAATAGTCCTTCTCCTGGTGCTCTGGTTTGACTTTCCATCTGCTTTACTATCAACCTCCCAACTTGGAGAGACAGCCCCTTTAACCTCCTGGTTCGCACAGGTTGCCAATTTGGCAGAGGATGAAAGGGAAGAGGGAGAACCAATGAGAGAGTAGCTGTTAGGCATTTGGGCGGGCACATATCACTGTAATTTCCCGGCACAAAGAAGAATTAACCAAAGTCTCAGCCACCCACCGGGAACCAGTATCGGTCCTGAACCAAAATTTTGGACTTGCGGTCAGCTCACCAAAAACGAGTTGAAAAATGGAGCTCAGGGGCACAGCAATTCACAAACTGGCCGAGTAATAAAGGAAAACTATCGTCCAAAAATCTGTTGAGTTAAGGCAACGAGGCGGACTTGAATGCGAGGCAGAATAGCAGGAAACAGATTTCAAGAGGTACGTTGGAATCGCCTTTAAAGCACAGGAAGAGGGGCACAACTTCGACAATGATGCACTTGGCCAAAAAGGGCGTATGTGTTTTCTCCTGAATATATTCAGGAGAAAACGCATACGCTATTTTGGCCTAGCAAGCAAGCGGACAATGCAAATCTGCACTACAAAGAAGTATCACTTCCCACCGGTCAAAAGGGACATCCACAAAATGTGTAAGAACCAGAAAGGGAAGACAGGCCCTGGAGAACAGGGAGCCTTGTTATGCTGATGGGCGGGATGTAAATTGCCAACTGCCTCTCTGGAGGAGAGCATTGTGTTCCCTAAAGCAAGTCAAGAACAGAGCTACAGAGCCAAGGGCACTTCCAGTCTAGGGAATATACCTGGGAAAAACTGAAAATCAATAAGACACAGCCACCCCAAAATTTAGGGCTGCACTTCTTACAAGGACCTCAACTTGGGTACACCTTAAATATCCCAGGAAATATAAAAAGGGTTCAAAAAATTGTGGTACTTACGTACGATGGAATGTCCCTGAGCCATGAAATAAATGTCATAAGACCAGTAGCAGCAACATGGGTGGATTCAGGTACGATGATTCTAAGTGAAATTAGTCACACAGAAAAAGAAACTTATCATAAGATATCACTTATGAAGATCCAGTAAACATGGCTACACTTGAACTGAGTTAGGAAATAGAACAGTGTCGCACATTTAGAAAACACTCTTATGCCTGCTTAAGGGGGAAGGAGAGGTGGGGTGATGCATAAAACCAGAGTTTGATATAAGCACAGGTACCGTTCCAAAAACCAACTATGGAATATACAAGACCTACACCTTTCTCAATGAAAGGGACTCAAAACCCCATATTTCCTGCAGACGAATATATCTGACTTGTAAGAATCTTAAAACCTATGTATTGATATGTCTCCGTAAGGGAATCAAGTGTGTCTAGACTGGCATAAACATGGCAGCGAGAATCAGCTCAAACCCACTATAAAAAGGAATTTCAAAAACAAAACAAAAAAACTGGAAAATTCTTTACAATTCCTTCAGGGTCTCTGATGAAACCTGGAATGACCCTATCTACAACGACAGCTGGATGTGGCATAAGGAAGGACACTTGGGACTGAGACGATTTGTGAGATTGGGTGAGAAAATGCAGACCCTTTAAAGCAATAATGCATGGCACCCATTCCATGGGTCCCAACTCTCCAGGTTGAAGGGAATATTACTACAGTTATAACATGTACGGGAAACCTAGAGAACGGACACACTGTGAATACGAAAGGTTTCTAAAACTCAATGAATAGTCCCTCTCCTGGTGCTCCGGTTTGACTTTCCATCCGATTTACTATCAACCTCCCAACTTGGAGAGATAGCCCCTTTAACCTCCTGGTTCGCACAGGTTTCCAATATGGCAGAGCATGAAAGGGAAGAGGGGGAACCAATGAGAGAGTAGCTGTTAGGCATTTGGACTGTCACATATCACTCTGACTTCCCGGCAGGAAGAAGAATTAACCAAAGTCTCAGCCACCCACCGGGAACCAGCATAGGTCCTGAACAAATGTTTTGGACTTGCGGTCAGCTCACAAAAAAACGAGTTGAAAAATGGAGCTCAGGGGCACAGCAATTCACAAACTGGCCGAGTAATAAAGGACAACTATCGTCCAAAAATCTGTTGAGGGAAGGCAACGAGGCGGACTTGAAAGCGAGGTAGAATAGCAGGAAACAGATTTCAAGAGGTACGTTGGATTCGACTTTAAAGCACAGGAAGAGGCGCACAACTTCGACAATGATGCACTTGGCCAAAAAGGGCGTATGCGTTTTCTCCTGAATATATTCAGGAGAAAACGCATACGCCCTTTTTGGCCAAGCAAGCAAGCGGGCAATGCAAATCTGCACTACAAAGAAGTATCACTTCCCACCGGTCAAAATGAACATCCACAAAATGTGTAAAAACCTGAAAGGCAAGACAGGCCCTGGAGAACTGGGAGCCTTTTTATGCTGATGGGCGGGATGTAAATTGCCAACTGCCTCTCTGGAGGAGTATATTGTGTTCCCTAAAACAAGTAAAGAACAGAGCTACAAAGCCAAGGGCACTTCCAGTCTAGGGAATATACCTTGGGAAAACTGAAAATCAATAAGACAGAGCCACCCCAAAATTTAGGGCTGCACTGCTTACAAGGAACTCATTTTGGGTACACCTTAAATATCCCAGGAAATATAAAAATGGTTCAAAAAATTGTGGTACTTACGTACGATGGAATATCCCTCAGCCATGAAATCAATGTCATAAGACCAGTAGCAGCAAAATGGGTGGATTCAGGTACGATGATTCTAAGTGAAATAAGTCACACAGAAAAAGAAACTTATCATAAGATATCACTTATGAAGATCCTGTAAACATGGCTACACTTGAACTGAGTTAGGAAAGAGAACAGTGTCTCACATTGAGAAAACACTCTTATGCCTGCTTAAGGGGGAAGGAGAGGTGGGGTGATGCATAAAACCAGAGTTTGATATAAGCACAGGTACCGTTCCAAAAACCAACTATGGAATAGACAAGACCAACACCTTCCACAGTGAAAGGGACTCAAAACCCCATATTTCCTGCAGAGAAATATATCTGACTAGTAAGAATCTTAAAACCTATGTATTGATATGTCTCCATAAGGGAATCAAGTGTGTCTAGACTGGCATAAACATGGCAGTGAGAATCAGCTCAAACCCACTATAAAAAGGTATTTCAAAAACAAAACAAAAAAACTGGGAAATTCTTTACAATTCCTTCAGGGTCTCTGATGAAATCTGGAATGACCCTATCTACAACGACAGCTGGATGTGGCATAAGAAGGGACACTTGGGACTGAGAAGATTGGTGAGATTTGGGGACCAAATGCAGACCCTTTGAAGCACAAGTGCCTGGCACCCATTCCATGGGTCCCAACTCTCTAGGTTGAAGGGAATATAACTACAGCTATAACATGTACGGGAAACCTAGAGAACGGACACACTGTGAATACGAAAGGTTTCTAAAACTCAACGAATAGTCCCTCTCCTGGTGCTCCGGTTTGACATTCCATCTGCTTTACTATCAACCTCCCAACATGGAGAGACAGCCCCTTTAACCTCCTGGTTCACACAGGTTGCCAATTTGGCAGAGGAAGAAAGCGAAGAGGGAGAACCAATGAGAGAGCAGCTGTTAGGCATTTGTACGGGCACATATCACTGTAATTTCCCAGCAGGAAGAAGAATTAACCAAAGTCTCAGCCACCCACCGGGAACCAGTATAGGTCCTGAACCAAAATTTTGCACTTGCGGTCAGCTCACCAAAAACGAGTTGAAAAATGGGGCTCAGGGGCACAGCAATTCACAAACTGGCCGAGTAATAAAGGACAACTATCGTCCAAAAATCTGTTGAGGAAAGGCAACGAGTTGGACTTGAAAGCGAGGCAGAATAGCAGGAAACAGATTTCAAGAGGTATGTTGGAATCGCCTTTAAAGCACAGGAAGAGGGGCACAACTTCGACAATGATGAACTTGGCCAAGAAGGGCGTATGCGTTTTCTCCTGAATATATTCAGGAGAAAACGCATACGCCCTTCTTGGCCAAGCAAGCAAACGGGCAATGCAAATCTTCACTACAAAGAAGTATCACTTCCCACCGGTTAAAAGGGACATCCACAAAATGTGTAAAAACCAGAAAAGCAAGACAGGCCCTGGAGAACAGGGAGCCTTGTTATGCTGATGGGCGGGATGTAAATTGCCAACTGCCTCTCTGGAGGAGTGCATTGTGTTCCCTAAAACAAGTAAACAACAGAGCTACAGATCCAAGGGCACTTCCAGTCTAGGGAAAATACCTTGGGAAAACTGAATATCAATAAGACAGAGCCACCCCAAAATTTAGGGCTGCACTGCTTACAAGGACCTCAACTTGGGTACACCTTAAATATCCCAGGAAATATAAAAATGGTTCAAAAAATTGTGGTACTTACGTATGATGGAATATCCCTCAGCCATGAAATCAATGTCATAAGACCAGTAGCAGCAAAATGGGTGGATTCAGGTACGATGATTCTAAGTGAAATAAGTCACACAGAAAAAGAAACTTATCATAAGATATCATTTATGAAGATCCTGTAAACATGGCTACACTTGAACTGAGTTAGGAAAGAGAACAGTGTCTCACATTTAGAAAACACTCTTATGCCTGCTTAAGGGGGAAGGAGAGGTGGGGTGATGCATAAAACCAGAGTTTGATATAAGCAGAGGTACCGTTCCAAAAACCAACTATGGAATAGACAAGACCTACACCTTCCTCAGTGAAAGGGACTCAAAACCCCATATTTCCCGCAGAGGAATATATCTGACAAGTAAAAATCTTAAAACCTATGTATTGATATGTCTCCGTAAGGGAATCATGTGTGTCTAGACTGGCATAAACATGGCAGCGAGAATCAGCTCAAACCCACTCTAAAAAGGAATTTAAAAACAAAACAAAAAAACTGGGAAATTCTTTACAATTCCTTCAGCATCTCTGATGAAACCTGGAATGACCCTATTTACAATGACAGCTGGATGTGGCATAAGGAGGTACACTTGGGACTGAGACGATTGGTGAGATTGGGTGAGCAAATGCAGACCCTTTAAAGCCCAAATGCCTGGCACCCATTCCATGGGTCCCAACTCTCCAGGGTGAAGGGAATATTACTACAGTTATAACATGTACGGGAAACCTAAAGAACGGACACACAGTGAATACGAAAGGTTTCTAAAACTCAACGAATAGTCCCTCTCCTGGAGCTCCGGTTTGACTTTCCATCTGCTTTACTATCAATCTCCCAACTTGGAGAGACAGCCCCTTTAACCTCCTGGTTCGCACAGGTTTCCAATTTGGCAGAGGATGAAAGGGAAGAGGGAGAACCAATGAGAGAGTAGCTGTTAGGCATTTGGACGGGCACATATCACTCTAACTTCCCGGCAGGAAGAAGAATTAACCAAAGTCTCAGCCCCCCACCGGGAACCAGCATAGGTCCTGAACCAAAATTTTGGACTTGCTGTCAGCTCACAAATAACGAGTTGAAAAATGGAGGTCAGGGGCACAGCAATTCACAAACTGGCCGAGTAATAAAGGACAACTATCGTCCAAAAATCTGTTGAGGGAAGGCAACGAGGCGGACTTGAAAGCGAGGCAGAATAGCAGGAAACAGATTTCAAGAGGTACGTTGGAATCGCCTTTAAAGCACAGGAAGTGGGGCACAACTTCGACAATGATGCACTTGGCCAAAAAGGGCGTATGTGTTTTCTCCTGAATATATTCAGGAGAAAACGCATACGCCCTTTTTGGCCAAGCAAGCAAGCGGGCAATGCAAATCTGCACTACAAAGAAGTATCACTTCCCACCGGTCAAAAGGGACATCCACAAAATGTGTAAAAACCAGAAAGGCAAGACAGGCCCTGGAGAACAGGGAGCCTTGTTATGCTGATGGGCGGGATGTAAATTGCCAACTGCCTCTCTGGAGGAGTGCACTGTGTTCCCTAAAACAAGTAAAGAACAGAGCTACAGAGCCAAGGGCACTTCCAGTCAAGGGAATATAGCTCGGGAGAACTGAAAATCAATAAGACAGAGCCACCCCAAAATTTAGGGCTGCACTGCTTACAAGGACCTCAACTTGGATACACCTTAAGTATCCCAGGAAATATAAAAATGGTTCAAAAAATTGTGTTACTTACGTATGATGGAATATCCCTCAGCCATGAAATCAATGTCATAAGACCAGTAGCAGCAAAATGGGTGGATTCAGGTACGATGATTCTAAGTGAAATAAGTCACACAGAAAAAGAAACTTATCATAAGATATCACTTATGAAGGCCCTATAAACATGGCTACACTTGAACTGAGTTAGGAAAGAGAACAGTGTCTCACATTTAGAAAACACTTTTATGCCTGCTTAGGGGGAAGGAGAGGTGGGGTGATGCATAAAACCAGAGTTTGATATAAGCACAGGTACCGTTCCAAACACCAACTATGGAATAGACAAGACCTACACCTTCCTCAGTGAAAGGGACTCAAAATCCCATATTTCCCGCAGAGGAATATATCTGACTAGTAAGAATCTTAAAACCTATGTATAGATATGTCTCCGTAAGGGAATCAAGTGTGTCTAGACTGGCATAAACATGGCAGCGAGAATCAGCTCAAACCCACTATAAAAAGGAATTTCAAAAACAAAACATAAAAACTGGGAAATTCTTTACAATTCCTTCAGGGTCTCTGATGAAACCTGGAATGACCCTATCTACAACGACAGCTGGATGTGGCATAAGGCTGGACACTTGGGACTCAGAGGATTGGTGAGAGTGGGTGAGCAAATGCAGACCCTTTAAAGCAATAATGCATGGCACCCATTCCATGGGTCCCAACTCTCCAGGTTGAAGGGAATATTACTACAGTTATAACACGTACGGGAAACCTAGAGAACGGACACACTGTGAATACGAAAGGTTTCTAAAACTCAACGAATAGTCCGTCTCCTGGTGCTCCGGTTTGACTTTCCATCTGCTTTACTATCAACCTCCCAACTTGGAGAGACAGCCCCTTTGACCTCCCAGTTCACATAGGTTGCCCATTTGGCAGAGGATGAAAGGGAAGAGAGAGAACCAATGAGAGAGTAGCTGTTAGGCATTTGGACGGGCTCATATCTCTGTAATTTCCCGGCAGGAAGAAGAATTAACCAAAGTCTCAGCCACCCACCGGGAACCAGCATAGGTCCTGAACCAAAATTTTGGACTTGCGGTCAGCTCACAAAAAACGAGTTGAAAAATGGAGCTCAGGGGCACAGCAATTCACAAACTGGCCGAGTAATAAAGGACAACTATCGTCCAAAAATCTGTTGAGTAAAGGCAACGAGGCAGACTTGAAAGAGAGGCAGAATAGCAGGAAACAGATTTCAAGAGGTACGTTGGAATCGCCTTTAAAGCACAGGAAGAGGGGCACAACTTCGACAATGATGCACTTGGCCAAAAAGTGTGTATGCGTTTTCTCCTGAATATATTCAGGAGAAAATGCATACGCTCTTTTTGGCCAAGCAAGCAAGCGGGCAATGCAAATCTGCACTACAAAGAAGTATCACTTCCCACTGGTCAAAAGGGACATCCACAAAATGTGTAAAAACCAGAAAGGCAAGACAGGCCCTGGAGAACAGGGAGCCTTGTTATGCTGATGGGCGGGATGTAAATTGCCAACTGCCTCTCTGGAGGAGTGCACTGTGTTCCCTAAAACAAGTAAAGAACAGAGCTAGAGAGCCAAGGGCACTTCCAGTCTAGGGAATATACCTCGGGAGAACTGAAAATCAATAAGACAGAGCCACCCCAAAATTTAGGGCTGCACTGCTTACAAGGACCTCAACTTGGATACACCTTAAGTATCCCAGGAAATATAAAAATGGTTCAAAAAATTGTGTTACTTACGTACGATGGAATATCCCTCAGCCATGAAATCAATGTCATAAGACCAGTAGCAGCAAAATGGGTGGATTCAGGTACGATGATTCTAAGTGAAATAAGTCACACAGAAAAAGAAACTTATCATAAGATATCACTTATGAAGGCCCTATAAACATGGCTACACTTGAACTGAGTTAGGAAAGAGAACAGTGTCTCACATTTAGAAAACACTCTTATACCTGCTTAAGGGGGAAGGAGAGGTGGGGTGATGCATAAAACCAGAGTTTGATATAAGCACAGGTACCGTTCCAAAAACCAACTATGGAATAGACAAGACCTACACCGTCCTCAGTGAAAGGGACTCAAAATCCCATATTTCCCGCAGAGGAAAATATCTGACTAGTAATAATCTTAAAACCTATGTATTGATATGTCTCCGTAAGGGAATCAAGTGTGTCTAGACTGGCATAAACATGGCAGCGAGAATCAGCTCAAACCCACTATAAAAAGGAATTTCAAAAACAAAACAAAAAAACTGGGAAATTCTTTACAATTCCTTCAGGGTCTCTGATGCAACCTAGAATGACCGTATCTACAACGACAGCTGGATGTGGCATAAGGAGGGACACTTGGGACTGAGACGATTGGTGAGATTGGGTGAGCAAATGCAGACCCTTTAAAGCACAAATGCCTGGCACCCATTCCTTGGGTCCGAACTCTCCAGGTTGAAGGGAATATTACTACAGCTATAACATGTACGGGAAACCTAGAGAACAGACACACTGTGAATACGAAAGGATTCTAAAACTCAACGAGTAATCCCTCTCCTGGTGCTCCGATTTGACTTTCCATCTGCTTTACTATCAATCTCCCAACTTGGAGACACATCCCCTTTAACCTCCTGGTTCACACAGGTTGCCAATTTGGCAGAGGATGAAAGGGAAGAGGGAGAACCAATGAGAGAGTAGCTGTTAGGCATTTGGATGGGCACATATCACTCTAACTTCCCGGCAGGAAGAAGAATTAACCAAAGTCTCAGCCACCCACCGGGAACCAGTATAGGTCCTGAACCAAAATTTTGGACTTGCGGTCAGCTCACCAAAAACGAGTTGAAAAATGGAGCTCAGGGGCACAGCAATTCACAAACTGGCCGAGTAATAAAGGACAACTCTCGTCCAAAAATCTGTTGAGGGAAGGCAACGAGTCGGACTTGAAAGCGAGGCAGAATAGCAGGAAACAGATTTCAAGAGGTACGTTGGAATCGCCTTTAAAGCCCAGGAAGTTGAGCACAACTTCGACAATGATGCATTGGCCAAAAACGGCGTTTGCATTTTCTCCTGAATATATTCAGGAGAAAACGCATACGCCCTTTTTGGCCAATCAAGCAAGCGGGCAATGCAAGTCTGCACTATAAAGAAGTATCACTTCCCACCGGTCAAAAGGGACATCCACAAAATGTGTAAAAACCAGAAAGGCAAGACAGCCCTGGAGAACAGGGAGCCTTGTTATGCTGATGGGCGGGATGTAAATTGCCAACTGCCTCTCTGGAGGAGTGCATTGTGTTCCCTAAAACAAGTAAAGAACAGAGCTACACAGCCAAGGGCACTTCCAGTCTAGGGAATATACCTTGGGAAAACTGAAAATCAATAAGACAGAGCCACCCCAAAATTTAGGGCTGCACTGCTTACGAGGACCTCAAATTTGGTACACATTAAATATCCCAGGAAATATAAAAATGGTTCAAAAAATTGTGGTACTTACGTACGATGGAATATCCCTCAGCCATGAAGTCAATGTCATAAGACCAGTAGCAGCAAAATGGGAGGATTCAGGTACGATGATTCTAAGTGAAATAAGTCACACAGGAAAAGAAACTTATTATAAGATATCACTTATGAAGATCCTGTAAACATGGCTACACTTGAACTGAGTTAGGAAAGAGAACAGTGTGTTACATTTAGAGTAAACTCTTATGCCTGCTTAAGGGGGAAGAAGAGGTGGGGTGATGCATAAAACCAGAGTTTGATATAAGCACAGGTACCGTTCCATAACCAACTATGGAATCGACAAGACCTACACCTTCCTCAGTGAAAGGGACTCAAAACCCCATATTTCCCGCAGAGGAATATATCTGACAAGTAAGAATCTTAAAACCTATGTATTGATATGTCTCCGTAAGGGAATCAAGTGTGTCTAGACTGGCATAAACATGGCAGCGAGAATCAGCTCAAACCCACTATAAAAAGGAATTTCAAAAACAAATCAAAAAAACTGGGAAATTCTTTACAATTCCTTCAGGGTCTCTGATGAAACGTGGAATGACCCTATCTACAATGACAGCTGGATGTGGCATAAGGAGGGACACTTGGGACTGAGACGATAGGTGAGATTGGGTGAGCAAATGCAGACGCTTTAAAGCACAAATGCCTGTCACCCTTTCCATGGGTCCCAACTCTCCAGGTTGAAGGGAATATTACTACAGCTATAACATGTACGGGAAACCTAGAGAACGGACACACTGTGAATACGAAAGGTTTCTAAAGCTCAACGAATTGTCCCTCTCCTGGTGCTCCGGTTCGACTTTCCATCTGATTTACTATAAACCTCCCAACTTGGAGACACAGCCCCTTTAACCTCCTGGTTCACACAGGTTGCCAATTTGGCAGAGGATTAAAGGGAAGAGGGAGAACCAATGAGAGAGTAGCTGTTAGGCATTTGGACGGGCACATATCACTGTAATTTCCCGGCAGGAAGAAGAATTAACCAAAGTCTCAGCCATCCCCCGGGAACCAGTATAGGTCCTGGACCAAAATTTTGGACTTGCGGTCAGCTCACCAAAAACGAGTTGAAAAATGGAGCTCAGGGGCCCAGCAATTCACAAACTGGCCGAGTAATAAAGGACAACTATCGTCCAAAAATCTGTTGAGGGAAGGCAACGAGGCGGACTTGAATGCGAGGCACAATAGCAGGAAACAGATTTCCAGAGGTACGTTGGAATCGCCTTTAAAGCACAGGAAGAGGGTCACACCTTCGACAATGATGCACTTGGCCAAAAAGGGCGTATGCGTTTTCTCCTGAATATATTCAGGAGAAAACGCATACGCCCTTTTTGGCCAAGCAAGCAAGCGGGCAATGCAAATCTGCACTACAAAGAAGTATCACTTCCCACCGGTCAAAAGGGACATCCACAAAATGTGTAAAAACCAGAAAGGCAAGACAGGCCCTGGAGAACAGGGAGCCTTGTTATGCTGATGGGCGGGATGTAAATTGCCAACTGCCTCTCTGGAGGTGTACATTGTGGTCCCTAAAACAAGGAAAGAACAGAGCTACAGAGCCAAGGGCACTTCCAGTCTAGGGAATATACCTTGGGAAAACTGAAAATCAAAAAGACACAGCCACCCCAAAATTTAGGGCTGCACTGCTTACAAGGACCTCAACTTGGGTACACCTTAAATATCCCAGGAAATATAAAAATGGTTCAAAAAATTGTGGTACTTACGTACGATGGAATATCCCTCAGCCATGAAATCAATGTCATAAGACCAGTAGCAGCAAAATGGGTGGATTCAGGTACGATGATTCTAAGTGAAATAAGTCACACAGAAAAAGAAACTTATCATAAGATATCACTTATGAAGATCCTGTAAACATGGCTACACTTGAACTGAGTTAGGAAAGAGAACAGTGTCTCACATTTAGAAAACACTCTTATGCCTGCTTAAGGGGGAAGGAGAGGTGGGGTGATGCATAAAACCAGAGTTTGATATAAGCACAGGTACCGTTCCAAAAACCAACTATGGAATAGACAAGTCCTACACCTTCCTCAGTGAAAGGGACTCAAAACCCCATATTTCCCGCAGAGGAATATATCTGACTAGTAAGAATCTTAAAACCTATGTATTGATATGTCTCCGTAAGGGAATCAAGTGTGTCTAGACTGGCATAAACATGGCAGCGAGAATCAGCTCAAACCCCCTATAAAAAGGAATTTCAAAAACAAAACAAAAAAACTGGGAAATTCTTTACAATTCCTTCAGGGTCTCTGATGAAACCTGGAATGACCATATCTACAACGACAGCTGGATGTGGCATAAGGTTGGACACTTGGGACTGAGAGGATTGGTGAGATTGCGTGAGCAAATGCAGACCCTTTAAAGCACAAATGCATGGCACCCATTCCATGGGTCCCAACTCTCCAGGTTGAAGGGAATATTACTACAGCTATAACATGTACGGGAAACCTAGAGAACGGACACACTGTGAATACGAAAGGTTTCTAAATCTCAACGAATAGTCCCTCTCCTGGTGCTCCGGTTTGACTTTCCATCTGCTTTACTATCAACCTCCCAACTTGGAGAGACAGCCCCTTTAACCTCCTGGTTCGCACAGGTTGCCAATTTGGCAGAGGATGAAAGGGAAGAGGGAGAACCAATGAGAGGGTAGCTGTTAGGCATTAGGACGGGCACATATCACTGTAATTTCCCGGCAGGAAGAAGAATTAACCAAAGTCTCAGCACCCTAACGGGAACCAGCAAAGGTCCTGAACCAAAATGTTGGACTGGCGGTCAGCTCACCAAAAACGAGTAGAAAAATGGAGCTCAGGGGCACAGCAATTCAGAAACTGGCCGAGTAATAAAGGACAACTATCGTCCAAAAATCTGTTGAGGGAAGGCAACGAGGCGGACTTTAAAGTGAGGCAGAATAGCAGGAAACAGATTTCAAGAGGTACGTTGAAATCGCCTTTAAAGCACAGGAAGAGGGGCACAACTTCGACAATGATGCACTTGGCCAAAGAGGGCGTATGCGTTTTCTCCTGAATATATTCAGGAGAAAACGCATACGCCCTTTTTGGCCAAGCAAGCAAGCGGGCAATGCAAATCTGCACTACAAAGACGTATCACTTCCCACCGGTCAAAAGGGACATCCACAAAATGTGTAAAAACCAGAAAGGCAAGACAGGCCCTGCAGAACAGGGAGCCTTGTTATGCTGATGGGAGGGATGTAAATTGCCAACTGCCTCTCTGGAGGCGTACATTGTGTTCCCTAAAACAAGTAAAGAACTGAGCTACAGAGCCAAGGGCACTTCCAGTCTAGGGAATATACCTTGGGAAAACTGAAAATCAATAAGACAGAGCCACCCCAAAATTTAGGTCTGCACTGCTTATAAGGACCTCAACTTGGGTACACCTTAAATATCCCAGGAAATATAAAAATGGTTCAAAAATTGTGGTACTTATGTACGATGGAATATCCCTCAGCCATGAAATCAATGTCATAAGACCAGTAGCAGCAAAATGGGTGGATTCAGGTACGATGATTCTAAGTGAAATAAGTCACACAGAAAAAGAAACTTATCATAAGATATCACTTATGAAGATCCTGAAAACATGGCTACACTTGAACTGAGTTAGGAAAGAGAACAGTGTCTCACATTTAGAAAACACTCTGATGCCTGCTTAAGGGGGATGGAGATGTGGGGTGATGCATAAAACCAGAGTTTGATATAAGCACAAGTACCGTTCCAAAAACCAATAATGGAATAGACAAGACCTACACCTTCCTCAGTGAAAGGGACTCAAAACCCCATATTTCCCACAGAGGAATATATCTGACTAGAAAGAATCTTAAAACCTATGTATTGATATGTCTCCTTAAGGTAATCAAGTGTGTCTAGACTGGCATAAACATGGCAGTGAGAATCAGCTCAAACCCACTATAAAAAGGAATTTCAAAAACAAAACAAAAAAACTGGGAAATTCTTTACAATTACTTCAGGGTCTCTGATGAAACCTGGAAAGACCCTATCTACAATGACAGCTGGATGTGGCATAAGGTGGGACACTTGGGACTGAGACGATTGGTGAGATTGGGTGAGCAAATGCAGACCCTTTAAAGCACAAATGCCTGGCACACATTCCATGGGTCCCAACTCTCCAGGTTGAAGGGAATATTACTACAGCTATAACATGTACGGGAAACCAAGAGAACGGACACACAGTGAATACAAAAGATTTCTAAAACTCAACGAATAGTCCCTCTCCTGGTGCTCTGGTTTGACTTTCCATCTGCTTTACTATCAACCTCCCAACTTGGAGAGACAGCCCCTTTAACCTCCTGGTTCGCACAGGTTGCCAATTTGGCAGAGGATGAAAGGAAAGAGGGAGAACCAATGAGAGAGGAGCTGTTAGGCATTTGGACGGGCACATATCACTGTAATTTCCCGGCAGGAAGAAGAATTAACCAAAGTCTCAGCCACCCACCGGGAACCAGTATAGGTCCTGAACCAAAATTTTGGACTTGGGGTCAGCTCACCAAAAACGAGTTGAAAAATGGAGCTCAGGGGCACAGCAATTCACAAACTGGCTGAGTAATAAAGGACAACTATCGTGCAAAAATCTGTTGAGGGAAGGCAACGAGGCAGACTTGAATGTGAGGCAGAATAGCAGGAAACAGATTTCAAGAGGTACGTTGGAATCGCCTTTAAAGCACAGGAAGAGGGGCACAACTTCGACAATGATGCACTTGGCCAAAAAGGGCGTATGCGTTTTCTCCTGAATATATTCAGGAGAAAACGCATACGCCCTTTTTGGTCAAGCAAGCATGCGGGCAATGCAAATCTGCACTACAAAGAAGTATCACTTCCCACCGGTCAAAAAGGACATCCACAATATGTGTAAAATCCAGAAAGGCAAGACAGGCCCTGGAGAACAGGGAGCCTTGTTATGCTGATGGGCGGCATGTAAATTGCCAACTGCCTCTCTGGAGGAGTGCATTGTTTTCCCTAAAACAAGTAAACAACAGAGCTACAGAGCCAAGGGCACTTCCAGTCTAGGGAATATACCTTGGGAAAACTGAAAATCAATAATACAGAGCCACCCCAATATTTAGGGCTGCACTGCTTACAAGGACCTCAACTTTGGTACACCTTAAATATCCCAGGAAATATAAAAATGGTTCAAAAAATTGTGGTACTTACGTACGATGGAATATCCCTCAGCCATGAAATCAATGTCATAAGACCAGTAGCAGCAAAATGGGTGGATTCAGGTACGATGATTCTAAGTGAAATAAGTCACACAGAAAAAGATACTTATCATAAGATATCACTTATGAAGATCCTGTAAACATGGCTACACTTGAACTGAGTTAGGAAAGGGAACAGTGTCTCACATTTAGAAAAAAACTCTTATGCCTGCTTAAGGGGTAAGGGGAGGTGGGGTGATGCATGAAACCAGAGTTTGATATAAGCACACGTATCGTTCCAAAAACAAACTATGGTATAGACAAGACCTTCACCTTCCTCAGTGAAAGGGACTCAAAACACCATATTTACCGCAGAGGAATATATCTGACTAGTAAGAATCTTAAAACCTATGTATTGATATGTCTCCGTAAGGGAATCAAGTGTGTCTAGACTGGCATAAACATGGCAGTGAGAATCAGCTCAAACCCACTATAAAAAGGAATTTCAAAAACAAAACAAAAAAAAGGGGAAATTCTTTACAATTCCTTCGGGGTCTCTGATGAAACCTGGAACGACCCTATCTACAACGACAGCTGGATGTGGCATAAGGAGGGACACTTGGGATTGAGACGATTGGTGAGATTGGGTGAGAAAACGCAGACCCTTTTAAGCACAAATGCCTGGCACCCATTCCATGGTTCCCAACTCTCCAGGTTGAAGGGAATATTACTACAGGTATAACATGTACGGGAAACCTAGAAAACGGACACACTGTGAATACGAAAGGTTTCTAAAACTCAACGAATAGTCCCTCTCCTGGTGCTCCGGTTTGACTTTACATCTGCTTTACTATCAACTTCCCAACTTGGAGAGACAGCCCCTTTAACCTCCTGGTTCGTACAGGTTTCCAATTTGGCAGGGGATGAAAGGGCAGAGGGAGAACCAATGAGAGAGTAGCTGTTAGACATTTCGAAGGGCACATATCACTGTAATTTCCCGGCAGGAAGAAGAATTAACCAAAGTCTCAGCCACCCCCCGGGAACCAGTATAGGTCCTGAACCAAAATTTTGGACTTGCGGTGAGCTCACCAAAAACGAGTTGAAAAATGGAGCTCAGGGGCACAGCAATTCACAAACTGGCCGAGTAATAAAGGACAACTATCATCCAAAAATCTGTTCAGGAAAGGCAACGAGGCGGACTTGAAAGCGAGGCAGAATAGCAGGAAACAGATTTCAAGAGGTACGTTGGAATCGCCTTTAAAGCACAGGAAGAGGGGCACAACTTCGACAATGATGCACTTGGCCAAAAAGGGCGTATGCGTTTTCTCCTGAATATATTCAGGAGAAAACGCATACGCCCTTTTTGGCCAAGCAAGCAAGCGGGCAATGCAAATCTGCTCTACAAAGAAGTATCACATCCCACCGGTCAAAAGGGACATCCACAAAATGTGTAAAAACCAGAAAGGCAAGACAGGCCCTGGAGCACAGGGAGCCTTGTTATGCTGATGGGCGGGATGTAAATTGCCAACTGCCTCTCTGGAGGAGTGCATTGTGTTCCCTAAAACAAGTAAACAACAGAGCTACAGAGCCAAGGGCACTTCCAGTCTAGGGAATATACCTTGGGAAAACTGAAAATCAATAAGACAGAGCCACTCCAAAATTTAGGGCTGCACTGCTTACAAGGACCTCAACTTGGGTACACCTTAAATATACCAGGAAATATAAAAATGGTTCAAAAAATTGTGGTACTTACGTACGATGGAATATCCGTCAGCCATGAAATCAATGTCATAAGACCAGTAGCAGCAAAATGGGTGGATTCAGGTACGATGATTCTAAGTGAAATAAGTCACACAGAAAAAGAAACTTATCATAAGATATCACTTATGAAGATCCTGTAAACATGGGTACACTTGAAATGAGTTAGGAAAGAGAACAGTGTCTCACATTTAGAAAAAACTCTTATGCCTGCTAAAGGGGGAAGGAGAGGTGGGGTGATGCATAAAACCAGAGTTTGATATAAGCACACGTACCGTTCCAAAAACAAACTATGGAATAGACAAGACCTACACCTTCCTCACTGAAAGGGACTCAAAACACCATATTTCCCGCAGAGGAATATATCTGACTAGTAAGAATCTTAAAACCTATGTATTGATATGTCTCCTTAAGGGAATCAAGTGTGTCTAGACTGGCATAAACATGGCAGTGAGAATCAGCTCAAACCCACTATAAAAAGGAATTTCAAAAACAAAAGAAAAAAACTGGGAAATTCTTTACAATTCCTTCAGGGTCTCTGATGAAACCTGGAATGACCGTAACTACAACGACAGCTGGATGTGTCATAAGGAGGGACACTTGGGACTGAGACGATTGGTGAGATTGGGTGAGCAAATGCAGACCCTTTAAAGCACAAATGCCTGGCACCCATTCCATGGGTCCCAACTCTCCAGGTTGAAGCGAATATTACTACAGCAATAACATGTACGGGAAACCTAGAAAACGGACACACTGTGAATACGAAAGGTTTCTAAAACTCAACGAATAGTCCCTCTCCTGGTGCTCCGGTTTGACTTTACATCTGCTCTACTATCAACCTCCCAAATTGGAGAGACAGCCCCTTTAACCTCCTGGTTCGCACAGGTTGCCAATTTGGCAGAGGATGAAAGGGAAGAGGGAGAACCAATGAGAAAGTAGCTGTTAGGCATTTTGACGGGCACATATCACTGTAACTTCCCGGCAGGAAGAAGAATTAACCAAAGTCTCAGCCACCCACCGGGAACCAGTATAGGTCCTGAACCAAAATTTTGGACTTGCGGTCAGCTCACCAAAAACGAGTTGAAAAATGGAACTCAGGGTCACAGCAATTCACAAACTGGCCAAGTAATAAAGGACAACTATCGTCCAAAAATCTGTTGAGGAAAGGCAACGAGGCGGACTTGAAAGCGAGGCTGAATAGCAGGAAACAGATTTCAAGAGGTACGTTGGAATCGCCTTTAAAGCACAGGAAGAGGGGCACAACTTCGACAATGATGCACTTGGCCAAAAAGGGCGTATGCGTTTTCTCCTGAATATATTCAGGAGAAAACGCATACGCCCTTTTTGGCCAAGCAAGCAAGCGGGCAATGCAAATCTGCACTACAAAGAAGTATCACTTCCCACCAGTCAAAAGGGACATCCAAAAAATGTGTAAAAACCAGAAAGGAAAGACAGGCCCTGGAGAACAGGGAGCCTTTTTATGCTGATGGGCGGGATGTAAATTGCCAACTGCCTCTCTGGAGGAGTGCATTGTGTTCCCTAAAACAAGTAAACAACAGAGCTACAGAGCCAAGGGCACTTCCAGTCTAGGGAATATACCTTGGGAAAACTGAAAATCAATAAGACAGAGCCACCCCATAATTTAGGGCTGCACTGCTTACAAGGACCTCAACTTGGATACACCTTATGTATCCCAGGAAATATAAAAATGGTTCAAAAAATTGTGTTACTTACGTACGATGGAATATCCCTCAGCCATGAAATCAATGTCATAAGACCAGTAGCAGCAAAATGGGTGGATTCAGGTACGATGATTCTAAGTGAAATAAGTCACACAGAAAAAGAAACTTATCATAAGATATCACTTATGAAGATCCTATAAACATGGCTACACTTGAACTGAGATAGGAAAGAGAACACTGTCTCATATTTAGAAAACACTCTTATGCCTGCTTAAGGGGGAAGGAGAGGTGGGGTGATGCATAAAACCAGAGTTTGATATAAGCACAGGTACCGTTCCAAAAACCAACTATGGAATAGACAAGACCTACACATTCCTCACTGAAAGGGACTGAAAACACCTTATTTCCCGCAGAGGAATATATGTGACTAGTAAGTATCTTAAAACCTATGTATTGATATGTCTCCATAAGGGAATCAAGTGTGTCTAGACCGGCATAAACATGGCAGCGGGAATCAGCTCAAACCCACTATAAAAAGGAATTTCAAAAACAAAACAAAAAAACTGGGAAATTCTTTACAATTCCTTCAGGGTCTCTGATGAAACCTGGAATGACCCTATCTACAACGACAGCTGGATGTGGCATAAGGAGGGACACTTGGGACTGAGACGATTGGTGAGATTGGGTGAGCAAATGCAGACCCTTTAAAGCACAAATGCTTGAAACCCATTCCATGGGTCCCAACTCTCCAGGTTGAAGGGAATATTACTACAGCAATAACATGTACGGGAAACCTAGAGAACGGACACACTGTGAATACGAAAGGTTTCTAAAACTCAACGAATAGTCCCTCTCCTGGTGCTCCGGTTTGACTTTACATCTGCTTCACTATCAACTTCCCAACTTGGAGAGACAGCCCCTTTAACCTCCTGGTTCCCACAGGTTTCCAATTTGGCAGAGGATGAAAGGGAAGAGGGAGAACCAATGAGAGAGTAGCTGTTAGGCATTTGGATGGGCACATATCACTGTAATTTCCCAGCAGGAAGAAGAATTAACCAAAGTCTCAGCCACCCACCGGGAACCAGTATAGGTCCTGAAGCAAAATTTTGGACTTGCGGTCTACTCACCAAAAACGAGTTGAAAAATGGAGCTCAGGGGCACAGCAATTCACAAACTGGCTGAGTAATAAAGGACAACTATTGTCCAAAAATCTGTTGAGGGAAGGCACCGAGGCGGACTTGAAAGCGAGGCAGAAAAGCAGGAAACAGATTTAAAGAGGTACGTTGGAATCGCCTTTAAAGCACAGGAAGAGGGGCACAACTTCGACAATGATGCACTTGGCCAAAAAGGGCGTATGCATTTTCTCCTGAATATATTCAGGAGAAAACGCATACGCCCTTTTTGGCCAAGCAAGCAAGCGGGCAATGCAAATCTGCTCTACAAAGATGTATCACTTCCCACTGGTCAAAAGGGACATCCACAAAATGTGTAAAAACCAGAAAGGCAACACAGGCCCTGGAGAACAGGGAGCCTTGTTATGCTGATGGGCGGGATGTAAATTGCCAACTGCCTCTCTGGAGGAGTGCATTGTGTTCCCTAAAACAAGTAAACAACAGAGCTACAGAGCAAAGGGCACTTCCAGTCTAGGGAATATACCTTGGGAAAACTGAAAATCAATAAGACAGAGCCACCCCAAAATTTAGGGCTGCACTGCTTACAAGGACCTCGCTTGGATACACCTTAAGTATCCCAGGAAATATAAAAATTGTTCAAAAAATTGTGGTACTTACGTACGATGGAATATCCCTCAGCCATGAAATCAATGTCATAAGACCAGTAGCAGCAAAATGGGTGGATTCAGGTACGATGATTCTAAGTGAAATAAGTCACACAGAAAAAGAAACTTATCATAAGATATCACTTATGAAGATCCTATAAACATGGCTACACTTGAACTGAGTTAGGAAAGAGAACAGTGTCTCATAATTAGAAAACACTCTTATGCCTGCTTAAGGTGGAAGGAGAGGTGGGGTGATGCATAAAACCAGAGTTTGATATAAGCACAGGTACCGTTCCAAAAACCAACTGTGGAATAGACTAGACCTACACCTACCTCAGTGAAAGGGACTCAAAACACCATATTTCCTGCAGAGGAATATATCTGACTAGTAAGAATATTAAAACCTATGTATTGATATGTCTGCGTAAGGGTATCAAGTGTGTATAGACTGGCATAAACATGGCAGTGAGAATCAGCTCAAACCCACTATAAAAAGGAATTTCAAAAACAAAACAAAAAAACTGGGAAATTCTTTACAATTCCTTCAGGGTCTCTGATGAAACCTGGAATTACCGTATCTACAACGACAGCTGTTTGTGGCATAAGGAGGGACACTTGGGACTGAGACGATTGGTGAAATTGGGTGAGCAAATGCAGACCCTTTAAAGCACAAAAGCCTGGCACCCATTCCAAGGGCCCCAACTCTCCAGGTTGAAGGGAATATTACTACAGCTATAACATGTACGGGAAACCTAGAGAACGGACACACTGTGAATACGAAAGGTTTCTAAAACTCAATGAATAGTCCCTCTCCTGGTGCTCCGGTTTGACTTTACATCTGCTTTACTATCAACCTCCCAAATTGGAGAGACAGCCCCTTTAACCTCCTGGTTCACACAGGTTGCCAATTTGGCAGAGAATGAAAGGGAAGAGGGAGAACCAATGAGAGAGTAGCTGTTAGGCATTTAGACGGGCACATATCACTGTAACTTCCCGGCAGGAAGAAGAATTAACCAAAGTCTCAGCCACCCACCGGGAACCAGTATAGGTCCTGAACCAAAATTTTGGACTTGCGGTCAGCTCACCAAAAACGAGTTGAAAAATGGAGCTCAGAGGCACAGCAATTCACAAACTGGCCGAGTAATAAAGGACAACTATCGTCCAAAAATCTGTTGAGGGAAGGCAACGAGGCGGACTTGAAAGCGAGGCAGAATAGCAGGAAATAGATTTCAAGAGGTACGTTGGAATCGCCTTTAAAGCACAGGAAGAGGGGCACAACTTCGACAATGATGCACTTGGCCAAAAAGGGCGTATGCGTTTTCTCCTGAATACATTCAGGAGAAAACGCATACGCCCTTTTTGGCCAAGCAAGCAAGCGGGCAATGCAAATCTGCACTACAAAGAAGTATCACTTCCCACCGGTCAAAAGGGACATCCACAAAATGTGTAAAAACCAGAAAGGAAAGACAGGCCCTGGAGAACAGGGAGCCTTGTTATGCTGATGGGTGGGATGTAAATTGCCAACTGCCTCTCTGGAGGAGTGCTTTGTGTTCCCTAAAACAAGGAAAGGACAGAGCTACAGAGCCAAGGGCACTTCCAGTCTAGGGAATATACCTTGGGAAAACTGAAAATCAATAAGACAGAGCCACCCCAAAATTTAGGGCTGCACTGCTTACAAGGACCTCAACTTGGGTACACCTTAAATATCCCAGGAAATATAAAAATGGTTCAAAAAATTGTGGTACTTACGTACGATGGAATATCCCTCAGCCATGAAATCAATGTCATAACACCAGTAGCAGCAAAATGGGTGGATTCAGGTTCGGTGATTCTAAGTGAAATAAGTCACACAGAAAAAGAAACTTATCATAAGATATCACTTATGAAGATCCTGTAAACATGGCTACACTTGAACTGAGTTAGGAAAGAGAACAGTGTCTCACATTTAGAAAACACTCTTATGCCTGCTTAAGGGGAAGGAGAGGTGGGGTGATGCATAAAACCAGAGTTTGATATAAGCACACGTACCGTTCCAAAAACCAACTATGGAATAGACAAGACCTACACCTTCCTCACTGAAAGGGACTCAAAACACCATATTTCCTGCAGAGGAATATATCTGACTAGTAAGAATCTTAAAACCTATGAATTGATATGTCTCCGTAAGGGAATCAAGTGTGTCTAGACTGGCATAAACATGGCAGCGAGAATCAGCTCAAACCCACTATAAAAAGGAATTTCAAAAACAAAACAAAAAAACTGGGAAATTCTTTACAATTCCTTCTGGGTCTCTGATGAAACCTGGAATGACCCTATATACAACGCCAGCTGGATGTGTCATAAGAAGGGACACTTGGGACTGAGACGATTGGTGAGATTGGGTGAGCAAATGCAGCCCCTTTAAAGCACAAATGCTTGGCACCCATTCCATGAGTCCCAACTCTCCAGGTTGAAGGGAATATTACTACAGCTATAACATGTACGGGAAACCTAGAGAACGGACACACTGTGAATACGAAAGGTTTCTAAAACTCAACGAATAGTCCCTATCCTGGTGTTCCGGTTTGACTTTCCATCTGCTTTACTATCAACTTCCCAACTTGGAGAGACAGCCCCTTTAACCTCCTGGTTCGACAGGTTTCCAATTTGGCAGAGGATGAAAGGGAAGAGGGAGAACCAATGAGAGAGTAGCTGTTAGGCATTTGGACGGGCACATATCACTGTAATTTCCCGGCAGGAAGAAGAATTAACCAAAGTCTCAGCCACCCACCGGGAACCAGTATAGGTCCTGAACCAAAATTTTGCACTTGCGGTCAGCTCACCAAAAACGAGTTGAAAAATGGAGCTCAGGGGCACAGCAATTCACAAACTGGCCGAGTAATAAAGGACAACTATCGTCCAAAAATCTGTTGAGGAAAGGCAATGAGGCGGACTTGAAAGCGAGGCAGAATAGCAGGAAACAGATTTCAATAGGTACGTTGGAATCGCCTTTAAAGCACAGGGAGAGGGGCACAACTTCGACAATGATGCACTTGGCCAAAAAGGGCGTATGCGTTTTCTCCTGAATATATTCAGGAGAAAACGCATACGCCCTTTTTGGCCAAGCAAGCAAGCGGGCAATGCAAATCTGCTCTACAAAGATGTATCACTTCCCACTGGTCAAAAGGGACATCCACAAAATGTGTAAAAACCAGAAAGGCAAGACAGGCCCTGGAGAACAGGGAGCCTTGTTATGCTGATGGGCGGGATGTAAATTGCCAACTGCCTCTCTGGAGGAGTGCATTGTGTTCCCTAAAACAAGTAAAGAACAGAGCTACAGAGCCAAGGGCACTTCCAGTCTAGGGAATATACCTTGGGAAAACTGAAAATCAATAAGACAGTGCCACCCCAGAATTTAGGGCTGCACTGCTTACAAGGAACTCAACTTGGATACACATTAAGCATCCCAGGAAATATAAAAATGGTTCAAAAAATTGTGGTACTTACGCACGATGGAATATCCCTCAGCCATGAAATCAATATCATAAGACCAGTAGAAGCAAAATGGGTGGATTCAGGTACGATGATTCTAAGTGAAATAAGTCACACAGAAAAAGAAACTTATCATAAGATATCACTGATGAAGATCCTATAAACATGGCTACACTTGAACTGAGTTAGGAAAGAGAACAGTGTCTCACATTTAGAAAACACTCTTATGCCTGCTTAAGGGGGAAGGAGAGGTGGGGTGATGCATAAAACCAGAGTTTGATATAAGCACAGGTACCGTTCCAAAAACCAACTATGGAGTAGACAAGACCTACACCTTCCTGAGTGAAAGGGACTCAAAACCCCATATTTCCCGCAGAGGAATATATCTGATTAGTAAGAATATTAAAACCTATGTATTGATATGTCTCTGAAAGGGAAAAAAGTGTGTCTAGACTGGCATAAACATTGCAGCGAGAATCAGCTCAAACCCACTATAAAAAGGAATTTCAAAAACAAAACAAAAAAACTGGGAAATTCTTTACAATTCCTTCAGGGTCTCTAATGAAACCTGGAATGACCCTATCTACAACGACAGCTGGATGTGGCATAAGGCTGGACACTTGGGACTGAGAGGATTGGTGAGATTGGGTGAGCAAATGTAGACCCTTTAAAGCACAAATGCTTGGCACCCATTCCATGAGTCCCAACTCTCCAGGTTGAAGGGAATATTACTACAGTTATATCATGTACAGGAAACCTAGAGAACGGACACAGTGTGAATACGAAAGTTTTCTAAAACTCAACGAATAGTCCCTCTCCTGCTGCCCCGGTTTGACTTTCCATCTGCTTTACTATCAACCTCCCAACTTGGAGAGACAGCCCCTTTAACCTCCTAGTTCACACAGGTTGCCAATTTGGCAGTGGATGAAAGGGATGAGGGAGATCCAATGAGAGAGTAGCTGTTAGGCATTTGGACGGGCACATATCACTGTAATTTCCCGGCAGGAAGAAGAATTAACCAAAGTCTCAGCCACCCACCGGGAACCAGTATAGGTCCTGAACCAAAATTTTGGACTTGCGGTCAGCTCACCAAAAACGAGTTGAAAAATGGAGCTCAGGGGCCCAGCAATTCACAAACTGGCCGAGTAATAAAGGACAACTATCGTCCAAAAATTTGTTGAGGGAAGGCAACGAGGCGGACTTGAAAGCGAGGCAGAATAGCAGGAAACAGATTTAAAGAGGTACGTTGGAATCGCCTTTAAAGCACAGGAAGAGGGGCACAACTTCGACAATGATGCCCTTGGCCAAAAAGGGCGTATGCGTATTCTCCTGAATATATTCAGGAGAAAACGCATACGCCCTTTTTGGCCAAGCGGGCAATGCAAATCTGCACTACAAAGAAGTATCACTTCCCACCGGTCAAAAGGGACATCCACAAAATGTGTAAAAACCAGAAAGGAAAGACAGGCCCTGGAGAACAGGGAGCCTTGTTATGCTGATGGGCGGGATGTAAATTGCCAACTGCCTCTCTGGAGGAGTGCATTGTGTTCCCTAAAACAAGTAAACAACAGAGCTACAGAGCCAAGGGCACTTCCAGTCTAGGGAATATACCTTGGGAAAACCGAAAATCAATAATACAGAGCCACCCCAATATTTAGGGCTGCACTGTTTACAAGGACCTCAACTTGGGTACACCTTAAATATCCCAGGAAATATAAAAATGGTTCAAAAAATTGTGGTACTTACGTACGATGGAATATCCCTCAGCCATGAAATCAATGTCATAAGACCAGTAGCAGCAAAATGGGTGGATTCAGGTACGATGATTCTAAGTGAAATAAGTCACAGAGAAAAAGAAACTTATCATAAGATATCACTTATGAAGATCCTGTAAACATGGCTACACTTGAACTGAGTTAGGAAAGAGAACAGTGTCTCACATTTAGAAAACACTCTTATGCCTGCTTAAGGGGGAAGGAGAGGTGGGGTGATGCATAAAACCAGAGTTTGATATAAGCACACGTACCGTTCCAAAAACCAACTATGGAATAGACAAGACCTACACCTTCCTCAGTGAAAGGGACTCAAAACACCATATTTCCCGCAGAGGAATATATCTGACTAGTAAGAATCTTAAAACCTATGTATTGATATGTCTCCGTAAGGGAATCAAATGTGTCTAGACAGGCATAAACATGGCAGCGAGAATCAGCTCAAACCCACTATAAAAAGGAATTTCAAAAACAAAACAAGAAAACTGGGAAATTCTTTACAATTCCTTCAGGGTCTCTGATGAAACCTTGAATGACCGTATCTACAACGACAGCTGGATTTGGCATAAGGAGGGACACTTGGGACTGAGACGATTGGTGAGATTGGGTGAGCAAATGCAGACCCTTTAAAGCACAAATGCCTGGCACCCATTCCATGGGTCCCAACACTCCAGGTTGAAGGGAATATTTCTACAGCTATAACATGTACAGGAAACCTAGAGAACGGACACACTGTGAACACGAAAGGTTTCTAAAACTCAACGAATAGTCCCTCTCCTGGTGCTCCGGTTTGACTTTCCATCTGCTTTACTATCAATCTCCCAACTTGGAGAGACAGCCCCTTTTACCTCCTGGTTTGCACAGGTTTCCAATTTGGCAAAGGATGAAAGGGAAGAGGGAGAACTAATGAGAGAGTAGCTGTTAGGCATTTGGACGGGCACATATCACTGTAATTTCCCGGCAGGAAGAAGAATTAACCAAAGTCTCAGCCACCCACCAGGAACCAGTATAGGTCCTGAACCAAAATTTTGGACTTGCGGTCAGCTCACCAAAAACAAGTTGAAAAATGGAGCTCAGGGGCACAGCAATTCACAAACTGGCTGAGTCATAAAGGACAACTATCGTCCAAAAATCTGTTGAGGGAAGGCAACGAGGCGGACATGAAAGCGAGGCCGAATAGCAGGAAACAGATTTCAAGAGGTACGTTGGAATCGCCTTTAAAGCACAGGAAGAGGGGCACAACTTCGACAATGATGCACTTGGCCAAAAAGGGCGTATGCGTTTTCTCCTGAATATATTCAGGAGAAAACGCATACGCCCTTTTTGGCCAAGCAAGCAAGCGGGCAATGCAAAGCTGCACTAAAAAGAAGTATCACTTCCCACCGGTCAAAAGGGACATCCACAAAATGTGTAAAAACCAGAAAGGCAAGACAGGCCCTGGAGAACAGGGAGCCTTGATATGTTGATGGGCGGGATGTAAATTGCCATCTGCCTCTCTGGAGGAGTGCATTGTGTTCCCTAAAACAAGTAAAGAACAGAGCTACAGATCCAAGGGCACTTCCAAACTAGGGAATATACCTTGGGAAACCTGAAAATCAATAAGACAGAGCCACCCCAAAATTTAGGGCTGCACTGCTTACAAGGACCTCAACTTGGATACACCTTAAGTATCCCAGGAAATATAAAAATGGTTCAAAAAATTGTGGTACTTATGTACGATGGAATATCCCTTAGCCATGAAATCAATGTCATAAGACCAGTAGCAGCAACATGGGTGGATTCAGGTACGATGATTCTAAGTGAAATAAGTCACACAGAAAAAGAAACTTATCATAAGATATCACTTATGAAGATCCTGTAAACATGGCTACACTTGAACTGAGTTAGGAAAGAGAACAGTGTCTCACATTTAGAAAACACTCTTATGCCTGCTTAAGGGGGAAGGAGAGGTGGGGTGATGCATAAAACCAGAGTTTGATATAAGCACAGGTACCGTTCCAAAAACCAACTATGGAATAGACAAGACCTACACCTTCCTCAATGAAAGGGACTCAAAACCCATATTTCCCGCAGAGGAATATATCTGACTAGTAAGAATCTTAAAACCTATGTATTGATATGTCTCCGTAAGGGAATCAAGTGTGTCTAGACTGGCATAAACATGGCAGCGAGAATCAGCTCAAACCGACTATAAAAAGGAATATCAAAAACAAAACAAAAAAAATTGGGAAATTCTTTACAATTCCTTCAGGGTCTCTGATGAAACCTGGAATGACCCTATCTACAATGACAGCTGGATGTGGCATAAGGAGGGACACTTGGGACTGAGACGATTGGTGAGATTGGGTGAGCAAATGCAGACCCTTTAAAGCACAATTGCCTGGCACCCATTCCATGGGTCCCAACTCTCCAGGTTGAAGGGAATATTACTACAGCTATAACATGTACGGGAAACCTAGAGAACGGACACACTGTGAATACAAAAGGTTTCTAAAACTCAACGAATAGTCCCTCTCCTGGTGCTCCGGTTTGACTTTCCATCTGCTTTACTATCAATCTCCCAAGTTGGAGAGACAGCCCCTTTAACCTCCTGGTTCGCACAGGTTTCCAATTTGGCAGAGGATGAAAGGGAAGAGGGAGAACCAATGAGAGAGTAGCTGTTAGGCATTTGGACGGGCACCTATCACTCTAACTTCCCGGCAGGAAGAAGAATTAACCAAAGTCTCAGCACCCTAACGGGAGCCAGCATAGGTCCTGAAGCAAAATGTTGGACTTGAGGGCAGCTCACCAAAAACGAGTTGAAAAATGGAGCTCAGGGGCACAGCAATTCACAAACTGGCCGAGTAATAAAGGACAACTATTGTCCAAAAATCTGTTGAGGGAAGGCAATGAGGCGGACTTGAAAGTGAGGCAGAATAGCAGGAAACAGATTTCAAGAGGTACGTTGGAATCGCCTTTAAAGCACAGGAAGAGGGGCACAACTTCGACAATGATGCACTTGGCCAAAAAGGGCGTATGCGTTTTCTCCTGAATATATTCAGGAGAAAACGCATACGCCCTTTTTGGCCAAGCAAGCAAGCGGGCAATGCAAATCTGCACTACAAAGACGTATCACTTCCCACCGGTCAAAAGGGACATCCACAAAATGTGTAAAAACGAGAAAGGCAAGACAGGCCCTGGAGAACAGGGAGCCTTGTTATGCTGATGGGCGGGATGTAAATTGCCAACTGCCTCTCTGGAGGAGTACATTGTGTTCCCTAAAACATGTAAAGAACTGAGCTACAGAGCCAAGGGCACTTCCTGTCTAGGGAATATACCTTGGGAAAACTGAAAATCAATAAGACAGAGCCACCCCAAAATTTAGGTCTGCACTGCTTATAAGGACCTCAACTTGGGTACACCTTAAATATCCCAGGAAATATAAAAATGGTTCAAAAATTGTGGTACTTATGTACGATGGAATATCCCTCAGCCATGAAATCAATGTCATAAGACCAGTAGCAGCAAAATGGGTGGATTCAGGTACGATGATTCTAAGTGAAATAAGTCACACAGAAAAAGAAACTTATCATAAGATATCACTTATGAAGATCCTGTAAACATGGCTACACATGAACTGAGTTAGGAAAGAGAACAGTGTCTCACATTTAGAAAACACTCTGATGCCTGCATAACGGGGATGGAGATGTGGGGTGATGCATAAAACCAGAGTTTGATATAAGCACAGGTACCGTTCCAAAAACCAATAATGGAATAGACAAGATCTACACCTTCCTCAGTGAAAGGGACTCAAAACCCCATATTTCCCGCAGAGGAATATATCTGACTAGTAAGAATCTTAAAACCTATGTATTGATATGTCTCCTTATGGGAATCAAATGTGTCTAGACAGGCATAAACATGGCAGCGAGAATCAGCTCAAACCCACTATAAAAAGGAATTTCAAAAACAAAACAAGAAAACTGGGAAATTCTTTACAATTCCTTCAGGGTCTCTGATGAAACCTGGAATGACCGTATCTACAACGACAGCTGGATGTGGCATAAGGAGGGACACTTGGGACTGAGACGATTTGTGAGATTGGGTGAGCAAATGCAGACCCTTTAAAGCATTAATGCATGGCACCCATTCCATGGGTCCCAACTCTCCAGGTTGAAGGGAATATTACTACAGATATAACATGTACGGGAATCCTAGAGAACGGACACACTGTGAATACGAAAGGTTTCTAAAACTCAACGAATAGTCCCTCTCCTGGTGCTCCGGTTTGACTTTCCATCTGCTTTATTATCAACCTCCCAACTTGGAGAGACAGCCCCTTTAACCTCCTGGTTCGCACAGGTTGCCAATTTGGCAGAGGATGAAAGGGAAGAGGGAGAACCAATGAGAGAGTAGCTGTTAGGCATTTGGACGGGCACATATCACTGTAATTTCCCGGCAGGAAGAAAAATTAACCAAAGTCTCAGCCACCCACCGGGAACCAGTATAGGTCCTGAACCAAAATTTTGGACATGCGGTCAGCTCACCAAAAACGAGTTGAAAAATGGAGCTCAGGGGCACAGCAATTCACAAACTGGCCGAGTAATAAAGGACAACTATCGTCCAAAAATCTGTTGAGGAAAGGCAACGAGGCAGACTTGAAAGTGAGGCAGAATAGCAGGAAACAGATTTCAAGAGGTACGTTGGAATCGCCTTTAAAGCACAGGAAGAGGGGCACAACTTCGACAATGATGCACTTGGCCAAAAAGTGTGTATGCGTTTTCTCCTGAATATATTCAGGAGAAAATGCATACGCCCTTTTTGGCCAAGCAAGCAAGCGGGCAATGCAAATCTGCACTACAAAGAAGTATCACTTCCCACTGGTCAAAAGGGACATCCACAAAATGTGTAAAAACCAGAAAGGCAAGACAGGCCCTGGAGAACAGGGAGCCTTGTTATGCTGATGGGCGGGATGTAAATTGCCAACTGCCTCTCTGGAGGAGTGCACTGTGTTCCCTAAAACAAGTAAAGAACAGAGCTAGAGAGCCAAGGGCACTTCCAGTCTAGGGAATATACCTCGGGAGAACTGAAAATCAATAAGACAGAGCCACCCCAAAATTTAGGGCTGCACTGCTTACAAGGACCTCAACTTGGATACACCTTAAGTATCCCAGGAAATATAAAAATGGTTCAAAAAATTGTGTTACTTACGTACGATGGAATATCCCTCAGCCATGAAATCAATGTCATAAGACCAGTAGCAGCAAAATGGGTGGATTCAGGTACGATGATTCTAAGTGAAATAAGTCACACAGAAAAATAAACTTATCATAAGATATCACTTATGAAGGCCCTATAAACATGGCTACACTTGAACTGAGTTAGGAAAGAGAACAGTGTCTCACATTTAGAAAACACTCTTATACCTGCTTAAGGGGGAAGGAGAGGTGGGGTGATGCATAAAACCAGAGTTTGATATAAGCACAGGTACCGTTCCAAAAACCAACTATGGAATAGACAAGACCTACACCGTCCTCAGTGAAAGGGACTCAAAACCCCATATTTCCCGCAGAGGAAAATATCTGACTAGTAATAATCTTAAAACCTATGTATTGATATTTCTCCGTAAGGGAATCAAGTGTGTCTAGACTGGCATAAACATGGCAGCGAGAATCAGCTCAAACCCACTATAAAAAGGAATTTCAAAAACAAAACAAAAAAACGGGGAAATTCTTTACAATTCCTTCAGGGTCTCTGATGAAGGCTGGAATGACCCTATCTACAACGACAGCTGGATGTGGCATAAGGAGGGACACTTGGGACTGAGACGATTGGTGAGATTGGGTGAGCAAATGCAGACCCTTTAAAGCACAAATGCCTGGCACCCATTCCTTGGGTCCGAACTCTCCAGGTTGAAGGGAATATTACTACAGCTATAACATGTACGGGAAACCTAGAGAACAGACACACTGTGAATACGAAAGGATTCTAAAACTCAACGAATAGTCCCTCTCCTGGTGCTCCGATTTGACTTTCCATCTGCTTTACTATCAATCTCCCAACTTGGAGACACATCCCCTTTAACCTCCTGCTTCACACAGGTTGCCAATTTGGCAGAGGATGAAAGGGAAGAGGGAGAACCAATGAGAGAGTAGCTGTTAGGCATTTGGATGGGCACATATCACTCTAACTTCCCGGCAGGAAGAAGAATTAACCAAAGTCTCAGCCACCCACCGGGAACCAGTATAGGTCCTGAACCAAAATTTTGGACTTGCGATCAGCTCACCAAAAACGAGTTGAAAAATGGAGCTCAGGGGCCCAGCAATTCACAAACTGGCCGAGTAATAAAGGACAACTCTCGTCCAAAAATCTGTTGAGGGAAGGCAACGAGTCGGACTTGAAAGCGAGGCAGAATAGCAGGAAACAGATTTCAAGAGGTACGTTGGAATCGCCTTTAAAGCACAGGAAGTGGAGCACAACTTCGACAATGATGCATTGGCCAAAAACGGCGTTTGCATTTTCTCCTGAATATATTCAGGAGAAAACGCATACGCCCTTTTTGGCCAAGCAAGCAAGCGGGCAATGCAGGTCTGCACTATAAAGAAGTATCACTTCCCACCGGTCAAAAGGGACATCCACAAAATGTGTAAAAACCAGAAAGGCAAGACAGCCCTGGAGAACAGGGAGCCTTGTTATGCTGATGGGCGGGATGTAAATTGCCAACTGCTTCTCTGGAGGAGTGCATTATGTTCCCTAAAACAAGTAAAGAACAGAGCTACAGAGCCAAGGGCACTTCCAGTCTAGGGAATATACCTTGGGAAAACTGAAAATCAATAAGACAGAGCCACCCCAAAATTTAGGGCTGCACTGCTTACGAGGACCTCAACTTTGGTACACATTAAATATCCCAGGAAATATAAAAATGTTTCAAAAAATTGTGGTACTTACGTACAATGGAATATCCCTCAGCCATGAAGTCAATGTCATAAGACCAGTAGCAGCAAAATGGGAGGATTCAGGTACGATGATTCTAAGTGAAATAAGTCACACAAGAAAAGAAACTTATTATAAGATATCACTTATGAAGATCCTGTAAACATGGCTACACTTGAACTGAGTTAGGAATGAGAACAGTGTGTTACATTTAGAGTAAACTCTTATGCCTGCTTAAGGGGGAAGAAGAGGTGGGGTGATGCATAAAACCAGAGTTTGATATAAGCACAGGTACCGTTCCATAACCAACTATGGAATCGACAAGACCTACACCTTCCTCAGTGAAAGGGACTCAAAACCCCATATTTCCCGCAGAGGAATATATCTGACAAGTAAGAATCTTAAAACCTATGTATTGATATGTCTCCGTAAGGGAATCAAGTGTGTCTAGACTGGCATAAACATGGCAGCGAGAATCAGCTCAAACCCACTATAAAAAGGAATTTCAAAAACAAATCAAAAAAACTGGGAAATTCTTTACAATTCCTTCAGGGTCTCTGATGAAACGTGGAATGACCCTATCTACAATGACAGCTGGATGTGGCATAAGGAGGGACACTTGGGACTGAGACGATGGGTGAGATTGGGTGAGCAAATGCAGACGCTTTAAAGCACAAATGCCTGTCACCCTTTCCATGGGTCCCAACTCTCCAGGTTGAAGGGAATATTACTACAGCTCTAACATGTACGGGAAACCTAGAGAACGGACACACTGTGAATATGAAAGGTTTCTAAAGCTCAACGAATTGTCCCTCTCCTGGTGCTCCGGTTCGACTTTCCATCTGATTTACTATAAATCTCCCAACTTGGAGACACAGCCCCTTTAACCTCCTGGTTCACACAGGTTGCCAATTTGGCAGAGGATTAAAGGGAAGAGGGAGAACCAATGAGAGAGTAGCTGTTAGGCATTTGGACGGGCACATATCACTGTAATTTCCCGGCAGGAAGAAGAATTAACCAAAGTCTCAGCCACCCACCGGGAACCAGTATAGGTCCTGGACCAAAATTTTGGACTTGCGGTCAGCTCACCAAAAACGAGTTGAAAAATGGAGCTCAGGGGCCCAGCAATTCACAAACTGGCCCAGTAATAAAGGACAACTATCGTCCAAAAATCTGTTGAGGGAAGGCAACGAGGCGGACGTGAATGCGAGGCACAATAGCAGGAAACAGATTTCCAGAGGTACGTTGGAATCGCCTTTAAAGCACAGGAAGAGGGTCACACCTTCGACAATGATGCACTTGGCCAAAAAGGGCGTATGCGTTTTCTCCTGAATATATTCAGGAGAAAACGCATACGCCCTTTTTGGCCAAGCAAGCAAGCGGGCAATGCAAATCTGCACTACAAAGAAGTATCACTTCCCACCGGTCAAAAGGGACATCCACAAAATGTGTAAAAACCAGAAAGGCAAGACAGGCCCTGGAGAACAGGGAGCCTTGTTATGCTGATGGGCGGGATGTAAATTGCCAACTGCCTCTCTGGAGGTGTACATTGTCGTCCCTAAAACAAGGAAAGAACAGAGCTACAGAGCCAAGGGCACTTCATGTCTAGGGAATATACCTGGGGAAAACTGAAAATCAAAAAGACACAGCCACCCCAAAATTTAGGGCTGCACTGCTTACAAAGACCTCAACTTGGGTACACCTTAAATATCCCAGGAAATATAAAAATGGTTCAAAAAATTGTGGTACTTACGTACGATGGAATATCCCTCAGCCATGAAATCAATGTCATAAGACCAGTAGCAGCAAAATGGGTGGATTCAGGTACGATGATTCTAAGTGAAATAAGTCACACAGAAAAAGAAACTTATCATAAGATATCACTTATGAAGATCCTGTAAACATGGCTACACTTGAACTGAGTTAGGAAAGAGAACAGTGTCTCACATTTAGAAAACACTCTTATGCCTGCTTAAGGGGGAAGGAGAGGTGGGGTGATGCATAAAACCAGAGTTTGATATAAGCACAGGTACCATTCCAAAAACCAACTATGGAATAGACAAGACCTACACCTTCCTCAGTGAAAGGGACTCAAAACCCCATATTTCCCGCAGAGGAATATATCTGACTAGTAAGAATCTTAAAACCTATGTATTGATATGTCTCCGTAAGGGAATCAAGTGTGTCTAGACTGGCATAAATATGGCAGCGAGAATCAGCTCAAAGCCACTATTAAAAGGAATTTCAATAATAAAACAAAAAAAAACTGGGAAATTCTTTACAATTCCTTCAGGGTCTCTGATGAAACCTGGAATGACCCTATCTACAACGACAGCTGGATGTGGCATAAGGCTGGACACTTGGGACTGAGAGGATTGGTGAGATTGGGTGAGCATATGCAGACCCTTTAAAGCAATAATGCATGGCACACATTCCATGGGTCCCAACTCTCCAGGGTGAAGGGAATATTACTACAGATATAACATGTACGGGAATCCTAGAGAACGGACACATTGTGAATACGAAAGGTTTCTAAAACTCAACGAATAGTCCCTCTCCTGGTGCTCCGGTTTGACTTTCCATCTGCTTTACTATCAACCTCCCAAATTGGAGAGACAGCCCCTTTAAACTCCTGGTTCGCACAGGTTGCCAATTTGGCAGAGGATGAAAGGGAAGAGGGAGAACCAATGAGAGAGGAGCTGTTAGGCATTTGGACGCGCACATATCACTGTAATTTCCTGGCAGGAAGAAGAATTAACCAAAGTCTCAGCCCCCCACCGGGAACCAGTATAGGTCCTGAACCGAAATTTTGGACTTGTGGTCAGCTCACCTGAAACGAGTTGAAAAATGGAGCTCAGGGGCACAGCAATTCACAAACTGGCCGAGTAATAAAGGACAACTATCGTCCAAAAATCTGTTGAGGGAAGGCAACGAGGCAGACTTGAAAGCGAGGCAGAATAGCAAGAAACAGATTTCAAGAGGTACGTTGGAATCGCCTTTAAAGCACAGGAAGAGGGGCACAACTTCGACAATGATGCACTTGGCCAAAAAGGGCGTATGCGTTTTCTCCTGAATATATTCAGGAGAAAACGCATACGCCCTTTTTGGCCAAGCAAGCAAGCGGGCAATGCAAATTTGCACTACAAAGAAGTATCACTTCCCACCGGTCAAAAGGGACATCCACAAAATGTGTAAAAACCGGAAAGGCAAGAGAGGCCCTGGAGAACAGGGAGCCTTGTTATGCTGATGGGCGGGATGTAAATTGCCAACTGCCTCTCTGGAGGAGTGCATTGTGTTCCCTAAAACAAGTAAACAACAGAGCTACAGAGCCAAGGGCACTTCCAGTCTAGGGAATATACCTTGGGAAAACTGAAAATCAAAAAGACACAGCCACCCCAAAATTTAGGGCTGCACTGCTTACAAGGACCTCAACTTGGGTACACCTTAAATATCCCAGGAAATATAAAAATGGTTCAAAAAATTGTGGTACTTACGTACGATGGAATATCCCTCAGCCATGAAATCAATGTCATAAGACCAGTAGCAGCAAAATGGGTGGATTCATGTACGATGATTCTAAGTGAAATAAGTCACACAGAAAAAGAAACTTATCATAAGATATCACTTATGAAGATCCTGTAAACATGGCTACACTTGAACTGAGTTAGGAAAGAGATCAGTGTCTCACATTTAGAAAACACTCTTATGCGTGCTTAAGGGGGAAGGAGAGGTGGGGTGATGCATAAAACCAGAGTTTGATATAAGCACAGGTACCATTCCAAAAACCAACTATGGAATAGACAAGACCTACACCTTCCTCAGTGAAAGGGACTCAAAACCCCATATTTGCCGCAGAGGAATATATCTGACTAGTAAGAATCTTAAAACCTATGTATTGATATGTCTCCGTAAGGGAATCAAGTGTGTCTAGACTGGCATAAACATGGCAGCGAGAATCAGCTCAAACCCACTATAAAAAGGAATTTCAAAAATAAAACAAAAAAACTGGGAAATTCTTTACAATTCCTTCAGGGTCTCTGATGAAACCTGAAATGACCCTATCTACAATGACAGCTGGATGTGGCATAAGGCTGGACACTTGGGACTGAGAGAATTGGTGAGATTGGGTGCGCAAATGCAGACCCTTTAAAGCAATAATGCATGGCACACATTCCATGGGTCACAAATCTCCAGGTTGAAGGGAATATTACTACAGTTATAACATGTACGGGAAACCTAGAGAACGGACACACTGTGAATATGAAAGGTTTCTAAAACTCAACGAATAGTCCCACTCCTGGTGCTCCGGTTTGACTTTCCATCTGCTTTACTATCAACCTCCCAACTTGGAGAGACAGCCCCTTTAACCTCGTGGTTCGCACAGGTTGCCAATTTGGCAGAGGTTGAAAGGGAAGAGGGAGAACCAATGAGAGAGTAGCTGTTAGGCATTTGGACGGGCACATATCACTGTAATTTCCCGGCAGGAAGAAGAATTAACCAAAGTCTCAGGCCCCCACCGGGAACCAGTATAGGTCCTGAACCAAAATTTTGGACTTGCGGTCAGCTCCCTAAAACGAGTTGAAAAATGGAGCTCAGGGGCACAGCAATTCACAAACTGGCCGAGTAATAAAGGACAACTATCGTCCAAAAATCTGTTGAGGGAAGGCAACGAGGCGGACTTGAAAGCGAGGCAGAATAGCAGGAAACAGATTTCAAGAGGTACGTTGAAATCGCCTTTAAAGCACAGGAAGAGGGGCACAACTTCGACAATGATGCACTTGGCCAAAAAGGGCGTATGCGTTTTCTCCTGAATATATTCAGCAGAAAACGCATACGCCCTTTTTGGCCAAGCAAGCAAGCGGGCAATGCATATCTGCACTACAAAGAAGTATCACTTCCCACCGGTCAAAAGGGACATCCACAAAATGTGTAAAAACCAGAAAGGCAAGACAGGCCCTGGAGAACAGGGAGCCTTGTTATGCTGATGGGCGGGATGTAAATTGCCAACTGCCTCTCTGGAGGAGTGCATTGTGTTCCCTAAAACAAGTAAACAACAGAGCTACAGAGCCAAGGGCACTTCCAGTCTAGGGAATATACCTTGGGAAAACTGAAAATCAATAAGACACAGCCAACCCAAAATTTAGGGCTGCACTGCTTACAAGGACCTCAACTTGGGTACACCTTAAATATCCCAGGAAATATAAAAATGGTTCAAAAAATTGTGGTACTTACATACGATGGAATATCCCTCAGCCATGAAATCAATGTCATAAGACCAGTAGCAGCAAAATGAGTAGATACAAGTACGATGATTCTAAGTGAAATAAGTGACACAGAAAAAGAAACTTATCATAAGATATCACTTATGAAGATCCTGTAAACATGGCTACACTTGAACTGAGTTAGGAAAGAGAACAGAGTCTCACATTTAGAAAGCACTCTTTGCCTGCTTCAGGGGGAAGGAGACGTGGGGTGATGCATAAAACTGGAGTTTCATATAAGCACAGGTACTGTTCCAAAAACTAACTATGGAATAGACAAGAGCTACACCTTCCTCAGTGAAAGGGACTCAAAACCCCATATTTCCCGCAGAGGAATATATCTGACTAGTAAGAATCTTAAAACCTATTTATTGATATGTCTGCGTAAGGTAATCAAGTGTGTCTAGACTGGCATAAACATGGCAGCGAGAACCAGCTCAAACCCACTATAAAAAGGAATTTAAAAACAGAACAAAAAAAAATGTAAATTCTTCACAATTCCTTCAGGGTCTCCGATGAAACCTGGACTGACCCAATCTACAACGACAGCTGGATGTGGCATAAGGCTGGACACTTGGGACTGAGAGGATTGGTGAGATTCGGTGAGCAAATGCAGACCCTTTAAAACAATAATGAATGGCACGCATTCCATTGTTCCCAACTCTCCATCTTGAAGGGACTATTACTACAGATATAACATGTAAGGGAAAAATAGAGAATGGACAAACTGTGAATATGAAAGGTTTCTAAAACTCAACGAATAGTCCCTCTCCTGGTGCTCCGGTTTGATTTTCCAACTGCTTTTCTATCAATCTCCCTACTTGGAGAAACAGCCCCTTTAACCTCCTGGTTCGCACAGGTTGCCAATTTGGCAGAGGATGAAAGGGAAGAGGGAGAACCAGTGAGAGAGTAGCTCTAAGGCATTTGGACGGCCACATGTCACTCTAATTTCCCAGCAGGAAGAAGAATTTGCCAAAGTCTCAGCCCCCCACCGGGAACCAGTATAGGTCCTGAACCACAATTTTGGACTTTCTGTCAGCTCACAAAAAACAAGTTGAAAAATGGAGCTAAGGGGCACAGCAATTCACAAAGAGGCAGAGTAATAAAGACAACTATTGTCCAAAAATCTGTTGAGGGAAGGCAACGAGGTGGACTTGAAAGCTAGGCAGAATAGCAGGAAACAGATTTCAAGTGGTACGTTGGAATTGACTTTAAAGCACAGGATGAGGGGCACAACTTCAACAATGTTGCACTTGAGCAAAAAGGGCCTATGCGTTTTCTCCTGAATATATTCAGGAGAAAACGCATACGCCCTTTTTGGCCAAGCAATCAAGCGGGAAATGCAAATCTGCACTACAAAGAAGTATCACTTCCGACTGTTCAAAAGGGACATCCACAAAATGTGTAAAATCCAGAAAGGCAAGACCGGCCCTGGAGAACAGGGAGGCTTGTTTTGCTGATGGGCGGGTTGTAAACTGCCAATTGCATCTCTGGAGGAGTGCATTGTGTTCCCTAAAACAAGTAAACAACAGAGCTACAGAGCCAAGGGCACTTCCAGTCTACGGAATATACCTTGGGAAACCTGAAAATCAATAAGACAGAGCCAACCCAAAATTAAGGGTGCACTGCTTACAAGAACCTCAACTTGGGTACACCTTAAATATCCCAGGAAATATAAAAATGGTTCAAAAATTTGTGGTACTTCCGTACGATGGAATATCCCTCAGCCATGCAATCAATGGCATAAGACCAGTAGCAGCAAAATGAGTGGATTGAGGTATGATGCTTCTAAGTGAAATAAGTCACACAGAAAAAGAAACTTATCATAAGATATCACTTATGAAGATCCTGTAAACATGGCTACACTGGAACTCAGTTAAGAAAGAGAACAGATTCTCACCTTTGGAAAACAATCTGATGCCTGCTTAAGGGGGAATGAGAGGTGGGGTGATGCATAAAACCAGAGTTTGATATAAGCACAGGTACCGTTCCAAACACAAACTATGGAATAGACAAGACCTACACCTTCGTCAGTGAAAGGGACCCGAGGCATCTGTGAGTAACCGTGAGCTGAGCCCCAGGCCAGCTGTTGTTGAACTTTTCCCACCCTTCCCAGGTAAAACACCTGAATATGTACAAGGGCTTGAAAGCCTAGAGGAAGGGGTGTGGAGCCACACCAGCAACAGCACGCAGGCCAACTTGGTGCCTGCAGGCCAGCCAGTATGGTCCTGGACCTGGTCGCTCTTCTGGAAGCTTTCCATTGCCCTGCCTGAGATACCCCTCCTGTCCCGGCACCCACTGCTTTTTTCCTTCCTCACCTCTGTCCGGAGAGAAATTCCAGTGGAAGGTATGTGTGCCACATCCTCTTCTTTACAGGTGGAAGCCTGGCAACTCCTGCAGAAAGTCCAGCAGAGACCCACTCACACCGGGCCACCCACAAAGCCGTGGCCCCTCACTCCCTCCCACCAGCACAGCCCCGAGATTGCTGACGGGGCAGAGAATATGGAGTCAGGCACAGCTTCAGGGGCTATTGCTGCCTGCAGCACTGTTTATATTGACCTCAACCCAGGCACACCTGGGGAGGGCCGGCCGGCATGGTCAGGCTACCCAGGTCAGCTAATCCTCAGCCCTCAGGGAATCACATTGTTGAAAATGGACCTCGCTAAGGCAGAATAGAAGCCAAGGAATAAAAGGACACAAAGCCATTTGCAGCACCGTAGGTGTGTCTAGAGGTAATCACGTGACTTGTAGTAAGTCAGAAAGTGAAAGACACATATCATATCATATCTCTTATAGGTGTGACCGAAAAATGGATACCAGGGCAGATATTTCCACGGAGAAGGGCAATCACAGATTCATTCAACAAACTTATGGTTCACCAATGGAAAGGTGTGAGGATTGGTTTCATTATGATATTGGGGTTAACAGACATATACAAACACAGGTGACATATATAATCACCAAAGACCTACAGAATACCAAGAGAAGACTACTCAACATTCTGTCATAAGGTACATGGGAAAAGGATCCCAGGAAGAACAGACATATGTATATGTGTAAAAGAACCACATCTTCCACACCTACAACAAGCCAAACATTGTAATCAAATTTGCTGTAATAAAAAATAAAAAATTAAATTAAAAACACGAACAAGAAGTAGTGAGACAAACTTGAGGGGCTTTCTCCTGGCACATTCCATTCTAAATTCCAATGTAGAACACGACTTCCATTGAGGCTCTGTTGCCCCAGTAACCAGATTTGGTAAGGGAGACCTGCTGCCACCTTGTGGCCGTTTCACACAACAGCAGCTTTTATCCCAGCGCTAATGGTCAGTTGATATTCAAAATCATTGCAGGCCTGTAAATGACACCTGCCCTGAAAACAAATCCTGGGTTCATATATCGACCAAAAAATTCAAAGGACGTCCATATTTCAAAACGACAGTTTCAAAAGGCATATTTTACACACATTAGTGTTCTGCTTCTTTTTCTTTCTTTCTTTTTTTGTTAAAAAAACGGTAATGGCAAAAAGCATCCCTCAGAAGGGGCGAAAATATTTGCAAACGAATCAATGGACAAAAGTTTAATCTCCAATATATATAAAGAGCTCATGCAGCTTAATATTAAAAAAACAAACAACCCAATACAAAAATGGGCAGAAGATCTAAAGAGACGTTTCTTCAAAGAAGACACAGAGATGGCCAAGACGCACATGAAAAGCTGCTCAACATCACTAATTATTAGAGAAATGCAAATCAAAACTACAATGAGGTATCACCTCACACCTGTTACAATTGGCATCATCAGAAAATCTACAAACAACGAATTCTGGGGAGGGTGTGGACAAAAGGATCCCTCTTCCACTAGTGGTGGAAATGTAAATTGATACAGTCACGATGGAGAACAGTATGGAGTTTCCTTAAAAAAACTAGAAATAGAATTACCATATGATCCAGCAATCCCACTTCTGGGCATATACCCAGAGAAAACCATAAATCAAAAAGGCACATTCACCACAATTCTCATTTCAGCACTATTTGCGATAGCCAGGTAATGGAAGCAACCTAAATACCCACAGACAGACGAATGGATAAAGATGTGGTACATATATAAAATGGAATATTACTCAGCCATAAGAAGGAATGAAACTGGGTCATTTGTAGAGACGTCGATGGATCTAGAGACAGTCATACAGAATGAAGTAAGTCAGAAAGAGAAAAACAAATATTGTATATTAATGCATATATGTGGAACCTAGAAAAATGGTACAGATGAACTGGTTTGCAGGGAAGAAATAGAGACAGAGGTAGAGAACAGACGTATGTACACCAAGTGTGGGAAGCCATGGGGTGGTGGTGTTTGGATGAGTTGGGAGATTGGGATTGAGCTGCATACATGTATATGCATAAAATACATAACTAATAATAACCTGCTGTATAAAAAAATAAATAAAATTAAATTTCAAAATTTTAAAAAATAAAATTTAAAAATAAAAGAGGAAAAAGTTCTTCCCTTCACACAGATGAATTTATATGAATGAATTATTTCCATGCTTATATCTATAAATACATAAAAGAGGAATAAAATCTAACTTGAACCAAAAAAGAAAAAAAAAAACTGAACCCAGCAGATAGACAGAGGAAAAACCTATCAGGGCACTTGTTCCAGCGATAAACAATTCTGAAATTGGTCAGAGGTGGGGAATCATCTCCCATAGAGCCAGCAGCCCACTCCTATGCAAGGGGCGTCCTCATTGCAAAGCTGGGGGCAATGCTGAGACATCTGTGAGTAACCGTGAGCTGAGCCCCAGGCCAGCTGCTCTTGAACTTTTCCCACCCTTCCCAGGTAAAACACCTGAATATGTACAAGGGCTTGAAAGCCTAGAGGAAGGGGCGTGGAGCCACACCAGCGACAGCACACAGGACGACTTGGTGCCTGCAGGCCAGTCAGGATGGTCCTGGCCCCAGATGCTCTTCTGGAAGCTTTCCATTTCCCTGCCTGAGATACCCCTCCTGCCACGGCCCCCACTGCTTTTTTACTTCCTCACCTCTGCCTGGGGAGAAATTCCAGCGGCAGGTATCGGTGACACATCCTCTTCTTTAGCAGGTGGCAGCCTGGCAACTCCTGCAGAAAATCCAGCAGAGCCCCACTCACACTGGGCCACCCACAAAACCACGGCCCCTCACTCCCTCCCACCAGCACAGCCCCGGCACTGCCTACGGGGCAGAGAATATGGTGTCAGTCACAGCTACAAGGACTGTCGCTCACTGGAGAGCTGTTTATATTGCCCTCAACTCAGGCACACCTGTGGAGGGCTGGCAGGCAGTTTCAGGCTGCCAAAATCAGCCAATCCTCACCCCTCAGGGGCTCACAGTTGCAGAAAATGAAACTTGCTAAACGGGCCAGGCCCTAGGAACAGGTGTGGGCTCTTGAGAGTCAGGATAGACAAGGGGCTGCAGCTGCGGCTTGTTTTCTTATCATTTTATCTGGTCCATGAGTGGATAACAACTTCAAGAAGACCCTATCCTAATGAGAGGAACCCAGGAGTCGGGGAGAGGAGTGATGGTGGGTGGAGACAGAGGCCTGGTGCCCTGGCTGCAGTGGAAGTGTCTGGAAGACCAGGCAGAAAGAGCCTGCAGAGAGTGATAGCCATGGTCACAGACCTGTCAGAACTGCTGTTTGTTAGTTCAAGTCCTGCTCTGAGGTATTCTGTGTCAGCTGTGAGCGACAGGTGAGCAGGGGGTTCTCTGCAAGTTGGGCTATGTGCACAGTTCCTGTGTGTCCAGCCCTGCTGCGGTTCCTTCCCAGGGGAGCTCCATATCCTGGGAAGGGCCTGAGTAGGAGAGCCCCATGGGCTGCTGGGTAGCTGCAGAGGTGAGCTCCATACCCTGGGAGGGACTTGACCACGAGAGCCCCGTGGGCTGTGGGGTAGGGGTGCAGCCCAGGTGAGCTCCATATCCTGAGATTGGCCTGACCACGAGAGCCCCATGGGCTGCTGGAGACCTGGTAAAGTATATCAGGACAGTCAGTGAAGCCACCGAGGATATACATCCAGTAGCTCCTATTTCCTACTCCCTGCTGGTCATTCTACCTTCCACCAGGCCATGGCATTCTGTATTAGACTTCAATGATGCCTTCTTCTGTATTCCATTCATCTCAGAGTCACAAGAATTTTTGGCTTGTGAGTGGCAGGACACAACATGCAACAAAAGCAATAATGCTGGGCCGTCCTGCCCCAATGGTTCAAAAATCCCCACACCATCATTGGGGAAATGTCCTCTAAAGACCTAAAAGTTCAACCTCTGTAAAAGGGAACCCTCCTTCAATATGCAGATGACATTCTGATCGCCAGGCCTACTAAAGACGCCTCTGAACTACCTAGCCAAGAAAGGATAGAAGGTGTCCAAGAAAAACGCTCAAATATCCCAGGCTAAGGTGACATGCCTGGGCTTCATTCTCACAGATATTCGGAGAAACGCATCCCAGGATAGGGAAGAAGCCATTTGCAGCCTTACGTCTTCTAAAACTAGAAGACAGCTTAGGGGTTCTTGGGGAGGCCAAGGTTTTCTGCATCTGGATCCCTAACTACAGTGTCATAGCTGGGCCTCTACATGAAACACTGACACGAAAAGATGATGATCCTTTTGAATAGAAGCCAGAAGCAGCCTTTCAAGAATGGAAAGAGCAGTCAATACAGACCCTTGCCCAGGAACTCCCTAATTTAGCTAAACCCTTTGACCTTTACATACCCGGTCAAAGGTTAATCGCCCTTGGAGCCTTAGTGCAAAAACTGGGACCACTTGAAATGGAGCAACACAAGAATGCCCTTCAGGTATGATAAACTATGGTCACCAAGGGCTTTGCCCACCGACTCATCAGGCCAGGATACTGGGGTATCTAAAAAGCTGGAAATCAGCAGCCCGCAAGGCCAGCTCCCTCCTAAGGGAAAAGGACCCCACGTGGTGATCCTAACCACCCATCATGCCCTGAAGTTGCAGGGGTCGCTCTGTGGACACACTGACCTCGAGTGAGGAGGCCCTCCAACTCCAACCTCCAGAGAGATAAACGGGGGCAACGGGCCCCCAAGATGACTCGTGTGACCATCACTTGACCTGGAGTTTCTCTCAGAAAACGACAAGACTGTGCCCCGAAAGAGCAGACTACTGCTTGCAGGACTTACTGCACCCAGAGGGGAGCTAATAAGCTTGGCGGGGGAAACGTATATCACGCTTTCACCATAGAAAACCCTACAGACACCGCGGTGATGGTGGCCAATATGACCGGCTGGACTGCTGGCTACTTCTAAAGGCCGTTGACTCAGTGGACGTCATGGTCCTGGATCACCACTGACCCTGGACTGTCTGGGAGTTGCGCGGGCAGGGCTCTGACACATGGTGCTGTTTGTACATTAATTCAGGGACCTAATTAAAGAAAGCACAGACTACTGGTCAGAGCATCTAGTCTGGCAAAAACCGTCAGCCTAAGGTCGCCGAACATATGTGGGGTGGGGTGAAACCTGCCACCGCAGCATCCCTGCGCCTCTCTTTCCTGGACCCTTAAAGGTCATTAGAATCTGTAACACTTCCAATGCTGGTGCTCAGGCGGACGAGAAGTGAGGCAGGAGGCCTTGGGACAATCAACCTCACCAGGAGGCTGGAGGGGAGACGTTCTCCCCCTCCCCCCATGTATCAGGGCTCCCACCACAGCATGAAGCAGTTACAAAAGAGGGGTCTGCACCCTCAACACCCCAAGAATAAGGAACGGAACAAAAAGCAGAGGAGGTGTTCGTCTCCGGCAACGTTCATTAAAAATTCCTGGGAGATAAAAAGAGAATCTGGGCAATAAAATAAAGTCGAACCTGTTTTTCCTTTGTGCTTTGTCTAATTTCACGTGCTCCTAGGGTTCCGCATGCAGAGGTCCCACACCCGGCACTTCAGACCCGATTTCCTAGTGCAGAATGGCTGGGTCGACACCTCAGCTAGCGGGGTCCCATGCAGACTCCGCAGCATAGAGCCTGAGCTGCAGCCAATGCAGCCCTCGAGAGCTCCATCCCCTCCCTCCCACTGACGCTGCCGGGGACCCTACACAGCAGCCCAGCCCACAGCCCATGGGGGAGTGCACGCTCTCACCTCTCCATTCTGTTTTCAAAATAATGTTTCCTTTGCTTCTGAACCAAACTCAGTCTTGATCTGTTGGCTCCAATGACACTGGGCACGGGGACTCCTGTTGGGGTCCACTCTGGAGGATCAGTAACAGAAATTGAGAACATTTTAACTTCAATGAACAGATGTGTGAGCCAAACTGTAGTTAACATAGAGCAGTGTATAATGCTCGGGTAAAATAAGATGTTTCTAAGACTTACATTTGATATTTCCCTCACTTTCCTATAAGCAAGTTCAGTGAAGACGTCTGTCTTATTTGTCAGGTCAACATTAGAGAAATGAAGTGATTTATTTCCATGGATGTACATCGAATACTCTTGGCTGAAGCTTCAATCTTGTTTTGAATGCTTTTCCATTGAAAATGATACCTCTCTTTCAGCTCCCCCATTTCTGAGAAGTATAAAATCTTATAATTTATTATTACCAAAGGGGAAAGGTAGGAGAAGGGATAAATTAACAGTTTGGGATTAACACATACACACTGCTATGTATAAAATAGATCATCAACAAGGAACTACTGTATAGCACAGGGAGCTACACTGAATATTTTGCAATAACCTATAAGGGGAAATAAACTGAAAAACAATAGATATTTTTATTGACATCATCTATCAATGACAGATAAAATGTAACCTAAGCAAGGCCGATGGTGAGTGCTTCTGACCCTGAAGATTTCAGTCATCTAAAGTTGGGGCTCTGCCTATTTCCCAAGCCCCTTACAGGACATACGTGTAGCCGTAGCTTAAAAATTCCCCAGTTTTGGGTTCGGGGAGGCACTGATTGGGAAAAATCCCTGGTGTTCTCCTTACATGCACGGGACCCTTCCTACAGCTAAAACATGCCTGTCACAACTAGAGGATGGTACACCGTTTGATCGGAAAGAGTTTGGAAAAGGCACCTCATCTCCTCATCGCCTGGTGCTCGGGTTCAACCCTCCAGCATCTTTCCTAACAATCTCCTCACTTGGGGATATCAGCACCGTCAACATCCTGTTGCACACAGTTTGGAATTTGTCCAGAGGATGAAGCGGAAGGATGAGAAAAATTTAGAGACAAGTCTTAGGTGTTCGGACAGGCACATGCCACTCTAATTTCCAATCCAGAAGACAAATTCATCAAAGGCTAGAATTGCCCATGGAAACAGAATAGGGCTAGAGGAAATCCCGCTGTTTTGTGTCCAGTTTCCAAAAACACAAGTTGAAAAATGGAACTCAGGGGCACTAAAATTCATGAAACTGCAGAGTTGAAAATATCTATCGTCGAAAAATGTCTTGAGGTAAGTCACAGAAAAGGACTTGTAAGCAAGGGAGAGTGGCAGGAAACAGATTTGAAGAGGTAGAAAGGACTCCCCATTAAAGCACAAGAAAAGGGGCTGAACATCGCCAATGATGCAGTTGGCCAAAAAGGGTGTATGCATTTTTTCTGAATATATTCAAGTAAAGGCCATACACACTTTTTATCCAACCCAACAGGTGGGCACTGGAAATCAATATCACAAAATGTATCACTTCACATCAGTCAGAAGGGCCATCCACATAAAGTGTAAACACCAGAAATGCAGGACAGGGCGAGGAGAAAAGGGAGCCCTGTGAGGCTGATAGTGGAAATGTAATTTGCCAACGGCCACTCTGGAGAAGTGTATTGTGTTTGCTAAAACATCTAAAAAATGAGCTACAGAGCATAGGGCACTTGCACTCATGGGCGTGTACCTTGGGAAAAACAAAAATCGACAGAAAACAGGCACACCAACGTTTACCACCTCTCTGTTAAAAAGGGCCTCAACTTGGATATAACCTAAATGTCCCTGGAAGGATAAAATGGATAAAAGAGATGGGGTACTTATGTAGAGTGGAATATTACTCATCCAGAAATCAATGAAATAAGGCCAGTTGTAACAACTCTGGAGGAGTTACATACGATCATTCTAAGTGACATATGTCAGAAAGAAAAAGACACATATCATAAGATGTCACTTAAAGGTGGAATCAAAAATGGCTACACATGAAATAAATTACAAAACAGAAACATAGTCAAATATGTAGAAAATAGACATAAGGCTGCTAAATGGGAAAGGTGGGGAATGGTGAGGTATTATCCAGGAGGTTGAAATTAGCAAAGATACCATTCCAAGTACCAAATTGAATAACTGACAAGGCCTACACGGTACCTCAAAGAACTGCACTCAGCCCACTCAAGTCACTGGAAAATAATACATATGACTGGTAAGCATCTGAAAAAGAAGTTATTGTTGTCTCACAGTACATGAATCAAGTGGATGTACAGCAGCAAAAAACAGAGCTTTGAAAATCATCTGTAACCAATATAAAAATAAATTTAAAACTATTTATAAAAACAGTGAGACAGACAAAAATTCTTACAACTTTTGTTGAAGGGCTACGATGTAACATGGATTGAACACATGTAGACCCACAGCAGGATGATTATATAAGGCTGGAAGCTATGCACGCTAAGAGATGTTAGAGAGGCTGGGTGAGGAAATGCAGACCTTTTAAAGTAATACTGCCTGGTACCCATTCCATGGGTCCCAAATCTGCAGGTTCAAGGGAATCTTCTGACAGCGAAAACATGCCTGGGAAACCGAGATGAATGTACACCGTGTGCTCAGGAAAGGTGTCTAAAATGCACCTCATTTTTGATCTCCTGGTGCTGGCGTTCGCCATTCCAGCCACATTACTAACAATCTCCCCACTTGGAGAATCAGCACCTTTAACCTTCTGTTTCACACAGTTTGCAATTTGTGCAGAGGATAAATGGGAAGAGGGGGAACCAATGAGAGATTAGCTGTAGGACTTTTGATAGGCACATGTCACTCTAATTTCCCATTAGGAAGAAGAATTAACCAAAGGCTCAGCCTGCCTCCCCAGAACCAGAATAGGGCCAGAAGTAATCCAAATGTTTGGCGGCCAGCTCACAAAAAAAGCGAGTTGCAAAATGGAGCTCAGGAGCAGACAATTCAAAGACCTGCAAAGATATAAATGATAACCAACGTCCAAAAATATATTCAGGTAAGGTAACGAAGAGGATCTGAATGAGAGGCAGAATTGCAGGAAACAGATTTCAAAAGGTAGATTGTACTCACATTTAAAGCATATGAAAAGCAGCAGAATTTCTAAAATGATGCGGTTGGGCAAAAGGGTGTATGCGTTTTTTTCGTGAATATCTTCAGGAAAAAAACACATGCAGAGATTTTGTCCAACCAAGCAAGAGGGAAATGCAAATCCGCACAACAAAGAAGTCTCAATTTCCACTGCTCAGAAAGGCCATCCAAAAAATGTGTACAAACCAGAAATGCAGGAGAGGCCATGGAAAACAGGGAGCCTAGTCACACTGATGGGTGGGGTATAAATATCCAAGAGCCACTCTGAAGAAGTGTATGCTGTTTTTAAAACATCTAAAATACAAAGCCCCGGAGCAAGGGGACTTCAACTCATGGACATATAACTTGGGAAGACTAAATGTCAATAAGACACAGGCACCCCAAAGTTTAGGGCTGCTCTGCATACAAGAACCTCAACTTTGGTACACCTAAAATATCCCAGGAAAAAGAGAAATGCATAAAGAACTTGTGGTAATTTTGTACAACGGAGTATCACTCAGACGTGAAATCAATGTATATAAGGCCAGTAGCAGCATAAAGAGTGGATTTAGGTATGATGATTTTAAGGGAAATTAGTCACACAGAAAAATAATCTTATCATAAGATATCACTTATAGAGGGAATGTCAATATCACAACACATGAACTGAATTAGGAAAGAGAACAGAGTCTCACATTTAGCAAAAATCTCTTATGCCTGCTTCAGGGGAAAGGAGAGGTGGGGTGATGCATAAAACCAGAGTTTGATATTAGCACAGGTACCATTCCATAAACCAAATACAGAATAGACAAGACCTACACCATCCTCAGTGAACGGGACTCAACACCCCTATGCCCCACAGAGGAATATATCTGACTACTAAGAATCTTAAAACCTATGTATTGATATGTCTCCGTAAGGGAATCAATTGTGTCTAGACTGGCATAAACACGTCAGTGAAAATCAACTCAACCCCATTATAAAAATGAATTTCAAAAAAACCCCAAAAAACAGCGAAATTCTTACACAATTCCTTCAGGGGTTCTGATGAAACCTGGAATGACCCTATCTGCAAAGACAGCTGGATGAGACATAAGGCTGGACACTTGGGACTGAGAGGACTGGTGAGATTGGGAGAGAAAATGCAGACCTTTTAAAGTAGTAATGCATGCCACCATTCCATGTGTCCCAAATCTCCAGGTAGAAGGGTATATCACTACAATTATAACATGTATGGGAAACCTAGAAAATGGACACCCTGTGATGGCGAAAGGTTTCTAAAACTCTCCTAATTTTTCCTCTCCTTGTGCTCCACTTTGGCATTCCAACTGCTTTACTATCAATCTCCCAACTTAGGAGAGTCAGCCCCTATAACCTCCTGGTTCGCACAGTTTGCTAATTGTGCAGATGATGAAAGGGAAGAGGGAGAACCAATCAGAGAGTAGATGTAGGCATTTGGACGGGCACATGTCACTCTAAGTTCCCGGCAGGAAGAAGAATTAACCAAAGCCTCAACCACCCACAGGGAACCAATATAGCGACCCCTGGAACCAGTATAGGTCCTGAAGCAAAATTGTGGATTTGCGGCCAGCTCACAAAGATGGGATTTGAAAATTGGAGCTCAGGGGCACAGCATTTCACAAACCTGCAGACTTATAAAGGACTACTCTCTTCCAAAAATCTGTTGAGGGAAGGCAATGAAGCGGACTTGAAAATGAGGCAGAATTGCACAAAACATATTTCAAGAGGTAAATTGGAATCGCCTTTAAAGCACAGGAAAAGCATCCCAACTTGGACACGGATACACTTGGCCAAAAAGGGCGTATGCCTTTTCTCCTGAATATATTCAGAAGAAAACGCATACGCCCTTTTTGGCCAATCAAGCAAGCGCGCAATACAAATCCACACTACAAAGAATTGTCACTTACCACCGGTCAAAAGGGACATCCGAATATCTGTAAAAAACAGAAAGGAAAGAGAGAGATGGCAAGGGCATGAAGCAATGTGATCCCAATGGTCATGGAGGATTGTGATGACAAGCGCATGGAGAATTGTGATGACAAGATTATGTACCATTTTGTTGACAAAGGCAAGGAGCATTATGAAGACAAGGTTCATGGAGCACTGTGATGAGAAGCATCACGGAGCATTGTGATTACAGGGGTCATGGAGCATTGGGATGACAAGCACATGGATCATTGTGATGACAATGGTCATGGAGCATTTTAATGACAAAAGTCCCGGATCATTGTGTTGTCAGGGTTCATGGAGCGTTGTGATGACAGTGGTCATGGAGCATTGTGATGACAGGGGTCATGGCGCATTGTGATGAGAAGGTCGTGGAGCATTGGGCTGAAAATGTCCATGGAGTACTGGGATGACAGGGGTCATGGAGCATTGTGATGACAAGGTACTGGAGCACTGTGATGAGAAGACCATGGAGCCTTGTGATGACAAGTCTCATGGAGCATTCTGATGAAAAGTGCCATGGAGCATTGTGATTACAGGGGTCTTGGAGCATTGTGATGACAAGGGCATGGAGCATTGGGATGAGAAGGCCATGGAGTGTTCTGATGACATGCATCATGGAGCTTTGTGAGGACAAGGGCATGGAGCATTGTGATTACAGCGGTCTTGGAGCACTGTGATGAAAAGGGCATGGATCATTGTGATGAAAAAGGCATGAAGCCTTGTCATGACAGGGTTCTAGGAGCAAACTGACAACAAGTGTCAGGGAGCATTGTGATGACAAGGGTATTGAGTATTGTGATGACAAAGGTCATGGAGCATTGTGATGAGAAGACGATGGATAATTGTGATGACGAGCGTCATGGGGCGTTGTGATGATAAGTGTTATGGAACATATTGATCTCAAGGATTTGGAGCATTGTGATGACAGAGGTCATGGAGCATTTTGGTTTCATTGTGATGACAATAGCCTGAAGCATTATGATGATGGGCATGGTGCATTGTGATGACAGGGTTCATGGAGCATTGAGATGAAAAGGGGCATGGAGCATTGTGATTACAGGAGTCTTGGAGCATTGTGATGACAAAGGCATGGAACATCGTGAATGAGAAGGCCATGGAGCATTCTGTTGACATGCATCATTGAGCTTTGTGATGACAAGGGCATGGAGCATTGTGATTACAGGGGTCTTGGAGCATTGTGATGACAAGGGTCATGGAGCCTTGTGATGACAAGGCTGTGGAACATTGTGATGGCAGGGGTCATGGAGCATTGTTATGACAGGGGTAATGGAGCATTGTGATGACAAGGGCATGGAGCATTGGTCTGAAAAGTTTCATGGATTATTGTGATGAGAGGGGGCAAGGAGCATTGTGATGACAAGGGCATGGAACACTGTGATACATGGGTCATGGAGGATTGTAATGAGAAGCGCATGGAGCATTGTGATAAGAATGGCATCGAGCATTGTGATGAAAAGCATCATGGAGCCTGTGATGACAAGGGCATGGAACAATTTGATGAGAGGGTTCATGGAGCATTGTGATGACAATGGCATGCAGCATTGTGATGACAAGGGTCATTGAGCTTTGTAATGACAAAGGTCATGGAGCATTTTGATGACAGGGGGGCGGTGCATTCTGTTGTGAAGGGCAGGGAGCATTGTGATGACAGGGGTTATGGAACATTGTGATGTCAGGGGAATGGAGCATTGTGATGATAAAGGCATGTAGCATTGTTGTGACAAGGGTCATGGAATATTGTGATGACAGGGGTGAGGGAGTATTGTGTTGACCGGGGACATGGAGCATTTTGATGTCCAAGGCATGGAGCACTGTGATGGCAAGACCGTGGAGCATTGTGATGAGAAGACCATGGATAATTGTGATGAGGAGCATCATGGAACACTGTAAAGACAAGTGGTATGGAGCCTTGTGATGACAGGGGTCATGGAGCATTGTTATGACAGTGGTCATGGAGCATTGTGATGACAATGGTCATGGAGCATTTTGATGACAAGGGCATGGAGCATTGTGATGAGAAGACCATGGACAATTGTGATTACGAGTGTCATGGAGCACTGTAATGACAAGCAGTATGGAGCATTGTGATGACAGGGGTCATGGAGCATTGTGATGACTGGGGACATGGAGCATTGTGATGACCAGGGCATGGAGCATTGTGATGGCAAGACCGTGGAGCACTGTGATGAGAAGACCATGGATAATTGTGATAACGAACATCATGGAGCACTGTAATGACAAGGGGCATGGAGCATTGTGATGACAGGTGTCATGGAGCATTGTGATGACAGGGGTCATGGATCATTGAGATGACAAGGGTCACGGAGCATTCTGATGACAAACTTGTGGAGTATTGTGATGACAATGGCATGAAGTATTGTGATGAAAAGGGCATGGATCATTGTGATGAAAAAGGCATGGAGACTTGTCATGACAGGGTTCAATGAGCATACTGATGACAAGTGTCAGGGAGCATTGTGATGACAAGTGTATTGAGAATTGTGATGACAAAGGTCATGGAGCATTGTGATGAGAAGTCCATGGATAATTGTGATGACCAGCGTCATGGGCGTTGTGATGACAAGTGTTATGGAACATTGTGATCACAAGGGTTTGGAGCATTGTGATGAGAGAGGTCATGGAGAATTTTGATTTCATTGTGATGACAATAGCATGAAGCATTATGATGATGGGCATGGTGCATTGTGATGACAGGGTTCATGGAGCATTGAGATGCAAAGAGGCATGGATCATTGAAATAACAAGGGTCTTGGAGCATTGTGATGACAAGGGCATGGAGTATTGTAATGAGAAGGCCATGGAGCATTCTGATGACATGCGTCAGGGAGCTTTGTGATGACATGGGCATGGAGCATTGTGATTACAGGGGTCTTGGAGCATTGTGATGACAAGGGTCATGGAGTCTTGTGATGACAAGGCCGTAGAACATTGTGATGGCACGGGTCATGGAGCATTGTTATGACAGGTGTAATGGAGCATTGTGATGACAAGGGCATGGAGCATTAGTCTGAAAAGTTTCATGGATTATTGTGATGAGAGTGAGCATGGAGCATTGTGATGACAAGGGCACGGAACACAGTGATACATGTGTCATGGAGGATTGCAATGACAAGGGCATGGAGCATTGTGATGACAAGCGTCATGGAGCTTTGTGATGACAACGGCATGGAGCAATGTGATGAGAGGTTTCATGGAGCTTTGTGATGACAATGGCATGGAGCATTGTGATTCCATGGGTCATGGAGCTTTGTGATGACATAGGCCATGGAGCATTTTGATGACAAGGGCGTGGTGCATTGTGATGAGAAGGGCAGGGAGAATTGTGATGACAGGGTCATGGAGCAATTGGATGAAAAGGGTCATGGAACATTTTGATGACAGTGTTTATGGAACATTGTGATGTTAGGGGTCATGGAGCATTGTGATGAAAAGGGTCATGGAGCATTGTGATGACAGGGGTTATGGAACATTGTGATGTCAGGGGTCATGCAGCATTGTGATGATAAGAGCATGTAGCATTGTTGTGACAAGGGTCATGGAACATTGGGATGACAGGATCGAGGGAGTATTGTGTTGACTAGTGATGGAACATTGTGATATCAGTGGTGAGAGAGCATTTTGATGAGAGGTGCATGGAGCATTGTGATGACAAGGCTGTGGAGCATTGTGATGAGAAACGCAGGGCACATTGTGATGACATGGGTCATGGAACATTGTGATGACAAACGCATGGAGCATTGTGATGACAAGGTTTATGGAGCATTGTGATGACAACGATGTGGAGCATTGTGATGACAAGCGCATGGCACATTTGATGCCATGTGTCATGGAGTAATGTGCTGACAAAGGCATGGAGCATTGTGATGACAAGGGTCACCGAGCATTGTGATGAAATGTTCATGGAGTGTTGTGGTCACAAAGGTCACAGAGCCTTGTGATGACGAGGTCATGGACCTTTGTGATGACAAAGGTCATGAAGCATTGTGATGACTGGAGTCACGGAGCATTGTGATGACAGGGGTCATAGAGCATTGTGATGAAAGGGCATGGAGCATTGTGATGACAGGGTCATGGAGCATTTTTCTGACAAGTTTCAGGGATTATTGTGATGACAGTGGGCATGGCGCATTGTGATGACAAGGGCATGGAGCATTGTGATGAGAAGGTCATGGAGTATTGTGAAGAAGGGTGTCAGGGAGCATTGTGATGACATATGTCATGGTCTATTGCAATGACAATGGAATGTAGCATTGTGATGCCAAGTGTCATGGAGGATTGTGATGACAAAGGTAATGGAGCATTTTGATGACAAGGGCTTGGAGCATTGTGATGACAAGGGTCATGGAGCATTGTGATAACAAGGGCCATTGAGAATTTTGATGACATGTTCATGAAGCATTGTGATGACAATCACATGGAGCTTGCTATGACAGGGGTCATGGAGCATTGCGATGACAAGTGCATAGAGAATTGTGATGACAAAACATGTAACACTGTGAGGAGAAGTATCATGGAGCATAGTGATGCCAAGAACGTGGAGAATTGTGATGACAGGGGACATGGAGCATTGTGATGACCAGGGCATGGAGCATTGTGATGGCAAGACCGTGGAGCACTGTGATGAGAAGACCATGGATAATTGTGATGACGAGCGTCATGGAGCACTGTAATGACAAGGGGTATAGAGCATTGTGATGACAGTGGTCATGGAGCATTGTGATGACCGGGGACATGGAGCATTGTGATGACTGGGGACATGGAGCATTGTGATGACCAGGGCATGGAGCCTTGTGATGGCAAGGTCGTGGAGCACTGTGATGAGAAGATCATGGATAATTGTGATGACGAGGGTCATGGAGCACTGTAATGACAAGGGGTATAGAGCATTGTGATGACAGTGGTCATGGAGCATTGTGATGACCGGGGACATGGAGCATTGTGATGCCCAAGGCATGGAGCACTGTGATGACAAGACCGTGGAGCATTGCGATGAGAAGACCATGGATAATTGTGATGAGGAGCGTCATGGAGCACTGTAATGACAAGTGGTATGGAGCCTTGTGATGACAGGGGTCATGGAGCATTGTTATGACAGTGGTCATGGAGCATTGTGATGACAAGGGTCATGGAGCATTTTGATGACAAGGGCGTGGAGCATTGTGATGAGAAGACCATGGACAATTGTGATTACGAGTGTCATGGAGCACGGTAATGACAAGCGGTATGGAGCATTGTGATGACAGGGGTCATGGAGCATTGTGATGACTGGGGACATGGAGCATTGTGATGACCAGGGCATGGAGCATTGTGATGGCAAGACCGTGGAGCACTGTGATGAGAAGACCATGGATAATTGTGATAACGAACATCATGGAGCACTGTAATGACAAGAGGCATGGAGCATTGTGATGACAGGTGTCATGGAGCATTGTGATGACAGGGCCCATGGATCATTGAGATGAAAAGTGTCACGGAGCATTCTGATGACAAGCTTGTGGAATATTGTGATGACAATGGCATGGAGCATTGTGATGAAAAGGGCATGGATCATTGTGATGAAAAAGGCATGGAGACTTGTCATGACAGGGTTCAATGAGCATACTGATGACAAGTATCAGGGAGCATTGTGATGACAAGTGTATTGAGAATTGTGATGACAAAGGTCATGGAGCATTGTGATGAGAAGTCCATGGATAATTGTGATGACCAGCGTCATGGGGCATTGTGATGACAAGTGTTATGGAACATTGTGATCACAAGGGTTTGGAGCATTGTGATGAGAGAGGTCATGGAGAATTTTGATTTCATTGTGATGACAATAGCATGAAGCATTATGATGATGGGCATGGTGCATTGTGATGACAGGGTTCATGGAGCATTGAGATGCAAAGAGGCATGGATCATTGAAATAACAAGGGTCTTGGAGCATTGTGATGACAAGGGCATGGAGTATTGTGATGAGAAGGCCATGGAGCATTCTGATGACATGCGTCAGGGAGCTTTGTGATGACATGGGCATGGAGCATTGTGATTACAGGGGTCTTGGAGCATTGTGATGACAAGGGCCATGGAGTCTTGTGATGACAAGGCCGTAGAACATTGTGATGGCAGGGGTCATGGAGCATTGTTATGACAGGTGTAATGGAGCATTGTGATGACAAGGGCATGGAGCATTGGTCTGAAAAGTTTCAAGGATTATTGTGATGAGAGTGAGCATGGAGCATTGTGATGACAAGGGCACGGAACACAGTGATACATGTGTCATGGAGGATTGCAATAACAAGGGCATGGAGCATTGTGATGACAAGCGTCATGGAGCTTTGTGATGACAACGGCATGGAGCAATGTGATGAGAGGTTTCATGGAGCTTTGTGATGACAATGGCATGGAGCATTGTGATTCCAAGGGTCATGGAGCTTTGTGATGACATAGGCCATGGAGCATTTTGATGACAAGAGCGTGGTGCATTGTGATGAGAAGGGCAGGGAGCATTGTGATGACAGGGTTATGGAGCAATTGGATGAAAAGGGTCATGGAACATTTTGATGACAGTGTTTATGGAACATTGTGATGTTAGGGGTCATGGAGCATTGTGATGAAAAGGGTCATGGAGCATTGTGATGATAAGAGCATGTAGCATTGTTGTGACAAGGGTCATGGAACATTGGGATGACAGGGTGGAGGGAGTATTGTGTTGACTAGTGGTGGAACACTGTGATATCAGTGGTGAGAGAGCATTTTGATGAGAGGTGCATGGAGCATTGTGATGACAAGGCTGTGGAGCATTGTGATGAGAAACGCAGGGCACATTGTGATGACATGGGTCATGGATCATTGTGCTGACAAACGCATGGAGCATTGTGATGACAAGGTTTGTGGAGCATTGTGATGACAGCGATGTGGAGCATTGTGATGACAAGCGCATGGCACATTTGATGCCATGTGTCATGGAGTAATGTGCTGACAAAGGCATGGAGCATTGTGATGACAAGCGTCACTGAGCATTGTGATGAAATGTTCATGGAGTGTTGTGGTCACCAAGGTTACAGAGTCTTGTGATGACGAGGGCATGGACCATTGTGATGACAAAGGTCATGAAGCATTGTGATAACTGGAGTCACAGAGCATTGTGATGACAGGGGTCATAGAGCATTGTGATGAAAGGGCATGGAGCCTTGTGATGACAGGGTCATGGAGCATTTTTCTGACAAGTTTCATGGATTATTGTGATGACAGTGGGCATGGCGCATTGTGATGACAAGGGCATGGAGCATTGTGATGAGAAGGTCATGGAGTATTGTGAAGAAGGGTGTCAGGGAGCATTGTGATGACATATGTCATGGTCTATTGCAATGACAATGGAATGTAGCATTGTGATGCCAAGTGTCATGGAGGATTGTGATGACAAAGGTAATGGAGCATTTTGATGACAAGGGCTTGGAGCATTGTGATGACAAGGGTCATGGAGCATTGTGATAACAAGGGCCATTGAGAATTTTGATGACATGTTCATGAAGCATTGTGATGACAATCACATGGAGCTTGCTATGACAGGGGTCATGGAGCATTGCGATGACAAGTGCATAGAGAATTGTGATGACAAAACATGTAACACTGTGAGGAGAAGTATCATGGAGCATAGTGATGCCAAGAACGTGGAGAATTGTGATGACAGGGGACATGGAGCATTGTGATGACCAGGGCATGGAGCATTGTGATGGCAAGACCGTGGAGCATTGTGATGAGAAGACCATGGATAATAGTGATGACGAGCGTCATGGAGCACTGTAATGACAAGGGGTATGGAGCATTGTGATGACAGGGGTCATGGAGCATTGTGATGACTGGGGACATGGAGCATCGTGATGACCAAGGCATGGAGCATTGTGATGGCAAGACTGTGGAGCATTCTGATGAGAAGACCATGGATAATTGTCATGACGAGCGTCATGGAACACTGTAATGACAAGGGGTATGGAGCATTGTGATGACAGGGGTCATGGAGCATTCTGAAGACAATGATCATGGAGCATTCTGATGACAAGCTTGTGGAGTATTGTGATGACAATGACCTGGATCGTTGTGATGAAAAGGGCATGGAGCATTCTGATGAAAAAGGCATGGAGCCTTTTCATGACTGTGTTCAAGGAGTATTCTGACGACAAGTGTCAGGGAGCATTGTGATGACAAGTGTATTGAGAATTGTGATGACAAAGGTCATGGAGCATTGTGACGACAAGTGCATGGAGTATTGTCATGACAGTCATCATGGAGTGTTGTGATGACAAGTGTTATGGAACATTGTGATCACAAGGGGTTGGAGCATTGTGATGACAGAGGTCATGGACCATTTTGATTTCAAGGAGCATGGAGCATTGTGATGACAAGGGCATGGAGCAATGTGATCCCAAGGTTCATGGAGGATTGTGATGAAAATGGTAATGGAGTATTGTGATGAGAAGCTCATGGAGCATTGTGATGACAAGGTCATGTAGGATTTTGATGACACAGGCATGGAGAATTGTGATGATAAGGGTCATGGAGCACTGTGATGATAAGCGTCATGGAGCATTGTGATTACAGGGGTCATGGAGCATTGGGATGACAAGGGCATGGATAATTGTGATGACAAGTGTCATGGAGCATTGGGCTGAAAATGTTCATGGAGCATTGTGATGACAAGGGAATGGAGCATTGTGATGACAAGAGTCCTGGATCATTGTGTTGTCAGGGGTCATGGAGTGTTGTGATGACAGTGGTCATGAAGGATTGTGATGATATGGGTCATGGAGCATTGTGATGAGAAGGTCATGAAGCATTGGGCTGAAAATGTTCATGGAGTATTGTGATGACAGGGGTCATGGAGCATTGTAATGAGAAGGGAATTGAGCACTGTGATGACAAGGTCCTGGAGCATTGTCATGGGAAGTCCATGGAGCCTTGTGATGACAATTCTCATGGAACATTCTGATGAAAAGGGGCATGGAGCATTGTGATTACAGGGGTCTTGGAGCATTGTGATGAGAAGGCCATGGAGCATTCTGATGACATGCGTCATGGAGCTTTGTGCTGACAAGGGCATGGAGTATTGTGATGAAAATGGCATGGATCATTGTTATGAAAATGGCATGGAGCCTTGTCATGACAGGGTTCAAGGAGCATACTGACGACAAGTGTCACGGAGCATTGTGATGACAAGTGTATTGAGCATTGTGATGACAAAGTTCATGGAGCATTGTGATGAGAAGACCATGGATAATTGTGATGATGAGCGTCATGGGGTGTTGTGATGATAAGTTTTATGGAACACTGTGATCACAAGGTTTCGGAGCATTGTGATGACAGAGGTCATGGAGCATTTTGATTTCATTGTGATGACAATAGCCTGAAGCATTATGGTGATGGGCATGGTGCATTGTGATGACAGGGTTCATGGAGCATTGAGATGGAAAGGGGCATGGAGCATTGTGATTACAGGGGTCTTGGAGCATTGTGATGACAAGGGCAAGGAGCATTGTGATGAGAAGGCCATGGAGCATTCTGATGACATGCGTCATTGAGCTTTGTGATGACAAGGGCATGGAGCATTGTGATTACAGGGGTCTTGGAGCATTGTGATGACAAGGGTCATGGAGCCTTGTGATGACAATGGTGTGGAACATTGTGATGGCAGTGGTCATGGAGCATTGTTATGACAGGGGTAATGGAGCATTGTGATGAGAAGGGCATGGAGCATTGGTCTGAAAAGTTTCATGGATTATTGTGATGAGAGTGGGCATGGAGCATTGTGATGACAAGGTCACGGAACACTGTGAACCATGGGTCATGGAGGATTGTAATGACAAGGGCATGGAGCATTGTGATGAGAAGGGCATCGAACATTGTTTTGACAAGCGTCATGGAGCTTTGTGATGACAAGGGCATGGAACAATGTGATGAGAGGGTTCATGGAACACTGTGATTCCAAGGGTTATGGAGCTTTGTGATGACAAAAGTCATGGAGCATTTTGATGTCAAGGGCGTGGTGCATTGTGATGAGAAGGGCAGGGAGCATTTTGATGACAGGTTCATGCAGCAATTTGATGAAAAGTGTAATGGAACATTTTGATGACAGGGGTTATAGAACATTGTGATGTCAGGGGTCATGGAGCTTTGGGATGAAAAGGGTCATGGAGCATTTTGATGACAGGGGTTATGGAACATTGTGATGTCAGGGGTCATGGAACATTGTGATTATAAGGGGATGTAGCATTGTGATGACAGGGGTCATGCAACATTGTGATTACAGGGGTGAGGGAGTATTGTGATGACTAGTGATGGAACATTATGATATCTCTGTTGAGAGAGCATTTTGATGAGAAGTGCATAGAGCATTGTGATTACAAGGTTTATGGAGCATTACGATGACAAGGTTGTGGACCGTTGTGATGAAAATCACGTGGCACATTGTGATGACAAGGGTCACGGAGTATTGTGATGAAAAGTTCATGGAGTATTGTGGTTACAAAGGTCACAGAGCCTTGTGATGATGTGGGCATGGAACACTGTGATGACAAATGTTATGAAGCATTGTGATGACTGGAGTCACAGAGCATTGTGATGACAGGGGTCATGGAGCATTGTGATGACAAGGGCATGGAGCATTGTGATGACAGGGGCATGGAGCATTGGTCTGACAAGTTTAATAGATTATTGTGATGACAGTGGGCATGGGGCATTGTGATGACAAGGGCATGGGGCATTGTGATGAGAAGGTCATGGAGTATTGTGAAGACAAGTGTCAGGGAGCATTGTGATGACATATGTCATGGTCCATTGCGATGACAATGGCATGGAGCATTGTGATGCCAAATGTAATGGAGGATTGTGATGACAAATATAATGGAGCATTGTGATGACTAGGGCTTGGAGCATTATGATGACAAGTGCCATTGAAAATTTTCATGACAAGGTCGTGAAGCATTGTGATGACAAGGTGCTGGAGCATTGTGATGAGAAAACCATGGAGCCTTGTGAGACAAGTCTCATGGAGCATACTGATGAAAAGGGGCATGGAGCATTGTGATTAGAGTGTCTTGGAAAATTGTGATGACAAGGGCATGGAGCATTGTGATGAGAAGGCCAAGGAGCAGTCTGATGACATGCGTCATTGAGCTTTGTGATGACAAGGGCATGGAGCATTGTAATTACAGGTGTCTTGGAGCATTGTGATGAAAAAGGCATGGATCATTGTGATGAAAAAGGCATGGAGCCTTGTCATGACAGAGTTCAAGGAGCATACAGAGAACAAGTGTCTGGGAGCATATTGATGACAAGTGTATTGAGCATTGTGATGACAAAGGTCATGGAGCATTGTGATGAGAAGACCATAGATAATTGTGATGACGAGCATCATGGGGCATTGTGATGACAGGTGTTATGGAATATTGTGATCACAAGGGTTTGGAGCAGTGTTATGACAGAGGTCATGGAGCATTTTGATTTCATTGTGATGACAATAGCCTGAAGCATTATGATGATGGTCATGGTGCATTGTGATGACAGGGTTCATGGATCATTGAGATAAAAAGGGACATGGAGCATTGTGATTACAGGGGTCTTGGAGCATTGTGATGAGAAGGGTCATGGAGCCTTGTGATGACAAGGCCATGGAACATCTTGATGGCAGGGGTCATGGAGCATTGTTATCACAGGGGTAATGGAGCATTGTGATGGCAAGGGCATGGAGCATTGTGATGACATGCATCATGGAGCTTTGTGATGACAAGGGCATGTAGCACTGTGATTACAGGGGTCTTGGAGCATTGTGATGACAAGGGTCATGGAGCCATGTGATGACAAGGCCGTGGAACGTTGTGATGGCAGGGGTCATGGAGCATTGTTATGACAGGGGTAATGGAGCATTGTGATGACAAGGGCATGGAACATTTGTCTGAAAAGTTTCATGGATTATTGTGATGAGAGTGGGCATGGAGCATTGTGATGAAAAGGGCATGGAACACAGTGATACATGGGTCATGGAGGATTGTAATGACAACGGCATGGAGCATTGTGCTGAGAAAGGCATAGAGCATTGTGATGACAAGGGTCAAAGAGCATTGTGATGAAAAGTTCATGATGCATTGTGGTTAAAAAGGTCACAGAGACTGTTGATGACAAGGGCATGGACCATTGTGATGACAAAGGTCATGAAGCCTTGTGATGACTGGAGTCACGGAGCATTGTGATGACAGGGGTCATGGAGCATTGTGATAACAAGGGCATGGGGCATTGTGATGACAGGGGTCATGGAACATTGTGATAACAAGGGCATGGGGCATTGTGATGACAAGGGCATGGAGCATTGGTCTAATAAGTTTCATGTCTTATTGCGATGACAGTTGGAATGGCGCATTGTGATGACAAGGGCATGGAGCATTGTGATGACCAGGTCATTCATTATTGTGAAGACAGGTGTCAGGGAGCATTGTGATGACATATGTAATGGCCCATTGTGATGACAATGCCATGGAGCATTGTGATGCCAAGTGTCATGGAGGATTCTGATGACAAAGGTAATGGAGCATTGTGATGACAATGGCTTGGAGCATTGTGATGACAAGGGTCAGGGAGCATTGTGCTGACAAGTGCATGGAAAATTGTGATGACAAGGGACATGGAGCATTCTGATGACAAGCTTGTGGAGTATTTTGATGACAATGGCATGGAGCATTATGATGAAAACGGCATGGTGCATTTTGATGAAAAAGGCATGGAGCCTTTTTGTGACAGGGTTCAAGGAGCATTCTGACGACAAGTGTCAGGGAGCATTGTGATGACAAGTGTATCGAGAATTGTGATGACAAAGGTCATGGAGCATTGTGATGAAAAGGACATGGAGTATTGTGATGACAGGCATCATGGAGCATTGTGATGACAAGTGTTATGGAACATTGTGATCACAAGGGTTTGGAGCATTGTGATGACAGAGGTCATGGATCATTTTGATTTCAAGGAGCATGGAGCATTGTGATGACAAGGGCATGGAGCAATGTGATCCCAAGGTTCATGGAGGATTGTGATGGCAATGGTAATGGAGTATTGTGATGACAAGTGCATAGAACATTGTAATGACAAGTCATGTAGCATTTTGCTGACAAAGGCATGGAGCATTGTGATGACAGGTGTCATGGAGCACTGTGATGACAAGCGTCACGGAGCATTGTGATTACAGGGGTCATGGAGCATTGGGATGACAAGGGCATGCATCATTGTGATGACAAGTGTCATGGAGCATTGGGCTGAAAATGTTCATGGAGTATTGTGATGACAGGGGTCATGGAGCATTGTGATGACTAGGGAATGGAACATTGTGATGACAAGAGTCCCGGATCATTGTGTTGTCAGGTGATATTGAGCGTTGTGATGACTGTGGTCATGGAGCATTGTGATGATATTGGTCATGGAGCATTGTGATGAGAAGGTCATGGAGCATTGGGCTGAAAATGTTCACGGAGTATTGTGATGACAGGGGTCATGGAGCATTGTGATGATAAGGGAATGGAGCATTTTGATGACAATGTCCTGGAGCATTGTGATGAGAAGACCATGGAGCCTTGTGATGACAAGTCTCATGGAGCATTCTGATGAAAAGGGGCATGGACCATTGTGATTACAGGGGTCTTGGAGCATTGTGATGACAAGTGCATGGAGCATTGTGATGAGAAGGCCATTGAGCATTCTGATGACATGCATCATGGAGCTTTGTGATGACAAGTGCATGGAGCATTGTGATTAAAGGGGTCTTGGAGCATTGTGATGAAAATGGCATGGATCATTGTGATGAAAAAGGCATGGAGCCTTGTCATGAAAGGGTTCAGGGAGCATACTGATGGCAAGAGTCAGGGAGAATTGTGATGACATGTGTATTGCGCATTGTGATGACAAATGTCATGGGGCATTGTGATGAGAAGTCCATGGATAATTGTGATGAGTAGCGTCATGGGGTATTGTGATGACAAGTGTTATGGAACATTGTGATCACAAGGGTTTGGAGCATTGTGATGACAGAGGTCATGGAGCATTTTGATTTCATTGTGATGACAAGAGCATGAAGCATTATGATGATGGGCATGGTGCATTGTGATGACAGGGTTCATGGAGCCATGTGATGAAAGGTGGCATGGAGCTTTGGTCTGACAAGTTTCATGGATTATTTTGATGACAGTGGGCATGGCACATTGTGATGACAAGGGCATGGAGCATTGTGATGACAAGGTCATGGAGTATTGTGAAGACAGGTGTCAGGGAGCATTGTGATGACATATGTCATGTTCCATTGTGATGACAATAGCACGGAGCATTGTGATGCCAAGTGTCATGGAGGATTGTTGTGACAAAGGTAAAGGAGCATTGTGATGATAAGCGCATGGAGCATTGAGATGACAAGGGCCATTGATAATTTTAATGTCCATGTCCTGAAACATTGTGATGACAAGCGCATGGAGCTTCCTATGACAGGGGTCATGGAGCATTGCGATGACAAGTGCATGGAGTATTGTTATGACAAGAGCATATAACATTGTGATGAGAAGTGCCATGGAGCATTGTGATGACAAGGACGTGGAGAATTGTGAGGACAAGGGACATTGAGCTTTGAGATGACCAGGGCATGGAGCATTGTGATGGCAAAACCGTGGAGCATTGTGATGAGAAGACCATGGGTAATTGTGATGACGAGCATCATGGAGCACTGTAATGACAAGGGGCATGAAGCATTGTGATGATAGGTGTCAGGGAGCATTGTGATGAAAAGGGCATGGAGCATTGTGATGACAAGGGTACGGAACATTGTGATGAAAAGTGCCATTGAGAATTTAGATGATAAAGTCGTGAAGCATTGTGATGACAAACACTTGGAGCTTGCTATGACAGGGGTCATGGAACATTGAAATGACAAGTGCATGGAGAATTGTGATGAAACGAGCATGTAACTTTGTGAAGAGAAGTGTCATGTAGCATTGTGATGACAAGTACGTGGAGAATTGTTATGACAAGGGACATGAAGCATTGTGATAACCAGGGAATGGAGCATTGTGATGACAGGGGTCATGGAGCATTATTATGACAAGGGCCATGGTGCATTCTGATATAAGATATCACTTATGAAGGGACTGTAAACCTGGCTACATATGAACTGAATTAGGAAAGAGAACAGAGTCTCAGATTTAGAAAACACTCTTATGCTTGCTTAAGGGGGAAGGAGAGGTGGGGAGACACACAAAACCAGAGTTTGATATTAACACAGGTACCGTTCCATAATCCAAATACAGAAGAGACAAGCCCGACTCCTTCCTCAGTGAATGGGACTCAATACCCCTATTCCCCACAGAGAAATATATCTGACTAGTAAGGATCTTAAAACCTATGTATTGATATGTCTCCATAAGGGAACCAAGTGTGTCTAGAATGACATAAACACGGCAGTGAGAATCAGCTCAAACCCACTATAAAAAGGAATTTCAAAACAAAACAAAGAAACAGTGAAATTCTTACACAACACCTTCAGGGGTTCTGATGAAACTTGGAATGACCCTATCTACAACAACAGCTGGATGTGGCATAAGGCTGTTCACCTGGGACTGAGAGGATTGGTGAGATTGGGTGAGAAAATGCAGATGCTTCAAAGCAATAATGCCTGCCACTGATTCCATGGTTCCCAACTCTCCAGGTAGAAGGGAATATCACTACAGTTATAACATGTATGGGAATCCTAGAGAATGGACACCCTCTGATGGTGAAAGGTTTCTAAAACTCTACTAATTTTTTTCTCTCCATGTGCTGCAGCTTGACATTCCAACTGCTTTAATATCAATCTCCCAACTTGGAGAGTCAGCCCCTATAACATCCTGGTTCGCACAGTTGGCACATTGTGCAGAGGATATAAGGGAAGAGGGAGAACCAATGAGAGAGTAGCTGTAGGCATTTGGACGGCCACATGTCACTCTAATTTCCCGTCATGAAGAAGAATTAACCAAACTCTCAGCCTGCCCCACCCCCATAACTAGTATAGGTCCTGAAGCAAAATTGTGGGTTTAAGGTCAGCTCACAAAAACACAAGTTGAAAAATGGAGCTCAGGGGCACAGCAATTCACTAACTTGCAGAGTTATACAGGACTACTCTCTTCGAAAAATCTGTTGAGGAAAAGCCATGAGGCGGACTTGAAAATGAGGGAGATTTGCACGAAACAGATTTCCAGAAGTACATTGGAATCGCCTTTAAACACAGGAAAAGCATCACAACTTCGACAATTAGGGAATTGTCCATAAAGGGCGCATGCGTTTTCTCCTGAATATATTCAGGAGAAAACGCATACACCCATTTTAGCCAACCAAGCAACCGCACAATGCAAATCTGCACTACAAAGAAGTATCACTTCCCACCAGTCAAAAGGGATATCTGTAAAATGTGTAAAAACCAGAAAGGCAAGAGGGGCTCTAGAGAACAGGGAGCCTTGTTATGCTGATGGGTGGGATGCAGATTGCCAACAGCCACTCTGGAGGAGTGCATTGTGTTCCCTAAAAGAATTAAACAACAGAGCTTCACAACCAAAGGCACTTCCAGTCATGGGAATATACCTTGGGGAAATTGAAAATCAATAAGACACAGCCAACCCAAAATATAGGGCAGCACTGCTTACAAGAACCTCGACTTCGGGACACCTTAAATATCCCAGTAAAGACAAAAATAGTAAAGAAATTGTGGTACATACGTACGATGGAATATCCCTCAGCCATGAAATCAATGTGATAAGGCAAGTAGCAGCATAATGAGTGGATTCATGTACGATGATTCTAACTGAAATAAGTCACACAGAAAAAGAAACTTATCATAAGATATCAGTTATGAAGGTCTTGTAAACATGTCTACACATGAACTGAATTAGGAAAGAGAAGAGTCTCACATTTAGAAAACACTCTTATGCCTGCTCAAGAGGAAAGGAGAGGTGGGGTGATGCATAAAACTAGAGTTTGATATTAGCACAGGTACGGTTGCATAATCCAAATACAAAATAGACAAGACCTACTCTTTCCTCACTGAACGGGGCTCAACACCCCTATTCCCCGCAGAGTAGTATATCTGACTAGTAAGAATCTTAAAACCTATGTATTGATATGTCTCCATAAGGTAACTAAGTATGTCTAGAATGACATAAACACGGCAGAGAGAATCAGCTCAAACGCACTATAAAAATGAATTTCAAAACAAAACAAATAAACAGTGAAATTCTTACACAATACCTTCAGGGGTTCTGATGAAACTTAGAATGACCCTATCTACAATGACAGCTGGATGTGGCATAAGGCTGGTCACTTGGGACTGAGAGGATTGGTGAGATTGGGTGAGAAAATGCAGACCGTTTAAAGCAATAATACCTGGCACCCATTCCATGGGTCCCAACTCTCCAGGTAGAAGGGAATATCACTACAGTTATAACATGTATGGGAAACCTAGAGAATGGACACCATCTGATGGTGAAAGGTTTCTAAAACTCTACTAATTTTTTTATCTCCTTGTGCACCAGTTTGACATTCCAACTGCTTTAGTATCAATCTCCCAAATTGGAGAGTCAGCACCTATAACCTCCTGGTTCGCACAGTTGGCACATGGTGTAGAGGATATAAGGGAAGAGGGAGAAACAATTAGAGAGTAGCTGTAGACATTTGGATGGCCACATGTCACTCTAAATACCCGTCACGAAGAAGAATTAAGAAACTCTGAGCCAGCCCCGCCAATGGAACCAGTATAGGTCCTGAAGCAAAATAGTGGATTGGCAGTCAGCTCAAAAAAACGCGAGTTGAAAAATGGAGCTCAGGGGCACAGCAATTCACTAACTTGCAGAGTTATAAAGGACTACTCTCTTCCAAAAATCTGTTGAGAGAAAGCCATGAGGCGGACTTGAAAATGAGGCAGAAGGGCACGAAACAGATTTCCAGAAGTACATTGGAATCGCATTTAAACACAGGAAAAGCATCACAACTTCGACAATTATGGAATTGTCCATAAAGGGCACATGCGTTTTCTCCTGAATATATTCAGGAGAAAACGCATACGCCAATTTTGGCCAACCAAGAAACCGCACAATGCAAATCTGCACTACAAAGAAGTATCACTTCCAACTGGTCAAAAGGGATATCCGTAAAATGTGTAAAAACAAGAAAGGCAAGACAGGATCTGGAGAACAGTGAGCCTTGTTATACGGATGGGTGGGATGTAAATTGCCAACAGCCACTCTGGAGGAGTGCATTGTGTTCCCAAAAAGAAGTAAACAACAGTGCTTCACAACCTAAGGCACGTCCAGTCACGGGAATATACCTTAGGAAAATTGAAAATCAATAAGACACAGCCACCCCAAAATTTATGGCAGCACTGCTTACAAGAACCTCGACTTTGGGACACCTTATAAATACCAGGAAAGACAAAAATGGTAAAGAAATTGTGGTACATACGTATGATGGAATATCCCTCAGCCATGAAGTCAATGTCATAAGGCCAGTAGCAGCATAATGACGGGATTCATGTACGATGATTCTAACTGAAATAAGTCACACAGAAAAATAAACTTATCATAAGATATCACTTATGAAGGGTATATAAACATGGCTACACATGGAATGAATTAGGAAAAGGAACAGAGTCTCATATTTACAAAACACTCTTATGCATGCTTAAGGGGAAAGCAGAGGTGGGGTGATGAATAAACCCAGAGTTTGATATTAGCACAGGTACGGTTCCATAATCCAAATACAGAATAGACAAGACCTACTACTTCCTCTGTGAACGGGACTCAAAACCACATATTTCCCGCAGAAGAATATATCTTACTAGTAAGAATCTTAAAACCTATGTATTGATATGTCTCCGTAAGGGAATCAAGTGTGTCTAGACTGCCATAAACATGGCAGCGAGAATCAGATCAAACCCACTAGAAAAGGAAATTCAAAAACAAAAAAAAAAAAAAACAGGGAAATTATTTACAATTCCTTCAGGGTCTCTGATGAAACCTGGAATGACCATATCTACAACGACACCGGGATGTGGCATAAGGCTGGACACTTGGGACTGAGAGGGTTGGTGAGAGAGGGTGAGCAAATACAGACCCTTTAAAACAATAATATGTGGCACCCATTCCATGGGTCTCAACTCTCCAGGTTGAAGGAACTATTACTACAGCTAAAACATGTACGGAAAACCTAGAGAACGGACACACTGTGAATACGAAAGGTTTCTAAACCTCAAAGAATAGTCCCTCTCCTGGTGCTCCGGTTTCACTTTACAACTGCTTTATTGTCAGTCTTCCAACATGAAGAGACAGCCACTTTAACATGCTGGTTCGAACAGGTTGCCAATTTGGCAGAGGATGAAAGGGAAGAGGAAGAACCAATGAGAGAGTAGCTGTTAGGGATTTGGACGGGCACATGTCACTCTAATTTCCCGGCAGGAAGAAGAATTAACAAAAGTCTCAGCCACCCACCGGGAACCAGTATAGGTACTGAACCAAAATTTTGGACTTGCGTTCAGCTCACAAAAAACGAGTTGAAAAATGCAGCTCAGGGGCACAGCAATTGAAAAACTGGCAGAGTAATAAAGGACAACTATCGTCCAAAAATCTGTTGAGGGAAGGAAACGAGGCGGATTTGAAAGGCAGGCAGAATAGCAGGAAACAGATTTCAAGAGGTACGTTGGAATCGCCTTTAAAGCACAGGAACAGGGGCAAAACTTTGACAATAATGCACTTGGCCAAAAAGGGCGTATGCGTTTTCTCCTGAATATATTCAGGAGAAAACGCATACGCCCTTCTTGGCCAAGCAAGTAAGCGGGCAATGCAAATCTGCACTACAAAGAAGTATCACTTCCCACTGGTCAAAAGGGACAGCAACAAAATGTGTAAAATCCAGAAACGCAAGACAGGCCCTGGAGCACAGGGAGCCTTGTTATAGTGTTGGGCGAGATAAAAACTGTCAACTGCTTCTCTGGAGGAATGCATTGTGTGGCCTAAAACAAGTAAACAACAGAGCTACAGAGCCAAGGGCACTTCCAGTCTAGGGAATATACCTTGGGAAAACTGAAAATCAATAAGAAAGAGCCACCTCAAAATTTAGGGCTGCACTGCTTACAAGAACCTCAACTTGGGTACACATTAAATATCCCAGGAAATATAAAAATGGTTCAAAATATTGTGGTACTTACGTACGATGGAATATCCCTCAACCATGAAATAAAAGTCATAAGACCAGTAGCAGCAAAATGAGTGGATTCAGGTACGATGATTCTAAGTGAAATAAGTCACACAGAAAAAGAAACTTATCATAAGATATCACTTATGAAGGCCCTATAAACATGGCTACACTTGAACTGAGTTAGGAAAGAGAACAGTGTCTCACATTTAGAAAACACTCTTATGCATGCTTAAGGGGGAAGGAGAGGTGGGGTGATGCATAAACCCAGAGTTTCATATAAGCACAGGTACCGTTCCAAAAACCAACTATGGAATAGACAAGACCTGCACCTTCCTCAGTGAAAGGGACTCAAAACCCCATATTTCCCGCAGAGCAATATATCTGACTAGTAAGAATCTTAAAACCTCTGTATTGATATGTCTCCGTAAGGGAATCAAGTGTGTCTAGACTGGCATAAACATGGCAGCGAGAATCAGCTCAAACCCACTATAAAAAGGAATTTCAAAAACAAAACAAAAAAAACTGGGAAATTCTTTACAATTCCTTCAGGGTCTCTGATGAAACCTGGAATGACCCTATCTACAATGACAGCTGGATGTGGCATAAGGAGGGACACTTGAGACTGAGAGGATTGGTGAGATTGGGTGAGCAAATGCAGACCCTTTAAAGCACAAATGCCTGGCACCCATTCCATGGGTCCCAACTCTCCAGCTTGAAGGGAATATTACTACAGCTATACCATGTACGGGAAACCTAGAGAACGGACACACTGTGAATACGAAAGGTTTCTAAAACTCAACGAATAGTCCCTCTCCTGGTGCTCTGGTTTGACTTTCCATCTGCTTTACTATCAACCTCCCAACTTGGAGAGACAGCCCATTTAACCTCCTGGTTCGCACAGGTTGCCAATTTGGCAGAGGATGAAAGGGAAGAGGGAGAAACAATGAGAGGGTAGCTGTTAGGAATTAGGACGGGCACATATCACTCTAACTTCCCGGCAGGAAGATGAATTAACCAAAGTCTCAGCCCCCCACCGGGAACCAGCATAGGTCCTGAACCAAATTGTTGGACTTGCGGTCAGCTCACAAAAAACGAGTTGAAAAATGGAGCTCAGGGGCACAGCAATTCACAAACTGGCCGAGTAATAAAGGACAACTATCGTCCAAAAATCTGTTGAGGGAAGGCAACGAGGCGGACTTGAAAGCGAGGCAGAATAGCAGGAAACAGATTTCCAGAGGTACGTTGGAATCGCCTTTAAAGCACAGGAAGAGGGGCACAACTTCAACAATGATGCACTTGGCCAAAAAGGGCGTATGCGTTTTCTCCTGAATATATTCAGGAGAAAACGCATAAGCCCTTTTTGGCCAAGCAAGCAAGCGGGCAATGCAAATCTGCACTACAAAGACGTATCACTTCCCACCGGCCAAAAGGGACATCCACAAAATGTGTAAAAACCAGAAAGGCAAGACAGGCCCTGGAGAACAGGGAGCCTTGTTATGCTGATTGGAGGGATGTAAATTGCCAACTGCCTCTCTGGAGGAGTACATTGTGTTCCCTAAAAGAAGTAAAGAACAGTGCTACAGAGCCAAGGGCACTTCCAGTCTAGGGAATATACCTTGGGAAAACTGAAAATCAATAAGACAAAGCCACCCCAAAATTTAGGGCTGCACTGCTTACAAGGACCTCAACTTGGGTACACCTTAAATATTCCAGGAAATATAAAAATGGTTCAAAAAATTGTGGTACTTACGTACGATGGAATATCCCTTAGCCATGAAATCAATGTCATAAGACCAGTAGCAGCAAAATGGGTGGATTCAGGTACGAGGATTCTAAGTGAAATAAGTCACACAGAAAAAGAAACTTATCATAAGATATCACTTCTGAAGATCCTGTAAACATGGCTACACTTGAACTGAGTTAGGAAAGAGAACAGTGTCTCACATTTAGAAAACACTCTTATGCCTGCTTAAGGGGGAAGGAGAGGTGGGGTGATGCATAAAACCAGAGTTTGATATAAGCACAGGTACCGTTCCAAAAACAAACTATGGAATAGACAAGACCTACACCTTCCTCAGTGAAAGGGACTCAAAACCCCACATTTCCCACAGAGGAATATATCTGACTAGTAAGAATCTTAAAACCTATGTATTGATATGTCTCCGTAAGGGAATCAAGTGTGTCTAGACTGGGATAAACTTGGCAGCGGGAATCAGCTCAAACCCACTATAAAAAGGAATATCAAAAACAAAACAAAAAAACTGGGAAATTCTTTACAATTCCTTCAGGGTCTCTGATGAAACCTGGAATGACCCTATCTACAATGACAGCTGGATGTGGCATAAGGAGGGACACTTGGGACTGAGAGGATTGGTGAGATTGGGTGAGCAAATGCAGACCCTTTAAAGCACAAATGCCTGGCACCCATTCCATGGGTCCCAACTCTCCAGGTTGAAGGGAATATTACTACAGCTATAACATGTACGGGAAACCTAGAGAACGGACACACTGTGAATACGAAAGGTTTCTAAAACTCAACGAATAGTCCCTCTCCTGGTGCTCCGGTTTGACTTTCCATCTGCTTTACTATCAACCTCCCAACTTGGAGAGACAGCCCCTTTAACCTCCTGGTTCGCACAGGTTGCCAATTTGGCAGAGGATGAAAGGGAAGAGGGAGAACCAATGAGAGGGTAGCTGTTAGGCATTAGGACGGGCACATATCACTGTAATTTCCCGGCAGGAAGAAGAATTAACCAAAGTCTCAGCCCACCACCGGGAACCAGCAAAGGTCCTGATCCAAAATGTTGGACTGGCGGTCAGCTCACCAAAAACGAGTAGAATAATGGAGCTCAGGGGCACAGCAATTCACAAACTGGCCGAGTAATAAAGGACAACTATCGTCCAAAACTCTGTTGAGGGAAGGCAACGAGGCGGACTTGAGAGCGAGGCAGAATAGCAGGAAACAGATTTCAAGAGGTACGTTGAAATCGCCTTTAAAGCACAGGAAGAGGGGCACAACTTCCACAATGATGCACTTGGCCAAAAAGGGTGTATGCGTTTTCTCCTGAATATATTCAGGAGAAAACGCATACGCCCTTTTTGCCCAAGCAAGCAAGCGGACAATGCAAATCTGCACTACAAAGAAGTATCACTTCCCACCGGTCAAAAGGGACATCCACAAAATATGTAAAAACCAGAAAGGCAAGACAGGCCCTGGAGAACAGGGAGCATTGTTATGCTGATGGGCGGGATGTAAATTGCCAACTGCCTCTCTGGAGGAGTGCATTGTGTTTCCTAAATCAAGTAAACAACAGAGCTACAGAGCCAAGAGCACTTCCAGTCTAGGGAATATACCTTGGGAAAACTGAAAATCAATAAGAGAGAGCCACCCCAAAATTTAGGGCTGCACTGCTTACAAGGACCTCAACTTGGGTACACCTTAAATATCCCAGGAAATATAAAAATGGTTCAAAAAATTGTGGTACTTACGTACGATGGAATATCCGTCAGCCATGAAATCAATGTCATAAGACCAGTAGCAGCAAAATGGGTGGATTCAGGTACAATGATTCTAAGTGAAATGAGTCACACAGAAAAAGAAACATCATAAGATATCACTTATGAAGATCCTGTAAACATGGCTACACTTGAACTGAGTTAGGAAAGAGAACAGTGTCTCACATTTAGAAAACACTCTTATGCCTGATTAAGGAGGAAGGAGAGGTGGGGTGATGCATAAAACCAGAGTTTGATATAAGCACAGGTACCGTTCCAAAAACCAACTATGGAATAGACAAGACCTACACCTTCCTCAGTGAAAGGGACTCAAAACCCCATATTTCCCGCAGAGGAATTTATCTGACTAGTAAGAATCTTAAAACCTATGTATTGATATGTCTCCATAAGGGAATCAAGTGTGTCTAGACTGGCATAAACATGGCAGCGAGAATCAGCTCAAACCCACTATAAAAAGGAATTTCAAAAACAAAACAAAAAAACTGGGAAATTCTTTACAATTCCTTCAGGGTCTCTGATGAAACCTGGAATGACCCTATCTACAATGACAGCTGGATGTGGCATAAGGAGGGACACTTGGGACTGAGAGGATTGGTGAGATTGGGTGAGCAAATGCAGACCCTTTAAAGCAATAATGCAATGCAACCTTTCCATGGGTCCCAACTCTCCAGGTTGAAGGGAATATTACTACAGTTATAACATGTACGGGAAACCTAGAGAACAGACACACTGTGAATACGAAAGGTTTCTAAAACTCAACGAATAGTCCCTCTCCTGGTGCTCCGGTTTGACTTTCCATCTGCTTTACTATCAACCTCCTACCTTAGAGAGACAGCCCCTTTAACCTCCTGGTTCGCACAGGTTTCCAATTTGGCAGAGGATGAAAGGAAAGAGGGAGAACCAATGAGAGAGTAGCTGTTAGGCATTTGGACGGGCACATATCACTGTAATTTCCCGGCAGGAAGAAGAATTAACCAAAGTCTCAGCCACCCACCGGGAACCAGTATAAGTCCTGAACCAAAATTTTGGACTTGGGGTCAGCTCACCAAAAACGAGTTGAAAAATGGAGCTCAGGGGCACAGCAATTCACAAACTGGCCGAGTAATAAAGGACAACTATCGTGCAAAAAATCTGTTGAGGGAAGGCAACGAGGCAGACTTGAAAGTGAGGCAGAATAGCAGGAAACAGATTTCAAGAGGTACATTGGAATCGCCTTTAAAGCACAGGAAGAGGGGCACAACTTCGACAATGATGCACTTGGCCAAAAAGGGCATATGCGTTTTCTCCTGAATATATTCAGGAGAAAACGCATACGCCCTTTTTGGTCAAGCAAGCATGCGGGCAATGCAAATCTGCACTACAAAGAAGTATCACTTCCCACCGGTCAAAAAGGACATCCACAATATGTGTAAAATCCAGAAAGGCAAGACAGGCCCTGGAGAACAGGGAGCCTTGTTATGCTGATGGGCGGCATGTAAATTGCCAACTGCCTCTCTGGAGGAGTGCATTGTTTTCCCTAAAACAAGTAAACAACAGAGGTACAGAGCCAAGGGCACTTCCAGTCTAGGGAATATACCTTGGGAAAACTGAAAATCAATAATACAGAGCCACCCCAAAATTTAGGGCTGCACTGCTTACAAGGACCTCAACTTTGGTACACCTTAAATATCCCAGGAAATATAAAAATGGTTCAAAAAATTGTGGTACTTACGTACGATGGAATATCCCTTAGCCATGAAATCAATGTCATAAGACCAGTAGCAGCAAAATGGGTGGATTCAGGTACGATGATTCTAAGTGAAATAAGTCACACAGAAAAAGATACTTATCATAAGATATCACTTATGAAGATCCTGTAAACATGGCTACACTTGAACTGAGTTAGGAAAGGGAACAGTGTCTCACATTTACAAAAAAACTCTTATGCCTGCTTAAGGGGTAAGGGGTGGTGGGGTGATGCATAAAACCAGAGTTTGATATATGCACACGTATCGTTCCAAAAACAAACTATGGAATAGACAAGACCTTCACCTTCCTCAGTGAAAGGGACTCAAAACACCATATTTCCCGCAGAGGAATATATCTGACTAGTAAGAATCTTAATACCTATGTATTGATATGTCTCCGTAAGGGAATCAAGTGTGTCTAGACTGGCATAAACATGGCAGTGAGAATCAGCTCAAACCCACTATAAAAAGGAATTTCAAAAACAAAACAAAAAAACTGGGAAATTCTTTACAATTCCTTCAGGGTCTCTGATGAAACCTGGAACGACCCTATCTACAATGACAGCTGGATGTGGCATAAGGAGGGACACTTGGGACGGAGACGATTGGTGAGATTGGGTGAGCAAATGCAGACCCTTTAAAGCACAAATGCCTGGCACCCATTCCATGGGTCCCAACTCTCCAGGTTGAAGGGAATATTACTACAGGTATAACATGTACGGGAAACCTAGAACACGGACACACTGTGAATACGAAAGGTTTCTAAAACTCAACGAATAGTCCCTCTCCTGGTGCTCCGGTTTGACTTTACACCTGCTTTACTATCAACTTCCCAACTTGGAGAGACAGCCCCTTTAACCTCCTGGTTCGCACAGGTTTCCAATTTGGCAGGGGATAAAAGGGCAGAGGGAGAACCAATGAGAGAGTAGCTGTTAGACATTTCGACGGGCATATATCACTGTAATTTCCCGGCAGGAAGAAGAATTAACCAAAGTCTCAGCCACCCCACGGGAAACAGTATAGGTCCTGAACCAAAATTTTGGACTTGCGGTCAGCTCACCAAAAACGAGTTGAAAAATGGAGCTCAGGGGCACAGCAATTCACAAACTGGCCGAGTAATAAAGGACAACTATCGTCCAAAAATCTGTTGAGGGAAGGCAACGAGGCGGACTTGAAAGCGAGGCAGAATAGCAGGAAACAGATTTCAAGAGGTACGTTGGAATCGCCTTTAAAGCACAGGAAGTGGCGCACAACTTCGACAATGATGCACTTGCCCAAAAAGGGCGTATGCGTTTTCTCCTGAATATATTCAGGAGAAAACGCATACGCCCAAGCAAGTAAGCGGACAATGCAAATCTGCACTACAAAGAAGTATCACTTCCCACCGGTCAAAAGGGACATCCACAAAATGTGTAAAAACCAGAAAGGCAAGACAGGCCCTGGAGAACAGGGGGCCTTGTTATGCTGATGGGCGGGATGTAAATTGCCAACTGCCTCTCTGGAGGAGTGCATTGTGTTCCCTAAAACAAGTAAACAAGAGAGCTACAGAGCCAAGGGCACTTCCAGTCTAGGGAATATACCTTGGGAAAACTGAAAATCAATAAGACAGAGCCACCCCAAAATTTAGGGCTGCACTGCTTACAAGGACCTCAACTTGGGTACACCTTAAATGTGCCAGGAAATATAAAAATGGTTCAAAAATTGTGGTACTTACGTACGATGGAATATCCCTCAGCCATGAAATCAATGTCATAAGACCAGTAGCAGCAAAATGGGTGGATTCAGGTACGATGATTCTAAGTGAAATAAGTCACACAGAAAAAGAAACTTATCATAAGATATCACTTATGAAGATCCTGTAAACATGGCTACACTTGAACTGAGTTAGGAAAGAGAACAGTGTCTCACATTTAGAAAACACACTTATGCCTGCTTAAGGGGGAAGGAGAGGTGGGGTGATGCATAAAACCAGAGTTTGATATAAGCACAGGTACCGTTCCAAAAACCAACTATGGAATAGACAAGACCTACACCTTCCTCAGTGAAAGGGACTCAAAACACCATATTTCCCGCAGAGGAATATATCTGACTAGTAAGAATCTTAAAACCTATGTATTGATATGTCTCCGTAAGGGAGTCAAGTGTGTCTAGACTGGCATAAACATGGCAGTGAGAATCAGCTCAAACCCACTATAAAAAGGAATTTCAAAAACAAAACAAAAAAACGGGGAAATTCTTTACAATTCCTTCAGGGTCTCTGATGAATCCTGGAATGACCCTATCTACAACGACAGCTGGATGTGGCATAAGGAGGGACACTTGGGACTGAGAGGATTGGTGAGATTGGGTGAGCAAATGAAGACCCTCTAAAGCACAAATGCCTGGCACCCATTCCATGGGTCCCAACTCTCCAGTTTGATGGGAATATTACTACAGCTATAACATGTACGGGAAACCTAGAGAACGGACACACTGTGAATACGAAAGGATTCTAAAACTCAACGAATAGTCCCTCTCCTGGTGCTCGGGTTTGACATTACATCTGCTTTACTATCAACCTCCCAACTTGGAGAGACAGCCCCTTTAACCTCCTGGTTCGCACAGGTTGCCAATTTGGCAGAGGATGAAAGGGAAGAGGGAGAACCAATGAGAGAGTAGCTGTTAGGAATTTGGACGGGCACATATCACTGTAATTTCCCGGCAGGAAAAAGAATTAACCAAAGTCTCAGCCACCCACCGGGAACCAGTATAGTTCCTGAACCGAAATTTTGGACTTGCGGTCAGATCACCAAAAACTAGTTGAAAAATGGAGCTCAGGGGCACAGCAATTCACAAACTGGCCGAGTAATAAAGGACAACTATCGTCCAAAAATCTGTCGAGGGAAGGCAACGAGGCGGACTTGAAAGTGAGCAGAATAGCAGGAAACTGATTTCAAGAAGTACGTTGGAATCGCCTTTAAAGCACAGGAAGAGGGGCACAACTTCGAAAATGATGCACTTGGCCAAAAAGGGCGTATGCGTTTTCTCCTGAATATATTCAGGAGAAAACGCATACTCCCTTTTGGCCAAGCAAGCAAGCGGGCAATGCAAATCTGCACTAAAAAGAAGTATCACTTCCCACGGGTCAAAAGGGACATCCACAAAATGTGTAAAAACCAGAAAGGCAAGACAGGCCCTGTAGAACAGGGAGCCTTGTTATGCTGATGGGTGGGATGTAAATTGCCAACTGCCTCTCTGGAGGAGTGCATTGTGTTCCCTAAAACAAGTAAAGAACAGAGCTACAGAGCCAAGGGCCCTTCCAGTCTAGGGAATATACCTTGGGAAAACTGAAAATCAATAAGACAGAGCCACCCCAAAATTTAGGGCTCCACTGCTTACAAGGACCTCAACTTGGATACACCTTAAGTATCCCAGGAAATATAAAAATGGTTCAAAAAATTCTGGTACTTACGTACGATGGAATATCCCTCAGCCATGAAATCAATTTCATAAGACCAGTAGCAGCAAAATGGGTGGATTCAGGTACGATGATTCTAAGTGAAATAAGTCACACAGAAAAAGAAACTTATCATAAGATATCACTTATGAAGATCCTGTAAAGATGGCTACACTTGAACTGAGTTAGGAAAGAGAAGAGTATCTCATATTTAGAAAACATTCTTATGCCTGCTTAAGGTGGAAGGAGAGGTGGGGTGATGCATAAAACCAGAGTTTGATATAAGCACAGGTACCGTTCCAAAAACCAACAATGGAATACACAAGACCTACTCCTTTCTCAGTGAAAGGGACTCAAAACCCCATATTTCCCGCAGAGGAATATATCTGACTAGTAAGAATCTTAAAACCTATGTATTGATATGTCTCCATAAGGGAATCAAGTGTGTCTAGACTGGCATAAACATGGCAGCGAGAATCAGCTCAAACCACTATAAAAAGGAATTTCAAAAACAAAACAAAAAAAACTGGGAAATTCTTTACAATTCCTTCCGGGTCCCTGATGAAACCTGGAATGAACCTATCTATAACGACAGCTGGATGTGGCATAAGGAGGGACACTTGAGACTGAGTCGATTGGTGAGATTGGGTGAGCAAATGCAGACCATTTAAAGCAATAATGCATGGCACCAATTCCATGGGTCCCAACTCTCCAGGTTGAAGGGAATATTACTACAGCTATAACATGTAAGGGAATCCTAGAGAACGGACACACTGTGAATACGAAAGGTTTCTAAAAGTCAAAGAATTGTCCCTCTCCTGGTGCTCCGGTTTGACTTTCCATCTGCTTTACTATCAACCTCCCAACTTGGAGAGACAGCCCCTTTAACCTCCTGGTTCACACAGGTTGCCAATTTGGCAGAGGATGAAAGGGAAGAGGGAGAACCAATGAGAGAGTAGCTGTTAGGCATTTGGACGGGCACATCTCACTCTAACTTCCCCGCAGGAAGAAGAATAAACCAAAGTCTCAGCCACCCACCGGGACCAGTATAGGTCCTGAACCAAAATTTTGGACTTGCGGTCAGCTCACCAAAAACGAGTTGAAAAATGGAGCTCAGGGGCACAGCAATTCACAAACTGGCCGAGTAATAAAGGACAACTATCGTCCAAAAATCTGTTGAGGGAAGGCAACGAGGCGGACTTGAAAGCGAAGCAGAATAGCAGGAAACAGATTTCAAGAAGTACGTTGGAATCGCCTTTAAAGCACAGGAAGAGGGGCACAACTTCGAAAATGATGCACTTGGCCAAAAAGGGCGTATGCGTTTTCCCCTGAATATCTTCAGGAGAAAACGCATATGCCCATTTTGGCCAAGCAAGCAAGCGGGCAATGCAAATATGCACTACAAAGAAGTATCACTTCCCACCGGTTAAAAGGGACATCCTCAAAATGTGTAAAAACCAGAAAGGCAAGACAGGCCCTGGAGAACAGGGAGCCTTGTTATGCTGATGGGCGGGATGTAAATTGCCAACTGCCTCTCTGGAGGAGTGCATTGTGTTCCATAAAACAAGTAAAGAACAGAGCTACAGAGCCAAGGGCCCTTCCAGTCTAGGGAATATACCTCGGGAAAAATGAAAATCAATAAGACAGAGCCACCCCAAAATTTAGGGCTGCACTGCTTACAGGGACCTCAACTTGGATACACCTTAAGTATCCCAGGAAATATAAAAATGGTTCAAAAAATTCTGGTACTTACGTACGATGGAATATCCCTCAACCATGAAATCAATGTCATAAGACAAGTAGAAGCAAAATGGGTGGATTCAGGTACGATGATTCTAAGTGAAATAAGTCACACAGAAAAAGTAACTTATCATAAGATATCACTTATGAAGATCCTGTAAACATGGCTACACTTGAACTGAGTTAGGAAAGAGAACAGTGTCTCACGTTTAGAAAACACTCTTATGCCTGCTTAAGGGGGAAGGAGAGGTGGGGTGATGCATAAAACCAGAGTTTGATATAAGCACAGGTATCGTTCTAAAAACCAACTATGGAATAGACAAGACCTACACCTTCCTCAGTGAAAGGGACTCAAAACCCCATATTTCCCACAGAGGAATATATCTGACTAGTAAGAATCTTAAAACCTATGTATTGATATGTCTCCGTAAGAGAATCAAGTGTGTCTAGACTGACATAAACATGGCAGCGAGAATCAGCTCAAACCCACTACAAAAAGGAATTTCAAACACAAAACAAAAAAACTGGGAAATTCTTTACAACTCCTTCAGGGTCTCTGATGAAACCTGGAATGACCCTATCTACAATGACAGCTGGATGTGGCATAAGGCTGGAGACTTGGGACTGAGAGGATTCGTGAGATTGGGTGAGCAAATGCAGACCCCTTAAAGCACAAATGCCTGGCACCCATTCCATGGGTCCCAACTCTCCAGTTTGAAGGGAATATTACTACAGCTATAACATGTACGGGAAACCTAGAGAACGGACACACAGTGAATACGAAAGGTTTCTAAAACTCAACGAATAGTCCCTATCCTGGTGCTCCGGTTTGACTTTCCATCTGCTTTACTATCAACCTCCCAACTTGGAGAGACAGCCCATTTAACCTCCTGGTTTGCACAGGTTGCCAATTTGGCTGAGGATGAAAGGGAATAGGGAGAACCAATGAGAGAGTAGCTGTTAGGCATTTGGACGGGCACATATCACTCTAACTTCCCGGCAGGAAGAAGAATTAACCAACGTCTCAGCCTCCCACCGGGAACCAGTATAGGTCCTGAACCAAAATTTTGGACTTGCGGTCAGCTCACCAAAAACGAGGTGAAAAATGGAGCTCAGGGGCACAGCAATTCACAAACTGGCCGAGTAATAAAGGACAACTATCGTCCAAAAATCTGTTGAGGGAAGGCAACGAGGCGGACTTGAAAGCGAGGTAGAATAGCAGGAAACAGATTTCAAGAGGTACGTTGGATTCGACTTTAAAGCACAGGAAGAGGCGCACAACTTCGACAATGATGCACTTGGCCAAAACGGGCGTATGCGTTTTCTCCTGAATATATTCAGGAGAAAACGCATACGCCCTTTTTGGCCAAGCAAGCAAGCGGGCATTGCAAATCTGCACTACAAAGAAGTATCACTTCCCACCGGTCAAAACGAACATCCACAAAATGTGTAAAAACCAGAAAGGCAAGACAGGCCCTGGAGAACAGGGAGCCTTGTTATGCTGATGGGCGGGATGTAAATTGCCAACTGCCTCTCTGGAGGAGTATATTGTGTTCCCTAAAACAAGTAAAGAACAGAGCTACAAAGCCAAGGGCACTTCCAGTCTAGGGAATATACCTTGGGAAAACTGAAAATCAATAAGACAGAGCCACCCCAAAATTTAGGGCTGCACTGCTTACAAGGAACTCAACTTGGATACACCTTAAGTATCCCAGGAAATATAAAAATGGTTCAAAAAATTGTGGTACTTACGTACGATGGAATATCCCTCAGCCATGAAATCAATGTCATAATACCAGTAGCAGCAAAATGGGTGGATTCAGGTACGATGATTCTAAGTGAAATAAGTCACACAGAAAAAGAAACTTATCATAAGATATCACTTATGAAGATCCTGTAAACATGGCTACACTTGAACTGAGTTAGGAAAGAGAACAGTGTCTCACATTTAGAAAACACTCTTATGCCTGCTTAAGGGGGAAGGAGAGGTGGGGTGATGCATAAAACCAGAGTTTGATATAAGCACAGGTACCGTTCCAAAAACCAACTATGGAATAGACAAGACCAACACCTTCCACAGTGAAAGGGACTCAAAACCCCATATTTCCTGCAGAGAAATATATCTGACTAGTAAGAATCTTAAAACCTATGTATTGATATGTCTCCGTAAGGGAATCAAGTGTGTCTAGACTGGCATAATCATGGCAGTGAGAATCAGCTCAAACCCACTATAAAAAGGTATTTCAAAAACAAAACAAAAAAACTGGGAAATTCTTTACAATTCCTTCAGGGTCTCTGATGAAATCTGGAATGACCCTATCTACAACGACAGCTGGATGTGGCATAAGGAGGGACACTTGGGACTGAGAAGATTTTTGAGATTTGGGGACCAAATGCAGACCATTTGAAGCACAAGTGCCTGGCACCCATTCCATGGGTCCCAACTCTCTAGGTTGAAGGGAATATAACTACAGCTATAACATGTACGGGAAACCTAAAGAACGGACACACTGTGAATACGAAAGGTTTCTAAAACTCAACGAATAATCCCTCTCCTGGTGCTCCGGTTTGACTTTCCATCTGCTTTACTATCAATCTCCCAACTTGGAGAGACAGCCCCTTTAACCTCCTGGTTCGCACAGGTTTCCAATTTGGCAGAGGATGAAAGGGAAGAGGGAGAACCAATGAGAGAGTAGCTGTTAGGCATTTGGACGGGCACCTATCACTCTAACTTCCCGGCAGGAAGAAGAATTAACCAAAGTCTCAGCCCCCCACCGGGAACCAGCATAGGTCCTGAACCAAAATTTTGGACTTGCTGTCAGCTCACAAATAACGAGTTGAAAAATGGAGCTCAGGGGCACAGCAATTCACAAACTGGCCGAGTAATAAAGGACAACTATCGTCCAAATATCTGTTGAGGGAAGGCAACGAGGCAGACTTGAAAGCGAGGCAGAATAGCAGGAAACAGATTTCAAGAGGTACGTTGGAATCGCCTTTAAAGCACAGGAAGAGGGGCACAACTTCGACAATGATGCACTTGGCCAAAAAGGGCGTATGCGTTTTCTCCTGAATATATTCAGGAGAAAACGCATACGCCCTTTTTGGCCAAGCAAGCAAGCGGGCAATGCAAATCTGCACTACAAAGAAGTATCACTTCCCACCGGTCAAAAGGGACATCCACAAAATGTGTAAAAACCAGAAAAGCAAGACAGGCCCTGGAGAACAGGGAGCCTTGTTATGCTGATGGGCGGGAAGTAAATTGCCAACTGCCTCTCTGGAGGAGTGCATTGTGTTCCCTAAAACAGGTAAACAACAGAGCTACAGAGCCAAGGGAACTTCCAGTCTAGGGAATACACCTTGGGAAAACGGAAAATCAATAAGACACAGCCACCCCAAAATTTAGGGCTGCACTGCTTTCAAGGACCTCAATTTGGGTACACCTTAAGTACACCAGGAAATATAAAAATGGTTCAAAAAATTGTGTTACTTAAGTACGATGGAATATCCCTCAGCCATGACATCAATGTCATAAGACCAGTAGCAGCAAAATGGGTGGATTCAGGTACGATGATTCTAAGTGAAATAAGTCACACAGAAACAGAAACTTATCATAAGATATCACTTATGAAGATCCTGTAAACATGGCTACACTTGAACTGAGTTAGGAAAGAGAACAGTGTCTCACATTTAGAAAACACTCTTATGCCTGCTTAGGGGGAAGGAGAGGTGGGGTGATGCATAAAACCAGAGTTTGATATAAGCACAGGTACCGTTCCAAAAACCAACTATGGAATAGACAAGACCTACACCTTCCTCAGTGAAAGGGACTCAAAACCACATATTTCCCACAGAGGAATATATCTGACTAGTAAGAATCTTAAAACCTATGTATTGATATGTCTCCGTAACGGAATCAAGTGTGTCTAGACTGGCATAAACATGGCAGCGAGAATCAGCTCAAACCCACTATAAAAAGGAATTTCAAATACAGAACAAAAAAACTGGGAAATTCTTTACAATTCCTTCAGGGTCTCTGATGAAACCTGGAATGACCCTATCTACAACGACAGCTGGATGTGGCATAAGGCTGGACACTTGGGACTGAGAGAATTGGTGAGATTGGGTGAGCAAATCCAGACACTTTAAACAATAATGCATGGCACCCATTCCATGGGTCCCAACTCTCCAGTTTGAAGGGAATATTACTACAGTTATAACATGTATGGGAAACCTAGAGAACGGACACACTGTGTATACGAAAGGTTTCTAAAACTCAATGAATAGTCCCTCTCCTGGCGCTCCGGTTTGACTTTCCATCTGCTTTACTATCAACCTCCCAACTTGGAGAGACAGCCCCTTTAACCTCCTGGTTCGCACAGGTTGCCAATTTGGCAGAGGATGAAAGGGAAGAGGGAGAACCAATGAGAGAGTAGCTGTTAGGCATTTGGACGGGCACATATCACTGTAATTTCCCGGCAGGAAGAAAAATTAACCAAAGTCTCAGCCACCCACCGGGAACCAGTATAGGTCCTGAACCAAAATTTTGGACTTGCGGTCAGCTCACCAAAAACGAGTTGAAAAATGGAGCTCAGGGGCACAGCAATTCACAAACTGGCCGAGTAATAAAGGACAACTATCGTCCAAAAATCTGTTGAGGAAAGGCAACGAGGCAGACTTGAAAGCGAGGCAGAATAGCAGGAAACAGATTTCAAGAGGTACGTTGGAATCGCCTTTAAAGCACAGGAAGAGTGGCACAACTTCGACAATGATGCACTTGGCCAAAAAGTGTGTATGCGTTTTCTCCTGAATATATTCAGGAGAAAATGCATACGCCCTTTTTGGCCAAGCAAGCAAGCGGGCAATGTAAATCTGCACTACAAAGAAGTATCACTTCCCACTGGTCAAAAGGGACATCCACAAAATGTGTAAAAACCAGAAAGGCAAGACAGGCCCTGGAGAACAGGGAGCCTTGTTATGCTGATGGGCGGGATGTAAATTGACAACTGCCTCTCTGGAGGAGTGCACTGTGTTCCCTAAAACAAGTAAAGAACAGAGCTAGAGAGCCAAGGGCACTTCCAGTCTAGGGAATATACCTCGGGAGAACTGAAAATCAATAAGACAGAGCCACCCCAAAATTTAGGGCTGCACTGCTTACAAGGACCTCAACTTGGATACACCTTAAGTATCCCAGGAAATATAAAAATGGTTCAAAAAATTGTGTTACTTACGTATGATGGAATATCCCTCAGCCATGAAATCAATGTCATAAGACCAGTAGCAGCAAAATCGGTGGATTCAGGTACGATGATTCTAAGTGAAATAAGTCACACAGAAAAAGAAACTTATCATAAGAAAGCACTTATGAAGGCCCTATAAACATGGCTACACTTGAACTGAGTTAGGAAAGAGAACAGTGTCTCACATTTAGAAAACACACTTATGCCTGCTTAAGGGGGAAGGAGAGATGGGGTGATGCATAAAACCAGAGTTTGATATAAGCACAGGTACCGTTCCAAACACCAACTATGGAATAGACAAGACCTACACCTTCCTCAGTGAAAGGGACTCAAAATCCCATATTTCCCGCAGAGGAATATATCTGACTAGTAAGAATCTTAAAACCTATGTATTGATATGTCTCCGTAAGGGAATCAAGTGTGTCTAGACTGGCATAAACATGGCAGCGAGAATCAGCTCAAACCCACTATAAAAAGGAATTTCAAAAACAAAACAAAAAACCTGGGAAATTCTTTACAATTCCTTCAGGGTCTCTGATGAAACCTGGAATGACCCTATCTACAACGACAGCTGGATGTGGCATAAGGCTGGACACTTGGGACTCAGAGGATTGGTGAGAGTGGGTGAGCAAATGCAGACCCTTTAAAGCAATAATGCATGGCACCCATTCCATGGGTCCCAACTCTCCAGGTTGAAGGGAATATTACTACAGTTATAACACGTACGGGAAACCTAGAGAACGGACACACTGTGAATACGAAAGGTTTCTAAAACTCAACGAATAGTCCATCTCCTGGTGCTCCGTTTTGACTTTCCATCTGCTTTACTATCAACCTCCCAACTTGGAGAGACAGCCCCTTTAACCTCCCAGTTCACACAGGTTGCCCATTTGGCAGAGGATGAAAGGGAAGAGAGAGAACCAATGAGAGAGTAGCTGTTAGGCATTTGGACGGGCACATATCTCTGTAATTTTCCGGCAGGAAGAAGAATTAACCAAAGTCTCAGCCACCCACCGGGAACCAGCATAGTTCCTGAACCAAAATTTTGGACTTGCGGTCAGCTCACAAAAAACGAGTAGAATAATGGAGCTCAGGGGCACAGCAACTCACAAACTGGCCAAGTAATAAAGGACAAGTATCGTCCAAAAATCTGTTGAGGGAAGGCAACGAGGCGGACTTGAAAGCGAGGCAGAATAGCAGGAAACAGATTTCAAGAGGTACGTTGGAATCGCCTTTAAAGCACAGGAAGAGGGGCACAACTTCGACAATGATGCACTTGGCCAAAAAGGGCGTATGTGTTTTCTCCTGAATATATTCAGGAGAAAACGCATACGCCCTTTTTGGCCAAGCAAGCAAGCGGGCAATGCAAATCTGCACTACAAAGATGTATCACTTCCCACCGGTCAAAAGGGACATCCACAAAATTTGTAAAAACCAGAAAAGCAAGACAGGCCCTGGAGAACAGGGAGCCTTGTTATGCTGATGGGCGGGATGTAAATTGCCAACTGCCTCTCTGGAGGAGTGCATTGTGTTCCATAAAACAAGTAAAAAACAGAGCTACAGAGCCAAGGGCACTTCCAGTCTAGGGAATACACCTTGGGAAAACGGAAAATCAATAAGACAGAGCCACCCCAAAATTTAGGGCTGCACTGCTTTCAAGGACCTCAATTTGGGTACACCTTAAGTACACCAGGAAATATAAAAATGGTTCAAAAAATTGTGTTACTTAAGTATGATGGAATATCCCTCAGCCATGACATCAATGTCATAAGACCAGTAGCAGCAAAATGGGTGGATTCAGGTACGATGATTCTAAGTGAAATAAGTCACACAGAAACAGAAACTTATCATAAGATATCACTTATGAAGATCCTGTAAACATGGCTACACTTGAACTGAGTTAGGAAAGAGAACAGTGTCTCACATTTAGAAAACACTCTTTTGCCTTCTTAGGGGGAAGGAGAGGTGGGGTGATGCATAAAACCAGAGTTTGATATAAGCACAGGTACCGTTCCAAAAACCAACTATGGAATAGACAAGACCTACACCTTCCTCAGTGAAAGGGACTCAAAACCCCATATTTCCCGCAGAGGAATATATCTGACAAGTAAAAACCTTAAAACCTATGTATTGATATGTCTCCGTAAGGGAATCAAGTGTGTCTAGAGTGGCATAAACATGGCAGCGAGAATCAGCTCAAACCCACTCTAAAAAGGAATTTCAAAAACAAAACAAAAAAACTGGGAAATTCTTTAAAATTCCTTCAGCATCTCTGATGAAACCTGGAATGACCCTATCTACAATGACAGCTGGATGTGGCATAAGGAGGTACACTTGGGACTGAGACGATTGGTGAGATTGGGTGAGCAAATGCAGACCCTTTAAAGCCCAAATGCCTGGCACCCATTCCATGGGTCCCAACTCTCCAGGTTGAAGGGAATATTACTACAGTTATAACATGTACGGGAAACCTAAAGAACGGACACACTGTGAATACGAAAGGTTTCTAAAACTCAACGAATAGTCCCTCTCCTGGTGCTCCGGTTTGACTTTCCATCTGCTTTACTATCAACCTCCCAACTTGGAGAGACAGCCCCTTTAACCTCCTGGTTCGCACAGGTTGCCAATTTGGCAGAGGATGAAAGGGAAGAGGGAGAACCAATGAGAGAGTAGCTGTTAGGCATTTGGACGGGCACATATCACTGTAATTTCCCGGCAGGAAGAAAAATTAACCAAAGTCTCAGCCACCCACCAGGAACCAGTATAGGTCCTGAACCAAAATTTTGGACTTGCGGTCAGCTCACCAAAAACGAGTTGAAAAATGGAGCTCAGGGGCACAGCGATTCACAAACTGGCCGAGTAATAAAGGACAACTATCGTCCAAAAATCTGTTGAGGAAAGGCAACGAGGCAGACTTGAAAGCGAGGCAGAATAGCAGGAAACAGATTTCCAGAGGTACGTTGGAATCGCCTTTAAAGCACAGGAAGAGGGGCACAACTTCGACAATGATGCACTTGGCCAAAAAGGGTGTATGCGTTTTCTCCTGAATATATTCAGGAGAAAATGCATACGCCCTTTTTGGCCAAGCAAGCAAGCGGGCAATGCAAATCTGCACTACAAAGAAGTATCACTTCCCACTGGTCAAAAGGGACATCCACAAAATGTGTAAAAACCAGAAAGGCAAGACAGGCCCTGGAGAAGAGGGAGCCTTGTTATGCTGATGGGCGGGATGTAAATTGCCAACTGCCTCTCTGGAGGAGTGCACTGTGTTCCCTAAAACAAGTAAAGAACAGAGCTAGAGAGCCAAGGGCACTTCCAGTCTAGGGAATATACCTCGGGAGAACTGAAAATCAATAAGACAGAGCCACCCCAAAATTTAGGGCTGCACTGCTTACAAGGACCTCAACTTGGATACACCTTAAGTATCCCAGGAAATATAAAAATGGTTCAAAAAATTGTGTTACTTACGTACGATGGAATATCCCTCAGCCATGAAATCAATGTCATAAGACCAGTAGCAGCAAAATCGGTGGATTCAGGTACGATGATTCTAAGTGAAATAAGTCACACAGAAACAGAAACTTATCATAAGATATCACTTATGAAGATCCTGTAAACATGGCTACACTTGAACTGAGTTAGGAAAGAGAACAGTGTCTCACATTTAGAAAACACTCTTTTGCCTTCTTAGGGGGAAGGAGAGGTGGGGTGATGCATAAAACCAGAGTTTGATATAAGCACAGGTACCGTGCCAAAAACCAACTATGGAATAGACAAGACCTACACCTTCCTCAGTGAAAGGGACTCAAAACCACATATTTCCCGCAGAGGAATATATCTGACTAGTAAGAATCTTAAAACCTATGTATTGATATGTCTCTGTAAGGGAATCAAGTGTGTCTAGACGGGCATAAACATGGCAGCGAGAATCAGCTCAAACCCACTATAAAAAGGAATTTCAAAAACAAAACATAAAAACTGGGAAATTCTTTACAATTCCTTCAGGGTCTCTGATGAAACCTGGAATGACCCTATCTACAACGACAGCTGGATGTGGCATAAGGCTGGACACTTGGGACTCAGAGGATTGGTGAGAGTGGGTGAGCAAATGCAGACCCTTTAAAGCAATAATGCATGGCACCCATTCCATGGGTCCCAACTCTCCAGGTTGAAGGGAATATTACTACAGTTATAACACGTACGGGAAACCTAGAGAACGGACACACTGTGAATACGAAAGGTTTCTAAAACTCAACGAATAGTCCGTCTCCTGGTGCTCCGGTTTGACTTTCCATCTGCTTTACTATCAACCTCCCAACTTGGAGAGACAGCCCCTTTGACCTCCCAGTTCACACAGGTTGCCCATTTGGCAGAGGATGAAAGGGAAGAGAGAGAACCAATGAGAGAGTAGCTGTTAGGCATTTGGACGGGCTCATATCTCTGTAATTTCCCGGCAGGAAGAAGAATTAACTAAAGTCTCAGCCACCCACCGGGAACCAGCATAGGTCCTGAACCAAAATTTTGGACTTGCGGTCAGCTCACCAAAAACGAGTTGAAAAATGGAGCTCAGGGGCCCAGCAATTCACAAACTGGCCGAGTAATAAAGGACAACTATCGTCCAAAAATCTGTTGAGGGAAGGCAACGAGGCGGACTTGAATGCGAGGCACAATAGCAGGAAACAGATTTCCAGAGGTACGTTGGAATCGCCTTTAAAGCACAGGAAGAGGGTCACACCTTCGACAATGATGCACTTGGCCAAAAAGGGCGTATGCGTTTTCTCCTGAATATATTCAGGAGAAAACGCATACGCCCTTTTTGGCCAAGCAAGCAAGCGGGCAATGCAAATCTGCACTACAAAGAAGTATCACTTCCCACCGGTCAAAAGGGACATCCACAAAATGTGTAAAAACCAGAAAGGCAAGACAGGCCCTGGAGAACAGGGAGCCTTGTTATGCTGATGGGCGGGATGTAAATTGCCAACTGCCTCTCTGGAGGTGTACATTGTGGTCCCTAAAACAAGGAAAGAACAGAGCTACAGAGCCAAGGGCACTTCCAGTCTAGGGAATATACCTTGGGAAAACTGAAAATCAAAAAGACACAGCCACCCCAAAATTTAGGGCTGCACTGCTTACAAGGACCTCAACTTGGGTACACCTTAAATATCCCAGGAAATATAAAAATGGTTCAAAAAATTGTGGTACTTACGTACGATGGAATATCCCTCAGCCATGAAATCAATGTCATAAGACCAGTAGCAGCAAAATGGGTGGATTCAGGTACGATGATTCTAAGTGAAATAAGTCACACAGAAAAAGAAACTTATCATAAGATATCACTTATGAAGATCCTGTAAACATGGCTACACTTGAACTGAGTTAGGAAAGAGAACAGTGTCTCACATTTAGAAAACACTCTTATGCCTGCTTAAGGGGGAAGGAGAGGTGGGGTGATGCATAAAACCAGAGTTTGATATAAGCAAAGGTACCGTTCCAAAAACCAACTATGGAATAGACAAGTCCTACACCTTCCTCAGTGAAAGGGACTCAAAATCCCATATTTCCCGCAGAGGAAAATATCTGACTAGTAATAATCTTAAAACCTATGTATTGATATGTCTCCGTAAGGGAATCAAGTGTGTCTAGACTGGCATAAACATGGCAGCGAGAATCAGCTCAAACCCCCTATAAAAAGGAATTTCAAAAACAAAACAAAAAAACTGGGAAATTCTTTACAATTCCTTCAGGGTCTCTGATGCAACCTAGAATGACCGTATCTACAACGACAGCTGGATGTGGCATAAGGAGGGACACTTGGGACTGAGACGATTGGTGAGATTGCGTGAGCAAATGCAGACCCTTTAAAGCACAAATGCATGGCACCCATTCCATGGGTCCCAACTCTCCAGGTTGAAGGGAATATTACTACAGCTATAACATGTACGGGAAACCTAGAGAACGGACACAATGTGAATACGAAAGGTTTCTAAATCTCAACGAATAGTCCCTCTCCTGGTGCTCCGGTTTGACTTTCCATCTGCTTTACTATCAACCTCCCAACTTGGAGAGACAGCCCCTTTAACCTCCTGGTTCGCACAGGTTGCCAATTTGGCAGAGGATGAAAGGGAAGAGGGAGAACCAATGAGAGGGTAGCTGTTAGGCATTAGGACGGGCACATATCACTGTAATTTCCCGGCAGGAAGAAGAATTAACCAAAGTCTCAGCCCACCACCGGGAACCAGCAAAGGTCCTGAACCAAAATGTTGGACTGGCGGTCAGCTCACCAAAAACGAGTAGAAAAATGGAGCTCAGGGGCACAGCAATTCAGAAACTGGCCGAGTAATAAAGGACAACTATCGTCCAAAAATCTGTTGAGGGAAGGCAACGAGGCGGACTTGAAAGCGAGGCAGAATAGCAGGAAACAGATTTCAAGAGGTACGTTGAAATCGCCTTTAAAGCACAGGAAGAGGGGCACAACTTCCACAGTGATGCACTTGGCCAAAGAGGGCGTATGTGTTTTCTCCTGAATATATTCAGGAGAAAACGCATACGCCCTTTTTGCCCAAGCAAGCAAGCGGGCAATGCAAATCTGCACTACAAAGACGTATCACTTCCCACCGGTCAAAAGGGACATCCACAAAATGTGTAAAAACCAGAAAGGCAAGGCAGGCCCTGCAGAACAGGGAGCCTTGTTATGCTGATGGGAGGGATGTAAATTGCCAACTGCCTCTCTGGAGGAGTGCATTGTGTTCCCTAAAACAAGTAAACAACAGAGCTACAGAGCCAAGGGCACTTCCAGTCTAGGGAATATACCTGGGAAAAACTGAAAATCAATAAGACAGAGCCACCCCAAAATTTAGGGCTGCACTGCTTACAAGGACCTCAAGTTGGGTACACCTTAAATATCCCAGTTAATATAAAATTGGTTCAAAAAATTGTGGTACTTACGTACGATGGAATATCCCTCAGCCATGAAATCAATGTCATAAGACCAGTAGCAGCAAAATGGGTGGATTCAGGTACGATGATTTTAAGTGAAATAAGTCACACAGAAAAAGAAACTTATCATAAGTTATCACTTATGAAGATCCTTTAAACATGGCTACACTTGAACTGAGTTAGGAAAGAGAACAGTGTCTCACATTTAGAAAACACTCTTATGCCTGCTTAAGCGGGAAGGGGAGGTGGGGTGATGCATAAAACCAGAGTTTGATATAAGCACAGGTACCGTTCCAAAAACCAACTATGGAATAGACAAGACCTACACCTTCCTCAGTGAAAGGGACTCAAAACCCCATATTTCCAGGAGAAGAATATATCTGACTAGTAAGAATCTTAAAACCTATGTATTGATATGTCTCCGTAAGGGAATCAAGTGTGTCTAGACTGGCACAAACATGGCAGCGAGAATCAGCTCAAACCCACTATAAAAAGGAATTGCAAAAACAAAACAAAAAAAACTGGGAAATTCTTTACAATTCCTTCAGGGTCTCTGATGAAACCTGAAATGACCCTATCTACAATGACAGCTGGATGTGTCATAAGGCTGGACACTTGGGACTGAGAGGATTGGTGAGATTGGGTGAGCAAATGCAGACCCTTTAAAGCAATAATGCATGGCACACATTCCATGGGTCCCAACTCTCCAGGTTGAAGGGAATATTACTACAGATATAACATGTACAGGAAACCTAGAGAACGGACACACTGTGAATACGAAAGGTTTCTAAAACTCAACGAATAGTCCCTCTCCTGGTGCTCCGGTTTGACTTTCCATCTGCTTTACTATCAACCTCCCAACTTGGAGAGACAGCCTCTTTAACCTCCTGGTTCGCACAGTTTCCAATTTGGCAGAGGATGAAAGGGAAGAGGGAGAACCAATGAGAGAGTAGCTGTTAGGCATTTGGACGGGCACATATCACTCTAACTTCCTGGCAGGAAGAAGAATTAACCAAAGTCTCAGCCACCCACCGGGAACCAGTATAAGTCCTGAACCAAAATTTTGGACTTGGGGTCAGCTCACCAAAAACGAGTTGAAAAATGGAGCTCAGGGGCACAGCAATTCACAAACTGGCCGAGTAATAAAGGACAACTATCGTCCAAAAATCTGTTGAGGGAAGGCAACGAGGCAGACTTGAAAGTGAGGCAGAATAGCAGGAAACAGATTTCAAGAGGTAAGTTGGAACCACCTTTAAAGCACAGGAAGAGGGGCACAACTTCGACAATGATGCACTTGGCCAAAAAGGGCATATGCGTTTTCTCCTGAATATTTTCAGGAGAAAACGCATACGCCCTTTTTGGTCAAGCAAGCATGCGGGCAATGCAAATCTGCACTACAAAGAAGTATCACTTCCCACCGGTCAAAAAGGACATCCACAATATGTGTAAAATCCAGAAAGGCAAGACAGGACCTGGAGAACAGGGAGCCTTGTTATGCTGATGGGCGGGATGTAAATTGCCAACTGCCTCTCTGGAGGAGTACATTGTGTTCCCTAAAACAGGTAAAGAACCGAGCTACAGAGCCAAGGGCACTTCCAGTCTAGGGAATATACCTCGGGAAAACTGAAAATCAATAAGACAGAGCCACCCCAAAATTTAGGGCTGCACTGCTTACAAGGACCTCAACTTGGGTACACCTTAAATATACCAGGAAATATAAAAATGGTTCAAAAAATTGTGGTACTTATGTACGATGGAATATCCCTTAGCCATGAAATCAATGTCATAAGACCAGTAGCAGCAAAATGGGTGGATTCAGCTACGAGGATTCTAAGTGAAATAAGTCACACAGAAAAAGAAACTTATCATAAGATATCACTTATGAAGATCCTGTAAACATGGCTACTCTTGAACTGAGTTAGGAAAGAGAACAGTGTCTCACATTTAGAAAACACTCTTATGCCTGCTTAAGGGGGAAGGAGAGGTGGGGTGATGCATAAAACCAGAGTTTGATATAAGCACACGTACCGTTCCAAAAACCAACTATGGAATAGACAAGACCTACACCTTCCTCAATGAAAGGGACTCAAAACCCCATATTTCCCGCAGAGGAATATATCTGACTAGTAAGAATCTTAAAACCTATGTATTGATATGTCTCCGTAAGGGAATCAAGTGTGTCTAGACTGGCATAAACATGGCAGCGAGAATCAGCTCAAACCGACTATAAAAAGGAATATCAAAAACAAAACAAAAAAAATTGGGAAATTCTTTACAATTCCTTCAGGGTCTCTGATGAAACCTGGAATGACCCTATCTAGAATGACAGCTGGATGTGGCATAAGGAGGGACACTTGGGACTGAGACGATTGGTGAGATTGGGTGAGCAAATGCAGACCCTTTAAAGCACAATTGCCTGGCACCCATTCCATGGGTCCAAACTCTCCAGGTTGAAGGGAATATTACTACAGCTATAACATGTACGGGAAACCTAGAGAACGGACACACTGTGAATACAAAAGGTTTCTAGAACTCAACGAATAGTCCCTCTCCTGGTGCTCCGGTTTGACTTTCCATCTGCTTTACTATCAATCTCCCAAGTTGGAGAGACAGCCCCTTTAACCTCCTGGTTCGCACAGGTTTCCAATTTGGCAGAGAATGAAAGGGAAGAGGGAGAACCAATGAGAGATTAGCTGTTAGGCATTTGGACGGGCACCTATCACTCTAACTTCCCGGCAGGAAGAAGAATTAACCAAAGTCTCAGCACCCTAACGGGAGCCAGCATAGGTCCTGAAGCAAAATGTTGGACTTGAGGTCAGCTCACCAAAAACGAGTTGAAAAATGGAGCTCAGGGGCACAGCAATTCACAAACTGGCCAAGTAATAAAGGACAACTATCGTCCAAAAATCTGTTGAGGGAAGGCAATGAGGCCGACTTTAAAGTGAGGCAGAATAGCAGGAAACAGATTTCAAGAGGTACGTTGGAATCGCCTTTAAAGCACAGGAAGAGGGGCACAACTTCGACAATGATGCACTTGGCCAAAAAGGGCGTATGCGTTTTCTCCTGAATATATTCAGGAGAAAACGCATACGCCCTTTTTGGCCAAGCAAGCAAGCGGGCAATGCAAATCTGCACTACAAAGACGTATCACTTCCCACCGGTCAAAAGGGACATCCACAAAATGTGTAAAAACCAGAAAGGCAAGACAGGCCCTGGAGAACAGGGAGCCTTGTTATGCTGATGGGCGGGATGTAAATTGCCAACTGCCTCTCTGGAGGAGTACATTGTGTTCCCTAAAACAAGTAAAGAACTGAGCTACAGAGCCAAGGGCACTTCCAGTCTAGGGAATATACCTTGGGAAAACTGAAAATCAATAAGACAGAGCCACCCCAAAATTTAGGTCTGCACTGCTTATAAGGACCTCAACTTGGGTACACCTTAAATATCCCAGGAAATATAAAAATGGTTCAAAAATTGTGGTACTTATGTACGATGGAATATCCCTCAGCCATGAAATCAATGTCATAAGACCAGTAGCAGCAAAATGGGTGGATTCAGGTACGATGATTCTAAGTGAAATAAGTCACACAGAAAAAGAAACTTATCATAAGATATCACTTATGAAGATCCTGTAAACATGGCTACACTTGAACTGAGTTAGGAAAGAGAACAGTGTCTCACATTTAGAAAACACTCTGATGCCTGCTTAAGGGGGATGGAGATGTGGGGTGATGCATAAAACCAGAGTTTGATATAAGCACAGGTACCGTTCCAAAAACCAACTATGGAATAGACAAGACCTACACCTTCCTCAGTGAAAGGGACTCAAAACCCCATATTTCCCACAGAGGAATATATCTGACTAGAAAGAATCTTAAAACCTATGTATTGATATGTCTCCTTAAGGTAATCAAGTGTGTCTAGACTGGCATAAACATGGCAGTGAGAATCAGCTCAAACCCACTATAAAAAGGAATTTCAAAAACAAAACAAAAAAACTGGGAAATTCTTTACAATTACTTCAGGGTCTCTGATGAAACCTGGAAAGACCCTATCTACAATGACAGCTGGATGTGGCATAAGGTGGGACACTTGGGACTGAGACAATTGGTGAGATTGGGTGAGCAAATGCAGACCCTTTAAAGCACAAATGCCTGGCACACATTCCATGGGTCCCAACTCTCCAGGTTGAAGGGAATATTACTACAGCTATAACATGTACGGGAAACCAAGAGAACGGACACACAGTGAATACGAAAGATTTCTAAAACTCAACGAATAGTCCCTCTCCTGGTGCTCTGGTTTGACTTTCCATCTGCTTTACTATCAACCTCCCAACTTGGAGAGACAGCCCCTTTAACCTCCTGGTTCGCACAGGTTGCCAATTTGGCAGAGGATGAAAGGAAAGAGGGAGAACCAATGAGAGAGGAGCTGTTAGGCATTTGGACGGGCACATATCACTGTAATTTCCCGGCAGGAAGAAGAATTAACCAAAGTCTCAGCCACCCACCGGGAACCAGTATAGGTCCTGAACCAAAATTTTGGACTTGGGGTCAGCTCACCAAAAACGAGTTGAAAAATGGAGCTCAGGGGCACAGCAATTCACAAACTGGCTGAGTAATAAAGGACAACTATCGTGCAAAAATCTGTTGAGGGAAGGCAACGAGGCAGACTTGAAAGTGAGGCAGAATAGCAGGAAACAGATTTCAAGAGGTACGTTGGAATCGCCTTTAAAGCACAGGAAGAGGGGCACAACTTCGACAATGATGCACTTGGCCAAAAAGGGCGTATGCGTTTTCTCCTGAATATTTTCAGGAGAAAACGCATACGCCCTTTTTGGTCAAGCAAGCATGCGGGCAATGCAAATCTGCACTACAAAGAAGTATCACTTCCCACCGGTCAAAAAGGACATCCACAATATGTGTAAAATCCAGAAAGGCAAGACAGGCCCTGGAGAACAGGGAGCCTTGTTATGCTGATGGGCGGCATGTAAATTGCCAACTGCCTCTCTGGAGGAGTGCATTGTTTTCCCTAAAACAAGTAAACAACAGAGCTACAGAGCCAAGGGCACTTCCAGTCTAGGGAATATACCTTGGGAAAACTGAAAATCAATAATACAGAGCCACCCCAATATTTAGGGCTGCACTGCTTACAAGGACCTCAACTTTGGTACACCTTAAATATCCCAGGAAATATAAAAATGGTTCAAAAAATTGTGGTACTTACGTACGATGGAATATCCCTCAGCCATGAAATCAATGTCATAAGACCAGTAGCAGCAAAATGGGTGGATTCAGGTACGATGATTCTAAGTGAAATAAGTCACACAGAAAAAGATACTTATCATAAGATATCACTTATGAAGATCCTGTAAACATGGCTACACTTGAACTGAGTTAGGAAAGGGAACAGTGTCTCACATTTAGAAAAAAACTCTTATGCCTGCTTAAGGGGTAAGGGGAGGTGGGGTGATGCATGAAACCAGAGTTTGATATAAGCACACGTATCGTTCCAAAAACAAACTATGGAATAGACAAGACCTTCACCTTCCTCAGTGAAAGGGACTCAAAACACCATATTTACCGCAGAGGAATATATCTGACTAGTAAGAATCTTAAAACCTATGTATTGATATGTCTCCGTAAGGGAATCAAGTGTGTCTAGACTGGCATAAACATGGCAGTGAGAATCAGCTCAAACCCACTATAAAAAGGAATTTCAAAAACAAAACAAAAAAAAGGGGAAATTCTTTACAATTCCTTCGGGGTCTCTGATGAAACCTGGAACGACCCTATCTACAACGACAGCTGGATGTGGCATAAGGAGGGACACTTGGGATTGAGACGATTGGTGAGATTGGGTGAGAAAACGCAGACCCTTTTAAGCACAAATGCCTGGCACCCATTCCATGGTTCCCAACTCTCCAGGTTGAAGGGAATATTACTACAGGTATAACATGTACGGGAAACCTAGAAAACGGACACACTGTGAATACGAAAGGTTTCTAAAACTCAACGAATAGTCCCTCTCCTGGTGCTCCGGTTTGACTTTACATCTGCTTTACTATCAACTTCCCAACTTGGAGAGACAGCCCCTTTAACCTCCTGGTTCGTACAGGTTTCCAATTTGGCAGGGGATGAAAGGGCAGAGGGAGAACCAATGAGAGAGTAGCTGTTAGACATTTCGAAGGGCACATATCACTGTAATTTCCCGGCAGGAAGAAGAATTAACCAAAGTCTCAGCCACCCCCCGGGAACCAGTATAGGTCCTGAACCAAAATTTTGGACTTGCGGTGAGCTCACCAAAAACGAGTTGAAAAATGGAGCTCAGGGGCACAGCAATTCACAAACTGGCCGAGTAATAAAGGACAACTATCATCCAAAAATCTGTTCAGGAAAGGCAACGAGGCGGACTTGAAAGCGAGGCAGAATAGCAGGAAACAGATTTCAAGAGGTACGTTGGAATCGCCTTTAAAGCACAGGAAGAGGGGCACAACTTCGACAATGATGCACTTGGCCAAAAAGGGCGTATGCGTTTTCTCCTGAATATATTCAGGAGAAAACGCATACGCCCTTTTTGGCCAAGCAAGCAAGCGGGCAATGCAAATCTGCTCTACAAAGAAGTATCACATCCCACCGGTCAAAAGGGACATCCACAAAATGTGTAAAAACCAGAAAGGCAAGACAGGCCCTGGAGCACAGGGAGCCTTGTTATGCTGATGGGCGGGATGTAAATTGCCAACTGCCTCTCTGGAGGAGTGCATTGTGTTCCCTAAAACAAGTAAACAACAGAGCTACAGAGCCAAGGGCACTTCCAGTCTAGGGAATATACCTTGGGAAAACTGAAAATCAATAAGACAGAGCCACTCCAAAATTTAGGGCTGCACTGCTTACAAGGACCTCAACTTGGGTACACCTTAAATATACCAGGAAATATAAAAATGGTTCAAAAAATTGTGGTACTTACGTACGATGGAATATCCGTCAGCCATGAAATCAATGTCATAAGACCAGTAGCAGCAAAATGGGTGGATTCAGGTACGATGATTCTAAGTGAAATAAGTCACACAGAAAAAGAAACTTATCATAAGATATCACTTATGAAGATCCTGTAAACATGGGTACAGTTGAAATGAGTTAGGAAAGAGAACAGTGTCTCACATTTAGAAAAAAACTCTTATGCCTGCTAAAGGGGGAAGGAGAGGTGGGGTGATGCATAAAACCAGAGTTTGATATAAGCACACGTACCGTTCCAAAAACAAACTATGGAATAGACAAGACCTACACCTTCCTCACTGAAAGGGACTCAAAACACCATATTTCCCGCAGAGGAATATATCTGACTAGTAAGAATCTTAAAACCTATGTATTGATATGTCTCCTTAAGGGAATCAAGTGTGTCTAGACTGGCATAAACATGGCAGTGAGAATCAGCTCAAACCCACTATAAAAAGGAATTTCAAAAACAAAAGAAAAAAACTGGGAAATTCTTTACAATTCCTTCAGGGTCTCTGATGAAACCTGGAATGACCGTAACTACAACGACAGCTGGATGTGTCATAAGGAGGGACACTTGGGACTGAGACGATTGGTGAGATTGGGTGAGCAAATGCAGACCCTTTAAAGCACAAATGCCTGGCACCCATTCCATGGGTCCCAACTCTCCAGGTTGAAGCGAATATTACTACAGCAATAACATGTACGGGAAACCTAGAAAACGGACACACTGTGAATACGAAAGGTTTCTAAAACTCAACGAATAGTCCCTCTCCTGGTGCTCCGGTTTGACTTTACATCTGCTCTACTATCAACCTCCCAAATTGGAGAGACAGCCCCTTTAACCTCCTGGTTCGCACAGGTTGCCAATTTGGCAGAGGATGAAAGGGAAGAGTGAGAACCAATGAGAAAGTAGCTGTTAGGCATTTTGACGGGCACATATCACTGTAACTTCCCGGCAGGAAGAAGAATTAACCAAAGTCTCAGCCACCCACCGGGAACCAGTATAGGTCCTGAACCAAAATTTTGGACTTGCGGTCAGCTCACCAAAAACGAGTTGAAAAATGGAACTCAGGGTCACAGCAATTCACAAACTGGCCAAGTAATAAAGGACAACTATCGTCCAAAAATCTGTTGAGGAAAGGCAACGAGGCGGACTTGAAAGCGAGGCTGAATAGCAGGAAACAGATTTCAAGAGGTACGTTGGAATCGCCTTTAAAGCACAGGAAGAGGGGCACAACTTCGACAATGATGCACTTGGCCAAAAAGGGCGTATGCGTTTTCTCCTGAATATATTCAGGAGAAAACGCATACGCCCTTTTTGGCCAAGCAAGCAAGCGGGCAATGCAAATCTGCACTACAAAGAAGTATCACTTCCCACCAGTCAAAAGGGACATCCAAAAAATGTGTAAAAACCAGAAAGGAAAGACAGGCCCTGGAGAACAGGGAGCCTTTTTATGCTGATGGGCGGGATGTAAATTGCCAACTGCCTCTCTGGAGGAGTGCATTGTGTTCCCTAAAACAAGTAAACAACAGAGCTACAGAGCCAAGGGCACTTCCAGTCTAGGGAATATACCTTGGGAAAACTGAAAATCAATAAGACAGAGCCACCCCATAATTTAGGGCTGCACTGCATACAAGGACCTCAACTTGGATACACCTTATGTATCCCAGGAAATATAAAAATGGTTCAAAAAATTGTGGTACTTACGTACGATGGAATATCCCTCAGCCATGAAATCAATGTCATAAGACCAGTAGCAGCAAAATGGGTGGATTCAGGTACGATGATTCTAAGTGAAATAAGTCACACAGAAAAAGAAACTTATCATAAGATATCACTTATGAAGATCCTATAAACATGGCTACACTTGAACTGAGATAGGAAAGAGAACACTGTCTCATATTTAGAAAACACTCTTATGCCTGCTTAAGGGGGAAGGAGAGGTGGGGTGATGCATAAAACCAGAGTTTGATATAAGCACAGGTACCGTTCCAAAAACCAACTATGGAATAGACAAGACCTACACATTCCTCACTGAAAGGGACTGAAAACACCTTATTTCCCGCAGAGGAATATATGTGACTAGTAAGTATCTTAAAACCTATGTATTGATATGTCTCCATAAGGGAATCAAGTGTGTCTAGACCGGCATAAACATGGCAGCGGGAATCAGCTCAAACCCACTATAAAAAGGAATTTCAAAAACAAAACAAAAAAAACTGGGAAATTCTTTACAATTCCTTCAGGGTCTCTGATGAAACCTGGAATGACCCTATCTACAACGACAGCTGGATGTGGCATAAGGAGGGACACTTGGGACTGAGACGCTTGGTGAGATTGGGTGAGCAAATGCAGACCCTTTAAAGCACAAATGCTTGAAACCCATTCCATGGGTCCCAACTCTCCAGGTTGAAGGGAATATTACTACAGCAATAACATGTACGGGAAACCTAGAGAACGGACACACTGTGAATACGAAAGGTTTCTAAAACTCAACGAATAGTCCCTCTCCTGGTGCTCCGGTTTGACTTTACATCTGCTTCACTATCAACTTCCCAACTTGGAGAGACAGCCCCTTTAACCTCCTGGTTCGCACAGGTTTCCAATTTGGCAGAGGATGAAAGGGAAGAGGGAGAACCAATGAGAGAGTAGCTGTTAGGCATTTGGATGGGCACATATCACTGTAATTTCCCAGCAGGAAGAAGAATTAACCAAAGTCTCAGCCACCCACCGGGAACCAGTATAGGTCCTGAAGCAAAATTTTGGACTTGCGGTCTACTCACCAAAAACGAGTTGAAAAATGGAGCTCAGGGGCACAGCAATTCACAAACTGGCTGAGTAATAAAGGACAACTATTGTCCAAAAATCTGTTGAGGGAAGGCAACGAGGCGGACTTGAAAGCGAGGCAGAAAAGCAGGAAACAGATTTCAAGAGGTACGTTGGAATCGCCTTTAAAGCACAGGAAGAGGGGCACAACTTCGACAATGATGCACTTGGCCAAAAAGGGCGTATGCGTTTTCTCCTGAATATATTCAGGAGAAAACGCATACGCCCTTTTTGGCCAAGCAAGCAAGCGGGCAATGCAAATCTGCACTACAAAGAAGTATCACTTCCCACCAGTCAAAAGGGACATCCACAAAATGTGTAAAAACCAGAAAGGCAAGACAGGCCCTGGAGAACAGGGAGCCTTGTTATGCTGATGGGCGGGATGTAAATTGCCAACTGCCTCTCTGGAGGAGTGCATTGTGTTCCCTAAAACAAGTAAACAACAGAGCTACAGAGCAAAGGGCACTTCCAGTCTAGGGAATATACCTTGGGAAAACTGAAAATCAATAAGACAGAGCCACCCCAAAATTTAGGGCTGCACTGCTTACAAGGACCTCGCTTGGATACAACTTAAGTATCCCAGGAAATATAAAAATTGTTCAAAAAATTGTGGTACTTACGTACGATGGAATATCCCTCAGCCATGAAATCAATGTCATAAGACCAGTAGCAGCAAAATGGGTGGATTCAGGTACGATGATTCTAAGTGAAATAAGTCACACAGAAAAAGAAACTTATCATAAGATATCACTTATGAAGATCCTATAAACATGGCTACACTTGAACTGAGTTAGGAAAGAGAACAGTGTCTCATAATTAGTAAACACTCTTATGCCTGCTTAAGGTGGAAGGAGAGGTGGGGTGATGCATAAAACCAGAGTTTGATATAAGCACAGGTACCGTTCCAAAAACCAACTGTGGAATAGACTAGACCTACACCTACCTCAGTGAAAGGGACTCAAAACACCATATTTCCTGCAGAGGAATATATCTGACTAGTAAGAATATTAAAACCTATGTATTGATATGTCTGCGTAAGGGAATCAAGTGTGTATAGACTGGCATAAACATGGCAGTGAGAATCAGCTCAAACCCACTATAAAAAGGAATTTCAAAAACAAAACAAAAAAACTGGGAAATTCTTTACAATTCCTTCAGGGTCTCTGATGAAACCTGGAATTACCGTATCTACAACGACACTGTTTGTGGCATAAGGAGGGACACTTGGGACTGAGACGATTGATGAAATTGGGTGAGCAAATGCAGACCCTTTAAAGCACAAAAGCCTGGAACCCATTCCAAGGGCCCCAACTCTCCAGGTTGAAGGGAATATTACTACAGCTATAACATGTACGGGAAACCTAGAGAATGGACACACTGTGAATACGAAAGGTTTCTAAAACTCAATGAATAGTCCCTCTCCTGGTGCTCCGGTTTGACTTTACATCTGCTTTACTATCAACCTCCCAAATTGGAGAGACAGCCCCTTTTACCTCCTGGTTCACACAGGTTGCCAATTTGGCAGAGAATGAAAGGGAAGAGGGAGAACCAATGAGAGAGTAGCTGTTAGGCATTTAGACGGGCACATATCACTGTAACTTCCCGGCAGGAAGAAGAATTAACCAAAGTCTCAGCCACCCACCGGGAACCAGTATAGGTCCTGAACCAAAATTTTGGACTTGCGGTCAGCTCACCAAAAACGAGTTGAAAAATGGAGCTCAGAGGCACAGCAATTCACAAACTGGCCGAGTAATAAAGGACAACTATCGTCCAAAAATCTGTTGAGGGAAGGCAACGAGGCGGACTTGAAAGCGAGGCAGAATAGCAGGAAATAGATTTCAAGAGGTACGTTGGAATCGCCTTTAAAGCACAGGAAGAGGGGCACAACTTCGACAATGATGCACTTGGCCAAAAAGGGCGTATGCGTTTTCTCCTGAATACATTCAGGAGAAAACGCATACGCCCTTTTTGGCCAAGCAAGCAAGCGGGCAATGCAAATCTGCACTACAAAGAAGTATCACTTCCCACCGGTCAAAAGGGACATCCACAAAATGTGTAAAAACCAGAAAGGAAAGACAGGCCCTGGAGAACAGGGAGCCTTGTTATGCTGATGGGTGGGATGTAAATTGCCAACTGCCTCTCTGGAGGAGTGCTTTGTGTTCCCTAAAACAAGGAAAGGACAGAGCTACAGAGCCAAGGGCACTTCCAGTCTAGGGAATATACCTTGGGAAAACTGAAAATCAATAAGACAGAGCCACCCCAAAATTTAGGGCTGCACTGCTTACAAGGACCTCAACTTGGGTACACCTTAAATATCCCAGGAAATATAAAAATGGTTCAAAAAATTGTGGTACTTACGTACGATGGAATATCCCTCAGCCATGAAATCAATGTCATAACACCAGTAGCAGCAAAATGGGTGGATTCAGGTTCGGTGATTCTAAGTGAAATAAGTCACACAGAAAAAGAAACTTATCATAAGATATCACTTATGAAGATCCTGTAAACATGGCTACACTTGAACTGAGTTAGGAAAGAGAACAGTGTCTCACATTTAGAAAACACTCTTATGCCTGCTTAAGGGGAAGGAGAGGTGGGGTGATGCATAAAACCAGAGTTTGATATAAGCACACGTACCGTTCCAAAAACCAACTATGGAATAGACAAGACCTACACCTTCCTCACTGAAAGGGACTCAAAACACCATATTTCCTGCAGAGGAATATATCTGACTAGTAAGAATCTTAAAACCTATGAATTGATATGTCTCCGTAAGGGAATCAAGTGTGTCTAGACTGGCATAAACATGGCAGCGAGAATCAGCTCAAACCCACTATAAAAAGGAATTTCAAAAACAAAACAAAAAAACTGGGAAATTCTTTACAATTCCTTCTGGGTCTCTGATGAAACCTGGAATGACCCTATATACAACGACAGCTGGATGTGTCATAAGAAGGGACACTTGGGACTGAGACGATTGGTGAGATTGGGTGAGCAAATGCAGCCCCTTTAAAGCACAAATGCTTGGCACCCATTCCATGAGTCCCAACTCTCCAGGTTGAAGGGAATATTACTACAGCTATAACATGTACGGGAAACCTAGAGAACGGACACACTGTGAATACGAAAGGTTTCTAAAACTCAACGAATAGTCCCTATCCTGGTGTTCCGGTTTGACTTTCCATCTGCTTTACTATCAACTTCCCAACTTGGAGAGACAGCCCCTTTAACCTCCTGGTTCGACAGGTTTCCAATTTGGCAGAGGATGAAAGGGAAGAGGGAGAACCAATGAGAGAGTAGCTGTTAGGCATTTGGACGGGCACATATCACTGTAATTTCCCGGCAGGAAGAAGAATTAACCAAAGTCTCAGCCACCCACCGGGAACCAGTATAGGTCCTGAACCAAAATTTTGCACTTGCGGTCAGCTCACCAAAAACGAGTTGAAAAATGGAGCTCAGGGGCACAGCAGTTCACAAACTGGCCGAGTAATAAAGGACAACTATCGTCCAAAAATCTGTTGAGGAAAGGCAATGAGGCGGACTTGAAAGCGAGGCAGAATAGCAGGAAACAGATTTCAATAGGTACGTTGGAATCGCCTTTAAAGCACAGGGAGAGGGGCACAACTTCGACAATGATGCACTTGGCCAAAAAGGGCGTATGCGTTTTCTCCTGAATATATTCAGGAGAAAACGCATACGCCCTTTTTGGCCAAGCAAGCAAGCGGGCAATGCAAATCTGCTCTACAAAGATGTATCACTTCCCACTGGTCAAAAGGGACATCCACAAAATGTGTAAAAACCAGAAAGGCAAGACAGGCCCTGGAGAACAGGGAGCCTTGTTATGCTGATGGGTGGGATGTAAATTGCCAACTGCCTCTCTGGAGGAGTGCATTGTGTTCCCTAAAACAAGTAAAGAACAGAGCTACAGAGCCAAGGGCACTTCCAGTCTAGGGAATATACCTTGGGAAAACTGAAAATCAATAAGACAGTGCCACCCCAGAATTTAGGGCTGCACTGCTTACAAGGAACTCAACTTGGATACACATTAAGCATCCCAGGAAATATAAAAATGGTTCAAAAAATTGTGGTACTTACGCACGATGGAATATCCCTCAGCCATGAAATCAATATCATAAGACCAGTAGAAGCAAAATGGGTGGATTCAGGTACGATGATTCTAAGTGAAATAAGTCACACAGAAAAAGAAACTTATCATAAGATATCACTTATGAAGATCCTATAAACATGGCTACACTTGAACTGAGTTAGGAAAGAGAACAGTGTCTCACATTTAGAAAACACTCTTATGCCTGCTTAAGGGGGAAGGAGAGGTGGGGTGATGCATAAAACCAGAGTTTGATATAAGCACAGGTACCGTTCCAAAAACCAAATATGGAGTAGACAAGACCTACACCTTCCTGAGTGAAAGGGACTCAAAACCCCATATTTCCCGCAGAGGAATATATCTGATTAGTAAGAATATTAAAACCTATGTATTGATATGTCTCTGAAAGGGAAAAAAGTGTGTCTAGACTGGCATAAACATTGCAGCGAGAATCAGCTCAAACCCACTAAAAAAGGAATTTCAAAAACAAAACAAAAAAACTGGGAAATTCTTTACAATTCCTTCAGGGTCTCTAATGAAACCTGGAATGACCCTATCTACAACGACAGCTGGATGTGGCATAAGGCTGGACACTTGGGACTGAGAGGATTGGTGAGATTGGGTGAGCAAATGTAGACCCTTTAAAGCACAAATGCTTGGCACCCATTCCATGAGTCCCAACTCTCCAGGTTGAAGGGAATATTACTACAGTTATATCATGTACAGGAAACCTAGAGAACGGACACACTGTGAATACGAAAGTTTTCTAAAACTCAACGAATAGTCCCTCTCCTGCTGCCCCGGTTTGACTTTCCATCTGCTTTACTATCAACCTCCCAACTTGGAGAGACAGCCCCTTTAACCTCCTAGTTCACACAGGTTGCCAATTTGGCAGTGGATGAAAGGGATGAGGGAGATCCAATGAGAGAGTAGCTGTTAGGCATTTGGACGGGCACATATCACTGTAATTTCCCGGCAGGAAGAAGAATTAACCAAAGTCTCAGCCACCCACCGGGAACCAGTATAGGTTCTGAACCAAAATTTTGGACTTGCGGTCAGCTCACCAAAAACGAGTTGAAAAATGGAGCTCAGGGGCCCAGCAATTCACAAACTGGCCGAGTAATAAAGGACAACTATCGTCCAAAAATTTGTTGAGGGAAGGCAACGAGGCGGACTTGAAAGCGAGGCAGAATAGCAGGAAACAGATTTAAAGAGGTACGTTGGAATCGCCTTTAAAGCACAGGAAGAGGGGCACAACTTCGACAATGATGCCCTTGGCCAAAAAGGGCGTATGCGTATTCTCCTGAATATATTCAGGAGAAAACGCATACGCCCTTTTTGGCCAAGCAAGCAAGCGGGCAATGCAAATCTGCACTACAAAGAAGTATCACTTCCCACCGGTCAAAAGGGACATCCACAAAATGTGTAAAAACCAGAAAGGAAAGACAGGCCCTGGAGAACAGGGAGCCTTGTTATGCTGATGGGCGGGATGTAAATTGCCAACTGCCTCTCTGGAGGAGTGCATTGTGTTCCCTAAAACAAGTAAACAACAGAGCTACAGAGCCAAGGGCACTTCCAGTCTAGGGAATATACCTTGGGAAAACCGAAAATCAATAATACAGAGCCACCCCAAAATTTAGGGCTGCACTGCTTACAAGGACCTCAACTTGGGTACACCTTAAATATCCCAGGAAATATAAAAATGGTTCAAAAAATTGTGGTACTTACGTACGATGGAATATCCCTCAGCCATGAAATCAATGTCATAACACCAGTAGCAGCAAAATGGGTGGATTCAGGTACGATGATTCTAAGTGAAATAAGTCACAGAGAAAAAGAAACTTATCATAAGATATCACTTATGAAGATCCTGTAAACATGGCTACACTTGAACTGAGTTAGGAAAGAGAACAGTGTCTCACATTTAGAAAACACTCTTATGCCTGCTTAAGGGGGAAGGAGAGGTGGGGTGATGCATAAAACCAGAGTTTGATATAAGCACACGTACCGTTCCAAAAACCAACTATGGAATAGACAAGACCTACACCTTCCTCAGTGAAAGGGACTCAAAACACCATATTTCCCGCAGAGGAATATATCTGACTAGTAAGAATCTTAAAACCTATGTATTGATATGTCTCCGTAAGGGAATCAAATGTGTCTAGACAGGCATAAACATGGCAGCGAGAATCAGCTCAAACCCACTATAAAAAGGAATTTCAAAAACAAAACAAGAAAACTGGGAAATTCTTTACAATTCCTTCAGGGTCTCTGATGAAACCTGGAATGACCGTATCTACAACGACAGCTGGATTTGGCATAAGGAGGGACACTTGGGACTGAGACGATTGGTGAGATTGGGTGAGCAAAGTCAGACCCTTTAAAGCACAAATGCCTGGCACCCATTCCATGGGTCCCAACTCTCCAGGTTGAAGGGAATATTTCTACAGCTATAACATGTACAGGAAACCTAGAGAACGGACACACTGTGAACACGAAAGGTTTCTAAAACTCAACGAATAGTCCCTCTCCTGGTGCTCCGGTTTGACTTTCCATCTGCTTTACTATCAATCTCCCAACTTGGAGAGACAGCCCCTTTTACCTCCTGGTTTGCACAGGTTTCCAATTTGGCAAAGGATGAAAGGGAAGAGGGAGAACTAATGAGAGAGTAGCTGTTAGGCATTTGGACGGGCACATATCACTGTAATTTCCCGACAGGAAGAAGAATTAACCAAAGTCTCAGCCACCCACCAGGAACCAGTATAGGTCCTGAACCAAAATTTTGGACTTGCGGTCAGCTCACCAAAAACAAGTTGAAAAATGGAGCTCAGGGGCACAGCAATTCACAAACTGGCTGAGTCATAAAGGACAACTATCGTCCAAAAATCTGTTGAGGGAAGGCAACGAGGCGGACATGAAAGCGAGGCCGAATAGCAGGAAACAGATTTCAAGAGGTACGTTGGAATCGCCTTTAAAGCACAGGAAGAGGGGCACAACTTCGACAATGATGCACTTGGCCAAAAAGGGCGTATGCGTTTTCTCCTGAATATATTCAGGAGAAAACGCATACGCCCTTTTTGGCCAAGCAAGCAAGCGGGCAATGCAAAGCTGCACTAAAAAGAAGTATCACTTCCCACCGGTCAAAAGGGACATCCACAAAATGTGTAAAAACCAGAAAGGCAAGACAGGCCCTGGAGAACAGGGAGCCTTGATATGTTGATGGGCGGGATGTAAATTGCCATCTGCCTCTCTGGAGGAGTGCATTGTGTTCCCTAAAACAAGTAAAGAACAGAGCTACAGAGCCAAGGGCACTTCCAAACTAGGGAATATACCTTGGGAAACCTGAAAATCAATAAGACAGAGCCACCCCAAAATTTAGGGCTGCACTGCTTACAAGGACCTCAACTTGGATACACCTTAAGTATCCCAGGAAATATAAAAATGGTTCAAAAAATTGTGGTACTTATGTACGATGGAATATCCCTTAGCCATGAAATCAATGTCATAAGACCAGTAGCAGCAACATGGGTGGATTCAGGTACGATGATTCTAAGTGAAATAAGTCACACAGAAAAAGAAACTTATCATAAGATATCACTTATGAAGATCCTGTAAACATGGCTACACTTGAACTGAGTTAGGAAAGAGAACAGTGTCTCACATTTAGAAAACACTCTTATGCCTGCTTAAGGGGGAAGGAGAGGTGGGGTGATGCATAAAACCAGAGTTTGATATAAGCACAGGTACCGTTCCAAAAACCAACTATGGAATAGACAAGACCTACACCTTCCTCAATGAAAGGGACTCAAAACCCATATTTCCCGCAGAGGAATATATCTGACTAGTAAGAATCTTAAAACCTATGTATTGATATGTCTCCGTAAGGGAATCAAGTGTGTCTAGACTGGCATAAACATGGCAGCGAGAATCAGCTCAAACCGACTATAAAAAGGAATATCAAAAACAAAACAAAAAAAATTGGGAAATTCTTTACAATTCCTTCAGGGTCTCTGATGAAACCTGGAATGACCCTATCTACAATGACAGCTGGATGTGGCATAAGGAGGGACACTTGGGACTGAGACGATTGGTGAGATTGGGTGAGCAAATGCAGACCCTTTAAAGCACAATTGCCTGGCACCCATTCCATGGGTCCCAACTCTCCAGGTTGAAGGGAATATTACTACAGCTATAACATGTACGGGAAACCTAGAGAACGGACACACTGTGAATACAAAAGGTTTCTAAAACTCAACGAATAGTCCCTCTCCTGGTGCTCCGGTTTGACTTTCCATCTGCTTTACTATCAATCTCCCAAGTTGGAGAGACAGCCCCTTTAACCTCCTGGTTCGCACAGGTTTCCAATTTGGCAGAGGATGAAAGGGAAGAGGGAGAACCAATGAGAGAGTAGCTGTTAGGCATTTGGACGGGCACCTATCACTCTAACTTCCCGGCAGGAAGAAGAATTAACCAAAGTCTCAGCACCCTAACGGGAGCCAGCATAGGTCCTGAAGCAAAATGTTGGACTTGAGGTCAGCTCACCAAAAACGAGTTGAAAAATGGACCTCAGGGGCAGAGCAATTCACAAACTGGCCGAGTAATAAAGGACAACTATTGTCCAAAAATCTGTTGAGGGAAGGCAATGAGGCGGACTTGAAAGTGAGGCAGAATAGCAGGAAACAGATTTCAAGAGGTACATTGGAATCGCCTTTAAAGCACAGGAAGAGGGGCACAACTTCGACAATGATGCACTTGGCCAAAAAGGGCGTATGCGTTTTCTCCTGAATATATTCAGGAGAAAACGCATACGCCCTTTTTGGCCAAGCAAGCAAGCGGGCAATGCAAATCTGCACTACAAAGACGTATCACTTCCCACCGGTCAAAAGGTACATCCACAAAATGTGTAAAAACGAGAAAGGCAAGACAGGCCCTGGAGAACAGGGAGCCTTGTTATGCTGATGGGCGGGATGTAAATTGCCAACTGCCTCTCTGGAGGAGTACATTGTGTTCCCTAAAACATGTAAAGAACTGAGCTACAGGAGCCAAGGGCACTTCCTGTCTAGGGAATATACCTTGGGAAAACTGAAAATCAATAAGACAGAGCCACCCCAAAATTTAGGTCTGCACTGCTTATAAGGACCTCAACTTGGGTACACCTTAAATATCCCAGGAAATATAAAAATGGTTCAAAAATTGTGGTACTTATGTACGATGGAATATCCCTCAGCCATGAAATCAATGTCATAAGACCAGTAGCAGCAAAATGGGTGGATTCCGGTACGATGATTCTAAGTGAAATAAGTCACACAGAAAAAGAAACTTATCATAAGATATCACTTATGAAGGCCCTATAAACATGGCTACACTTGAACTGAGTTAGGAAAGAGAACAGTGTCTCACATTTAGAAAACACTGTTATACCTGCTTAAGGGGGAAGGAGAGGTGGGGTGATGCATAAAACCAGAGTTTGATATAAGCACAGGTACCGTTCCAAAAACCAACTATGGAATAGACAAGACCTACACCGTCCTCAGTGAAAGGGACTCAAAACCCCATATTTCCCGCAGAGGAAAATATCTGACTAGTAATAATCTTAAAACCTATGTATTGATATGTGTCCGTAAGGGAATCAAGTGTGTCTAGACTGGCATAAACATGGCAGCGAGAATCAGCTCAAACCCACTATAAAAAGGAATTTCAAAAACAAAACAAAAAAACTGGGAAACTCTTTACAATTCCTTCAGGGTCTCTGATGAAGGCTGGAATGACCCTATCTACAACGACAGCTGGATGTGGCATAAGGAGGGACACTTGGGACTGACACGATTGGTGAGATTGGGTGAGCAAATGCAGACCCTTTAAAGCACAAATGCCTGGCACCCATTCCTTGGGTCCGAACTCTCCAGGTTGAAGGGAATATTACTACAGCTATAACATGTACGGGAAACCTAGAGAACAGACACACTGTGAATACGAAAGGATTCTAAAACTCAACGAATAGTCCCTCTCCTGGTGCTCCGATTTGACTTTCCATCTGCTTTACTATCAATCTCCCAACTTGGAGACACATCCCCTTTAACCTCCTGGTTCACACAGGTTGCCAATTTGGCAGAGGATGAAAGGGAAGAGGGAGAACCAATGAGAGAGTAGCTGTTAGGCATTTGGATGGGCACATATCACTCTAACTTCCCGGCAGGAAGAAGAATTAACCAAAGTCTCAGCCCCCCACCGGGAACCAGCATAGGTCCTGAACCAAAATTTTGGACTTGCTGTCAGCTCACAAATAACGAGTTGAAAAATGGAGGTCAGGGGCCCAGCAATTCACAAACTGGCCGAGTAATAAAGGACAACTCTCGTCCAAAAATCTGTTGAGGGAAGGCAACGAGTCGGACTTGAAAGCGAGGCAGAATAGCAGGAAACAGATTTCAAGAGGTACGTTGGAATCGCCTTTAAAGCACAGGAAGTGGAGCACAACTTCGACAATGATGCATTGGCCAAAAACGGCGTTTGCATTTTCTCCTGAATATATTCAGGAGAAAACGCATACGCCCTTTTTGGCCAAGCAAGCAAGCGGGCAATGCAGGTCTGCACTATAAAGAAGTATCACTTCCCACCGGTCAAAAGGGACATCCACAAAATGTGTAAAAACCAGAAAGGCAAGACAGCCCTGGAGAACAGGGAGCCTTGTTATGCTGATTGGCGGGATGTAAATTGCCAACTGCCTCTCTGGAGGAGTGCATTATGTTCCCTAAAACAAGTAAAGAACAGAGCTACAGAGCCAAGGGCACTTCCAGTCTAGGGAATATACCTTGGGAAAACTGAAAATCAATAAGACAGAGCCACCCCAAAATTTAGGGCTGCACTGCTTACGAGGACCTCAACTTTGGTACACATTAAATATCCCAGGAAATATAAAAATGGTTCAAAAAATTGTGGTACTTACGTACAATGGAATATCCCTCAGCCATGAAGTCAATGTCATAAGACCAGTAGCAGCAAAATGGGAGGATTCAGGTACGATGATTCTAAGTGAAATAAGTCACACAGGAAAAGAAACTTATTATAAGATATCACTTATGAAGATCCTGTAAACATGGCTACACTTGAACTGAGTTAGGAATGAGAACAGTGTGTTACATTTAGAGTAAACTCTTATGCCTGCTTAAGGGGGAAGAAGAGGTGGGGTGATGCATAAAACCAGAGTTTGATATAAGCACAGGTACCGTTCCATAACCAACTATGGAATCGACAAGACCTACACCTTCCTCAGTGAAAGGGACTCAAAACCCCATATTTCCCGCAGAGGAATATATCTGACAAGTAAGAATCTTAAAACCTATGTATTGATATGTCTCCGTAAGGGAATCAAGTGTGTCTAGACTGGCATAAATATGGCAGCGAGAATCAGCTCAAAGCCACTATTAAAAGGAATTTCAATAATAAAACAAAAAAAAACTGGGAAATTCTTTACAATTCCTTCAGGGTCTCTGATGAAACCTGGAATGACCCTATCTACAATGACAGCTGGATGTGGCATAAGGCTGGACACTTGGGACTGAGAGGATTGGTGAGATTGGGTGAGCAAATGCAGACCCTTTAAAGCAATAATGCATGGCACACATTCCATGGGTCCCAACTCTCCAGGGTGAAGGGAATATTACTACAGATATAACATGTACGGGAATCCTAGAGAACGGACACATTGTGAATACGAAAGGTTTCTAAAACTCAACGAATAGTCCCTCTCCTGGTGCTCCGGTTTGACTTTCCATCTGCTTTACTATCAATCTCCCAAGTTGGAGAGACAGCCCCTTTAACCTCCTGGTTCGCACAGGTTTCCAATTTGGCAGAGGATGAAAGGGAAGAGGGAGAACCAATGAGAGAGTAGCTGTTAGGCATTTGGACGGGCACCTATCACTCTAACTTCCCGGCAGGAAGAAGAATTAACCAAAGTCTCAGCACCCTAACGGGAGCCAGCATAGGTCCTGAAGCAAAATGTTGGACTTGAGGTCAGCTCACCAAAAACGAGTTGAAAAATGGACCTCAGGGGCAGAGCAATTCACAAACTGGCCGAGTAATAAAGGACAACTATTGTCCAAAAATCTGTTGAGGGAAGGCAATGAGGCGGACTTGAAAGTGAGGCAGAATAGCAGGAAACAGATTTCAAGAGGTACATTGGAATCGCCTTTAAAGCACAGGAAGAGGGGCACAACTTCGACAATGATGCACTTGGCCAAAAAGGGCGTATGCGTTTTCTCCTGAATATATTCAGGAGAAAACGCATACGCCCTTTTTGGCCAAGCAAGCAAGCGGGCAATGCAAATCTGCACTACAAAGACGTATCACTTCCCACCGGTCAAAAGGTACATCCACAAAATGTGTAAAAACGAGAAAGGCAAGACAGGCCCTGGAGAACAGGGAGCCTTGTTATGCTGATGGGCGGGATGTAAATTGCCAACTGCCTCTCTGGAGGAGTACATTGTGTTCCCTAAAACATGTAAAGAACTGAGCTACAGGAGCCAAGGGCACTTCCTGTCTAGGGAATATACCTTGGGAAAACTGAAAATCAATAAGACAGAGCCACCCCAAAATTTAGGTCTGCACTGCTTATAAGGACCTCAACTTGGGTACACCTTAAATATCCCAGGAAATATAAAAATGGTTCAAAAATTGTGGTACTTATGTACGATGGAATATCCCTCAGCCATGAAATCAATGTCATAAGACCAGTAGCAGCAAAATGGGTGGATTCCGGTACGATGATTCTAAGTGAAATAAGTCACACAGAAAAAGAAACTTATCATAAGATATCACTTATGAAAGCCCTATAAACATGGCTACACTTGAACTGAGTTAGGAAAGAGAACAGTGTCTCACATTTAGAAAACACTGTTATACCTGCTTAAGGGGGAAGGAGAGGTGGGGTGATGCATAAAACCAGAGTTTGATATAAGCACAGGTACCGTTCCAAAAACCAACTATGGAATAGACAAGACCTACACCGTCCTCAGTGAAAGGGACTCAAAACCCCATATTTCCCGCAGAGGAAAATATCTGACTAGTAATAATCTTAAAACCTATGTATTGATATGTGTCCGTAAGGGAATCAAGTGTGTCTAGACTGGCATAAACATGGCAGCGAGAATCAGCTCAAACCCACTATAAAAAGGAATTTCAAAAACAAAACAAAAAAACTGGGAAACTCTTTACAATTCCTTCAGGGTCTCTGATGAAGGCTGGAATGACCCTATCTACAACGACAGCTGGATGTGGCATAAGGAGGGACACTTGGGACTGACACGATTGGTGAGATTGGGTGAGCAAATGCAGACCCTTTAAAGCACAAATGCCTGGCACCCATTCCTTGGGTCCGAACTCTCCAGGTTGAAGGGAATATTACTACAGCTATAACATGTACGGGAAACCTAGAGAACAGACACACTGTGAATACGAAAGGATTCTAAAACTCAACGAATAGTCCCTCTCCTGGTGCTCCGATTTGACTTTCCATCTGCTTTACTATCAATCTCCCAACTTGGAGACACATCCCCTTTAACCTCCTGGTTCACACAGGTTGCCAATTTGGCAGAGGATGAAAGGGAAGAGGGAGAACCAATGAGAGAGTAGCTGTTAGGCATTTGGATGGGCACATATCACTCTAACTTCCCGGCAGGAAGAAGAATTAACCAAAGTCTCAGCCCCCCACCGGGAACCAGCATAGGTCCTGAACCAAAATTTTGGACTTGCTGTCAGCTCACAAATAACGAGTTGAAAAATGGAGGTCAGGGGCCCAGCAATTCACAAACTGGCCGAGTAATAAAGGACAACTCTCGTCCAAAAATCTGTTGAGGGAAGGCAACGAGTCGGACTTGAAAGCGAGGCAGAATAGCAGGAAACAGATTTCAAGAGGTACGTTGGAATCGCCTTTAAAGCACAGGAAGTGGAGCACAACTTCGACAATGATGCATTGGCCAAAAACGGCGTTTGCATTTTCTCCTGAATATATTCAGGAGAAAACGCATACGCCCTTTTTGGCCAAGCAAGCAAGCGGGCAATGCAGGTCTGCACTATAAAGAAGTATCACTTCCCACCGGTCAAAAGGGACATCCACAAAATGTGTAAAAACCAGAAAGGCAAGACAGCCCTGGAGAACAGGGAGCCTTGTTATGCTGATTGGCGGGATGTAAATTGCCAACTGCCTCTCTGGAGGAGTGCATTATGTTCCCTAAAACAAGTAAAGAACAGAGCTACAGAGCCAAGGGCACTTCCAGTCTAGGGAATATACCTTGGGAAAACTGAAAATCAATAAGACAGAGCCACCCCAAAATTTAGGGCTGCACTGCTTACGAGGACCTCAACTTTGGTACACATTAAATATCCCAGGAAATATAAAAATGGTTCAAAAAATTGTGGTACTTACGTACAATGGAATATCCCTCAGCCATGAAGTCAATGTCATAAGACCAGTAGCAGCAAAATGGGAGGATTCAGGTACGATGATTCTAAGTGAAATAAGTCACACAGGAAAAGAAACTTATTATAAGATATCACTTATGAAGATCCTGTAAACATGGCTACACTTGAACTGAGTTAGGAATGAGAACAGTGTGTTACATTTAGAGTAAACTCTTATGCCTGCTTAAGGGGGAAGAAGAGGTGGGGTGATGCATAAAACCAGAGTTTGATATAAGCACAGGTACCGTTCCATAACCAACTATGGAATCGACAAGACCTACACCTTCCTCAGTGAAAGGGACTCAAAACCCCATATTTCCCGCAGAGGAATATATCTGACAAGTAAGAATCTTAAAACCTATGTATTGATATGTCTCCGTAAGGGAATCAAGTGTGTCTAGACTGGCATAAATATGGCAGCGAGAATCAGCTCAAAGCCACTATTAAAAGGAATTTCAATAATAAAACAAAAAAAAACTGGGAAATTCTTTACAATTCCTTCAGGGTCTCTGATGAAACCTGGAATGACCCTATCTACAATGACAGCTGGATGTGGCATAAGGCTGGACACTTGGGACTGAGAGGATTGGTGAGATTGGGTGAGCAAATGCAGACCCTTTAAAGCAATAATGCATGGCACACATTCCATGGGTCCCAACTCTCCAGGGTGAAGGGAATATTACTACAGATATAACATGTACGGGAATCCTAGAGAACGGACACATTGTGAATACGAAAGGTTTCTAAAACTCAACGAATAGTCCCTCTCCTGGTGCTCCGGTTTGACTTTCCATCTGCTTTACTATCAACCTCCCAAATTGGAGAGACAGCCCCTTTAAACTCCTGGTTCGCACAGGTTGCCAATTTGGCAGAGGATGAAAGGGAAGAGGGAGAACCAATGAGAGAGGAGCTGTTAGGCATTTGGACGGGCACATATCACTGTAATTTCCTGGCAGGAAGAAGAATTAACCAAAGTCTCAGCCCCCCACCGGGAACCAGTATAGGTCCTGAACCGAAATTTTGGACTTGTGGTCAGCTCACCTAAAACGAGTTGAAAAATGGAGCTCAGGGGCACAGCAATTCACAAACTGGCCGAGTAATAAAGGACAACTATCGTCCAAAAATCTGTTGAGGGAAGGCAACGAGGCAGACTTGAAAGCGAGGCAGAATAGCAAGAAACAGATTTCAAGAGGTACATTGGAATCGCCTTTAAAGCACAGGAAGAGGGGCACAACTTCGACAATGATGCACTTGGCCAAAAAGGGCGTATGCGTTTTCTCCTGAATATATTCAGGAGAAAACGCATACGCCCTTTTTGGCCAAGCAAGCAAGCGGGCAATGCAAATTTGCACTACAAAGAAGTATCACTTCCCACCGGTCAAAAGGGACATCCACAAAATGTGTAAAAACCGGAAAGGCAAGACAGGCCCTGGAGAACAGGGAGCCTTGTTATGCTGATGGGCGGGATGTAAATTGCCAACTGCCTCTCTGGAGGAGTGCATTGTGTTCCCTAAAACAAGTAAACAACAGAGCTACAGAGCCAAGGGCACTTCCAGTCTAGGGAATATACCTTGGGAAAACTGAAAATCAAAAAGACACAGCCACCCCAAAATTTAGGGCTGCACTGCTTACAAGGACCTCAACTTGGGTACACCTTAAATATCCCAGGAAATATAAAAATGGTTCAAAAAATTGTGGTACTTACGTACGATGGAATATCCCTCAGCCATGAAATCAATGTCATAAGACCAGTAGCAGCAAAATGGGTGGATTCATGTACGATGATTCTAAGTGAAATAAGTCACACAGAAAAAGAAACTTATCATAAGATATCACTTATGAAGATCCTGTAAACATGGCTACACTTGAACTGAGTTAGGAAAGAGATCAGTGTCTCACATTTAGAAAACACTCTTATGCGTGCTTAAGGGGGAAGGAGAGGTGGGGTGATGCATAAAACCAGAGTTTGATATAAGCACAGGTACCATTCCAAAAACCAACTATGGAATAGACAAGACCTACACCTTCCTCAGTGAAAGGGACTCAAAACCCCATATTTGCCGCAGAGGAATATATCTGACTAGTAAGAATCTTAAAACCTATGTATTGATATGTCTCCGTAAGGGAATCAAGTGTGTCTAGACTGGCATAAACATGGCAGCGAGAATCAGCTCAAACCCACTATAAAAAGGAATTTCAAAAATAAAACAAAAAAACTGGGAAATTCTTTACAATTCCTTCAGGGTCTCTGATGAAACCTGAAATGACCCTATCTACAATGACAGCTGGATGTGGCATAAGGCTGGACACTTGGGACTGAGAGAATTGGTGAGATTGGGTGCGCAAATGCAGACCCTTTAAAGCAATAATGCATGGCACACATTCCATGGGTCACAAATCTCCAGGTTGAAGGGAATATTACTACAGTTATAACATGTACGGGAAACCTAGAGAACGGACACACTGTGAATATGAAAGGTTTCTAAAACTCAACGAATAGTCCCACTCCTGGTGCTCCGGTTTGACTTTCCATCTGCTTTACTATCAACCTCCCAACTTGGAGAGACAGCCCCTTTAACCTCGTGGTTCGCACAGGTTGCCAATTTGGCAGAGGTTGAAAGGGAAGAGGGAGAACCAATGAGAGAGTAGCTGTTAGGCATTTGGACGGGCACATATCACTGTAATTTCCCGGCAGGAAGAAGAATTAACGAAAGTCTCAGGCCCCCACCGGGAACCAGTATAGGTCCTGAACCAAAATTTTGGACTTGCGGTCAGCTCCCTAAAACGAGTTGAAAAATGGAGCTCAGGGGCACAGCAATTCACAAACTGGCCGAGTAATAAAGGACAACTATCGTCCAAAAATCTGTTGAGGGAAGGCAACGAGGCGGACTTGAAAGCGAGGCAGAATAGCAGGAAACAGATTTCAAGAGGTACGTTGAAATCGCCTTTAAAGCACAGGAAGAGGGGCACAACTTCGACAATGATGCACTTGGCCAAATAGGGCGTATGCGTTTTCTCCTGAATATATTCAGCAGAAAACGCATACGCCCTTTTTGGCCAAGCAAGCAAGCGGGCAATGCATATCTGCACTACAAAGAAGTATCACTTCCCACCGGTCAAAAGGGACATCCACAAAATGTGTAAAAACCAGAAAGGCAAGACAGGCCCTGGAGAACAGGGAGCCTTGTTATGCTGATGGGCGGGATGTAAATTGCCAACTGCCTCTCTGGAGGAGTGCATTGTGTTCCCTAAAACAAGTAAACAACAGAGCTACAGAGCCAAGGGCACTTCCAGTCTAGGGAATATACCTTGGGAAAACTGAAAATCAATAAGACACAGCCAACCCAAAATTTAGGGCTGCACTGCTTACAAGGACCTCAACTTGGGTACACCTTAAATATCCCAGGAAATATAAAAATGGTTCAAAAAATTGTGGTACTTACATACGATGGAATATCCCTCAGCCATGAAATCAATGTCATAAGACCAGTAGCAGCAAAATGAGTAGATACAAGTACGATGATTCTAAGTGAAATAAGTGACACAGAAAAAGAAACTTATCATAAGATATCACTTATGAAGATCCTGTAAACATGGCTACACTTGAACTGAGTTAGGAAAGAGAACAGAGTCTCACATTTAGAAAGCACTCTTTGCCTGCTTCAGGGGGAAGGAGACGTGGGGTGATGCATAAAACTGGAGTTTCATATAAGCACAGGTACTGTTCCAAAAACTAACTATGGAATAGACAAGAGCTACACCTTCCTCAGTGAAAGGGACTCAAAACCCCATATTTCCCGCAGAGGAATATATCTGACTAGTAAGAATCTTAAAACCTATTTATTGATATGTCTGCGTAAGGTAATCAAGTGTGTCTAGACTGGCATAAACATGGCAGCGAGAACCAGCTCAAACCCACTATAAAAAGGAATTTAAAAACAGAACAAAAAAAATGTAAATTCTTCACAATTCCTTCAGGGTCTCTGATGAAACCTGGACTGACCCAATCTACAACGACAGCTGGATGTGGCATAAGGCTGGACACTTGGGACTGAGAGGATTGGTGAGATTCGGTGAGCAAATGCAGACCCTTTAAAGCAATAATGAATGGCACGCATTCCATTGTTCCCAACTCTCCATCTTGAAGGGACTATTTCTACAGATATAACATGTAAGGGAAAAATAGAGAATGGACAAACTGTGAATATGAAAGGTTTCTAAAACTCAACGAATAGTCCCTCTCCTGGTGCTCCGGTTTGATTTTCCAACTGCTTTTCTATCAATCTCCCTACTTGGAGAAACAGCCCCTTTAACCTCCTGGTTCGCACAGGTTGCCAATTTGGCAGAGGATGAAAGGGAAGAGGGAGAACCAGTGAGAGAGTAGCTCTAAGGCATTTGGACGGCCACATGTCACTCTAATTTCCCAGCAGGAAGAAGAATTTGCCAAAGTCTCAGCCCCCCACCGGGAACCAGTATAGGTCCTGAACCACAATTTTGGACTTTCTGTCAGCTCACAAAAAACAAGTTGAAAAATGGAGCTAAGGGGCACAGCAATTCACAAAGAGGCAGAGTAATAAAGACAACTATTGTCCAAAAATCTGTTGAGGGAAGGCAACGAGGTGGACTTGAAAGCTAGGCAGAATAGCAGGAAACAGATTTCAAGTGGTACGTTGGAATTGACTTTAAAGCACAGGATGAGGGGCACAACTTCAACAATGTTGCACTTGAGCAAAAAGGGCCTATGCGTTTTCTCCTGAATATATTCAGGAGAAAACGCATACGCCCTTTTTGGCCAAGCAATCAAGCGGGAAATGCAAATCTGCACTACAAAGAAGTATCACTTCCGACTGTTCAAAAGGGACATCCACAAAATGTGTAAAATCCAGAAAGGCAAGACCGGCCCTGGAGAACAGGGAGGCTTGTTTTGCTGATGGGCGGGTTGTAAACTGCCAATTGCATCTCTGGAGGAGTGCATTGTGTTCCCTAAAACAAGTAAACAACAGAGCTACAGAGCCAAGGGCACTTCCAGTCTACGGAATATACCTTGGGAAACCTGAAAATCAATAAGACAGAGCCAACCCAAAATTAAGGGTGCACTGCTTACAAGAACCTCAACTTGGGTACACCTTAAATATCCCAGGAAATATAAAAATGGTTCAAAAATTTGTGGTACTTCCGTACGATGGAATATCCCTCAGCCATGCAATCAATGGCATAAGACCAGTAGCAGCAAAATGAGTGGATTGAGGTATGATGCTTCTAAGTGAAATAAGTCACACAGAAAAAGAAACTTATCATAAGATATCACTTATGAAGATCCTGTAAACATGGCTACACTGGAACTCAGTTAAGAAAGAGAACAGAGTCTCACCTTTGGAAAACAATCTGATGCCTGCTTAAGGGGGAATGAGAGGTGGGGTGATGCATAAAACCAGAGTTTGATATAAGCACAGGTACCGTTCCAAACACAAACTATGGAATAGACAAGACCTACACCTTCGTCAGTGAAAGGGACCCGAGGCATCTGTGAGTAACCGTGAGCTGAGCCCCAGGCCAGCTGTTGTTGAACTTTTCCCACCCTTCCCAGGTAAAACACCTGAATATGTACAAGGGCTTGAAAGCCTAGAGGAAGGGGTGTGGAGCCACACCAGCAACAGCACGCAGGCCAACTTGGTGCCTGCAGGCCAGCCAGTATGGTCCTGGACCTGGTCGCTCTTCTGGAAGCTTTCCATTGCCCTGCCTGAGATACCCCTCCTGTCCCGGCACCCACTGCTTTTTTCCTTCCTCACCTCTGTCCGGAGAGAAATTCCAGTGGAAGGTATGTGTGCCACATCCTCTTCTTTACAGGTGGAAGCCTGGCAACTCCTGCAGAAAGTCCAGCAGAGACCCACTCACACCGGGCCACCCACAAAGCCGTGGCCCCTCACTCCCTCCCACCAGCACAGCCCCGAGATTGCTGACGGGGCAGAGAATATGGAGTCAGGCACAGCTTCAGGGGCTATTGCTGCCTGCAGCACTGTTTATATTGACCTCAACCCAGGCACACCTGGGGAGGGCCGGCCGGCATGGTCAGGCTACCCAGGTCAGCTAATCCTCAGCCCTCAGGGAATCACATTGTTGAAAATGGACCTCGCTAAGGCAGAATAGAAGCCAAGGAATAAAAGGACACAAAGCCATTTGCAGCACCGTAGGTGTGTCTAGAGGTAATCACGTGACTTGTAGTAAGTCAGAAAGTGAAAGACACATATCATATCATATCTCTTATAGGTGTGACCGAAAAATGGATACCAGGGCAGATATTTCCACGGAGAAGGGCAATCACAGATTCATTCAACAAACTTATGGTTCACCAATGGAAAGGTGTGAGGATTGGTTTCATTATGATATTGGGGTTAACAGACATATACAAACACAGGTGACATATATAATCACCAAAGACCTACAGAATACCAAGAGAAGACTACTCAACATTCTGTCATAAGGTACATGGGAAAAGGATCCCAGGAAGAACAGACATATGTATATGTGTAAAAGAACCACATCTTCCACACCTACAACAAGCCAAACATTGTAATCAAATTTGCTGTAATAAAAAATAAAAAATTAAATTAAAAACACGAACAAGAAGTAGTGAGACAAACTTGAGGGGCTTTCTCCTGGCACATTCCATTCTAAATTCCAATGTAGAACACGACTTCCATTGAGGCTCTGTTGCCCCAGTAACCAGATTTGGTAAGGGAGACCTGCTGCCACCTTGTGGCCGTTTCACACAACAGCAGCTTTAATCCCAGCGCTAATGGTCAGTTGATATTCAAAATCATTGCAGGCCTGTAAATGACACCTGCCCTGAAAACAAATCCTGGGTTCATATATCGACCAAAAAATTCAAAGGACGTCCATATTTCAAAACGACAGTTTCAAAAGGCATATTTTACACACATTAGTGTTCTGCTTCTTTTTCTTTCTTTCTTTTTTTGTTAAAAAAACGGTAATGGCAAAAAGCATCCCTCAGAAGGGGCGAAAATATTTGCAAACGAATCAATGGACAAAAGTTTAATCTCCAATATATATAAAGAGCTCATGCAGCTTAATATTAAAAAAACAAACAACCCAATACAAAAATGGGCAGAAGATCTAAAGAGACGTTTCTTCAAAGAAGACACAGAGATGGCCAAGACGCACATGAAAAGCTGCTCAACATCACTAATTATTAGAGAAATGCAAATCAAAACTACAATGAGGTATCACCTCACACCTGTTACAATTGGCATCATCAGAAAATCTACAAACAACGAATTCTGGGGAGGGTGTGGACAAAAGGATCCCTCTTCCACTAGTGGTGGAAATGTAAATTGATACAGTCACGATGGAGAACAGTATGGAGTTTCCTTAAAAAAACTAGAAATAGAATTACCATATTATCCAGCAATCCCATTTCTGGGCATATACCCAGAGAAAACCATAAATCAAAAAGGCACATTCACCACAATTCTCATTTCAGCACTATTTGCGATAGCCAGGTAATGGAAGCAACCTAAATACCCACAGACAGACGAATGGATAAAGATGTGGTACATATATAAAATGGAATATTACTCAGCCATAAGAAGGAATGAAACTGGGTCATTTGTAGAGACGTCGATGGATCTAGAGACAGTCATACAGAATGAAGTAAGTCAGAAAGAGAAAAACAAATATTGTATATTAATGCATATATGTGGAACCTAGAAAAATGGTACAGATGAACTGGTTTGCAGGGAAGAAATAGAGACAGAGGTAGAGAACAGACGTATGTACACCAAGTGTGGGAAGCCATGGGGTGGTGGTGTTTGGATGAGTTGGGAGATTGGGATTGACCTGCATACATGTATATGCATAAAATACATAACTAATAATAACCTGCTGTATAAAAAAATAAATAAAATTAAATTTCAAAATTTTAAAAAATAAAATTTAAAAATAAAAGAGGAAAAAGTTCTTCCCTTCACACAGATGAATTTATATGAATGAATTATTTCCATGCTTATATCTATAAATACATAAAAGAGGAATAAAATCTAACTTGAACCAAAAAAGAAAAAAAAAAACTGAACCCAGCAGATAGACAGAGGAAAAACCTATCAGGGCACTTGTTCCAGCGATAAACAATTCTGAAATTGGTCAGAGGTGGGGAATCATCTCCCATAGAGCCAGCAGCCCACTCCTATGCAAGGGGCGTCCTCATTGCAAAGCTGGGGGCAATGCTGAGACATCTGTGAGTAACCGTGAGCTGAGCCCCAGGCCAGCTGCTCTTGAACTTTTCCCACCCTTCCCAGGTAAAACACCTGAATATGTACAAGGGCTTGAAAGCCTAGAGGAAGGGGCGTGGAGCCACACCAGCGACAGCACACAGGCGAACTTGGTGCCAGCAGGCCAGCCAGGATGGTCCTGGCCCTGGGCGCTCTTCTGGAAACTTTCCATTGCCCTGCCTGAGATACCCCTACTGTCCCAGCACCCACTGCTTTTTTCCTTCCTCACCTCTGTCCGGAGAGAAATTCCAGTGGATGGTAGAGGTGACACATCCTCTTCTTTACAGGTGGAAGCCTGGCAACTCCTGCAGAAAGTCCAGCAGAGACCCACTCACACCGGGCCACCCACAAAGCCGTGGCCCCTCACTCCCTCCCACCAGCACAGCCCCGAGACTGCTGAGGGGCAGAGAATATGGAGTCAGGCACAGCTTCAGTGGCTATTGCTGCCTGCAGCGCTGTTTATATTGACCTCAACCCAGGCACACCTGGGGAGGGCCGACCGGCAGGGTCAGGCTACCCAGGTCAGCTAATCCTCAGCCCTCAGGGAATCACATTGTTGAAAATGGACCTCGCTAAGGCAGAATAGAAGCCAAGGAATAAAAGGACACAATGCCATTTGCAGCACCGTAGGTGTGTCTAGATGTAATCACGTGACTTGTAGTAAGTCAGAAAGTGAAAGACACATATCATATCATATTTCTTATAGGTGTGACCAAAAAATAGATACCAGGGCAGATATTTCCACGGAGAAGGGAAATCACAGATTCATTTAACAAACTTATGGTTCACCAATGGAAAGGTGTGAGGATTTGTTTCATTATGATATTGGGGTTAACAGACATATACAAACACAGGTGACATATATAATGACCAAAGACCTACAGAATACCAAGAGAAGACTACTCAACATTCTGTCATAAGGTACATGGGAAAAGGATTTCAGGAATAACAGACATATGTGTATGTGTAAAAGAGCCACATCTTCCACACCTACAACAAGCCAAACACTGTAATCAAATTACCTGTAATAAAAAATAAAAAATTAAATTAAAAACACGAACAAGAAGTAGTGAGACAAACTTGAGGGGCTTTCTCCTGGCACATTCCATTCTAAATTCCAATCTAGAACACGACTTCCATTGAGGCTCTGTTGCCCCAGTAACCAGATTTGGTAAGGGAGAACTGCTGCCAGCTTGTGGCCGTTTCACACAACAGCAGCTTTAATCCCAGCACTAATGGTCAGTTGATATTCAAAATCATTGCAGGCCTGTAAATGACACCTGCCCTGAAAACAAATCCTGGGATCATATATCGACCAAAAAATTCAAAGGATGTCCATATTTCAAAACGACAGTTTCAAAAGGCATATTTTACACACATTAGTGTTCTGCTTCTTTTTCTTTCTTTCTTTTTTTGTTAAAAAAAACGGGAATGGCAAAAAGCATCCCTCAGAATGGGCGAAAATATTTGCAAACGAATCAATGGACAAAGGTTTAATCTCCAATATATATAAAGAGCTCATGCAGCTTAATATAAAAAAAGAAACAACCCAATACAAAAATGGGCAGAAGATCTAAAGAGACGTTTCTTCAAAGAAGACACAGAGATGGCCAAGACACACATGAAAAGCTGCTCAACATCACTAATTATTAGAGAAATGCAAATCAAAACTACAATGAGGTATCACCTCACACCTGTTACAATTGGCATCATCAGAAAATCTACAAACAACGAATTCTGGGGAGGGTGTGGACAAAAGGATCCCTCTTCCACTAGTGGTGGAAATGTAAATTGATACAGTCACGATGGAGAACAGTATGGAGTTTCCTTAAAAAAACTAGAAATAGAATTACCATATTATCCAGCAATCCCATTTCTGGGCATATACCCAGAGAAAACCATAAATCAAAAAGGCACATTCACCACAATGCTCATTTCAGCACTATTTACGATAGCCAGGTAATGGAAGCAACCTAAATACCCACAGACAGACGAATGGAGAAAGATGTGGTACATATATAAAATGGAATATTACTCAGCCATAAGAAGGAATGAAACTGGGTCATTTGTAGAGACGTCGAAGGATCTAGAGACTGTCATACAGAATGAAGTAAGTCAGAAAGAGAAAAACAAATATTGTATATTAATGCATATATGTGGAACCTAGAAAAATGGTACAGATGAACTGGTTTGCAGGGAAGAAATAGAGACACAGACGTAGAGAACACACGTATGGACACCAAGTGTGGGAAGCCAAGGGGAGGTGGTGTTGGGATGAGTTGGGAGACTGGGATTGACCTGTATACATGTATATGCATAAAACACATAACTAATAATAACCTGCTGTATAAAAAAATAAATAAAATTAAATTTCAAAATTTTTAAAAATAAAATTTAAAAATAAAACAGAAAAAAGTTCTTCCCTTCACACAGATGTATTTATATGAATGAATTATTTCCATGCTTATATCTATAAATACATAAAAGAGGAATAAAACCTAACTTGAACCAAAAAAGAAAAAAAAAAACCTGAACCCACGAGTTAGACAGAGGAAAACCCTATCAGGGCACTTGCTCCAGCGGTAAACAATTCTGAAATTGGTCAGAGGTGGGGAATCATCTCCCATAGAGCCAGCAGCCCACTCCTATGCAAGGAGCGTCATCATTGCAAAGGGGGGGCCATGCCGAGGCATCTGTGAGTAACCGTGAACTGAGCCCCAGGCCAGCTGCTTTTGAACTTTTCCCACCCTTCCCAGGTAAAACACCTGAATATGTACAAGAACTTGCAAGCTTAGAGGAAGGGCTGTGGAGCCACACCAGCGACAGCACACAGGACGACTTGGTGCCTGCAGGCCAGTCAGGATGGTCCTGGCCCCAGATGCTCTTCTGGAAGCTTTCCATTTCCCTGCCTGAGATACCCCTCCTGCCACGGCCCCCACTGCTTTTTTACTTCCTCACCTCTGCCTGGGGAGAAATTCCAGTGGCAGGTATCGGTGACACATCCTCTTCTTTAGCAGGTGGCAGCCTGGCAACTCCTGCAGAAAATCCAGCAGAGCCCCACTCACACTGGGCCACCCACAAAACCACGGCCCCTCACTCCCTCCCACCAGCACAGCCCCGGCACTGCCTACGGGGCAGAGAATATGGTGTCAGTCACAGCTACAAGGGCTGTCGCTCACTGGAGAGCTGTTTATATTGCCCTCAACTCAGGCACACCTGTGGAGGGCTGGCAGGCAGTTTCAGGCTGCCAAAATCAGCCAATCCTCACCCCTCAGGGGCTCACAGTTGCAGAAAATGAAACTTGCTAAACGGGCCAGGCCCTAGGAACAGGTGTGGGCTCTTGAGAGTCAGGATAGACAAGGGGCTGCTGCTGCGGCTTGTTTTCTTATCATTTTATCTGGTCCATGAGTGGATAACAACTTCAAGAAGACCCTATCCTAATGAGAGGAACCCAGGAGTCGGGGAGAGGAGTGATGGTGGGTGGAGACAGAGGCCTGGTGCCCTGGCTGCAGTGGAAGTGTCTGGAAGACCAGGCAGAAAGAGCCTGCAGAGAGTGATAGCCATGGTCACAGACCTGTCAGAACTGCTGTTTGTTAGTTCAAGTCCTGCTCTGAGGTATTCTGTGTCAGCTGTGAGCGACAGGTGAGCAGGGGGTTCTCTGCAAGTTGGGCTATGTGCACAGTTCCTGTGTGTCCAGCCCTGCTGCGGTTCCTTCCCAGGGGAGCTCCGTATCCTGGGAAGGGCCTGAGTAGGAGAGCCCCATGGGCTGCTGGGTAGCTGCAGAGGTGAGCTCCATACCCTGGGAGGGACTTGACCACGAGAGCCCCGTGGGCTGTGGGGTAGGGGTGCAGCCCAGGTGAGCTCCATATCCTGAGATTGGCCTGACCACGAGAGCCCCATGGGCTGCTGGAGACCTGGTAAAGTATATCAGGACAGTCAGTGAAGCCACCGAGGATATACATCCAGTAGCTCCTATTTCCTACTCCCTGCTGGTCATTCTACCTTCCACCAGGCCATGGCATTCTGTATTAGACTTCAATGATGCCTTCTTCTGTATTCCATTCATCTCAGAGTCACAAGAATTTTTGGCTTGTGAGTGGCAGGACACAACATGCAACAAAAGCAATAATGCTGGGCCGTCCTGCCCCAATGGTTCAAAAATCCCCACACCATCATTGGGGAAATGTCCTCTAAAGACCTAAAAGTTCAACCTCTGTAAAAGGGAACCCTCCTTCAATATGCAGATGACATTCTGATCGCCAGGCCTACTAAAGACGCCTCTGAACTACCTAGCCAAGAAAGGATAGAAGGTGTCCAAGAAAAACGCTCAAATATCCCAGGCTAAGGTGACATGCCTGGGCTTCATTCTCACAGATATTCGGAGAAACGCATCCCAGGATAGGGAAGAAGCCATTTGCAGCCTTACGTCTTCTAAAACTAGAAGACAGCTTAGGGGTTCTTGGGGAGGCCAAGGTTTTCTGCATCTGGATCCCTAACTACAGTGTCATAGCTGGGCCTCTACATGAAACACTGACACGAAAAAATGATGATCCTTTTGAATAGAAGCCAGAAGCAGCCTTTCAAGAATGGAAAGAGCAGTCAATACAGACCCTTGCCCAGGAACTCCCTAATTTAGCTAAACCCTTTGACCTTTACATACCCGGTCAAAGGTTAATCGCCCTTGGAGCCTTAGTGCAAAAACTGGGACCACTTGAAATGGAGCAACACAAGAATGCCCTTCAGGTATGATAAACTATGGTCACCAAGGGCTTTGCCCACCGACTCATCAGGCCAGGATACTGGGGTATCTAAAAAGCTGGAAATCAGCAGCCCGCAAGGCCAGCTCCCTCCTAAGGGAAAAGGACCCCACGTGGTGATCCTAACCACCCATCATGCCCTGAAGTTGCAGGGGTCGCTCTGTGGACACACTGACCTCGAGTGAGGAGGCCCTCCAACTCCAACCTCCAGAGAGATAAACGGGGGCAACGGGCCCCCAAGATGACTCGTGTGACCATCACTTGACCTGGAGTTTCTCTCAGAAAACGACAAGACTGTGCCCCGAAAGAGCAGACTACTGCTTGCAGGACTTACTGCACCCAGAGGGGAGCTAATAAGCTTGGCGGGGGAAACGTATATCACGCTTTCACCATAGAAAACCCTACAGACACCGCGGTGATGGTGGCCAATATGACCGGCTGGACTGCTGGCTACTTCTAAAGGCCGTTGACTCAGTGGACGTCATGGTCCTGGATCACCACTGACCCTGGACTGTCTGGGAGTTGCGCGGGCAGGGCTCTGACACATGGTGCTGTTTGTACATTAATTCAGGGACCTAATTAAAGAAAGCACAGACTACTGGTCAGAGCATCTAGTCTGGCAAAAACCGTCAGCCTAAGGTCGCCGAACATATGTGGGGTGGGGTGAAACCTGCCACCGCAGCATCCCTGCGCCTCTCTTTCCTGGACCCTTAAAGGTCATTAGAATCTGTAACACTTCCAATGCTGGTGCTCAGGCGGACGAGAAGTGAGGCAGGAGGCCTTGGGACAATCAACCTCACCAGGAGGCTGGAGGGGAGACGTTTTCCCCCTCCCCCCATGTATCAGGGCTCCCACCACAGCATGAAGCAGTTACAAAAGAGGGGTCTGCACCCTCAACACCCCAAGAATAAGGAACGGAACAAAAAGCAGAGGAGGTGTTCGTCTCCGGCAACGTTCATTAAAAATTCCTGGGAGATAAAAAGAGAATCTGGGCAATAAAATAAAGTCGAACCTGTTTTTCCTTTGTGCTTTGTCTAATTTCACGTGCTCCTAGGGTTCCGCATGCAGAGGTCCCACACCCGGCACTTCAGACCCGATTTCCTAGTGCAGAATGGCTGGGTCGACACCTCAGCTAGCGGGGTCCCATGCAGACTCCGCAGCATAGAGCCTGAGCTGCAGCCAATGCAGCCCTCGAGAGCTCCATCCCCTCCCTCCCACTGACGCTGCCGGGGACCCTACACAGCAGCCCAGCCCACAGCCCATGGGGGAGTGCACGCTCTCACCTCTCCATTCTGTTTTCAAAATAATGTTTCCTTTGCTTCTGAACCAAACTCAGTCTTGATCTGTTGGCTCCAATGACACTGGGCACGGGGACTCCTGTTGGGGTCCACTCTGGAGGATCAGTAACAGAAATTGAGAACATTTTAACTTCAATGAACAGATGTGTGAGCCAAACTGTAGTTAACATAGAGCAGTGTATAATGCTCGGGTAAAATAAGATGTTTCTAAGACTTACATTTGATATTTCCCTCACTTTCCTATAAGCAAGTTCAGTGAAGACGTCTGTCTTATTTGTCAGGTCAACATTAGAGAAATGAAGTGATTTATTTCCATGGATGTACATCGAATACTCTTGGCTGAAGCTTCAATCTTGTTTTGAATGCTTTTCCATTGAAAATGATACCTCTCTTTCAGCTCCCCCATTTCTGAGAAGTATAAAATCTTATAATTTATTATTACCAAAGGGGAAAGGTAGGAGAAGGGATAAATTAACAGTTTGGGATTAACACATACACACTGCTATGTATAAAATAGATCATCAACAAGGAACTACTGTATAGCACAGGGAGCTACACTGAATATTTTGCAATAACCTATAAGGGGAAATAAACTGAAAAACAATAGATATTTTTATTGACATCATCTATCAATGACAGATAAAATGTAACCTAAGCAAGGCCGATGGTGAGTGCTTCTGACCCTGAAGATTTCAGTCATCTAAAGTTGGGGCTCTGCCTATTTCCCAAGCCCCTTACAGGACATACGTGTAGCCGTAGCTTAAAAATTCCCCAGTTTTGGGTTCGGGGAGGCACTGATTGGGAAAAATCCCTGGTGTTCTCCTTACATGCACGGGACCCTTCCTACAGCTAAAACATGCCTGTCACAACTAGAGGATGGTACACCGTTTGATCGGAAAGAGTTTGGAAAAGGCACCTCATCTCCTCATCGCCTGGTGCTCGGGTTCAACCCTCCAGCATCTTTCCTAACAATCTCCTCACTTGGGGATATCAGCACCGTCAACATCCTGTTGCACACAGTTTGGAATTTGTCCAGAGGATGAAGCGGAAGGATGAGAAAAATTTAGAGACAAGTCTTAGGTGTTCGGACAGGCACATGCCACTCTAATTTCCAATCCAGAAGACAAATTCATCAAAGGCTAGAATTGCCCATGGAAACAGAATAGGGCTAGAGGAAATCCCGCTGTTTTGTGTCCAGTTTCCAAAAACACAAGTTGAAAAATGGAACTCAGGGGCACTAAAATTCATGAAACTGCAGAGTTGAAAATATCTATCGTCGAAAAATGTCTTGAGGTAAGTCACAGAAAAGGACTTGTAAGCAAGGGAGAGTGGCAGGAAACAGATTTGAAGAGGTAGAAAGGACTCCCCATTAAAGCACAAGAAAAGGGGCTGAACATCGCCAATGATGCAGTTGGCCAAAAAGGGTGTATGCATTTTTTCTGAATATATTCAAGTAAAGGCCATACACACTTTTTATCCAACCCAACAGGTGGGCACTGGAAATCAATATCACAAAATGTATCACTTCACATCAGTCAGAAGGGCCATCCACATAAAGTGTAAACACCAGAAATGCAGGACAGGGCGAGGAGAAAAGGGAGCCCTGTGAGGCTGATAGTGGAAATGTAATTTGCCAACGGCCACTCTGGAGAAGTGTATTGTGTTTGCTAAAACATCTAAAAAATGAGCTACAGAGCATAGGGCACTTGCACTCATGGGCGTGTACCTTGGGAAAAACAAAAATCGACAGAAAACAGGCACCCGAACGTTTACCACCTCTCTGTTAAAAAGGGCCTCAACTTGGATATAACCTAAATGTCCCTGGAAGGATAAAATGGATAAAAGAGATGGGGTACTTATGTAGAGTGGAATATTACTCATCCAGAAATCAATGAAATAAGGCCAGTTGTAACAACTCTGGAGGAGTTACATACGATCATTCTAAGTGACATATGTCAGAAAGAAAAAGACACATATCATAAGATGTCACTTAAAGGTGGAATCAAAAATGGCTACACATGAAATAAATTACAAAACAGAAACATAGTCAAATATGTAGAAAATAGACATAAGGCTGCTAAATGGGAAAGGTGGGGAATGGTGAGGTATTATCCAGGAGGTTGAAATTAGCAAAGATACCATTCCAAGTACCAAATTGAATAACTGACAAGGCCTACACGGTACCTCAAAGAACTGCACTCAGCCCACTCAAGTCACTGGAAAATAATACATATGACTGGTAAGCATCTGAAAAAGAAGTTATTGTTGTCTCACAGTACATGAATCAAGTGGATGTACAGCAGCAAAAAACAGAGCTTTGAAAATCAGCTGTAACCAATATAAAAATAAATTTAAAACTATTTATAAAAACAGTGAGACAGACAAAAATTCTTACAACTTTTGTTGAAGGGCTACGATGTAACATGGATTGAACACATGTAGACCCACAGCAGGATGATTATATAAGGCTGGAAGCTATGCACGCTAAGAGATGTTAGAGAGGCTGGGTGAGGAAATGCAGACCTTTTAAAGTAATACTGCCTGGTACCCATTCCATGGGTCCCAAATCTGCAGGTTCAAGGGAATCTTCTGACAGCGAAAACATGCCTGGGAAACCGAGATGAATGTACACCGTGTGCTCAGGAAAGGTGTCTAAAATGCACCTCATTTTTGATCTCCTGGTGCTGGCGTTCGCCATTCCAGCCACATTACTAACAATCTCCCCACTTGGAGAATCAGCACCTTTAACCTCCTGTTTCACACAGTTTGCAATTTGTGCAGAGGATAAATGGGAAGAGGGGGAACCAATGAGAGATTAGCTGTAGGACTTTTGACAGGCACATGTCACTCTAATTTCCCATTAGGAAGAAGAATTAACCAAAGGCTCAGCCTGCCTCCCCAGAACCAGAATAGGGCCAGAAGTAATCCAAATGTTTGGCGGCCAGCTCACAAAAAAAGCGAGTTGCAAAATGGAGCTCAGGAGCAGACAATTCAAAGACCTGCAAAGATATAAATGATAACCAACGTCCAAAAATATATTCAGGTAAGGTAACGAAGAGGATCTGAATGAGAGGCAGAATTGCAGGAAACAGATTTCAAAAGGTAGATTGTACTCACATTTAAAGCATATGAAAAGCAGCAGAATTTCTAAAATGATGCGGTTGGGCAAAAGGGTGTATGCGTTTTTTTCGTGAATATCTTCAGGAAAAAAACACATGCAGAGTTTTTGGACAACCAAGCAAGAGGGAAATGCAAATCCGCACAACAAAGAAGTCTCAATTTCCACTGCTCAGAAAGGCCATCCAAAAAATGTGTACAAACCAGAAATGCAGGAGAGGCCATGGAAAACAGGGAGCCTAGTCACACTGATGGGTGGGGTATAAATATCCAAGAGCCACTCTGAAGAAGTGTATGTTGTTTTTAAAACATCTAAAATACAAAGCCCCGGAGCAAGGGGACTTCAACTCATGGACATATAACTTGGGAAGACTAAATGTCAATAAGACACAGGCACCCCAAAGTTTAGGGCTGCTCTGCATACAAGAACCTCAACTTTGGTACACCTAAAATATCCCAGGAAAAAGAGAAATGCATAAAGAACTTGTGGTAATTTTGTACAACGGAGTATCACTCAGACGTGAAATCAATGTATATAAGGCCAGTAGCAGCATAAAGAGTGGATTTAGGTATGATGATTTTAAGGGAAATTAGTCACACAGAAAAATAATCTTATCATAAGATATCACTTATAGAGGGAATGTCAATATCACAACACATGAACTGAATTAGGAAAGAGAACAGAGTCTCACATTTAGCAAAAATCTCTTATGCCTGCTTCAGGGGAAAGGAGAGGTGGGGTGATGCATAAAACCAGAGTTTGATATTAGCACAGGTACCATTCCATAAACCAAATACAGAATAGACAAGACCTACACCATCCTCAGTGAACGGGACTCAACACCCCTATGCCCCACAGAGGAATATATCTGACTACTAAGAATCTTAAAACCTATGTATTGATATGTCTCCGTAAGGGAATCAATTGTGTCTAGACTGGCATAAACACGTCAGTGAAAATCAACTCAACCCCATTATAAAAATGAATTTCAAAAAAACCCCAAAAAACAGCGAAATTCTTACACAATTCCTTCAGGGGTTCTGATGAAACCTGGAATGACCCTATCTGCAAAGACAGCTGGATGAGACATAAGGCTGGACACTTGGGACTGAGAGGACTGGTGAGATTGGGAGAGAAAATGCAGACCTTTTAAAGTAGTAATGCATGCCACCATTCCATGTGTCCCAAATCTCCAGGTAGAAGGGTATATCACTACAATTATAACATGTATGGGAAACCTAGAAAATGGACACCCTGTGATGGCGAAAGGTTTCTAAAACTCTCCTAATTTTTCCTCTCCTTGTGCTCCACTTTGGCATTCCAACTGCTTTACTATCAATCTCCCAACTTAGGAGAGTCAGCCCCTATAACCTCCTGGTTCGCACAGTTTGCTAATTGTGCAGATGATGAAAGGGAAGAGGGAGAACCAATCAGAGAGTAGATGTAGGCATTTGGACGGGCACATGTCACTCTAAGTTCCCGGCAGGAAGAAGAATTAACCAAAGCCTCAACCACCCACAGGGAACCAATATAGCGACCCCTGGAACCAGTATAGGTCCTGAAGCAAAATTGTGGATTTGCGGCCAGCTCACAAAGATGGGATTTGAAAATTGGAGCTCAGGGGCACAGCATTTCACAAACCTGCAGACTTATAAAGGACTACTCTCTTCCAAAAATCTGTTGAGGGAAGGCAATGAAGCGGACTTGAAAATGAGGCAGAATTGCACAAAACATATTTCAAGAGGTAAATTGGAATCGCCTTTAAAGCACAGGAAAAGCATCCCAACTTGGACACGGATACACTTGGCCAAAAAGGGCGTATGCCTTTTCTCCTGAATATATTCAGAAGAAAACGCATACGCCCTTTTTGGCCAATCAAGCAAGCGCGCAATACAAATCCACACTACAAAGAATTGTCACTTACCACCGGTCAAAAGGGACATCCGAATATCTGTAAAAAACAGAAAGGAAAGAGAGAGATGGCAAGGGCATGAAGCAATGTGATCCCAATGGTCATGGAGGATTGTGATGACAAGCGCATGGAGAATTGTGATGACAAGATTATGTACCATTTTGTTGACAAAGGCAAGGAGCATTATGAAGACAAGGTTCATGGAGCACTGTGATGAGAAGCATCACGGAGCATTGTGATTACAGGGGTCATGGAGCATTGGGATGACAAGCACATGGATCATTGTGATGACAATGGTCATGGAGCATTTTAATGACAAAAGTCCCGGATCATTGTGTTGTCAGGGTTCATGGAGCGTTGTGATGACAGTGGTCATGGAGCATTGTGATGACAGGGGTCATGGCGCATTGTGATGAGAAGGTCGTGGAGCATTGGGCTGAAAATGTCCATGGAGTACTGGGATGACAGGGGTCATGGAGCATTGTGATGACAAGGTACTGGAGCACTGTGATGAGAAGACCATGGAGCCTTGTGATGACAAGTCTCATGGAGCATTCTGATGAAAAGTGCCATGGAGCATTGTGATTACAGGGGTCTTGGAGCATTGTGATGACAAGGGCATGGAGCATTGGGATGAGAAGGCCATGGAGTGTTCTGATGACATGCATCATGGAGCTTTGTGAGGACAAGGGCATGGAGCATTGTGATTACAGCGGTCTTGGAGCACTGTGATGAAAAGGGCATGGATCATTGTGATGAAAAAGGCATGAAGCCTTGTCATGACAGGGTTCTAGGAGCAAACTGACAACAAGTGTCAGGGAGCATTGTGATGACAAGGGTATTGAGTATTGTGATGACAAAGGTCATGGAGCATTGTGATGAGAAGACGATGGATAATTGTGATGACGAGCGTCATGGGGCGTTGTGATGATAAGTGTTATGGAACATATTGATCTCAAGGATTTGGAGCATTGTGATGACAGAGGTCATGGAGCATTTTGGTTTCATTGTGATGACAATAGCCTGAAGCATTATGATGATGGGCATGGTGCATTGTGATGACAGGGTTCATGGAGCATTGAGATGAAAAGGGGCATGGAGCATTGTGATTACAGGAGTCTTGGAGCATTGTGATGACAAAGGCATGGAACATCGTGAATGAGAAGGCCATGGAGCATTCTGTTGACATGCATCATTGAGCTTTGTGATGACAAGGGCATGGAGCATTGTGATTACAGGGGTCTTGGAGCATTGTGATGACAAGGGTCATGGAGCCTTGTGATGACAAGGCTGTGGAACATTGTGATGGCAGGGGTCATGGAGCATTGTTATGACAGGGGTAATGGAGCATTGTGATGACAAGGGCATGGAGCATTGGTCTGAAAAGTTTCATGGATTATTGTGATGAGAGGGGGCAAGGAGCATTGTGATGACAAGGGCATGGAACACTGTGATACATGGGTCATGGAGGATTGTAATGAGAAGCGCATGGAGCATTGTGATAAGAATGGCATCGAGCATTGTGATGAAAAGCATCATGGAGCCTGTGATGACAAGGGCATGGAACAATTTGATGAGAGGGTTCATGGAGCATTGTGATGACAATGGCATGCAGCATTGTGATGACAAGGGTCATTGAGCTTTGTAATGACAAAGGTCATGGAGCATTTTGATGACAGGGGGGCGGTGCATTCTGTTGTGAAGGGCAGGGAGCATTGTGATGACAGGGGTTATGGAACATTGTGATGTCAGGGGAATGGAGCATTGTGATGATAAAGGCCTGTAGCATTGTTGTGACAAGGGTCATGGAATATTGTGATGACAGGGGTGAGGGAGTATTGTGTTGACCGGGGACATGGAGCATTTTGATGTCCAAGGCATGGAGCACTGTGATGGCAAGACCGTGGAGCACTGTGATGAGAAGACCATGGATAATTGTGATGACGAGCGTCATGGAGCACTGTAATGACAAGGGGTATAGAGCATTGTGATGACAGTGGTCATGGAGCATTGTGATGACCGGGGACATGGAGCATTGTGATGACTGGGGACATGGAGCATTGTGATGACCAGGGCATGGAGCCTTGTGATGGCAAGGTCGTGGAGCACTGTGATGAGAAGATCATGGATAATTGTGATGACGAGGGTCATGGAGCACTGTAATGACAAGGGGTATAGAGCATTGTGATGACAGTGGTCATGGAGCATTGTGATGACCGGGGACATGGAGCATTGTGATGCCCAAGGCATGGAGCACTGTGATGACAAGACCGTGGAGCATTGCGATGAGAAGACCATGGATAATTGTGATGAGGAGCGTCATGGAGCACTGTAATGACAAGTGGTATGGAGCCTTGTGATGACAGGGGTCATGGAGCATTGTTATGACAGTGGTCATGGAGCATTGTGATGACAAGGGTCATGGAGCATTTTGATGACAAGGGCGTGGAGCATTGTGATGAGAAGACCATGGACAATTGTGATTACGAGTGTCATGGAGCACGGTAATGACAAGCGGTATGGAGCATTGTGATGACAGGGGTCATGGAGCATTGTGATGACTGGGGACATGGAGCATTGTGATGACCAGGGCATGGAGCATTGTGATGGCAAGACCGTGGAGCACTGTGATGAGAAGACCATGGATAATTGTGATAACGAACATCATGGAGCACTGTAATGACAAGAGGCATGGAGCATTGTGATGACAGGTGTCATGGAGCATTGTGATGACAGGGCCCATGGATCATTGAGATGAAAAGTGTCACGGAGCATTCTGATGACAAGCTTGTGGAATATTGTGATGACAATGGCATGGAGCATTGTGATGAAAAGGGCATGGATCATTGTGATGAAAAAGGCATGGAGACTTGTCATGACAGGGTTCAATGAGCATACTGATGACAAGTATCAGGGAGCATTGTGATGACAAGTGTATTGAGAATTGTGATGACAAAGGTCATGGAGCATTGTGATGAGAAGTCCATGGATAATTGTGATGACCAGCGTCATGGGGCATTGTGATGACAAGTGTTATGGAACATTGTGATCACAAGGGTTTGGAGCATTGTGATGAGAGAGGTCATGGAGAATTTTGATTTCATTGTGATGACAATAGCATGAAGCATTATGATGATGGGCATGGTGCATTGTGATGACAGGGTTCATGGAGCATTGAGATGCAAAGAGGCATGGATCATTGAAATAACAAGGGTCTTGGAGCATTGTGATGACAAGGGCATGGAGTATTGTGATGAGAAGGCCATGGAGCATTCTGATGACATGCGTCAGGGAGCTTTGTGATGACATGGGCATGGAGCATTGTGATTACAGGGGTCTTGGAGCATTGTGATGACAAGGGCCATGGAGTCTTGTGATGACAAGGCCGTAGAACATTGTGATGGCAGGGGTCATGGAGCATTGTTATGACAGGTGTAATGGAGCATTGTGATGACAAGGGCATGGAGCATTGGTCTGAAAAGTTTCAAGGATTATTGTGATGAGAGTGAGCATGGAGCATTGTGATGACAAGGGCACGGAACACAGTGATACATGTGTCATGGAGGATTGCAATAACAAGGGCATGGAGCATTGTGATGACAAGCGTCATGGAGCTTTGTGATGACAACGGCATGGAGCAATGTGATGAGAGGTTTCATGGAGCTTTGTGATGACAATGGCATGGAGCATTGTGATTCCAAGGGTCATGGAGCTTTGTGATGACATAGGCCATGGAGCATTTTGATGACAAGAGCGTGGTGCATTGTGATGAGAAGGGCAGGGAGCATTGTGATGACAGGGTTATGGAGCAATTGGATGAAAAGGGTCATGGAACATTTTGATGACAGTGTTTATGGAACATTGTGATGTTAGGGGTCATGGAGCATTGTGATGAAAAGGGTCATGGAGCATTGTGATGATAAGAGCATGTAGCATTGTTGTGACAAGGGTCATGGAACATTGGGATGACAGGGTGGAGGGAGTATTGTGTTGACTAGTGGTGGAACACTGTGATATCAGTGGTGAGAGAGCATTTTGATGAGAGGTGCATGGAGCATTGTGATGACAAGGCTGTGGAGCATTGTGATGAGAAACGCAGGGCACATTGTGATGACATGGGTCATGGATCATTGTGCTGACAAACGCATGGAGCATTGTGATGACAAGGTTTGTGGAGCATTGTGATGACAGCGATGTGGAGCATTGTGATGACAAGCGCATGGCACATTTGATGCCATGTGTCATGGAGTAATGTGCTGACAAAGGCATGGAGCATTGTGATGACAAGCGTCACTGAGCATTGTGATGAAATGTTCATGGAGTGTTGTGGTCACCAAGGTTACAGAGTCTTGTGATGACGAGGGCATGGACCATTGTGATGACAAAGGTCATGAAGCATTGTGATAACTGGAGTCACAGAGCATTGTGATGACAGGGGTCATAGAGCATTGTGATGAAAGGGCATGGAGCCTTGTGATGACAGGGTCATGGAGCATTTTTCTGACAAGTTTCATGGATTATTGTGATGACAGTGGGCATGGCGCATTGTGATGACAAGGGCATGGAGCATTGTGATGAGAAGGTCATGGAGTATTGTGAAGAAGGGTGTCAGGGAGCATTGTGATGACATATGTCATGGTCTATTGCAATGACAATGGAATGTAGCATTGTGATGCCAAGTGTCATGGAGGATTGTGATGACAAAGGTAATGGAGCATTTTGATGACAAGGGCTTGGAGCATTGTGATGACAAGGGTCATGGCGCATTGTAATAACAAGGTCCATTGAGAATTTTGATGACATGTTCATGAAGCATTGTGATGACAATCACAGGGAGCTTGCTATGACAGGGGTCATGGAGCATTACGATGACAAGTGCATAGAGAATTGTTATGACAAAACATGTAACACTGTGATGAGAAGTATCATGGAGCATAGTGATGCCAAGAACGTGGAGAATTGTGATGACAGGGGACATGGAGCATTGTGATGACCAGGGCATGGAGCATTGTGATGGCAAGACCGTGGAGCATTGTGATGAGAAGACCATGGATAATAGTGATGACGAGCGTCATGGAGCACTGTAATGACAAGGGGTATGGAGCATTGTGATGACAGGGGTCATGGAGCATTGTGATGACTGGGGACATGGAGCATCGTGATGACCAAGGCATGGAGCATTGTGATGGCAAGACTGTGGAGCATTCTGATGAGAAGACCATGGATAATTGTCATGACGAGCGTCATGGAACACTGTAATGACAAGGGGTATGGAGCATTGTGATGACAGGGGTCATGGAGCATTCTGAAGACAATGATCATGGAGCATTCTGATGACAAGCTTGTGGAGTATTGTGATGACAATGACCTGGATCATTGTGATGAAAAGGGCATGGAGCATTCTGATGAAAAAGGCATGGAGCCTTTTCATGACTGTGTTCAAGGAGTATTCTGACGACAAGTGTCAGGGAGCATTGTGATGACAAGTGTATTGAGAATTGTGATGACAAAGGTCATGGAGCATTGTGACGACAAGTGCATGGAGTATTGTCATGACAGTCATCATGGAGTGTTGTGATGACAAGTGTTATGGAACATTGTGATCACAAGGGGTTGGAGCATTGTGATGACAGAGGTCATGGACCATTTTGATTTCAAGGAGCATGGAGCATTGTGATGACAAGGGCATGGAGCAATGTGATCCCAAGGTTCATGGAGGATTGTGATGAAAATGGTAATGGAGTATTGTGATGACAAGCTCATGGAGCATTGTGATGACAAGGTCATGTAGGATTTTGATGACACAGGCATGGAGAATTGTGATGATAAGGGTCATGGAGCACTGTGATGATAAGCGTCATGGAGCATTGTGATTACAGGGGTCATGGAGCATTGGGATGACAAGGGCATGGATAATTGTGATGACAAGTGTCATGGAGCATTGGGCTGAAAATGTTCATGGAGCATTGTGATGACAAGGGAATGGAGCATTGTGATGACAAGAGTCCTGGATCATTGTGTTGTCAGGGGTCATGGAGTGTTGTGATGACAGTGGTCATGAAGGATTGTGATGATATGGGTCATGGAGCATTGTGATGAGAAGGTCATGAAGCATTGGGCTGAAAATGTTCATGGAGTATTGTGATGACAGGGGTCATGGAGCATTGTAATGAGAAGGGAATTGAGCACTGTGATGACAAGGTCCTGGAGCATTGTGATGGGAAGTCCATGGAGCCTTGTGATGACAATTCTCATGGAACATTCTGATGAAAAGGGGCATGGAGCATTGTGATTACAGGGGTCTTGGAGCATTGTGATGAGAAGGCCATGGAGCATTCTGATGACATGCGTCATGGAGCTTTGTGCTGACAAGGGCATGGAGTATTGTGATGAAAATGGCATGGATCATTGTTATGAAAATGGCATGGAGCCTTGTCATGACAGGGTTCAAGGAGCATACTGACGACAAGTGTCACGGAGCATTGTGATGACAAGTGTATTGAGCATTGTGATGACAAAGTTCATGGAGCATTGTGATGAGAAGACCATGGATAATTGTGATGATGAGCGTCATGGGGTGTTGTGATGATAAGTTTTATGGAACACTGTGATCACAAGGTTTCGGAGCATTGTGATGACAGAGGTCATGGAGCATTTTGATTTCATTGTGATGACAATAGCCTGAAGCATTATGGTGATGGGCATGGTGCATTGTGATGACAGGGTTCATGGAGCATTGAGATGGAAAGGGGCATGGAGCATTGTGATTACAGGGGTCTTGGAGCATTGTGATGACAAGGGCAAGGAGCATTGTGATGAGAAGGCCATGGAGCATTCTGATGACATGCGTCATTGAGCTTTGTGATGACAAGGGCATGGAGCATTGTGATTACAGGGGTCTTGGAGCATTGTGATGACAAGGGTCATGGAGCCTTGTGATGACAATGGTGTGGAACATTGTGATGGCAGTGGTCATGGAGCATTGTTATGACAGGGGTAATGGAGCATTGTGATGAGAAGGGCATGGAGCATTGGTCTGAAAAGTTTCATGGATTATTGTGATGAGAGTGGGCATGGAGCATTGTGATGACAAGGTCACGGAACACTGTGAACCATGGGTCATGGAGGATTGTAATGACAAGGGCATGGAGCATTGTGATGAGAAGGGCATCGAACATTGTTTTGACAAGCGTCATGGAGCTTTGTGATGACAAGGGCATGGAACAATGTGATGAGAGGGTTCATGGAACACTGTGATTCCAAGGGTTATGGAGCTTTGTGATGACAAAAGTCATGGAGCATTTTGATGTCAAGGGCGTGGTGCATTGTGATGAGAAGGGCAGGGAGCATTTTGATGACAGGTTCATGCAGCAATTTGATGAAAAGTGTAATGGAACATTTTGATGACAGGGGTTATAGAACATTGTGATGTCAGGGGTCATGGAGCTTTGGGATGAAAAGGGTCATGGAGCATTTTGATGACAGGGGTTATGGAACATTGTGATGTCAGGGGTCATGGAACATTGTGATTATAAGGGGATGTAGCATTGTGATGACAGGGGTCATGCAACATTGTGATTACAGGGGTGAGGGAGTATTGTGATGACTAGTGATGGAACATTATGATATCTCTGTTGAGAGAGCATTTTGATGAGAAGTGCATAGAGCATTGTGATTACAAGGTTTATGGAGCATTACGATGACAAGGTTGTGGACCGTTGTGATGAAAATCACGTGGCACATTGTGATGACAAGGGTCACGGAGTATTGTGATGAAAAGTTCATGGAGTATTGTGGTTACAAAGGTCACAGAGCCTTGTGATGATGTGGGCATGGAACACTGTGATGACAAATGTTATGAAGCATTGTGATGACTGGAGTCACAGAGCATTGTGATGACAGGGGTCATGGAGCATTGTGATGACAAGGGCATGGAGCATTGTGATGACAGGGGCATGGAGCATTGGTCTGACAAGTTTAATAGATTATTGTGATGACAGTGGGCATGGGGCATTGTGATGACAAGGGCATGGGGCATTGTGATGAGAAGGTCATGGAGTATTGTGAAGACAAGTGTCAGGGAGCATTGTGATGACATATGTCATGGTCCATTGCGATGACAATGGCATGGAGCATTGTGATGCCAAATGTAATGGAGGATTGTGATGACAAATATAATGGAGCATTGTGATGACTAGGGCTTGGAGCATTATGATGACAAGTGCCATTGAAAATTTTCATGACAAGGTCGTGAAGCATTGTGATGACAAGGTGCTGGAGCATTGTGATGAGAAAACCATGGAGCCTTGTGAGACAAGTCTCATGGAGCATACTGATGAAAAGGGGCATGGAGCATTGTGATTAGAGTGTCTTGGAAAATTGTGATGACAAGGGCATGGAGCATTGTGATGAGAAGGCCAAGGAGCAGTCTGATGACATGCGTCATTGAGCTTTGTGATGACAAGGGCATGGAGCATTGTAATTACAGGTGTCTTGGAGCATTGTGATGAAAAAGGCATGGATCATTGTGATGAAAAAGGCATGGAGCCTTGTCATGACAGAGTTCAAGGAGCATACAGAGAACAAGTGTCTGGGAGCATATTGATGACAAGTGTATTGAGCATTGTGATGACAAAGGTCATGGAGCATTGTGATGAGAAGACCATAGATAATTGTGATGACGAGCATCATGGGGCATTGTGATGACAGGTGTTATGGAATATTGTGATCACAAGGGTTTGGAGCAGTGTTATGACAGAGGTCATGGAGCATTTTGATTTCATTGTGATGACAATAGCCTGAAGCATTATGATGATGGTCATGGTGCATTGTGATGACAGGGTTCATGGATCATTGAGATAAAAAGGGACATGGAGCATTGTGATTACAGGGGTCTTGGAGCATTGTGATGAGAAGGGTCATGGAGCCTTGTGATGACAAGGCCATGGAACATCTTGATGGCAGGGGTCATGGAGCATTGTTATCACAGGGGTAATGGAGCATTGTGATGGCAAGGGCATGGAGCATTGTGATGACATGCATCATGGAGCTTTGTGATGACAAGGGCATGTAGCACTGTGATTACAGGGGTCTTGGAGCATTGTGATGACAAGGGTCATGGAGCCATGTGATGACAAGGCCGTGGAACGTTGTGATGGCAGGGGTCATGGAGCATTGTTATGACAGGGGTAATGGAGCATTGTGATGACAAGGGCATGGAACATTTGTCTGAAAAGTTTCATGGATTATTGTGATGAGAGTGGGCATGGAGCATTGTGATGAAAAGGGCATGGAACACAGTGATACATGGGTCATGGAGGATTGTAATGACAACGGCATGGAGCATTGTGCTGAGAAAGGCATAGAGCATTGTGATGACAAGGGTCAAAGAGCATTGTGATGAAAAGTTCATGATGCATTGTGGTTAAAAAGGTCACAGAGACTGTTGATGACAAGGGCATGGACCATTGTGATGACAAAGGTCATGAAGCCTTGTGATGACTGGAGTCACGGAGCATTGTGATGACAGGGGTCATGGAGCATTGTGATAACAAGGGCATGGGGCATTGTGATGACAAGGGCATGGAGCATTGGTCTAATAAGTTTCATGTCTTATTGCGATGACAGTTGGAATGGCGCATTGTGATGACAAGGGCATGGAGCATTGTGATGACCAGGTCATTCATTATTGTGAAGACAGGTGTCAGGGAGCATTGTGATGACATATGTAATGGCCCATTGTGATGACAATGCCATGGAGCATTGTGATGCCAAGTGTCATGGAGGATTCTGATGACAAAGGTAATGGAGCATTGTGATGACAATGGCTTGGAGCATTGTGATGACAAGGGTCAGGGAGCATTGTGCTGACAAGTGCATGGAAAATTGTGATGACAAGGGACATGGAGCATTCTGATGACAAGCTTGTGGAGTATTTTGATGACAATGGCATGGAGCATTATGATGAAAACGGCATGGTGCATTTTGATGAAAAAGGCATGGAGACTTTTTGTGACAGGGTTCAAGGAGCATTCTGACGACAAGTGTCAGGGAGCATTGTGATGACAAGTGTATCGAGAATTGTGATGACAAAGGTCATGGAGCATTGTGATGAAAAGGACATGGAGTATTGTGATGACAGGCATCATGGAGCATTGTGATGACAAGTGTTATGGAACATTGTGATCACAAGGGTTTGGAGCATTGTGATGACAGAGGTCATGGATCATTTTGATTTCAAGGAGCATGGAGCATTGTGATGACAAGGGCATGGAGCAATGTGATCCCAAGGTTCATGGAGGATTGTGATGGCAATGGTAATGGAGTATTGTGATGACAAGTGCATAGAACATTGTAATGACAAGTCATGTAGCATTTTGCTGACAAAGGCATGGAGCATTTTGATGACAGGTGTCATGGAGCACTGTGATGACAAGCGTCACGGAGCATTGTGATTACAGGGGTCATGGAGCATTGGGATGACAAGGGCATGCATCATTGTGATGACAAGTGTCATGGAGCATTGGGCTGAAAATGTTCATGGAGTATTGTGATGACAGGGGTCATGGAGCATTGTGATGACTAGGGAATGGAACATTGTGATGACAAGAGTCCCGGATCATTGTGTTGTCAGGTGATATTGAGCGTTGTGATGACTGTGGTCATGGAGCATTGTGATGATATTGGTCATGGAGCATTGTGATGAGAAGGTCATGGAGCATTGGGCTGAAAATGTTCACGGAGTATTGTGATGACAGGGGTCATGGAGCATTGTGATGATAAGGGAATGGAGCATTTTGATGACAATGTCCTGGAGCATTGTGATGAGAAGACCATGGAGCCTTGTGATGACAAGTCTCATGGAGCATTCTGATGAAAAGGGGCATGGACCATTGTGATTACAGGGGTCTTGGAGCATTGTGATGACAAGGGCATGGAGCATTGTGATGAGAAGGCCATTGAGCATTCTGATGACATGCATCATGGAGCTTTGTGATGACAAGTGCATGGAGCATTGTGATTAAAGGGGTCTTGGAGCATTGTGATGAAAATGGCATGGATCATTGTGATGAAAAAGGCATGGAGCCTTGTCATGAAAGGGTTCAGGGAGCATACTGATGGCAAGAGTCAGGGAGAATTGTGATGACATGTGTATTGCGCATTGTGATGACAAATGTCATGGGGCATTGTGATGAGAAGTCCATGGATAATTGTGATGAGTAGCGTCATGGGGTATTGTGATGACAAGTGTTATGGAACATTGTGATCACAAGGGTTTGGAGCATTGTGATGACAGAGGTCATGGAGCATTTTGATTTCATTGTGATGACAAGAGCATGAAGCATTATGATGATGGGCATGGTGCATTGTGATGACAGGGTTCATGGAGCCATGTGATGAAAGGTGGCATGGAGCTTTGGTCTGACAAGTTTCATGGATTATTTTGATGACAGTGGGCATGGCACATTGTGATGACAAGGGCATGGAGCATTGTGATGACAAGGTCATGGAGTATTGTGAAGACAGGTGTCAGGGAGCATTGTGATGACATATGTCATGTTCCATTGTGATGACAATAGCACGGAGCATTGTGATGCCAAGTGTCATGGAGGATTGTTGTGACAAAGGTAAAGGAGCATTGTGATGATAAGCGCATGGAGCATTGAGATGACAAGGGCCATTGATAATTTTAATGTCCATGTCCTGAAACATTGTGATGACAAGCGCATGGAGCTTCCTATGACAGGGGTCATGGAGCATTGCGATGACAAGTGCATGGAGTATTGTTATGACAAGAGCATATAACATTGTGATGAGAAGTGCCATGGAGCATTGTGATGACAAGGACGTGGAGAATTGTGAGGACAAGGGACATTGAGCTTTGAGATGACCAGGGCATGGAGCATTGTGATGGCAAAACCGTGGAGCATTGTGATGAGAAGACCATGGGTAATTGTGATGACGAGCATCATGGAGCACTGTAATGACAAGGGGCATGAAGCATTGTGATGATAGGTGTCAGGGAGCATTGTGATGAAAAGGGCATGGAGCATTGTGATGACAAGGGTACGGAACATTGTGATGAAAAGTGCCATTGAGAATTTAGATGATAAAGTCGTGAAGCATTGTGATGACAAACACTTGGAGCTTGCTATGACAGGGGTCATGGAACATTGCAATGACAAGTGCATGGAGAATTGTGATGAAACGAGCATGTAACTTTGTGAAGAGAAGTGTCATGTAGCATTGTGATGACAAGTACGTGGAGAATTGTTATGACAAGGGACATGAAGCATTGTGATAACCAGGGAATGGAGCATTGTGATGACAGGGGTCATGGAGCATTATTATGACAAGGGCCATGGTGCATTCTGATATAAGATATCACTTATGAAGGGACTGTAAACCTGGCTACATATGAACTGAATTAGGAAAGAGAACAGAGTCTCAGATTTAGAAAACACTCTTATGCTTGCTTAAGGGGGAAGGAGAGGTGGGGAGACACACAAAACCAGAGTTTGATATTAACACAGGTACCGTTCCATAATCCAAATACAGAAGAGACAAGCCCGACTCCTTCCTCAGTGAATGGGACTCAACACCCCTATTCCCCACAGAGAAATATATCTGACTAGTAAGGATCTTAAAACCTATGTATTGATATGTCTCCATAAGGGAACCAAGTGTGTCTAGAATGACATAAACACGGCAGTGAGAATCAGCTCAAACCCACTATGAAAAGGAATTTCAAAACAAAACAAAGAAACAGTGAAATTCTTACACAACACCTTCAGGGGTTCTGATGAAACTTGGAATGACCCTATCTACAACAACAGCTGGATGTGGCATAAGGCTGTTCACCTGGGACTGAGAGGATTGGTGAGATTGGGTGAGAAAATGCAGATGCTTCAAAGCAATAATGCCTGCCACTGATTCCATGGTTCCCAACTCTCCAGGTAGAAGGGAATATCACTACAGTTATAACATGTATGGGAATCCTAGAGAATGGACACCCTCTGATGGTGAAAGGTTTCTAAAACTCTACTAATTTTTTTCTCTCCATGTGCTGCAGCTTGACATTCCAACTGCTTTAATATCAATCTCCCAACTTGGAGAGTCAGCCCCTATAACATCCTGGTTCGCACAGTTGGCACATTGTGCAGAGGATATAAGGGAAGAGGGAGAACCAATGAGAGAGTAGCTGTAGGCATTTGGACGGCCACATGTCACTCTAATTTCCCGTCATGAAGAAGAATTAACCAAACTCTCAGCCTGCCCCACCCCCATAACTAGTATAGGTCCTGAAGCAAAATTGTGGGTTTAAGGTCAGCTCACAAAAACACAAGTTGAAAAATGGAGCTCAGGGGCACAGCAATTCACTAACTTGCAGAGTTATACAGGACTACTCTCTTCGAAAAATCTGTTGAGGAAAAGCCATGAGGCGGACTTGAAAATGAGGGAGATTTGCACGAAACAGATTTCCAGAAGTACATTGGAATCGCCTTTAAACACAGGAAAAGCATCACAACTTCGACAATTAGGGAATTGTCCATAAAGGGCGCATGCGTTTTCTCCTGAATATATTCAGGAGAAAACGCATACACCCATTTTAGCCAACCAAGCAACCGCACAATGCAAATCTGCACTACAAAGAAGTATCACTTCCCACCAGTCAAAAGGGATATCTGTAAAATGTGTAAAAACCAGAAAGGCAAGAGGGGCTCTAGAGAACAGGGAGCCTTGTTATGCTGATGGGTGGGATGCAGATTGCCAACAGCCACTCTGGAGGAGTGCATTGTGTTCCCTAAAAGAATTAAACAACAGAGCTTCACAACCAAAGGCACTTCCAGTCATGGGAATATACCTTGGGGAAATTGAAAATCAATAAGACACAGCCAACCCAAAATATAGGGCAGCACTGCTTACAAGAACCTCGACTTCGGGACACATTAAATATCCCAGTAAAGACAAAAATAGTAAAGAAATTGTGGTACATACGTACGATGGAATATCCCTCAGCCATGAAATCAATGTGATAAGGCAAGTAGCAGCATAATGAGTGGATTCATGTACGATGATTCTAACTGAAATAAGTCACACAGAAAAAGAAACTTATCATAAGATATCAGTTATGAAGGTCTTGTAAACATGTCTACACATGAACTGAATTAGGAAAGAGAAGAGTCTCACATTTAGAAAACACTCTTATGCCTGCTCAAGAGGAAAGGAGAGGTGGGGTGATGCATAAAACCAGAGTTTGATATTAGCACAGGTACGGTTGCATAATCCAAATACAAAATAGACAAGACCTACTCTTTCCTCACTGAACGGGGCTCAACACCCCTATTCCCCGCAGAGTAGTATATCTGACTAGTAAGAATCTTAAAACCTATGTATTGATATGTCTCCATAAGGTAACTAAGTATGTCTAGAATGACATAAACACGGCAGAGAGAATCAGCTCAAACGCACTATAAAAATGAATTTCAAAACAAAACAAATAAACAGTGAAATTCTTACACAATACCTTCAGGGGTTCTGATGAAACTTAGAATGACCCTATCTACAACGACAGCTGGATGTGGCATAAGGCTGGTCACTTGGGACTGAGAGGATTGGTGAGATTGGGTGAGAAAATGCAGACCGTTTAAAGCAATAATACCTGGCACCCATTCCATGGGTCCCAACTCTCCAGGTAGAAGGGAATATCACTACAGTTATAACATGTATGGGAAACCTAGAGAATGGACACCATCTGATGGTGAAAGGTTTCTAAAACTCTACTAATTTTTTTATCTCCTTGTGCACCAGTTTGACATTCCAACTGCTTTAGTATCAATCTCCCAAATTGGAGAGTCAGCACCTATAACCTCCTGGTTCGCACAGTTGGCACATGGTGTAGAGGATATAAGGGAAGAGGGAGAAACAATTAGAGAGTAGCTGTAGACATTTGGATGGCCACATGTCACTCTAAATACCCGTCACGAAGAAGAATTAAGAAACTCTGAGCCAGCCCCGCCAAAGGAACCAGTATAGGTCCTGAAGCAAAATAGTGGATTGGCAGTCAGCTCAAAAAAACGCGAGTTGAAAAATGGAGCTCAGGGGCACAGCAATTCACTAACTTGCAGAGTTATAAAGGACTACTCTCTTCCAAAAATCTGTTGAGAGAAAGCCATGAGGCGGACTTGAAAATGAGGCAGAAGGGCACGAAACAGATTTCCAGAAGTACATTGGAATCGCCTTTAAACACAGGAAAAGCATCACAACTTCGACAATTATGGAATTGTCCATAAAGGGCACATGCGTTTTCTCCTGAATATATTCAGGAGAAAACGCATACGCCAATTTTGGCCAACCAAGAAACCGCACAATGCAAATCTGCACTACAAAGAAGTATCACTTCCAACTGGTCAAAAGGGATATCCGTAAAATGTGTAAAAACAAGAAAGGCAAGACAGGATCTGGAGAACAGTGAGCCTTGTTATACGGATGGGTGGGATGTAAATTGCCAACAGCCACCCTGGAGGAGTGCATTGTGTTCCCAAAAAGGAGTAAACAACAGTGCTTCACAACCTAAGGCACGTCCAGTCACGGGAATATACCTTAGGAAAATTGAAAATCAATAAGACACAGCCACCCCAAAATTTATGGCAGCACTGCTTACAAGAACCTCGACTTCGGGACACCTTATAAATACCAGGAAAGACAAAAATGGTAAAGAAATTGTGGTACATACGTATGATGGAATATCCCTCAGCCATGAAGTCAATGTCATAAGGCCAGTAGCAGCATAATGACGGGATTCATGTACGATGATTCTAACTGAAATAAGTCACACAGAAAAATAAACTTATCATAAGATATCACTTATGAAGGGTATATAAACATGGCTACACATGGAATGAATTAGGAAAAGGAACAGAGTCTCATATTTAGAAAACACTCTTATGCATGCTTAAGGGGAAAGCAGAGGTGGGGTGATGAATAAACCCAGAGTTTGATATTAGCACAGGTACGGTTCCATAATCCAAATACAGAATAGACAAGACCTACTACTTCCTCTGTGAACGGGACTCAAAACCACATATTTCCCGCAGAAGAATATATCTTACTAGTAAGAATCTTAAAACCTATGTATTGATATGTCTCCGTAAGGGAATCAAGTGTGTCTAGACTGCCATAAACATGGCAGCAAGAATCAGATCAAACCCACTAGAAAAGGAAATTCAAAAACAAAAAAAAAAAAAACAGGGAAATTATTTACAATTCCTTCAGGGTCTCTGATGAAACCTGGAATGACCATATCTACAACGACACCGGGATGTGGCATAAGGCTGGACACTTGGGACTGAGAGGGTTGGTGAGAGAGGGTGAGCAAATACAGACCCTTTAAAACAATAATATGTGGCACCCATTCCATGGGTCTCAACTCTCCAGGTTGAAGGAACTATTACTACAGCTAAAACATGTACGGAAAACCTAGAGAACGGACACACTGTGAATACGAAAGGTTTCTAAACCTCAAAGAATAGTCCCTCTCCTGGTGCTCCGGTTTCACTTTACAACTGCTTTATTGTCAGTCTTCCAACATGAAGAGACAGCCACTTTAACATGCTGGTTCGAACAGGTTGCCAATTTGGCAGAGGATGAAAGGGAAGAGGAAGAACCAATGAGAGAGTAGCTGTTAGGGATTTGGACGGGCACATGTCACTCTAATTTCCCGGCAGGAAGAAGAATTAACAAAAGTCTCAGCCACCCACCGGGAACCAGTATAGGTACTGAACCAAAATTTTGGACTTGCGTTCAGCTCACAAAAAACGAGTTGAAAAATGCAGCTCAGGGGCACAGCAATTGAAAAACTGGCAGAGTAATAAAGGACAACTATCGTCCAAAAATCTGTTGAGGGAAGGAAACGAGGCGGATTTGAAAGGCAGGCAGAATAGCAGGAAACAGATTTCAAGAGGTACGTTGGAATCGCCTTTAAAGCACAGGAACAGGGGCAAAACTTTGACAATAATGCACTTGGCCAAAAAGGGCGTATGCGTTTTCTCCTGAATATATTCAGGAGAAAACGCATACGCCCTTCTTGGAAAAGCAAGTAAGCGGGCAATGCAAATCTGCACTACAAAGAAGTATCACTTCCCACTGGTCAAAAGGGACAGCAACAAAATGTGTAAAATCCAGAAACGCAAGACAGGCCCTGGAGAACAGGGAGCCTTGTTATAGTGTTGGGCGAGATAAAAACTGTCAACTGCTTCTCTGGAGGAATGCATTGTGTGGCCTAAAACAAGTAAACAACAGAGCTACAGAGCCAAGGGCACTTCCAGTCTAGGGAATATACCTTGGGAAAACTGAAAATCAATAAGAAAGAGCCACCTCAAAATTTAGGGCTGCACTGCTTACAAGAACCTCAACTTGGGTACACATTAAATATCCCAGGAAATATAAAAATGGTTCAAAATATTGTGGTACTTACGTACGATGGAATATCCCTCAACCATGAAATAAAAGTCATAAGACCAGTAGCAGCAAAATGAGTGGATTCAGGTACGATGATTCTAAGTGAAATAAGTCACACAGAAAAAGAAACTTATCATAAGATATCACTTATGAAGGCCCTATAAACATGGCTACACTTGAACTGAGTTAGGAAAGAGAACAGTGTCTCACATTTAGAAAACACTCTTATGCCTGCTTAAGGGGGAAGGAGAGGTGGGGTGATGCATAAACCCAGAGTTTGATATAAGCACAGGTACCGTTCCAAAAACCAACTATGGAATAGACAAGACCTACACCTTCCTCAGTGAAAGGGACTCAAAACCCCATATTTCCCGCAGAGCAATATATCTGACTAGTAAGAATCTTAAAACCTCTGTATTGATATGTCTCCGTAAGGGAATCAAGTGTGTCTAGACTGGCATAAACATGGCAGCGAGAATCAGCTCAAACCCACTATAAAAAGGAATTTCAAAAACAAAACAAAAAAAACTGGGAAATTCTTTACAATTCCTTCAGGGTCTCTGATGAAACCTGAAATGACCCTATCTACAATGACAGCTGGATGTGGCATAAGGAGGGACACTTGAGACTGAGAGGATTGGTGAGATTGGGTGAGCAAATGCAGACCCTTTAAAGCACAAATGCCTGGCACCCATTCCATGGGTCCCAACTCTCCAGCTTGAAGGGAATATTACTACAGCTATACCATGTACGGGAAACCTAGAGAACGGACACACTGTGAATACGAAAGGTTTCTAAAACTCAACGAATAGTCCCTCTCCTGGTGCTCTGGTTTGACTTTCCATCTGCTTTACTATCAACCTCCCAACTTGGAGAGACAGCCCATTTAACCTCCTGGTTCGCACAGGTTGCCAATTTGGCAGAGGATGAAAGGGAAGAGGGAGAAACAATGAGAGGGTAGCTGTTAGGCATTAGGACGGGCACATATCACTCTAACTTCCCGGCAGGAAGAAGAATTAACCAAAGTCTCAGCCCCCCACCGGGAACCAGCATAGGTCCTGAACCAAATTGTTGGAATTGCGGTCAGCTCACAAAAAACGAGTTGAAAAATGGAGCTCAGGGGCACAGCAATTCACAAACTGGCCGAGTAATAAAGGACAACTATCGTCCAAAAATCTGTTGAGGGAAGGCAACGAGGCGGACTTGAAAGCGAGGCAGAATAGCAGGAAACAGATTTCCAGAGGTACGTTGGAATCGCCTTTAAAGCACAGGAAGAGGGGCACAACTTCAACAATGATGCACTTGGCCAAAAAGGGCGTATGCGTTTTCTCCTGAATATATTCAGGGGAAAACGCATAAGCCCTTTTTGGCCAAGCAAGCAAGCGGGCAATGCAAATCTGCACTACAAAGACGTATCACTTCCCACCGGCCAAAAGGGACATCCACAAAATGTGTAAAAACCAGAAAGGCAAGACAGGCCCTGGAGAACAGGGAGCCTTGTTATGCTGATTGGAGGGATGTAAATTGCCAACTGCCTCTCTGGAGGAGTACATTGTGTTCCCTAAAAGAAGTAAAGAACAGTGCTACAGAGCCAAGGGCACTTTCAGTCTAGGGAATATACCTTGGGAAAACTGAAAATCAATAAGACAAAGCCACCCCAAAATTTAGGGCTGCACTGCTTACAAGGACCTCAACTTGGGTACACCTTAAATATCCCAGGAAATATAAAAATGGTTCAAAAAATTGTGGTACTTACGTACGATGGAATATCCCTTAGCCATGAAATCAATGTCATAAGACCAGTAGCAGCAAAATGGGTGGATTCAGGTACGAGGATTCTAAGTGAAATAAGCCACACAGAAAAAGAAACTTATCATAAGATATCACTTATGAAGATCCTGTAAACATGGCTACACTTGAACTGAGTTAGGAAAGAGAACAGTGTCTCACATTTAGAAAACACTCTTATGCCTGCTTAAGGGGGAAGGAGAGGTGGGGTGATGCATAAAACCAGAGTTTGATATAAGCACAGGTACCGTTCCAAAAACAAACTATGGAATAGACAAGACCTACACCTTCCTCAGTGAAAGGGACTCAAAACCCCACATTTCCCACAGAGGAATATATCTGACTAGTAAGAATCTTAAAACCTATGTATTGATATGTCTCCGTAAGGGAATCAAGTGTGTCTAGACTGGGATAAACTTGGCAGCGGGAATCAGCTCAAACCCACTATAAAAAGGAATATCAAAAACAAAACAAAAAAACTGGGAAATTCTTTACAATTCCTTCAGGGTCTCTGATGAAACCTGGAATGACCCTATCTACAATGACAGCTGGATGTGGCATAAGGAGGGACACTTGGGACTGAGAGGATTGGTGAGATTGGGTGAGCAAATGCAGACCCTTTAAAGCACAAATGCCTGGCACCCATTCCATGGGTCCCAACTCTCCAGGTTGAAGGGAATATTACTACAGCTATAACATGTACGGGAAACCTAGAGAACGGACACACTGTGAATACGAAAGGTTTCTAAAACTCAACGAATAGTCCCTCTCCTGGTGCTCCGGTTTGACTTTCCATCTGCTTTACTATCAACCTCCCAACTTGGAGAGACAGCCCCTTTAACCTCCTGGTTCGCACAGGTTGCCAATTTGGCAGAGGATGAAAGGGAAGAGGGAGAACCAATGAGAGGGTAGCTGTTAGGCATTAGGACGGGCACATATCACTGTAATTTCCCGGCAGGAAGAAGAATTAACCAAAGTCTCAGCCCACCACCGGGAACCAGCAAAGGTCCTGAACCAAAATGTTGGACTGGCGGTCAGCTCACCAAAAACGAGTAGAATAATGGAGCTCAGGGGCACAGCAATTCACAAACTGGCCGAGTAATAAAGGACAACTATCGTCCAAAAATCTGTTGAGGGAAGGCAACGAGGCGGACTTGAAAGCGAGGCAGAATAGCAGGAAACAGATTTCAAGAGGTACGTTGAAATCGCCTTTAAAGCACAGGAAGAGGGGCACAACTTCCACAATGATGCACTTGGCCAAAAAGGGCGTATGCGTTTTCTCCTGAATATATTCAGGAGAAAACGCATACGCCCTTTTTGCCCAAGCAAGCAAGCGGGCAATGCAAATCTGCACTACAAAGACGTATCACTTCCCACCGGTCAAAAGGGACATCCACAAAATGTGTAAAAACCAGAAAGGCAAGGCAGGCCCTGCAGAACAGGGAGCATTGTTATGCTGATGGGAGGGATGTAAATTGCCTACTGCCTCTCTGGAGGAGTACATTGTGTTCCCTAAAACAAGTAAAGAACAGAGCTACAGAGCCAAGGGCACTTCCAGTCTAGGGAATATACCTTGGGAAAACTGAAAATCAATAAGACAGAGCCACCCCAAAATTTAGGGCTGCACTGCTTACAAGGACCTCAACTTGGGTACACCTTAAGTACACCAGGAAATATAAAAATGGTTCAAAAATTGTGGTACTTATGTACGATGGAATATCCCTTAGCCATGAAATCAATGACATAAGACCAGTAGCAGCAAAATGGGTGGATTCAGGTACGAGGATTCTAAGTGAAATAAGTCACACAGAAAAAGAAACTTATCATAAGATATCACTTATGAAGATCCTGTAAACATGGCTACACTTGAACTGAGTTAGGAAAGAGAACAGTGTCTCACATTTAGAAAACACTCTTATGCCTGCTTAAGGGGGAAGGAGAGGTGGGGTGATGCATAAAACCAGAGTTTGATATAAGCAAAGGTACCGTTCCAAAAACCAACTATGGAATAGACAAGACCTACACCTTCCTCAGTGAAAGGGACTCAAAACCCCATATTTCCCGCAGAGGAATATATCTGACTAGTAAGAATCTTAAAACCTATGTATTGATATGTCTCCGTAAGGGAATCAAGTGTGTCTAGACTGGGATAAACATGGCAGCGGGAATCAGCTCAAACCCACTATAAAAAGGAATATCAAAAACAAAACAAAAAAAACTGGGAAATTCTTTACAATTCCTTCAGGGTCTCTGATGAAACCTGGAATGACCCTATCTACAATGACAGCTGGATGTGGCATAAAGAGGGACACTTGGGACTGAGAGGATTGGTGAGATTGGGTGAGCAAATGCAGACCCTTTAAAGCACAAATGCCTGGCACCCATTCCATGGGTCCCAACTCTCCAGGTTGAAGGGAATATTACTACAGCTATAACATGTACGGGAAACCTAGAGAACGGACACACTGTGAATACGAAAGGTTTCTAAAACTCAACGAATAGTCCCTCTCCTGGTGCTCCGGTTTGACTTTCCATCTGCTTTACTATCAACCTCCCAACTTGGAGAGACAGCCCCTTTAACCTCCTGGTTCGCACAGGTTGCCAATTTGGCAGAGGATGAAAGGGAAGAGGGAGAACCAATGAGAGGGTAGCTGTTAGGCATTAGGACGGGCACATATCACTGTAATTTCCCGGCAGGAAGAAGAATTAACCAAAGTCTCAGCCCACCACCGGGAACCAGCAAAGGTCCTGAACCAAAATGTTGGACTGGCGGTCAGCTCACCAAAAACGAGTAGAAAAATGGAGCTCAGGGGCACAGCAATTCAGAAACTGGCCGAGTAATAAAGGACAACTATCGTCCAAAAATCTGTTGAGGGAAGGCAACGAGGCGGACTTCAAAGCGAGGCAGAATAGCAGGAAACAGATTTCAAGAGGTACGTTGAAATCGCCTTTAAAGCACAGGAAGAGGGGCACAACTTCCACAATGATGCACTTGGCCAAAAAGGGTGTATGCGTTTTCTCCTGAATATATTCAGGAGAAAACGCATACGCCCTTTTTGCCCAAGCAAGCAAGCGGGCAATGCAAATCTGCACTACAAAGAAGTATCACTTCCCACCAGTCAAAAGGGACATCCACAAAATATGTAAAAACCAGAAAGGCAAGACAGGCCCTGGAGAACAGGGAGCATTGTTATGCTGATGGGCGGGATGTAAATTGCCAACTGCCTCTCTGGAGGAGTGCATTGTGTTTCCTAAATCAAGTAAACAACAGAGCTACAGAGCCAAGAGCACTTCCAGTCTAGGGAATATACCTTGGGAAAACTGAAAATCAATAAGAGAGAGCCACCCCAAAATTTAGGGCTGCACTGCTTACAAGGACCTCAACTTGGGTACACCTTAAATATCCCAGGAAATATAAAAATGGTTCAAAAAATTGTGGTACTTACGTACGATGGAATATCCGTCAGCCATGAAATCAATGTCATAAGACCAGTAGCAGCAAAATGGGTGGATTCAGGTACAATGATTCTAAGTGAAATGAGTCACACAGAAAAAGAAACATCATAAGATATCACTTATGAAGATCCTGTAAACATGGCTACACTTGAACTGAGTTAGGAAAGAGAACAGTGTCTCACATTTAGAAAACACTCTTATGCCTGATTAAGGAGGAAGGAGAGGTGGGGTGATGCATAAAACCAGAGTTTGATATAAGCACAGGTACCGTTCCAAAAACCAACTATGGAATAGACAAGACCTACACCTTCCTCAGTGAAAGGGACTCAAAACCCCATATTTCCCGCAGAGGAATTTATCTGACTAGTAAGAATCTTAAAACCTATGTATTGATATGTCTCCATAAGGGAATCAAGTGTGTCTAGACTGGCATAAACATGGCAGCGAGAATCAGCTCAAACCCACTATAAAAAGGAATTTCAAAAACAAAACAAAAAAACTGGGAAATTCTTTACAATTCCTTCAGGGTCTCTGATGAAACCTGGAATGACCCTATCTACAATGACAGCTGGATGTGGCATAAGGAGGGACACTTGGGACTGAGAGGATTGGTGAGATTGGGTGAGCAAATGCAGACCCTTTAAAGCAATAATGCAATGCAACCTTTCCATGGGTCCCAACTCTCCAGGTTGAAGGGAATATTACTACAGTTATAACATGTACGGGAAACCTAGAGAACAGACACACTGTGAATACGAAAGGTTTCTAAAACTCAACGAATAGTCCCTCTCCTGGTGCTCCGGTTTGACTTTCCATCTGCTTTACTATCAACCTCCTACCTTAGAGAGACAGCCCCTTTAACCTCCTGGTTCGCACAGGTTTCCAATTTGGCAGAGGATGAAAGGAAAGAGGGAGAACCAATGAGAGAGTAGCTGTTAGGCATTTGGACGGGCACATATCACTGTAATTTCCCGGCAGGAAGAAGAATTAACCAAAGTCTCAGCCACCCACCGGGAACCAGTATAAGTCCTGAACCAAAATTTTGGACTTGGGGTCAGCTCACCAAAAACGAGTTGAAAAATGGAGCTCAGGGGCACAGCAATTCACAAACTGGCCGAGTAATAAAGGACAACTATCGTGCAAAAAATCTGTTGAGGGAAGGCAACGAGGCAGACTTGAAAGTGAGGCAGAATAGCAGGAAACAGATTTCAAGAGGTACATTGGAATCGCCTTTAAAGCACAGGAAGAGGGGCACAACTTCGACAATGATGCACTTGGCCAAAAAGGGCGTATGCGTTTTCTCCTGAATATATTCAGGAGAAAACGCATACGCCCTTTTTGGTCAAGCAAGCATGCGGGCAATGCAAATCTGCACTACAAAGAAGTATCACTTCCCACCGGTCAAAAAGGACATCCACAATATGTGTAAAATCCAGAAAGGCAAGACAGGCCCTGGAGAACAGGGAGCCTTGTTATGCTGATGGGCGGCATGTAAATTGCCAACTGCCTCTCTGGAGGAGTGCATTGTTTTCCCTAAAACAAGTAAACAACAGAGGTACAGAGCCAAGGGCACTTCCAGTCTAGGGAATATACCTTGGGAAAACTGAAAATCAATAATACAGAGCCACCCCAATATTTAGGGCTGCACTGCTTACAAGGAACTCAACTTTGGTACACCTTAAATATCCCAGGAAATATAAAAATGGTTCAAAAAATTGTGGTACTTACGTACGATGGAATATCCCTCAGCCATGAAATCAATGTCATAAGACCAGTAGCAGCAAAATGGGTGGATTCAGGTACGATGATTCTAAGTGAAATAAGTCACACAGAAAAAGATACTTATCATAAGATATCACTTATGAAGATCCTGTAAACATGGCTACACTTGAACTGAGTTAGGAAAGGGAACAGTGTCTCACATTTACAAAAAAACTCTTATGCCTGCTTAAGGGGTAAGGGGAGGTGGGGTGATGCATAAAACCAGAGTTTGATATATGCACACGTATCGTTCCAAAAACAAACTATGGAATAGACAAGACCTTCACCTTCCTCAGTGAAAGGGACTCAAAACACCATATTTCCCGCAGAGGAATATATCTGACTAGTAAGAATCTTAAAACCTATGTATTGATATGTCTCCGTAAGGGAATCAAGTGTGTCTAGACTGGCATAAACATGGCAGTGAGAATCAGCTCAAACCCACTATAAAAAGGAATTTCAAAAACAAAACAAAAAAAAGGGGAAATTCTTTACAATTCCTTCAGGGTCTCTGATGAAACCTGGAACGACCCTATCTACAATGACAGCTGGATGTGGCATAAGGAGGGACACTTGGGACGGAGACGATTGGTGAGATTGGGTGAGCAAATGCAGACCCTTTAAAGCACAAATGCCTGGCACCCATTCCATGGGTCCCAACTCTCCAGGTTGAAGGGAATATTACTACAGGTATAACATGTACGGGAAACCTAGAACACGGACACACTGTGAATACGAAAGGTTTCTAAAACTCAACGAATAGTCCCTCTCCTGGTGCTCCGGTTTGACTTTACATCTGCTTTACTATCAACTTCCCAACTTGGAGAGACAGCCCCTTTAACCTCCTGGTTCGCACAGGTTTCCAATTTGGCAGGGGATGAAAGGGCAGAGGGAGAACCAATGAGAGAGTAGCTGTTAGACATTTCGACGGGCATATATCACTGTAATTTCCCGGCAGGAAGAAGAATTAACCAAAGTCTCAGCCACCCCACGGGAAACAGTATAGGTCCTGAACCAAAATTTTGGACTTGCGGTCAGCTCACCAAAAACGAGTTGAAAAATGGAGCTCAGGGGCACAGCAATTCACAAACTGGCCGAGTAATAAAGGACAACTATCGTCCAAAAATCTGTTGAGGGAAGGCAACGAGGCGGACTTGAAAGCGAGGCAGAATAGCAGGAAACAGATTTCAAGAGGTACGTTGGAATCGCCTTTAAAGCACAGGAAGTGGCGCACAACTTCGACAATGATGCACTTGCCCAAAAAGGGCGTATGCGTTTTCTCCTGAATATATTCAGGAGAAAACGCATACGCCCTTTGTGCCCAAGCAAGTAAGCGGACAATGCAAATCTGCACTACAAAGAAGTATCACTTCCCACCGGTCAAAAGGGACATCCACAAAATGTGTAAAAACCAGAAAGGCAAGACAGGCCCTGGAGAACAGGGGGCCTTGTTATGCTGATGGGCGGGATGTAAATTGCCAACTGCCTCTCTGGAGGAGTGCATTGTGTTCCCTAAAACAAGTAAACAAGAGAGCTACAGAGCCAAGGGCACTTCCAGTCTAGGGAATATACCTTGGGAAAACTGAAAATCAATAAGACAGAGCCACCCCAAAATTTAGGGCTGCACTGCTTACAAGGACCTCAACTTGGGTACACCTTAAATGTGCCAGGAAATATAAAAATGGTTCAAAAATTGTGGTACTTACGTACGATGGAATATCCCTCAGCCATGAAATCAATGTCATAAGACCAGTAGCAGCAAAATGGGTGGATTCAGGTACGATGATTCTAAGTGAAATAAGTCACACAGAAAAAGAAACTTATCATAAGATATCACTTATGAAGATCCTGTAAACATGGCTACACTTGAACTGAGTTAGGAAAGAGAACAGTGTCTCACATTTAGAAAACACACTTATGCCTGCTTAAGGGGGAAGGAGAGGTGGGGTGATGCATAAAACCAGAGTTTGATATAAGCACAGGTACCGTTCCAAAAACCAACTATGGAATAGACAAGACCTACACCTTCCTCAGTGAAAGGGACTCAAAACACCATATTTCCCGCAGAGGAATATATCTGACTAGTAAGAATCTTAAAACCTATGTATTGATATGTCTCCGTAAGGGAGTCAAGTGTGTCTAGACTGGCATAAACATGGCAGTGAGAATCAGCTCAAACCCACTATAAAAAGGAATTTCAAAAACAAAAGAAAAAAACGGGGAAATTCTTTACAATTCCTTCAGGGTCTCTGATGAATCCTGGAATGACCCTATCTACAACGACAGCTGGATGTGGCATAAGGGGGGACACTTGGGACTGAGAGGATTGGTGAGATTGGGTGAGCAAATGAAGACCCTTTAAAGCACAAATGCCTGGCACCCATTCCATGGGTCCCAACTCTCCAGTTTGATGGGAATATTACTACAGCTATAACATGTACGGGAAACCTAGAGAGCGGACACACTGTGAATACGAAAGGATTCTAAAACTCAACGAATAGTCCCTCTCCTGGTGCTCGGGTTTGACATTACATCTGCTTTACTATCAACCTCCCAACTTGGAGAGACAGCCCCTTTAACCTCCTGGTTCGCACAGGTTGCCAATTTGGCAGAGGATGAAAGGGAAGAGGGAGAACCAATGAGAGAGTAGCTGTTAGGAATTTGGACGGGCACATATCACTGTAATTTCCCGGCAGGAAAAAGAATTAACCAAAGTCTCAGCCACCCACCGGGAACCAGTATAGTTCCTGAACCGAAATTTTGGACTTGCGGTCAGATCACCAAAAACGAGTTGAAAAATGGAGCTCAGGGGCACAGCATTTCACAAACTGGCCGAGTAATAAAGGACAACTATCGTCCAAAAATCTGTCGAGGGAAGGCAACGAGGCGGACTTGAAAGTGAGCAGAATAGCAGGAAACTGATTTCAAGAAGTACGTTGGAATCGCCTTTAAAGCACAGGAAGAGGGGCACAACTTCGAAAATGATGCACTTGGCCAAAAAGGGCGTATGCGTTTTCTCCTGAATATATTCAGGAGAAAACGCATACTCCCTTTTGGCCAAGCAAGCAAGCGGGCAATGCAAATCTGCACTAAAAAGAAGTATCACTTCCCACGGGTCAAAAGGGACATCCACAAAATGTGTAAAAACCAGAAAGGCAAGACAGGCCCTGTAGAACAGGGAGCCTTGTTATGCTGATGGGTGGGATGTAAATTGCCAACTGCCTCTCTGGAGGAGTGCATTGTGTTCCCTAAAACAAGTAAAGAACAGAGCTACAGAGCCAAGGGCCCTTCCAGTCTAGGGAATATACCTTGGGAAAACTGAAAATCAATAAGACAGAGCCACCCCAAAATTTAGGGCTCCACTGCTTACAAGGACCTCAACTTGGATACAACTTAAGTATCCCAGGAAATATAAAAATGGTTCAAAAAATTCTGGTACTTACGTACGATGGAATATCCCTCAGCCATGAAATCAATTTCATAAGACCAGTAGCAGCAAAATGGGTGGATTCAGGTACGATGATTCTAAGTGAAATAAGTCACACAGAAAAAGAAACTTATCATAAGATATCACTTATGAAGATCCTGTAAAGATGGCTACACTTGAACTGAGTTAGGAAAGAGAACAGTATCTCATATTTAGAAAACATTCTTATGCCTGCTTAAGGTGGAAGGAGAGGTGGGGTGATGCATAAAACCAGAGTTTGATATAAGCACAGGTACCGTTCCAAAAACCAACAATGGAATACACAAGACCTACTCCTTTCTCAGTGAAAGGGACTCAAAACCCCATATTTCCCGCAGAGGAATATATCTGACTAGTAAGAATCTTAAAACCTATGTATTGATATGTCTCCATAAGGGAATCAAGTGTGTCTAGACTGGCATAAACATGGCAGCGAGAATCAGCTCAAACCACTATAAAAAGGAATTTCAAAAACAAAACAAAAAAAACTGGGAAATTCTTTACAATTCCTTCCGGGTCCCTGATGAAACCTGGAATGAACCTATCTATAACGACAGCTGGATGTGGCATAAGGAGGGACACTTGAGACTGAGTCGATTGGTGAGATTGGGTGAGCAAATGCAGACCATTTAAAGCAATAATGCATGGCACCAATTCCATGGGTCCCAACTCTCCAGGTTGAAGGGAATATTACTACAGCTATAACATGTACGGGAATCCTAGAGAACGGACACACTGTGAATACGAAAGGTTTCTAAAAGTCAAAGAATTGTCCCTCTCCTGGTGCTCCGGTTTGACTTTCCATCTGCTTTACTATCAACCTCCCAACTTGGAGAGACAGCCCCTTTAACCTCCTGGTTCACACAGGTTGCCAATTTGGCAGAGGATGAAAGCGAAGAGGGAGAACCAATGAGAGAGTAGCTGTTAGGCATTTGGACGGGCACATCTCACTCTAACTTCCCCGCAGGAAGAAGAATTAACCAAAGTCTCAGCCACCCACCGGGACCAGTATAGGTCCTGAACCAAAATTTTGGACTTGCGGTCAGCTCACCAAAAACGAGTTGAAAAATGGAGCTCAGGGGCACAGCAATTCACAAACTGGCCGAGTAATAAAGGACAACTATCGTCCAAAAATCTGTTGAGGGAAGGCAACGAGGCAGACTTGAAAGCGAAGCAGAATAGCAGGAAACAGATTTCAAGAAGTACGTTGGAATCGCCTTTAAAGCACAGGAAGAGGGGCACAACTTCGAAAATGATGCACTTGGCCAAAAAGGGCATATGCGTTTTCCCCTGAATATCTTCAGGAGAAAACGCATATGCCCATTTTGGCCAAGCAAGCAAGCGGGCAATGCAAATATGCACTACAAAGAAGTATCACTTCCCACCGGTCAAAAGGGACATCCTCAAAATGTGTAAAAACCAGAAAGGCAAGACAGGCCCTGGAGAACAGGGAGCCTTGTTATGCTGATGGGCGGGATGTAAATTGCCAACTGCCTCTCTGGAGGAGTGCATTGTGTTCCATAAAACAAGTAAAGAACAGAGCTACAGAGCCAAGGGCCCTTCCAGTCTAGGGAATATACCTCGGGAAAAATGAAAATCAATAAGACAGAGCCACCCCAAAATTTAGGGCTGCACTGCTTACAGGGACCTCAACTTGGATACACCTTAAGTATCCCAGGAAATACAAAAATGGTTCAAAAAATTCTGGTACTTACGTACGATGGAATATCCCTCAACCATGAAATCAATGTCATAAGACAAGTAGAAGCAAAATGGGTGGATTCAGGTACGATGATTCTAAGTGAAATAAGTCACACAGAAAAAGTAACTTATCATAAGATATCACTTATGAAGATCCTGTAAACATGGCTACACTTGAACTGAGTTAGGAAAGAGAAGAGTGTCTCACGTTTAGAAAACACTCTTATGCCTGCTTAAGGGGGAAGGAGAGGTGGGGTGATGCATAAAACCAGAGTTTGATATAAGCACAGGTATCGTTCCAAAAACCAACTATGGAATAGACAAGACCTACACCTTCCTCAGTGAAAGGGACTCAAAACCCCATATTTCCCACAGAGGAATATATCTGACTAGTAAGAATCTTAAAACCTATGTATTGATATGTCTCCGTAAGAGAATCAAGTGTGTCTAGACTGACATAAACATGGCAGCGAGAATCAGCTCAAACCCACTACAAAAAGGAATTTCAAACACAAAACAAAAAAACTGGGAAATTCTTTACAACTCCTTCAGGGTCTCTGATGAAACCTGGAATGACCCTATCTACAATGACAGCTGGATGTGGCTTAAGGCTGGAGACTTGGGACTGAGAGGATTCGTGAGATTGGGTGAGCAAATGCAGACCCCTTAAAGCACAAATGCCTGGCACCCATTCCATGGGTCCCAACTCTCCAGTTTGAAGGGAATATTACTACAGCTATAACATGTACGGGAAACCTAGAGAACGGACACACTGTGAATACGAAAGGTTTCTAAAACTCAACGAATAGTCCCTATCCTGGTGCTCCGGTTTGACTTTCCATCTGCTTTACTATCAACCTCCCAACTTGGAGAGATAGCCCATTTAACCTCCTGGTTTGCACAGGTTGCCAATTTGGCTGAGGATGAAAGGGAATAGGGAGAACCAATGAGAGAGTAGCTGTTAGGCATTTGGACGGGCACATATCACTCTAACTTCCCGGCAGGAAGAAGAATTAACCAACGTCTCAGCCACCCACCGGGAACCAGTATAGGTCCTGAACCAAAATTTTGGACTTGCGGTCAGCTCACCAAAAACGAGGTGAAAAATGGAGCTCAGGGGCACAGCAATTCACAAACTGGCCGAGTAATAAAGGACAACTATCGTCCAAAAATCTGTTGAGGGAAGGCAACGAGGCGGACTTGAAAGCGAGGCAGAATAGCAGGAAACAGATTTCAAGAGGTACGTTGGATTCGACTTTAAAGCACAGGAAGAGGCGCACAACTTCGACAATGATGCACTTGGCCAAAAAGTGCGTATGCGTTTCCTCCTGAATATATTCAGGAGAAAACGCATACGCCCTTTTTGGCCAAGCAAACAAACGGGCAATGCAAATCTTCACTACAAAGAAGTATCACTTCCCACCGGTTAAAAGGGACATCGACAAAATGTGTAAAAACCAGAAAGGCAAGACAGGCCCTGGAGAACAGGGAGCCTTGTTATGCTGATGGGCGGGATGTAAATTGCCAACTGCCTCTCTGGAGGAGTGCATTGTGTTCCCTAAAACAAGTAAAGAACAGAGCTACAGAGCCAAGGGCACTTACAGTCTAGGGAATATACCTTGGGAAAACTGAAAATCAATAAGACAGAGCCACCCCAAAATTTAGGGCTGCACTGCTTACAAGGACCTCAACTTGGATACACCTTAAGTATCCCAGGAAATATAAAAATGGGTCAAAAAATTGTGGTACTTACGTACGATGGAATATCCCTCAGCCATGAAATCAATGTCATAAGACCAGTAGCAGCAAAATGGGTGGATTCAGGTACGATGATTCTAAGCGAAATAAGTCACACAGAAAAATAAACTTATCATAAGATATCACTTAAGAAGATCCTATAAACATGGCTACACTTGAACTGAGTTAGGAAAGAGAACAGTGTCTCATATTTAGAAAACACTCTTATGCCTGCTTAAGGGGGAAGGAGAGGTGGGGTTATGCATAAAAGCAGAGTTTGATATAAGCACAGGTACCGTTCCAAAAACCAACTATAGAATAGAGAAGACCTACACCTTCCTCAGTGAAAGGGAGTCAAAACCCCATATTTCCCACAGAGGAATATATCTGACTAGTAAGAATCTTAAAACCTATGTTGATATGTCTCCGTAAGAGAATCAAGTGTGTCTAGACTGACATAAACATGGCAGCGAGAATCAGCTCAAACCCACTATAAAAAGGAATTTCAAAAACAAAACAAAAAAACTGGGAAATTCTTTACAATTCCTTCAGGGTCTCTGATGAAACCTGGAATGACCCTATCTACAACAACAGCTGGGTGTGGCATAAGGAGGGACACCTGGGACTGAGACGATTGGTGAGATTGGGTGAGCAAATGCAGACCCTTTAAAGCACAAATGCCGGACACCCATTCCATGGGTCCCAACTCTCCAGGTTGAAGGGAATATTACTACAGATATAACATGTACGGGAAACCTAGAGAACGGACACACTGCGAATACGAAAGGTTTCTAAAACTCAACGAATAGTCCCTCTCCTGGTGCTCCGGTTTGACTTTCCATCTGCTTTACTATCAACCTCCCAACTTGGAGAGACAGCCCCTTTAACCTCGTGGTTCGCACAGGTTGCCAATTTGGCAGAGGATGAAAGGGAAGAGGGAGAACCAATGAGAGAGTAGCTGTTAGGCATTTGGACGGGCACATATCACTGTAATTTCCCAGCAGGAAGAAGAATTAACCAACGTCTCAGCCTCCCACCGGGAACCAGTATAGGTCCTGAACCAAAATTTTAGACTTGCGGTCAGCTCACCAAAAACGAGTTGAAAAATGGAGCTCAGGGGCACAGCAATTCACAAACTGGCCGAGTAATAAAGGACAACTATCGTCCAAAAATCTGTTGAGGGAAGGCAACGAGGCGGACTTGAAAGCGAGGTAGAATAGCAGGAAACAGATTTCAAGAGGTACGTTGGATTCGACTTTAAAGCACAGGAAGAGGCGCACAACTTCGACAATGATGCACTTGGCCAAAAAGGGCGTATGCGTTTTCTCCTGAATATATTCAGGAGAAAACGCATACGCCCTTTTTGGCCAAGCAAGCAAGCGGGCATTGCAAATCTGCACTACAAAGAAGTATCACTTCCCACCGGTCAAAACGAACATCCACAAAATGTGTAAAAACCAGAAAGGCAAGACAGGCCCTGGAGAACAGGGAGCCTTGTTATGCTGATGGGCGGGATGTAAATTGCCAACTGCCTCTCTGGAGGAGTATATTGTGTTCCCTAAACAAGTAAAGAACAGAGCTACAAAGCCAAGGGCACTTTCAGTCTAGGGAATATACCTTGGGAAAACTGAAAATCAATAAGACAGAGCCACCCCAAAATTTAGGGCTGCACTGCTTACAAGGAACTCAACTTGGGTACACCTTAAATATCCCAGGAAATATAAAAATGGTTCAAAAAATTGTGGTACTTACGTACGATGGAATATCCCTCAGCCATGAAATCAATGTCATAATACCAGTAGCAGCAAAATGGGTGATTCAGGTACGATGATTCTAAGTGAAATAAGTCACACAGAAAAAGAAACTTATCATAAGATATCACTTATGAAGATCCTGTAAACATGGCTACACTTGAACTGAGTTAGGAAAGAGAACAGTGTCTCACATTTAGAAAACACTCTTATGCCTGCTTAAGGGGGAAGGAGAGGTGGGGTGATGCATAAAACCAGAGTTTGATATAAGCACAGGTACCGTTCCAAAAACCAACTATGGAATAGACAAGACCAACACCTTCCACAGTGAAAGGGACTCAAAACCCCATATTTCCTGCACAGAAATATATCTGACTAGTAAGAATCTTAAAACCTATGTATTGATATGTCTCCGTAAGGGAATCAAGTGTGTCTAGACTGGCATAATCATGGCAGTGAGAATCAGCTCAAACCCACTATAAAAAGGTATTTCAAAAACAAAACAAAAAAACTGGGAAATTCTTTACAATTCCTTCAGGGTCTCTGATGAAATCTGGAATGACCCTATCTACAACGACAGCTGGATGTGGCATAAGGAGGGACACTTGGGACTGAGAAGATTGGTGAGATTTGGGGACCAAATGCAGACCATTTGAAGCACAAGTGCCTGGCACCCATTCCATGGGTCCCAACTCTCTAGGTTGAAGGGAATATAACTACAGCTATAACATGTACGGGAAACCTAAAGAACGGACACACTGTGAATACGAAAGGTTTCTAAAACTCAACGAATAATCCCTCTCCTGGTGCTCCGGTTTGACTTTCCATCTGCTTTACTATCAATCTCCCAACTTGGAGAGACAGCCCCTTTAACCTCCTGGTTCGCACAGGTTTCCAATTTGGCAGAGGATGAAAGGGAAGAGGGAGAACCAATGAGAGAGTAGCTGTTAGGCATTTGGACGGGCACATATCACTCTAACTTCCCGGCAGGAAGAAGAATTAACCAAAGTCTCAGCCCCCCACCGGGAACCAGCATAGGTCCTGAACCAAAATTTTGGACTTGCTGTCAGCTCACAAATAACGAGTTGAAAAATGGAGGTCAGGGGCACAGCAATTCACAAACTGGCCGAGTAATAAAGGACAACTATCGTCCAAATATCTGTTGAGGGAAGGCAACGAGGCAGACTTGAAAGCGAGGCAGAATAGCAGGAAACAGATTTCAAGAGGTACGTTGGAATCGCCTTTAAAGCACAGGAAGAGGGGCACAACTTCGACAATGATGCACTTGGCCAAAAAGGGCGTATGCGTTTTCTCCTGAATATATTCAGGAGAAAACGCATACGCCCTTTTTGGCCAAGCAAGCAAGCGGGCAATGCAAATCTGCACTACAAAGAAGTATCACTTCCCACCGGTCAAAAGGGATATCCACAAAATGTGTAAAAACCAGAAAAGCAAGACAGGCCCTGGAGAACAGGGAGCCTTGTTATGCTGATGGGCGGGAAGTAAATTGCCAACTGCCTCTCTGGAGGAGTGCATTGTGTTCCCTAAAACAGGTAAACAACAGAGCTACAGAGCCAAGGGAACTTCCAGTCTAGGGAATACACCTTGGGAAAACGGAAAATCAATAAGACACAGCCACCCCAAAATTTAGGGCTGCACTGCTTTCAAGGACCTCAATTTGGGTACACCTTAAGTATCCCAGGAAATATAAAAATGGTTCAAAAAATTGTGTTACTTAAGTACGATGGAATATCCCTCAGCCATGACATCAATGTCATAAGACCAGTAGCAGCAAAATGGGTGGATTCAGGTACGATGATTCTAAGTGAAATAAGTCACACAGAAACAGAAACTTATCATAAGATATCACTTATGAAGATCCTGTAAACATGGCTACACTTGAACTGAGTTAGGAAAGAGAACAGTGTCTCACATTTAGAAAACACTCTTATGCCTGCTTAGGGGGAAGGAGAGGTGGGGTGATGCATAAAACCAGAGTTTGATATAAGCACAGGTACCGTTCCAAAAACCAACTATGGAATAGACAAGACCTACACCTTCCTCAGCGAAAGGGACTCAAAACCACATATTTCCCACAGAGGAATATATCTGACTAGTAAGAATCTTAAAACCTATGTATTGATATGTCTCTGTAAGGGAATCAAGTGTGTCTAGACTGATATAAACATGGCAGCGAGAATCAGCTCAAACCCACTATAAAAAGGAATTTCAAAAACAGAACAAAAAAACTGGGAAATTCTTTACAATTCCTTCAGGGTCTCTGATGAAACCTGGAATGACCCTATCTACAACGACAGCTGGATGTGGCATAAGGCTGGACACTTGGGACTGAGAGAATTGGTGAGATTGGGTGAGCAAATCCAGACACTTTAAACAATAATGCATGGCACCCATTCCATGGGTCCCAACTCTCCAGTTTGAAGGGAATATTACTACAGTTATAACATGTATGGGAAACCTAGAGAACGGACACACTGTGTATACGAAAGGTTTCTAAAACTCAATGAATAGTCCCTCTCCTGGCGCTCCGGTTTGACTTTCCATCTGCTTTACTATCAACCTCCCAACTTGGAGAGACAGCCCCTTTAACCTCCTGGTTCGCACAGGTTGCCAATTTGGCAGAGGATGAAAGGGAAGAGGGAGAACCAATGAGAGAGTAGCTGTTAGGCATTTGGACGGGCACATATCACTGTAATTTCCCGGCAGGAAGAAAAATTAACCAAAGTCTCAGCCACCCACCGGGAACCAGTATAGGTCCTGAACCAAAATTTTGGACTTGCGGTCAGCTCACCAAAAACGAGTTGAAAAATGGAGCTCAGGGGCACAGCAATTCACAAACTGGCCGAGTAATAAAGGACAACTATCGTCCAAAAATCTGTTGAGGAAAGGCAACGAGGCAGACTTGAAAGCGAGGCAGAATAGCAGGAAACAGATTTCAAGAGGTACGTTGGAATCGCCTTTAAAGCACAGGAAGAGGGGCACAACTTCGACAATGATGCACTTGGCCAAAAAGTGTGTATGCGTTTTCTCCTGAATATATTCAGGAGAAAATGCATACGCCCTTTTTGGCCAAGCAAGCAAGCGGGCAATGCAAATCTGCACTACAAAGAAGTATCACTTCCCACTGGTCAAAAGGGACATCCACAAAATGTGTAAAAACCAGAAAGGCAAGACAGGCCCTGGAGAACAGGGAGCCTTGTTATGCTGATGGGCGGGATGTAAATTGACAACTGCCTCTCTGGAGGAGTGCACTGTGTTCCCTAAAACAAGTAAAGAACAGAGCTAGAGAGCCAAGGGCACTTCCAGTCTAGGGAATATACCTCGGGAGAACTGAAAATCAATAAGACAGAGCCACCCCAAAATTTAGGGCTGCACTGCTTACAAGGACCTCAACTTGGATACACCTTAAGTATCCCAGGAAATATAAAAATGGTTCAAAAAATTGTGTTACTTACGTATGATGGAATATCCCTCAGCCATGAAATCAATGTCATAAGACCAGTAGCAGCAAAATGGGTGGATTCAGGTACGATGATTCTAAGTGAAATAAGTCACACAGAAAAAGAAACTTATCATAAGATATCACTTATGAAGGCCCTATAAACATGGCTACACTTGAACTGAGTTAGGAAAGAGAACAGTGTCTCACATTTAGAAAACACACTTATGCCTGCTTAAGGGGGAAGGAGAGATGGGGTGATGCATAAAACCAGAGTTTGATATAAGCACAGGTACCGTTCCAAACACCAACTATGGAATAGACAAGACCTACACCTTCCTCAGTGAAAGGGACTCAAAATCCCATATTTCCCGCAGAGGAATATATCTGACTAGTAAGAATCTTAAAACCTATGTATTGATATGTCTCTGTAAGGGAATCAAGTGTGTCTAGACTGGCATAAACATGGCAGCGAGAATCAGCTCAAACCCACTATAAAAAGGAATTTCAAAAACAAAACAAAAAAACTGGGAAATTCTTTACAATTCCTTCAGGGTCTCTGATGAAACCTGGAATGACCCTATCTACAACGACAGCTGGATGTGGCATAAGGCTGGACACTTGGGACTCAGAGGATTGGTGAGAGTGGGTGAGCAAATGCAGACCCTTTAAAGCAATAATGCATGGCACCCATTCCATGGGTCCCAACTCTCCAGGTTGAAGGGAATATTACTACAGTTATAACACGTACGGGAAACCTAGAGAACGGACACACTGTGAATACGAAAGGTTTCTAAAACTCAATGAATAGTCCATCTCCTGGTGCTCCGTTTTGACTTTCCATCTGCTTTACTATCAACCTCCCAACTTGGAGAGACAGCCCCTTTAACCTCCCAGTTCACACAGGTTGCCCATTTGGCAGAGGATGAAAGGGAAGAGAGAGAACCAATGAGAGAGTAGCTGTTAGGCATTTGGACGGGCACATATCTCTGTAATTTTCCGGCAGGAAGAAGAATTAACCAAAGTCTCAGCCACCCACCGGGAACCAGCATAGGTCCTGAACCAAAATTTTGGACTTGCGGTCAGCTCACAAAAAACGAGTTGAAAAATGGAGCTCAGGGGCACAGCAACTCACAAACTGGCCAAGTAATAAAGGACAAGTATCGTCCAAAAATCTGTTGAGGGAAGGCAACGAGGCGGACTTGAAAGCGAGGCAGAATAGCAGGAAACAGATTTCAAGAGGTACGTTGGAATCGCCTTTAAAGCACAGGAAGAGGGGCACAACTTCGACAATGATGCACTTGGCCAAAAAGGGCGTATGTGTTTTCTCCTGAATATATTCAGGAGAAAACGCATACGCCCTTTTTGGCCAAGCAAGCAAGCGGGCAATGCAAATCTGCACTACAAAGATGTATCACTTCCCACCGGTCAAAAGGGACATCCACAAAATTTGTAAAAACCAGAAAAGCAAGACAGGCCCTGGAGAACAGGGAGCCTTGTTATGCTGATGGGCCGGATGTAAATTGCCAACTGCCTCTCTGGAGGAGTGCATTGTGTTCCCTAAAACAAGTAAAAAACAGAGCTACAGAGCCAAGGGCACTTCCAGTCTAGGGAATACACCTTGGGAAAACGGAAAATCAATAAGACAGAGCCACCCCAAAATTTAGGGCTGCACTGCTTTCAAGGACCTCAATTTGGGTACACCTTAAGTACACCAGGAAATATAAAAATGGTTCAAAAAATTGTGTTACTTAAGTACGATGGAATATCCCTCAGCCATGACATCAATGTCATAAGACCAGTAGCAGCAAAATGGGTGGATTCAGGTACGATGATTCTAAGTGAAATAAGTCACACAGAAACAGAAACTTATCATAAGATATCACTTATGAAGATCCTGTAAACATGGCTACACTTGAACTGAGTTAGGAAAGAGAACAGTGTCTCACATTTAGAAAACACTCTTTTGCCTTCTTAGGGGGAAGGAGAGGTGGGGTGATGCATAAAACCAGAGTTTGATATAAGCACAGGTACCATTCCAAAAACCAACTATGGAATAGACAAGACCTACACCTTCCTCAGTGAAAGGGACTCAAAACCCCATATTTCCCGCAGAGGAATATATCTGACAAGTAAAAATCTTAAAACCTATGTATTGATATGTCTCCGTAAGGGAATCAAGTGTGTCTAGAGTGGCATAAACATGGCAGCGAGAATCAGCTCAAACCCACTCTAAAAAGGAATTTCAAAAACAAAACAAAAAAACTGGGAAATTCTTTACAATTCCTTCAGCATCTCTGATGAAACCTGGAATGACCCTATCTGCAATGACAGCTGGATGTGGCATAAGGAGGTACACTTGGGACTGAGACGATTGGTGAGATTGGGTGAGCAAATGCAGACCCTTTAAAGCCCAAATGCCTGGCACCCATTCCATGGGTCCCAACTCTCCAGGTTGAAGGGAATATTACTACAGTTATAACATGTACGGGAAACCTAAAGAACGGACACACTGTGAATACGAAAGGTTTCTAAAACTCAACGAATAGTCCCTCTCCTGGTGCTCCGGTTTGACTTTCCATCTGCTTTACTATCAACCTCCCAACTTGGAGAGACAGCCCCTTTAACCTCCTGGTTCGCACAGGTTGCCAATTTGGCAGAGGATGAAAGGGAAGAGGGAGAACCAATGAGAGAGTAGCTGTTAGGCATTTGGACGGGCACATATCACTGTAATTTCCCGGCAGGAAGAAAAATTAACCAAAGTCTCAGCCACCCACCAGGAACCAGTATAGGTCCTGAACCAAAATTTTGGACTTGCGGTCAGCTCACCAAAAACGAGTTGAAAAATGGAGCTCAGGGGACCAGCAATTCACAAACTGGCCGAGTAATAAAGGACAACTATCGTCCAAAAATCTGTTGAGGGAAGGCAACGAGGCGGACTTGAAAGCGAGGCAGAATAGCAGGAAATAGATTTCAAGAGGTACCTTGGAATCACCTTTAAAGCACAGGAAGAGGGGCACAACTTCGACAATGATGCACTTGCCCAAAAAGGGCGTATGCATTTTCTCCTGAATATATTCAGGAGAAAACGCATACGCCCTTTTTGGCCAATCAAGCAAGCGGGCAATGCAAATCTGCACTACAAAGAAGTATCACTTCCCACCGGTCAAAAGGGACATCCACAAAATGTGTAAAAACCAGAAAGGCAAGACAGGCCCTGGAGAACAGGCAGCCTTGTTATGCTGATGGGCGGCATGTAAATTGCCAACTGCCTCTCTGGAGGAGTGCATTGTGTTTCCTAAAACAAGTAAACAACAGAGCTACAGAGCCAAGGGCACTTCCAGTCTAGGGAATATACCTTGGGAAAACTGAAAATCAATAAGGCAGAGCCACCCCAAAATTTAGGGCTGCACTGCTTACAAGGACCTCAACTTGGGTACACCTTAAATATCCCAGGAAATATAAAAATCGTTCAAAAAATTGTGGTACTTACGTAGGATGGAATATCCCTCAGCCATGAAATCAATGTCATAAGACCAGTAGCAGCAAAATGGGTGGATTCAGGTACGATGATTCTAAGTGAAATAAGTCACACAGAAAAAGAAACTTATCATAAGATATCACTTATGAAGATCCTGTAAACATGGCTGCACTTGAACTGAGTTAGGAAAGAGAACAGTGTCTCACATTTAGAAAACACTCTTATGCCTGCCTAAGGGGGAAGGAGAGGTGGGGTGATGCATAAAACCAGAGTTTGATATAAGCACAGGTACCGTTCCAAAAACCAACTATGGAATAGACAAGACCTACACCTTCCTCAGTGAAAGGGACTCAAAACCACATATTTCCCGCAGAGGAATATATCTGACTAGTAAGAATCTTAAAACCTATGTATTGATATGTCTCTGTAAGGGAATCAAGTGTGTCTAGACTGGCATAAACATGGCAGCGAGAATCAGCTCAAACCCCCTATAAAAAGGAATTTCAAAAACAAAACAAAAAAACTGGGAAATTCTTTACAATTCCTTCAGGGTCTCTGATGAAACCTTTAATGACCATATCTACAACGACAGCTGGATGTGGCTTAAGGTTGGACACTTGGGACTGAGAGGATTGGTGAGATTGGGTGAGCAAATGCAGACCCTTTAAATCACAAATGCCTGGCACCCATTCCATGGGTCCCAACTCTCCAGGTTGAAGGGAATATTACTACAGCTATAACATGTACGGGAAACCTAGACAACGGACACACTGTGAATACGAAAGGTTTCTAAAACTCAACGAATAGTCCGTCTCCTGGTGCTCCGGTTTGACTTTACACCTGCTTTACTATCATCCTCCCAACTTGGAGAGACAGCCCCTTTAACCTCCTGGTTCGCACAGGTTGCCAATTTGGCAGAGGATGAAAGGGAAGAGGGAGAACTAATGAGAGAGTAGATGTTAGGCATTTGAACGGGCACATATCACTGTAATTTCCCGGCAGGAAGAAGAATTAACCAAAGTCTAAGCACCCCACCGGAAACCAGCATAGGTCCTGAACCAAAATTTCGGACTTGCGGTCAGCTCACCAAAAACGAGTTGGAAATTGGAGCTCAGGGGCACAGCAATTCACAAACTGGCTGAGTAATAAAGGACAACTATCGTCCAAAAATCTGTTGAGGGAAGGCAACGAGGCGGACTTGAAAGCGAGGCAGAATAGCAGGAAACAGATATCAAGAGGTACGTTGGAATCACCTTTAAAGCACAGGAAGAGGGGCACAACTTCGACAATGATGCACTTGGCCAAAAAGGGCGTATGTGTTTTCTCCTGAATATAATCAGCAGAAAACGCATACGCCCTTTTTGCCCAAGCAAGCAAGCGGGCAATGCAAATCTGCACTACAAAGAAGTATCACTTCCCACCGGTTAAAAGGGACATCCACAAAATGTGTAAAAACCAGAAAAGCAAGACAGGCCCTGGAGAACAGGGAGCCTTTTTATGCTAATGGGCGGGATGTAAATTGCCAACTGCCTCTCTGGAGGAGTGCATTGTGTTCCCTAAAACAATTAAAGAACAGAGCTACAGAGCCAAGGGCACTTCCAGTCTAGGGAATATGCCTTGGGAAAACTGAAAATCAATAAGACAGAGCCACCCCAAAATTTAGGGCTGCACTGCTTACAAGGACCTCAACTTGGGTACACCTTAAATATCCCAGGAAATATAAAAATGGTTCAAAAAATTGTGGTACTTACGTACGATGGAATATCCCTCAGCCATGAAATCAATGTCATAAGACCAGTAGCAGCAAAATGGGTGGATTCAGGTACGATGATTCTAAGTGAAATAAGTCACACAGAAAAAGAAACTTATCATAAGATATCACTTATGAAGATCCTGTAAACATGGCTACACTTGAACTGAGTTAGGAAAGAGAACAGTGTCTCACATTTAGAAAACACTCTTATGCCTGCTTAAGGGGGAAGGAGAGGTGGGGTGATGCATAAAACCAGAGTTTGATATAAGCACAGGTACCGTTCCAAAAACCAACTATGGAATAGACAAGACCTACACCTTCCTCAGTGAAAGGGACTCAAAACCCCATATTTCCCGCAGAGGAATATATCTGACAAGTAAAAATCTTAAAACCTATGTATTGATATGTCTCCGTAAGGGAATCAAGTGTGTCTAGAGTGGCATAAACATGGCAGCGAGAATCAGCTCAAACCCACTCTAAAAAGGAATTTCAAAAACAAAACAAAAAAACTGGGAAATTCTTTACAATTCCTTCAGCATCTCTGATGAAACCTGGAATGACCCTATCTACAATGACAGCTGGATGTGGCATAAGGAGGTACACTTGGGACTGAGACGATTGGTGAGATTGGGTGAGCAAATGCAGACCCTTTAAAGCCCAAATGCCTGGCACCCATTCCATGGGTCCCAACTCTCCAGGTTGAAGGGAATATTACTACAGTTATAACATGTACGGGAAACCTAAAGAACGGACACACTGTGAATACGAAAGGTTTCTAAAACTCAACGAATAGTCCCTCTCCTGGTGCTCCGGTTTGACTTTCCATCTGCTTTACTATCAACCTCCCAACTTGGAGAGACAGCCCCTTTAACCTCCTGGTTCGCACAGGTTGCCAATTTGGCAGAGGATGAAAGGGAAGAGGGAGAACCAATGAGAGAGTAGCTGTTAGGCATTTGGACGGGCACATATCACTGTAATTTCCCGGCAGGAAGAAAAATTAACCAAAGTCTCAGCCACCCACCGGGAACCAGTATAGGTCCTGAACCAAAATTTTGGACTTGCGGTCAGCTCACCAAAAACGAGTTGAAAAATGGAGCTCAGGGGCACAGCGATTCACAAACTGGCCGAGTAATAAAGGACAACTATCGTCCAAAAATCTGTTGAGGAAAGGCAACGAGGCAGACTTGAAAGCGAGGCAGAATAGCAGGAAACAGATTTCCAGAGGTACGTTGGAATCGCCTTTAAAGCACAGGAAGAGGGGCACAACTTCGACAATGATGCACTTGGCCAAAAAGGGCGTATGCGTTTTCTCCTGAATATATTCAGGAGAAAATGCATACGCCCTTTTTGGCCAAGCAAGCAAGCGGGCAATGCAAATCTGCACTACAAAGAAGTATCACTTCCCACTGGTCAAAAGGGACATCCACAAAATGTGTAAAAACCAGAAAGGCAAGACAGGCCCTGGAGAAGAGGGAGCCTTGTTATGCTGATGGGCGGGATGTAAATTGCCAACTGCCTCTCTGGAGGAGTGCACTGTGTTCCCTAAAACAAGTAAAGAACAGAGCTAGAGAGCCAAGGGCACTTCCAGTCTAGGGAATATACCTCGGGAGAACTGAAAATCAATAAGACAGAGCCACCCCAAAATTTAGGGCTGCACTGCTTACAAGGACCTCAACTTGGATACACCTTAAGTATCCCAGGAAATATAAAATGGTTCAAAAAATTGTGTTACTTACGTACGATGGAATATCCCTCAGCCATGAAATCAATGTCATAAGACCAGTAGCAGCAAAATGGGTGGATTCCGGTACGATGATTCTAAGTGAAATAAGTCACACAGAAACAGAAACTTATCATAAGATATCACTTATGAAGATCCTGTAAACATGGCTACACTTGAACTGAGTTAGGAAGGAGAACAGTGTCTCACATTTAGAAAACACTCTTTTGCCTTCTTAGGGGGAAGGAGAGGTGGGGTGATGCATAAAACCAGAGTTTGATATAAGCACAGGTACCGTGCCAAAAACCAACTATGGAATAGACAAGACCTACACCTTCCTCAGTGAAAGGGACTCAAAACCACATATTTCCCGCAGAGGAATATATCTGACTAGTAAGAATCTTAAAACCTATGTATTGATATGTCTCTGTAAGGGAATCAAGTGTGTCTAGACTGACATAAACATGGCAGCGAGAATCAGCTCAAACCCACTATAAAAAGGAATTTCAAAAACAGAGCAAAAAAACTGGGAAATTCTTTACAATTCCTTCAGGGTCTCTGATGAAACCTGGAATGACCCTATCTACAACGACAGCTGGATGTGGCATAAGGCTGGACACTTGGGACTGAGGGAATTGGTGAGATTGGGTGAGCAAATGCAGACACTTTAAAGCAATAATGCATGGCACCCATTCCATGGGTCCCAACTCTCCAGGTTGAAGGGAATATTACTGCAGTTATAACATGTATGGGAAACCTAGAGAACGGACACACTGTGTATACGAAAGGTTTCTAAAACTCAATGAATAGTCCCTCTCCTGGTGCTCCAGTTTGACTTTCCATCTGCTTTACTATCAACCTCCCAACTTGGAGAGACAGCCCCTTTAACCTCCTGGTTCGCACAGGTTGCCAATTTGGCAGAGGATGAAAGGGAAGAGGGAGAACCAATGAGAGAGTAGCTGTTAGGCATTTGGACGGGTACATATCACTGTAATTTCCCTGCTGGAAGAAAAATTAACCAAAGTCTCAGCCACCCACCGGGAACCAGTATAGGTCCTGAACCAAAATTTTGGACTTGCGGTCAGCTCACCAAAAACGAGTTGAAAAATGGAGCTCAGGGGCACAGCAATTCACAAACTGGCCGAGTAATAAAGGACAACTATCGTCCAAAAATCTGTTGAGGAAAGGCAACGAGGCAGACTTGAAAGCGAGGCAGAATAGCAGGAAACAGATTTCCAGAGGTACGTTGGAATCGCCTTTAAAGCACAGGAAGAGGGGCACAACTTCGACAATGATGCATTTGGCCAAAAAGGGCATATGCGTTTTCTCCTGAATATATTCAGGAGAAAATGCATACGCCCTTTTTGGCCGAGCAAGCAAGCGGGCAATGCAAATCTGCACTACAAAGAAGTATCACTTCCCACCGGTCAAAAGGGATATCCACAAAATGTGTAAAAACCAGAAAGGCAAGACAGGCCCTGGAGAACAGGGAGCCTTGTTATGCTGATGGGCGGCATGTAAATTGACAACTGCCTCTCTGGAAGAGTACATTGTGTTCCCTAAAACAAGAAAAGAACAGAGCTACTGAGCCAAGGGCACTTCCAGTCTAGGGAATATACCTTGGGAAAACTGAAAATCAAAAAGACACAGCCACCCCAAAATTTAGGGCTGCACTGCTTACAAGGACCTCAAATTGGGTACACCTTAAGTATACCAGGAAATATAAAAATGGTTCAAAAAATTGTGGTACTAACGTACGATGGAATATCCCTCAGCCATGAAATCAATGTCATAAGACCAGTAGCAGCAAAATGGGTGGATTCAGGTACGATGATTCTAAGTGAAATAAGTCACACAGAAAAAGAAACTTATCATAAGATATCACTTATGAAGATCCTGTAAACATGGCTACACTTGATCTGAGTTAGGAAAGAGAACAGTGTCTCACATTTAGAAAACACTCTTATGCCTGCTTAAGGGGGAAGGAGAGGTGGGGTGATGCATAAAACCAGAGTTTGATATAAGCACAGGTACCGTTCCAAAAACCAACTATGGAATAGACAAGACCTACACCTTCCTCAGTGAAAGGGACTCAAAACCCCATATTTCCCGCAGAGGAATATATCTGACTAGTAAGAATCTTAAAACCTATGTATTGATATGTCTCCGTAAGGGAATCAAGTGTGTCTAGACTGGCATAAACATGGCAGCGAGAATCAGCTCAAACCCACTCTAAAAAGGAATTTCAAAAGCAAAACAAAAAAACTGGGAAATTCTTTACAATTCCTTCAGGGTCTCTGATGAAACCTGGAATGACCCTATCTACAACGACAGCGGGATGTGGCATAAGGAGGGACACTTGGGACTGAGACGATTTGTGAGATTGGGTGAGCAAATGCAGACCCTTTAAAGCACAAATGCCTGGCACCCATTCAATGGGTCCCAACTCTCCAGGTTTTAGGGAATATTACTACAGCTATAACATGTATGGGAAACCTAGAGGACGGACACACTGTGAATACAAAAGGTTTCTAAAACTCAACGAATAGTCCCTCTCCTGGTGCTCTGGTTTGAATTTCCATCTGCTTTACTATCAACCTCCCAACTTGGAGAGAAAGCCCCTTTAACCTCCTGGTTTGCACAGGTTGCCAATTTGGCAGAGGATGAAAGGGAAGAGGGAGAACCAATGAGAGAGTAGCTGTTAGGCATTTGGACGGGCACATATCACTCTAACTTCCCGGCAGGAAGAAGAATTAACCAACGTCTCAGCCTCCCACCGGGAACCAGTATAGGTCCTGAACCAAAATTTTGGACTTGCGGTCAGCTCACCAAAAACGAGTTGAAAAATGGAGCTCAGGGGACCAGCAATTCACAAACTGGCCGAGTAATAAAGGACAACTATCGTCCAAAAATCTGTTGAGGGAAGGCAACGAGGCGGACTTGAAAGCGAGGCAGAATAGCAGGAAATAGATTTCAAGAGGTACCTTGGAATCACCTTTAAAGCACAGGAAGAGGGGCACAACTTCGACAATGATGCACTTGCCCAAAAAGGGCGTATGCATTTTCTCCTGAATATATTCAGGAGAAAACGCATACGCCCTTTTTGGCCAATCAAGCAAGCGGGCAATGCAAATCTGCACTACAAAGAAGTATCACTTCCCACCGGTCAAAAGGGACATCCACAAAATGTGTAAAAACCAGAAAGGCAAGACAGGCCCTGGAGAACAGGGAGCCTTGTTATGCTGATGGGCGGCATGTAAATTGCCAACTGCCTCTCTGGAGGAGTGCATTGTGTTTCCTAAAACAAGTAAACAACAGAGCTACAGAGCCAAGGGCACTTCCAGTCTAGGGAATATACCTTGGGAAAACTGAAAATCAATAAGGCAGAGCCACCCCAAAATTTAGGGCTGCACTGCTTACAAGGACCTCAACTTGGGTACACCTTAAATATCCCAGGAAATATAAAAATCGTTCAAAAAATTGTGGTACTTACGTAGGATGGAATATCCCTCAGCCATGAAATCAATGTCATAAGACCAGTAGCAGCAAAATGGGTGGATTCAGGTACGATGATTCTAAGTGAAATAAGTCACACAGAAAAAGAAACTTATCATAAGATATCACTTATGAAGATCCTGTAAACATGGCTACACTTGAACTGAGTTAGGAAAGAGAACAGTGTCTCACATTTAGAAAACACTCTTATGCCTGCCTAAGGTGGAAGGAGAGGTGGGGTGATGCATAAAACCAGAGTTTGATATAAGCACAGGTACCGTTCCAGAAACCAACTATGGAATAGACAAGACCTACACCTTCCTCAGTGAAAGGGACTCAAAACCACATATTTCCCGCAGAGGAATATATCTGACTAGTAAGAATCTTAAAACCTATGTATTGATATGTCTCTGTAAGGGAATCAAGTGTGTCTAGACTGGCATAAACATGGCAGCGAGAATCAGCTCAAACCCCCTATAAAAAGGAATTTCAAAAACAAAACAAAAAAACTGGGAAATTCTTTACAATTCCTTCAGGGTCTCTGATGAAACCTTTAATGACCATATCTACAACGACAGCTGGATGTGGCTTAAGGTTGGACACTTGGGACTGAGAGGATTGGTGAGATTGGGTGAGCAAATGCAGACCCTTTAAAGCACAAATGCCTGGCACCCATTCCATGGGTCCCAACTCTCCAGGTTGAAGGGAATATTACTACAGCTATAACATGTACGGGAAACCTAGACAACGGACACACTGTGAATACGAAAGGTTTCTAAAACTCAACGAATAGTCCGTCTCCTGGTGCTCCGGTTTGACTTTACACCTGCTTTACTATCATCCTCCCAACTTGGAGAGACAGCCCCTTTAACCTCCTGGTTCGCACAGGTTGCCAATTTGGCAGAGGATGAAAGGGAAGAGGGAGAACCAATGAGAGAGTAGATGTTAGGCATTTGAACGGGCACATATCACTGTAATTTCCCGGCAGGAAGAAGAATTAACCAAAGTCTAAGCACCCCACCGGAAACCAGCATAGGTCCTGAACCAAAATTTCGGACTTGCGGTCAGCTCACCAAAAACGAGTTGGAAATTGGAGCTCAGGGGCACAGCAATTCACAAACTGGCCGAGTAATAAAGGACAACTATCGTCCAAAAATCTGTTGAGGGAAGGCAACGAGGCGGACTTGAAAGCGAGGCAGAATAGCAGGAAACAGATATCAAGAGGTATGTTGGAATCACCTTTAAAGCACAGGAAGAGGGGCACAACTTCGACAATGATGCACTTGGCCAAAAAGGGCGTATGTGTTTTCTCCTGAATATAATCAGCAGAAAACGCATACGCCCTTTTTGCCCAAGCAAGCAAGCGGGCAATGCAAATCAGCACTACAAAGAAGTATCACTTCCCACCGGTTAAAAGGGACATCCACAAAATGTGTAAAAACCAGAAAAGCAAGACAGGCCCTGGAGAACAGGGAGCCTTGTTATGCTGATGGGCGGGATGTAAATTGCCAACTGCCTCTCTGGAGGAGTGCATTGTGTTCCCTAAAACAATTAAAGAACAGAGCTACAGAGCCAAGGGCACTTCCAGTCTAGGGAATATGCCTTGGGAAAACTGAAAATCAATAAGACAGAGCCACCCCAAAATTTAGGGCTGCACTGCTTACAAGGACCTCAACTTGGGTACACCTTAAATATCCCAGGAAATATAAAAATGGTTCAAAAAATTGTGGTACTTACGTACGATGGAATATCCCTCAGCCATGAAATCAATGTCATAAGACCAGTAGCAGCAAAATGGGTGGATTCAGGTACGATGATTCTAAGTGAAATAAGTCACACAGAAAAAGAAACTTATCATAAGATATCACTTATGAAGATCCTGTAAACATGGCTACACTTGAACTGAGTTAGGAAAGAGAACAGTGTCTCACATTTAGAAAACACTCTTATGCCTGCTTAAGGGGGAAGGAGAGGTGGGGTGATGCATAAAACCAGAGTTTGATATAAGCACAGGTAACGTTCCAAAAACCAACTATGGAATAGACAAGACCTACACCTTCCTCAGTGAAAGGGACTCAAAACCCCATATTTCCGGCAGAGGAATATATCTGACAAGTAAAAATCTTAAAACCTATGTATTGATATGTCTCCGTAAGGGAATGAAGTGTGTCTAGAGTGGCATAAACATGGCAGCGAGAATCAGCTCAAACCCACTCTAAAAAGGAATTTCAAAAACAAAACAAAAAAACTGGGAAATTCTTTACAATTCCTTCAGCATCTCTGATGAAACCTGGAATGACCCTATCTACAATGACAGCTGGATGTGGCATAAGGAGGTACACTTGGGACTGAGACGATTGGTGAGATTGGGTGAGCAAATGCAGACCCTTTAAAGCCCAAATGCCTGGCACCCATTCCATGGGTCCCAACTCTCCAGGTTGAAGGGAATATTACTACAGTTATAACATGTACGGGAAACCTAAAGAACGGACACACTGTGAATACGAAAGGTTTCTAAAACTCAACGAATAGTCCCTCTCCTGGTGCTCCGGTTTGACTTTCCATCTGCTTTACTATCAACCTCCCAACTTGGAGAGACAGCCCCTTTAACCTCCTGGTTCGCACAGGTTGCCAATTTGGCAGAGGATGAAAGGGAAGAGGGAGAACCAATGAGAGAGTAGCTGTTAGGCATTTGGACGGGCACATATCACTGTAATTTCCCGGCAGGAAGAAAAATTAACCAAAGTCTCAGCCACACACCGGGAACCAGTATAGGTCCTGAACCAAAATTTTGGACTTGCGGTCAGCTCACCAAAAACGAGTTGAAAAATGGAGCTCAGGGGCACAGCGATTCACAAACTGGCCGAGTAATAAAGGACAACTATCGTCCAAAAATCTGTTGAGGAAAGGCAACGAGGCAGACTTGAAAGCGAGGCAGAATAGCAGGAAACAGATTTCCAGAGGTACGTTGGAATCGCCTTTAAAGCACAGGAAGAGGGGCACAACTTCGACAATGATGCACTTGGCCAAAAAGTGTGTATGCGTTTTCTCCTGAATATATTCAGGAGAAAATGCATACGCCCTTTTTGGCCAAGCAAGCAAGCGGGCAATGCAAATCTGCACTACAAAGAAGTATCACTTCCCACTGGTCAAAAGGGACATCCACAAAATGTGTAAAAACCAGAAAGGCAAGACAGGCCCTGGAGAAGAGGGAGCCTTGTTATGCTGATGGGCGGGATGTAAATTGCCAACTGCCTCTCTGGAGGAGTGCACTGTGTTCCCTAAAACAAGTAAAGAACAGAGCTAGAGAGCCAAGGGCACTTCCAGTCTAGGGAATATACCTCGGGAGAACTGAAAATCAATAAGACAGAGCCACCCCAAAATTTAGGGCTGCACTGCTTACAAGGACCTCAACTTGGATACACCTTAAGTATCCCAGGAAATATAAAATGGTTCAAAAAATTGTGTTACTTACGTACGATGGAATATCCCTCAGCCATGAAATCAATGTCATAAGACCAGTAGCAGCAAAATGGGTGGATTCAGGTACGATGATTCTAAGTGAAATAAGTCACACAGAAACAGAAACTTATCATAAGATATCACTTATGAAGATCCTGTAAACATGGCTACACTTGAACTGAGTTAGGAAAGAGAACAGTGTCTCACATTTAGAAAACACTCTTTTGCCTTCTTAGGGGGAAGGAGAGGTGGGGTGATGCATAAAACCAGAGTTTGATATAAGCACAGGTACCGTGCCAAAAACCAACTATGGAATAGACAAGACCTACACCTTCCTCAGTGAAAGGGACTCAAAACCACATATTTCCCGCAGAGGAATATATCTGACTAGTAAGAATCTTAAAACCTATGTATTGATATGTCTCTGTAAGGGAATCAAGTGTGTCTAGACTGACATAAACATGGCAGCGAGAATCAGCTCAAACCCACTATAAAAAGGAATTTCAAAAACAGAACAAAAAAACTGGGAAATTCTTTACAATTCCTTCAGGGTCTCTGATGAAACCTGGAATGACCCTATCTACAACGACAGCTGGATGTGGCATAAGGCTGGACACTTGGGACTGAGGGAATTGGTGAGATTGGGTGAGCAAATGCAGACACTTTAAAGCAATAATGCATGGCACCCATTCCATGGGTCCCAACTCTCCAGGTTGAAGGAAATATTACTGCAGTTATAACATGTATGGGAAACCAAGAGAACGGACACACTGTGTATACGAAAGGTTTCTAAAACTCAATGAATAGTCCCTCTCCTGGTGCTCCAGTTTGACTTTCCATCTGCTTTACTATCAACCTCCCAACTTGGAGAGACAGCCCCTTTAACCTCCTGGTTCGCACAGGTTGCCAATTTGGCAGAGGATGAAAGGGAAGAGGGAGAACCAATGAGAGAGTAGCTGTTAGGCATTTGGACGGGTACATATCACTGTAATTTCCCGGCAGGAAGAAAAATTAACCAAAGTCTCAGCCACCCACCGGGAACCAGTATAGGTCCTGAACCAAAATTTTGGATTTGCGGTCAGCTCACCAAAAACGAGTTGAAAAATGGAGCTCAGGGGCACAGCAATTCACAAACTGGCCGAGTAATAAAGGACAACTATCGTCCAAAAATCTGTTGAGGAAAGGCAACGAGGCAGACTTGAAAGCGAGGCAGAATAGCAGGAAACAGATTTCAAGAGGTACGTTGGAATCGCCTTTAAAGCACAGGAAGAGGGGCACAACTTCGACAATGATGCATTTGGCCAAAAAGGGCGTATGCGTTTTCTCCTGAATATATTCAGGAGAAAATGCATACGCCCTTTTTGGCCGAGCAAGCAAGCGGGCAATGCAAATCTGCACTACAAAGAAGTATCACTTCCCACCGGTCAAAAGGGATATCCACAAAATGTGTAAAAACCAGAAAGGCAAGACAGGCCCTGGAGAACAGGGAGCCTTGTTATGCTGATGGGCGGCATGTAAATTGACAACTGCCTCTCTGGAAGAGTACATTGTGTTCCCTAAAACAAGTAAAGAACAGAGCTACTGAGCCAAGGGCACTTCCAGTCTAGGGAATATACCTTGGGAAAACTGAAAATCAATAAGACAGAGCCACCCCAAAATTTAGGGCTGCACTGCTTACAAGGACCTCAAATTGGGTACACCTTAAGTATACCAGGAAATATAAAAATGGTTCAAAAAATTGTGGTACTTACGTACGATGGAATATCCCTCAGCCATGAAATCAATGTCATAAGACCAGTAGCAGCAAAATGGGTGGATTCAGGTACGATGATTCTAAGTGAAATAAGTCACACAGAAAAAGAAACTTATCATAAGATATCACTTATGAAGATCCTGTAAACATGGCTACACTTGATCTGAGTTAGGAAAGAGAACAGTGTCTCACATTTAGAAAACACTCTTATGCCTGCTTAAGGGGGAAGGAGAGGTGGGGTGATGCATAAAACCAGAGTTTGATATAAGCACAGGTACCGTTCCAAAAACCAACTATGGAATAGACAAGACCTACACCTTCCTCAGTGAAAGGGACTCAAAACCCCATATTTCCCGCAGAGGAATATATCTGACTAGTAAGAATCTTAAAACCTATGTATTGATATGTCTCCGTAAGGGAATCAAGTGTGTCTAGACTGGCATAAACATGGCAGCGAGAATCAGCTCAAACCCACTCTAAAAAGGAATTTCAAAAGCAAAACAAAAAAACTGGGAAATTCTTTACAATTCCTTCAGGGTCTCTGATGAAACCTGGAATGACCCTATCTACAACGACAGCGGGATGTGGCATAAGGAGGGACACTTGGGACTGAGACGATTTGTGAGATTGGGTGAGCAAATGCAGACCCTTTAAAGCACAAATGCCTGGCACCCATTCAATGGGTCCCAACTCTCCAGGTTGAAGGGAATATTACTACAGCTATAACATGTATGGGAAACCTAGAGGACGGACACACTGTGAATACAAAATGTTTCTAAAACTCAACGAATAGTCCCTCTCCTGGTGCTCTGGTTTGAATTTCCATCTGCTTTACTATCAACCTCCCAACTTGGAGAGAAAGCCCCTTTAACCTCCTGGTTTGCACAGGTTGCCAATTTGGCAGAGGATGAAAGGGAAGAGGGAGAACCAATGAGAGAGTAGCTGTTAGGCATTTGGACGGGCACATATCACTCTAACTTCCCGGGAGGAAGAAGAATTAACCAACGTCTCAGCCTCCTACCGGGAACCAGTATAGGTCCTGAACCAAAATTTTGGACTTGCGGTCAGCTCACCAAAAACGAGTTGAAAAATGGAGCTCAGGGGCCCAGCAATTCACAAACTGGCCGAGTAATAAAGGACAACTATCGTCCAAAAATCTGTTGAGGGAAGGCAACGAGGCGGACTTGAAAGCGAGGCAGAATAGCAGGAAATAGATTTCAAGAGGTACCTTGGAATCACCTTTAAAGCACAGGAAGAGGGGCACAACTTCGACAATGATGCACTTGCCCAAAAAGGGCGTATGCATTTTCTCCTGAATATATTCAGGAGAAAACGCATACGCCCTTTTTGGCCAATCAAGCAAGCGGGCAATGCAAATCTGCACTACAAAGAAGTATCACTTCCCACCGGTCAAAAGGGACATCCACAAAATGTGTAAAAACCAGAAAGGCAAGACAGGCCCTGGAGAACAGGCAGCCTTGTTATGCTGATGGGCGGCATGTAAATTGCCAACTGCCTCCCTGGAGGAGTGCATTGTGTTTCCTAAAACAAGTAAACAACAGAGCTACAGAGCCAAGGGCACTTCCAGTCTAGGGAATATACCTTGGGAAAACTGAAAATCAATAAGGCAGAGCCACCCCAAAATTTATGGCTGCACTGCTTACAAGGACCTCAACTTGGGTACACCTTAAATATCCCAGGAAATATAAAAATTGTTCAAAAAATTGTGGTACTTACGTAGGATGGAATATCCCTCAGCCATGAAATCAATGTCATAAGACCAGTAGCAGCAAAATGGGTGGATTCAGGTACGATGATTCTAAGTGAAATAAGTCACACAGAAAAAGAAACTTATCATAAGATATCACTTATGAAGATCCTGTAAACATGGCTACACTTGAACTGAGTTAGGAAAGAGAACAGTGTCTCACATTTAGAAAACACTCTTATGCCTGCCTAAGGGGGAAGGAGAGGTGGGGTGATGCATAAAACCAGAGTTTGATATAAGCACAGGTACCGTTCCAAAAACCAACTATGGAATAGACAAGACCTACACCTTCCTCAGTGAAAGGGACTCAAAACCACATATTTCCCGCAGAGGAATATATCTGACTAGTAAGAATCTTAAAACCTATGTATTGATATGTCTCTGTAAGGGAATCAAGTGTGTCTAGACTGGCATAAACATGGCAGCGAGAATCAGCTCAAACCCCCTATAAAAAGGAATTTCAAAAACAAAACAAAAAAACTGGGAAATTCTTTACAATTCCTTCAGGGTCTCTGATGAAACCTTTAATGACCATATCTACAACGACAGCTGGATGTGGCTTAAGGTTGGACACTTGGGACTGAGAGGATTGGTGAGATTGGGTGAGCAAATGCAGACCCTTTAAAGCACAAATGCCTGGCACCCATTCCATGGGTCCCAACTCTCCAGGTTGAAGGGAATATTACTACAGCTATAACATGTACGGGAAACCTAGACAACGGACACACTGTGAATACGAAAGGTTTCTAAAACTCAACGAATAGTCCGTCTCCTGGTGCTCCGGTTTGACTTTACACCTGCTTTACTATCATCCTCCCAACTTGGAGAGACAGCCCCTTTAACCTCCTGGTTCGCACAGGTTGCCAATTTGGCAGAGGATGAAAGGGAAGAGGGAGAACCAATGAGAGAGTAGATGTTAGGCATTTGAACGGGCACATATCACTGTAATTTCCCGGCAGGAAGAAGAATTAACCAAAGTCTAAGCCCCCCACCGGAAACCAGCATAGGTCCTGAACCAAAATTTCGGACTTGCGGTCAGCTCACCAAAAACGAGTTGGAAATTGGAGCTCAGGGGCACAGCAATTCACAAACTGGCCGAGTAATAAAGGACAACTATCGTCCAAAAATCTGTTGAGGGAAGGCAACGAGGCGGACTTGAAAGCGAGGCAGAATAGCAGGAAACAGATATCAAGAGGTACGTTGGAATCACCTTTAAAGCACAGGAAGAGGGGCACAACTTCGACAATGATGCACTTGGCCAAAAAGGGCGTATGTGTTTTCTCCTGAATATAATCAGCAGAAAACGCATACGCCCTTTTTGCCCAAGCAAGCAAGCGGGCAATGCAAATCTGCACTACAAAGAAGTATCACTTCCCACCGGTTAAAAGGGACATCCACAAAATGTGTAAAAACCAGAAAAGCAAGACAGGCCCTGGAGAACAGGGAGCCTTGTTATGCTGATGGGCGGGATGTAAATTGCCAACTGCCTCTCTGGAGGAGTGCATTGTGTTCCCTAAAACAATTAAAGAACAGAGCTACAGAGCCAAGGGCACTTCCAGTCTAGGGAATATGCCTTGGGAAAACTGAAAATCAATAAGACAGAGCCACCCCAAAATTTAGGGCTGCACTGCTTACAAGGACCTCAACTTGGGTACACCTTAAATATCCCAGGAAATATAAAAATGGTTCAAAAAATTGTGGTACTTACGTACGATGGAATATCCCTCAGCCATGAAATCAATGTCATAAGACCAGTAGCAGCAAAATGGGTGGATTCAGGTACGATGATTCTAAGTGAAATAAGTCACACAGAAAAAGAAACTTATCATAAGATATCACTTATGAAGATCCTGTAAACATGGCTACACTTGAACTGAGTTAGGAAAGAGTACAGTGTCTCACATTTAGAAAACACTCTTATGCCTGCTTAAGGGGGAAGGAGAGGTGGGGTGATGCATAAAACCAGAGTTTGATATAAGCACAGGTACCGTTCCAAAAACCAACTATGGAATAGACAAGACCTACACCTTCCTCAGTGAAAGGGACTCAAAACCCCATATTTCCCGCAGAGGAATATATCTGACAAGTAAAAACCTTAAAACCTATGTATTGATATGTCTCCGTAAGGGAATCAAGTGTGTCTAGAGTGGCATAAACATGGCAGCGAGAATCAGCTCAAACCCACTCTAAAAAGGAATTTCAAAAACAAAACAAAAAAACTGGGAAATTCTTTACAATTCCTTCAGCATCTCTGATGAAACCTGGAATGACCCTATCTACAATGACAGCTGGATGTGGCATAAGGAGGTACACTTGGGACTGAGACGATTGGTGAGATTGGGTGAGCAAATGCAGACCCTTTAAAGCCCAAATGCCTGGCACCCATTCCATGGGTCCCAACTCTCCAGGTTGAAGGGAATATTACTACAGTTATAACATGTACGGGAAACCTAAAGAACGGACACACTGTGAATACGAAAGGTTTCTAAAACTCAACGAATAGTCCCTCTCCTGGTGCTCCGGTTTGACTTTCCATCTGCTTTACTATCAACCTCCCAACTTGGAGAGACAGCCCCTTTAACCTCCTGGTTCGCACAGGTTGCCAATTTGGCAGAGGATGAAAGGGAAGAGGGAGAACCAATGAGAGAGTAGCTGTTAGGCATTTGGACGGGCACATATCACTGTAATTTCCCGGCAGGAAGAAAAATTAACCAAAGTCTCAGCCACCCACCGGGAACCAGTATAGGTCCTGAACCAAAATTTTGGACTTGCGGTCAGCTCACCAAAAACGAGTTGAAAAATGGAGCTCAGGGGCACAGCGATTCACAAACTGGCCGAGTAATAAAGGACAACTATCGTCCAAAAATCTGTTGAGGAAAGGCAACGAGGCAGACTTGAAAGCGAGGCAGAATAGCAGGAAACAGATTTCAAGAGGTACGTTGGAATCGCCTTTAAAGCACAGGAAGAGGGGCACAACTTCGACAATGATGCACTTGGCCAAAAAGTGTGTATGCGTTTTCTCCTGAATATATTCAGGAGAAGATGCATACGCCCTTTTTGGCCAAGCAAGCAAGCGGGCAATGCAAATCTGCACTACAAAGAAGTATCACTTCCCACTGGTCAAAAGGGACATCCACAAAATGTGTAAAAACCAGAAAGGCAAGACAGGCCCTGGAGAAGAGGGAGCCTTGTTATGCTGATGGGCGGGATGTAAATTGCCAACTGCCTCTCTGGAGGAGTGCACTGTGTTCCCTAAAACAAGTAAAGAACAGAGCTAGAGAGCCAAGGGCACTTCCAGTCTAGGGAATATACCTCGGGAGAACTGAAAATCAATAAGACAGAGCCACCCCAAAATTTAGGGCTGCACTGCTTACAAGGACCTCAACTTGGGTACACCTTAAATATCCCAGGAAATATAAAAATCGTTCAAAAAATTGTGGTACTTACGTACGATGGAATATCCCTCAGCCATGAAATCAATGTCATAAGACCAGTAGCAGCAAAATGGGTGGATTCAGGTACGATGATTCTAAGTGAAATAAGTCACACAGAAAAAGAAACTTATCATAAGATATCACTTATGAAGATCCTGTAAACATGGCTACACTTGAACTGAGTTAGGAAAGAGAACAGTGTCTCACATTTAGAAAACACTCTTATGCCTGCCTAAGGGGGAAGGAGAGGTGGGGTGATGCATAAAACCAGAGTTTGATATAAGCACAGGTACCGTTCCAAAAACCAACTATGGAATAGACAAGACCTACACCTTCCTCAGTGAAAGGGACTCAAAACCACATATTTCCCGCAGAGGAATATATCTGACTAGTAAGAATCTTAAAACCTATGTATTGATATGTCTCTGTAAGGGAATCAAGTGTGTCTAGACTGGCATAAACATGGCAGCGAGAATCAGCTCAAACCCCCTATAAAAAGGAATTTCAAAAACAAAACAAAAAAACTGGGAAATTCTTTACAATTCCTTCAGGGTCTCTGATGAAACCTTTAATGACCATATCTACAACGACAGCTGGATGTGGCTTAAGGTTGGACACTTGGGACTGAGAGGATTGGTGAGATTGGGTGAGCAAATGCAGACCCTTTAAAGCACAAATGCCTGGCACCCATTCCATGGGTCCCAACTCTCCAGGTTGAAGGGAATATTACTACAGCTATAACATGTACGGGAAACCTAGACAACGGACACACTGTGAATACGAAAGGTTTCTAAAACTCAACGAATAGTCCGTCTCCTGGTGCTCCGGTTTGACTTTACACCTGCTTTACTATCATCCTCCCAACTTGGAGAGACAGCCCCTTTAACCTCCTGGTTCGCACAGGTTGCCAATTTGGCAGAGGATGAAAGGGAAGAGGGAGAACCAATGAGAGAGTAGATGTTAGGCATTTGAACGGGCACATATCACTGTAATTTCCCGGCAGGAAGAAGAATTAACCAAAGTCTAAGCCCCCCACCGGAAACCAGCATAGGTCCTGAACCAAAATTTCGGACTTGCGGTCAGCTCACCAAAAACGAGTTGGAAATTGGAGCTCAGGGGCACAGCAATTCACAAACTGGCCGAGTAATAAAGGACAACTATCGTCCAAAAATCTGTTGAGGGAAGGCAACGAGGCGGACTTGAAAGCGAGGCAGAATAGCAGGAAACAGATATCAAGAGGTACGTTGGAATCACCTTTAAAGCACAGGAAGAGGGGCACAACTTCGACAATGATGCACTTGGCCAAAAAGGGCGTATGTGTTTTCTCCTGAATATAATCAGCAGAAAACGCATACGCCCTTTTTGCCCAAGCAAGCAAGCGGGCAATGCAAATCTGCACTACAAAGAAGTATCACTTCCCACCGGTTAAAAGGGACATCCACAAAATGTGTAAAAACCAGAAAAGCAAGACAGGCCCTGGAGAACAGGGAGCCTTGTTATGCTGATGGGCGGGATGTAAATTGCCAACTGCCTCTCTGGAGGAGTGCATTGTGTTCCCTAAAACAATTAAAGAACAGAGCTACAGAGCCAAGGGCACTTCCAGTCTAGGGAATATGCCTTGGGAAAACTGAAAATCAATAAGACAGAGCCACCCCAAAATTTAGGGCTGCACTGCTTACAAGGACCTCAACTTGGGTACACCTTAAATATCCCAGGAAATATAAAAATGGTTCAAAAAATTGTGGTACTTACGTACGATGGAATATCCCTCAGCCATGAAATCAATGTCATAAGACCAGTAGCAGCAAAATGGGTGGATTCAGGTACGATGATTCTAAGTGAAATAAGTCACACAGAAAAAGAAACTTATCATAAGATATCACTTATGAAGATCCTGTAAACATGGCTACACTTGAACTGAGTTAGGAAAGAGTACAGTGTCTCACATTTAGAAAACACTCTTATGCCTGCTTAAGGGGGAAGGAGAGGTGGGGTGATGCATAAAACCAGAGTTTGATATAAGCACAGGTACCGTTCCAAAAACCAACTATGGAATAGACAAGACCTACACCTTCCTCAGTGAAAGGGACTCAAAACCCCATATTTCCCGCAGAGGAATATATCTGACAAGTAAAAACCTTAAAACCTATGTATTGATATGTCTCCGTAAGGGAATCAAGTGTGTCTAGAGTGGCATAAACATGGCAGCGAGAATCAGCTCAAACCCACTCTAAAAAGGAATTTCAAAAACAAAACAAAAAAACTGGGAAATTCTTTACAATTCCTTCAGCATCTCTGATGAAACCTGGAATGACCCTATCTACAATGACAGCTGGATGTGGCATAAGGAGGTACACTTGGGACTGAGACGATTGGTGAGATTGGGTGAGCAAATGCAGACCCTTTAAAGCCCAAATGCCTGGCACCCATTCCATGGGTCCCAACTCTCCAGGTTGAAGGGAATATTACTACAGTTATAACATGTACGGGAAACCTAAAGAACGGACACACTGTGAATACGAAAGGTTTCTAAAACTCAACGAATAGTCCCTCTCCTGGTGCTCCGGTTTGACTTTCCATCTGCTTTACTATCAACCTCCCAACTTGGAGAGACAGCCCCTTTAACCTCCTGGTTCGCACAGGTTGCCAATTTGGCAGAGGATGAAAGGGAAGAGGGAGAACCAATGAGAGAGTAGCTGTTAGGCATTTGGACGGGCACATATCACTGTAATTTCCCGGCAGGAAGAAAAATTAACCAAAGTCTCAGCCACCCACCGGGAACCAGTATAGGTCCTGAACCAAAATTTTGGACTTGCGGTCAGCTCACCAAAAACGAGTTGAAAAATGGAGCTCAGGGGCACAGCGATTCACAAACTGGCCGAGTAATAAAGGACAACTATCGTCCAAAAATCTGTTGAGGAAAGGCAACGAGGCAGACTTGAAAGCGAGGCAGAATAGCAGGAAACAGATTTCAAGAGGTACGTTGGAATCGCCTTTAAAGCACAGGAAGAGGGGCACAACTTCGACAATGATGCACTTGGCCAAAAAGTGTGTATGCGTTTTCTCCTGAATATATTCAGGAGAAGATGCATACGCCCTTTTTGGCCAAGCAAGCAAGCGGGCAATGCAAATCTGCACTACAAAGAAGTATCACTTCCCACTGGTCAAAAGGGACATCCACAAAATGTGTAAAAACCAGAAAGGCAAGACAGGCCCTGGAGAAGAGGGAGCCTTGTTATGCTGATGGGCGGGATGTAAATTGCCAACTGCCTCTCTGGAGGAGTGCACTGTGTTCCCTAAAACAAGTAAAGAACAGAGCTAGAGAGCCAAGGGCACTTCCAGTCTAGGGAATATACCTCGGGAGAACTGAAAATCAATAAGACAGAGCCACCCCAAAATTTAGGGCTGCACTGCTTACAAGGACCTCAACTTGGGTACACCTTAAATATCCCAGGAAATATAAAAATCGTTCAAAAAATTGTGGTACTTACGTACGATGGAATATCCCTCAGCCATGAAATCAATGTCATAAGACCAGTAGCAGCAAAATGGGTGGATTCAGGTACGATGATTCTAAGTGAAATAAGTCACACAGAAAAAGAAACTTATCATAAGATATCACTTATGAAGAATCTGTAAACATGGCTACACTTGAACTGAGTTAGGAAAGAGAACAGTGTCTCACATTTAGAAAACACTCTTATGCCTGCTTAAGGGGGAAGGAGAGGTGGGGTGATGCATAAAACCAGAGTTTGATATAAGCACAGGTACCGTTCCAAAAACCAACTATGGAATAGACAAGACCTACACCTTCCTCAGTGAAAGGGACTCAAAACCCCATATTTCCCGCAGAGGAATATATCTGACTAGTAAGAATCTTAAAACCTATGTATTGATATGTCTCCGTAAGGGAATCAAGTGTGTCTAGACTGGCATAAACATGGCAGCGAGAATCAGCTCAAACCCCCTATAAAAAGGAATTTCAAAAACAAAACAAAAAAACTCGGAAATTCTTTACAATTCCTTCAGGGTCTCTGATGAAACCTGGAATGACCATATCTACAACGACAGCTGGATGTGGCATAAGGTTGGACACTTGGGACTGAGAGGATTGGTGAGATTGGGTGAGCAAATGCAGACCCTTTAAAGCAATAATGCATGGCACCCATTCCATGGGTCCCAACTCTCCAGGTTGAAGGGAATATTACTACAGCTATAACATGTACGGGAAACCTAGACAACGGACACACTGTGAATACGAAAGTTTTCTAAAACTCAACGAATAGTCCGTCTCCTGGTGGTCCGGTTTGACTTTACACCTGCTTTACTATCATCCTCCCAACTTGGAGAGACAGCCCCTTTAACCTCCTGGTTCGCACAGGTTGCCAATTTGGCAGAGGATGAAAGGGAAGAGGGAGAACCAATGAGAGAGTAGATGTTAGGCATTTGAACGGGCACATATCACTGTAATTTCCCGGCAGGAAGAAGAATTAACCAAAGTCTAAGCCCCCCACCGGAAACCAGCATAGGTCCTGAACCAAAATTTCGGACTTGCGGTCAGCTCACCAAAAACGAGTTGGAAATTGGAGCTCAGGGGCACAGCAATTCACAAACTGGCCGAGTAATAAAGGACAACTATCGTCCAAAAATCTGTTGAGGGAAGGCAACGAGGCGGACTTGAAAGCGAGGCAGAATAACAGGAAACAGATATCAAGAGGTACGTTGGAATCACCTTTAAAGCACAGGAAGAGGGGCACAACTTCGACAATGATGCACTTGGCCAAAAAGGGCGTATGTGTTTTCTCCTGAATATAATCAGCAGAAAACGCATACGCCCTTTTTGCCCAAGCAAGCAAGCGGGCAATGCAAATCTGCACTACAAAGAAGTATCACTTCCCACCGGTTAAAAGGGACATCCACAAAATGTGTAAAAACCAGAAAAGCAAGACAGGCCCTGGAGAACAGGGAGCCTTGTTATGCTGATGGGCCGGATGTAAATTGCCAACTGCCTCTCTGGAGGAGTGCATTGTGTCCCGTAAAACAAGTAAAGAACAGAGCTACAGAGCCAAGGGCACTTCCAGTCTAGGGAATATACCTTGGGAAAACTGAAAATCAATAAGACAGAGCCACCCCAAAATTTAGGGCTGCACTGCTTACAAGGACCTCAACTTGGGTACACCTTAAATATCCCAGGAAATATTAAAATGGTTCAAAAAATTGTGGTTCTTACATATGATGGAATATCCCTCAGCCATGAAATCAATGTCATAAGACCAGTAGCAGCAAAATGGGTGGATTCAGGTACGATGATTCTAAGTGCAATAAGTCACACAGAAAAAGAAACTTATCATAAGATATCACTTATGAAGATCCTGTAAACATGGCTACACTTGAACTGAGTTAGGAAAGAGAACAGTGTCACACATTTAGAAAAAACTCTTATGCCTGCTTAAGGGTTAAGGGGAGGTGGGGTGATGCATAAAACCAGAGTTTGATATAAGCACACGTACCGTTCCAAAAACAAACTATGGTATAGACAAGACCTACACCTTACACAGTGAAAGGGACTCAAAACACCATATTTCCCGCAGAGTAATATATCTGACTAGGAAGAATCTTAAAACCTATGTATTGATATGTCTCCGTAAGGGAATCAAGTGTGTCTAGACTGGCATAAACATGGCAGCGAGAATCAGCTCAAACCCACTATAAAAAGGAATTTCAAAAACAAAACAAAAAAACTGGGAAATTCTTTACAATTCCTTCAGGGTCTCTGAAGAAACCTGGAATGACCCTATCTACAACGACAGCTGGATGTGTCATAAGGAGGGACACTTGGGACTGAGACAATTGGTGAGATTGGGTGAGCAAATGCAGCCCCTTTAAAGCACAAATGCTTGGCACCCATTCCATGAGTCCCAACTCTCCAGGTTGAAGGGAATATTACTACAGCTATAACATGTGCGGGAAACCTAGAGAACGGACACACTGTGAATACGAAAGGTTTCTAAAACTCAACGAATAGTCCCTATCCTGGTGTTCCGGTTTGACTTTCCATCTGCTTTTCTATCAACTTCCCAACTTGGAGAGACAGCCCCTTTAACCTCCTGGTTCGCACAGGTTTCCAATTTGGCAGAGGATGAAAGGGAAGAGGGAGAACCAATGAGAGAGTAGCTGTTAGGCATTTGGACGGGCAAATATCACTGTAATTTCCCGGCAGGAAGAAGAATTAACCAAAGTCTCAGCCACCCAACGGGAACCAGTATAGGTCCTGAACCAAAATTTTGGACTTGCCGTCAGCTCACCAAAAACGAGTTGAAAAATGGAGCTCAGGGGCACAGCAATTCACAAACTGGCCGAGTAATAAAGGACAACTATCGTCCAAAAATCTGTTGAGGGAAGGCAACGAGGCGGACTTGAAAGCGAGGCAGAATAGCAGGAAACAGATTTCAAGAGGTACGTTGGAATCGCCTTTAAAGCACAGGAAGAGGGGCACAACTTCGACAATGATGCACTTGGCCAAAAAGGGCGTATGTGTTTTCTCCTGAATATAATCAGCAGAAAACGCATACGCCCTTTTTGGCCAAGCAAGCAAGCGGGCAATGCAAATCTGCACTACAAAGAAGTATCACTTCCCACCGGTCAAAAGGGACATCCACAAAATGTGTAAAAACCAGAAAGGAAAGACAGGCCCTGGAGAACAGGGAGCCTTGTTATGCTGATGGGCGGGATGTAAATTGCCAACTGCCTCTCTGGAGGAGTGCATTGTGTTCCCTAAAACAAGTAAAGAACAGAGCTACAGAGCCAAGGGCAATTCCAGTCTAGGGAATATACCTGGGAAAAACTGAAAATCAATAAGACAGAGCCACCCCAAAATTTAGGGCTGCACTGATTAAAAGGACCTCAACTTGGGTACACCTTAAATATCCCAGGAAATATAAAAATGGTTCAAAAAATTGTGGTACTTACGTACGATGGAATATCCCTCAGCCATGAAATCAATGTCATAATACCAGTAGCAGCAAAATGGGTGGATTCAGGTTCGGTGATTCTAAGTGAAATAAGTCACACAGAAAAAGAAACTTATCATAAGATATCACTTATGAAGATCCTGTAAACATGGCTACACTTGAACTGAATTAGGAAAGAGAACAGTGTCTCACATTTAGAAAACACTCTTATGCCTGCTTAAGGGGAAGGAGAGGTGGGGTGATGCATAAAACCAGAGTTTGATATAAGCACACGTACCGTTCCAAAAACCAACTATGGAATAGCCAAGACCTACACCTTCCTCAGTGAAAGGGACTCAAAACACCATATTTCCTGCAGAGGAATATATCTGACTAGTAAGAATCTTAAAACCTATGTATTGATATGTCTCCATAAGGGAATCAAGTGTGTCTAGACTGGCATAAACATGGCAGTGAGAATCAGCTCAAACCCACTATAAAAAGGAATTTCAAAAACAAAACAAAAAAAAGGGGAAATTCTTTACAATTCCTTCAGGGTCTCTGATGAAACCTGGAACGACCCTATCTACAACGACAGCTGGATGTGGCATAAGGACGGACACTTGGGACTGAGACGATTGGTGAGATTGGGTGAGCAAATGCAGACCCTTTAAAGCACAAATGCCTGGCACCCATTCCATGGGTCCCAACTCTCCAGGTTGAAGGGAATATTTCTACAGCAATAACATGTACGGGAAACCTAGAAAACGGACACACTGTGAATACGAAAGGTTTCTAAAACTCAACGAATAGTCCCTCTCCTGGTGCTCCGGTTTGACTTTACATCTGCTTTACTATCAACTTCCCAACTTGGAGAGACAGCCCCTTTAACCTCCTGGTTCCCACAGGTTTCCAATTTGGCAGAGGATGAAAGGGAAGAGGGAGAACCAATGAGAGAGTAGCTGTTAGGCATTTGGATGGGCACATATCACTGTAATTTCCCAGCAGGAAGAAGAATTAACCAAAGTCTCAGCCACCCACCGGGAACCAGTATAGGTCCTGAAGCAAAATTTTGGACTTGCGGTCTACTCACCAAAAACGAGTTGAAAAATGGAGCTCAGGGGCACAGCAATTCACAAACTGGCTGAGTAATAAAGGACAACTATCGTCCAAAAATCTGTTGAGGAAAAGCAACGAGGCGGACTTGAAAGCGAGGCAGAATAGCAGGAAACAGATTTCAAGAGGTACGTTGGAATCGCCTTTAAAGCACAGGAAGAGGGGCACAACTTCGACAATGATGCACTTGGCCAAAAAGGGCGTATGCGTTTTCTCCTGAATATATTCAGGAGAAAACGCATACACCCTTTGTGGCCAAGCAAGCAAGCGGGCAATGCAAATCTGCACTACAAAGAAGTATCACTTCCCACCGGTCAAAAGGGACATCCACAAAATGTGTAAAAACCAGAAAGGCAAGACAGGCCCTGGAGAACAGGGAGCCTTGTTATGCTGATGGGCGGCATGTAAATTGCCAACTGCCTCTCTGGAGGAGTGCATTGTGTTCCCTAAAACAAGTAAACAACAGAGCTACAGAGCCAAGGGCACTTCCAGTCTAGGGAATATACCTTGGGAAAACTGAAAATCAATAAGACAGAGCCACCCCAAAATTTAGGGCTGCACTGCTTACAAGGACCTCAACTTGGGTACACCTTAAATATCCCAGTAAATATTAAAATGGTTCAAAAAATTGCGGTACTTACGTACGATGGAATATCCCTCAGCCATGAAATCAATGTCATAAGACCAGCAGCAGCAAAATGGGTGGATTCAGGTACGATGATTCTAAGTGAAATAAGTCACACAGAAAAAGAAACTTATCATAAGATATCACTTATGAAGATCCTGAAAACATGGCTCCACTTGAACTGAGTCAGGAAAGAGAACAGTGTCTCACATTTAGAAAAAACTCTTATGCCTGCTTAAGGGGTAAGGGGCGGTGGGGTGATGCATAAAACCAGAGTTTGATATAAGCACACGTACCGTTCCAAAAACAAACTATGGTATAGACAAGACCTACACCTTTCTCAGTGAAAGGGACTCAAAACTCCATATATCCCGCAGAGGAATATATCTGACTAGTAAGAATCTTAAAACCTATGTATTGATATGTCTCCGTAAGGGAATCAAGTGTGTCTAGACTGGCATAAACATGTCAGCGAGAATCAGCTCAAACCCACTATAAAAAGGAATTTCAAAAACAAAACAAAAAAACTGGGAAATTCTTTACAATTCCTTCAGGGTCTCTGATGAAACCTGGAATGACCCTATATACAACGACAGCTGGATGTGTCATAAGGTGGGACACTTGGGACTGAGACGATTGGTGAGATTGGGTGAGCAAATGCAGCCCCTTTAAAGCACAAATGCTTGGCACCCATTCCATGAGTCCCAACTCTCCAGGTTGAAGGGAATATTACTACAGCTATAACATGTACGGGAAACCTAGAGAACGGACACACTGTGAATACGAAAGGTTTCTAAAACTCAACGAATAGTCTCTATCCTGGTGTTCCGGTTTGACTTTCCATCTGGTTTACTATCAACTTCCCAACTTGGAGAGACAGCCCCTTTAACCTCCTGGTTCGCACAGGTTGCCAATTTGGCAGAGGATGAAAGGGAAGAGGGAGAACCAATGAGAGAGAAGCTGTTAGGCATTTGGACGGGCACATATCACTGTAATTTCCCGGCAGGAAGAAGAATTAACTAAAGTCTCAGCCACCCACCGGGAACCAGTATAGGTCCTGAACCAAAATTTTGGACTTGCGGTCAGCTCACCAAAAACGAGTTGAAAAATGGAGCTCAGGGGCACAGCAATTCACAAACTGGCCGAGTAATAAAGGACAACTATCGTCCAAAAATCTGTTGAGGGAAGGCAACGAGGCGGACTTGAAAGCGAGGCAGAATAGCAGGAAACAGATTTCAAGAGGTACGTTATAATCGCCTTTAAAGCACAGGAAGAGGGGCACAACTTCGACAATGATGCACTTGGCCAAAAAGGGCGTATGCGTTTTCTCCTGAATATATTCAGGAGAAAACGCATACGCCCTTTTTGGCCAAGCAAGCAAGCGGGCAATGCAAATCTGAACTACAAAGAGGTATCACTTCCCACCGGTCAAAAGGGACATCCACAAAATGTGTAAAAACCAGAAAGGCAAGACAGGCCCTGGAGAACAGGGAGCCTTGTTATGCTGATGGGCCGGATGTAAATTGCCAACTGCCTCTCTGCAGGAGTGCATTGTGTTCCCTAAAACAAGTAAACAACAGAGCTACAGAGCCAAGGGCACTTCCAGTCTAGGGAATATACCTTGGGAAAACTGAAAATCAAAAAGACACAGCCACCCTATAATTTAGGGCTGCACTGCTTACAAGGACCTCAACTTGGGTACACCTTAAATATCCCAGGAAATATAAAAATGGTTCAAAAAATTGTGGTACTTACGTACGATGGAATATCCCTCAGCCATGAAATCAATGTCATAAGACCAGTAGCAGCAAAATGGGTGGATTCAGGTACGATGATTCTAAGTGAAATAAGTCACACAGAAAAAGAAACTTATCATAAGATATCACTTATGAAGATCCTGTAAACATGGCTACACTTGAACTGAGTTAGGAAAGAGAACAGTGTCTCACATTTAGAAAAAACTCTTATGCCGGCTTAAGGGGGAAGGAGAGGTGGGGTGATGCATAAAACCAGAGTTTGATATAAGCACAGGTACCGTTCCAAAAACCAACTATGGAATAGACAAGACCTACACCGTCCTCAGTGAAAGGGACTCAAAACCCCATATTTCCCGCAGAGGAATATATCTGACTAGTAAGAATCTTAAAACCTATGTATTGATATGTCTCCGTAAGGGAATCAAGTGTGTCTAGACTGGGATAAATATGGCAGCGAGAATCAGCTCAAACCCACTATAAAAAGGAATTTCAAAAATAAAACAAAAAAACTGGGAAATTCTTTACAATTCCTTCAGGGTCTCTGATGAAACCTGAAATGACCCTATCTACAATGACAGCTGGATGTGGCATAAGGCTGGACACTTGGGACTGAGAGGATTGGTGAGATTGGGTGAGCAAATGCAGACCCTTTAAAGCAATAATGCATGGCACACATTCCATGGGTCCCAACTCTCCAGGTTGAAGGGAATATTACTACAGATATAACATGTACGGGAATCCTAGAGAACGGACACACTGTGAATACGAAAGGTTTCTAAAACTCAACGAATAGTCCCTCTCCTGGTGCTCCGGTTTGACTTTCCATCTGCTTTATTATCAACCTCCCAACTTGGAGAGACAGCCCCTTTAACTTCCTGGTTCGCACAGGTTGCCAATTTGGCAGAGGATGAAAGGGAAGAGGGAGAATCAATGAGAGAGTAGCTGTTAGGCATTTGGACGGGCACATATCACTGTAATTTCCCGGCAGGAAGAAGAATTAACCAAAGTCTCAGCCACCCACCGGGAATCAGTATAGATCCTGAACCAAAATTTTGGACTTGCGGTCAGCTCACCAAAAACGAGTTGAAAAATGGAGCTCAGGGGCACAGCAATTCACAAACTGGCCGAGTAATAAAGGACAACTATCGTCCAAAAATCTGTTGAGGGAAGGCAACGAGGCGGACTTGAAAGCGAGGCAGAATGGCAGGAAACAGATTTCCAGAGGTACGTTGGAATCGCCTTTAAAGCACAGGAAGAGGGGCACAACTTCGACAATGATGCACTTGGCCAAAAAGGGCGTATGCGTTTTCTCCTGAATATATTCAGGAGAAAACGCATACGCCCTTTTTGGCCAAGCAAGCAAGCGGGCAATGCAAATCTGAACTACAAAGAAGTATCACTTCCCACCGGTCAAAAGGGACATCCACAAAATGTGTAAAAACCAGAAAGGCAAGACAGGCCCTGGAGAACAGGGAGCCTTGTTATGCTGATGGGCGGGATGTAAATTGCCAACTGCCTCTCTGGAGGAGTGCATTGTGTCCCCTAAAACAAGTAAACAACAGAGCTACAGAGCCAAGGGCACCTCCAGTCTAGGGAATATACCTTGGGAAAACTGAAAATCAAAAAGACACAGCCACCCCAAAATTTAGGGCTGCACTGCTTACAAGGACCTCATCTTGGGTACACCTTAAATATCACAGGAAATATAAAAATGGTTCAAAAAATTGTGGTACTTACGTATGATGGAATATCCCTCAGCCATGAAATCAATGTCATAAGACCAGTAGCAGCAAAATGGGTGGATTCAGGTAGGATGATTGTAAGTGAAATAAGTCACAGAGAAAAAGAAACTTATCATAAGATATCACTTATGAAGATCCTGTAAACATGGCTACACTTGAACTGAGTTAGGAAAGAGAACAGTGTCTCACATTTAGAAAACACTCTTATGCCTGCTTAAGGGGGAAGGAGAGGTGGGGTGATGCATAAAACCAGAGTTTGATATAAGCACAGGTACCGTTCCAAAAACCAACTATGGAATAGACAAGACCTACACCTTCCTCAGTGAAAGGGACTCAAAACCCCATATTTCCCGCAGAGGAATATATCTGACTAGTAAGAATCTTAAAACCTATGTATTGATATGTCTCCGTAAGGGAATCAAGTGTGTCTAGACTGGGATAAATATGGCAGCGAGAATCAGCTCAAACCCACTATAAAAAGGAATTTCAAAAATAAAACAAAAAAACTGGGAAATTCTTTACAATTCCTTCAGGGTCTCTGATGAAACCTGAAATGACCCTATCTACAATGACAGCTGGATGTGGCATAAGGATGGACACTTGGGACTGAGAGGATTGGTGAGATTGGGTGAGCAAATGCAGACCCTTTAAAGCAATAATGCATGGCACACATTCCATGGGTCCCACCTCTCCAGGTTGAAGGGAATATTACTACAGATATAACATGTACGGGAATCCTAGAGAACGGACACACTGTGAATACGAAAGGTTTCTAAAACTCAACGAACAGTCCCTCTCCTGGTGCTCCGGTTTGACTTTCCATCTGCTTTATTATCAACCTCCCAACTTGGAGAGACAGCCCCTTTAACCTCCTGGTTCGCACAGGTTGCCAATTTGGCAGAGGATGAAAGGGAAGAGGGAGAACCAATGAGAGAGTATCTGTTAGGCATTTGGACGGGCACATATCACTGTAATTTCCCGGCAGGAAGAACAATTAACCAAAGTCTCAGCCACCCACCGGGAATCAGTATAGATCCTGAACCAAAATTTTGGACTTGCGGTGAGCTCACCAAAAACGAGTTGAAAAATGGAGCTCAGGGGCACAGCAATTCACAAACTGGCCGAGTAATAAAGGACAACTATCGTCCAAAAATCTGTTGAGGGAAGGCAACGAGGCGGACTTGAAAGCGAGGCAGAATGGCAGGAAACAGATTTCCAGAGGTACGTTGGAATCGCCTTTAAAGCACAGGAAGAGGGGCACAACTTCGACAATGATGCACTTGGCCAAAAAGGGCGTATGCGTTTTCTCCTGAATATATTCAGGAGAAAACGCATACGCCCTTTTTGGCCAAGCAAGCAAGCGGGCAATGCAAATCTGCACTACAGAGAAGTATCACTTCCCACCGGTCAAAAGGGACATCCACTAAATGTGTAAAAACCAGAAAGGCAAGACAGGCCCTGGAGAACAGGGAGCCTTGTTATGCTGATGGGCGGGATGTAAATTGCCAACTGCCTCTCTGGAGGAGTGCACTGTGTTCCCTAAAACAAGTAAACAACAGAGCTACAGAGCCAAGGGCACTTCCAGTCTAGGGAATATACCTTGGGAAAACTGAAAATCAAAAAGACACAGCCACCCCAAAATTTAGGGCTGCACTGCTTAAAAGGACCTCAACTTGGGTACACCTTAAATATCACAGGAAATATAAAAATGGTTCAAAAAATTGTGGTACTTACGTACGATGGAATATCCCTCAGCCATGAAATCAATGTCATAAGACCAGTAGCAGCAAAATGGGTGGATTCAGGTACGATGATTCTAAGTGAAATAAGTCACCCAGAAAAAGAAACTTATCATAAGATATCACTTATGAAGATCCTGTAAACATGGCTACACTTGAACTGAGTTAGGAAAGAGAACAGTGTCTCATATTTAGAAAACACTCTTATGCCTGCTTAAGGGGGAAGGAGAGGTGGGGTGATGCATAAAACCAGAGTTTGATATAAGCACAGGTACCGTTCCAAAAACCAACTATGGAATAGACAAGACCTACACCTTCCTCAGTGAAAGGGACTCAAAACCCCATATTTCCCGCAGAGGAATATATCTGACTAGTAAGAATCTTAAAACCTATGTATTGATATGTCTCCGTAAGGGAATCAAGTGTGTCTAGACTGGGATAAATATGGCAGCGAGAATCAGCTCAAACCCACTATAAAAAGGAATTTCAAAAATAAAACAAAAAAACTGGGAAATTCTTTACAATTCCTTCAGGGTCTCTGATGAAACCTGAAATGACCCTATCTACAATGACAGCTGGATGTGGCATAAGGCTGGACACTTGGGACTGAGAGGATTGGTGAGATTGGGTGAGCAAATGCAGTCCCTTTAAAGCAATAATGCATGGCACACATTCCATGGGTCCCAACTCTCCAGGTTGAAGGGAATATTACTACAGATATAACATGTACGGGAATCCTAGAGAACGGACACACTGTGAATACGAAAAGTTTCTAAAACTCAACGAATAGTCCCTCTCCTGGAGCTCCGGTTTGACTTTCCATCTGCTTTATTATCAACCTCCCAACTTGGAGAGACAGCCCCTTTAACCTCCTGGTTCGCACAGGTTGCCAATTTGGCAGAGGATGAAAGGGAAGAGGGAGAACCAATGAGAGAGTAGCTGTTAGGCATTTGGACGGGCACATATCACTGTAATTTCCCGGCAGGAAGAAGAATTAACCAAAGTCTCAGCCACCCACCGGGAATCAGTATAGGTCCTGTACCAAAATTTTGGACTTGCGGTCAGCTCACCAAAAACGAGTTGAAAAATGGAGCTCAGGGGCACAGCAATTCACAAACTGGCCAAGTAATAAAGGACAACTATCGTCCAAAAATCTGTTGAGGGAAGGCAACGAGGCGGACTTGAAAGCGAGGCAGAATGGCAGGAAACAGATTTCCAGAGGTACGTTGGAATCACCTTTAAAGCACAGGAAGAGGGGCACAACTTCGACAATGATGCACTTGGCCAAAAAGGGCGTATGCGTTTTCTCCTGAATATATTCAGGAGAAAACGCATACGCCCTTTTTGGCCAAGCAAGCAAGCGGGCAATGCAAATCTGAACTACAAAGAAGTATCACTTCCCACCGGTCAAAAGGGACATCCACAAAATGTGTAAAAACCAGAAAGGCAAGACAGGCCCTGGAGAACAGGGAGCCTTGTTATGCTGATGGGCCGGATGTAAATTGCCAACTGCCTCTCTGGAGGAGTGCATTGTGTTCCCTAAAACAAGTAAACAACAGAGCTACAGAGCCAAGGGCACTTCCAGTCTAGGGAATATACCTTGGGAAAACTGAAAATCAAAAAGACACAGCCACCCCAAAATTTAGGGCTGCACTGCTTACAAGGACCTCAACTTGGGTACACCTTAAATATCCCAGGAAATATAAAAATGGTTCAAAATATTGTGGTACTTACGTACGATGGAATATCCCTCAGCCATGAAATCAATGTCATAAGACCAGTAGCAGCAAAATGGGTGGATTCAGGTACGATGATTCTAAGTGAAATAAGTCACACAGAAAAAGAAACTTATCATAAGATATCACTTATGAAGATCCTGTAAAAATGGCTACACTTGAACTGAGTTAGGAAAGAGAACAGTGTCTCACATTTAGAAAACACTCTTATGCCTGCTTAAGGGGGAAGGAGAGGTGGGGTGATGCATAAAACCAGAGTTTGATATAAGCACAGGTACCGTTCCAAAAACCAACTATGGAATAGACAAGACCTACACCGTCCTCAGTGAAAGGGACTCAAAACCCCATATTTCCCGCAGAGGAATATATCTGACTAGTAAGAATCTTAAAACCTATGTATTGATATGTCTCCGTAAGGGAATCAAGTGTGTCTAGACTGGGATAAATATGGCAGCGAGAATCAGCTCAAACCCACTATAAAAAGGAATTTCAAAAATAAAACAAAAAAACTGGGAAATTCTTTACAATTCCTTCAGGGTCTCTGATGAAACCTGAAATGACCCTATCTACAATGACAGCTGGATGTGGCATAAGGCTGGACACTTGGGACTGAGAGGATTGGTGAGATTGGGTGAGCAAATGCAGACCCTTTAAAGCAATAATGCATGGCACACATTCCATGGGTCCCAACTCTCCAGGTTGAAGGGAATATTACTACAGATATAAAATGTACGGGAATCCTAGAGAACGAACACACTGTGAATACGAAAGGTTTCTAAAACTCAACGAATAGTCCCTCTCCTGGTGCTCCGGTTTGACTTTCCATCTGCTTTATTATCAACCTCCCAACTTGGAGAGACAGCCCCTTTAACCTCCTGGTTCGCACAGGTTGCCAATTTGGCAGAGGATGAAAGGGAAGAGGGAGAACCAATGAGAGAGTAGCTGTTAGGCATTTGGACGGGCACATATCACTGTAATTTCCCGGCAGGAAGAAGAATTAACCAAAGTCTCAGCCACCCACCGGGAATCAGTATAGATCCTGAACCAAAATTTTGGACTTGCGGTCAGCTCACCAAAAACGAGTTGAAAAATGGAGCTCAGGGGCACAGCAATTCACAAACTGGCCGAGTAATAAAGGACAACTATCGTCCAAAAATCTGTTGAGGGAAGGCAACGAGGCGGACTTGAAAGCGAGGCAGAATTGCAGGAAACAGATTTCCAGAGGTACGTTGGAATCGCCTTTAAAGCACAGGAAGAGGGGCACAACTTCGACAATGATGCACTTGGCCAAAAAGGGCGTATGCGTTTTCTCCTGAATATATTCAGGAGAAAACGCATACGCCCTTTTTGGCCAAGCAAGCAAGCGGGCAATGCAAATCTGAACTACAAAGAAGTATCACTTCCCACCGGTCAAAAGGGACATCCACAAAATGTGTAAAAACCAGAAAGGCAAGACAGGCCCTGGAGAACAGGGAGCCTTGTTATGCTGATGGGCGGGATGTAAATTGCCAACTGCCTCTCTGGAGGAGTGCATTGTGTTCCCTAAAACAAGTAAACAACAGAGCTACAGAGCCAAGGGCACTTCCAGTCTAGGGAATATACCATGGGAAAACTGAAAATCAAAAAGACACAGCCACCCCAAAATTTAGGGCTGCACTGCTTACAAGGACCTCAACTTGGGTACACCTTAAATATCCCAGGAAATATAAAAATGGTTCAAAAAATTGTGGTACTTACGTACGATGGAATATCCCTCAGCCATGAAATCAATGTCATAAGACCAGTAGCAGCAAAATGGGTGGATTCAGGTACGATGATTCTAAGTGAAATAAGTCACCCAGAAAAAGAAACTTATCATAAGATATCACTTATGAAGATCCTGTAAACATGGCTACACTTGAACTGAGTTAGGAAAGAGAACAGTGTCTCACATTTAGAAAACACTCTTATGCCTGCTTAAGGGGGAAGGAGAGGTGGGGTGATGCATAAAACCAGAGTTTGATATAAGCACAGGTACCGTTCCAAAAACCAACTATGGAATAGACAAGACCTACACCGTCCTCAGTGAAAGGGACTCAAAACCCCATATTTCGCGCAGAGGAATATATCTGACTAGTAAGAATCTTAAAACCTATGTATTGATATGTCTCCGTAAGGGAATCAAGTGTGTCTAGACTGGGATAAATATGGCAGCGAGAATCAGCTCAAACCCACTATAAAAAGGAATTTCAAAAATAAAACAAAAAAACTGGGAAATTCTTTACAATTCCTTCAGGGTCTCTGATGAAACCTGAAATGACCCTATCTACAATGACAGCTGGATGTGGCATAAGGCTGGACACTTGGGACTGAGAGGATTGGTGAGATTGGGTGAGCAAATGCAGACCCTTTAAAGCAATAATGCATGGCACACATTCCATGGGTCCCAACTCTCCAGGTTGAAGGGAATATTACTGCAGATATAACATGTACGGGAATCCTAGAGAACGGACACACTGTGAATACGAAAGGTTTCTAAAACTCAACGAATAGTCCCTCTCCTGGTGCTCCGGTTTGACTTTCCATCTGCTTTATTATCAACCTCCCAACTTGGAGAGACAGCCCCTTTAACCTCCTGGTTCGCACAGGTTGCCAATTTGGCAGAGGATGAAAGGGAAGAGGGAGAACCAATGAGAGAGTAGCTGTTAGGCATTTGGACGGGCACATATCACTGTAATTTCCCGGCAGGAAGAAGAATTAACCAAAGTCTCAGCCACCCACCGGGAATCAGTATAGATCCTGAACCAAAATTTTGGACTTGCGGTCAGCTCACCAAAAACGAGTTGAAAAATGGAGCTCAGGGGCACAGCAATTCACAAACTGGCCGAGTAATAAAGGACAACTATCGTCCAAAAATCTGTTGAGGGAAGGCAACGAGGCGGACTTGAAAGCGAGGCAGAGTGGCAGGAAACAGATTTCCAGAGGTACGTTGGAATCGCCTTTAAAGCACAGGAAGAGGGGCACAACTTCGACAATGATGCACTTGGCCAAAAAGGGCGTATGCGTTTTCTCCTGAATATATTCAGGAGAAAACGCATACGCCCTTTTTGGCCAAGCAAGCAAGCGGGCAATGCAAATCTGCACTACAGAGAAGTATCACTTCCCACCGGTCAAAAGGGACATCCACAAAATGTGTAAAAACCAGAAAGGCAAGACAGGCCCTGGAGAACAGGGAGCCTTGTTATGCTGATGGGCGGGATGTAAATTGCCAACTGCCTCTCTGGAGGAGTGCATTGTGTTCCCTAAAACAAGTAAACAACAGAGCTACAGAGCCAAGGGCACTTCCAGTCTAGGGAATATACCTTGGGAAAACTGAAAATCAAAAAGACACAGCCACCCCAAAATTTAGGGCTGCACTGCTTAAAAGGACCTCAACTTGGGTACACCTTAAATATCCCAGGAAATATAAAAATGGTTCAAAAAATTGTGGTACTTACGTACGATGGAATATCCCTCAGCCATGAAATCAATGTCATAAGACCAGTAGCAGCAAAATGGGTGGATTCAGGTACGATGATTCTAAGTGAAATAAGTCACACAGAAAAAGAAACTTATCATAAGATATCACTTATGAAGATCCTGTAAACATGGCTACACTTGAACTGAGTTAGGAAAGAGAACAGTGTCTCACATTTAGAAAACACTCTTATGCCTGCTTAAGGGGGAAGGAGAGGTGGGGTGATGCATAAAACCAGAGTTTGATATAAGCACAGGTACCGTTCCAAAAACAAAGTATGGAATAGACAAGACCTACACCTTCCTCAGTGAAAGGGACTCAAAACCCCATATTTCCCGCAGAGGAATATATCTGACTAGTAAGAATCTTAAAACCTATGTATTGATATGTCTCCGTAAGGGAATCAAGTGTGTCTAGACTGGGATAAATATGGCAGCGAGAATCAGCTCAAACCCACTATAAAAAGGAATTTCAAAAATAAAACAAAAAAACTGGGAAATTCTTTACAATTCCTTCAGGGTCTCTGATGAAACCTGAAATGACCCTATCTACAATGACAGCTGGATGTGGCATAAGGCTGGACACTTGGGACTGAGAGGATTGGTGAGATTGGGTGAGCAAATGCAGACCCTTTAAAGCAATAATGCATGGCACACATTCCATGGGTCCCAACTCTCCTGGTTGAAGGGAATATTACTACAGATATAACATGTACGGGAATCCTAGAGAACGGACACACTGTGAATACGAAAAGTTTCTAAAACTCAACGAATAGTCCCTCTCCTGGTGCTCCGGTTTGACTTTCCATCTGCTTTATTATCAACCTCCCAACTTGGAGAGACAGCCCCTTTAACCTCCTGGTTCGCACAGGTTGCCAATTTGGCAGAGGATGAAAGGGAAGAGGGAGAACCAATGAGAGAGTAGCTGTTAGGCATTTGGACGGGCACATATCACTGTAATTTCCCGGCAGGAAGAAGAATTAACCAAAGTCTCAGCCACCCACCGGGAATCAGTATAGGTCCTGAACCAAAATTTTGGACTTGCGGTCAGCTCACCAAAAACGAGTTGAAAAATGGAGCTCAGGGGCACAGCAATTCACAAACTGGCCGAGTAATAAAGGACAACTATCGTCCAAAAATCTGTTGAGGGAAGGCAACGAGGCGGACTTGAAAGCGAGGCAGAATTGCAGGAAACAGATTTCCAGAGGTACGTTGGAATCGCCTTTAAAGCACAGGAAGAGGGGCACAACTTCGACAATGATGCACTTGGCCAAAAAGGGCGTATGCGTTTTCTCCTGAATATATTCAGGAGAAAACGCATACGCCCTTTTTGGCCAAGCAAGCAAGCGGGCAATGCAAATCTGAACTACAAAGAAGTATCACTTCCCACCGGTCAAAAGGGACATCCACAAAATGTGTAAAAACCAGAAAGGCAAGACAGGCCCTGGAGAACAGGGAGCCTTGTTATGCTGATGGGCGGGATGTAAATTGCCAACTGCCTCTCTGGAGGAGTGCATTGTGTTCCCTAAAACAAGTAAACAACAGAGCTACAGAGCCAAGGGCACTTCCAGTCTAGGGAATATACCTTGGGAAAACTGAAAATCAAAAAGACACAGCCACCCCAAAATTTAGGGCTGCACTGCTTACAAGGACCTCAACTTGGGTACACCTTAAATATCCCAGGAAATATAAAAATGGTTCAAAAAATTGTGGTACTTACGTACGATGGAATATCCCTCAGCCATGAAATCAATGTCATAAGACCAGTAGCAGCAAAATGGGTGGATTCAGGTACGATGATTCTAAGTGAAATAAGTCACCCAGAAAAAGAAACTTATCATAAGATATCACTTATGAAGATCCTGTAAACATGGCTACACTTGAACTGAGTTAGGAAAGAGAACAGTGTCTCACATTTAGAAAACACTCTTATGCCTGCTTAAGGGGGAAGGAGAGGTGGGGTGATGCATAAAACCAGAGTTTGATATAAGCACAGGTACCGTTCCAAAAACCAAGTATGGAATAGACAAGACCTACACCTTCCTCAGTGAAAGGGACTCAAAACCCCATATTTCGCGCAGAGGAATATATCTGACTAGTAAGAATCTTAAAACCTATGTATTGATATGTCTCCGTAAGGGAATCAAGTGTGTCTAGACTGGGATAAATATGGCAGCGAGAATCAGCTCAAACCCACTATAAAAAGGAATTTCAAAAATAAAACAAAAAAACTGGGAAATTCTTTACAATTCCTTCAGGGTCTCTGATGAAACCTGAAATGACCCTATCTACAATGACAGCTGGATGTGGCATAAGGCTGGACACTTGGGACTGAGAGGATTGGTGAGATTGGGTGAGCAAATGCAGACCCTTTAAAGCAATAATGCATGGCACACATTCCATGGGTCCCAACTCTCCAGGTTGAAGGGAATATTACTACAGATATAACATGTACGGGAATCCTAGAGAACGGACACACTGTGAATACGAAAGGTTTCTAAAACTCAACGAATAGTCCCTCTCCTGGTGCTCCGGTTTGACTTTCCATCTGCTTTATTATCAACCTCCCAACTTGGAGAGACAGCCCCTTTAACCTCCTGGTTCGCACAGGTTGCCAATTTGGCAGAGGATGAAAGGGAAGAGGGAGAACCAATGAGAGAGTAGCTGTTAGGCATTTGGACGGGCACATATCACTGTAATTTCCCGGCAGGAAGAAGATTTAACCAAAGTCTCAGCCACCCACCGGGAATCAGTATAGATCCTGAACCAAAATTTTGGACTTGCGGTCAGCTCACCAAAAACGAGTTGAAAAATGGAGCTCAGGGGCACAGCAATTCACAAACTGGCCGAGTAATAAAGGACAACTATCGTCCAAAAATCTGTTGAGGGAAGGCAACGAGGCGGACTTGAAAGCGAGGCAGAATGGCAGGAAACAGATTTCCAGAGGTACGTTGGAATCGCCTTTAAAGCACAGGAAGAGGGGCACAACTTCGACAATGATGCACTTGGCCAAAAAGGGCGTATGCGTTTTCTCCTGAATATATTCAGGAGAAAACGCATACGTCCTTTTTGGCCAAGCAAGCAAGCGGGCAATGCAAATCTGAACTACAAAGAAGTATCACTTCCCACCGGTCAAAAGGGACATCCACAAAATGTGTAAAAACCAGAAAGGCAAGACAGGCCCTGGAGAACAGGGAGCCTTGTTATGCTGATGGGCGGGATGTAAATTGCCAACTGCCTCTCTGGAGGAGTGCATTGTGTTCCCTAAAACAAGTAAACAACAGAGCTACAGAGCCAAGGGCACTTCCAGTCTAGGGAATATACCTTGGGAAAACTGAAAATCAAAAAGACACAGCCACCCCAAAATTTAGGGCTGCACTGCTTACAAGGACCTCAACTTGGGTACACCTTAAATATCCCAGGAAATATAAAAATGGTTCAAAAAATTGTGGTACTTACGTACGATGGAATATCCCTCAGCCATGAAATCAATGTCATAAGACCAGTAGCAGCAAAATGGGTGGATTCAGGTACGATGATTCTAAGTGAAATAAGTCACCCAGAAAAAGAAACTTATCATAAGATATCACTTATGAAGATCCTGTAAACATGGCTACACTTGAACTGAGTTAGGAAAGAGAACAGTGTCTCACATTTAGAAAACACTCTTATGCCTGCTTAAGGGGGAAGGAGAGGTGGGGTGATGCATAAAACCAGAGTTTGATATAAGCACAGGTACCGTTCCAAAAACCAAGTATGGAATAGACAAGACCTACACCGTCCTCAGTGAAAGGGACTCAAAACCCCATATTTCCCGCAGAGGAATATATCTGACTAGTAAGAATCTTAAAACCTATGTATTGATATGTCTCCGTAAGGGAATCAAGTGTGTCTAGACTGGGATAAATATGGCAGCGAGAATCAGCTCAAACCCACTATAAAAAGGAATTTCAAAAATAAAACAAAAAAACTGGGAAATTCTTTACAATTCCTTCAGGGTCTCTGATGAAACCTGAAATGACCCTATCTACAATGACAGCTGGATGTGGCATAAGGCTGGACACTTGGGACTGAGAGGATTGGTGAGATTGGGTGAGCAAATGCAGACCCTTTAAAGCAATAATGCATGGCACACATTCCATGGGTCCCAACTCTCCAGGTTGAAGGGAATATTACTACAGATATAACATGTACGGGAATCCTAGAGAACGGACACACTGTGAATACGAAAGGTTTCTAAAACTCAACGAATAGTCCCTCTCCTGGTGCTCCGGTTTGACTTTCCATCTGCTTTATTATCAACCTCCCAACTTGGAGAGACAGCCCCTTTAACCTCCTGGTTCGCACAGGTTGCCAATTTGGCAGAGGATGAAAGGGAAGAGGGAGAACCAATGAGAGAGTAGCTGTTAGGCATTTGGACGGGCACATATCACTGTAATTTCCCGGCAGGAAGAAGAATTAACCAAAGTCTCAGCCACCCACCGGGAATCAGTATAGATCCTGAACCAAAATTTTGGACTTGCGGTCAGCTCACCAAAAACGAGTTGAAAAATGGAGCTCAGGGGCACAGCAATTCACAAACTGGCCGAGTAATAAAGGACAACTATCGTCCAAAAATCTGTTGAGGGAAGGCAACGAGGCGGACTTGAAAGCGAGGCAGAATGGCAGGAAACAGATTTCAAGAGGTACGTTGGAATCGCCTTTAAAGCACAGGAAGAGGGGCACAACTTCGACAATGATGCACTTGGCCAAAAAGGGCGTATGCGTTTTCTCCTGAATATATTCAGGAGAAAACGCATACGCCCTTTTTGGCCAAGCAAGCAAGCGGGCAATGCAAATCTGCACTACAGAGAAGTATCACTTCCCACCGGTCAAAAGGGACATCCACAAAATGTGTAAAAACCAGAAAGGCAAGACAGGCCCTGGAGAACAGGGAGCCTTGTTATGCTGATGGGCGGGATGTAAATTGCCAACTGCCTCTCTGGAGGAGTGCATTGTGTTCCCTAAAACAAGTAAACAACAGAGCTACAGAGCCAAGGGCACTTCCAGTCTAGGGAATATACCTTGGGAAAACTGAAAATCAAAAAGACACAGCCACCCCAAAATTTAGGGCTGCACTGCTTACAAGGACCTCAACTTGGGTACACCTTAAATATCCCAGGAAATATAAAAATGGTTCAAAAAATTGTGGTACTTACGTACGATGGAATATCCCTCAGCCATGAAATCAATGTCATAAGACCAGTAGCAGCAAAATGGGTGGATTCAGGTACGATGATTCTAAGTGAAATAAGTCACAGAGAAAAAGAAACTTATCATAAGATATCACTTATGAAGATCCTGTAAACATGGCTACACTTGAACTGAGTTAGGAAAGAGAACAGTGTCTCACATTTAGAAAACACTCTTATGCCTGCTTAAGGGGGAAGGAGAGGTGGGGTGATGCATAAAACCAGAGTTTGATATAAGCACAGGTACCGTTCCAAAAACCAACTATGGAATAGACAAGACCTACACCTTCCTCAGTGAAAGGGACTCAAAACCCCATATTTCCCGCAGAGGAATATATCTGACTAGTAAGAATCTTAAAACCTATGTATTGATATGTCTCCGTAAGGGAATCAAGTGTGTCTAGACTGGGATAAATATGGCAGCGAGAATCAGCTCAAACCCACTATAAAAAGGAATTTCAAAAATAAAACAAAAAAACTGGGAAATTCTTTACAATTCCTTCAGGGTCTCTGATGAAACCTGAAATGACCCTATCTACAATGACAGCTGGATGTGGCATAAGGCTGGACACTTGGGACTGAGAGGATTGGTGAGATTGGGTGAGCAAATGCAGACCCTTTAAAGCAATAATGCATGGCACACATTCCATGGGTCCCAACTCTCCAGGTTGAAGGGAATATTACTACAGATATAACATGTACGGGAATCCTAGAGAACGGACACACTGTGAATACGAAAGGTTTCTAAAACTCAACGAATAGTCCCTCTCCTGGTGCTCCGGTTTGACTTTCCATCTGCTTTATTATCAACCTCCCAACTTGGAGAGACAGCCCCTTTAACCTCCTGGTTCGCACAGGTTGCCAATTTGGCAGAGGATGAAAGGGAAGAGGGAGAACCAATGAGAGAGTAGCTGTTAGGCATTTGGACGGGCACATATCACTGTAATTTCCCGGCAGGAAGAAGATTTAACCAAAGTCTCAGCCACCCACCGGGAATCAGTATAGATCCTGAACCAAAATTTTGGACTTGCGGTCAGCTCACCAAAAACGAGTTGAAAAATGGAGCTCAGGGGCACAGCAATTCACAAACTGGCCGAGTAATAAAGGACAACTATCGTCCAAAAATCTGTTGAGGGAAGGCAACGAGGCGGACTTGAAAGCGAGGCAGAATGGCAGGAAACAGATTTCCAGAGGTACGTTGGAATCGCCTTTAAAGCACAGGAAGAGGGGCACAACTTCGACAATGATGCACTTGGCCAAAAAGGGCGTATGCGTTTTCTCCTGAATATATTCAGGAGAAAACGCATACGCCCTTTTTGGCCAAGCAAGCAAGCGGGCAATGCAAATCTGAACTACAAAGAAGTATCACTTCCCACCGGTCAAAAGGGACATCCACAAAATGTGTAAAAACCAGAAAGGCAAGACAGGCCCTGGAGAACAGGGAGCCTTGTTATGCTGATGGGCGGGATGTAAATTGCCAACTGCCTCTCTGGAGGAGTGCATTGTGTTCCCTAAAACAAGTAAACAACAGAGCTACAGAGCCAAGGGCACTTCCAGTCTAGGGAATATACCTTGGGAAAACTGAAAATCAAAAAGACACAGCCACCCCAAAATTTAGGGCTGCACTGCTTACAAGGACCTCAACTTGGGTACACCTTAAATATCCCAGGAAATATAAAAATGGTTCAAAAAATTGTGGTACTTACGTACGATGGAATATCCCTCAGCCATGAAATCAATGTCATAAGACCAGTAGCAGCAAAATGGGTGGATTCAGGTACGATGATTCTAAGTGAAATAAGTCACCCAGAAAAAGAAACTTATCATAAGATATCACTTATGAAGATCCTGTAAACATGGCTACACTTGAACTGAGTTAGGAAAGAGAACAGTGTCTCACATTTAGAAAACACTCTTATGCCTGCTTAAGGGGGAAGGAGAGGTGGGGTGATGCATAAAACCAGAGTTTGATATAAGCACAGGTACCGTTCCAAAAACCAAGTATGGAATAGACAAGACCTACACCTTCCTCAGTGAAAGGGACTCAAAACCCCATATTTCGCGCAGAGGAATATATCTGACTAGTAAGAATCTTAAAACCTATGTATTGATATGTCTCCGTAAGGGAATCAAGTGTGTCTAGACTGGGATAAATATGGCAGCGAGAATCAGCTCAAACCCACTATAAAAAGGAATTTCAAAAATAAAACAAAAAAACTGGGAAATTCTTTACAATTCCTTCAGGGTCTCTGATGAAACCTGAAATGACCCTATCTACAATGACAGCTGGATGTGGCATAAGGCTGGACACTTGGGACTGAGAGGATTGGTGAGATTGGGTGAGCAAATGCAGACCCTTTAAAGCAATAATGCATGGCACACATTCCATGGGTCCCAACTCTCCAGGTTGAAGGGAATATTACTACAGATATAACATGTACGGGAATCCTAGAGAACGGACACACTGTGAATACGAAAGGTTTCTAAAACTCAACGAATAGTCCCTCTCCTGGTGCTCCGGTTTGACTTTCCATCTGCTTTATTATCAACCTCCCAACTTGGAGAGACAGCCCCTTTAACCTCCTGGTTCGCACAGGTTGCCAATTTGGCAGAGGATGAAAGGGAAGAGGGAGAACCAATGAGAGAGTAGCTGTTAGGCATTTGGACGGGCACATATCACTGTAATTTCCCGGCAGGAAGAAGATTTAACCAAAGTCTCAGCCACCCACCGGGAATCAGTATAGATCCTGAACCAAAATTTTGGACTTGCGGTCAGCTCACCAAAAACGAGTTGAAAAATGGAGCTCAGGGGCACAGCAATTCACAAACTGGCCGAGTAATAAAGGACAACTATCGTCCAAAAATCTGTTGAGGGAAGGCAACGAGGCGGACTTGAAAGCGAGGCAGAATGGCAGGAAACAGATTTCCAGAGGTACGTTGGAATCGCCTTTAAAGCACAGGAAGAGGGGCACAACTTCGACAATGATGCACTTGGCCAAAAAGGGCGTATGCGTTTTCTCCTGAATATATTCAGGAGAAAACGCATACGCCCTTTTTGGCCAAGCAAGCAAGCGGGCAATGCAAATCTGAACTACAAAGAAGTATCACTTCCCACCGGTCAAAAGGGACATCCACAAAATGTGTAAAAACCAGAAAGGCAAGACAGGCCCTGGAGAACAGGGAGCCTTGTTATGCTGATGGGCGGGATGTAAATTGCCAACTGCCTCTCTGGAGGAGTGCATTGTGTTCCCTAAAACAAGTAAACAACAGAGCTACAGAGCCAAGGGCACTTCCAGTCTAGGGAATATACCTTGGGAAAACTGAAAATCAAAAAGACACAGCCACCCCAAAATTTAGGGCTGCACTGCTTACAAGGACCTCAACTTGGGTACACCTTAAATATCCCAGGAAATATAAAAATGGTTCAAAAAATTGTGGTACTTACGTACGATGGAATATCCCTCAGCCATGAAATCAATGTCATAAGACCAGTAGCAGCAAAATGGGTGGATTCAGGTACGATGATTCTAAGTGAAATAAGTCACCCAGAAAAAGAAACTTATCATAAGATATCACTTATGAAGATCCTGTAAACATGGCTACACTTGAACTGAGTTAGGAAAGAGAACAGTGTCTCACATTTAGAAAACACTCTTATGCCTGCTTAAGGGGGAAGGAGAGGTGGGGTGATGCATAAAACCAGAGTTTGATATAAGCACAGGTACCGTTCCAAAAACCAAGTATGGAATAGACAAGACCTACACCGTCCTCAGTGAAAGGGACTCAAAACCCCATATTTCCCGCAGAGGAATATATCTGACTAGTAAGAATCTTAAAACCTATGTATTGATATGTCTCCGTAAGGGAATCAAGTGTGTCTAGACTGGGATAAATATGGCAGCGAGAATCAGCTCAAACCCACTATAAAAAGGAATTTCAAAAATAAAACAAAAAAACTGGGAAATTCTTTACAATTCCTTCAGGGTCTCTGATGAAACCTGAAATGACCCTATCTACAATGACAGCTGGATGTGGCATAAGGCTGGACACTTGGGACTGAGAGGATTGGTGAGATTGGGTGAGCAAATGCAGACCCTTTAAAGCAATAATGCATGGCACACATTCCATGGGTCCCAACTCTCCAGGTTGAAGGGAATATTACTACAGATATAACATGTACGGGAATCCTAGAGAACGGACACACTGTGAATACGAAAGGTTTCTAAAACTCAACGAATAGTCCCTCTCCTGGTGCTCCGGTTTGACTTTCCATCTGCTTTATTATCAACCTCCCAACTTGGAGAGACAGCCCCTTTAACCTCCTGGTTCGCACAGGTTGCCAATTTGGCAGAGGATGAAAGGGAAGAGGGAGAACCAATGAGAGAGTAGCTGTTAGGCATTTGGACGGGCACATATCACTGTAATTTCCCGGCAGGAAGAAGAATTAACCAAAGTCTCAGCCACCCACCGGGAATCAGTATAGATCCTGAACCAAAATTTTGGACTTGCGGTCAGCTCACCAAAAACGAGTTGAAAAATGGAGCTCAGGGGCACAGCAATTCACAAACTGGCCGAGTAATAAAGGACAACTATCGTCCAAAAATCTGTTGAGGGAAGGCAACGAGGCGGACTTGAAAGCGAGGCAGAATGGCAGGAAACAGATTTCAAGAGGTACGTTGGAATCGCCTTTAAAGCACAGGAAGAGGGGCACAACTTCGACAATGATGCACTTGGCCAAAAAGGGCGTATGCGTTTTCTCCTGAATATATTCAGGAGAAAACGCATACGCCCTTTTTGGCCAAGCAAGCAAGCGGGCAATGCAAATCTGCACTACAGAGAAGTATCACTTCCCACCGGTCAAAAGGGACATCCACAAAATGTGTAAAAACCAGAAAGGCAAGACAGGCCCTGGAGAACAGGGAGCCTTGTTATGCTGATGGGCGGGATGTAAATTGCCAACTGCCTCTCTGGAGGAGTGCATTGTGTTCCCTAAAACAAGTAAACAACAGAGCTACAGAGCCAAGGGCACTTCCAGTCTAGGGAATATACCTTGGGAAAACTGAAAATCAAAAAGACACAGCCACCCCAAAATTTAGGGCTGCACTGCTTACAAGGACCTCAACTTGGGTACACCTTAAATATCCCAGGAAATATAAAAATGGTTCAAAAAATTGTGGTACTTACGTACGATGGAATATCCCTCAGCCATGAAATCAATGTCATAAGACCAGTAGCAGCAAAATGGGTGGATTCAGGTACGATGATTCTAAGTGAAATAAGTCACAGAGAAAAAGAAACTTATCATAAGATATCACTTATGAAGATCCTGTAAACATGGCTACACTTGAACTGAGTTAGGAAAGAGAACAGTGTCTCACATTTAGAAAACACTCTTATGCCTGCTTAAGGGGGAAGGAGAGGTGGGGTGATGCATAAAACCAGAGTTTGATATAAGCACAGGTACCGTTCCAAAAACCAACTATGGAATAGACAAGACCTACACCTTCCTCAGTGAAAGGGACTCAAAACCCCATATTTCCCGCAGAGGAATATATCTGACTAGTAAGAATCTTAAAACCTATGTATTGATATGTCTCCGTAAGGGAATCAAGTGTGTCTAGACTGGGATAAATATGGCAGCGAGAATCAGCTCAAACCCACTATAAAAAGGAATTTCAAAAATAAAACAAAAAAACTGGGAAATTCTTTACAATTCCTTCAGGGTCTCTGATGAAACCTGAAATGACCCTATCTACAATGACAGCTGGATGTGGCATAAGGCTGGACACTTGGGACTGAGAGGATTGGTGAGATTGGGTGAGCAAATGCAGACCCTTTAAAGCAATAATGCATGGCACACATTCCATGGGTCCCAACTCTCCAGGTTGAAGGGAATATTACTACAGATATAACATGTACGGGAATCCTAGAGAACGGACACACTGTGAATACGAAAGGTTTCTAAAACTCAACGAATAGTCCCTCTCCTGGTGCTCCGGTTTGACTTTCCATCTGCTTTATTATCAACCTCCCAACTTGGAGAGACAGCCCCTTTAACCTCCTGGTTCGCACAGGTTGCCAATTTGGCAGAGGATGAAAGGGAAGAGGGAGAACCAATGAGAGAGTAGCTGTTAGGCATTTGGACGGGCACATATCACTGTAATTTCCCGGCAGGAAGAAGATTTAACCAAAGTCTCAGCCACCCACCGGGAATCAGTATAGATCCTGAACCAAAATTTTGGACTTGCGGTCAGCTCACCAAAAACGAGTTGAAAAATGGAGCTCAGGGGCACAGCAATTCACAAACTGGCCGAGTAATAAAGGACAACTATCGTCCAAAAATCTGTTGAGGGAAGGCAACGAGGCGGACTTGAAAGCGAGGCAGAATGGCAGGAAACAGATTTCCAGAGGTACGTTGGAATCGCCTTTAAAGCACAGGAAGAGGGGCACAACTTCGACAATGATGCACTTGGCCAAAAAGGGCGTATGCGTTTTCTCCTGAATATATTCAGGAGAAAACGCATACGCCCTTTTTGGCCAAGCAAGCAAGCGGGCAATGCAAATCTGAACTACAAAGAAGTATCACTTCCCACCGGTCAAAAGGGACATCCACAAAATGTGTAAAAACCAGAAAGGCAAGACAGGCCCTGGAGAACAGGGAGCCTTGTTATGCTGATGGGCGGGATGTAAATTGCCAACTGCCTCTCTGGAGGAGTGCATTGTGTTCCCTAAAACAAGTAAACAACAGAGCTACAGAGCCAAGGGCACTTCCAGTCTAGGGAATATACCTTGGGAAAACTGAAAATCAAAAAGACACAGCCACCCCAAAATTTAGGGCTGCACTGCTTACAAGGACCTCAACTTGGGTACACCTTAAATATCCCAGGAAATATAAAAATGGTTCAAAAAATTGTGGTACTTACGTACGATGGAATATCCCTCAGCCATGAAATCAATGTCATAAGACCAGTAGCAGCAAAATGGGTGGATTCAGGTACGATGATTCTAAGTGAAATAAGTCACCCAGAAAAAGAAACTTATCATAAGATATCACTTATGAAGATCCTGTAAACATGGCTACACTTGAACTGAGTTAGGAAAGAGAACAGTGTCTCACATTTAGAAAACACTCTTATGCCTGCTTAAGGGGGAAGGAGAGGTGGGGTGATGCATAAAACCAGAGTTTGATATAAGCACAGGTACCGTTCCAAAAACCAAGTATGGAATAGACAAGACCTACACCTTCCTCAGTGAAAGGGACTCAAAACCCCATATTTCCCGCAGAGGAATATATCTGACTAGTAAAAATCTTAAAACCTATGTATTGATATGTCTCCGTAAGGGAATCAAGTGTGTCTAGACTGGGATAAATATGGCAGCGAGAATCAGCTCAAACCCACTATAAAAAGGAATTTCAAAAATAAAACAAAAAAACTGGGAAATTCTTTACAATTCCTTCAGGGTCTCTGATGAAACCTGAAATGACCCTATCTACAATGACAGCTGGATGTGGCATAAGGCTGGACACTTGGGACTGAGAGGATTGGTGAGATTGGGTGAGCAAATGCAGACCCTTTAAAGCAATAATGCATGGCACACATTCCATGGGTCCCAACTCTCCAGGTTGAAGGGAATATTACTACAGATATAACATGTACGGGAATCCTAGAGAACGGACACACTGTGAATACGAAAGGTTTCTAAAACTCAACGAATATTCCCTCTCCTGGTGCTCCGGTTTGACTTTCCATCTGCTTTATTATCAACCTCCCAACTTGGAGAGACAGCCCCTTTAACCTCCTGGTTCGCACAGGTTGCCAATTTGGCAGAGGATGAAAGGGAAGAGGGAGAACCAATGAGAGAGTAGCTGTTAGGCATTTGGACGGGCACATATCACTGTAATTTCCCGGCAGGAAGAAGAATTAACCAAAGTCTCAGCCACCCACCGGGAATCAGTATAGATCCTGAACCAAAATTTTGGACTTGCGGTCAGCTCACCAAAAACGAGTTGAAAAATGGAGCTCAGGGGCACAGCAATTCACAAACTGGCCGAGTAATAAAGGACAACTATCGTCCAAAAATCTGTTGAGGGAAGGCAACGAGGCGGACTTGAAAGCGAGGCAGAATGGCAGGAAACAGATTTCCAGAGGTACGTTGGAATCGCCTTTAAAGCACAGGAAGAGGGGCACAACTTCGACAATGATGCACTTGGCCAAAAAGGGCATATGCGTTTTCTCCTGAATATATTCAGGAGAAAACGCATACGCCCTTTTTGGCCAAGCAAGCAAGCGGGCAATGCAAATCTGCACTACAGAGAAGTATCACTTCCCACCGGTCAAAAGGGACATCCACAAAATGTGTAAAAACCAGAAAGGCAAGACAGGCCCTGGAGAACAGGGAGCCTTGTTATGCTGATGGGCGGGATGTAAATTGTCAACTGCCTCTCTGGAGGAGTGCATTGTGTTCCCTAAAACAAGTAAACAACAGAGCTACAGAGCCAAGGGCACTTCCAGTCTAGGGAATATACCTTGGGAAAACTGAAAATCAAAAAGACACAGCCACCCCAAAATTTAGGGCTGCACTGCTTACAAGGACCTCAACTTGGGTACACCTTAAATATCCCAGGAAATATAAAAATGGTTCAAAAAATTGTGGTACTTACGTACGATGGAATATCCCTCAGCCATGAAATCAATGTCATAAGACCAGTAGCAGCAAAATGGGTGGATTCAGGTACGATGATTCTAAGTGAAATAAGTCACAGAGAAAAAGAAACTTATCATAAGATATCACTTATGAAGATCCTGTAAACATGGCTACACTTGAACTGAGTTAGGAAAGAGAACAGTGTCTCACATTTAGAAAACACTCTTATGCCTGCTTAAGGGGGAAGGAGAGGTGGGGTGATGCATAAAACCAGAGTTTGATATAAGCACAGGTACCGTTCCAAAAACCAAGTATGGAATAGACAAGACCTACACCTTCCTTAGTGAAAGGGACTCAAAACCCCATATTTCCCGCAGAGGAATATATCTGACTAGTAAGAATCCTAAAACCTATGTATTGATATGTCTCCGTAAGGGAATCAAGTGTGTCTAGACTGGGATAAATATGGCAGCGAGAATCAGCTCAAACCCACTATAAAAAGGAATTTCAATAATAAAACAAAAAAACTGGGAAATTCTTTACAATTCCTTCAGGGTCTCTGATGAAACCTGAAATGACCCTATCTACAATGACAGCTGGATGTGGCATAAGGCTGGACACTTGGGACTGAGAGGATTGGTGAGATTGGGTGAGCAAATGCAGACCCTTTAAAGCAATAATGCATGGCACACATTCCATGGGTCCCAACTCTCCAGGTTGAAGGGAATATTACTACAGATATAACATGTACGGGAATCCTAGAGAACGGACACACTGTGAATACGAAAGGTTTCTAAAACTCAACGAATAGTCCCTCTCCTGGTGCTCCGGTTTGACTTTCCATCTGCTTTATTATCAACCTCCCAACTTGGAGAGACAGCCCCTTTAACCTCCTGGTTCGCACAGGTTGCCAATTTGGCAGAGGATGAAAGGGAAGAGGGAGAACCAATGAGAGAGTAGCTGTTAGGCATTTGGACGGGCACATATCACTGTAATTTCCCGGCAGGAAGAAGAATTAACCAAAGTCTCAGCCACCCACCGGGAATCAGTATAGATCCTGAACCAAAATTTTGGACTTGCGGTCAGCTCACCAAAAACGAGTTGAAAAATGGAGCTCAGGGGCACAGCAATTCACAAACTGGCCGAGTAATAAAGGACAACTATCGTCCAAAAATCTGTTGAGGGAAGGCAACGAGGCGGACTTGAAAGCGAGGCAGAATAGCAGGAAACAGATTTCCAGAGGTACGTTGGAATCGCCTTTAAAGCACAGGAAGAGGGGCACAACTTCGACAATGATGCACTTGGCCAAAAAGGGCGTATGCGTTTTCTCCTGAATATATTCAGGAGAAAACGCATACGCCCTTTTTGGCCAAGCAAGCAAGCGGGCAATGCAAATCTGCACTACAGAGAAGTATCACTTCCCACCGGTCAAAAGGGACATCCACAAAATGTGTAAAAACCAGAAAGGCAAGACAGGCCCTGGAGAACAGGGAGCCTTGTTATGCTGATGGGCGGGATGTAAATTGCCAACTGCCTCTCTGGAGGAGTGCATTGTGTTCCCTAAAACAAGTAAACAACAGAGCTACAGAGCCAAGGGCACTTCCAGTCTAGGGAATATACCTTGGGAAAACTGAAAATCAAAAAGACACAGCCACCCCAAAATTTAGGGCTGCACTGCTTACAAGGACCTCAACTTGGGTACACCTTAAATATCCCAGGAAATATAAAAATGGTTCAAAAAATTGTGGTACTTACGTACGATGGAATATCCCTCAGCCATGAAATCAATGTCATAAGACCAGTAGCAGCAAAATGGGTGGATTCAGGTACGATGATTCTAAGTGAAATAAGTCACAGAGAAAAAGAAACTTATCATAAGATATCACTTATGAAGATCCTGTAAACATGGCTACACTTGAACTGAGTTAGGAAAGAGAACAGTGTCTCACATTTAGAAAACACTCTTATGCCTGCTTAAGGGGGAAGGAGAGGTGGGGTGATGCATAAAACCAGAGTTTGATATAAGCACAGGTACCGTTCCAAAAACCAACTATGGAATAGACAAGACCTACACCTTCCTCAGTGAAAGGGACTCAAAACCCCATATTTCCCGCAGAGGAATATATCTGACTAGTAAGAATCTTAAAACCTATGTATTGATATGTCTCCGTAAGGGAATCAAGTGTGTCTAGACTGGGATAAATATGGCAGCGAGAATCAGCTCAAACCCACTATAAAAAGGAATTTCAAAAATAAAACAAAAAAACTGGGAAATTCTTTACAATTCCTTCAGGGTCTCTGATGAAACCTGAAATGACCCTATCTACAATGACAGCTGGATGTGGCATAAGGCTGGACACTTGGGACTGAGAGGATTGGTGAGATTGGGTGAGCAAATGCAGACCCTTTAAAGCAATAATGCATGGCACACATTCCATGGGTCCCAACTCTCCAGGTTGAAGGGAATATTACTACAGATATAACATGTACGGGAATCCTAGAGAACGGACACACTGTGAATACGAAAGGTTTCTAAAACTCAACGAATAGTCCCTCTCCTGGTGCTCTGGTTTGACTTTCCATCTGCTTTATTATCAACCTCCCAACTTGGAGAGACAGCCCCTTTAACCTCCTGGTTCGCACAGGTTGCCAATTTGGCAGAGGATGAAAGGGAAGAGGGAGAACCAATGAGAGAGTAGCTGTTAGGCATTTGGACGGGCACATATCACTGTAATTTCCCGGCAGGAAGAAGAATTAACCAAAGTCTCAGCCACCCACTGGGAATCAGTATAGATCCTGAACCAAAATTTTGGACTTGCGGTCAGCTCACCAAAAACGAGTTGAAAAATGGAGCTCAGGGGCACAGCAATTCACAAACTGGCCGAGTAATAAAGGACAACTATCGTCCAAAAATCTGTTGAGGGAAGGCAACGAGGCTGACTTGAAAGCGAGGCAGAATGGCAGGAAACAGATTTCCAGAGGTACGTTGGAATCGCCTTTAAAGCACAGGAAGAGGGGCACAACTTCGACAATGATGCACTTGGCCAAAAAGGGCGTATGCGTTTTCTCCTGAATATATTCAGGAGAAAACGCATACGCCCTTTTTGGCCAAGCAAGCAAGCGGGCAATGCAAATCTGCACTACAGAGAAGTATCACTTCCCACCGGTCAAAAGGGACATCCACAAAATGTGTAAAAACCAGAAAGGCAAGACAGGCCCTGGAGAACAGGGAGCCTTGTTATGCTGATGGGCGGGATGTAAATTGCCAACTGCCTCTCTGGAGGAGTGCATTGTGTTCCCTAAAACAAGTAAACAACAGAGCTACAGAGCCAAGGGCACTTCCAGTCTAGGGAATATACCTTGGGAAAACTGAAAATCAAAAAGACACAGCCACCCCAAAATTTAGGGCTGCACTGCTTAAAAGGACCTCAACTTGGGTACACCTTAAATATCCCAGGAAATATAAAAATGGTTCAAAAAATTGTGGTACTTACGTACGATGGAATATCCCTCAGCCATGAAATCAATGTCATAAGACCAGTAGCAGCAAAATGGGTGGATTCAGGTACGATGATTCTAAGTGAAATAAGTCACACAGAAAAAGAAACTTATCATAAGATATCACTTATGAAGATCCTGTAAACATGGCTACACTTGAACTGAGTTAGGAAAGAGAACAGTGTCTCACATTTAGAAAACACTCTTATGCCTGCTTAAGGGGGAAGGAGAGGTGGGGTGATGCATAAAACCAGAGTTTGATATAAGCACAGGTACCGTTCCAAAAACCAAGTATGGAATAGACAAGACCTACACCTTCCTCAGTGAAAGGGACTCAAAACCCCATATTTCCCGCAGAGGAATATATCTCACTAGTAATAATCTTAAAACCTATGTATTGATATGTCTCCGTAAGGGAATCAAGTGTGTCTAGACTGGGATAAATATGGCAGCGAGAATCAGCTCAAACCCACTATAAAAAGGAATTTCAAAAATAAAACAAAAAAACTGGGAAATTCTTTACAATTCCTTCAGGGTCTCTGATGAAACCTGAAATGACCCTATCTACAATGACAGCTGGATGTGGCATAAGGCTGGACACTTGGGACTGAGAGGATTGGTGAGATTGGGTGAGCAAATGCAGACCCTTTAAAGCAATAATGCATGGCACACATTCCATGGGTCCCAACTCTCCAGGTTGAAGGGAATATTACTACAGATATAACATGTACGGGAATCCTAGAGAACGGACACACTGTGAATACGAAAGGTTTCTAAAACTCAACGAATAGTCCCTCTCCTGGTGCTCCGGTTTGACTTTCCATCTGCTTTATTATCAACCTCCCAACTTGGAGAGACAGCCCCTTTAACCTCCTGGTTCGCACTGGTTGCCAATTTGGCAGAGGATGAAAGGGAAGAGGGAGAACCAATGAGAGAGTAGCTGTTAGGCATTTGGACGGGCACATATCACTGTAATTTCCCGGCAGGAAGAAGAATTAACCAAAGTCTCAGCCACCCACCGGGAATCAGTATAGATCCTGAACCAAAATTTTGGACTTGCGGTCAGCTCACCAAAAACGAGTTGAAAAATGGAGCTCAGGGGCACAGCAATTCACAAACTGGCCAAGTAATAAAGGACAACTATCGTCCAAAAATCTGTTGAGGGAAGGCAACGAGGCGGACTTGAAAGCGAGGCAGAATAGCAGGAAACAGATTTCCAGAGGTACGTTGGAATCGCCTTTAAAGCACAGGAAGAGGGGCACAACTTCGACAATGATGCACTTGGCCAAAAAGGGCGTATGCGTTTTCTCCTGAATATATTCAGGAGAAAACGCATACGCCCTTTTTGGCCAAGCAAGCAAGCGGGCAATGCAAATCTGCACTACAGAGAAGTATCACTTCCCACCGGTCAAAAGGGACATCCACAAAATGTGTAAAAACCAGAAAGGCAAGACAGGCCCTGGAGAACAGGGAGCCTTGTTATGCTGATGGGCGGGATGTAAATTTCCAACTGCCTCTCTGGAGGAGTGCATTGTGTTCCCTAAAACAAGTAAACAACAGAGCTACAGAGCCAAGGGCACTTCCAGTCTAGGGAATATACCTTGGGAAAACTGAAAATCAAAAAGACACAGCCACCCCAAAATTTAGGGCTGCACTGCTTAAAAGGACCTCAACTTGGGTACACCTTAAATATCCCAGGAAATATAAAAATGGTTCAAAAAATTGTGGTACTTATGTACGATGGAATATCCCTCAGCCATGAAATCAATGTCATAACACCAGTAGCAGCAAAATGGGTGGATTCAGGTACGATGATTCTAAGTGAAATAAGTCACACAGAAAAAGAAACTTATCATAAGATATCACTTATGAAGATCCTGTAAACATGGCTACACTTGAACTGAGTTAGGAAAGAGAACAGTGTCTCACATTTAGAAAACACTCTTATGCCTGCTTAAGGGGGAAGGAGAGGTGGGGTGATGCATAAAACCAGAGTTTGATATAAGCACAGGTACCGTTCCAAAAACCAAGTATGGAATAGACAAGACCTACACCTTCCTCAGTGAAAGGGACTCAAAACCCCATATTTCCCGCAGAGGAATATATCTGACTAGTAAGAATCTTAAAACCTATGTATTGATATGTCTCCGTAAGGGAATCAAGTGTGTCTAGACTGGGATAAATATGGCAGCGAGAATCAGCTCAAACCCACTATAAAAAGGAATTTCAAAAATAAAACAAAAAAACTGGGAAATTCTTTACAATTCCTTCAGGGTCTCTGATGAAACCTGAAATGACCCTATCTACAATGACAGCTGGATGTGGCATAAGGCTGGACACTTGGGACTGAGAGGATTGGTGAGATTGGGTGAGCAAATGCAGACCCTTTAAAGCAATAATGCATGGCACACATTCCATGGGTCCCAACTCTCCAGGTTGAATATTACTACAGATATAACATGTACGGGAATCCTAGAGAACGGACACACTGTGAATACGAAAGGTTTCTAAAACTCAACGAATAGTCCCTCTCCTGGTGCTCCGGTTTGACTTTCCATCTGCTTTATTATCAACCTCCCAACTTGGAGAGACAGCCCCTTTAACCTCCTGGTTCGCACAGGTTGCCAATTTGGCAGAGGATGAAAGGGAAGAGGGAGAACCAATGAGAGAGTAGCTGTTAGGCATTTGGACGGGCACATATCACTGTAATTTCCCGGCAGGAAGAAGAATTAACCAAAGTCTCAGCCACCCACCGGGAATCAGTATAGATCCTGAACCAAAATTTTGGACTTGCGGTCAGCTCACCAAAAACGAGTTGAAAAATGGAGCTCAGGGGCACAGCAATTCACAAACTGGCCGAGTAATAAAGGACAACTATCGTCCAAAAATCTGTTGAGGGAAGGCAATGAGGCGGACTTGAAAGCGAGGCAGAATGGCAGGAAACAGATTTCCAGAGGTACGTTGGAATCGCCTTTAAAGCACAGGAAGAGGGGCACAACTTCGACAATGATGCACTTGGCCAAAAAGGGCGTATGCGTTTTCTCCTGAATATATTCAGGAGAAAACGCATACGCCCTTTTTGGCCAAGCAAGCAAGCGGGCAATGCAAATCTGCACTACAAAGAAGTATCACTTCCCACCGGTCAAAAGGGACATCCACAAAATGTGTAAAAACCAGAAAGGCAAGACAGGCCCTGGAGAACAGGGAGCCTTGTTATGTTGATGGGCGGGATGTAAATTGCCAACTGCCTCTCTGGAGGAGTGCATTGTGTTCCCTAAAACAAGTAAACAACAGAGCTACAGAGCCAAGGGCACTTCCAGTCTAGGGAATATACCTGGGAAAAACTGAAAATCAATAAGTCAGAGCCACCCCAAAATTTAGGGCTGCACTGCTTACAAGGACCTCAACTTCGGTACACCTTAAATATCCCAGGAAATATAAAATTGGTTCAAAAAATTGTGGTACTTACGTACGATGGAATATCCCTCAGCCATGAAATCAATGTCATAAGACCAGTAGCAGCAAAATGGGTGGATTCAGGTCCGATGATTCTAAGTGAAATAAGTCACACAGAAAAAGAAACATATCATAAGTTATCACTTATGAAGATCCTGTAAACATGGCTACACTTGAACTGAGTTAGGATAGAGAACAGTGTCTCACATTTAGAAAACACTCTTATGCCTGCTTAAGGGGGAAGGAGAGGTGGGGTGATGCATAAAACCAGAGTTTGATATAAGCACAGGTACCGTTCCAAAAACCAACTATGGAATAGACAAGACCTACACCTTCCTCAGTGAAAGGGACTCAAAACCCCATATTTCCCGCAGAGGAATATATCTGACTAGTAAGAATCTTAAAACCTATGTATTGATATGTCTCCGTAAGGGAATCAAGTGTGTCTAGACTGGCATAAACATGGCAGCGAGAATCAGCTCAAACCCACTATAAAAAGGAATTTCAAAAACAAAACAAAAAAAACTGGGAAATTCTTTACAATTCCTTCAGGGTCTCTGATGAAACCTGAAATGACCCTATCTACAATGACAGCTGGATGTGGCATAAGGCTGGACACTTGGGACTGAGAGGATTGGTGAGATTGGGTGAGCAAATGCAGACCCTTTAAAGCAATAATGCATGGCACACATTCCATGGGTCCCAACTCTCCAGGTTGAAGGGAATATTACTACAGATATAACATGTACAGGAATCCTAGAGAACGGACACACTGTGAATACGAAAGGTTTCTAAAACTCAACGAATAGTCCCTCTCCTGGTGCTCCGGTTTGACTTTCCATCTGCTTTATTATCAACCTCCCAACTTGGAGAGACAGCCCCTTTAACCTCCTGGTTCGCACAGGTTGCCAATTTGGCAGAGGATGAAAGGGAAGAAGGAGAACCAAAGAGAGAGTAGCTGTTAGGCATTTGGACGGGCACATATCACTGTAATTTCCCGGCAGGAAGAAGAATTAACCAAAGTCTCAGCCACCCACAGGGAATCAGTATAGATCCTGAACCAAAATTTTGGACTTGCGGTCAGCTCACCAAAAACGAGTTGAAAAATGGAGCTCAGGGGCACAGCAATTCACAAAGTGGCCGAGTAATAAAGGACAACTATCGTCCAAAAATCTGTTGAGGGAAGGCAATGAGGCGGACTTGAAAGCGTGGCAGAATAGCAGGAAACAGATTTCAAGAGGTACGTTGGAATCGCCTTTAAAGCACAGGAAGAGGGGCACAACTTCGACAATGATGCACTTGGCCAAAAAGGGCGTATGCGTTTTCTCCTGAATATATTCAGGAGAAAACGCATACGCCCTTTTTGGCCAAGCAAGCAAGCGGGCAATGCAAATCTGCACTACAAAGAAGTATCACTTCCCACCAGTCAAAAGGGATATCCACAAAATGTGTAAAAACCAGAAAGGCAAGACAGGCCCTGGAGAACAGGGTGCCTTGTTATGCTGATGGGCGGGATGTAAATTGCCAACTGCCTCTCTGGAGGAGTGCATTCTGTTCCCTAAAACAAGTAAACAACAGAGCTACAGAGCCAAGGGCACTTCCAGTCTAGGGAATATACCTTGGGAAAACTGAAAATCAAAAAGACACAGCCACCCCAAAATTTAGGGCTGCACTGCTTACAAGGACCTCAACTTGGGTACACCTTAAATATCCCAGGAAATATAAAAATGGTTCAAAAAATTGTGGTACTTACGTACGATGGAATATCCCTCAGCCATGAAATCAATGTCATAAGACCAGTAGCAGCAAAATGGGTGGATTCAGGTACGATGATTCTAAGTGAAATAAGTCACACAGAAAAAGAAACTTATCATAAGATATCACTTATGAAGATCCTGTAAACATGGCTACACTTGAACTGAGTTAGGAAAGAGAACAGTGTCTCACATTTAGAAAACACTCTTATGCCTGCTTAAGGGGGAAGGAGAGGTGGGGTGATGCATAAAACCAGAGTTTGATATAAGCACAGGTACCGTTCCAAAAACCAAGTATGGAATAGACAAGACCTACACCTTCCTCAGTGAAAGGGACTCAAAACCCCATATTTCCCGCAGAGGAATATATCTGACTAGTAAGAATCTTAAAACCTATGTATTGATATGTCTCCGTAAGGGAATCAAGTGTGTCTAGACTGGGATAAATATGGCAGCGAGAATCAGCTCAAACCCACTATAAAAAGGAATTTCAAAAATAAAACAAAAAAACTGGGAAATTCTTTACAATTCCTTCAGGGTCTCTGATGAAACCTGAAATGACCCTGTCTACAATGACAGCTGGATGTGGCATAAGGCTGGACACTTGGGACTGAGAGGATTGGTGAGATTGGGTGAGCAAATGCAGACCCTTTAAAGCAATAATGCATGGCACACATTCCATGGGTCCCAACTCTCCAGGTTGAAGGGAATATTACTACAGATATAACATGTACGGGAATCCTAGAGAACGGACACACTGTGAATACGAAAGGTTTCTAAAACTCAACGAATAGTCCCTCTCCTGGTGCTCCGGTTTGACTTTCCATCTGCTTTATTATCAACCTCCCAACTTGGAGAGACAGCCCCTTTAACCTCCTGGTTCGCACAGGTTGCCAATTTGGCAGAGGATGAAAGGGAAGAGGGAGAACCAATGAGAGAGTAGCTGTTAGGCATTTGGACGGGCACATATCACTGTAATTTCCCGGCAGGAAGAAGAATTAACCAAAGTCTCAGCCACCCACCGGGAATCAGTATAGATCCTGAACCAAAATTTTGGACTTGCGGTCAGCTCACCAAAAACGAGTTGAAAAATGGAGCTCAGGGGCACAGCAATTCACAAACTGGCCGAGTAATAAAGGACAACTATCGTCCAAAAATCTGTTGAGGGAAGGCAACGAGGCGGACTTGAAAGCGAGGCAGAATAGCAGGAAACAGATTTCCAGAGGTACGTTGGAATCGCCTTTAAAGCACAGGAAGAGGGGCACAACTTCGACAATGATGCACTTGGCCCAAAAGGGCGTATGCATTTTCTCCTGAATATATTCAGGAGAAAACGCATACGCCCTTTTTGGCCAAGCAAGCAAGCGGGCAATGCAAATCTGCACTACAAAGAAGTATCACTTCCCACCGGTCAAAAGGGACATCCACAAAATGTGTAAAAACCAGAAAGGCAAGACAGGCCCTGGAGAACAGGGAGCCTTGTTATGTTGATGGGCGGGATGTAAATTGCCAACTGCCTCTCTGGAGGAGTGCATTGTGTTCCCTAAAACAAGTAAACAACAGAGCTACAGAGCCAAGGGCACTTCCAGTCTAAGGAATATACCTGGGAAAAACTGAAAATCAATAAGGCAGAGCCACCCCAAAATTTAGGGCTGCACTGCTTACAAGGACCTCAACTTCGGTACACCTTAAATATCCCAGGAAATATAAAATTGGTTCAAAAAATTGTGGTACTTACGTACGATGGAATATCCCTCAGCCATGAAATCAATGTCATAAGACCAGTAGCAGCAAAATGGGTGGATTCAGGTCCGATGATTCTAAGTGAAATAAGTCACACAGAAAAAGAAACTTATCATAAGTTATCACTTATGAAGATCCTGTAAACATGGCTACACTTGAACTGAGTTAGGAAAGAGAACAGTGTCTCACATTTAGAAAACACTCTTATGCCTGCTTAAGGGGGAAGGAGAGGTGGGGTGATGCATAAAACCAGAGTTTGATATAAGCACAGGTACCGTTCCAAAAACCAAGTATGGAATAGACAAGACCTACACCTTCCTCAGTGAAAGGGACTCAAAACCCCATATTTCCCGCAGAGGAATATATCTGACTAGTAAGAATCTTAAAACCTATGTATTGATATGTCTCCGTAAGGGAATCAAGTGTGTCTAGACTGGCATAAACATGGCAGCGAGAATCAGCTCAAACCCACTATAAAAAGGAATTTCAAAAACAAAACAAAAAAAACTGGGAAATTCTTTACAATTCCTTCAGGGTCTCTGATGAAACCTGAAATGACCCTATCTACAATGACAGCTGGATGTGGCATAAGGCTGGACACTTGGGACTGAGAGGATTGGTGAGATTGGGTGAGCAAATGCAGACCCTTTAAAGCAATAATGCATGGCACACATTCCATGGGTCCCAACTCTCCAGGTTGAAGGGAATATTACTACAGATATAACATGTACAGGAATCCTAGAGAACGGACACACTGTGAATACGAAAGGTTTCTAAAACTCAACGAATAGTCCCTCTCCTGGTGCTCCGGTTTGACTTTCCATCTGCTTTATTATCAACCTCCCAACTTGGAGAGACAGCCCCTTTAACCTCCTGGTTCGCACAGGTTGCCAATTTGGCAGAGGATGAAAGGGAAGAGGGAGAACCAAAGAGAGAGTAGCTGTTAGGCATTTGGACGGGCACATATCACTGTAATTTCCCGGCAGGAAGAAGAATTAACCAAAGTCTCAGCCACCCACAGGGAATCAGTATAGATCCTGAACCAAAATTTTGGACTTGCGGTCAGCTCACCAAAAACGAGTTGAAAAATGGAGCTCAGGGGCACAGCAATTCACAAAGTGGCCGAGTAATAAAGGACAACTATCGTCCAAAAATCTGTTGAGGGAAGGCAATGAGGCGGACTTGAAAGCGTGGCAGAATAGCAGGAAACAGATTTCAAGAGGTACGTTGGAATCGCCTTTAAAGCACAGGAAGAGGGGCACAACTTCGACAATGATGCACTTGGCCAAAAAGGGCGTATGCGTTTTCTCCTGAATATATTCAGGAGAAAACGCATACGCCCTTTTTGGCCAAGCAAGCAAGCGGGCAATGCAAATCTGCACTACAAAGAAGTATCACTTCCCACCAGTCAAAAGGGATATCCACAAAATGTGTAAAAACCAGAAAGGCAAGACAGGCCCTGGAGAACAGGGTGCCTTGTTATGCTGATGGGCGGGATGTAAATTGCCAACTGCCTCTCTGGAGGAGTGCATTGTGTTCCCTAAAACAAGTAAACAACAGAGCTACAGAGCCAAGGGCACTTCCAGTCTAGGGAATATACCTTGGGAAAACTGAAAATCAAAAAGACACAGCCACCCCAAAATTTAGGGCTGCACTGCTTACAAGGACCTCAACTTGGGTACACCTTAAATATCCCAGGAAATATAAAAATGGTTCAAAAAATTGTGGTACTTACGTACGATGGAATATCCCTCAGCCATGAAATCAATGTCATAAGACCAGTAGCAGCAAAATGGGTGGATTCAGGTACGATGATTCTAAGTGAAATAAGTCACACAGAAAAAGAAACTTATCATAAGATATCACTTATGAAGATCCTGTAAACATGGCTACACTTGAACTGAGTTAGGAAAGAGAACAGTGTCTCACATTTAGAAAACACTCTTATGCCTGCTTAAGGGGGAAGGAGAGGTGGGGTGATGCATAAAACCAGAGTTTGATATAAGCACAGGTACCGTTCCAAAAACCAAGTATGGAATAGACAAGACCTACACCTTCCTCAGTGAAAGGGACTCAAAACCCCATATTTCCCGCAGAGGAATATATCTGACTAGTAAGAATCTTAAAACCTATGTATTGATATGTCTCCGTAAGGGAATCAAGTGTGTCTAGACTGGGATAAATATGGCAGCGAGAATCAGCTCAAACCCACTATAAAAAGGAATTTCAAAAATAAAACAAAAAAACTGGGAAATTCTTTACAATTCCTTCAGGGTCTCTGATGAAACCTGAAATGACCCTATCTACAATGACAGCTGGATGTGGCATAAGGCTGGACACTTGGGACTGAGAGGATTGGTGAGATTGGGTGAGCAAATGCAGACCCTTTAAAGCAATAATGCATGGCACACATTCCATGGGTCCCAACTCTCCAGGTTGAAGGGAATATTACTACAGATATAACATGTACGGGAATCCTAGAGAACGGACACACTGTGAATACGAAAGGTTTCTAAAACTCAACGAATAGTCCCTCTCCTGGTGCTCCGGTTTGACTTTCCATCTGCTTTATTATCAACCTCCCAACTTGGAGAGACAGCCCCTTTAACCTCCTGGTTCGCACAGGTTGCCAATTTGGCAGAGGATGAAAGGGAAGAGGGAGAACCAATGAGAGAGTAGCTGTTAGGCATTTGGACGGGCACATATCACTGTAATTTCCCGGCAGGAAGAAGAATTAACCAAAGTCTCAGCCACCCACTGGGAATCAGTATAGATCCTGAACCAAAATTTTGGACTTGCGGTCAGCTCACCAAAAACGAGTTGAAAAATGGAGCTCAGGGGCACAGCAATTCACAAACTGGCCGAGTAATAAAGGACAACTATCGTCCAAAAATCTGTTGAGGGAAGGCAACGAGGCGGACTTGAAAGCGAGGCAGAATAGCAGGAAACAGATTTCAAGAGGTACGTTGGAATCGCCTTTAAAGCACAGGAAGAGGGGCACAACTTCGACAATGATGCACTTGGCCAAAAAGGGCGTATGCGTTTTCTCCTGAATATATTCAGGAGAAAACGCATACGCCCTTTTTGGCCAAGCAAGCAAGCGGGCAATGCAAATCTGCACTACAAAGAAGTATCACTTCCCACCGGTCAAAAGGGACATCCACAAAATGTGTAAAAACCAGAAAGGCAAGACAGGCCCTGGAGAACAGGGAGCCTTGTTATGCTGATGGGCGGGATGTAAATTGCCAACTGCCTCTCTGGAGGAGTGCATTGTGTTCCCTAAAACAAGTAAACAACAGAGCTACAGAGCCAAGGGCACTTCCAGTCTAGGGAATATACCTGGGAAAAACTGAAAATCAATAAGGCAGAGCCACCCCAAAATTTAGGGCTGCACTGCTTACAAGGACCTCAACTTCGGTACACCTTAAATATCCCAGGAAATATAAAATTGGTTCAAAAAATTGTGGTACTTACGTACGATGGAATATCCCTCAGCCATGAAATCAATGTCATAAGACCAGTAGCAGCAAAATGGGTGGATTTAGGTCCTATGATTCTAAGTGAAATAAGTCACACAGAAAAAGAAACTTATCATAAGTTATCACTTATGAAGATCCTGTAAACATGGCTGCACTTGAACTGAGTTAGGAAAGAGAACAGTGTCTCACATTTAGAAAACACTCTTATGCCTGCTTAAGGGGGAAGGAGAGGTGGGGTGATGCATAAAACCAGAGTTTGATATAAGCACAGGTACCGTTCCAAAAACCAACTATGGAATAGACAAGACCTACACCTTCCTCAGTGAAAGGGACTCAAAACCCCATATTTCCCGCAGAGGAATATATCTGACTAGTAAGAATCTTAAAACCTATGTATTGATATGTCTCCATAAGGGAATCAAGTGTGTCTAGACTGGCATAAACATGGCAGCGAGAATCAGCTCAAACCCACTATAAAAAGGAATTTCAAAAACAAAACAAAAAAAACTGGGAAATTCTTTACAATTCCTTCAGGGTCTCTGATGAAACCTGAAATGACCCTATCTACAATGACAGCTGGATGTGGCATAAGGCTGGACACTTGGGACTGAGAGGATTGGTGAGATTGGGTGAGCAAATGCAGACCCTTTAAAGCAATAATGCATGGCACACATTCCATGGGTCCCACTCTCCAGGTTGAAGGGAATATTACTACAGATATAACATGTACAGGAATCCTAGAGAACGGACACACTGTGAATACGAAAGGTTTCTAAAACTCAACGAATAGTCCCTCTCCTGGTGCTCCGGTTTGACTTTCCATCTGCTTTATTATCAACCTCCCAACTTGGAGAGACAGCCCCTTTAACCTCCTGGTTCGCACAGGTTGCCAATTTGGCAGAGGATGAAAGGGAAGAGGGAGAACCAATGAGAGAGTAGCTGTTAGGCATTTGGACGGGCACATATCACTGTAATTTCCCGGCAGGAAGAAGAATTAACCAAAGTCTCAGCCACCCACAGGGAATCAGTATAGATCCTGAACCAAAATTTTGGACTTGCGGTCAGCTCACCAAAAACGAGTTGAAAAATGGAGCTCAGGGGCACAGCAATTCACAAACTGGCCGAGTAATAAAGGACAACTATCGTCCAAAAATCTGTTGAGGGAAGGCAATGAGGCGGACTTGAAAGCGTGGCAGAATAGCAGGAAACAGATTTCAAGAGGTACGTTGGAATCGCCTTTAAAGCACAGGAAGAGGGGCACAACTTCGACAATGATGCACTTGGCCAAAAAGGGCGTATGCGTTTTCTCCTGAATATATTCAGGAGAAAACGCATACGCCCTTTTTGGCCAAGCAAGCAAGCGGGCAATGCAAATCTGCACTACAAAGAAGTATCACTTCCCACCAGTCAAAAGGGATATCCACAAAATGTGTAAAAACCAGAAAGGCAAGACAGGCCCTGGAGAACAGGGTGCCTTGTTATGCTGATGGGCGGGATGTAAATTGCCAACTGCCTCTCTGGAGGAGTGCATTGTGTTCCCTAAAACAAGTAAACAACAGAGCTACAGAGCCAAGGGCACTTCCAGTCTAGGGAATATACCTTGGGAAAACTGAAAATCAAAAAGACACAGCCACCCCAAAATTTAGGGCTGCACTGCTTACAAGGACCTCAACTTGGGTACACCTTAAATATCCCAGGAAATATAAAAATGGTTCAAAAAATTGTGGTACTTACGTACGATGGAATATCCCTCAGCCATGAAATCAATGTCATAAGACCAGTAGCAGCAAAATGGGTGGATTCAGGTACGATGATTCTAAGTGAAATAAGTCACAGAGAAAAAGAAACTTATCATAAGATATCACTTATGAAGATCCTGTAAACATGGCTACACTTGAACTGAGTTAGGAAAGAGAACAGTGTCTCACATTTAGAAAACACTCTTATGCCTGCTTAAGGGGGAAGGAGAGGTGGGGTGATGCATAAAACCAGAGTTTGATATAAGCACAGGTACCGTTCCAAAAACCAAGTATGGAATAGACAAGACCTACACCTTCCTCAGTGAAAGGGACTCAAATCCCCATATTTCCTGCAGAGGAATATATCTGACTAGTAAGAATCTTCAAACCTATGTATTGATATGTCTCCGTAAGGGAATCAAGTGTGTCTAGACTGGGATAAATATGGCAGCGAGAATCAGCTCAAACCCACTATAAAAAGGAATTTCAAAAATAAAACAAAAAAACTGGGAAATTCTTTACAATTCCTTCAGGGTCTCTGATGAAACCTGAAATGACCCTATCTACAATGACAGCTGGATGTGGCATAAGGCTGGACACTTGGGACTGAGAGGATTGGTGAGATTGGGTGAGCAAATGCAGACCCTTTAAAGCAATAATGCATGGCACACATTCCATGGGTCCCAACTCTCCAGGTTGAAGGGAATATTACTACAGATATAACATGTACGGGAATCCTAGAGAACGGACACACTGTGAATATGAAAGGTTTCTAAAACTCAACGAATAGTCCCTCTCCTGGTGCTCCGGTTTGACTTTCCATCTGCTTTATTATCAACCTCCCAACTTGGAGAGACAGCCCCTTTAACCTCCTGGTTCGCACAGGTTGCCAATTTGGCAGAGGATGAAAGGGAAGAGGGAGAACCAATGAGAGAGTAGCTGTTAGGCATTTGGACGGGCACATATCACTGTAATTTCCCGGCAGGAAGAAGAATTAACCAAAGTCTCAGCCACCCACCGGGAATCAGTATAGATCCTGAACCAAAATTTTGGACTTGCGGTCAGCTCACCAAAAACGAGTTGAAAAATGGAGCTCAGGGGCACAGCAATTCACAAACTGGCCGAGTAATAAAGGACAACTATCGTCCAAAAATCTGTTGAGGGAAGGCAACGAGGCGGACTTGAAAGCGAGGCAGAATAGCAGGAAACAGATTTCCAGAGGTACGTTGGAATCGCCTTTAAAGCACAGGAAGAGGGGCACAACTTCGACAATGATGCACTTGGCCAAAAAGGGCGTATGCGTTTTCTCCTGAATATATTCAGGAGAAAACACATACGCCCTTTTTGGCCAAGCAAGCAAGCGGGCAATGCAAATCTGCACTACAAAGAAGTATCACTTCCCACCGGTCAAAAGGGACATCCACAAAATGTGTAAAAACCAGAAAGGCAAGACAGGCCCTGGAGAACAGGGAGCCTTGTTATGCTGATGGGCGGGATGTAAATTGCCAACTGCCTCTCTGGAGGAGTGCATTGTGTTCCCTAAAACAAGTAAACAACAGAGCTACAGAGCCAAGGGCACTTCCAGTCTAGGGAATATACCTTGGGAAAACTGAAAATCAAAAAGACACAGCCACCCCAAAATTTAGGGCTGCACTGCTTACAAGGACCTCAACTTGGGTACACCTTAAATATCCCAGGAAATATAAAAATGGTTCAAAAAATTGTGGTACTTACGTACGATGGAATATCCCTCAGCCATGAAATCAATGTCATAAGACCAGTAGCAGCAAAATGGGTGGATTCAGGTCCGATGATTCTAAGTGAAATAAGTCACACAGAAAAAGAAACTTATCATAAGTTATCACTTATGAAGATCCTGTAAACATGGCTGCACTTGAACTGAGTTAGGAAAGAGAACAGTGTCTCACATTTAGAAAACACTCTTATGCCTGCTTAAGGGGGAAGGAGAGGTGGGGTGATGCATAAAACCAGAGTTTGATATAAGCACAGGTACCGTTCCAAAAACCAACTATGGAATAGACAAGACCTACACCTTCCTCAGTGAAAGGGACTCAAAACCCCATATTTCCCGCAGAGGAATATATCTGACTAGTAAGAATCTTAAAACCTATGTATTGATATGTCTCCATAAGGGAATCAAGTGTGTCTAGACTGGCATAAACATGGCAGCGAGAATCAGCTCAAACCCACTATAAAAACGAATTTCAAAAACAAAACAAAAAAAACTGGGAAATTCTTTACAATTCCTTCAGGGTCTCTGATGAAACCTGAAATGACCCTATCTACAATGACAGCTGGATGTGGCATAAGGCTGGACACTTGGGACTGAGAGGATTGGTGAGATTGGGTGAGCAAATGCAGACCCTTTAAAGCAATAATGCATGGCACACATTCCATGGGTCCCAACTCTCCAGGTTGAAGGGAATATTACTACAGATATAACATGTACGGGAATCCTAGAGAACGGACACACTGTGAATACGAAAGGTTTCTAAAACTCAACGAATAGTCCCTCTCCTGGTGCTCCGGTTTGACTTTCCATCTGCTTTATTATCAACCTCCCAACTTGGAGAGACAGCCCCTTTAACCTCCTGGTTCGCACAGGTTGCCAATTTGGCAGAGGATGAAAGGGAAGAGGGAGAACCAATGAGAGAGTAGCTGTTAGGCATTTGGACGGGCACATATCACTGTAATTTCCCGGCAGGAAGAAGAATTAACCAAAGTCTCAGCCACCCACCGGGAATCAGTATACATCCTGAACCAAAATTTTGGACTTGCGGTCAGCTCACCAAAAACGAGTTGAAAAATGGAGCTCAGGGGCACAGCAATTCACAAACTGGCCGAGTAATAAAGGACAACTATCGTCCAAAAATCTGTTGAGGGAAGGCAACGAGGCGGACTTGAAAGCGAGGCAGAATAGCAGGAAACAGATTTCAAGAGGTACGTTGGAATCGCCTTTAAAGCACAGGAAGAGGGGCACAACTTCGACAATGATGCACTTGGCCAAAAAGGGCGTATGCGTTTTCTCCTGAATATATTCAGGAGAAAACGCATACGCCCTTTTTGGCCAAGCAAGCAAGCGGGCAATGCAAATCTGCACTACAAAGAAGTATCACTTCCCACCGGTCAAAAGGGACATCCACAAAATGTGTAAAAACCAGAAAGGCAAGACAGGCCCTGGAGAACAGGGAGCCTTTTTATGCTGATGGGCCGGATGTAAATTGCCAACTGCCTCTCTGGAGGAGTGCATTGTGTTCCCTAAAACAAGTAAACAACAGAGCTACAGAGCCAAGGGCACCTCCAGTCTAGGGAATATACCTTGGGAAAACTGAAAATCAAAAAGACACAGCCACCCCAAAATTTAGGGCTGCACTGCTTACAAGGACCTCAACTTGGGTACACCTTAAATATCCCAGGAAATATAAAATTGGTTCAAAAAATTGTGGTACTTACGTACGATGGAATATCCCTCAGCCATGAAATCAATGTCATAAGACCAGTAGCAGCAAAATGGGTGGATTCAGGTCCGATGATTCTAAGTGAAATAAGTCACACAGAAAAAGAAACTTATCATAAGTTATCACTTATGAAGATCCTGTAAACATGGCTGCACTTGAACTGAGTTAGGAAAGAGAACAGTGTCTCACATTTAGAAAACACTCTTATGCCTGCTTAAGGGGGAAGGAGAGGTGGGGTGATGCATAAAACCAGAGTTTGATATAAGCACAGGTACCGTTCCAAAAACCAAGTATGGAATAGACAAGACCTACACCTTCCTCAGTGAAAGGGACTCAAATCCCCATATTTCCTGCAGAGGAATATATCTGACTAGTAAGAATCTTAAAACCTATGTATTGATATGTCTCCGTAAGGGAATCAAGTGTGTCTAGACTGGGATAAATATGGCAGCGAGAATCAGCTCAAACCCACTATAAAAAGGAATTTCAAAAATAAAACAAAAAAACTGGGAAATTCTTTACAATTCCTTCAGGGTCTCTGATGAAACCTGAAATGACCCTATCTACAATGACAGCTGGATGTGGCATAAGGCTGGACACTTGGGACTGAGAGGATTGGTGAGATTGGGTGAGCAAATGCAGACCCTTTAAAGCAATAATGCATGGCACACATTCCATGGGTCCCAACTCTCCAGGTTGAAGGGAATATTACTACAGATATAACATGTACGGGAATCCTAGAGAACGGACACACTGTGAATATGAAAGGTTTCTAAAACTCAACGAATAGTCCCTCTCCTGGTGCTCCGGTTTGACTTTCCATCTGCTTTATTATCAACCTCCCAACTTGGAGAGACAGCCCCTTTAACCTCCTGGTTCGCACAGGTTGCCAATTTGGCAGAGGATGAAAGGGAAGAGGGAGAACCAATGAGAGAGTAGCTGTTAGGCATTTGGACGGGCACATATCACTGTAATTTCCCGGCAGGAAGAAGAATTAACCAAAGTCTCAGCCACCCACCGGGAATCAGTATAGATCCTGAACCAAAATTTTGGACTTGCGGTCAGCTCACCAAAAACGAGTTGAAAAATGGAGCTCAGGGGCACAGCAATTCACAAACTGGCCGAGTAATAAAGGACAACTATCGTCCAAAAATCTGTTGAGGGAAGGCAACGAGGCGGACTTGAAAGCGAGGCAGAATAGCAGGAAACAGATTTCCAGAGGTACGTTGGAATCGCCTTTAAAGCACAGGAAGAGGGGCACAACTTCGACAATGATGCACTTGGCCAAAAAGGGCGTATGCGTTTTCTCCTGAATATATTCAGGAGAAAACACATACGCCCTTTTTGGCCAAGCAAGCAAGCGGGGCAATGCAAATCTGCACTACAAAGAAGTATCACTTCCCACCGGTCAAAAGGGACATCCACAAAATGTGTAAAAACCAGAAAGGCAAGACAGGCCCTGGAGAACAGGGAGCCTTGTTATGCTGATGGGCGGGATGTAAATTGCCAACTGCCTCTCTGGAGGAGTGCATTGTGTTCCCTAAAACAAGTAAACAACAGAGCTACAGAGCCAAGGGCACTTCCAGTCTAGGGAATATACCTTGGGAAAACTGAAAATCAAAAAGACACAGCCACCCCAAAATTTAGGGCTGCACTGCTTACAAGGACCTCAACTTGGGTACACCTTAAATATCCCAGGAAATATAAAAATGGTTCAAAAAATTGTGGTACTTACGTACGATGGAATATCCCTCAGCCATGAAATCAATGTCATAAGACCAGTAGCAGCAAAATGGGTGGATTCAGGTACGATGATTCTAAGTGAAATAAGTCACAGAGAAAAAGAAACTTATCATAAGATATCACTTATGAAGATCCTGTAAACATGGCTACACTTGAACTGAGTTAGGAAAGAGAACAGTGTCTCACATTTAGAAAACACTCTTATGCCTGCTTAAGGGGGAAGGAGAGGTGGGGTGATGCATAAAACCAGAGTTTGATATAAGCACAGGTACCGTTCCAAAAACCAAGTATGGAATAGACAAGACCTACACCTTCCTCAGTGAAAGGGACTCAAATCCCCATATTTCCTGCAGAGGAATATATCTGACTAGTAAGAATCTTCAAACCTATGTATTGATATGTCTCCGTAAGGGAATCAAGTGTGTCTAGACTGGGATAAATATGGCAGCGAGAATCAGCTCAAACCCACTATAAAAAGGAATTTCAAAAATAAAACAAAAAAACTGGGAAATTCTTTACAATTCCTTCAGGGTCTCTGATGAAACCTGAAATGACCCTATCTACAATGACAGCTGGATGTGGCATAAGGCTGGACACTTGGGACTGAGAGGATTGGTGAGATTGGGTGAGCAAATGCAGACCCTTTAAAGCAATAATGCATGGCACACATTCCATGGGTCCCAACTCTCCAGGTTGAAGGGAATATTACTACAGATATAACATGTACGGGAATCCTAGAGAACGGACACACTGTGAATATGAAAGGTTTCTAAAACTCAACGAATAGTCCCTCTCCTGGTGCTCCGGTTTGACTTTCCATCTGCTTTATTATCAACCTCCCAACTTGGAGAGACAGCCCCTTTAACCTCCTGGTTCGCACAGGTTGCCAATTTGGCAGAGGATGAAAGGGAAGAGGGAGAACCAATGAGAGAGTAGCTGTTAGGCATTTGGACGGGCACATATCACTGTAATTTCCCAGCAGGAAGAAGAATTAACCAAAGTCTCAGCCACCCACCGGGAATCAGTATAGATCCTGAACCAAAATTTTGGACTTGCGGTCAGCTCACCAAAAACGAGTTGAAAAATGGAGCTCAGGGGCACAGCAATTCACAAACTGGCCGAGTAATAAAGGACAACTATCGTCCAAAAATCTGTTGAGGGAAGACAACGAGGCGGACTTGAAAGCGAGGCAGAATAGCAGGAAACAGATTTCCAGAGGTACGTTGGAATCGCCTTTAAAGCACAGGAAGAGGGGCACAACTTCGACAATGATGCACTTGGCCAAAAAGGGCGTATGCGTTTTCTCCTGAATATATTCAGGAGAAAACGCATACGCCCTTTTTGGCCAAGCAAGCAAGCGGGCAATGCAAATCTGCACTACAAAGAAGTATCACTTCCCACCGGTCAAAAGGGACATCCACAAAATGTGTAAAAACCAGAAAGGCAAGACAGGCCCTGGAGAACAGGGAGCCTTGTTATGCTGATGGGCGGGATGTAAATTGCCAACTGCCTCTCTGGAGGAGTGCATTGTGTTCCCTAAAACAAGTAAACAACAGAGCTACAGAGCCAAGGGCACTTCCAGTCTAGGGAATATACCTTGGGAAAACTGAAAATCAAAAAGACACAGCCACCCCAAAATTTAGGGCTGCACTGCTTACAAGGACCTCAACTTGGGTACACCTTAAATATCCCAGGAAATATAAAAATGGTTCAAAAAATTGTGGTACTTACGTACGATGGAATATCCCTCAGCCATGAAATCAATGTCATAAGACCAGTAGCAGCAAAATGGGTGGATTCAGGTACGATGATTCTAAGTGAAATAAGTCACAGAGAAAAAGAAACTTATCATAAGATATCACTTATGAAGATCCTGTAAACATGGCTACACTTGAACTGAGTTAGGAAAGAGAACAGTGTCTCACATTTAGAAAACACTCTTATGCCTGCTTAAGGGGGAAGGAGAGGTGGGGTGATGCATAAAACCAGAGTTTGATATAAGCACAGGTACCGTTCCAAAAACCAACTATGGAATAGACAAGACCTACACCTTCCTCAGTGAAAGGGACTCAAAACCCCATATTTCCCGCAGAGGAATATATCTGACTAGTAAGAATCTTAAAACCTATGTATTGATATGTCTCCGTAAGGGAATCAAGTGTGTCTAGACTGGGATAAATATGGCAGCGAGAATCAGCTCAAACCCACTATAAAAAGGAATTTCAAAAATAAAACAAAAAAACTGGGAAATTCTTTACAATTCCTTCAGGGTCTCTGATGAAACCTGAAATGACCATATCTACAATGACAGCTGGATGTGGCATAAGGCTGGACACTTGGGACTGAGAGGATTGGTGAGATTGGGTGAGCAAATGCAGACCCTTTAAAGCAATAATGCATGGCACACATTCCATGGGTCCCAACTCTCCAGGTTGAAGGGAATATTACTACAGATATAACATGTACGGGAATCCTAGAGAACGGACACACTGTGAATACGAAAGGTTTCTAAAACTCAACGAATAGTCCCTCTCCTGGTGCTCCGGTTTGACTTTCCATCTGCTTTATTATCAACCTCCCAACTTGGAGAGACAGCCCCTTTAACCTCCTGGTTCGCACAGGTTGCCAATTTGGCAGAGGATGAAAGGGAAGAGGGAGAACCAATGAGAGAGTAGCTGTTAGGCATTTGGACGGGCACATATCACTGAAATTTCCCGGCAGGAAGAAGAATTAACCAAAGTCTCAGCCACCCACCGGGAATCAGTATAGATCCTGAACCAAAATTTTGGACTTGCGGTCAGCTCACCAAAAACGAGTTGAAAAATGGAGCTCAGGGGCACAGCAATTCACAAACTGGCCGAGTAATAAAGGACAACTATCGTCCAAAAATCTGTTGAGGGAAGGCAACGAGGCGGACTTGAAAGCGAGGCAGAATAGCAGGAAACAGATTTCCAGAGGTACGTTGGAATCGCCTTTAAAGCACAGGAAGAGGGGCACAACTTCGACAATGATGCACTTGGCCAAAAAGGGCGTATGCGTTTTCTCCTGAATATATTCAGGAGAAAACGCATACGCCCTTTTTGGCCAAGCAAGCAAGCGGGCAATGCAAATCTGAACTACAAAGAAGTATCACTTCCCACCGGTCAAAAGGGACATCCACAAAATGTGTAAAAACCAGAAAGGCAAGACAGGCCCTGGAGAACAGGGAGCCTTGTTATGCTGATGGGCGGGATGTAAATTTCCAACTGCCTCTCTGGAGGAGTGCATTGTGTTCCCTAAAACAAGTAAACAACAGAGCTACAGAGCCAAGGGCACTTCCAGTCTAGGGAATATACCTTGGGAAAACTGAAAATCAAAAAGACACAGCCACCCCAAAATTTAGGGCTGCACTGCTTACAAGGACCTCAACTTGGGTACACCTTAAATATCCCAGGAAATATAAAAATGGTTCAAAAAATTGTGGTACTTACGTACGATGGAATATCCCTCAGCCATGAAATCAATGTCATAAGACCAGTAGCAGCAAAATGGGTGGATTCAGGTACGATGATTCTAAGTGAAATAAGTCACACAGAAAAAGAAACTTATCATAAGATATCACTTATGAAGATCCTGTAAACATGGCTACACTTGAACTGAGTTAGGAAAGAGAACAGTGTCTCACATTTAGAAAACACTCTTATGCCTGCTTAAGGGGGAAGGAGAGGTGGGGTGATGCATAAAACCAGAGTTTGATATACGCACAGGTACCGTTCCAAAAACCAACTATGGAATAGACAAGACCTACACCTTCCTCAGTGAAAGGGACTCAAAACCCCATATTTCCCGCAGAGGAATATATCTGACTAGTAAGAATCTTAAAACCTATGTATTGATATGTCTCCGTAAGGGAATCAAGTGTGTCTAGACTGCCATAAACATGGCAGCGAGAATCAGCTCAAACCCACTATAAAAAGGAATTTCAAAAATAAAACAAAAAAACTGGGAAATTCTTTACAATTCCTTCAGGGTCTCTGATGAAACCTGAAATGACCCTATCTACAATGACAGCTGGATGTGGCATAAGGCTGGACACTTGGGACTGAGAGGATTGGTGAGATTGGGTGAGCAAATGCAGACCCTTTAAAGCAATAATGGATGGCACACATTCCATGGGTCCCAACTCTCCAGGTTGAAGGGAATATTACTACAGATATAACATGTACAGGAATCCTAGAGAACGGACACACTGTGAATACGAAAGGTTTCTAAAACTCAACGAATAGTCCCTCTCCTGGTGCTCCGGTTTGACTTTCCATCTGCTTTATTATCAACCTCCCAACTTGGAGAGACAGCCCCTTTAACCTCCTGGTTCGCACAGGTTGCCAATTTGGCAGCGGATGAAAGGGAAGAGGGAGAACCAATGAGAGAGTAGCTGTTAGGCATTTGGACGGGCACATATCACTGTAATTTCCCGGCAGGAAGAAGAATTAACCAAAGTCTCAGCCACCCACCGGGAATCAGTATAGATCCTGAACCAAAATTTTGGACTTGCGGTCAGCTCACCAAAAACGAGTTGAAAAATGGAGCTCAGGGGCACAGCAATTCACAAACTGGCCGAGTAATAAAGGACAACTATCGTCCAAAAATCTGTTGAGGGAAGGCAATGAGGCGGACTTGAAAGCGTGGCAGAATAGCAGGAAACAGATTTCAAGAGGTACGTTGGAATCGCCTTTAAAGCACAGGAAGAGGGGCACAACTTCGACAATGATGCACTTGGCCAAAAAGGGCGTATGCGTTTTCTCCTGAATATATTCAGGAGAAAACGCATACGCCCTTTTTGGCCAAGCAAGCAAGCGGGCAATGCAAATCTGCACTACAAAGAAGTATCACTTCCCACCGGTCAAAAGGGACATCCACAAAATGTGTAAAAACCAGAAAGGCAAGACAGGCCCTGGAGAACAGGGAGCCTTGTTATGTTGATGGGCGGGATGTAAATTGCCAACTGCCTCTCTGGAGGAGTGCATTGTGTTCCCTAAAACAAGTAAACAACAGAGCTACAGAGCCAAGGGCACTTCCAGTCTAGGGAATATACCTTGGGAAAACTGAAAATCAAAAAGACACAGCCACCCCAAAATTTAGGGCTGCACTGCTTACAAGGACCTCAACTTGGGTACACCTTAAATATCCCAGGAAATATAAAAATGGTTCAAAAAATTGTGGTACTTACGTACGATGGAATATCCCTCAGCCATGAAATCAATGTCATAAGACCAGTAGCAGCAAAATGGGTGGATTCAGGTACGATGATTCTAAGTGAAATAAGTCACACAGAAAAAGAAACTTATCATAAGATATCACTTATGAAGATCCTGTAAACATGGCTACACTTGAACTGAGTTAGGAAAGAGAACAGTGTCTCACATTTAGAAAACACTCTTATGCCTGCTTAAGGGGGAAGGAGAGGTGGGGTGATGCATAAAACCAGAGTTTGATATAAGCACAGGTACCGTTCCAAAAACCAACTATGGAATAGACAAGACCTACACCGTCCTCAGTGAAAGGGACTCAAAACCCCATATTTCCCGCAGAGGAATATATCTGACTAGTAAGAATCTTAAAACCTATGTATTGATATGTCTCCGTAAGGGAATCAAGTGTGTCTAGACTGGGATAAATATGGCAGCGAAAATCAGCTCAAACCCACTATAAAAAGGAATTTCAAAAATAAAACAAAAAAACTGGGAAATTCTTTACAATTCCTTCAGGGTCTCTGATGAAACCTGAAATGACCCTATCTACAATGACAGCTGGATGTGGCATAAGGCTGGACACTTGGGACTGAGAGGATTGGTGAGATTGGGTGAGCAAATGCAGACCCTTTAAAGCAATAATGCATGGCACACATTCCATGGGTCCCAACTCTCCAGGTTGAAGGGAATATTACTACAGATATAACATGTACGGGAATCCTAGAGAACGGACACACTGAGAATATGAAAGGTTTCTAAAACTCAACAAATAGTCCCTCTCCTGGTGCTCCGGTTTGACTTTCCATCTGCTTTATTATCAACCTCCCAACTTGGAGAGACAGCCCCTTTAACCTCCTGGTTCGCACAGGTTGCCAATTTGGCAGAGGATGAAAGGGAAGAGGGAGAACCAATGAGAGAGTAGCTGTTAGGCATTTGGACGGGCACATATCACTGTAATTTCCCGGCAGGAAGAAGAATTAACCAAAGTCTCAGCCACCCACCGGGAATCAGTATAGATCCTGAACCAAAATTTTGGACTTGCGGTCAGCTCACCAAAAACGAGTTGAAAAATGGAGCTCAGGGGCACAGCAATTCACAAACTGGCCGAGTAATAAAGGACAACTATCGTCCAAAAATCTGTTGAGGGAAGGCAACGAGGCGGACTTGAAAGCGAGGCAGAATAGCAGGAAACAGATTTCCAGAGGTACGTTGGAATCGCCTTTAAAGCACAGGAAGAGGGGCACAACTTCGACAATGATGCACTTGGCCAAAAAGGGCGTATGCGTTTTCTCCTGAATATATTCAGGAGAAAACGCATACGCCCTTTTTGGCCAAGCAAGCAAGCGGGCAATGCAAATCTGCACTACAAAGAAGTATCACTTCCCACCGGTCAAAAGGGACATCCACAAAATGTGTAAAAACCAGAAAGGCAAGACAGGCCCTGGAGAACAGGGAGCCTTGTTATGCTGATGGGCCGGATGTAAATTGCCAACTGCCTCTCTGGAGGAGTGCATTGTGTTCCCTAAAACAAGTAAACAACAGAGCTACAGAGCCAAGGGCACTTCCAGTCTAGGGAATATACCTTGGGAAAACTGAAAATCAAAAAGACACAGCCACCCCAAAATTTAGGGCTGCACTGCTTACAAGGACCTCAACTTGGGTACACCTTAAATATCCCAGGAAATATAAAAATGGTTCAAAAAATTGTGGTACTTACGTACGATGGAATATCCCTCAGCCATGCAATCAATGTCATAAGACCAGTAGCAGCAAAATGGTTGGATTCAGGCACGATGATTCTAAGTGAAATAAGTCACACAGAAAAAGAAACTTATCATAAGATATCACTTATGAAGATCCTGTAAACATGGCTACACTTGAACTGAGTTAGGAAAGAGAACAGTGTCTCACATTTAGAAAACACTCTTATGCCTGCTTAAGGGGGAAGGAGAGGTGGGGTGATGCATAAAACCAGAGTTTGATATAAGCACAGGTACCGTTCCAAAAACCAAGTATGGAATAGACAAGACCTACACCTTCCTCAGTGAAAGGGACTCAAAACCCCATATTTCCCGCAGAGGAATATATCTGACTAGTAAGAATCTTAAAACCTATGTATTGATATGTCTCCGTAAGGGAATCAAGTGTGTCTAGACTGGGATAAATATGGCAGCGAGAATCAGCTCAAACCCACTATAAAAAGGAATTTCAAAAATAAAACAAAAAAACTGGGAAATTCTTTACAATTCCTTCAGGGTCTCTGATGAAACCTGAAATGACCCTATCTACAATGACAGCTGGATGTGGCATAAGGCTGGACACTTGGGACTGAAAGGATTGGTGAGATTGGGTGAGCAAATGCAGACCCTTTAAAGCAATAATGCATGGCACACATTCCATGGGTCCCAACTCTCCAGGTTGAAGGGAATATTACTACAGATATAACATGTACGGGAATCCTAGAGAACGGACACACTGTGAATACGAAAGGTTTCTAAAACTCAACGAATAGTCCCTCTCCTGGTGCTCCGGTTTGACTTTCCATCTGCTTTATTATCAACCTCCCAACTTGGAGAGACAGCCCCTTTAACCTCCTGGTTCGCACAGGTTGCCAATTTGGCAGAGGATGAAAGGGAAGAGGGAGAACCAATGAGAGAGTAGCTGTTAGGCATTTGGACGGGCACATATCACTGTAATTTCCCGGCAGGAAGAAGAATTAACCAAAGTCTCAGCCACCCACCGGGAATCAGTATAGATCCTGAACCAAAATTTTGGACTTGCAGTCAGCTCACCAAAAACGAGTTGAAAAATGGAGCTCAGGGGCACAGCAATTCACAAACTGGCCGAGTAATAAAGGACAACTATCGTCCAAAAATCTGTTGAGGGAAGGCAACGAGGCGGACTTGAAAGCGAGGCAGAATAGCAGGAAACAGATTTCCAGAGGTACGTTGGAATCGCCTTTAAAGCACAGGAAGAGGGGCACAACTTCGACAATGATGCACTTGGCCAAAAAGGGCGTATGCGTTTTCTCCTGAATATATTCAGGAGAAAACGCATACGCCCTTTTTGGCCAAGCAAGCAAGCGGGCAATGCAAATCTGCACTACAAAGAAGTATCACTTCCCACCGGTCAAAAGGGACATCCACAAAATGTGTAAAAACCAGAAAGGCAAGACAGGCCCTGGAGAACAGGGAGCCTTGTTATGCTGATGGGCCGGATGTAAATTGCCAACTGCCTCTCTGGAGGAGTGCATTGTGTTCCCTAAAACAAGTAAACAACAGAGCTACAGAGCCAAGGGCACTTCCAGTCTAGGGAATATACCTTGGGAAAACTGAAAATCAAAAAGACACAGCCACCCCAAAATTTAGGGCTGCACTGCTTACAAGGACCTCAACTTGGGTACACCTTAAATATCCCAGGAAATATAAAAATGGTTCAAAAAATTGTGGTACTTACGTACGATGGAATATCCCTCAGCCATGAAATCAATGTCATAAGACCAGTAGCAGCAAAATGGGTGGATTCAGGCACGATGATTCTAAGTGAAATAAGTCACACAGAAAAAGAAACTTATCATAAGATATCACTTATGAAGATCCTGTAAACATGGCTACACTTGAACTGAGTTAGGAAAGAGAACAGTGTCTCACATTTAGAAAACACTCTTATGCCTGCTTAAGGGGGAAGGAGAGGTGGGGTGATGCATAAAACCAGAGTTTGATATAAGCACAGGTACCGTTCCAAAAACCAACTATGGAATAGACAAGACCTACACCTTCCTCAGTGAAAGGGACTCAAAACCCCATATTTCCCGCAGAGGAATATATCTGACTAGTAAGAATCTTAAAACCTATGTATTGATATGTCTCCGTAAGGGAATCAAGTGTGTCTAGACTGGGATAAATATGGCAGCGAGAATCAGCTCAAACCCACTATAAAAAGGAATTTCAAAAATAAAACAAAAAAACTGGGAAATTCTTTACAATTCCTTCAGGGTCTCTGATGAAACCTGAAATGACCCTATCTACAATGACAGCTGGATGTGGCATAAGGCTGGACACTTGGGACTGAGAGGATTGGTGAGATTGGGTGAGCAAATGCAGACCCTTTAAAGCAATAATGCATGGCACACATTCCATGGGTCCCAACTCTCCAGGTTGAAGGGAATATTACTACAGATATAACATGTACGGGAATCCTAGAGAACGGACACACTGTGAATACGAAAGGTTTCTAAAACTCAACGAATAGTCCCTCTCCTGGTGCTCCGGTTTGACTTTCCATCTGCTTTATTATCAACCTCCCAACTTGGAGAGACAGCCCCTTTAACCTCCTGGTTCGCACAGGTTGCCAATTTGGCAGAGGATGAAAGGGAAGAGGGAGAACCAATGAGAGAGTAGCTGTTAGGCATTTGGACGGGCACATATCACTGTAATTTCCCGGCAGGAAGAAGAATTAACCAAAGTCTCAGCCACCCACCGGGAATCAGTATAGATCCTGAACCAAAATTTTGGACTTGCGGTCAGCTCACCAAAAACGAGTTGAAAAATGGAGCTCAGGGGCACAGCAATTCACAAACTGGCCGAGTAATAAAGGACAACTATCGTCCAAAAATCTGTTGAGGGAAGGCAACGAGGCGGACTTGAAAGCGAGGCAGAATAGCAGGAAACAGATTTCAAGAGGTACGTTGGAATCGCCTTTAAAGCACAGGAAGAGGGGCACAACTTCGACAATGATGCACTTGGCCCAAAAGGGCGTATGCGTTTTCTCCTGAATATATTCAGGAGAAAACGCATACGCCCTTTTAGGCCAAGCAAGGAAGCGGGCAATGCAAATCTGCACTACAAAGAAGTATCACTTCCCACCGGTCAAAAGGGACATCCACAAAATGTGTAAAAACCAGAAAGGCAAGACAGGCCCTGGAGAACAGGGTGCCTTGTTATGCTGATGGGCGGGATGTAAGTTGCCAACTGCCTCTCTGGAGGAGTGCATTGTGTTCCCTAAAACAAGTAAACAACAGAGCTACAGAGCCAAGGGCACTTCCAGTCTAGGGAATATACCTTGGGAAAACTGAAAATCAAAAAGACACAGCCACCCCAAAATTTAGGGCTGCACTGCTTACAAGGACCTCAACTTGGATACACCTTAAATATCCCAGGAAATATAAAAATGGTTCAAAAAATTGTGGTACTTACGTACGATGGAATATCCCTCAGCCATGAAATCAATGTCATAAGACCAGTAGCAGCAAAATGGGTGGATTCAGGTACGATGATTCTAAGTGAAATAAGTCACACAGAAAAAGAAACTTATCATAAGATATCACTTATGAAGATCCTGTAAACATGGCTACACTTGAACTGAGTTAGGAAAGAGAACAGTGTCTCACATTTAGAAAACACTCTTATGCCTGCTTAAGGGGGAAGGAGAGGTGGGGTGATGCATAAAACCAGAGTTTGATATACGCACAGGTACCGTTCCAAAAACCAACTATGGAATAGACAAGACCTACACCTTCCTCAGTGAAAGGGACTCAAAACCCCATATTTCCCGCAGAGGAATATATCTGACTAGTAAGAATCTTAAAACCTATGTATTGATATGTCTCCGTAAGGGAATCAAGTGTGTCTAGACTGCCATAAACATGGCAGCGAGAATCAGCTCAAACCCACTATAAAAAGGAATTTCAAAAATAAAACAAAAAAACTGGGAAATTCTTTACAATTCCTTCAGGGTCTCTGATGAAACCTGAAATGACCCTATCTACAATGACAGCTGGATGTGGCATAAGGCTGGACACTTGGGACTGAGAGGATTGGTGAGATTGGGTGAGCAAATGCAGACCCTTTAAAGCAATAATGGATGGCACACATTCCATGGGTCCCAACTCTCCAGGTTGAAGGGAATATTACTACAGATATAACATGTACAGGAATCCTAGAGAACGGACACACTGTGAATACGAAAGGTTTCTAAAACTCAACGAATAGTCCCTCTCCTGGTGCTCCGGTTTGACTTTCCATCTGCTTTATTATCAACCTCCCAACTTGGAGAGACAGCCCCTTTAACCTCCTGGTTCGCACAGGTTGCCAATTTGGCAGCGGATGAAAGGGAAGAGGGAGAACCAATGAGAGAGTAGCTGTTAGGCATTTGGACGGGCACATATCACTGTAATTTCCCGGCAGGAAGAAGAATTAACCAAAGTCTCAGCCACCCACCGGGAATCAGTATAGATCCTGAACCAAAATTTTGGACTTGCGGTCAGCTCACCAAAAACGAGTTGAAAAATGGAGCTCAGGGGCACAGCAATTCACAAACTGGCCGAGTAATAAAGGACAACTATCGTCCAAAAATCTGTTGAGGGAAGGCAATGAGGCGGACTTGAAAGCGTGGCAGAATAGCAGGAAACAGATTTCAAGAGGTACGTTGGAATCGCCTTTAAAGCACAGGAAGAGGGGCACAACTTCGACAATGATGCACTTGGCCAAAAAGGGCGTATGCGTTTTCTCCTGAATATATTCAGGAGAAAACGCATACGCCCTTTTTGGCCAAGCAAGCAAGCGGGCAATGCAAATCTGCACTACAAAGAAGTATCACTTCCCACCGGTCAAAAGGGACATCCACAAAATGTGTAAAAACCAGAAAGGCAAGACAGGCCCTGGAGAACAGGGAGCCTTGTTATGCTGATGGGCCGGATGTAAATTGCCAACTGCCTCTCTGGAGGAGTGCATTGTGTTCCCTAAAACAAGTAAACAACAGAGCTACAGAGCCAAGGGCACTTCCAGTCTAGGGAATATACCTTGGGAAAACTGAAAATCAAAAAGACACAGCCACCCCAAAATTTAGGGCTGCACTGCTTACAAGGACCTCAACTTGGGTACACCTTAAATATCCCAGGAAATATAAAAATGGTTCAAAAAATTGTGGTACTTACGTACGATGGAATATCCCTCAGCCATGAAATCAATGTCATAAGACCAGTAGCAGCAAAATGGGTGGATTCAGGCACGATGATTCTAAGTGAAATAAGTCACACAGAAAAAGAAACTTATCATAAGATATCACTTATGAAGATCCTGTAAACATGGCTACACTTGAACTGAGTTAGGAAAGAGAACAGTGTCTCACATTTAGAAAACACTCTTATGCCTGCTTAAGGGGGAAGGAGAGGTGGGGTGATGCATAAAACCAGAGTTTGATATAAGCACAGGTACCGTTCCAAAAACCAACTATGGAATAGACAAGACCTACACCTTCCTCAGTGAAAGGGACTCAAAACCCCATATTTCCCGCAGAGGAATATATCTGACTAGTAAGAATCTTAAAACCTATGTATTGATATGTCTCCGTAAGGGAATCAAGTGTGTCTAGACTGGGATAAATATGGCAGCGAGAATCAGCTCAAACCCACTATAAAAAGGAATTTCAAAAATAAAACAAAAAAACTGGGAAATTCTTTACAATTCCTTCAGGGTCTCTGATGAAACCTGAAATGACCCTATCTACAATGACAGCTGGATGTGGCATAAGGCTGGACACTTGGGACTGAGAGGATTGGTGAGATTGGGTGAGCAAATGCAGACCCTTTAAAGCAATAATGCATGGCACACATTCCATGGGCCCCAACTCTCCAGGTTGAAGGGAATATTACTACAGATATAACATGTACGGGAATCCTAGAGAACGGACACACTGTGAATACGAAAGGTTTCTAAAACTCAACGAATAGTCCCTCTCCTGGTGCTCCGGTTTGACTTTCCATCTGCTTTATTATCAACCTCCCAACTTGGAGAGACAGCCCCTTTAACCTCCTGGTTCGCACAGGTTGCCAATTTGGCAGAGGATGAAAGGGAAGAGGGAGAACCAATGAGAGAGTAGCTGTTAGGCATTTGGACGGGCACATATCACTGTAATTTCCCGGCAGGAAGAAGAATTAACCAAAGTCTCAGCCACCCACCGGGAATCAGTATAGATCCTGAACCAAAATTTTGGACTTGCGGTCAGCTCACCAAAAACGAGTTGAAAAATGGAGCTCAGGGGCACAGCAATTCACAAACTGGCCGAGTAATAAAGGACAACTATCGTCCAAAAATCTGTTGAGGGAAGGCAACGAGGCGGACTTGAAAGCGAGGCAGAATAGCAGGAAACAGATTTCCAGAGGTACGTTGGAATCGCCTTTAAAGCACAGGAAGAGGGGCACAACTTCGACAATGATGCACTTGGCCCAAAAGGGCGTATGCGTTTTCTCCTGAATATATTCAGGAGAAAACGCATACGCCCTTTTAGGCCAAGCAAGGAAGCGGGCAATGCAAATCTGCACTACAAAGAAGTATCACTTCCCACCGGTCAAAAGGGACATCCACAAAATGTGTAAAAACCAAAAAGGCAAGACAGGCCCTGGAGAACAGGGAGCCTTGTTATGCTGATGGGCGGGATGTAAATTGCCAACTGCCTCTCTGGAGGAGTGCTTTGTGTTCCCTAAAACAAGTAAAGTACAGAGCTACAGAGCCAAGGGCACTTCCAGTCTAGGGAATATACCTTGGGAAAACTGAAAATCAATAAGGCAGAGCCACCCCAAAATTTAGGGCTGCACTGCTTACAAGGACCTCAACTTGGGTACACCTTAAATATCCCAGGAAATATAAAAATGGTTCAAAAAATTGTGGTACTTACGTACGATGGAATATCCCTCAGCCATGAAATCAATGTCATAAGACCAGTAGCAGCAAAATGGGTGGATTCAGGTACGATGATTCTAAGTGAAATAAGTCACACAGAAAAAGAAACTTATCATAAGATATCACTTATGAAGATCCTGTAAACATGGCTACACTTGAACTGAGTTAGGAAAGAGAACAGTGTCTCACATTTAGAAAACACTCTTATGCCTGCTTAAGGGGGAAGGAGAGGTGGGGTGATGCATAAAACCAGAGTTTGATATAAGCACAGGTACCGTTCCAAAAACCAACTATGGGATAGACAAGACCTACACCTTCCTCAGTGTAAGGGACTCAAAACCCCATATTTCCCGCAGAGGAAAATATCTGACTAGTAAGAATCTTAAAACCTATGTATTGATATGTCTCCATAAGGGAATCAAGTGTGTCTAGACTGGGATAAATATGGCAGCGAGAATCAGCTCAAACCCACTATAAAAAGGAATTTCAAAAATAAAACAAAAAAACTGGGAAATTCTTTACAATTCCTTCAGGGTCTCTGATGAAACCTGAAATGACCCTATCTACAATGACAGCTGGATGTGGCATAAGGCTGGACACTTGGGACTGAGAGGATTGGTGAGATTGGGTGAGCAAATGCAGACCCTTTAAAGCAATAATGCATGGCACACATTCCATGGGTCCCAACTCTCCAGGTTGAAGGGAATATTACTACAGATATAACATGTACGGGAATCCTAGAGAACGGACACACTGTGAATACGAAAGGTTTCTAAAACTCAACGAATAGTCCCTCTCCTGGTGCTCCGGTTTGACTTTCCATCTGCTTTATTATCAACCTCCCAACTTGGAGAGACAGCCCCTTTAACCTCCTGGTTCGCACAGGTTGCCAATTTGGCAGAGGATGAAAGGGAAGAGGGAGAACCAATGAGAGAGTAGCTGTTAGGCATTTGGACGGGCACATATCACTGTAATTTCCCGGCAGGAAGAAGAATTAACCAAAGTCTCAGCCACCCACCGGGAATCAGTATAGATCCTGAACCAAAATTTTGGACTTGCGGTCAGCTCACCAAAAACGAGTTGAAAAATGGAGCTCAGGGGCACAGCAATTCACAAACTGGCCGAGTAATAAAGGACAACTATCGTCCAAAAATCTGTTGAGGGAAGGCAACGAGGCGGACTTGAAAGCGAGGCAGAATAGCAGGAAACAGATTTCAAGAGGTACGTTGGAATCGCCTTTAAAGCACAGGAAGAGGGGCACAACTTCGACAATGATGCACTTGGCCCAAAAGGGCGTATGCGTTTTCTCCTGAATATATTCAGGAGAAAACGCATACGCCCTTTTAGGCCAAGCAAGGAAGCGGGCAATGCAAATCTGCACTACAAAGAAGTATCACTTCCCACCGGTCAAAAGGGACATCCACAAAATGTGTAAAAACCAAAAAGGCAAGACAGGCCCTGGAGAACAGGGAGCCTTGTTATGCTGATGGGCGGGATGTAAATTGCCAACTGCCTCTCTGGAGGAGTGCTTTGTGTTCCCTAAAACAAGTAAAGTACAGAGCTACAGAGCCAAGGGCACTTCCAGTCTAGGGAATATACCTTGGGAAAACTGAAAATCAATAAGGCAGAGCCACCCCAAAATTTAGGGCTGCACTGCTTACAAGGACCTCAACTTGGGTACACCTTAAATATCCCAGGAAATATAAAAATGGTTCAAAAAATTGTGGTACTTACGTACGATGGAATATCCCTCAGCCATGAAATCAATGTCATAAGACCAGTAGCAGCAAAATGGGTGGATTCAGGTACGATGATTCTAAGTGAAATAAGTCACACAGAAAAAGAAACTTATCATAAGATATCACTTATGAAGATCCTGTAAACAAGGCTACTCTTGAACTGAGTTAGGAAAGAGAACAGTGTCTCACATTTAGAAAACACTCTTATGCCTGCTTAAGGGGGAAGGAGAGGTGGCGTGATGCATAAAACCAGAGTTTGATATAAGCACAGGTACCGTTCCAAAAACCAACTATGGAATAGACAAGACCTACACCTTCCTCAGTGAAAGGGACTCAAAACCCCATATTTCCCGCAGAGGAATATATCTGACTAGTAAGAATCTTAAAACCTATGTATTGATATGTCTCCGTAAGGGAATCAAGTGTGTCTAGACTGGGATAAATATGGCAGCGAGAATCAGCTCAAACCCACTATAAAAAGGAATTTCAAAAATAAAACAAAAAAACTGGGAAATTCTTTACAATTCCTTCAGGGTCTCTGATGAAACCTGAAATGACCCTATCTACAATGACAGCTGGATGTGGCATAAGGCTGGACACTTGGGACTGAGAGGATTGGTGAGATTGGGTGAGCAAATGCAGACCCTGTAAAGCAAAAATGCATGGCACACTTTCCATGGGTCCCAACTCTCCAGGTTGTAGGGAATATTACTACAGATATAACATGTACGGGAATCCTAGAGAACGGACACACTGTGAATATGAAAGGTTTCTAAAACTCAACGAATAGTCCCTCTCCTGGTGCTCCGGTTTGACTTTCCATCTGCTTTATTATCAACCTCCCAACTTGGAGAGACAGCCCCTTTAACCTCCTGGTTCGCACAGGTTGCCAATTTGGCAGAGGATGAAAGGGAAGAGGGAGAACCAATGAGAGAGTAGCTGTTAGGCATTTGGACGGGCACATATCACTGTAATTTCCCGGCAGGAAGAAGAATTAACCAAAGTCTCAGCCACCCACCGGGAATCAGTATAGATCCTGAACCAAAATTTTGGACTTGCGGTCAGCTCACCAAAAACGAGTTGAAAAATGGAGCTCAGGGGCACAGCAATTCACAAACTGGCTGAGTAATAAAGGACAACTATCGTCCAAAAATCTGTTGAGGGAAGGCAACAAGGCGGACTTGAAAGCGAGGCAGAATAGCAGGAAACAGATTTCAAGAGGTACGTTGGAATCACCTTTAAAGCACAGGAAGAGGGGCACAACTTCGACAATGATGCACTTGGCCCAAAAGGGCGTATGCGTTTTCTCCTGAATATATTCAGGAGAAAACGCATACGCCCTTTTTGGCCAAGCAAGCAAGCGGGCAATGCAAATCTGCACTACAAAGAAGTATCACTTCCCACCGGTCAAAAGGGACATCCACAAAATGTGTAAAAACCAGAAAGGCAAGACAGGCCCTGGAGAACAGGGTGCCTTGTTATGCTGATGGGCGGGATGTAAATTGCCAACTGCCTCTCTGGAGGAGTGCATTGTGTTCCCTAAAACAAGTAAACAACAGAGCTACAGAGCCAAGGGCACTTCCAGTCTAGGGAATATACCTTGGGAAAACTGAAAATCAAAAAGACACATCCACCCCAAAATTTAGGGCTGCACTGCTTACAAGGACCTCAACTTGGGTACACCTTAAATATCCCAGGAAATATAAAAATGGTTCAAAAAATTGTGGTACTTACGTACGATGGAATATCCCTCAGCCATGAAATCAATGTCATAAGACCAGTAGCAGCAAAATGGGTGGATTCAGGCACGATGATTCTAAGTGAAATAAGTCACACAGAAAAAGAAACTTATCATAAGATATCACTTATGAAGATCCTGTAAACATGGCTACACTTGAACTGAGTTAGGAAAGAGAACAGTGTCTCACATTTAGAAAACACTCTTATGCCTGCTTAAGGGGGAAGGAGAGGTGGGGTGATGCATAAAACCAGAGTTTGATATAAGCACAGGTACCGTTCCAAAAACCAACTATGGAATAGACAAGACCTACACCGTCCTCAGTGAAAGGGACTCAAAACCCCATATTTCCCGCAGAGGAATATATCTGACTAGTAAGAATCTTAAAACCTATGTATTGATATGTCTCCGTAAGGGAATCAAGTGTGTCTAGACTGGGATAAATATGGCAGCGAGAATCAGCTCAAACCCACTATAAAAAGGAATTTCAAAAATAAAACAAAAAAACTGGGAAATTCTTTACAATTCCTTCAGGGTCTCTGATGAAACCTGAAATGACCCTATCTACAATGACAGCTGGATGTGGCATAAGGCTGGACACTTGGGACTGAGAGGATTGGTGAGATTGGGTGAGCAAATGCAGACCCTTTAAAGCAATAATGCATGGCACACATTCCATGGGTCCCAACTCTCCAGGTTGAAGGGAATATTACTACAGATATAACATGTACGGGAATCCTAGAGAACGGACACACTGTGAATACGAAAGGTTTCTAAAACTCAACGAATAGTCCCTCTCCTGGTGCTCCGGTTTGACTTTCCATCTGCTTTATTATCAACCTCCCAACTTGGAGAGACAGCCCCTTTAACCTCCTGGTTCGCACAGGTTGCCAATTTGGCAGAGGATGAAAGGGAAGAGGGAGAACCAATGAGAGAGTAGCTGTTAGGCATTTGGACGGGCACATATCACTGTAATTTCCCGGCAGGAAGAAGAATTAACCAAAGTCTCAGCCACCCACCGGGAATCAGTATAGATCCTGAACCAAAATTTTGGACTTGCGGTCAGCTCACCAAAAACGAGTTGAAAAATGGAGCTCAGGGGCACAGCAATTCACAAACTGGCCGAGTAATAAAGGACAACTATCGTCCAAAAATCTGTTGAGGGAAGGCAATGAGGCGGACTTGAAAGCGAGGCAGAATAGCAGGAAACAGATTTCAAGAGGTACGTTGGAATCGCCTTTAAAGCACAGGAAGAGGGGCACAACTTCGACAATGATGCACTTGGCCAAAAAGGGCGTATGCGTTTTCTCCTGAATATATTCAGGAGAAAACGCATACGCCCTTTTTGGCCAAGCAAGCAAGCGGGCAATGCAAATCTGCACTACAAAGAAGTATCACTTCCCACCGGTCAAAAGGGACATCCACAAAATGTGTAAAAACCAGAAAGGCAAGACAGGCCCTGGAGAACAGGGAGCCTTGTTATGCTGATGGGCGGGATGTAAATTGCCAACTGCCTCTCTGGAGGAGTGCATTGTGTTCCCTAAAACAAGTAAACAACAGAGCTACAGAGCCAAGGGCACTTCCAGTCTAGGGAATATACCTTGGGAAAACTGAAAATCAAAAAGACACAGCCACCCCAAAATTTAGGGCTGCACTGCTTACAAGGACCTCAACTTGGGTACACCTTAAATATCCCAGGAAATATAAAAATGGTTCAAAAAATTGTGGTACTTACGTACGATGGAATATCCCTCAGCCATGAAATCAATGTCATAAGACCAGTAGCAGCAAAATGGGTGGATTCAGGTACGATGATTCTAAGTGAAATAAGTCACACAGAAAAAGAAACTTATCATAAGATATCACTTATGAAGATCCTGTAAACATGGCTACACTTGAACTGAGTTAGGAAAGAGAACAGTGTCTCACATTTAGAAAACACTCTTATGCCTGCTTAAGGGGGAAGGAGAGGTGGGGTGATGCATAAAACCAGAGTTTGATATAAGCACAGGTACCGTTCCAAAAACCAACTATGGGATAGACAAGACCTACACCTTCCTCAGTGAAAGGGACTCAAAACCCCATATTTCCCGCAGAGGAAAATATCTGACTAGTAAGAATCTTAAAACCTATGTATTGATATGTCTCCATAAGGGAATCAAGTGTGTCTAGACTGGGATAAATATGGCAGCGAGAATCAGCTCAAACCCACTATAAAAAGGAATTTCAAAAATAAAACAAAAAAACTGGGAAATTCTTTACAATTCCTTCAGGGTCTCTGATGAAACCTGAAATGACCCTATCTACAATGACAGCTGGATGTGGCATAAGGCTGGACACTTGGGACTGAGAGGATTGGTGAGATTGGGTGAGCAAATGCAGACCCTTTAAAGCAATAATGCATGGCACACATTCCATGGGTCCCAACTCTCCAGGTTGAAGGGAATATTACTACAGATATAACATGTACGGGAATCCTAGAGAACGGACACACTGTGAATACGAAAGGTTTCTAAAACTCAACGAATAGTCCCTCTCCTGGTGCTCCGGTTTGACTTTCCATCTGCTTTATTATCAACCTCCCAACTTGGAGAGACAGCCCCTTTAACCTCCTGGTTCGCACAGGTTGCCAATTTGGCAGAGGATGAAAGGGAAGAGGGAGAACCAATGAGAGAGTAGCTGTTAGGCATTTGGACGGGCACATATCACTGTAATTTCCCGGCAGGAAGAAGAATTAACCAAAGTCTCAGCCACCCACCGGGAATCAGTATAGATCCTGAACCAAAATTTTGGACTTGCGGTCAGCTCACCAAAAACGAGTTGAAAAATGGAGCTCAGGGGCACAGCAATTCACAAACTGGCCGAGTAATAAAGGACAACTATCGTCCAAAAATCTGTTGAGGGAAGGCAACGAGGCGGACTTGAAAGCGAGGCAGAATAGCAGGAAACAGATTTCCAGAGGTACGTTGGAATCGCCTTTAAAGCACAGGAAGAGGGGCACAACTTCGACAATGATGCACTTGGCCCAAAAGGGCGTATGCGTTTTCTCCTGAATATATTCAGGAGAAAACGCATACGCCCTTTTAGGCCAAGCAAGGAAGCGGGCAATGCAAATCTGCACTACAAAGAAGTATCACTTCCCACCGGTCAAAAGGGACATCCACAAAATGTGTAAAAACCAAAAAGGCAAGACAGGCCCTGGAGAACAGGGAGCCTTGTTATGCTGATGGGCGGGATGTAAATTGCCAACTGCCTCTCTGGAGGAGTGCTTTGTGTTCCCTAAAACAAGTAAAGTACAGAGCTACAGAGCCAAGGGCACTTCCAGTCTAGGGAATATACCTTGGGAAAACTGAAAATCAAAAAGACACAGCCACCCCAAAATTTAGGGCTGCACTGCTTACAAGGACCTCAACTTGGGTACACCTTAAATATCCCAGGAAATATAAAAATGGTTCAAAAAATTGTGGTACTTACGTACGATGGAATATCCCTCAGCCATGAAATCAATGTCATAAGACCAGTAGCAGCAAAATGGGTGGATTCAGGTACGATGATTCTAAGTGAAATAAGTCACACAGAAAAAGAAACTTATCATAAGATATCACTTATGAAGATCCTGTAAACATGGCTACACTTGAACTGAGTTAGGAAAGAGAACAGTGTCTCACATTTAGAAAACACTCTTATGCCTGCTTAAGGGGGAAGGAGAGGTGGGGTGATGCATAAAACCAGAGTTTGATATAAGCACAGGTACCGTTCCAAAAACCAACTATGGGATAGACAAGACCTACACCTTCCTCAGTGAAAGGGACTCAAAACCCCATATTTCCCGCAGAGGAATATATCTGACTAGTAAGAATCTTAAAACCTATGTATTGATATGTCTCCATAAGGGAATCAAGTGTGTCTAGACTGGGATAAATATGGCAGCGAGAATCAGCTCAAACCCACTATAAAAAGGAATTTCAAAAATAAAACAAAAAAACTGGGAAATTCTTTACAATTCCTTCAGGGTCTCTGATGAAACCTGAAATGACCCTATCTACAATGACAGCTGGATGTGGCATAAGGCTGGACACTTGGGACTGAGAGGATTGGTGAGATTGGGTGAGCAAATGCAGACCCTTTAATGCAATAATGCATGGCACACATTCCATGGGTCCCAACTCTCCAGGTTGAAGGGAATATTACTACAGATATAACATGTACGGGAATCCTAGAGAACGGACACACTGTGAATACGAAAGGTTTCTAAAACTCAACGAATAGTCCCTCTCCTGGTGCTCCGGTTTGACTTTCCATCTGCTTTATTATCAACCTCCCAACTTGGAGAGACAGCCCCTTTAACCTCCTGGTTCGCACAGGTTGCCAATTTGGCAGAGGATGAAAGGGAAGAGGGAGAACCAATGAGAGAGTAGCTGTTAGGCATTTGGACGGGCACATATCACTGTAATTTCCTGGCAGGAAGAAGAATTAACCAAAGTCTCAGCCACCCACCGGGAATCAGTATAGATCCTGAACCAAAATTTTGGACTTGCGGTCAGCTCACCAAAAACGAGTTGAAAAATGGAGCTCAGGGGCACAGCAATTCACAAACTGGCCGAGTAATAAAGGACAACTATCGTCCAAAAATCTGTTGAGGGAAGGCAACGAGGCGGACTTGAAAGTGAGGCAGAATAGCAGGAAACAGATTTCCAGAGGTACGTTGGAATCGCCTTTAAAGCACAGGAAGAGGGGCACAACTTCGACAATGATGCACTTGGCCCAAAAGAGCGTATGCGTTTTCTCCTGAATATATTCAGGAAAAAACGCATACGCCCTTTTAGGCCAAGCAAGGAAGCGGGCAATGCAAATCTGCACTACAAAGAAGTATCACTTCCCACCGGTCAAAAGGGACATCCACAAAATGTGTAAAAACCAAAAAGGCAAGACAGGCCCTGGAGAACAGGGAGCCTTGTTATGCTGATGGGCGGGATGTAAATTGCCAACTGCCTCTCTGGAGGAGTGCTTTGTGTTCCCTAAAACAAGTAAAGTACAGAGCTACAGAGCCAAGGGCACTTCCAGTCTAGGGAATATACCTTGGGAAAACTGAAAATCAATAAGGCAGAGCCACCCCAAAATTTAGGGCTGCACTGCTTACAAGGACCTCAACTTGGGTACACCTTAAATATCCCAGGAAATATAAAAATGGTTCAAAAATTTGTGGTACTTACGTACGATGGAATATCCCTCAGCCATGAAATCAATGTCATAAGACCAGTAGCAGCAAAATGGGTGGATTCAGGTACGATGATTCTAAGTGAAATAAGTCACACAGAAAAAGAAACTTATCATAAGATATCACTTATGAAGATCCTGTAAACATGGCTACACTTGAACTGAGTTAGGAAAGAGAACAGTGTCTCACATTTAGAAAACACTCTTATGCCTGCTTAAGGGGGAAGGAGAGGTGGGGTGATGCATAAAACCAGAGTTTGATATAAGCACAGGTACCGTTCCAAAAACCAACTATGGGATAGACAAGACCTACACCTTCCTCAGTGAAAGGGACTCAAAACCCCATATTTCCCGCAGAGGAAAATATCTGACTAGTAAGAATCTTAAAACCTATGTATTGATATGTCTCCATAAGGGAATCAAGTGTGTCTAGACTGGGATAAATATGGCAGCGAGAATCAGCTCAAACCCACTATAAAAAGGAATTTCAAAAATAAAACAAAAAAACTGGGAAATTCTTTACAATTCCTTCAGGGTCTCTGATGAAACCTGAAATGACCCTATCTACAATGACAGCTGGATGTGGCATAAGGCTGGACACTTGGGACTGAGAGGATTGGTGAGATTGGGTGAGCAAATGCAGACCCTTTAAAGCAATAATGCATGGCACACATTCCATGGGTCCCAACTCTCCAGGTTGAAGGGAATATTACTACAGATATAACATGTACGGGAATCCTAGAGAACGGACACACTGTGAATACGAAAGGTTTCTAAAACTCAACGAATAGTCCCTCTCCTGGTGCTCCGGTTTGACTTTCCATCTGCTTTATTATCAACCTCCCAACTTGGAGAGACAGCCCCTTTAACCTCCTGGTTCGCACAGGTTGCCAATTTGGCAGAGGATGAAAGGGAAGAGGGAGAACCAATGAGAGAGTAGCTGTTAGGCATTTGGACGGGCACATATCACTGTAATTTCCCGGCAGGAAGAAGAATTAACCAAAGTCTCAGCCACCCACCGGGAATCAGTATAGATCCTGAACCAAAATTTTGGACTTGCGGTCAGCTCACCAAAAACGAGTTGAAAAATGGAGCTCAGGGGCACAGCAATTCACAAACTGGCCGAGTAATAAAGGACAACTATCGTCCAAAAATCTGTTGAGGGAAGGCAACGAGGCGGACTTGAAAGCGAGGCAGAATAGCAGGAAACAGATTTCCAGAGGTACGTTGGAATCGCCTTTAAAGCACAGGAAGAGGGGCACAACTTCGACAATGATGCACTTGGCCCAAAAGGGCGTATGCGTTTTCTCCTGAATATATTCAGGAGAAAACGCATACGCCCTTTTAGGCCAAGCAAGGAAGCGGGCAATGCAAATCTGCACTACAAAGAAGTATCACTTCCCACCGGTCAAAAGGGACATCCACAAAATGTGTAAAAACCAAAAAGGCAAGACAGGCCCTGGAGAACAGGGAGCCTTGTTATGCTGATGGGCGGGATGTAAATTGCCAACTGCCTCTCTGGAGGAGTGCTTTGTGTTCCCTAAAACAAGTAAAGTACAGAGCTACAGAGCCAAGGGCACTTCCAGTCTAGGGAATATACCTTGGGAAAACTGAAAATCAAAAAGACACAGCCACCCCAAAATTTAGGGCTGCACTGCTTACAAGGACCTCAACTTGGGTACACCTTAAATATCCCAGGAAATATAAAAATGGTTCAAAAAATTGTGGTACTTACATACGATGGAATATCCCTCAGCCATGAAATCAATGTCATAAGACCAGTAGCAGCAAAATGGGTGGATTCAGGTACGATGATTCTAAGTGAAATAAGTCACAGAGAAAAAGAAACTTATCATAAGATATCACTTATGAAGATCCTGTAAACATGGCTACACTTGAACTGAGTTAGGAAAGAGAACAGTGTCTCACATTTAGAAAACACTCTTATGCCTGCTTAAGGGGGAAGGAGAGGTGGGGTGATGCATAAAACCAGAGTTTGATATAAGCACAGGTACCGTTCCAAAAACAAACTATGGGATAGACAAGACCTACACCTTCCTCAGTGAAAGGGACTCAAAACCCCATATTTCCCGCAGAGGAAAATATCTGACTAGTAAGAATCTTAAAACCTATGTATTGATATGTCTCCATAAGGGAATCAAGTGTGTCTAGACTGGGATAAATATGGCAGCGAGAATCAGCTCAAACCCACTATAAAAAGGAATTTCAAAAATAAAACAAAAAAACTGGGAAATTCTTTACAATTCCTTCAGGGTCTCTGATGAAACCTGAAATGACCCTATCTACAATGACAGCTGTATGTGGCATAAGGCTGGACACTTGGGACTGAGAGGATTGGTGAGATTGGGTGAGCAAATGCAGACCCTTTAATGCAATAATGCATGGCACACATTCCATGGGTCCCAACTCTCCAGGTTGAAGGGAATATTACTACAGATATAACATGTACGGGAATCCTAGAGAACGGACACACTGTGAATACGAAAGGTTTCTAAAACTCAACGAATAGTCCCTCTCCTGGTGCTCCGGTTTGACTTTCCATCTGCTTTATTATCAACCTCCCAACTTGGAGAGACAGCCCCTTTAACCTCCTGGTTCGCACAGGTTGCCAATTTGGCAGAGGATGAAAGGGAAGAGGGAGAACCAATGAGAGAGTAGCTGTTAGGCATTTGGACGGGCACATATCACTGTAATTTCCTGGCAGGAAGAAGAATTAACCAAAGTCTCAGCCACCCACCGGGAATCAGTATAGATCCTGAACCAAAATTTTGGACTTGCGGTCAGCTCACCAAAAACGAGTTGAAAAATGGAGCTCAGGGGCACAGCAATTCACAAACTGGCCGAGTAATAAAGGACAACTATCGTCCAAAAATCTGTTGAGGGAAGGCAACGAGGCGGACTTGAAAGTGAGGCAGAATAGCAGGAAACAGATTTCCAGAGGTACGTTGGAATCGCCTTTAAAGCACAGGAAGAGGGGCACAACTTCGACAATGATGCACTTGGCCCAAAAGAGCGTATGCGTTTTCTCCTGAATATATTCAGGAGAAAACGCATACGCCCTTTTAGGCCAAGCAAGGAAGCGGGCAATGCAAATCTGCACTACAAAGAAGTATCACTTCCCACCGGTCAAAAGGGACATCCACAAAATGTGTAAAAACCAGAAAGGCAAGACAGGCCCTGGAGAACAGGGAGCCTTGTTATGCTGATGGGCGGGATGTAAATTGCCAACTGCCTCTCTGGAGGAGTGCATTGTGTTCCCTAAAACAAGTAAACAACAGAGGTACAGAGCCAAGGGCACTTCCAATCTAGGGAATATACCTTGGGAAAACTGAAAATCAAAAAGACACAGCCACCCCAAAATTTAGGGCTGCACTGCTTACAAGGACCTCAACTTGGGTACACCTTAAATATCCCAGGAAATATAAAAATGGTTCAAAAAATTGTGGTACGTACGTACGATGGAATATCCCTCAGCCAGGAAATCAATGTCATAAGACCAGTAGCAGCAAAATGGGTGGATTCAGGTACGATGATTCTAAGTGAAATATGTCACACAGAAAAAGAAACTTATCATAAGATATCACTTATGAAGATCCTGTAAACATGGCTACACTTGAACTGAGTTAGGAAAGAGAACAGTGTCTCACATTTAGAAAACACTCTTATGCCTGCTTAAGGGGGAAGGAGAGGTGGGGTGATGCATAAAACCAGAGTTTGATATAAGCACAGGTACCGTTCCAAAAACCAACTATGGAATAGACAAGACCTACACCTTCCTCAGTGAAAGGGACTCAAAACCCCATATTTCCCGCAGAGGAATATATCTGACTAGTAAGAATCTTAAAACCTATGTATTGATATGTCTCCATAAGGGAATCAAGTGTGTCTAGACTGGGATAAATATGTCAGCGAGAATCAGCTCAAACCCACTATAAAAAGGAATTTCAAAAATAAAACAAAAAAACTGGGAAATTCTTTACAATTCCTTCAGGGTCTCTGATGAAACCTGAAATGACCCTATCTACAATGACAGCTGGATGTGGCATAAGGCTGGACACTTGGGACTGAGAGGATTGGTGAGATTGGGTGAGCAAATGCAGACCCTTTAAAGCAATAATGCATGGCACACATTCCATGGGTCCCAACTCTCCAGGTTGAAGGGAATATTACTACAGATATAACATGTACGGGAATCCTAGAGAACGGACACACTGTGAATACGAAAGGTTTCTAAAACTCAACGAATAGTCCCTCTCCTGGTGCTCCGGTTTGACTTTCCATCTGCTTTATTATCAACCTCCCAACTTGGAGAGACAGCCCCTTTAACCTCCTGGTTCGCACAGGTTGCCAATTTGGCAGAGGATGAAAGGGAAGAGGGAGAACCAATGAGAGAGTAGCTGTTAGGCATTTGGACGGGCACATATCACTGTAATTTCCCGGCAGGAAGAAGAATTAACCAAAGTCTCAGCCACCCACCGGGAATCAGTATAGATCCTGAACCAAAATTTTGGACTTGCGGTCAGCTCACCAAAAACGAGTTGAAAAATGGAGCTCAGGGGCACAGCAATTCACAAACTGGCCGAGTAATAAAGGACAACTATCGTCCAAAAATCTGTTGAGGGAAGGCAACGAGGCAGACTTGAAAGCGAGGCAGAATAGCAGGAAACAGATTTCCAGAGGTACGTTGGAATCGCCTTTAAAGCACAGGAAGAGGGGCACAACTTCGACAATGATGCACTTGGCCAAAAAGGGCGTATGCGTTTTCTCCTGAATATATTCAGGAGAAAACGCATACGCCCTTTTAGGCCAAGCAAGGAAGCGGGCAATGCAAATCTGCACTACAAAGAAGTATCACTTCCCACCGGTCAAAAGGGACATCCACAAAATGTGTAAAAACCAGAAAGGCAAGACAGGCCCTGGAGAACAGGGAGCCTTGTTATGCTGATGGGCGGGATGTAAATTGCCAACTGCCTCTCTGGAGGAGTGCTTTGTGTTCCCTAAAATAAGTAAAGTACAGAGCTACAGAGCCAAGGGCACTTCCAGTCTAGGGAATATACCTTGGGAAAACTGAAAATCAAAAAGACACAGCCACCCCAAAATTTAGGGCTGCACTGCTTACAAGGACCTCAACTTGGGTACACCTTAAATATCCCAGGAAATATAAAAATGGTTCAAAAAATTGTGGTACTTACGTACGATGGAATATCCCTCAGCCATGAAATCAATGTCATAAGACCAGTAGCAGCAAAATGGGTGGATTCAGGTACGATGATTCTAAGTGAAATAAGTCACACAGAAAAAGAAACTTATCATAAGATATCACTTATGAAGATCCTGTAAACATGGCTACACTTGAACTGAGTTAGGAAAGAGAACAGTGTCTCACATTTAGAAAACACTCTTATGCCTGCTTAAGGGGGAAGGAGAGGTGGGGTGATGCATAAAACCAGAGTTTGATATAAGCACAGGTACCGTTCCAAAAACCAACTATGGGATAGACAAGACCTACACCTTCCTCAGTGAAAGGGACTCAAAACCCCATATTTCCCGCAGAGGAATATATCTGACTAGTAAGAATCTTAAAACCTATGTATTGATATGTCTCCGTAAGGGAATCAAGTGTGTCTAGACTGGGATAAATATGGCAGCGAGAATCAGCTCAAACCCACTATAAAAAGGAATTTCAAAAATAAAACAAAAAAACTGGGAAATTCTTTACAATTCCTTCAGGGTCTCTGATGAAACCTGAAATGACCCTATCTACAATGACAGCTGGATGTGGCATAAGGCTGGACACTTGGGACTGAGAGGATTGGTGAGATTGGGTGAGCAAATGCAGACCCTTTAAAGCAATAATGCATGGCACACATTCCATGGGTCCCAACTCTCCAGGTTGAAGGGAATATTACTACAGATATAACATGTACGGGAATCCTAGAGAACGGACACACTGTGAATACGAAAGGTTTCTAAAACTCAACGAATAGTCCCTCTCCTGGTGCTCCGGTTTGACTTTCCATCTGCTTTATTATCAACCTCCCAACTTGGAGAGACAGCCCCTTTAACCTCCTGGTTCGCACAGGTTGCCAATTTGGCAGAGGATGAAAGGGAAGAGGGAGAACCAATGAGAGAGTAGCTGTTAGGCATTTGGACGGGCACATATCACTGTAATTTCCCGGCAGGAAGAAGAATTAACCAAAGTCTCAGCCACCCACCGGGAATCAGTATAGATCCTGAACCAAAATTTTGGACTTGCGGTCAGCTCACCAAAAACGAGTTGAAAAATGGAGCTCAGGGGCACAGCAATTCACAAACTGGCCGAGTAATAAAGGACAACTATCGTCCAAAAATCTGTTGAGGGAAGGCAACGAGGCGGACTTGAAAGCGAGGCAGAATAGTAGGAAACAGATTTCCAGAGGTACGTTGGAATCGCCTTTAAAGCACAGGAAGAGGGGCACAACTTCGACAATGATGCACTTGGCCAAAAAGGGCGTATGCGTTTTCTCCTGAATATATTCAGGAGAAAACGCATACGCCCTTTTTGGCCAAGCAAGCAAGCGGGCAATGCAAATCTGCACTACAAAGTAGTTTCACTTCCCACCGGTCAAAAGGGACATCCACAAAATGTGTAAAAACCAGAAAGGCAAGACAGGCCCTGGAGAACAGGGAGCCTTGTTATGCTGATGGGCGGGATGTAAATTGCCAACTGCCTCTCTGGAGGAGTGCATTGTGTTCCCTAAAACAAGTAAACAACAGAGCTACAGAGCCAAGGGCACTTCCAGTCTAGGGAATATACCTTGGGAAAACTGAAAATCAAAAAGACACAGCCACCCCAAAATTTAGGGCTGCACTGCTTACAAGGACCTCAACTTGGGTACACCTTAAATATCCCAGGAAATATAAAAATGGTTCAAAAAATTGTGGTACTTATGTACGATGGAATATCCCTCAGCCATGAAATCAATGTCATAAGACCAGTAGCAGCAAAATGGGTGGATTCAGGTACGATGATTCTAAGTGAAATAAGTCACAGAGAAAAAGAAACTTATAATAAGATATCACTTATGAAGATCCTGTAAACATGGCTACACTTGAACTGAGTTAGGAAAGAGAACAGTGTCTCACATTTAGAAAACACTCTTATGCCTGCTTAAGGGGGAAGGAGAGGTGGGGTGATGCATAAAACCAGAGTTTGATATAAGCACAGGTACCGTTCCAAAAACCAACTATGGAATAGACAAGACCTACACCTTCCTCAGTGAAAGGGACTCAAAACCCCATATTTCCCGCAGAGGAATATATCTGACTAGTAAGAATCTTAAAACCTATGTATTGATATGTCTCCGTAAGGGAATCAAGTGTGTCTAGACTGGGATAAATATGGCAGCGAGAATCAGCTCAAACCCACTATAAAAAGGAATTTCAAAAATAAAACAAAAAAACTGGGAAATTCTTTACAATTCCTTCAGGGTCTCTGATGAAACCTGAAATGACCCTATCTACAATGACAGCTGGATGTGGCATAAGGCTGGACACTTGGGACTGAGAGGATTGGTGAGATTGGGTGAGCAAATGCAGACCCTTTAAAGCAATAATGCATGGCACACATTCCATGGGTCCCAACTCTCCAGGTTGAAGGGAATATTACTACAGATATAACATGTACGGGAATCCTAGAGAACAGACACACTGTGAATACGAAAGGTTTCTAAAACTCAACGAATAGTCCCTCTCCTGGTGCTCCGGTTTGACTTTCCATCTGCTTTATTATCAACCTCCCAACTTGGAGAGACAGCCCCTTTAACCTCCTGGTTCGCACAGGTTGCCAATTTGGCAGAGGATGAAAGGGAATAGGGAGAACCAATGAGAGAGTAGCTGTTAGGCATTTGGACGGGCACATATCACTGTAATTTCCCGGCAGGAAGAAGAATTAACCAAAGTCTCAGCCACCCACCGGGAATCAGTATAGATCCTGAACCAAAATTTTGGACTTGCGGTCAGCTCACCAAAAACGAGTTGAAAAATGGAGCTCAGGGGCACAGCAATTCACAAACTGGCCGAGTAATAAAGGACAACTATCGTCCAAAAATCTGTTGAGGGAAGGCAAAGAGGCGGACTTGAAAGCGAGGCAGAATAGCAGGAAACAGATTTCAAGAAGTACGTTGGAATCGCCTTTAAAGCACAGGAAGAGGGGCACAACTTCGACAATGATGCACTTGGCCCAAAAGGGCGTATGCGTTTTCTCCTGAATATATTCAGGAGAAAACGCATACGCCCTTTTTGGCCAAGCAAGCAAGCGGGCAATGCAAATCTGCACTACAAAGAAGTATCACTTCCCACCGGTCAAAAGGGACATCCACAAAATGTGTAAAAACCAGAAAGGCAAGACAGGCCCTGGAGAACAGGGAGCCTTGTTATGCTGATGGGCGGGATGTAAATTTCCAACTGCCTCTCTGGAGGAGTGCATTGTGTTCCCTAAAACAAGTAAACAACAGAGCTACAGAGCCAAGGGCACTTCCAATCTAGGGAATATACCTTGGGAAAACTGAAAATCAAAAAGACACAGCCACCCCAAAATTTAGGGCTGCACTGCTTACAAGGACCTCAACTTGGGTACACCTTAAATATCCCAGGAAATATAAAAATGGTTCAAAAAATTGTGGTACTTACGTACGATGGAATATCCCTCAGCCATGAAATCAATGTCATAAGACCAGTAGCAGCAAAATGGGTGGATTCAGGTACGATGATTCTAAGTGAAATATGTCACACAGAAAAAGAAACTTATCATAAGATATCACTTATGAAGATCCTGTAAACATGGCTACACTTGAACTGAGTTAGGAAAGAGAACAGTGTCTCACATTTAGAAAACACTCTTATGCCTGCTTAAGGGGGAAGGAGAGGTGGGGTGATGCATAAAACCAGAGTTTGATATAAGCACAGGTACCGTTCCAAAAACCAACTATGGAATAGACAAGACCTACACCTTCCTCAGTGAAAGGGACTCAAAACCCCATATTTCCCGCAGAGGAATATATCTGACTAGTAAGAATCTTAAAACCTATGTATTGATATGTCTCCATAAGGGAATCAAGTGTGTCTAGACTGGGATAAATATGGCAGCGAGAATCAGCTGAAACCCACTATAAAAAGGAATTTCAAAAATAAAACAAAAAAACTGGGAAATTCTTTACAATTCCTTCAGGGTCTCTGATGAAACCTGAAATGACCCTATCTACAATGACAGCTGGATGTGGCATAAGGCTGGACACTTGGGACTGAGAGGATTGGTGAGATTGGGTGAGCAAATGCAGACCCTTTAAAGCAATAATGCATGGCACACATTCCATGGGTCCCAACTCTCCAGGTTGAAGGGAATATTACTACAGATATAACATGTACGGGAATCCTAGAGAACGGACACACTGTGAATACGAAAGGTTTCTGAAACTCAACGAATAGTCCCTCTCCTGGTGCTCCGGTTTGACTTTCCATCTGCTTTATTATCAACCTCCCAACTTGGAGAGACAGCCCCTTTAACCTCCTGGTTCGCACAGGTTGCCAATTTGGCAGAGGATGAAAGGGAAGAGGGAGAACCAATGAGAGAGTAGCTGTTAGGCATTTGGACGGGCACATATCACTGTAATTTCCCGGCAGGAAGAAGAATTAACCAAAGTCTCAGCCACCCACCGGGAATCAGTATAGATCCTGAACCAAAATTTTGGACTTGCGGTCAGCTCACCAAAAACGAGTTGAAAAATGGAGCTCAGGGGCACAGCAATTCACAAACTGGCCGAGTAATAAAGGACAACTATCGTCCAAAAATCTGTTGAGGGAAGGCAACGAGGCGGACTTGAAAGCGAGGCAGAATAGCAGGAAACAGATTTCCAGAGGTACGTTGGAATCGCCTTTAAAGCACAGGAAGAGGGGCACAACTTCGACAATGATGCACTTGGCCCAAAAGGGCGTATGCGTTTTCTCCTGAATATATTCAGGAGAAAACGCATACGCCCTTTTAGGCCAAGCAAGGAAGCGGGCAATGCAAATCTGCACTACAAAGAAGTATCACTTCCCACCGGTCAAAAGGGACATCCACAAAATGTGTAAAAACCAAAAAGGCAAGACAGGCCCTGGAGAACAGGGAGCCTTGTTATGCTGATGGGCGGGATGTAAATTGCCAACTGCCTCTCTGGAGGAGTGCTTTGTGTTCCCTAAAACAAGTAAAGTACAGAGCTACAGAGCCAAGGGCACTTCCAGTCTAGGGAATATACCTTGGGAAAACTGAAAATCAAAAAGACACAGCCACCCCAAAATTTAGGGCTGCACTGCTTACAAGGACCTCAACTTGGGTACACCTTAAATATCCCAGGAAATATAAAAATGGTTCAAAAAATTGTGGTACTTACATACGATGGAATATCCCTCAGCCATGAAATCAATGTCATAAGACCAGTAGCAGCAAAATGGGTGGATTCAGGTACGATGATTCTAAGTGAAATAAGTCACACAGAAAAAGAAACTTATCATAAGATATCACTTATGAAGATCCTGTAAACATGGCTACACTTGAACTGAGTTAGGAAAGAGAACAGTGTCTCACATTTAGAAAACACTCTTATGCCTGCTTAAGGGGGAAGGAGAGGTGGGGTGATGCATAAAACCAGAGTTTGATATAAGCACAGGTACCGTTCCAAAAACCAACTATGGGATAGACAAGACCTACACCTTCCTCAGTGAAAGGGACTCAAAACCCCATATTTCCCGCAGAGGAAAATATCTGACTAGTAAGAATCTTAAAACCTATGTATTGATATGTCTCCATAAGGGAATCAAGTGTGTCTAGACTGGGATAAATATGGCAGCGAGAATCAGCTCAAACCCACTATAAAAAGGAATTTCAAAAATAAAACAAAAAAACTGGGAAATTCTTTACAATTCCTTCAGGGTCTCTGATGAAACCTGAAATGACCCTATCTACAATGACAGCTGTATGTGGCATAAGGCTGGACACTTGGGACTGAGAGGATTGGTGAGATTGGGTGAGCAAATGCAGACCCTTTAATGCAATAATGCATGGCACACATTCCATGGGTCCCAACTCTCCAGGTTGAAGGGAATATTACTACAGATATAACATGTACGGGAATCCTAGAGAACGGACACACTGTGAATACGAAAGGTTTCTAAAACTCAACGAATAGTCCCTCTCCTGGTGCTCCGGTTTGACTTTCCATCTGCTTTATTATCAACCTCCCAACTTGGAGAGACAGCCCCTTTAACCTCCTGGTTCGCACAGGTTGCCAATTTGGCAGAGGATGAAAGGGAAGAGGGAGAACCAATGAGAGAGTAGCTGTTAGGCATTTGGACGGGCACATATCACTGTAATTTCCTGGCAGGAAGAAGAATTAACCAAAGTCTCAGCCACCCACCGGGAATCAGTATAGATCCTGAACCAAAATTTTGGACTTGCGGTCAGCTCACCAAAAACGAGTTGAAAAATGGAGCTCAGGGGCACAGCAATTCACAAACTGGCCGAGTAATAAAGGACAACTATCGTCCAAAAATCTGTTGAGGGAAGGCAACGAGGCGGACTTGAAAGTGAGGCAGAATAGCAGGAAACAGATTTCCAGAGGTACGTTGGAATCGCCTTTAAAGCACAGGAAGAGGGGCACAACTTCGACAATGATGCACTTGGCCCAAAAGAGCGTATGCGTTTTCTCCTGAATATATTCAGGAGAAAACGCATACGCCCTTTTAGGCCAAGCAAGGAAGCGGGCAATGCAAATCTGCACTACAAAGAAGTATCACTTCCCACCGGTCAAAAGGGACATCCACAAAATGTGTAAAAACCAGAAAGGCAAGACAGGCCCTGGAGAACAGGGAGCCTTGTTATGCTGATGGGCGGGATGTAAATTGCCAACTGCCTCTCTGGAGGAGTGCATTGTGTTCCCTAAAACAAGTAAACAACAGAGGTACAGAGCCAAGGGCACTTCCAATCTAGGGAATATACCTTGGGAAAACTGAAAATCAAAAAGACACAGCCACCCCAAAATTTAGGGCTGCACTGCTTACAAGGACCTCAACTTGGGTACACCTTAAATATCCCAGGAAATATAAAAATGGTTCAAAAAATTGTGGTACGTACGTACGATGGAATATCCCTCAGCCAGGAAATCAATGTCATAAGACCAGTAGCAGCAAAATGGGTGGATTCAGGTACGATGATCCTAAGTGAAATATGTCACACAGAAAAAGAAACTTATCATAAGATATCACTTATGAAGATCCTGTAAACATGGCTACACTTGAACTGAGTTAGGAAAGAGAACAGTGTCTCACATTTAGAAAACACTCTTATGCCTGCTTAAGGGGGAAGGAGAGGTGGGGTGATGCATAAAACCAGAGTTTGATATAAGCACAGGTACCGTTCCAAAAACCAACTATGGAATAGACAAGACCTACACCTTCCTCAGTGAAAGGGACTCAAAACCCCATATTTCCCGCAGAGGAATATATCTGACTAGTAAGAATCTTAAAACCTATGTATTGATATGTCTCCATAAGGGAATCAAGTGTGTCTAGACTGGGATAAATATGTCAGCGAGAATCAGCTCAAACCCACTATAAAAAGGAATTTCAAAAATAAAACAAAAAAACTGGGAAATTCTTTACAATTCCTTCAGGGTCTCTGATGAAACCTGAAATGACCCTATCTACAATGACAGCTGGATGTGGCATAAGGCTGGACACTTTGGACTGAGAGGATTGGTGAGATTGGGTGAGCAAATGCAGACCCTTTAAAGCAATAATGCATGGCACACATTCCATGGGTCCCAACTCTCCAGGTTGAAGGGAATATTACTACAGATATAACATGTACGGGAATCCTAGAGAACGGACACACTGTGAATACGAAAGGTTTCTAAAACTCAACGAATAGTCCCTCTCCTGGTGCTCCGGTTTGACTTTCCATCTGCTTTATTATCAACCTCCCAACTTGGAGAGACAGCCCCTTTAACCTCCTGGTTCGCACAGGTTGCCAATTTGGCAGAGGATGAAAGGGAAGAGGGAGAACCAATGAGAGAGTAGCTGTTAGGCATTTGGACGGGCACATATCACTGTAATTTCCCGGCAGGAAGAAGAATTAACCAAAGTCTCAGCCACCCACCGGGAATCAGTATAGATCCTGAACCAAAATTTTGGACTTGCGGTCAGCTCACCAAAAACGAGTTGAAAAATGGAGCTCAGGGGCACAGCAATTCACAAACTGGCCGAGTAATAAAGGACAACTATCGTCCAAAAATCTGTTGAGGGAAGGCAACGAGGCAGACTTGAAAGCGAGGCAGAATAGCAGGAAACAGATTTCCAGAGGTACGTTGGAATCGCCTTTAAAGCACAGGAAGAGGGGCACAACTTCGACAATGATGCACTTGGCCAAAAAGGGCGTATGCGTTTTCTCCTGAATATATTCAGGAGAAAACGCATACGCCCTTTTAGGCCAAGCAAGGAAGCGGGCAATGCAAATCTGCACTACAAAGAAGTATCACTTCCCACCGGTCAAAAGGGACATCCACAAAATGTGTAAAAACCAGAAAGGCAAGACAGGCCCTGGAGAACAGGGAGCCTTGTTATGCTGATGGGCGGGATGTAAATTGCCAACTGCCTCTCTGGAGGAGTGCTTTGTGTTCCCTAAAATAAGTAAAGTACAGAGCTACAGAGCCAAGGGCACTTCCAGTCTAGGGAATATACCTTGGGAAAACTGAAAATAAATAAGGCAGAGCCACCCCAAAATTTAGGGCTGCACTGCTTACAAGGACCTCAACTTGGGTACACCTTAAATATCCCAGGAAATATAAAAATGGTTCAAAAAATTGTGGTACTTACGTACGATGGAATATCCCTCAGCCATGAAATCAATGTCATAAGACCAGTAGCAGCAAAATGGGTGGATTCAGGTACGATGATTCTAAGTGAAATAAGTCACACAGAAAAAGAAACTTATCATAAGATATCACTTATGAAGATCCTGTAAACATGGCTACACTTGAACTGAGTTAGGAAAGAGAACAGTGTCTCACATTTAGAAAACACTCTTATGCCTGCTTAAGGGGGAAGGAGAGGTGGGGTGATGCATAAAACCAGAGTTTGATATAAGCACAGGTACCGTTCCAAAAACCAACTATGGGATAGACAAGACCTACACCTTCCTCAGTGAAAGGGACTCAAAACCCCATATTTCCCGCAGAGGAATATATCTGACTAGTAAGAATCTTAAAACCTATGTATTGATATGTCTCCGTAAGGGAATCAAGTGTGTCTAGACTGGGATAAATATGGCAGCGAGAATCAGCTCAAACCCACTATAAAAAGGAATTTCAAAAATAAAACAAAAAAACTGGGAAATTCTTTACAATTCCTTCAGGGTCTCTGATGAAACCTGAAATGACCCTATCTACAATGACAGCTGGATGTGGCATAAGGCTGGACACTTGGGACTGAGAGGATTGGTGAGATTGGGTGAGCAAATGCAGACCCTTTAAAGCAATAATGCATGGCACACATTCCATGGGTCCCAACTCTCCAGGTTGAAGGGAATATTACTACAGATATAACATGTACGGGAATCCTAGAGAACGGACACACTGTGAATACGAAAGGTTTCTAAAACTCAACGAATAGTCCCTCTCCTGGTGCTCCGGTTTGACTTTCCATCTGCTTTATTATCAACCTCCCAACTTGGAGAGACAGCCCCTTTAACCTCCTGGTTCGCACAGGTTGCCAATTTGGCAGAGGATGAAAGGGAAGAGGGAGAACCAATGAGAGAGTAGCTGTTAGGCATTTGGACGGGCACATATCACTGTAATTTCCCGGCAGGAAGAAGAATTAACCAAAGTCTCAGCCACCCACCGGGAATCAGTATAGATCCTGAACCAAAATTTTGGACTTGCGGTCAGCTCACCAAAAACGAGTTGAAAAATGGAGCTCAGGGGCACAGCAATTCACAAACTGGCCGAGTAATAAAGGACAACTATCGTCCAAAAATCTGTTGAGGGAAGGCAACGAGGCGGACTTGAAAGCGAGGCAGAATAGTAGGAAACAGATTTCCAGAGGTACGTTGGAATCGCCTTTAAAGCACAGGAAGAGGGGCACAACTTCGACAATGATGCACTTGGCCAAAAAGGGCGTATGCGTTTTCTCCTGAATATATTCAGGAGAAAACGCATACGCCCTTTTTGGCCAAGCAAGCAAGCGGGCAATGCAAATCTGCACTACAAAGTAGTTTCACTTCCCACCGGTCAAAAGGGACATCCACAAAATGTGTAAAAACCAGAAAGGCAAGACAGGCCCTGGAGAACAGGGAGCCTTGTTATGCTGATGGGCGGGATGTAAATTGCCAACTGCCTCTCTGGAGGAGTGCATTGTGTTCCCTAAAACAAGTAAACAACAGAGCTACAGAGCCAAGGGCACTTCCAGTCTAGGGAATATACCTTGGGAAAACTGAAAATCAAAAAGACACAGCCACCCCAAAATTTAGGGCTGCACTGCTTACAAGGACCTCAACTTGGGTACACCTTAAATATCCCAGGAAATATAAAAATGGTTCAAAAAATTGTGGTACTTATGTACGATGGAATATCCCTCAGCCATGAAATCAATGTCATAAGACCAGTAGCAGCAAAATGGGTGGATTCAGGTACGATGATTCTAAGTGAAATAAGTCACAGAGAAAAAGAAACTTATAATAAGATATCACTTATGAAGATCCTGTAAACATGGCTACACTTGAACTGAGTTAGGAAAGAGAACAGTGTCTCACATTTAGAAAACACTCTTATGCCTGCTTAAGGGGGAAGGAGAGGTGGGGTGATGCATAAAACCAGAGTTTGACATAAGCACAGGTACCGTTCCAAAAACCAACTATGGAATAGACAAGACCTACACCTTCCTCAGTGAAAGGGACTCAAAACCCCATATTTCCCGCAGAGGAATATATCTGACTAGTAAGAATCTTAAAACCTATGTATTGATATGTCTCCGTAAGGGAATCAAGTGTGTCTAGACTGGGATAAATATGGCAGCGAGAATCAGCTCAAACCCACTATAAAAAGGAATTTCAAAAATAAAACAAAAAAACTGGGAAATTCTTTACAATTCCTTCAGGGTCTCTGATGAAACCTGAAATGACCCTATCTACAATGACAGCTGGATGTGGCATAAGGCTGGACACTTGGGACTGAGAGGATTGGTGAGATTGGGTGAGCAAATGCAGACCCTTTAAAGCAATAATGCATGGCACACATTCCATGGGTCCCAACTCTCCAGGTTGAAGGGAATATTACTACAGATATAACATGTACGGGAATCCTAGAGAACAGACACACTGTGAATACGAAAGGTTTCTAAAACTCAACGAATAGTCCCTCTCCTGGTGCTCCGGTTTGACTTTCCATCTGCTTTATTATCAACCTCCCAACTTGGAGAGACAGCCCCTTTAACCTCCTGGTTCGCACAGGTTGCCAATTTGGCAGAGGATGAAAGGGAATAGGGAGAACCAATGAGAGAGTAGCTGTTAGGCATTTGGACGGGCACATATCACTGTAATTTCCCGGCAGGAAGAAGAATTAACCAAAGTCTCAGCCACCCACCGGGAATCAGTATAGATCCTGAACCAAAATTTTGGACTTGCGGTCAGCTCACCAAAAACGAGTTGAAAAATGGAGCTCAGGGGCACAGCAATTCACAAACTGGCCGAGTAATAAAGGACAACTATCGTCCAAAAATCTGTTGAGGGAAGGCAAAGAGGCGGACTTGAAAGCGAGGCAGAATAGCAGGAAACAGATTTCAAGAAGTACGTTGGAATCGCCTTTAAAGCACAGGAAGAGGGACACAACTTCGACAATGATGCACTTGGCCCAAAAGGGCGTATGCGTTTTCTCCTGAATATATTCAGGAGAAAACGCATACGCCCTTTTTGGCCAAGCAAGCAAGCGGGCAATGCAAATCTGCACTACAAAGAAGTATCACTTCCCACCGGTCAAAAGGGACATCCACAAAATGTGTAAAAACCAGAAAGGCAAGACAGGCCCTGGAGAACAGGGAGCCTTGTTATGCTGATGGGCGGGATGTAAATTGCCAACTGCCTCTCTGGAGGAGTGCATTGTGTTCCCTAAAACAAGTAAACAACAGAGCTACAGAGCCAAGGGCACTTCCAATCTAGGGAATATACCTTGGGAAAACTGAAAATCAAAAAGACACAGCCACCCCAAAATTTAGGGCTGCACTGCTTACAAGGACCTCAACTTGGGTACACCTTAAATATCCCAGGAAATATAAAAATGGTTCAAAAAATTGTGGTACTTACGTACGATGGAATATCCCTCAGCCATGAAATCAATGTCATAAGACCAGTAGCAGCAAAATGGGTGGATTCAGGTACGATGATTCTAAGTGAAATATGTCACACAGAAAAAGAAACTTATCATAAGATATCACTTATGAAGATCCTGTAAACATGGCTACACTTGAACTGAGTTAGGAAAGAGAACAGTGTCTCACATTTAGAAAACACTCTTATGCCTGCTTAAGGGGGAAGGAGAGGTGGGGTGATGCATAAAACCAGAGTTTGATATAAGCACAGGTACCGTTCCAAAAACCAACTATGGAATAGACAAGACCTACACCTTCCTCAGTGAAAGGGACTCAAAACCCCATATTTCCCGCAGAGGAATATATCTGACTAGTAAGAATCTTAAAACCTATGTATTGATATGTCTCCATAAGGGAATCAAGTGTGTCTAGACTGGGATAAATATGGCAGCGAGAATCAGCTCAAACCCACTATAAAAAGGAATTTCAAAAATAAAACAAAAAAACTGGGAAATTCTTTACAATTCCTTCAGGGTCTCTGATGAAACCTGAAATGACCCTATCTACAATGACAGCTGGATGTGGCATAAGGCTGGACACTTGGGACTGAGAGGATTGGTGAGATTGGGTGAGCAAATGCAGACCCTTTAAAGCAATAATGCATGGCACACATTCCATGGGTCCCAACTCTCCAGGTTGAAGGGAATATTACTACAGATATAACATGTACGGGAATCCTAGAGAACGGACACACTGTGAATACGAAAGGTTTCTAAAACTCAACGAATAGTCCCTCTCCTGGTGCTCCGGTTTGACTTTCCATCTGCTTTATTATCAACCTCCCAACTTGGAGAGACAGCCCCTTTAACCTCCTGGTTCGCACAGGTTGCCAATTTGGCAGAGGATGAAAGGGAAGAGGGAGAACCAATGAGAGAGTAGCTGTTAGGCATTTGGACGGGCACATATCACTGTAATTTCCCGGCAGGAAGAAGAATTAACCAAAGTCTCAGCCACCCACCGGGAATCAGTATAGATCCTGAACCAAAATTTTGGACTTGCGGTGAGCTCACCAAAAACGAGTTGAAAAATGGAGCTCAGGGGCACAGCAATTCACAAACTGGCCGAGTAATAAAGGACAACTATCGTCCAAAAATCTGTTGAGGGAAGGCAACGAGGCAGAATTGAAAGCGAGGCAGAATAGCAGGAAACAGATTTCCAGAGGTACGTTGGAATCGCCTTTAAAGCACAGGAAGAGGGGCACAACTTCGACAATGATGCACTTGGCCCAAAAGGGCGTATGCGTTTTCTCCTGAATATATTCAGGAGAAAACGCATACGCCCTTTTAGGCCAAACAAGGAAGCGGGCAATGCAAATCTGCACTACAAAGAAGTATCACTTCCCACCCGTCAAAAGGGACATCCACAAAATGTGTAAAAACCAGAAAGGCAAGACAGGCCCTGGAGAACAGGGAGCCTTGTTATGCTGATGGGCGGGATGTAAATTGCCAACTGCCTCTCTGGAGGAGTGCTTTGTGTTCCCTAAAACAAGTAAAGTACAGAGCTACAGAGCCAAGGGCACTTCCAGTCTAGGGAATATACCTTGGGAAAACTGAAAATCAATAAGGCAGAGCCACCCCAAAATTTAGGGCTGCACTGCTTACAAGGACCTCAACTTGGGTACACCTTAAATATCCCAGGAAATATAAAAATGGTTCAAAAAATTGTGGTACTTACGTACGATGGAATATCCCTCAGCCATGAAATCAATGTCATAAGACCAGTAGCAGCAAAATGGGTGGATTCAGGTACGATGATTCTAAGTGAAATAAGTCACACAGAAAAAGAAACTGATCATAAGATATCACTTATGAAGATCCTGTAAACATGGCTACACTTGAACTGAGTTAGGAAAGAGAACAGTGTCTCACATTTAGAAAACACTCTTATGCCTGCTTAAGGGGGAAGGAGAGGTGGGGTGATGCATAAAACCAGAGTTTGATATAAGCACAGGTACCGTTCCAAAAACCAACTATGGGATAGACAAGACCTACACCTTCCTCAGTGAAAGGGACTCAAAACCCCATATTTCCCGCAGAGGAATATATCTGACTAGTAAGAATCTTAAAACCTATGTATTGATATGTCTCCGTAAGGGAATCAAGTGTGTCTAGACTGGGATAAATATGGCAGCGAGAATCAGCTCAAACCCACTATAAAAAGGAATTTCAAAAATAAAACAAAAAAACTGGGAAATTCTTTACAATTCCTTCAGGGTCTCTGATGAAACCTGAAATGACCCTATCTACAATGACAGCTGGATGTGGCATAAGGCTGGACACTTGGGACTGAGAGGATTGGTGAGATTGGGTGAGCAAATGCAGACCCTTTAAAGCAATAATGCATGGCACACATTCCATGGGTCCCAACTCTCCAGGTTGAAGGGAATATTACTACAGATATAACATGTACGGGAATCCTAGAGAACGGACACACTGTGAATACGAAAGGTTTCTAAAACTCAACGAATAGTCCCTCTCCTGGTGCTCCGGTTTGACTTTCCATCTGCTTTATTATCAACCTCCCAACTTGGAGAGACAGCCCCTTTAACCTCCTGGTTCGCACAGGTTGCCAATTTGGCAGAGGATGAAAGGGAAGAGGGAGAACCAATGAGAGAGTAGCTGTTAGGCATTTGGACGGGCACATATCACTGTAATTTCCCGGCAGGAAGAAGAATTAACCAAAGTCTCAGCCACCCACCGGGAATCAGTATAGATCCTGAACCAAAATTTTGGACTTGCGGTCAGCTCACCAAAAACGAGTTGAAAAATGGAGCTCAGGGGCACAGCAATTCACAAACTGGCCGAGTAATAAAGGACAACTATCGTCCAAAAATCTGTTGAGGGAAGGCAACGAGGCGGACTTGAAAGCGAGGCAGAATAGCAGGAAACAGATTTCCAGAGGTACGTTGGAATCGCCTTTAAAGCACAGGAAGAGGGGCACAACTTCGACAATGATGCACTTGGCCAAAAAGGGCGTATGCGTTTTCTCCTGAATATATTCAGGAGAAAACGCATACGCCCTTTTTGGCCAAGCAAGCAAGCGGGCAATGCAAATCTGCACTACAAAGAAGTATCACTTCCCACCGGTCAAAAGGGACATCCACAAAATGTGTAAAAACCAGAAAGGCAAGACAGGCCCTGGAGAACAGGGAGCCTTGTTATGCTGATGGGCGGGATGTAAATTGCCAACTGCCTCTCTGGAGGAGTGCATTGTGTTCCCTAAAACAAGTAAACAACAGAGCTACAGAGCCAAGGGCACTTCCAGTCTAGGGAATATACCTTGGGAAAACTGAAAATCAAAAAGACACAGCCACCCCAAAATTTAGGGCTGCACTGCTTACAAGGACCTCCTTGGGTACACCTTAAATATCCCAGGAAATATAAAAATGGTTCAAAAAATTGTGGTACTTACGTACGATGGAATATCCCTCAGCCATGAAATCAATGTCATAAGACCAGTAGAAGCAAAATGGGTGGATTCAGGTACGATGATTCTAAGTGAAATAAGTCACACAGAAAAAGAAACTTATCATAAGATATCACTTATGAAGATCCTGTAAACATGGCTACACTTGAACTGAGTTAGGAAAGAGAACAGTGTCTCACATTTAGAAAACACTCTTATGCCTGCTTAAGGGGGAAGGAGAGGTGGGGTGATGCATAAAACCAGAGTTTGATATAAGCACAGGTACCGTTCCAAAAACCAACTATGGAATAGACAAGACCTACACCTTCCTCAGTGAAAGGGACTCAAAACCCCATATTTCCCGCAGAGGAATATATCTGACTAGTAAGAATCTTAAAACCTATGTATTGATATGTCTCCATAAGGGAATCAAGTGTGTCTAGACTGGGATAAATATGGCAGCGAGAATCAGCTCAAACCCACTATAAAAAGGAATTTCAAAAATAAAACAAAAAAACTGGGAAATTCTTTACAATTCCTTCAGGGTCTCTGATGAAACCTGAAATGACCCTATCTACAATGACAGCTGGATGTGGCATAAGGCTGGACACTTGGGACTGAGAGGATTGGTGAGATTGGGTGAGCAAATGCAGACCCTTTAAAGCAATAATGCATGGCACACATTCCATGGGTCCCAACTCTCCAGGTTGAAGGGAATATTACTACAGATATAACATGTACGGGAATCCTAGAGAACGGACACACTGTGAATACGAAAGGTTTCTAAAACTCAACGAATAGTCCCTCTCCTGGTGCTCCGGTTTGACTTTCCATCTGCTTTATTATCAACCTCCCAACTTGGAGAGACAGCCCCTTTAACCTCCTGGTTCGCACAGGTTGCCAATTTGGCAGAGGATGAAAGGGAATAGGGAGAACCAATGAGAGAGTAGCTGTTAGGCATTTGGACGGGCACATATCACTGTAATTTCCCGGCAGGAAGAAGAATTAACCAAAGTCTCAGCCACCCACCGGGAATCAGTATAGATCCTGAACCAAAATTTTGGACTTGCGGTCAGCTCACCAAAAACGAGTTGAAAAATGGAGCTCAGGGGCACAGCAATTCACAAACTGGCCGAGTAATAAAGGACAACTATCGTCCAAAAATCTGTTGAGGGAAGGCAACAAGGCGGACTTGAAAGCGAGGCAAAATAGCAGGAAACAGATTTCAAGAGGTACGTTGGAATCACCTTTAAAGCACAGGAAGAGGGGCACAACTTCGACAATGATGCACTTGGCCCAAAAGGGCGTATGCGTTTTCTCCTGAATATATTCAGGAGAAAACGCATACGCCCTTTTTGGCCAAGCAAGCAAGCGGGCAATGCAAATCTGCACTACAAAGAAGTATCACTTCCCACCGGTCAAAAGGGACATCCACAAAATGTGTAAAAACCAGAAAGGCAAGACAGGCCCTGGAGAACAGGGTGCCTTGTTATGCTGATGGGCGGGATGTAAATTGCCAACTGCCTCTCTGGAGGAGTGCATTGTGTTCCCTAAAACAAGTAAACAACAGAGCTACAGAGCCAAGGGCACTTCCAGTCTAGGGAATATACCTTGGGAAAACTGAAAATCAAAAAGACACAGCCACCCCAAAATTTAGGGCTGCACTGCTTACAAGGACCTCAACTTGGGTACACCTTAAATATCCCAGGAAATATAAAAATGGTTCAAAAAATTGTGGTACTTACGTACGATGGAATATCCCTCAGCCATGAAATCAATGTCATAAGACCAGTAGCAGCAAAATGGGTGGATTCAGGTACGATGATTCTAAGTGAAATAAGTCACACAGAAAAAGAAACTTATCATAAGATATCACTTATGAAGATCCTGTAAACATGGCTACACTTGAACTGAGTTAGGAAAGAGAACAGTGTCTCACATTTAGAAAACACTCTTATGCCTGCTTAAGGGGGAAGGAGAGGTGGGGTGATGCATAAAACCAGAGTTTGATATAAGCACAGGTACCGTTCCAAAAACCAACTATGGAATAGACAAGACCTACACCTTCCTCAGTGAAAGGGACTCAAAACCCCATATTTCCCGCAGAGGAATATATCTGACTAGTAAGAATCTTAAAACCTATGTATTGATATGTCTCCGTAAGGGAATCAAGTGTGTCTAGACTGGGATAAATATGGCAGCGAGAATCAGCTCAAACCCACTATAAAAAGGAATTTCAAAAATAAAACAAAAAAACTGGGAAATTCTTTACAATTCCTTCAGGGTCTCTGATGAAACCTGAAATGACCCTATCTACAATGACAGCTGGATGTGGCATAAGGCTGGACACTTGGGACTGAGAGGATTGGTGAGATTGGGTGAGCAAATGCAGACCCTTTAAAGCAATAATGCATGGCACACATTCCATGGGTCCCAACTCTCCAGGTTGAAGGGAATATTACTACAGATATAACATGTACGGGAATCCTAGAGAACGGACACACTGTGAATACGAAAGGTTTCTAAAACTCAACGAATAGTCCCTCTCCTGGTGCTCCGGTTTGACTTTCCATCTGCTTTATTATCAACCTCCCAACTTGGAGAGACAGCCCCTTTAACCTCCTGGTTCGCACAGGTTGCCAATTTGGCAGAGGATGAAAGGGAAGAGGGAGAACCAATGAGAGAGTAGCTGTTAGGCATTTGGACGGGCACATATCACTGTAATTTCCCGGCAGGAAGAAGAATTAACCAAAGTCTCAGCCACCCACCGGGAATCAGTATAGATCCTGAACCAAAATTTTGGACTTGCGGTCAGCTCACCAAAAACGAGTTGAAAAATGGAGCTCAGGGGCACAGCAATTCACAAACTGGCCGAGTAATAAAGGACAACTATCGTCCAAAAATCTGTTGAGGGAAGGCAACGAGGCGGACTTGAAAGCGAGGCAGAATAGCAGGAAACAGATTTCCAGAGGTACGTTGGAATCACCTTTAAAGCACAGGAAGAGGGGCACAACTTCGACAATGATGCACTTGGCCAAAAAGGGCGTATGCGTTTTCTCCTGAATATATTCAGGAGAAAACGCATACGCCCTTTTTGGCCAAGCAAGCAAGCGGGCAATGCAAATCTGCACTACAAAGAAGTATCACTTCCCACCGGTCAAAAGGGACATCCACAAAATGTGTAAAAACCAGAAAGGCAAGACAGGCCCTGGAGAACAGGGAGCCTTGTTATGCTGATGGGCGGGATGTAAATTGCCAACTACCTCTCTGGAGGAGTGCATTGTGTTCCCTAAAACAAGTAAACAACAGAGCTACAGAGCCAAGGGCACTTCCAGTCTAGGGAATATACCTTGGGAAAACTGAAAATCAAAAAGACACAGCCACCCCAAAATTTAGGGCTGCACTGCTTACAAGGACCTCAACTTGGGTACACCTTAAATATCCCAGGAAATATAAAAATGGTTCAAAAAATTGTGGTACTTACGTACGATGGAATATCCCTCAGCCATGAAATCAATGTCATAAGACCAGTAGCAGCAAAATGGGTGGATTCAGGTACGATGATTCTAAGTGAAATAAGTCACAGAGAAAAAGAAACTTATCATAAGATATCACTTATGAAGATCCTGTAAACATGGCTACACTTGAACTGAGTTAGGAAAGAGAACAGTGTCTCACATTTAGAAAACACTCTTATGCCTGCTTAAGGGGGAAGGAGAGGTGGGGTGATGCATAAAACCAGAGTTTGATATAAGCACAGGTACCGTTCCAAAAACCAACTATGGAATAGACAAGACCTACACCTTCCTCAGTGAAAGGGACTCAAAACCCCATATTTCCCGCAGAGGAATATATCTGACTAGTAAGAATCTTAAAACCTATGTATTGATATGTCTCCATAAGGGAATCAAGTGTGTCTAGACTGGGATAAATATGGCAGCGAGAATCAGCTCAAACCCACTATAAAAAGGAATTTCAAAAATAAAACAAAAAAACTGGGAAATTCTTTACAATTCCTTCAGGGTCTCTGATGAAACCTGAAATGACCCTATCTACAATGACAGCTGGATGTGGCATAAGGCTGGACACTTGGGACTGAGAGGATTGGTGAGATTGGGTGAGCAAATGCAGACCCTTTAAAGCAATAATGCATGGCACACATTCCATGGGTCCCAACTCTCCAGGTTGAAGGGAATATTACTACAGATATAACATGTACGGGAATCCTAGAGAACGGACACACTGTGAATACGAAAGGTTTCTAAAACTCAACGAATAGTCCCTCTCCTGGTGCTCCGGTTTGACTTTCCATCTGCTTTATTATCAACCTCCCAACTTGGAGAGACAGCCCCTTTAACCTCCTGGTTCGCACAGGTTGCCAATTTGGCAGAGGATGAAAGGGAAGAGGGAGAACCAATGAGAGAGTAGCTGTTAGGCATTTGGACGGGCACATATCACTGTAATTTCCCGGCAGGAAGAAGAATTAACCAAAGTCTCAGCCACCCACCGGGAATCAGTATAGATCCTGAACCAAAATTTTGGACTTGCGGTCAGCTCACCAAAAACGAGTTGAAAAATGGAGCTCAGGGGCACAGCAATTCACAAACTGGCCGAGTAATAAAGGACAACTATCGTCCAAAAATCTGTTGAGGGAAGGCAACAAGGCGGACTTGAAAGCGAGGCAGAATAGCAGGAAACAGATTTCAAGAGGTACGTTGGAATCACCTTTAAAGCACAGGAAGAGGGGCACAACTTCGACAATGATGCACTTGGCCCAAAAGGGCGTATGCGTTTTCTCCTGAATATATTCAGGAGAAAACGCATACGCCCTTTTTGGCCAAGCAAGCAAGCGGGCAATGCAAATCTGCACTACAAAGAAGTATCACTTCCCACCGGTCAAAAGGGACATCCACAAAATGTGTAAAAACCAGAAAGGCAAGACAGGCCCTGGAGAACAGGGTGCCTTGTTATGCTGATGGGCGGGATGTAAATTGCCAACTGCCTCTCTGGAGGAGTGCATTGTGTTCCCTAAAACAAGTAAACAACAGAGCTACAGAGCCAAGGGCACTTCCAGTCTAGGGAATATACCTTGGGAAAACTGAAAATCAAAAAGACACAGCCACCCCAAAATTTAGGGCTGCACTGCTTACAAGGACCTCAACTTGGGTACACCTTAAATATCCCAGGAAATATAAAAATGGTTCAAAAAATTGTGGTACTTACGTACGATGGAATATCCCTCAGCCATGAAATCAATGTCATAAGACCAGTAGCAGCAAAATGGGTGGATTCAGGTACGATGATTCTAAGTGAAATAAGTCACAGAGAAAAAGAAACTTATCATAATATATCACTTATGAAGATCCTGTAAACATGGCTACACTTGAACTGAGTTAGGAAAGAGAACAGTGTCTCACATTTAGAAAACACTCTTATGCCTGCTTAAGGGGGAAGGAGAGGTGGGGTGATGCATAAAACCAGAGTTTGATATAAGCACAGGTACCGTTCCAAAAACCAACTATGGAATAGACAAGACCTACACCTTCCTCAGTGAAAGGGACTCAAAACCCCATATTTCCCGCAGAGGAATATATCTGACTAGTAAGAATCTTAAAACCTATGTATTGATATGTCTCCGTAAGGGAATCAAGTGTGTCTAGACTGGGATAAATATGGCAGCGAGAATCAGCTCAAACCCACTATAAAAAGGAATTTCAAAAATAAAACAAACAAACTGGGAAATTCTTTACAATTCCTTCAGGGTCTCTGATGAAACCTGAAATGACCCTATCTACAATGACAGCTGGATGTGGCATAAGGCTGGACACTTGGGACTGAGAGGATTGGTGAGATTGGGTGAGCAAATGCAGACCCTTTAAAGCAATAATGCATGGCACACATTCCATGGGTCCCAACTCTCCAGGTTGAAGGGAATATTACTACAGATATAACATGTACGGGAATCCTAGAGAACGGACACACTGTGAATACGAAAGGTTTCTAAAACTCAACGAATAGTCCCTCTCCTGGTGCTCCGGTTTGACTTTCCATCTGCTTTATTATCAACCTCCCAACTTGGAGAGACAGCCCCTTTAACCTCCTGGTTCGCACAGGTTGCCAATTTGGCAGAGGATGAAAGGGAAGAGGGAGAACCAATGAGAGAGTAGCTGTTAGGCATTTGGACGGGCACATATCACTGTAATTTCCCGGCAGGAAGAAGAATTAACCAAAGTCTCAGCCACCCACCGGGAATCAGTATAGATCCTGAACCAAAATTTTGGACTTGCGGTCAGCTCACCAAAAACGAGTTGAAAAATGGAGCTCAGGGGCACAGCAATTCACAAACTGGCCGAGTAATAAAGGACAACTATCGTCCAAAAATCTGTTGAGGGAAGGCAACGAGGCAGACTTGAAAGCGAGGCAGAATAGCAGGAAACAGATTTCCAGAGGTACGTTGGAATCGCCTTTAAAGCACAGGAAGAGGGGCACAACTTCGACAATGATGCACTTGGCCCAAAAGGGCGTATGCGTTTTCTCCTGAATATATTCAGGAGAAAACGCATACGCCCTTTTAGGCCAAGCAAGGAAGCGGGCAATGCAAATCTGCACTACAAAGAAGTATCACTTCCCACCGGTCAAAAGGGACATCCACAAAATGTGTAAAAACCAGAAAGGCAAGACAGGCCCTGGAGAACAGGGAGCCTTGTTATGCTGATGGGCGGGATGTAAATTGCCAACTGCCTCTCTGGAGGAGTGCTTTGTGTTCCCTAAAACATGTAAAGTACAGAGCTACAGAGCCAAGGGCACTTCCAGTCTAGGGAATATACCTTGGGAAAACTGAAAATAAATAAGGCAGAGCCACCCCAAAATTTAGGGCTGCACTGCTTACAAGGACCTCAACTTGGGTACACCTTAAATATCCCAGGAAATATAAAAATGGTTCAAAAAATTGTGGTACTTACGTACGATGGAATATCCCTCAGCCATGAAATCAATGTCATAAGACCAGTAGCAGCAAAATGGGTGGATTCAGGTACGATGATTCTAAGTGAAATAAGTCACACAGAAAAAGAAACTTATCATAAGATATCACTTATGAAGATCCTGTAAACATGGCTACACTTGAACTGAGTTAGGAAAGAGAACAGTGTCTCACATTTAGAAAACACTCTTATGCCTGCTTAAGAGGGAAGGAGAGGTGGGGTGATGCATAAAACCAGAGTTTGATATAACCACAGGTACCGTTCCAAAAACCAACTATGGGATAGACAAGACCTACACCTTCCTCAGTGAAAGGGACTCAAAACCCCATATTTCCCGCAGAGGAATATATCTGACTAGTAAGAATCTTAAAACCTATGTATTGATATGTCTCCGTAAGGGAATCAAGTGTGTCTAGACTGGGATAAATATGGCAGCGAGAATCAGCTCAAACCCACTATAAAAAGGAATTTCAAAAATAAAACAAAAAAACTGGGAAATTCTTTACAATTCCTTCAGGGTCTCTGATGAAACCTGAAATGACCCTATCTACAATGACAGCTGGATGTGGCATAAGGCTGGACACTTGGGACTGAGAGGATTGGTGAGATTGGGTGAGCAAATGCAGACCCTTTAAAGCAATAATGCATGGCACACATTCCATGGGTCCCAACTCTCCAGGTTGAAGGGAATATTACTACAGATATAACATGTACGGGAATCCTAGAGAACGGACACACTGTGAATACGAAAGGTTTCTAAAACTCAACGAATAGTCCCTCTCCTGGTGCTCCGGTTTGACTTTCCATCTGCTTTATTATCAACCTCCCAACTTGGAGAGACAGCCCCTTTAACCTCCTGGTTCGCACAGGTTGCCAATTTGGCAGAGGATGAAAGGGAAGAGGGAGAACCAATGAGAGAGTAGCTGTTAGGCATTTGGACGGGCACATATCACTGTAATTTCCCGGCAGGAAGAAGAATTAACCAAAGTCTCAGCCACCCACCGGGAATCAGTATAGATCCTGAACCAAAATTTTGGACTTGCGGTCAGCTCACCAAAAACGAGTTGAAAAATGGAGCTCAGGGGCACAGCAATTCACAAACTGGCCGAGTAATAAAGGACAACTATCGTCCAAAAATCTGTTGAGGGAAGGCAACGAGGCGGACTTGAAAGCGAGGCAGAATAGCAGGAAACAGATTTCCAGAGGTACGTTGGAATCACCTTTAAAGCACAGGAAGAGGGGCACAACTTCGACAATGATGCACTTGGCCAAAAAGGGCGTATGCGTTTTCTCCTGAATATATTCAGGAGAAAACGCATACGCCCTTTTTGGCCAAGCAAGCAAGCGGGCAATGCAAATCTGCACTACAAAGAAGTATCACTTCCCACCGGTCAAAAGGGACATCCACAAAATGTGTAAAAACCAGAAAGGCAAGACAGGCCCTGGAGAACAGGGAGCCTTGTTATGCTGATGGGCGGGATGTAAATTGCCAACTACCTCTCTGGAGGAGTGCATTGTGTTCCCTAAAACAAGTAAACAACAGAGCTACAGAGCCAAGGGCACTTCCAGTCTAGGGAATATACCTTGGGAAAACTGAAAATCAAAAAGACACAGCCACCCCAAAATTTAGGGCTGCACTGCTTACAAGGACCTCAACTTGGGTACACCTTAAATATCCCAGGAAATATAAAAATGGTTCAAAAAATTGTGGTACTTACGTACGATGGAATATCCCTCAGCCATGAAATCAATGTCATAAGACCAGTAGCAGCAAAATGGGTGGATTCAGGTACGATGATTCTAAGTGAAATAAGTCACAGAGAAAAAGAAACTTATCATAAGATATCACTTATGAAGATCCTGTAAACATGGCTACACTTGAACTGAGTTAGGAAAGAGAACAGTGTCTCACATTTAGAAAACACTCTTATGCCTGCTTAAGGGGGAAGGAGAGGTGGGGTGATGCATAAAACCAGAGTTTGATATAAGCACAGGTACCGTTCCAAAAACCAACTATGGAATAGACAAGACCTACACCTTCCTCAGTGAAAGGGACTCAAAACCCCATATTTCCCGCAGAGGAATATATCTGACTAGTAAGAATCTTAAAACCTATGTATTGATATGTCTCCATAAGGGAATCAAGTGTGTCTAGACTGGGATAAATATGGCAGCGAGAATCAGCTCAAACCCACTATAAAAAGGAATTTCAAAAATAAAACAAAAAAACTGGGAAATTCTTTACAATTCCTTCAGGGTCTCTGATGAAACCTGAAATGACCCTATCTACAATGACAGCTGGATGTGGCATAAGGCTGGACACTTGGGACTGAGAGGATTGGTGAGATTGGGTGAGCAAATGCAGACCCTTTAAAGCAATAATGCATGGCACACATTCCATGGGTCCCAACTCTCCAGGTTGAAGGGAATATTACTACAGATATAACATGTACGGGAATCCTAGAGAACGGACACACTGTGAATACGAAAGGTTTCTAAAACTCAACGAATAGTCCCTCTCCTGGTGCTCCGGTTTGACTTTCCATCTGCTTTATTATCAACCTCCCAACTTGGAGAGACAGCCCCTTTAACCTCCTGGTTCGCACAGGTTGCCAATTTGGCAGAGGATGAAAGGGAAGAGGGAGAACCAATGAGAGAGTAGCTGTTAGGCATTTGGACGGGCACATATCACTGTAATTTCCCGGCAGGAAGAAGAATTAACCAAAGTCTCAGCCACCCACCGGGAATCAGTATAGATCCTGAACCAAAATTTTGGACTTGCGGTCAGCTCACCAAAAACGAGTTGAAAAATGGAGCTCAGGGGCACAGCAATTCACAAACTGGCCGAGTAATAAAGGACAACTATCGTCCAAAAATCTGTTGAGGGAAGGCAACAAGGCGGACTTGAAAGCGAGGCAGAATAGCAGGAAACAGATTTCAAGAGGTACGTTGGAATCACCTTTAAAGCACAGGAAGAGGGGCACAACTTCGACAATGATGCACTTGGCCCAAAAGGGCGTATGCGTTTTCTCCTGAATATATTCAGGAGAAAACGCATACGCCCTTTTTGGCCAAGCAAGCAAGCGGGCAATGCAAATCTGCACTACAAAGAAGTATCACTTCCCACCGGTCAAAAGGGACATCCACAAAATGTGTAAAAACCAGAAAGGCAAGACAGGCCCTGGAGAACAGGGTGCCTTGTTATGCTGATGGGCGGGATGTAAATTGCCAACTGCCTCTCTGGAGGAGTGCATTGTGTTCCCTAAAACAAGTAAACAACAGAGCTACAGAGCCAAGGGCACTTCCAGTCTAGGGAATATACCTTGGGAAAACTGAAAATCAAAAAGACACAGCCACCCCAAAATTTAGGGCTGCACTGCTTACAAGGACCTCAACTTGGGTACACCTTAAATATCCCAGGAAATATAAAAATGGTTCAAAAAATTGTGGTACTTACGTACGATGGAATATCCCTCAGCCATGAAATCAATGTCATAAGACCAGTAGCAGCAAAATGGGTGGATTCAGGTACGATGATTCTAAGTGAAATAAGTCACAGAGAAAAAGAAACTTATCATAATATATCACTTATGAAGATCCTGTAAACATGGCTACACTTGAACTGAGTTAGGAAAGAGAACAGTGTCTCACATTTAGAAAACACTCTTATGCCTGCTTAAGGGGGAAGGAGAGGTGGGGTGATGCATAAAACCAGAGTTTGATATAAGCACAGGTACCGTTCCAAAAACCAACTATGGAATAGACAAGACCTACACCTTCCTCAGTGAAAGGGACTCAAAACCCCATATTTCCCGCAGAGGAATATATCTGACTAGTAAGAATCTTAAAACCTATGTATTGATATGTCTCCGTAAGGGAATCAAGTGTGTCTAGACTGGGATAAATATGGCAGCGAGAATCAGCTCAAACCCACTATAAAAAGGAATTTCAAAAATAAAACAAACAAACTGGGAAATTCTTTACAATTCCTTCAGGGTCTCTGATGAAACCTGAAATGACCCTATCTACAATGACAGCTGGATGTGGCATAAGGCTGGACACTTGGGACTGAGAGGATTGGTGAGATTGGGTGAGCAAATGCAGACCCTTTAAAGCAATAATGCATGGCACACATTCCATGGGTCCCAACTCTCCAGGTTGAAGGGAATATTACTACAGATATAACATGTACGGGAATCCTAGAGAACGGACACACTGTGAATACGAAAGGTTTCTAAAACTCAACGAATAGTCCCTCTCCTGGTGCTCCGGTTTGACTTTCCATCTGCTTTATTATCAACCTCCCAACTTGGAGAGACAGCCCCTTTAACCTCCTGGTTCGCACAGGTTGCCAATTTGGCAGAGGATGAAAGGGAAGAGGGAGAACCAATGAGAGAGTAGCTGTTAGGCATTTGGACGGGCACATATCACTGTAATTTCCCGGCAGGAAGAAGAATTAACCAAAGTCTCAGCCACCCACCGGGAATCAGTATAGATCCTGAACCAAAATTTTGGACTTGCGGTCAGCTCACCAAAAACGAGTTGAAAAATGGAGCTCAGGGGCACAGCAATTCACAAACTGGCCGAGTAATAAAGGACAACTATCGTCCAAAAATCTGTTGAGGGAAGGCAACGAGGCAGACTTGAAAGCGAGGCAGAATAGCAGGAAACAGATTTCCAGAGGTACGTTGGAATCGCCTTTAAAGCACAGGAAGAGGGGCACAACTTCGACAATGATGCACTTGGCCCAAAAGGGCGTATGCGTTTTCTCCTGAATATATTCAGGAGAAAACGCATACGCCCTTTTAGGCCAAGCAAGGAAGCGGGCAATGCAAATCTGCACTACAAAGAAGTATCACTTCCCACCGGTCAAAAGGGACATCCACAAAATGTGTAAAAACCAGAAAGGCAAGACAGGCCCTGGAGAACAGGGAGCCTTGTTATGCTGATGGGCGGGATGTAAATTGCCAACTGCCTCTCTGGAGGAGTGCTTTGTGTTCCCTAAAACATGTAAAGTACAGAGCTACAGAGCCAAGGGCACTTCCAGTCTAGGGAATATACCTTGGGAAAACTGAAAATAAATAAGGCAGAGCCACCCCAAAATTTAGGGCTGCACTGCTTACAAGGACCTCAACTTGGGTACACCTTAAATATCCCAGGAAATATAAAAATGGTTCAAAAAATTGTGGTACTTACGTACGATGGAATATCCCTCAGCCATGAAATCAATGTCATAAGACCAGTAGCAGCAAAATGGGTGGATTCAGGTACGATGATTCTAAGTGAAATAAGTCACACAGAAAAAGAAACTTATCATAAGATATCACTTATGAAGATCCTGTAAACATGGCTACACTTGAACTGAGTTAGGAAAGAGAACAGTGTCTCACATTTAGAAAACACTCTTATGCCTGCTTAAGAGGGAAGGAGAGGTGGGGTGATGCATAAAACCAGAGTTTGATATAACCACAGGTACCGTTCCAAAAACCAACTATGGGATAGACAAGACCTACACCTTCCTCAGTGAAAGGGACTCAAAACCCCATATTTCCCGCAGAGGAATATATCTGACTAGTAAGAATCTTAAAACCTATGTATTGATATGTCTCCGTAAGGGAATCAAGTGTGTCTAGACTGGGATAAATATGGCAGCGAGAATCAGCTCAAACCCACTATAAAAAGGAATTTCAAAAATAAAACAAAAAAACTGGGAAATTCTTTACAATTCCTTCAGGGTCTCTGATGAAACCTGAAATGACCCTATCTACAATGACAGCTGGATGTGGCATAAGGCTGGACACTTGGGACTGAGAGGATTGGTGAGATTGGGTGAGCAAATGCAGACCCTTTAAAGCAATAATGCATGGCACACATTCCATGGGTCCCAACTCTCCAGGTTGAAGGGAATATTACTACAGATATAACATGTACGGGAATCCTAGAGAACGGACACACTGTGAATACGAAAGGTTTCTAAAACTCAACGAATAGTCCCTCTCCTGGTGCTCCGGTTTGACTTTCCATCTGCTTTATTATCAACCTCCCAACTTGGAGAGACAGCCCCTTTAACCTCCTGGTTCGCACAGGTTGCCAATTTGGCAGAGGATGAAAGGGAAGAGGGAGAACCAATGAGAGAGTAGCTGTTAGGCATTTGGACGGGCACATATCACTGTAATTTCCCGGCAGGAAGAAGAATTAACCAAAGTCTCAGCCACCCACCGGGAATCAGTATAGATCCTGAACCAAAATTTTGGACTTGCGGTCAGCTCACCAAAAACGAGTTGAAAAATGGAGCTCAGGGGCACAGCAATTCACAAACTGGCCGAGTAATAAAGGACAACTATCGTCCAAAAATCTGTTGAGGGAAGGCAACGAGGCGGACTTGAAAGCGAGGCAGAATAGCAGGAAACAGATTTCCAGAGGTACGTTGGAATCACCTTTAAAGCACAGGAAGAGGGGCACAACTTCGACAATGATGCACTTGGCCAAAAAGGGCGTATGCGTTTTCTCCTGAATATATTCAGGAGAAAACGCATACGCCCTTTTTGGCCAAGCAAGCAAGCGGGCAATGCAAATCTGCACTACAAAGAAGTATCACTTCCCACCGGTCAAAAGGGACATCCACAAAATGTGTAAAAACCAGAAAGGCAAGACAGGCCCTGGAGAACAGGGAGCCTTGTTATGCTGATGGGCGGGATGTAAATTGCCAACTGCCTCTCTGGAGGAGTGCATTGTGTTCCCTAAAACAAGTAAACAACAGAGCTACAGAGCCAAGGGCACTTCCAGTCTAGGGAATATACCTTGGGAAAACTGAAAATCAAAAAGACACAGCCACCCCAAAATTTAGGGCTGCACTGCTTACAAGGACCTCAACTTGGGTACACCTTAAATATCCCAGGAAATATAAAAATGGTTCAAAAAATTGTGGTACTTACGTACGATGGAATATCCCTCAGCCATGAAATCAATGTCATAAGACCAGTAGCAGCAAAATGGGTGGATTCAGGTACGATGATTCTAAGTGAAATAAGTCACAGAGAAAAAGAAACTTATCATAAGATATCACTTATGAAGATCCTGTAAACATGGCTACACTTGAACTGAGTTAGGAAAGAGAACAGTGTCTCACATTTAGAAAACACTCTTATGCCTGCTTAAGGGGGAAGGAGAGGTGGGGTGATGCATAAAACCAGAGTTTGATATAAGCACAGGTACCGTTCCAAAAACCAACTATGGAATAGACAAGACCTACACCTTCCTCAGTGAAAGGGACTCAAAACCCCATATTTCCCGCAGAGGAATATATCTGACTAGTAAGAATCTTAAAACCTATGTATTGATATGTCTCCATAAGGGAATCAAGTGTGTCTAGACTGGGATAAATATGGCAGCGAGAATCAGCTCAAACCCACTATAAAAAGGAATTTCAAAAATAAAACAAAAAAACTGGGAAATTCTTTACAATTCCTTCAGGGTCTCTGATGAAACCTGAAATGACCCTATCTACAATGACAGCTGGATGTGGCATAAGGCTGGACACTTGGGACTGAGAGGATTGGTGAGATTGGGTGAGCAAATGCAGACCCTTTAAAGCAATAATGCATGGCACACATTCCATGGGTCCCAACTCTCCAGGTTGAAGGGAATATTACTACAGATATAACATGTACGGGAATCCTAGAGAACGGACACACTGTGAATACGAAAGGTTTCTAAAACTCAACGAATAGTCCCTCTCCTGGTGCTCCGGTTTGACTTTCCATCTGCTTTATTATCAACCTCCCAACTTGGAGAGACAGCCCCTTTAACCTCCTGGTTCGCACAGGTTGCCAATTTGGCAGAGGATGAAAGGGAAGAGGGAGAACGAATGAGAGAGTAGCTGTTAGGCATTTGGACGGGCACATATCACTGTAATTTCCCGGCAGGAAGAAGAATTAACCAAAGTCTCAGCCACCCACCGGGAATCAGTATAGATCCTGAACCAAAATTTTGGACTTGCGGTCAGCTCACCAAAAACGAGTTGAAAAATGGAGCTCAGGGGCACAGCAATTCACAAACTGGCCGAGTAATAAAGGACAACTATCGTGCAAAAATCTGTTGAGGGAAGGCAACGAGGCGGACTTGAAAGCGAGGCAGAATAGCAGGAAACAGATTTCCAGAGGTACGTTGGAATCGCCTTTAAAGCACAGGAAGAGGGGCACAACTTCGACAATGATGCACTTGGCCAAAAAGGGCGTATGCGTTTTCTCCTGAATATATTCAGGAGAAAACGCATACGCCCTTTTTGGCCAAGCAAGCAAGCGGGCAATGCAAATCTGCACTACAAAGAAGTATCACTTCCCACCGGTCAAAAGGGACATCCACAAAATGTGTAAAAACCAGAAAGGCAAGACAGGCCCTGGAGAACAGGGAGCCTTGTTATGCTGATGGGCGGGATGTAAATTGCCAACTGCCTCTCTGGAGGAGTGCATTGTGTTCCCTAAAACAAGTAAACAACAGAGCTACAGAGCCAAGGGCACTTCCAGTCTAGGGAATATACCTTGGGAAAACTGAAAATCAAAAAGACACAGCCACCCCAAAATTTAGGGCTGCACTGCTTACAAGGACCTCAACTTGGGTACACCTTAAATATCCCAGGAAATATAAAAATGGTTCAAAAAATTGTGGTACTTACGTACGATGGAATATCCCTCAGCCATGAAATCAATGTCATAAGACCAGTAGCAGCAAAATGGGTGGATTCAGGTACGATGATTCTAAGTGAAATAAGTCACAGAGAAAAAGAAACTTATCATAAGATATCACTTATGAAGATCCTGTAAACATGGCTACACTTGAACTGAGTTAGGAAAGAGAACAGTGTCACACATTTAGAAAACAATCTTATGCCTGCTTAAGGGGGAAGGAGAGGTGGGGTGATACATAAAACCAGAGTTTGATATAAGCACAGGTACCGTTCCAAAAACCAACTATGGAATAGACAAGACCTACACCTTCCTCAGTGAAAGGGACTCAAAACCCCATATTTCCCGCAGAGGAATATATCTGACTAGTAAGAATCTTAAAACCTATGTATTGATATGTCTCCATAAGGGAATCAAGTGTGTCAAGACTGGGATAAATATGGCAGCGAGAATCAGCTCAAACCCACTATAAAAAGGAATTTCAAAAATAAAACAAAAAAACTGGGAAATTCTTTACAATTCCTTCAGGGTCTCTGATGAAACCTGAAATGACCCTATCTACAATGACAGCTGGATGTGGCATAAGGCTGGACACTTGGGACTGAGAGGATTGGTGAGACTGGGTGAGCAAATGCAGACCCTTTAAAGCAATAATGCATGGCACACATTCCATGGGTCCCAACTGTTCAGGTTGAAGGGAATATTACTACAGATATAACATGTACGGGAATCCTAGAGAACGGACACACTGTGAATACGAAAGGTTTCTAAAACTCAACGAATAGTCCCTCTCCTGGTGCTCCGGTTTGACTTTCCATCTGCTTTATTATCAACCTCCCAACTTGGAGAGACAGCCCCTTTAACCTCCTGGTTCGCACAGGTTGCCAATTTGGCAGAGGATGAAAGGGAAGAGGGAGAACCAATGAGAGAGTAGCTGTTAGGCATTTGGACGGGCACATATCACTGTAATTTCCCGGCAGGAAGAAGAATTAACCAAAGACTCAGCCACCCACCGGGAATCAGTATAGATCCTGAACCAAAATTTTGGACTTGCGGTCAGCTCACCAAAAACGAGTTGAAAAATGGAGCTCAGGGGCACAGCAATTCACAAACTGGCCGAGTAATAAAGGACAACTATCGTCCAAAAATCTGTTGAGGGAAGGCAACGAGGCGGACTTGAAAGCGAGGCAGAATAGCAGGAAACAGATTTCAAGAGGTACGTTGGAATCGCCTTTAAAGCACAGGAAGAGGGGCACAACTTCGACAATGATGCACTTGGCCCAAAAGGGCGTATGCGTTTTCTCCTGAATATATTCAGGAGAAAACGCATACGCCCTTTGTGGCCAAGCAAGCAAGCGGGCAATGCAAATCTGCACTACAAAGAAGTATCACTTCCCACCGGTCAAAAGGGACATCCACAAAATGTGTAAAAACCAGAAAGGAAAGACAGGCCCTGGAGAACAGGGAGCCTTGTTATGCTGATGGGCGGGATGTAAATTGCCAACTGCCTCTCTGGAGGAGTGCATTGTGTTCCCTAAAACAAGTAAACAACAGAGCTACAGAGCCAAGGGCACTTCCAGTCTATGGAATATACCTGGGAAAAACTGAAAATCAATAAGACAGAGCCACCCCAAAATTTAGGGCTGCACTGCTTACAAGGACCTCAACTTGGGTACACCTTAAATATCCCAGTAAATATAAAATTGGTTCAAAAAATTGTGGTACTTACGTACGATGGAATATCCCTCAGCCATGAAATCAATGTCATAAGACCAGTAGCAGCAAAATGGGTGGATTCAGGTACGATGATTCTAAGTGAAATAAGTCACAGAGAAAAAGAAACTTATCATAAGTTATCACTTATGAAGATCCTGTAAACATGGCTACACTTGAACTGAGTTAGGAAAGAGAACAGTGTCTCACATTTAGAAAACACTCTTATGCCTGCTTAAGGGGGAAGGAGAGGTGGGGTGATGCATAAAACCAGAGTTTGATATAAGCACAGGTACCGTTCCAAAAACCAAGTATGGAATAGACAAGACCTACACCTTCCTCAGTGATAGGGACTCAAAACCCCATATTTCCCGCAGAGGAATATATCTGACTAGTAAGAATCTTAAAACCTATGTATTGATATGTCTCCGTAAGGGAATCATGTGTGTCTAGACTGGCATAAACATGGCAGCGAGAATCAGCTCAAACCCACTATAAAAAGGAATTTCAAAAACAAAACACAAAAACTGGGAAATTCTTTACAATTCCTTCAGGGTCTCTGATGAAACCTGAAATGACCCTATCTACAATGACACCTGGATGTGGCATAAGGCTGGACACTTGGGACTGAGAGGATTGGTGAGATTGGGTGAGCAAATGCAGACCCTTTAAAGCAATAATGCATGGCACACATTCCATGGGTCCCAACTCTCCAGGTTGAAGGGAATATTACTACAGATATAACATGTACGGGAATCCTAGAGAACGGACACACTGTGAATACGAAAGGTTTCTAAAACTCAACGAATAGTCCCTCTCCTGGTGCTCCGGTTTGACTTTCCATCTGCTTTATTATCAACCTCCCAACTTGGAGAGACAGCCCCTTTAACCTCCTGGTTCGCACAGGTTGCCAATTTGGCAGAGGATGAAAGGGAAGAGGGAGAACCAATGAGAGAGTAGCTGTTAGGCATTTGGACGGGCACATATCACTGTAATTTCCCGGCAGGAAGAAGAATTAACCAAAGTCTCAGCCACCCACCGGGAATCAGTATAGATCCTGAACCAAAATTTTGGACTTGCGGTCAGCTCACCAAAAACGAGTTGAAAAATGGAGCTCAGGGGCACAGCAATTCACAAACTGGCCGAGTAATAAAGGACAACTATCGTCCAAAAATCTGTTGAGGGAAGGCAACGAGGCGGACTTGAAAGCGAGGCAGAATAGCAGGAAACAGATTTCCAGAGGTACGTTGGAATCGCCTTTAAAGCACAGGAAGAGGGGCACAACTTCGACAATGATGCACTTGGCCAAAAAGGGCGTATGCGTTTTCTCCTGAATATATTCAGGAGAAAACACATACGCCCTTTTTGGCCAAGCAAGCAAGCGGGCAATGCAAATCTGCACTACAAAGAAGTATCACTTCCCACCGGTCAAAAGGGACATCCACAAAATGTGTAAAAACCAGAAAGGCAAGACAGGCCCTGGAGAACAGGGAGCCTTTTTATGCTGATGGGCCGGATGTAAATTGCCAACTGCCTCTCTGGAGGAGTGAATTGTGTTCCCTAAAACAAGTAAACAACAGAGCTACAGAGCCCAGGGCACTTCCAGTCTAGGGAATATACCTTGGGAAAACTGAAAATCAAAAAGACACAGCCACCCCAAAATTTAGGGCTGCACTGCTTACAAGGACCTCAACTTGGGTACACCTTAAATATCCCAGGAAATATAAAAATGGTTCAAAAAATTGTGGTACTTACGTACGATGGAATATCCCTCGGCCATGAAATCAATGTCATAAGACCAGTAGCAGCAAAATGGGTGGATTCAGGTAGGATGATTCTAAGTGAAATAAGTCACAGAGAAAAAGAATCTTATCATAAGATATCACTTATGAAGATCCTGTAAACATGGCTACACTTGAACTGAGTTAGGAAAGAGAACAGTGTCTCACATTTAGAAAACACTCTTATGCCTGCTTAAGGGGGAAGGAGAGGTGGGGTGATGCATAAAACCAGAGTTTGATATAAGCACAGGTACCGTTCCAAAAACCAACTATGGAATAGACAAGACCTACACCTTCCTCAGTGAAAGGGACTCAAAACCCCATATTTCCCGCAGAGGAATATATCTGACTAGTAAGAATCTTAAAACCTATGTATTGATATGTCTCCGTAAGGGAATCAAGTGTGTCTAGACTGGGATAAATGTGGCAGCGAGAATCAGCTCAAACCCACTATAAAAAGGAATTTCAAAAACAAAACAAAAAAACTGGGAAATTCTTTACAATTCCTTCAGGGTCTCTGATGAAACCTGAAATGACCCTATCTACAATGACAGCTGGATGTGGCATAAGGCTGGACACTTGGGACTGAGAGGATTGGTGAGATTGGGTGAGCAAATGCAGACCCTTTAAAGCAATAATGCATGGCACACATTCCATGGGTCCCAACTCTCCAGGTTGAAGGGAATATTACTACAGATATAACATGTACGGGAATCCTAGAGAACGGACACACTGTGAATACGAAAGGTTTCTAAAACTCAACGAATAGTCCCTCTCCTGGTGCTCCGGTTTGACTTTCCATCTGCTTTATTATCAACCTCCCAACTTGGAGAGACAGCCCCTTTAACCTCCTGGTTCGCACAGGTTGCCAATTTGGCAGAGGATGAAAGGGAAGAGGGAGAACCAATGAGAGAGTAGCTGTTAGGCATTTGGACGGGCACATATCACTGTAATTTCCCGGCAGGAAGAAGAATTAACCAAAGTCTCAGCCACCCACCGGGAATCAGTATAGATCCTGAACCAAAATTTTGGACTTGCGGTCAGCTCACCAAAAACGAGTTGAAAAATGGAGCTCAGGGGCACAGCAATTCACAAACTGGCCGAGTAATAAAGGACAACTATCGTCCAAAAATCTGTTGAGGGAAGGTAACGAGGCGGACTTGAAAGCGAGGCAGAATAGCAGGAAACAGATTTCCAGAGATACGTTGGAATCGCCTTTAAAGCACAGGAAGAGGGGCACAACTTCGACAATGATGCACTTGGCCAAAAAGGGCGTATGCGTTTTCTCCTGAATATATTCAGGAGAAAACGCATACACTCTTTTTGGCCAAGCAAGCAAGCGGGCAATGCAAATCTGAACTACAAAGAAGTATCACTTCCCACCGGTCAAAAGGGACATCCACAAAATGTGTAAAAACCAGAAAGGCAAGACAGGCCCTGGAGAACAGGGAGCCTTGTTATGCTGATGGGCGGGATGTAAATTGCCAACTGCCTCTCTGGAGGAGTGTATTTTTTCCCTAAAACAAGTAAACAACAGAGCTACAGAGCCAAGGGCACTTCCAGTCTAGGGAATATACCTTGGGAAAACTGAAAATCAAAAAGACACAGCCACCCCAAAATTTAGGGCTGCACTGCTTACAAGGACCTCAACTTGGGTACACCTTAAATATCCCATGAAATATAAAAATGGTTCAAAAATTTGTGGTACTTACGTACGATGGAATATCCCTCAGCCATGAAATCAATGTCATAAGACCAGTAGCAGCAAAATGGGTGGATTCAGGTACGATGATTCTAAGTGAAATAAGTCACAGAGAAAAAGAAACTTATCATAAGATATCACTTATGAAGATCCTGTAAACATGGCTACACTTGAACTGAGTTAGGAAAGAGAACAGTGTCTCACATTTAGAAAACACTCTTATGCCTGCTTAAGGGGGAAGGAGAGGTGGGGTGATGCATAAAACCAGAGTTTGATATAAGCACAGGTACCGTTCCAAAAACCAACTATGGAATAGACAAGACCTACACCTTCCTCAGTGAAAGGGACTCAAAACCCCATATTTCCCGCAGAGGAATATATCTGACTAGTAAGAATCTTAAAACCTATGTATTGATATGTCTCCGTAAGGGAATCAAGTGTGTCTAGACTGGGATAAATATGGCAGCGAGAATCAGCTCAAACCCACTATAAAAAGGAATTTCAAAAATAAAACAAAAAAACTGGGAAATTCTTTACAATTCCTTCAGGGTCTCTGATGAAACCTGAAATGACCCTATCTACAATGACAGCTGGATGTGGCATAAGGCTCGACACTTGGGACTGAGAGGATTGGTGAGATTGGGTGAGCAAATGCAGACCCTTTAAAGCAATAATGCATGGCACACATTCCATGGGTCCCAACTCTCCAGGTTGAAGGGAATATTACTACAGATATAACATGTACGAGAATCCTAGAGAACGGACACACTGTGAATACGAAAGGTTTCTAAAACTCAACGAATAGTCCCTCTCCTGGTGCTCCGGTTTGACTTTCCATCTGCTTTATTATCAACCTCCCAACTTGGAGAGACAGCCCCTTTAACCTCCTGGTTCGCACAGGTTGCCAATTTGGCAGAGGATGAAAGGGAAGAGGGAGAACCAATGAGAGAGTAGCTGTTAGGCATTTGGACGGGCACATATCACTGTAATTTCCCGGCAGGAAGAAGAATTAACCAAAGTCTCAGCCACCCACCGGGAATCAGTATAGATCCTGAACCAAAATTTTGGACTTGCGGTCAGCTCACCAAAAACGAGTTGAAAAATGGAGCTCAGGGGCACAGCAATTCACAAACTGGCCGAGTAATAAAGGACAACTATCGTCCAAAAATCTGTTGAGGGAAGGCAACGAGGCGGACTTGAAAGCGAGGCAGAATGGCAGGAAACAGATTTCCAGAGGTACGTTGGAATCGCCTTTAAAGCACAGGAAGAGGGGCACAACTTCGACAATGATGCACTTGGCCAAAAAGGGCGTATGCGTTTTCTCCTGAATATATTCAGGAGAAAACGCATACGCCCTTTTTGGCCAAGCAAGCAAGCGGGCAATGCAAATCTGAACTACAAAGAAGTATCACTTCCCACCGGTCAAAAAGGACATCCACAAAATGTGTAAAAACCAGAAAGGCAAGACAGGCCCTGGAGAACAGGGAGCCTTGTTATGCTGATAGGCCGGATGTAAATTGCCAACTGCCTCTCTGGAGGAGTGCATTGTGTTCCCTAAAACAAGTAAACAACAGAGCTACAGAGCCAAGGGCACTTCCAGTCTAGGGAATATACCTTGGGAAAACTGAAAATCAAAAAGACACAGCCACCCCATAATTTAGGGCTGCACTGCTTACAAGGACCTCAACTTGGGTACACCTTAAATATCCCAGGAAATATAAAAATGGTTCAAAAAATTGTGGTACTTACGTACGATGGAATATCCCTCAGCCATGAAATCAATGTCATAAGACCAGTAGCAGCAAAATGGGTGGATTCAGGTACGATGATTCTAAGTGAAATAAGTCACACAGAAAAAGAAACTTATCATAAGATATCACTTATGAAGATCCTGTAAACATGGCTACACTTGAACTGAGTTAGGAAAGAGAACAGTGTCTCACATTTAGAAAACACTCTTATGCCTGCTTAAGGGGGAAGGAGAGGTGGGGTGATGCATAAAACCAGAGTTTGATATAAGCACAGGTACCGTTCCAAAAACCAACTATGGAATAGACAAGACCTACACCGTCCTCAGTGAAAGGGACTCAAAACCCCATATTTCCCGCAGAGGAAAATATCTGACTAGTAAGAATCTTAAAACCTATGTATTGATATGTCTCCGTAAGGGAATCAAGTGTGTCTAGACTGGGATAAATATGGCAGCGAGAATCAGCTCAAACCCACTATAAAAAGGAATTTCAAAAATAAAACAAAAAAACTGGGAAATTCTTTACAATTCCTTCAGGGTCTCTGATGAAACCTGAAATGACCCTATCTACAATGACAGCTGGATGTGGCATAAGGCTGGACACTTGGGACTGAGAGTATTGGTGAGATTGGGTGAGCAAATGCAGACCCTTTAAAGCAATAATGCATGGCACACATTCCATGGGTCCCAACTTTCCAGGTTGAAGGGAATATTACTACAGATATAACATGTACGGGAATCCTAGAGAACGGACACACTGTGAATACGAAAGGTTTCTAAAACTCAACGAATAGTCCCTCTCCTGGTGCTCCGGTTTGACTTTCCATCTGCTTTATTATCAACCTCCCAACTTGGAGAGACAGCCCCTTTAACCTCCTGGTTCGCACAGGTTGCCAATTTGGCAGAGGATGAAAGGGAAGAGGGAGAACCAATGAGAGAGTAGCTGTTAGGCATTTGGACGGGCACATATCACTGTAATTTCCCGGCAGGAAGAAGAATTAACCAAAGTCTCAGCCACCCACCGGGAATCAGTATAGATCCTGAACCAAAATTTTGGACTTGCGGTCAGCTCACCAAAAACGAGTTGAAAAATGGAGCTCAGGGGCACAGCAATTCACAAACTGGCCGAGTAATAAAGGACAACTATCGTCCAAAAATCTGTTGAGGGAAGGCAACGAGGCGGACTTGAAAGTGAGGCAGAATGGCAGGAAACAGATTTCCAGAGGTACGTTGGAATCGCCTTTAAAGCACAGGAAGAGGGGCACAACTTCGACAATGATGCACTTGGCCAAAAAGGGCGTATGCGTTTTCTCCTGAATATATTCAGGAGAAAACGCATACGCCCTTTTTGGCCAAGCAAGCAAGCGGGCAATGCAAATCTGAACTACAAAGAAGTATCACTTCCCACCGGTCAAAAGGGACATCCACAAAATGTGTAAAAACCAGAAAGGCAAGACAAGCCCTGGAGAACAGGGAGCCTTGTTATGCTGATGGGCCGGAAGTAAATTGCCAACTGCCTCTCTGGAGGAGTGCATTGTGTTCCCTAAAACAAGTAAACAACAGAGCTACAGAGCCAAGGGCACTTCCAGTCTAGGGAATATACCTTGGGAAAACTGAAAATCAAAAAGACACAGCCACCCCATAATTTAGGGCTGCACTGCTTACAAGGACCTCAACTTGGGTACACCTTAAATATCCCAGGAAATATAAAAATGGTTCAAAAAATTGTGGTACTTACGTACGATGGAATATCCCTCAGCCATGAAATCAATGTCATAAGACCAGTAGCAGCAAAATGGGTGGATTCAGGTACGATGATTCTAAGTGAAATAAGTCACAGAGAAAAAGAAACTTATCATAAGATATCACTTATGAAGATCCTGTAAACATGGCTACACTTGAACTGAGTTAGGAAAGAGAACAGTGTCTCACATTTAGAAAACACTCTTATGCCTGCTTAAGGGGGAAGGAGAGGTGGGGTGATGCATAAAACCAGAGTTTGATATAAGCACAGGTACCGTTCCAAAAACCAACTATGGAATAGACAAGACCTACACCTTCCTCAGTGAAAGGGACTCAAAACCCCATATTTCCCGCAGAGGAATATATCTGACTAGTAAGAATCTTAAAACCTATGTATTGATATGTCTCCGTAAGGGAATCAAGTGTGTCTAGACTGGGATAAATATGGCAGCGAGAATCAGCTCAAACCCACTATAAAAAGGAATTTCAAAAATAAAACAAAAAAACTGGGAAATTCTTTACAATTCCTTCAGGGTCTCTGATGAAACCTGAAATGACCCTATCTACAATGACAGCTGGATGTGGCATAAGGCTGGACACTTGGGACTGAGAGGATTGGTGAGATTGGGTGAGCAAATGCAGACCCTTTAAAGCAATAATGCATGGCACACATTCCATGGGTCCCAACTCTCCAGGTTGAAGGGAATATTACTACAGATATAACATGTACGGGAATCCTAGAGAACGGACACACTGTGAATACGAAAGGTTTCTAAAACTCAACGAATAGTCCCTCTCCTGGTGCTCCGGTTTGACTTTCCATCTGCTTTATTATCAACCTCCCAACTTGGAGAGACAGCCCCTTTAACCTCCTGGTTCGCACAGGTTGCCAATTTGGCAGAGGATGAAAGGGAAGAGGGAGAACCAATGAGAGAGTAGCTGTTAGGCATTTGGACGGGCACATATCACTGTAATTTCCCGGCAGGAAGAAGAATTAACCAAAGTCTCAGCCACCCACCGGGAATCAGTATAGATCCTGAACCAAAATTTTGGACTTGCGGTCAGCTCACCAAAAACGAGTTGAAAAATGGAGCTCAGGGGCACAGCAATTCACAAACTGGCCGAGTAATAAAGGACAACTATCGTCCAAAAATCTGTTGAGGGAAGGCAACGAGGCGGACTTGAAAGCGAGGCAGAATGGCAGGAAACAGATTTCCAGAGGTACGTTGGAATCGCCTTTAAAGCACAGGAAGAGGGGCACAACTTCGACAATGATGCACTTGGCCAAAAAGGGCGTATGCGTTTTCTCCTGAATATATTCAGGAGAAAACGCATACGCCCTTTTTGGCCAAGCAAGCAAGCGGGCAATGCAAATCTGAACTACAAAGAAGTATCACTTCGCACCGGTCAAAAGGGACATCCACAAAATGTGTAAAAACCAGAAAGGCAAGACAGGCCCTGGAGAACAGGGAGCCTTGTTATGCTGATGGGCCGGAAGTAAATTGCCAACTGCCTCTCTGGAGGAGTGCATTGTGTTCCCTAAAACAAGTAAACAACAGAGCTACAGAGCCAAGGGCACTTCCAGTCTAGGGAATATACCTTGGGAAAACTGAAAATCAAAAAGACACAGCCACCCCATAATTTAGGGCTGCACTGCTTACAAGGACCTCAACTTGGGTACACCTTAAATATCCCAGGAAATATAAAAATGGTTCAAAAAATTGTGGTACTTACGTACGATGGAATATCCCTCAGCCATGAAATCAATGTCATAAGACCAGTAGCAGCAAAATGGGTGGATTCAGGTACGATGATTCTAAGTGAAATAAGTCACACAGAAAAAGAAACTTATCATAAGATATCACTTATGAAGATCCTGTAAACATGGCTACACTTGAACTGAGTTAGGAAAGAGAACAGTGTCTCACATTTAGAAAACACTCTTATGCCTGCTTAAGGGGGAAGGAGAGGTGGGGTGATGCATAAAACCAGAGTTTGATATAAGCACAGGTACCGTTCCAAAAACCAACTATGGAATAGACAAGACCTACACCTTCCTCAGTGAAAGGGACTCAAAACCCCATATTTCCCGCAGAGGAATATATCTGACTAGTAAGAATCTTAAAACCTATGTATTGATATGTCTCCGTAAGGGAATCAAGTGTGTCTAGACTGGGATAAATATGGCAGCGAGAATCAGCTCAAACCCACTATAAAAAGGAATTTCAAAAATAAAACAAAAAAACTGGGAAATTCTTTACAATTCCTTCAGGGTCTCTGATGAAACCTGAAATGACCCTATCTACAATGACAGCTGGATGTGGCATAAGGCTGGACACTTGGGACTGAGAGGATTGGTGAGATTGGGTGAGCAAATGCAGACCCTTTAAAGCAATAATGCATGGCACACATTCCATGGGTCCCAACTCTCCAGGTTGAAGGGAATATTACTACAGATATAACATGTACGGGAATCCTAGAGAACGGACACACTGTGAATACGAAAGGTTTCTAAAACTCAACGAATAGTCCCTCTCCTGGTGCTCCGGTTTGACTTTCCATCTGCTTTATTATCAACCTCCCAACTTGGAGAGACAGCCCCTTTAACCTCCTGGTTCGCACAGGTTGCCAATTTGGCAGAGGATGAAAGGGAAGAGGGAGAACCAATGAGAGAGTATCTGTTAGGCATTTGGACGGGCACATATCACTGTAATTTCCCGGCAGGAAGAAGAATTAACCAAAGTCTCAGCCACCCACCGGGAATCAGTATAGATCCTGAACCAAAATTTTGGACTTGCGGTGAGCTCACCAAAAACGAGTTGAAAAATGGAGCTCAGGGGCACAGCAATTCACAAACTGGCCGAGTAATAAAGGACAACTATCGTCCAAAAATCTGTTGAGGGAAGGCAACGAGGCGGACTTGAAAGCGAGGCAGAATAGCAGGAAACAGATTTCCAGAGGTACGTCGGAATCGCCTTTAAAGCACAGGAAGAGGGGCACAACTTCGACAATGATGCACTTGGCCAAAAAGGGCGTATGCGTTTTCTCCTGAATATATTCAGGAGAAAACACATACGCCCTTTTTGGCCAAGCAAGCAAGCGGGCAATGCAAATCTGCACTACAAAGAAGTATCACTTCCCACCGGTCAAAAGGGACATCCACAAAATGTGTAAAAACCAGAAAGGCAAGACAGGCCCTGGAGAACAGGGAGCCTTGTTATGCTGATGGGCCGGATGTAAATTGCCAACTGCCTCTCTGGAGGAGTGAATTGTGTTCCCTAAAACAAGTAAACAACAGAGCTACAGAGCCCAGGGCACTTCCAGTCTAGGGAATATACCTTGGGAAAACTGAAAATCAAAAAGACACAGCCACCCCAAAATTTAGGGCTGCACTGCTTACAAGGACCTCAACTTGGGTACACCTTAAATATCCCAGGAAATATAAAAATGGTTCAAAAAATTGTGCTACTTACGTACGATGGAATATCCCTCGGCCATGAAATCAATGTCATAAGACCAGTAGCAGCAAAATGGGTGGATTCAGGTAGGATGATTCTAAGTGAAATAAGTCACAGAGAAAAAGAATCTTATCATAAGATATCACTTATGAAGATCCTGTAAACATGGCTACACTTGAACTGAGTTAGGAAAGAGAACAGTGTCTCACATTTAGAAAACACTCTTATGCCTGCTTAAGGGGGAAGGAGAGGTGGGGTGATGCATAAAACCAGAGTTTGATATAAGCACAGGTACCGTTCCAAAAACCAACTATGGAATAGACAAGACCTACACCTTCCTCAGTGAAAGGGACTCAAAACCCCATATTTCCCGCAGAGGAATATATCTGACTAGTAAGAATCTTAAAACCTATGTATTGATATGTCTCCGTAAGGGAATCAAGTGTGTCTAGACTGGGATAAATGTGGCAGCGAGAATCAGCTCAAACCCACTATAAAAAGGAATTTCAAAAACAAAACAAAAAAACTGGGAAATTCTTTACAATTCCTTCAGGGTCTCTGATGAAACCTGAAATGACCCTATCTACAATGACAGCTGGATGTGGCATAAGGCTGGACACTTGGGACTGAGAGGATTGGTGAGATTGGGTGAGCAAATGCAGACCCTTTAAAGCAATAATGCATGGCACACATTCCATGGGTCCCAACTCTCCAGGTTGAAGGGAATATTACTACAGATATAACATGTACGGGAATCCTAGAGAACGGACACACTGTGAATACGAAAGGTTTCTAAAACTCAACGAATAGTCCCTCTCCTGGTGCTCCGGTTTGACTTTCCATCTGCTTTATTATCAACCTCCCAACTTGGAGAGACAGCCCCTTTAACCTCCTGGTTCGCACAGGTTGCCAATTTGGCAGAGGATGAAAGGGAAGAGGGAGAACCAATGAGAGAGTAGCTGTTAGGCATTTGGACGGGCACATATCACTGTAATTTCCCGGCAGGAAGAAGAATTAACCAAAGTCTCAGCCACCCACCGGGAATCAGTATAGATCCTGAACCAAAATTTTGGACTTGCGGTCAGCTCACCAAAAACGAGTTGAAAAATGGAGCTCAGGGGCACAGCAATTCACAAACTGGCCGAGTAATAAAGGACAACTATCGTCCAAAAATCTGTTGAGGGAAGGTAACGAGGCGGACTTGAAAGCGAGGCAGAATAGCAGGAAACAGATTTCCAGAGATACGTTGGAATCGCCTTTAAAGCACAGGAAGAGGGGCACAACTTCGACAATGATGCACTTGGCCAAAAAGGGCGTATGCGTTTTCTCCTGAATATATTCAGGAGAAAACGCATACACTCTTTTTGGCCAAGCAAGCAAGCGGGCAATGCAAATCTGAACTACAAAGAAGTATCACTTCCCACCGGTCAAAAGGGACATCCACAAAATGTGTAAAAACCAGAAAGGCAAGACAGGCCCTGGAGAACAGGGAGCCTTGTTATGCTGATGGGCGGGATGTAAATTGCCAACTGCCTCTCTGGAGGAGTGTATTTTTTCCCTAAAACAAGTAAACAACAGAGCTACAGAGCCAAGGGCACTTCCAGTCTAGGGAATATACCTTGGGAAAACTGAAAATCAAAAAGACACAGCCACCCCAAAATTTAGGGCTGCACTGCTTACAAGGACCTCAACTTGGGTACACCTTAAATATCCCATGAAATATAAAAATGGTTCAAAAAATTGTGGTACTTACGTACGATGGAATATCCCTCAGCCATGAAATCAATGTCATAAGACCAGTAGCAGCAAAATGGGTGGATTCAGGTACGATGATTCTAAGTGAAATAAGTCACAGAGAAAAAGAAACTTATCATAAGATATCACTTATGAAGATCCTGTAAACATGGCTACACTTGAACTGAGTTAGGAAAGAGAACAGTGTCTCACATTTAGAAAACACTCTTATGCCTGCTTAAGGGGGAAGGAGAGGTGGGGTGATGCATAAAACCAGAGTTTGATATAAGCACAGGTACCGTTCCAAAAACCAACTATGGAATAGACAAGACCTACACCTTCCTCAGTGAAAGGGACTCAAAACCCCATATTTCCCGCAGAGGAATATATCTGACTAGTAAGAATCTTAAAACCTATGTATTGATATGTCTCCGTAAGGGAATCAAGTGTGTCTAGACTGGGATAAATATGGCAGCGAGAATCAGCTCAAACCCACTATAAAAAGGAATTTCAAAAATAAAACAAAAAAACTGGGAAATTCTTTACAATTCCTTCAGGGTCTCTGATGAAACCTGAAATGACCCTATCTACAATGACAGCTGGATGTGGCATAAGGCTGGACACTTGGGACTGAGAGGATTGGTGAGATTGGGTGAGCAAATGCAGACCCTTTAAAGCAATAATGCATGGCACACATTCCATGGGTCCCAACTCTCCAGGTTGAAGGGAATATTACTACAGATATAACATGTACGGGAATCCTAGAGAACGGACACACTGTGAATACGAAAGGTTTCTAAAACTCAACGAATAGTCCCTCTCCTGGTGCTCCGGTTTGACTTTCCATCTGCTTTATTATCAACCTCCCAACTTGGAGAGACAGCCCCTTTAACCTCCTGGTTCGCACAGGTTGCCAATTTGGCAGAGGATGAAAGGGAAGAGGGAGAACCAATGAGAGAGTAGCTGTTAGGCATTTGGACGGGCACATATCACTGTAATTTCCCGGCAGGAAGAAGAATTAACCAAAGTCTCAGCCACCCACCGGGAATCAGTATAGATCCTGAACCAAAATTTTGGACTTGCGGTCAGCTCACCAAAAACGAGTTGAAAAATGGAGCTCAGGGGCACAGCAATTCACAAACTGGCCGAGTAATAAAGGACAACTATCGTCCAAAAATCTGTTGAGGGAAGGCAACGAGGCGGACTTGAAAGCGAGGCAGAATGGCAGGAAACAGATTTCCAGAGGTACGTTGGAATCGCCTTTAAAGCACAGGAAGAGGGGCACAACTTCGACAATGATGCACTTGGCCAAAAAGGGCGTATGCGTTTTCTCCTGAATATATTCAGGAGAAAACGCATACGCCCTTTTTGGCCAAGCAAGCAAGCGGGCAATGCAAATCTGAACTACAAAGAAGTATCACTTCCCACCGGTCAAAAAGGACATCCACAAAATGTGTAAAAACCAGAAAGGCAAGACAGGCCCTGGAGAACAGGGAGCCTTGTTATGCTGATAGGCCGGATGTAAATTGCCAACTGCCTCTCTGGAGGAGTGCATTGTGTTCCCTAAAACAAGTAAACAACAGAGCTACAGAGCCAAGGGCACTTCCAGTCTAGGGAATATACCTTGGGAAAACTGAAAATCAAAAAGACACAGCCACCCCATAATTTAGGGCTGCACTGCTTACAAGGACCTCAACTTGGGTACACCTTAAATATCCCAGGAAATATAAAAATGGTTCAAAAAATTGTGGTACTTACGTACGATGGAATATCCCTCAGCCATGAAATCAATGTCATAAGACCAGTAGCAGCAAAATGGGTGGATTCAGGTACGATGATTCTAAGTGAAATAAGTCACACAGAAAAAGAAACTTATCATAAGATATCACTTATGAAGATCCTGTAAACATGGCTACACTTGAACTGAGTTAGGAAAGAGAACAGTGTCTCACATTTAGAAAACACTCTTATGCCTGCTTAAGGGGGAAGGAGAGGTGGGGTGATGCATAAAACCAGAGTTTGATATAAGCACAGGTACCGTTCCAAAAACCAACTATGGAATAGACAAGACCTACACCGTCCTCAGTGAAAGGGACTCAAAACCCCATATTTCCCGCAGAGGAATATATCTGACTAGTAAGAATCTTAAAACCTATGTATTGATATGTCTCCGTAAGGGAATCAAGTGTGTCTAGACTGGGATAAATATGGCAGCGAGAATCAGCTCAAACCCACTATAAAAAGGAATTTCAAAAATAAAACAAAAAAACTGGGAAATTCTTTACAATTCCTTCAGGGTCTCTGATGAAACCTGAAATGACCCTATCTACAATGACAGCTGGATGTGGCATAAGGCTGGACACTTGGGACTGAGAGGATTGGTGAGACTGGGTGAGCAAATGCAGACCCTTTAAAGCAATAATGCATGGCACACATTCCATGGGTCCCAACTCTTCAGGTTGAAGGGAATATTACTACAGATATAACATGTACGGGAATCCTAGAGAACGGACACACTGTGAATACGAAAGGTTTCTAAAACTCAACGAATAGTCCCTCTCCTGGTGCTCCGGTTTGACTTTCCATCTGCTTTATTATCAACCTCCCAACTTGGAGAGACAGCCCCTTTAACCTCCTGGTTCGCACAGGTTGCCAATTTGGCAGAGGATGAAAGGGAAGAGGGAGAACCAATGAGAGAGTAGCTGTTAGGCATTTGGACGGGCACATATCACTGTAATTTCCCGGCAGGAAGAAGAATTAACCAAAGTCTCAGCCACCCACCGGGAATCAGTATAGATCCTGAACCAAAATTTTGGACTTGCGGTCAGCTCACCAAAAACGAGTTGAAAAATGGAGCTCAGGGGCACAGCAATTCACAAACTGGCCGAGTAATAAAGGACAACTATCGTCCAAAAATCTGTTGAGGGAAGGCAACGAGGCGGACTTGAAAGTGAGGCAGAATGGCAGGAAACAGATTTCCAGAGGTACGTTGGAATCGCCTTTAAAGCACAGGAAGAGGGGCACAACTTCGACAATGATGCACTTGGCCAAAAAGGGCGTATGCGTTTTCTCCTGAATATATTCAGGAGAAAACGCATACGCCCTTTTTGGCCAAGCAAGCAAGCGGGCAATGCAAATCTGAACTACAAAGAAGTATCACTTCCCACCGGTCAAAAGGGACATCCACAAAATGTGTAAAAACCAGAAAGGCAAGACAGGCCCTGGAGAACAGGGAGCCTTGTTATGCTGATGGGCCGGAAGTAAATTGCCAACTGCCTCTCTGGAGGAGTGCATTGTGTTCCCTAAAACAAGTAAACAACAGAGCTACAGAGCCAAGGGCACTTCCAGTCTAGGGAATATACCTTGGGAAAACTGAAAATCAAAAAGACACAGCCACCCCATAATTTAGGGCTGCACTGCTTACAAGGACCTCAACTTGGGTACACCTTAAATATCCCAGGAAATATAAAAATGGTTCAAAAAATTGTGGTACTTACGTACGATGGAATATCCCTCAGCCATGAAATCAATGTCATAAGACCAGTAGCAGCAAAATGGGTGGATTCAGGTACGATGATTCTAAGTGAAATAAGTCACAGAGAAAAAGAAACTTATCATAAGATATCACTTATGAAGATCCTGTAAACATGGCTACACTTGAACTGAGTTAGGAAAGAGAACAGTGTCTCACATTTAGAAAACACTCTTATGCCTGCTTAAGGGGGAAGGAGAGGTGGGGTGATGCATAAAACCAGAGTTTGATATAAGCACAGGTACCGTTCCAAAAACCAACTATGGAATAGACAAGACCTACACCTTCCTCAGTGAAAGGGACTCAAAACCCCATATTTCCCGCAGAGGAATATATCTGACTAGTAAGAATCTTAAAACCTATGTATTGATATGTCTCCGTAAGGGAATCAAGTGTGTCTAGACTGGGATAAATATGGCAGCGAGAATCAGCTCAAACCCACTATAAAAAGGAATTTCAAAAATAAAACAAAAAAACTGGGAAATTCTTTACAATTCCTTCAGGGTCTCTGATGAAACCTGAAATGACCCTATCTACAATGACAGCTGGATGTGGCATAAGGCTGGACACTTGGGACTGAGAGGATTGGTGAGATTGGGTGAACAAATGCAGACCCTTTAAAGCAATAATGCATGGCACACATTCCATGGGTCCCAACTCTCCAGGTTGAAGGGAATATTACTACAGATATAACATGTACGGGAATCCTAGAGAACGGACACACTGTGAATACGAAAGGTTTCTAAAACTCAACGAATAGTCCCTCTCCTGGTGCTCCGGTTTGACTTTCCATCTGCTTTATTATCAACCTCCCAACTTGGAGAGACAGCCCCTTTAACCTCCTGGTTCGCACAGGTTGCCAATTTGGCAGAGGATGAAAGGGAAGAGGGAGAACCAATGAGAGAGTATCTGTTAGGCATTTGGACGGGCACATATCACTGTAATTTCCCGGCAGGAAGAAGAATTAACCAAAGTCTCAGCCACCCACCGGGAATCAGTATAGATCCTGAACCAAAATTTTGGACTTGCGGTGAGCTCACCAAAAACGAGTTGAAAAATGGAGCTCAGGGGCACAGCAATTCACAAACTGGCCGAGTAATAAAGGACAACTATCGTCCAAAAATCTGTTGAGGGAAGGCAACGAGGCGGACTTGAAAGCGAGGCAGAATAGCAGGAAACAGATTTCCAGAGGTACGTCGGAATCGCCTTTAAAGCACAGGAAGAGGGGCACAACTTCGACAATGATGCACTTGGCCAAAAAGGGCGTATGCGTTTTCTCCTGAATATATTCAGGAGAAAACACATACGCCCTTTTTGGCCAAGCAAGCAAGCGGGCAATGCAAATCTGCACTACAAAGAAGTATCACTTCCCACCGGTCAAAAGGGACATCCACAAAATGTGTAAAAACCAGAAAGGCAAGACAGGCCCTGGAGAACAGGGAGCCTTGTTATGCTGATGGGCCGGATGTAAATTGCCAACTGCCTCTCTGGAGGAGTGAATTGTGTTCCCTAAAACAAGTAAACAACAGAGCTACAGAGCCCAGGGCACTTCCAGTCTAGGGAATATACCTTGGGAAAACTGAAAATCAAAAAGACACAGCCACCCCAAAATTTAGGGCTGCACTGCTTACAAGGACCTCAACTTGGGTACACCTTAAATATCCCAGGAAATATAAAAATGGTTCAAAAAATTGTGCTACTTACGTACGATGGAATATCCCTCGGCCATGAAATCAATGTCATAAGACCAGTAGCAGCAAAATGGGTGGATTCAGGTAGGATGATTCTAAGTGAAATAAGTCACAGAGAAAAAGAATCTTATCATAAGATATCACTTATGAAGATCCTGTAAACATGGCTACACTTGAACTGAGTTAGGAAAGAGAACAGTGTCTCACATTTAGAAAACACTCTTATGCCTGCTTAAGGGGGAAGGAGAGGTGGGGTGATGCATAAAACCAGAGTTTGATATAAGCACAGGTACCGTTCCAAAAACCAACTATGGAATAGACAAGACCTACACCTTCCTCAGTGAAAGGGACTCAAAACCCCATATTTCCCGCAGAGGAATATATCTGACTAGCAAGAATCTTAAAACCTATGTATTGATATGTCTCCGTAAGGGAATCAAGTGTGTCTAGACTGGGATAAATGTGGCAGCGAGAATCAGCTCAAACCCACTATAAAAAGGAATTTCAAAAACAAAACAAAAAAACTGGGAAATTCTTTACAATTCCTTCAGGGTCTCTGATGAAACCTGAAATGACCCTATCTACAATGACAGCTGGATGTGGCATAAGGCTGGACACTTGGGACTGAGAGGATTGGTGAGATTGGGTGAGCAAATGCAGACCCTTTAAAGCAATAATGCATGGCACACATTCCATGGGTCCCAACTCTCCAGGTTGAAGGGAATATTACTACAGATATAACATGTACGGGAATCCTAGAGAACGGACACACTGTGAATACGAAAGGTTTCTAAAACTCAACGAATAGTCCCTCTCCTGGTGCTCCGGTTTGACTTTCCATCTGCTTTATTATCAACCTCCCAACTTGGAGAGACAGCCCCTTTAACCTCCTGGTTCGCACAGGTTGCCAATTTGGCAGAGGATGAAAGGGAAGAGGGAGAACCAATGAGAGAGTAGCTGTTAGGCATTTGGACGGGCACATATCACTGTAATTTCCCGGCAGGAAGAAGAATTAACCAAAGTCTCAGCCACCCACCGGGAATCAGTATAGATCCTGAACCAAAATTTTGGACTTGCGGTCAGCTCACCAAAAACGAGTTGAAAAATGGAGCTCAGGGGCACAGCAATTCACAAACTGGCCGAGTAATAAAGGACAACTATCGTCCAAAAATCTGTTGAGGGAAGGTAACGAGGCGGACTTGAAAGCGAGGCAGAATAGCAGGAAACAGATTTCCAGAGATACGTTGGAATCGCCTTTAAAGCACAGGAAGAGGGGCACAACTTCGACAATGATGCACTTGGCCAAAAAGGGCGTATGCGTTTTCTCCTGAATATATTCAGGAGAAAACGCATACACTCTTTTTGGCCAAGCAAGCAAGCGGGCAATGCAAATCTGAACTACAAAGAAGTATCACTTCCCACCGGTCAAAAGGGACATCCACAAAATGTGTAAAAACCAGAAAGGCAAGACAGGCCCTGGAGAACAGGGAGCCTTGTTATGCTGATGGGCGGGATGTAAATTGCCAACTGCCTCTCTGGAGGAGTGTATTTTTTCCCTAAAACAAGTAAACAACAGAGCTACAGAGCCAAGGGCACTTCCAGTCTAGGGAATATACCTTGGGAAAACTGAAAATCAAAAAGACACAGCCACCCCAAAATTTAGGGCTGCACTGCTTACAAGGACCTCAACTTGGGTACACCTTAAATATCCCATGAAATATAAAAATGGTTCAAAAAATTGTGGTACTTACGTACGATGGAATATCCCTCAGCCATGAAATCAATGTCATAAGACCAGTAGCAGCAAAATGGGTGGATTCAGGTACGATGATTCTAAGTGAAATAAGTCACAGAGAAAAAGAAACTTATCATAAGATATCACTTATGAAGATCCTGTAAACATGGCTACACTTGAACTGAGTTAGGAAAGAGAACAGTGTCTCACATTTAGAAAACACTCTTATGCCTGCTTAAGGGGGAAGGAGAGGTGGGGTGATGCATAAAACCAGAGTTTGATATAAGCACAGGTACCGTTCCAAAAACCAACTATGGAATAGACAAGACCTACACCTTCCTCAGTGAAAGGGACTCAAAACCCCATATTTCCCGCAGAGGAATATATCTGACTAGTAAGAATCTTAAAACCTATGTATTGATATGTCTCCGTAAGGGAATCAAGTGTGTCTAGACTGGGATAAATATGGCAGCGAGAATCAGCTCAAACCCACTATAAAAAGGAATTTCAAAAATAAAACAAAAAAACTGGGAAATTCTTTACAATTCCTTCAGGGTCTCTGATGAAACCTGAAATGACCCTATCTACAATGACAGCTGGATGTGGCATAAGGCTGGACACTTGGGACTGAGAGGATTGGTGAGATTGGGTGAGCAAATGCAGACCCTTTAAAGCAATAATGCATGGCACACATTCCATGGGTCCCAACTCTCCAGGTTGAAGGGAATATTACTACAGATATAACATGTACGGGAATCCTAGAGAACGGACACACTGTGAATACGAAAGGTTTCTAAAACTCAACGAATAGTCCCTCTCCTGGTGCTCCGGTTTGACTTTCCATCTGCTTTATTATCAACCTCCCAACTTGGAGAGACAGCCCCTTTAACCTCCTGGTTCGCACAGGTTGCCAATTTGGCAGAGGATGAAAGGGAAGAGGGAGAACCAATGAGAGAGTAGCTGTTAGGCATTTGGACGGGCACATATCACTGTAATTTCCCGGCAGGAAGAAGAATTAACCAAAGTCTCAGCCACCCACCGGGAATCAGTATAGATCCTGAACCAAAATTTTGGACTTGCGGTCAGCTCACCAAAAACGAGTTGAAAAATGGAGCTCAGGGGCACAGCAATTCACAAACTGGCCGAGTAATAAAGGACAACTATCGTCCAAAAATCTGTTGAGGGAAGGCAACGAGGCGGACTTGAAAGCGAGGCAGAATGGCAGGAAACAGATTTCCAGAGGTACGTTGGAATCGCCTTTAAAGCACAGGAAGAGGGGCACAACTTCGACAATGATGCACTTGGCCAAAAAGGGCGTATGCGTTTTCTCCTGAATATATTCAGGAGAAAACGCATACGCCCTTTTTGGCCAAGCAAGCAAGCGGGCAATGCAAATCTGCACTACAAAGAAGTATCACTTCCCACCGGTCAAAAAGGACATCCACAAAATGTGTAAAAACCAGAAAGGCAAGACAGGCCCTGGAGAACAGGGAGCCTTGTTATGCTGATAGGCCGGATGTAAATTGCCAACTGCCTCTCTGGAGGAGTGCATTGTGTTCCCTAAAACAAGTAAACAACAGAGCTACAGAGCCAAGGGCACTTCCAGTCTAGGGAATATACCTTGGGAAAACTGAAAATCAAAAAGACACAGCCACCCCATAATTTAGGGCTGCACTGCTTACAAGGACCTCAACTTGGGTACACCTTAAATATCCCAGGAAATATAAAAATGGTTCAAAAAATTGTGGTACTTACGTACGATGGAATATCCCTCAGCCATGAAATCAATGTCATAAGACCAGTAGCAGCAAAATGGGTGGATTCAGGTACGATGATTCTAAGTGAAATAAGTCACACAGAAAAAGAAACTTATCATAAGATATCACTTATGAAGATCCTGTAAACATGGCTACACTTGAACTGAGTTAGGAAAGAGAACAGTGTCTCACATTTAGAAAACACTCTTATGCCTGCTTAAGGGGGAAGGAGAGGTGGGGTGATGCATAAAACCAGAGTTTGATATAAGCACAGGTACCGTTCCAAAAACCAACTATGGAATAGACAAGACCTACACCGTCCTCAGTGAAAGGGACTCAAAACCCCATATTTCCCGCAGAGGAATATATCTGACTAGTAAGAATCTTAAAACCTATGTATTGATATGTCTCCGTAAGGGAATCAAGTGTGTCTAGACTGGGATAAATATGGCAGCGAGAATCAGCTCAAACCCACTATAAAAAGGAATTTCAAAAATAAAACAAAAAAACTGGGAAATTCTTTACAATTCCTTCAGGGTCTCTGATGAAACCTGAAATGACCCTATCTACAATGACAGCTGGATGTGGCATAAGGCTGGACACTTGGGACTGAGAGGATTGGTGAGACTGGGTGAGCAAATGCAGACCCTTTAAAGCAATAATGCATGGCACACATTCCATGGGTCCCAACTCTTCAGGTTGAAGGGAATATTACTACAGATATAACATGTACGGGAATCCTAGAGAACGGACACACTGTGAATACGAAAGGTTTCTAAAACTCAACGAATAGTCCCTCTCCTGGTGCTCCGGTTTGACTTTCCATCTGCTTTATTATCAACCTCCCAACTTGGAGAGACAGCCCCTTTAACCTCCTGGTTCGCACAGGTTGCCAATTTGGCAGAGGATGAAAGGGAAGAGGGAGAACCAATGAGAGAGTAGCTGTTAGGCATTTGGACGGGCACATATCACTGTAATTTCCCGGCAGGAAGAAGAATTAACCAAAGTCTCAGCCACCCACCGGGAATCAGTATAGATCCTGAACCAAAATTTTGGACTTGCGGTCAGCTCACCAAAAACGAGTTGAAAAATGGAGCTCAGGGGCACAGCAATTCACAAACTGGCCGAGTAATAAAGGACAACTATCGTCCAAAAATCTGTTGAGGGAAGGCAACGAGGCGGACTTGAAAGTGAGGCAGAATGGCAGGAAACAGATTTCCAGAGGTACGTTGGAATCGCCTTTAAAGCACAGGAAGAGGGGCACAACTTCGACAATGATGCACTTGGCCAAAAAGGGCGTATGCGTTTTCTCCTGAATATATTCAGGAGAAAACGCATACGCCCTTTTTGGCCAAGCAAGCAAGCGGGCAATGCAAATCTGAACTACAAAGAAGTATCACTTCCCACCGGTCAAAAGGGACATCCACAAAATGTGTAAAAACCAGAAAGGCAAGACAGGCCCTGGAGAACAGGGAGCCTTGTTATGCTGATGGGCCGGAAGTAAATTGCCAACTGCCTCTCTGGAGGAGTGCATTGTGTTCCCTAAAACAAGTAAACAACAGAGCTACAGAGCCAAGGGCACTTCCAGTCTAGGGAATATACCTTGGGAAAACTGAAAATCAAAAAGACACAGCCACCCCATAATTTAGGGCTGCACTGCTTACAAGGACCTCAACTTGGGTACACCTTAAATATCCCAGGAAATATAAAAATGGTTCAAAAAATTGTGGTACTTACGTACGATGGAATATCCCTCAGCCATGAAATCAATGTCATAAGACCAGTAGCAGCAAAATGGGTGGATTCAGGTACGATGATTCTAAGTGAAATAAGTCACAGAGAAAAAGAAACTTATCATAAGATATCACTTATGAAGATCCTGTAAACATGGCTACACTTGAACTGAGTTAGGAAAGAGAACAGTGTCTCACATTTAGAAAACACTCTTATGCCTGCTTAAGGGGGAAGGAGAGGTGGGGTGATGCATAAAACCAGAGTTTGATATAAGCACAGGTACCGTTCCAAAAACCAACTATGGAATAGACAAGACCTACACCTTCCTCAGTGAAAGGGACTCAAAACCCCATATTTCCCGCAGAGGAATATATCTGACTAGTAAGAATCTTAAAACCTATGTATTGATATGTCTCCGTAAGGGAATCAAGTGTGTCTAGACTGGGATAAATATGGCAGCGAGAATCAGCTCAAACCCACTATAAAAAGGAATTTCAAAAATAAAACAAAAAAACTGGGAAATTCTTTACAATTCCTTCAGGGTCTCTGATGAAACCTGAAATGACCCTATCTACAATGACAGCTGGATGTGGCATAAGGCTGGACACTTGGGACTGAGAGGATTGGTGAGATTGGGTGAACAAATGCAGACCCTTTAAAGCAATAATGCATGGCACACATTCCATGGGTCCCAACTCTCCAGGTTGAAGGGAATATTACTACAGATATAACATGTACGGGAATCCTAGAGAACGGACACACTGTGAATACGAAAGGTTTCTAAAACTCAACGAATAGTCCCTCTCCTGGTGCTCCGGTTTGACTTTCCATCTGCTTTATTATCAACCTCCCAACTTGGAGAGACAGCCCCTTTAACCTCCTGGTTCGCACAGGTTGCCAATTTGGCAGAGGATGAAAGGGAAGAGGGAGAACCAATGAGAGAGTATCTGTTAGGCATTTGGACGGGCACATATCACTGTAATTTCCCGGCAGGAAGAAGAATTAACCAAACTCTCAGCCACCCACCGGGAATCAGTATAGATCCTGAACCAAAATTTTGGACTTGCGGTGAGCTCACCAAAAACGAGTTGAAAAATGGAGCTCAGGGGCACAGCAATTCACAAACTGGCCGAGTAATAAAGGACAACTATCGTCCAAAAATCTGTTGAGGGAAGGCAACGAGGCGGACTTGAAAGCGAGGCAGAATAGCAGGAAACAGATTTCAAGAGGTACGTTGGAATCACCTTTAAAGCACAGGAAGAGGGGCACAACTTCGACAATGATGCACTTGGCCAAAAAGGGCGTATGCGTTTTCTCCTGAATATATTCAGGAGAAAACGCATACGCCCTTTTTGGCCAAGCAAGCAAGCGGGCAATGCAAATCTGCACTACAAAGAAGTATCACTTCCCACCGGTCAAAAGGGACATCCACAAAATGTGTAAAAACCAGAAAGGCAAGACAGGCCCTGGAGAACAGGGAGCCTTGTTATGCTGATGGGCCGGATGTAAATTGCCAACTGCCTCTCTGGAGGAGTGCATTGTGTTCCCTAAAACAAGTAAACAACAGAGCTACAGAGCCAAGGGCACTTCCAGTCTAGGGAATATACCTTGGGAAAACTGAAAATCAAAAAGACACAGCCACCCCATAATTTAGGGCTGCACTGCTTACAAGGACCTCAACTTGGGTACACCTTAAATATCCCAGGAAATATAAAAATGGTTCAAAAAATTGTGGTACTTACGTACGATGGAATATCCCTCAGCCATGAAATCAATGTCATAAGACCAGTAGCAGCAAAATGGGTGGATTCAGGTACGATGATTCTAAGTGAAATAAGTCACACAGAAAAAGAAACTTATCATAAGATATCACTTATGAAGATCCTGTAAACATGGCTACACTTGAACTGAGTTAGGAAAGAGAACAGTGTCTCACATTTAGAAAACACTCTTATGCCTGCTTAAGGGGGAAGGAGAGGTGGGGTGATGCATAAAACCAGAGTTTGATATAAGCACAGGTACCGTTCCAAAAACCAACTATGGAATAGACAAGACCTACACCGTCCTCAGTGAAAGGGACTCAAAACCCCATATTTCCCGCAGAGGAATATATCTGACTAGTAAGAATCTTAAAACCTATGTATTGATATGTCTCCGTAAGGGAATCAAGTGTGTCTAGACTGGGATAAATATGGCAGCGAGAATCAGCTCAAACCCACTATAAAAAGGAATTTCAAAAATAAAACAAAAAAACTGGGAAATTCTTTACAATTCCTTCAGGGTCTCTGATGAAACCTGAAATGACCCTATCTACAATGACAGCTGGATGTGGCATAAGGCTGGACACTTGGGACTGAGAGGATTGGTGAGATTGGGTGAGCAAATGCAGACCCTTTAAAGCAATAATGCATGGCACACATTCCATGGGTCCCAACTTTCCAGGTTGAAGGGAATATTACTACAGATATAACATGTACGGGAATCCTGGAGAACGGACACACTGTGAATACGAAAGGTTTCTAAAACTCAACGAATAGTCCCTCTCCTGGTGCTCCGGTTTGACTTTCCATCTGCTTCATTATCAACCTCCCAACTTGGAGAGACAGCCCCTTTAACCTCCTGGTTCGCACAGGTTGCCAATTTGGCAGAGGATGAAAGGGAAGAGGGAGAACCAATGAGAGAGTAGCTGTTAGGCATTTGGACGGGCACATATCACTGTAATTTCCCGGCAGGAAGAAGAATTAACCAAAGTCTCAGCCACCCACCGGGAATCAGTATAGATCCTGAACCAAAATTTTGGACTTGCGGTCAGCTCACCAAAAACGAGTTGAAAAATGGAGCTCAGGGGCACAGCAATTCACAAACTGGCCGAGTAATAAAGGACAACTATCGTCCAAAAATCTGTTGAGGGAAGGCAACGAGGCGGACTTGAAAGTGAGGCAGAATGGCAGGAAACAGATTTCCAGAGGTACGTTGGAATCGCCTTTAAAGCACAGGAAGAGGGGCACAACTTCGACAATGATGCACTTGGCCAAAAAGGGCGTATGCGTTTTCTCCTGAATATATTCAGGAGAAAACGCATACGCCCTTTTTGGCCAAGCAAGCAAGCGGGCAATGCAAATCTGAACTACAAAGAAGTATCACTTCCCACCGGTCAAAAGGGACATCCACAAAATGTGTAAAAACCAGAAAGGCAAGACAGGCCCTGGAGAACAGGGAGCCTTGTTATGCTGATGGGCGGGAAGTAAATTGCCAACTGCCTCTCTGGAGGAGTGCATTGTGTTCCCTAAAACAAGTAAACAACAGAGCTACAGAGCCAAGGGCACTTCCAGTCTAGGGAATATACCTTGGGAAAACTGAAAATCAAAAAGACACAGCCACCCCATAATTTAGGGCTGCACTGCTTACAAGGACCTCAACTTGGGTACACCTTAAATATCCCAGGAAATATAAAAATGGTTCAAAAAATTGTGGTACTTACGTACGATGGAATATCCCTCAGCCATGAAATCAATGTCATAAGACCAGTAGCAGCAAAATGGGTGGATTCAGGTACGATGATTCTAAGTGAAATAAGTCACAGAGAAAAAGAAACTTATCATAAGATATCACTTATGAAGATCCTGTAAACATGGCTACACTTGAACTGAGTTAGGAAAGAGAACAGTGTCTCACATTTAGAAAACACTCTTATGCCTGCTTAAGGGGGAAGGAGAGGTGGGGTGATGCATAAAACCAGAGTTTGATATAAGCACAGGTACCGTTCCAAAAACCAACTATGGAATAGACAAGACCTACACCTTCCTCAGTGAAAGGGACTCAAAACCCCATATTTCCCGCAGAGGAATATATCTGACTAGTAAGAATCTTAAAACCTATGTATTGATATGTCTCCGTAAGGGAATCAAGTGTGTCTAGACTGGGATAAATATGGCAGCGAGAATCAGCTCAAACCCACTATAAAAAGGAATTTCAAAAATAAAACAAAAAAACTGGGAAATTCTTTACAATTCCTTCAGGGTCTCTGATGAAACCTGAAATGACCCTATCTACAATGACAGCTGGATGTGGCATAAGGCTGGACACTTGGGACTGAGAGGATTGGTGAGATTGGGTGAGCAAATGCAGACCCTTTAAAGCAATAATGCATGGCACACATTCCATGGGTCCCAACTCTCCAGGTTGAAGGGAATATTACTACAGATATAACATGTACGGGAATCCTAGAGAACGGACACACTGTGAATACGAAAGGTTTCTAAAACTCAACGAATAGTCCCTCTCCTGGTGCTCCGGTTTGACTTTCCATCTGCTTTATTATCAACCTCCCAACTTGGAGAGACAGCCCCTTTAACCTCCTGGTTCGCACAGGTTGCCAATTTGGCAGAGGATGAAAGGGAAGAGGGAGAACCAATGAGAGAGTAGCTGTTAGGCATTTGGACGGGCACATATCACTGTAATTTCCCGGCAGGAAGAAGAATTAACCAAAGTCTCAGCCACCCACCGGGAATCAGTATAGATCCTGAACCAAAATTTTGGACTTGCGGTCAGCTCACCAAAAACGAGTTGAAAAATGGAGCTCAGGGGCACAGCAATTCACAAACTGGCCGAGTAATAAAGGACAACTATCGTCCAAAAATCTGTTGAGGGAAGGCAACGAGGCGGACTTGAAAGCGAGGCAGAATGGCAGGAAACAGATTTCCAGAGGTACGTTGGAATCGCCTTTAAAGCACAGGAAGAGGGGCACAACTTCGACAATGATGCACTTGGCCAAAAAGGGCGTATGCGTTTTCTCCTGAATATATTCAGGAGAAAACGCATACGCCCTTTTTGGCCAAGCAAGCAAGCGGGCAATGCAAATCTGAACTACAAAGAAGTATCACTTCCCACCGGTCAAAAGGGACATCCACAAAATGTGTAAAAACCAGAAAGGCAAGACAGGCCCTGGAGAACAGGGAGCCTTGTTATGCTGATGGGCCGGAAGTAAATTGCCAACTGCCTCTCTGGAGGAGTGCATTGTGTTCCCTAAAACAAGTAAACAACAGAGCTACAGAGCCAAGGGCACTTCCAGTCTAGGGAATATACCTTGGGAAAACTGAAAATCAAAAAGACACAGCCACCCCATAATTTAGGGCTGCACTGCTTACAAGGACCTCAACTTGGGTACACCTTAAATATCCCAGGAAATATAAAAATGGTTCAAAAAATTGTGGTACTTACGTACGATGGAATATCCCTCAGCCATGAAATCAATGTCATAAGACCAGTAGCAGCAAAATGGGTGGATTCAGCTACGATGATTCTAAGTGAAATAAGTCACACAGAAAAAGAAACTTATCATAAGATATCACTTATGAAGATCCTGTAAACATGGCTACACTTGAACTGAGTTAGGAAAGAGAACAGTGTCTCACATTTAGAAAACACTCTTATGCCTGCTTAAGGGGGAAGGAGAGGTGGGGTGATGCATAAAACCAGAGTTTGATATAAGCACAGGTACCGTTCCAAAAACCAACTATGGAATAGACAAGACCTACACCGTCCTCAGTGAAAGGGACTCAAAACCCCATATTTCCCGCAGAGGAATATATCTGACTAGTAAGAATCTTAAAACCTATGTATTGATATGTCTCCGTAAGGGAATCAAGTGTGTCTAGACTGGGATAAATATGGCAGCGAGAATCAGCTCAAACCCACTATAAAAAGGAATTTCAAAAATAAAACAAAAAAACTGGGAAATTCTTTACAATTCCTTCAGGGTCTCTGATGAAACCTGAAATGACCCTATCTACAATGACAGCTGGATGTGGCATAAGGCTGGACACTTGGGACTGAGAGGATTGGTGAGATTGGGTGAGCAAATGCAGACCCTTTAAAGCAATAATGCATGGCACACATTCCATGGGTCCCAACTCTCCAGGTTGAAGGGAATATTACTACAGATATAACATGTACGGGAATCCTAGAGAACGGACACACTGTGAATACGAAAGGTTTCTAAAACTCAACGAATAGTCCCTCTCCTGGTGCTCCGGTTTGACTTTCCATCTGCTTTATTATCAACCTCCCAACTTGGAGAGACAGCCCCTTTAACCTCCTGGTTCGCACAGGTTGCCAATTTGGCAGAGGATGAAAGGGAAGAGGGAGAACCAATGAGAGAGTATCTGTTAGGCATTTGGACGGGCACATATCACTGTAATTTCCCGGCAGGAAGAAGAATTAACCAAACTCTCAGCCACCCACCGGGAATCAGTATAGATCCTGAACCAAAATTTTGGACTTGCGGTGAGCTCACAAAAAACGAGTTGAAAAATGGAGCTCAGGGGCACAGCAATTCACAAACTGGCCGAGTAATAAAGGACAACTATCGTCCAAAAATCTGTTGAGGGAAGGCAACGAGGCGGACTTGAAAGCGAGGCAGAATAGCAGGAAACAGATTTCAAGAGGTACGTTGGAATCACCTTTAAAGCACAGGAAGAGGGGCACAACTTCGACAATGATGCACTTGGCCAAAAAGGGCGTATGCGTTTTCTCCTGAATATATTCAGGAGAAAACGCATACGCCCTTTTTGGCCAAGCAAGCAAGCGGGCAATGCAAATCTGCACTACAAAGAAGTATCACTTCCCACCGGTCAAAAAGGACATCCACAAAATGTGTAAAAACCAGAAAGGCAAGACAGGCCCTGGAGAACAGGGAGCCTTGTTATGCTGATGGGCCGGATGTAAATTGCCAACTGCCTCTCTGGAGGAGTGCATTGTGTTCCCTAAAACAAGTAAACAACAGAGCTACAGAGCCAAGGGCACTTCCAGTCTAGGGAATATACCTTGGGAAAACTGAAAATCAAAAAGACACAGCCACCCCATAATTTAGGGCTGCACTGCTTACAAGGACCTCAACTTGGGTACACCTTAAATATCCCAGGAAATATAAAAATGGTTCAAAAAATTGTGGTACTTACGTACGATGGAATATCCCTCAGCCATGAAATCAATGTCATAAGACCAGTAGCAGCAAAATGGGTGGATTCAGGTACGATGATTCTAAGTGAAATAAGTCACAGAGAAAAAGAAACTTATCATAAGATATCACTTATGAAGATCCTGTAAACATGGCTACACTTGAACTGAGTTAGGAAAGAGAACAGTGTCTCACATTTAGAAAACACTCTTATGCCTGCTTAAGGGGGAAGGAGAGGTGGGGTGATGCATAAAACCAGAGTTTGATATAAGCACAGGTACCGTTCCAAAAACCAAGTATGGAATAGACAAGACCTACACCTTCCTCAGTGAAAGGGACTCAAAACCCCATATTTCCCGCAGAGGAATATATCTGACTAGTAAGAATCTTAAAACCTATGTATTGATATGTCTCCGTAAGGGAATCAAGTGTGTCTAGACTGGGATAAATATGGCAGCGAGAATCAGCTCAAACCCACTATAAAAAGGAATTTCAAAAATAAAACAAAAAAACTGGGAAATTCTTTACAATTCCTTCAGGGTCTCTGATGAAACCTGAAATGACCCTATCTACAATGACAGCTGGATGTGGCATAAGGCTGGACACTTGGGACTGAGAGGATTGGTGAGATTGGGTGAGCAAATGCAGACCCTTTAAAGCAATAATGCATGGCACACATTCCATGGGTCCCAACTCTCCAGGTTGAAGGGAATATTACTACAGATATAACATGTACGGGAATCCTAGAGAACGGACACACTGTGAATACGAAAGGTTTCTAAAACTCAACGAATAGTCCCTCTCCTGGTGCTCCGGTTTGACTTTCCATCTGCTTTATTATCAACCTCCCAACTTGGAGAGACAGCCCCTTTAACCTCCTGGTTCGCACAGGTTGCCAATTTGGCAGAGGATGAAAGGGAAGAGGGAGAACCAATGAGAGAGTAGCTGTTAGGCATTTGGACGGGCACATATCACTGTAATTTCCCGGCAGGAAGAAGAATTAACCAAAGTCTCAGCCACCCACCGGGAATCAGTATAGATCCTGAACCAAAATTTTGGACTTGCGGTCAGCTCACCAAAAACGAGTTGAAAAATGGAGCTCAGGGGCACAGCAATTCACAAACTGGCCGAGTAATAAAGGACAACTATCGTCCAAAAATCTGTTGAGGGAAGGCAACGAGGTGGACTTGAAAGTGAGGCAGAATTGCAGGAAACAGATTTCCAGAGGTACGTTGGAATCGCCTTTAAAGCACAGGAAGAGGGGCACAACTTCGACAATGATGCACTTGGCCAAAAAGGGCGTATGCGTTTTCTCCTGAATATATTCAGGAGAAAACGCATACGCCCTTTTTGGCCAAGCAAGCAAGCGGGCAATGCAAATCTGAACTACAAAGAAGTATCACTTCCCACCGGTCAAAAGGGACATCCACAAAATGTGTAAAAACCAGAAAGGCAAGACAGGCCCTGGAGAACAGGGAGCCTTGTTATGCTGATGGGCCGGAAGTAAATTGCCAACTGCCTCTCTGGAGGAGTGCATTGTGTTCCCTAAAACAAGTAAACAACAGAGCTACAGAGCCAAGGGCACTTCCAGTCTAGGGAATATACCTTGGGAAAACTGAAAATCAAAAAGACACAGCCACCCCATAATTTAGGGCTGCACTGCTTACAAGGACCTCAACTTGGGTACACCTTAAATATCCCAGGAAATATAAAAATGGTTCAAAAAATTGTGGTACTTACGTACGATGGAATATCCCTCAGCCATGAAATCAATGTCATAAGACCAGTAGCAGCAAAATGGGTGGATTCAGGTACGATGATTCTAAGTGAAATAAGTCACAGAGAAAAAGAAACTTATCATAAGATATCACTTATGAAGATCCTGTAAACATGGCTACACTTGAACTGAGTTAGGAAAGAGAACAGTGTCTCACATTTAGAAAACACTCTTATGCCTGCTTAAGGGGGAAGGAGAGGTGGGGTGATGCATAAAACCAGAGTTTGATATAAGCACAGGTACCGTTCCAAAAACCAACTATGGAATAGACAAGACCTACACCTTCCTCAGTGAAAGGGACTCAAAACCCCATATTTCCCGCAGAGGAATATATCTGACTAGTAAGAATCTTAAAACCTATGTATTGATATGTCTCCGTAAGGGAATCAAGTGTGTCTAGACTGGGATAAATATGGCAGCGAGAATCAGCTCAAACCCACTATAAAAAGGAATTTCAAAAATAAAACAAAAAAACTGGGAAATTCTTTACAATTCCTTCAGGGTCTCTGATGAAACCTGAAATGACCCTATCTACAATGACAGCTGGATGTGGCATAAGGCTGGACACTTGGGACTGAGAGGATTGGTGAGATTGGGTGAGCAAATGCAGACCCTTTAAAGCAATAATGCATGGCACACATTCCATGGGTCCCAACTCTCCAGGTTGAAGGGAATATTACTACAGATATAACATGTACGGGAATCCTAGAGAACGGACACACTGTGAATACGAAAGGTTTCTAAAACTCAACGAATAGTCCCTCTCCTGGTGCTCCGGTTTGACTTTCCATCTGCTTTATTATCAACCTCCCAAATTGGAGAGACAGCCCCTTTAACCTCCTGGTTCGCACAGGTTGCCAATTTGGCAGAGGATGAAAGGGAAGAGGGAGAACCAATGAGAGAGTAGCTGTTAGGCATTTGGACGGGCACATATCACTGTAATTTCCCGGCAGGAAGAAGAATTAACCAAAGTCTCAGCCACCCACCGGGAATCAGTATAGATCCTGAACCAAAATTTTGGACTTGCGGTCAGCTCACCAAAAACGAGTTGAAAAATGGAGCTCAGGGGCACAGCAATTCACAAACTGGCCGAGTAATAAAGGACAACTATCGTCCAAAAATCTGTTGAGGGAAGGCAACGAGGCGGACTTGAAAGCGAGGCAGAATGGCAGGAAACAGATTTCCAGAGGTACGTTGGAATCGCCTTTAAAGCACAGGAAGAGGGGCACAACTTCGACAATGATGCACTTGGCCAAAAAGGGCGTATGCGTTTTCTCCTGAATATATTCAGGAGAAAACGCATACGCCCTTTTTGGCCAAGCAAGCAAGCGGGCAATGCAAATCTGCACTACAAAGAAGTATCACTTCCCACCGGTCAAAAGGGACATCCACAAAATGTGTAAAAACCAGAAAGGCAAGACAGGCCCTGGAGAACAGGGAGCCTTTTTATGCTGATGGGCCGGATGTAAATTGCCAACTGCCTCTCTGGAGGAGTGCATTGTGTTCCCTAAAACAAGTAAACAACAGAGCTACAGAGCCAAGGGCACCTCCAGTCTAGGGAATATACCTTGGGAAAACTGAAAATCAAAAAGACACAGCCACCCCAAAATTTAGGGCTGCACTGCTTACAAGGACCTCAACTTGGGTACACCTTAAATATCCCAGGAAATATAAAAATGGTTCAAAAAATTGTGGTACTTACGTACGATGGAATATCCCTCAGCCATGAAATCAATGTCATAAGACCAGTAGCAGCAAAATGGGTGGATTCAGGTAGGATGATTCTAAGTGAAATAAGTCACAGAGAAAAAGAAACTTATCATAAGATATCACTTATGAAGATCCTGTAAACATGGCTACACTTGAACTGAGTTAGGAAAGAGAACAGTGTCTCACATTTAGAAAACACTCTTATGCCTGCTTAAGGGGGAAGGAGAGGTGGGGTGATGCATAAAACCAGAGTTTGATATAAGCACAGGTACCGTTCCAAAAACCAACTATGGAATAGACAAGACCTACACTGTCCTCAGTGAAAGGGACTCAAAACCCCATATTTCCCGCAGAGGAATATATCTGACTAGTAAGAATCTTAAAACCTATGTATTGATATGTCTCCGTAAGGGAATCAAGTGTGTCTAGACTGGGATAAATATGGCAGTGAGAATCAGCTCAAACCCACTATAAAAAGGAATTTCAAAAATAAAACAAAAAAACTGGGAAATTCTTTACAATTCCTTCAGGGTCTCTGATGAAACCTGAAATGACCCTATCTACAATGACAGCTGGATGTGGCATAAGGCTGGACACTTGGGACTGAGAGGATTGGTGAGATTGGGTGAGCAAATGCAGACCCTTTAAAGCAATAATGCATGGCACACATTCCATGGGTCCCAACTCTCCAGGTTGAAGGGAATATTACTACAGATATAACATGTACGGGAATCCTAGAGAACGGACACACTGTGAATACGAAAGGTTTCTAAAACTCAACGAATAGTCCCTCTCCTGGTGCTCCGGTTTGACTTTCCATCTGCTTTATTATCAACCTCCCAACTTGGAGAGACAGCCCCTTTAACCTCCTGGTTCGCACAGGTTGCCAATTTGGCAGAGGATGAAAGGGAAGAGGGAGAACCAATGAGAGAGTAGCTGTTAGGCATTTGGACGGGCACATATCACTGTAATTTCCCGGCAGGAAGAAGAATTAACCAAAGTCTCAGCCACCCACCGGGAATCAGTATAGATCCTGAACCAAAATTTTGGACTTGCGGTCAGCTCACCAAAAACGAGTTGAAAAATGGAGCTCAGGGGCACAGCAATTCACAAACTGGCCGAGTAATAAAGGACAACTATCGTCCAAAAATCTGTTGAGGGAAGGCAACGAGGCGGACTTGAAAGGGAGGCAGAATAGCAGGAAACAGATTTCAAGAGGTACGTTGGAATCACCTTTAAAGCACAGGAAGAGGGGCACAACTTCGACAATGATGCACTTGGCCAAAAAGGGCGTATGCGTTTTCTCCTGAATATATTCAGGAGAAAACGCATACGCCCTTTTTGGCCAAGCAAGCAAGCGGGCAATGCAAATCTGCACTACAAAGAAGTATCACTTCCCACCGGTCAAAAGGGACATCCACAAAATGTGTAAAAACCAGAAAGGCAAGACAGGCCCTGGAGAACAGGGAGCCTTTTTATGCTGATGGGCCGGATGTAAATTGCCAACTGCCTCTCTGGAGGAGTGCATTGTGTTCCGTAAAACAAGTAAACAACAGAGCTACAGAGCCAAGGGCACCTCCAGTCTAGGGAATATACCTTGGGAAAACTGAAAATCAAAAAGACACAGCCACCCCAAAATTTAGGGCTGCACTGCTTACAAGGACCTCAACTTGGGTACACCTTAAATATCCCAGGAAATATAAAAATGGTTCAAAAAATTGTGGTACTTACATACGATGGAATATCCCTCAGCCATGAAATCAATGTCATAAGACCAGTAGCAGCAAAATGGGTGGATTCAGGTAGGATGATTCTAAGTGAAATAAGTCACAGAGAAAAAGAAACTTATCATAAGATATCACTTATGAAGATCCTGTAAACATGGCTACACTTGAACTGAGTTAGGAAAGAGAACAGTGTCTCACATTTAGAAAACACTCTTATGCCTGCTTAAGGGGGAAGGAGAGGTGGGGTGATGCATAAAACCAGAGTTTGATATAAGCACAGGTACCGTTCCAAAAACCAACTATGGAATAGACAAGACCTACACTGTCCTCAGTGAAAGGGACTCAAAACCCCATATTTCCCGCAGAGGAATATATCTGACTAGTAAGAATCTTAAAACCTATGTATTGATATGTCTCCGTAAGGGAATCAAGTGTGTCTAGACTGGGATAAATATGGCAGCGAGAATCAGCTCAAACCCACTATAAAAAGGAATTTCAAAAATAAAACAAAAAAACTGGGAAATTCTTTACAATTCCTTCAGGGTCTCTGATGAAACCTGAAATGACCCTATCTACAATGACAGCTGGATGTGGCATAAGGCTGGACACTTGGGACTGAGAGGATTGGTGAGATTGGGTGAGCAAATGCAGACCCTTTAAAGCAATAATGCATGGCACACATTCCATGGGTCCCAACTCTCCAGGTTGAAGGGAATATTACTACAGATATAACATGTACGGGAATCCTAGAGAACGGACACACTGTGAATATGAAAGGTTTCTAAAACTCAACGAATAGTCCCTCTCCTGGTGCTCCGGTTTGACTTTCCATCTGCTTTATTATCAACCTCCCAACTTGGAGAGACAGCCCCTTTAACCTCCTGGTTCGCACAGGTTGCCAATTTGGCAGAGGATGAAAGGGAAGAGGGAGAACCAATGAGAGAGTAGCTGTTAGGCATTTGGACGGGCACATATCACTGTAATTTCCCGGCAGGAAGAAGAATTAACCAAAGTCTCAGCCACCCACCGGGAATCAGTATAGATCCTGAACCAAAATTTTGGACTTGCGGTCAGCTCACCAAAAACGAGTTGAAAAATGGAGCTCAGGGGCACAGCAATTCACAAACTGGCCGAGTAATAAAGGACAACTATCGTCCAAAAATCTGTTGAGGGAAGGCAACGAGGCGGACTTGAAAGCGAGGCAGAATAGTAGGAAACAGATTTCCAGAGGTACGTTGGAATCGCCTTTAAAGCACAGGAAGAGGGGCACAACTTCGACAATGATGCACTTGGCCAAAAAGGGCGTATGCGTTTTCTCCTGAATATATTCAGGAGAAAACGCATACGCCCTTTTTGGCCAAGCAAGCAAGCGGGCAATGCAAATCTGCACTACAAAGAAGTATCACTTCCCACCGGTCAAAAGGGACATCCACAAAATGTGTAAAAACCAGAAAGGCAAGACAGGCCCTGGAGAACAGGGAGCCTTGTTATGCTGATGGGCGGGATGTAAATTGCCAACTGCCTCTCTGGAGGAGTGCATTGTGTTCCCTAAAACAAGTAAACAACAGAGCTACAGAGCCAAGGGCACTTCCAGTCTAGGGAATATACCTTGGGAAAACTGAAAATCAAAAAGACACAGCCACCCCAAAATTTAGGGCTGCACTGCTTACAAGGACCTCAACTTGGGTACACCTTAAATATCCCAGGAAATATAAAAATGGTTCAAAAACTTGTGGTACTTACGTACGATGGAATATCCCTCAGCCATGAAATCAATGTCATAAGACCAGTAGCAGCAAAATGGGTGGATTCAGGTACGATGATTCTAAGTGAAATAAGTCACACAGAAAAAGAAACTTATCATAAGATATCACTTATGAAGATCCTGTAAACATGGCTACACTTGAACTGAGTTAGGAAAGAGAACAGTGTCTCACATTTAGAAAACACTCTTATGCCTGCTTAAGGGGGAAGGAGAGGTGGGGTGATGCATAAAACCAGAGTTTGATATAAGCACAGGTACCGTTCCAAAAACCAACTATGGAATAGACAAGACCTACACCTTCCTCAGTGAAAGGGACTCAAAACCCCATATTTCCCGCAGAGGAATATATCTGACTAGTAAGAATCTTAAAACCTATGTATTGATATGTCTCCGTAAGGGAATCAAGTGTGTCTAGACTGGGATAAATATGGCAGCGAGAATCAGCTCAAACCCACTATAAAAAGGAATTTCAAAAATAAAACAAAAAAACTGGGAAATTCTTTACAATTCCTTCAGGGTCTCTGATGAAACCTGAAATGACCCTATCTACAATGACAGCTGGATGTGGCATAAGGCTGGACAGTTGGGATTGAGAGGATTGGTGAGATTGGGTGAGCAAATGCAGACCCTTTAAAGCAATAATGCATGGCACACATTCCATGGGTCCCAACTCTCCAGGTTGAAGGGAATATTACTACAGATATAACATGTACGGGAATCCTAGAGAACGGACACACTGTGAATACGAAAGGTTTCTAAAACTCAACGAACAGTCCCTCTCCTGGTGCTCCGGTTTGACTTTCCATCTGCTTTATTATCAACCTCCCAACTTGGAGAGACAGCCCCTTTAACCTCCTGGTTCGCACAGGTTGCCAATTTGGCAGAGGATGAAAGGGAAGAGGGAGAACCAATGAGAGAGTAGCTGTTAGGCATTTGGACGGGCACATATCACTGTAATTTCCCGGCAGGAAGAAGAATTAACCAAAGTCTCAGCCACCCACCGGGAATCAGTATAGATCCTGAACCAAAATTTTGGACTTGCGGTCAGCTCACCAAAAACGAGTTGAAAAATGGAGCTCAGGGGCACAGCAATTCACAAACTGGCCGAGTAATAAAGGACAACTATCGTCCAAAAATCTGTTGAGGGAAGGCAACGAGGAGAACTTGAAAGCGAGGCAGAATAGCAGGAAACAGATTTCCAGAGGTACGTTGGAATCGCCTTTAAAGCACAGGAAGAGGGGCACAACTTCGACAATGATGCACTTGGCCAAAAAGGGCGTATGCGTTTTCTCCTGAATATATTCAGGAGAAAACGCATACGCCCTTTTTGGCCAAGCAAGCAAGCGGGCAATGCAAATCTGCACTACAAAGAAGTATCACTTCCCACCGGTCAAAAGGGACATCCACAAAATGTGTAAAAACCAGAAAGGCAAGACAGGCCCTGGAGAACAGGGAGCCTTGTTATGCTGATGGGCCGGATGTAAATTGCCAACTGCCTCTCTGGAGGAGTGCATTGTGTTCCCTAAAACAAGTAAACAACAGAGCTACAGAGCCAAGGGCACTTCCAGTCTAGGGAATATACCTTGGGAAAACTGAAAATCAAAAAGACACAGCCACCCCAAAATTTAGGGCTGCACTGCTTACAAGGACCTTAACTTGGGTACACCTTAAATATCCCAGGAAATATAAAAATGGTTCAAAAAATTGTGGTACTTACGTACGATGGAATATCCCTCAGCCATGAAATCAATGTCATAAGACCAGTAGCAGCAAAATGGGTGGATTCAGGTACGATGATTCTAAGTGAAATAAGTCACACAGAAAAAGAAACTTATCATAAGATATCACTTATGAAGATCCTGTAAACATGGCTACACTTGAACTGAGTTAGGGAAGAGAACAGTGTCTCACATTTAGAAAACACTCTTATGCCTGCTTAAGGGGGAAGGAGAGGTGGGGTGATGCATAAAACCAGAGTTTGATATAAGCACAGGTACCGTTCCAAAAACCAACTATGGAATAGACAAGACCTACACCTTCCTCAGTGAAAGGGACTCAAAACCCCATATTTCCCGCAGAGGAATATATCTGACTAGTAAGAATCTTAAAACCTATGTATTGATATGTCTCCGTAAGGGAATCAAGTGTGTCTAGACTGGGATAAATATGGCAGCGAGAATCAGCTCAAACCCACTATAAAAAGGAATTTCAAAAATAAAACAAAAAAACTGGGAAATTCTTTACAATTCCTTCAGGGTCTCTGATGAAACCTGAAATGACCCTATCTACAATGACAGCTGGATGTGGCATAAGGCTGGACACTTGGGACTGAGAGGATTGGTGAGATTGGGTGAGCAAATGCAGACCCTTTAAAGCAATAATGCATGGCACACATTCCATGGGTCCCAACTCTCCAGGTCGAAGGGAATATTACTACAGATATAACATGTACGGGAATCCTAGAGAACGGACACACTGTGAATACGAAAGGTTTCTAAAAATCAACGAACAGTCCCTCTCCTGGTGCTCCGGTTTGACTTTCCATCTGCTTTATTATCAACCTCCCAACTTGGAGAGACAGCCCCTTTAACCTCCTGGTTCGCACAGGTTGCCAATTTGGCAGAGGATGAAAGGGAAGAGGGAGAACCAATGAGAGAGTAGCTGTTAGGCATTTGGACGGGCACATATCACTGTAATTTCCCGGCAGGAAGAAGAATTAACCAAAGTCTCAGCCACCCACCGGGAATCAGTATAGATCCTGAACCAAAATTTTGGACTTGCGGTCAGCTCACCAAAAACGAGTTGAAAAATGGAGCTCAGGGGCACAGCAATTCACAAACTGGCCGAGTAATAAAGGACAACTATCGTCCAAAAATCTGTTGAGGGAAGGCAACGAGGCGGACTTGAAAGCGAGGCAGAATAGCAGGAAACAGATTTCAAGAGGTACGTTGGAATCGCCTTTAAAGCACAGGAAGAGGGGCACAACTTCGACAATGATGCACTTGGCCAAAAAGGGCGTATGCGTTTTCTCCTGAATATATTCAGGAGAAAACGCATACGCCCTTTTTGGCCAAGCAAGCAAGCGGGCAATGCAAATCTGCACTACAAAGAAGTATCACTTCCCACCGGTCAAAAGGGACATCCACAAAATGTGTAAAAACCAGAAAGGCAAGACAGGCCCTGGAGAACAGGGAGCCTTGTTATGCTGATGTGCCGGATGTAAATTGCCAACTGCCTCTCTGGAGGAGTGCATTGTGTTCCCTAAAACAAGTAAACAACAGAGCTACAGAGCCAAGGGCACTTCCAGTCTAGGGAATATACCTTGGGAAAACTGAAAATCAAAAAGACACAGCCACCCCAAAATTTAGGGCTGCACTGCTTACAAGGACCTCAACTTGGGTACACCTTAAATATCCCAGGAAATATAAAAATGGTTCAAAAAATTGTGGTACTTACGTACGATGGAATATCCCTCAGCCATGAAATCAATGTCATAAGACCAGTAGCAGCAAAATGGGTGGATTCAGGTACGATGATTCTAAGTGAAATAAGTCACACAGAAAAAGAAACTTATCATAAGATATCACTTATGAAGATCCTGTAAACATGGCTACACTTGAACTGAGTTAGGGAAGAGAACAGTGTCTCACATTTAGAAAACACTCTTATGCCTGCTTAAGGGGGAAGGAGAGGTGGGGTGATGCATAAAACCAGAGTTTGATATAAGCACAGGTACCGTTCCAAAAACCAACTATGGAATAGACAAGACCTACACCTTCCTCAGTGAAAGGGACTCAAAACCCCATATTTCCCGCAGAGGAATATATCTGACTAGTAAGAATCTTAAAACCTATGTATTGATATGTCTCCGTAAGGGAATCAAGTGTGTCTAGACTGGGATAAATATGGCAGCGAGAAATAGCTCAAACCCACTATAAAAAGGAATTTCAAAAATAAAACAAAAAAACTGGGAAATTCTTTACAATTCCTTCAGGGTCTCTGATGAAACCTGAAATGACCCTATCTACAATGACAGCTGGATGTGGCATAAGGCTGGACACTTGGGACTGAGAGGATTGGTGAGATTGGGTGAGCAAATGCAGACCCTTTAAAGCAATAATGCATGGCACACATTCCATGGGTCCCAACTCTCCAGGTCGAAGGGAATATTACTACAGATATAACATGTACGGGAATCCTAGAGAACGGACACACTGTGAATACGAAAGGTTTCTAAAACTCAACGAATAGTCCCTCTCCTGGTGCTCCGGTTTGACTTTCCATCTGCTTTATTATCAACCTCCCAACTTGGAGAGACAGCCCCTTTAACCTCCTGGTTCGCACAGGTTGCCAATTTGGCAGAGGATGAAAGGGAAGAGGGAGAACCAATGAGAGAGTAGCTGTTAGGCATTTGGACGGGCACATATCACTGTAATTTCCCGGCAGGAAGAAGAATTAACCAAAGTCTCAGCCACCCACCGGGAATCAGTATAGATCCTGAACCAAAATTTTGGACTTGCGGTCAGCTCACCAAAAACGAGTTGAAAAATGGAGCTCAGGGGCACAGCAATTCACAAACTGGCCGAGTAATAAAGGACAACTATCGTCCAAAAATCTGTTGAGGGAAGGCAACGAGGCGGACTTGAAAGCGAGGCAGAATGGCAGGAAACAGATTTCCAGAGGTACGTTGGAATCGCCTTTAAAGCACAGGAAGAGGGGCACAACTTCGACAATGATGCACTTGCCAAAAAGGGCGTATGCGTTTTCTCCTGAATATATTCAGGAGAAAACGCATACGCCCTTTTTGGCCAAGCAAGCAAGCGGGCAATGCAAATCTGCACTACAAAGAAGTATCACTTCCCACCGGTCAAAAGGGACATCCACAAAATGTGTAAAAACCAGAAAGGCAAGACAGGCCCTGGAGAACAGGGAGCCTTGTTATGCTGATGGGCGGGATGTAAATTGCCAACTGCCTCTCTGGAGGAGTGCATTGTGTTCCCTAAAACAAGTAAACAACAGAGCTACAGAGCCAAGGGCACTTCCAGTCTAGGGAATATACCTTGGGAAAACTGAAAATCAAAAAGACACAGCCACCCCAAAATTTAGGGCTGCACTGCTTACAAGGACCTCAACTTGGGTACACCTTAAATATCCCAGGAAATATAAAAATGGTTCAAAAAATTGTGGTACTTACGTACGATGGAATATCCCTCAGCCATGAAATCAATGTCATAAGACCAGTAGCAGCAAAATGGGTGGATTCAGGTACGATGATTCTAAGTGAAATAAGTCACACAGAAAAAGAAACTTATCATAAGATATCACTTATGAAGATCCTGTAAACATGGCTACACTTGAACTGAGTTAGGAAAGAGAACAGTGTCTCACATTTAGAAAACACTCTTATGCCTGCTTAAGGGGGAAGGAGAGGTGGGGTGATGCATAAAACCAGAGTTTGATATAAGCACAGGTACCGTTCCAAAAACCAACTATGGAATAGACAAGACCTACACCGTCCTCAGTGAAAGGGACTCAAAACCCCATATTTCCCGCAGAGGAATATATCTGACTAGTAAGAATCTTAAAACCTATGTATTGATATGTCTCCGTAAGGGAATCAAGTGTGTCTAGACTGGGATAAATATGGCAGCGAGAATCAGCTCAAACCCACTATAAAAAGGAATTTCAAAAATAAAACAAAAAAACTGGGAAATTCTTTACAATTCCTTCAGGGTCTCTGATGAAACCTGAAATGACCCTATCTACAATGACAGCTGGATGTGGCATAAGGCTGGACACTTGGGACTGAGAGGATTGGTGAGATTGGGTGAGCAAATGCAGACCCTTTAAAGCAATAATGCATGGCACACATTCCATGGGTCCCAACTCTCCAGGTTGAAGGGAATATTACTACAGATATAACATGTACGGGAATCCTAGAGAACAGACACACTGTGAATACGAAAGGTTTCTAAAACTCAACGAATAGTCCCTCTCCTGGTGCTCCGGTTTGACTTTCCATCTGCTTTATTATCAACCTCCCAACTTGGAGAGACAGCCCCTTTAACCTCCTGGTTCACACAGGTTGCCAATTTGGCAGAGGATGAAAGGGAAGAGGGAGGACCAATGAGAGAGTAGCTGTTAGGCATTTGGACGGGCACATATCACTGTAATTTCCCGGCAGGAAGAAGAATTAACCAAAGTCTCAGCCACCCACCGGGAATCAGTATAGATCCTGAACCAAAATTTTGGACTTGCGGTCAGCTCACCAAAAACGAGTTGAAAAATGGAGCTCAGGGGCACAGCAATTCACAAACTGGCCGAGTAATAAAGGACAACTATCGTCCAAAAATCTGTTGAGGGAAGGCAACGAGGCGGACATGAAAGCGAGGCAGAATGGCAGGAAACAGATTTCCAGAGGTACGTTGGAATCGCCTTTAAAGCACAGGAAGAGGGGCACAACTTCGACAATGATGCACTTGGCCAAAAAGGGCGTATGCGTTTTCTCCTGAATATATTCAGGAGAAAACGCATACGCCCTTTTTGGCCAAGCAAGCAAGCGGGCAATGCAAATCTGCACTACAAAGAAGTATCACTTCCCACCGGTCAAAAGGGACATCCACAAAATGTGTAAAAACCAGAAAGGCAAGACAGGCCCTGGAGAACAGGGAGCCTTGTTATGCTGATGGGCGGGATGTAAATTGCCAACTGCCTCTCTGGAGGAGTGCATTGTGTTCCCTAAAACAAGTAAACAACAGAGCTACAGAGCCAAGGGCACTTCCAGTCTAGGGAATATACCTTGGGAAAACTGAAAATCAAAAAGACACAGCCACCCCATAATTTAGGGCTGCACTGCTTACAAGGACCTCAACTTGGGTACACCTTAAATATCCCAGGAAATATAAAAATGGTTCAAAAAATTGTGGTACTTACGTACGATGGAATATCCCTCAGCCATGAAATCAATGTCATAAGACCAGTAGCAGCAAAATGGGTGGATTCAGGTACGATGATTCTAAGTGAAATAAGTCACACAGAAAAAGAAACTTATCATAAGATATCACTTATGAAGATCCTGTAAACATGGCTACACTTGAACTGAGTTAGGAAAGAGAACAGTGTCTCACATTTAGAAAACACTCTTATGCCTGCTTAAGGGGGAAGGAGAGGTGGGGTGATGCATAAAACCAGAGTTTGATATAAGCACAGGTACCGTTCCAAAAACCAAGTATGGAATAGACAAGACCTACACCTTCCTCAGTGAAAGGGACTCAAAACCCCATATTTCCCGCAGAGGAATATATCTGACTAGTAAGAATCTTAAAACCTATGTATTGATATGTCTCCATAAGGGAATCAAGTGTGTCTAGACTGGGATAAATATGGCAGCGAGAATCAGCTCAAACCCACTATAAAAAGGAATTTCAAAAACAAAACAAAAAAACTGGGAAATTCTTTACAATTCCTTCAGGGTCTCTGATGAAACCTGAAATGACCCTATCTACAATGACAGCTGGATGTGGCATAAGGCTGGACACTTGGGACTGAGAGGATTGGTGAGATTGGGTGAGCAAATGCAGACCCTTTAAAGCAATAATGCATGGCACACATTCCATGGGTCCCAACTCTCCAGGTTGAAGGGAATATTACTACAGATATAACATGTACGGGAATCCTAGAGAACGGACACACTGTGAATACGAAAGGTTTCTAAAACTCAACGAATAGTCCCTCTCCTGGTGCTCCGGTTTGACTTTCCATCTGCTTTATTATCAACCTCCCAACTTGGAGAGACAGCCCCTTTAACCTCCTGGTTCGCACAGGTTGCCAATTTGGCAGAGGATGAAAGGGAAGAGGGAGAACCAATGAGAGAGTAGCTGTTAGGCATTTGGACGGGCACATATCACTGTAATTTCCCGGCAGGAAGAAGAATTAACCAAAGTCTCAGCCACCCACCGGGAATCAGTATAGATCCTGAACCAAAATTTTGGACTTGCGGTCAGCTCACCAAAAACGAGTTGAAAAATGGAGCTCAGGGGCACAGCAATTCACAAACTGGCCGAGTAATAAAGGACAACTATCGTCCAAAAATCTGTTGAGGGTAGGCAACGAGGCGGACTTGAAAGCGAGGCAGAATAGCAGGAAACAGATTTCCAGAGGTACGTTGGAATCGCCTTTAAAGCACAGGAAGAGGGGCACAACTTCGACAATGATGCACTTGGCCAAAAAGGGCGTATGCGTTTTCTCCTGAATATATTCAGGAGAAAACGCATACGCCCTTTTTGGCCAAGCAAGCAAGCGGGCAATGCAAATCTGCACTACAAAGAAGTATCACTTCCCACCGGTCAAAAGGGACATCCACAAAATGTGTAAAAACCAGAAAGGCAAGACAGGCCCTGGAGAACAGGGAGCCTTGTTATGCTGATGGGCCGGATGTAAATTGCCAACTGCCTCTCTGGAGGAGTGCATTGTGTTCCCTAAAACAAGTAAACAACAGAGCTACAGAGCCAAGGGCACTTCCAGTCTAGGGAATATACCTTGGGAAAACTGAAAATCAAAAAGACACAGCCACCCCAAAATTTAGGGCTGCACTGCTTACAAGGACCTCAACTTGGGTACACCTTAAATATCCCAGGAAATATAAAAATGGTTCAAAAAATTGTGGTACTTACGTACGATGGAATATCCCTCAGCCATGAAATCAATGTCATAAGACCAGTAGCAGCAAAATGGGTGGATTCAGGTAGGATGATTCTAAGTGAAATAAGTCACAGAGAAAAAGAAACTTATCATAAGATATCACTTATGAAGATCCTGTAAACATGGCTACACTTGAACTGAGTTAGGAAAGAGAACAGTGTCTCACATTTAGAAAACACTCTTATGCCTGCTTAAGGGGGAAGGAGAGGTGGGGTGATGCATAAAACCAGAGTTTGATATAAGCACAGGTACCGTTCCAAAAACCAACTATGGAATACACAAGACCTACACCTTCCTCAGTGAAAGGGACTCAAAACCCCATATTTCCCGCAGAGGAATATATCTGACTAGTAAGAATCTTAAAACCTATGTATTGATATGTCTCCGTAAGGGAATCAAGTGTGTCTAGACTGGGATAAATATGGCAGCGAGAATCAGCTCAAACCCACTATAAAAAGGAATTTCAAAAATAAAACAAAAAAACTGGGAAATTCTTTACAATTCCTTCAGGGTCTCTGATGAAACCTGAAATGACCCTATCTACAATGACAGCTGGATGTGGCATAAGGCTGGACACTTGGGACTGAGAGGATAGGTGAGATTGGGTGAGCAAATGCAGACCCTTTAAAGCAATAATGCATGGCACACATTCCATGGGTACCAACTCTCCAGGTTGAAGGGAATATTACTACAGATATAACATGTACGGGAATCCTAGAGAACGGACACACTGTGAATACGAAAGGTTTCTAAAACTCAACGAATAGTCCCTCTCCTTGTGCTCCGGTTTGACTTTCCATCTGCTTTATTATCAACCTCCCAACTTGGAGAGACAGCCCCTTTAACCTCCTGGTTCGCACAGGTTGCCAATTTGGCAGAGGATGGAAGGGAAGAGGGAGAACCAATGAGAGAGTAGCTGTTAGGCATTTGGACGGGCACATATCACTGTAATTTCCCGGCAGGAAGAAGAATTAACCAAAGTCTCAGCCACCCACCGGGAATCAGTATAGATCCTGAACCAAAATTTTGGACTTGCGGTCAGCTCACCAAAAACGAGTTGAAAAATGGAGCTCAGGGGCACAGCAATTCACAAACTGGCCGAGTAATAAAGGACAACTATCGTCCAAAAATCTGTTGAGGGAAGGCAACGAGGCGGACTTGAAAGTGAGGCAGAATAGCAGGAAACAGATTTCCAGAGGTACGTTGGAATCGCCTTTAAAGCACAGGAAGAGGGGCACAACTTCGACAATGATGCACTTGGCCAAAAAGGGCGTATGCGTTTTCTCCTGAATATATTCAGGAGAAAACGCATACGCCCTTTTTGGCCAAGCAAGGAAGCGGGCAATGCAAATCTGCACTACAAAGAAGTATCACTTCCCACCGGTCAAAAGGGACATCCACAAAATGTGTAAAAACCAGAAAGGCAAGACAGGCCCTGCAGAACAGGGAGCCTTGTTATGCTGATGGGCGGGATGTAAATTGCCAACTGCCTCTCTGGAGGAGTGCATTGTGTTCCCTAAAACAAGTAAACAACAGAGCTACAGAGCCAAGGGCACTTCCAGTCTAGGGAATATACCTTGGGAAAACTGAAAATCAAAAAGACACAGCACCCCAAAATTTAGGGCTGCACTGCTTACAAGGACCTCAACTTGGGTACACCTTAAATATCCCAGGAAATATAAAAATGGTTCAAAAAATTGTGGTACTTACGTACGATGGAATATCCCTCAGCCATGAAATCAATGTCATAAGACCAGTAGCAGCAAAATGGGTGGATTCAGGTACGATGATTCTAAGTGAAATAAGTCACACAGAAAAAGAAACTTATCATAAGATATCACTTATGAAGATCCTGTAAACATGGCTACACTTGAACTGAGTTAGGAAAGAGAACAGTGTCTCACATTTAGAAAACACTCTTATGCCTGCTTAAGGGGGAAGGAGAGGTGGGGTGATGCATAAAACCAGAGTTTGATATAAGCACAGGTACCGTTCCAAAAACCAACTATGGAATAGACAAGACCTACACCTTCCTCAGTGAAAGGGACTCAAAACCCCATATTTCCCGCAGAGGAATATATCTGACTAGTAAGAATCTTAAAACCTATGTATTGATATGTCTCCGTAAGGGAATCAAGTGTGTCTAGACTGGGATAAATATGGCAGCGAGAATCAGCTCAAACCCACTATAAAAAGGAATTTCAAAAATAAAACAAAAAAACTGGGAAATTCTTTACAATTCCTTCAGGGTCTCTGATGAAACCTGAAATGACCCTATCTACAATGACAGCTGGATGTGGCATAAGGCTGGACACTTGGGACTGAGAGGATAGGTGAGATTGGGTGAGCAAATGCAGACCCTTTAAAGCAATAATGCATGGCACACATTCCATGGGTCCCAACTCTCCAGGTTGAAGGGAATATTACTACAGATATAACATGTACGGGAATCCTAGAGAACGGACACACTGTGAATACGAAAGGTTTCTAAAACTCAACGAACAGTCCCTCTCCTGGTGCTCCGGTTTGACTTTCCATCTGCTTTATTATCAACCTCCCAACTTGGAGAGACAGCCCCTTTAACCTCCTGGTTCGCACAGGTTGCCAATTTGGCAGAGGATGAAAGGGAAGAGGGAGAACCAATGAGAGAGTAGCTGTTAGGCATTTGGACGGGCACATATCACTGTAATTTCCCGGCAGGAAGAAGAATTAACCAAAGTCTCAGCCACCCACCGGGAATCAGTATAGATCCTGAACCAAAATTTTGGACTTGCGGTCAGCTCACCAAAAACGAGTTGAAAAATGGAGCTCAGGGGCACAGCAATTCACAAACTGGCCGAGTAATAAAGGACAACTATCGTCCAAAAATCTGTTGAGGGAAGGCAATGAGGCGGACTTGAAAGCGAGGCAGAATGGCAGGAAACAGATTTCAAGAGGTACGTTGGAATCACCTTTAAAGCACAGGAAGAGGGGCACAACTTCGACAATGATGCACTTGCCAAAAAGGGCGTATGCGTTTTCTCCTGAATATATTCAGGAGAAAACGCATACGCCCTTTTTGGCCAAGCAAGCAAGCGGGCAATGCAAATCTGAACTACAAAGAAGTATCACTTCCCACCGGTCAAAAGGGACATCCACAAATGTGTAAAAACCAGAAAGGCAAGACAGGCCCTGGAGAACAGGGAGCCTTGTTATGCTGATGGGCGGGATGTAAATTGCCAACTGCCTCTCTGGAGGAGTGCATTGTGTTCCCTAAAACAAGTAAACAACAGAGCTACAGAGCCAAGGGCACTTCCAGTCTAGGGAATATACCTTGGGAAAACTGAAAATCAAAAAGACACAGCCACCCCAAAATTTAGGGCTGCACTGCTTACAAGGACCTCAACTTGGGTACACCTTAAATATCCCAGGAAATATAAAAATGGTTCAAAAAATTGTGGTACTTACGTACGATGGAATATCCCTCAGCCATGAAATCAATGTCATAAGACCAGTAGCAGCAAAATGGGTGGATTCAGGTACGATGATTCTAAGTGAAATAAGTCACCCAGAAAAAGAAACTTATCATAAGATATCACTTATGAAGATCCTGTAAACATGGCTACACTTGAACTGAGTTAGGAAAGAGAACAGTGTCTCACATTTAGAAAACACTCTTATGCCTGCTTAAGGGGGAAGGAGAGGTGGGGTGATGCATAAAACCAGAGTTTGATATAAGCACAGGTACCGTTCCAAAAACCAACTATGGAATAGACAAGACCTACACCGTCCTCAGTGAAAGGGACTCAAAACCCCATATTTCCCGCAGAGGAATATATCTGACTAGTAAGAATCTTAAAACCTATGTATTGATATGTCTCCGTAAGGGAATCAAGCGTGTCTAGACTGGGATAAATATGGCAGCGAGAATCAGCTCAAACCCACTATAAAAAGGAATTTCAAAAATAAAACAAAAAAACTGGGAAATTCTTTACAATTCCTTCAGGGTCTCTGATGAAACCTGAAATGACCCTATCTACAATGACAGCTGGATGTGGCATAAGGCTGGACACTTGGGACTGAGAGGATTGGTGAGATTGGGTGAGCAAATGCAGACCCTTTAAAGCAATAATGCATGGCACACATTCCATGGGTCCCAACTCTCCAGGTCGAAGGGAATATTACTACAGATATAACATGTACGGGAATCCTAGAGAACGGACACACTGTGAATACGAAAGGTTTCTAAAACTCAACGAATAGTCCCTCTCCTGGTGCTCCGGTTTGACTTTCCATCTGCTTTATTATCAACCTCCCAACTTGGAGAGACAGCCCCTTTAACCTCCTGGTTCGCACAGGTTGCCAATTTGGCAGAGGATGAAAGGGAAGAGGGAGAACCAATGAGAGAGTAGCTGTTAGGCATTTGGACGGGCACATATCACTGTAATTTCCCGGCAGGAAGAAGAATTAACCAAAGTCTCAGCCACCCACCGGGAATCAGTATAGATCCTGAACCAAAATTTTGGACTTGCGGTCAGCTCACGAAAAACGAGTTGTAAAATGGAGCTCAGGGGCACAGCAATTCACAAACTGGCCGAGTAATAAAGGACAACTATCGTCCAAAAATCTGTTGAGGGAAGGCAACGAGGCGGACTTGAAAGCGAGGCAGAATGGCAGGAAACAGATTTCCAGAGGTACGTTGGAATCGCCTTTAAAGCACAGGAAGAGGGGCACAACTTCGACAATGATGCACTTGGCCAAAAAGGGCGTATGCGTTTTCTCCTGAATATATTCAGGAGAAAACGCATACGCCCTTTTTGGCCAAGCAAGCAAGCGGGCAATGCAAATCTGAACTACAAAGAAGTATCACTTCCCACCGGTCAAAAGGGACATCCACAAAATGTGTAAAAACCAGAAAGGCAAGACAGGCCCTGGAGAACAGGGAGCCTTGTTATGCTGATGGGCGGGATGTAAATTGCCAACTGCCTCTCTGGAGGAGTGCATTGTGTTCCCTAAAACAAGTAAACAACAGAGCTACAGAGCCAAGGGCACTTCCAGTCTAGGGAATATACCTTGGGAAAACTGAAAATCAAAAAGACACAGCCACCCCAAAATTTAGGGCTGCACTGCTTACAAGGACCTCAACTTGGGTACACCTTAAATATCCCAGGAAATATAAAAATGGTTCAAAAAATTGTGGTACTTACGTACGATGGAATATCCCTCAGCCATGAAATCAATGTCATAAGACCAGTAGCAGCAAAATGGGTGGATTCAGGTACGATGATTCTAAGTGAAATAAGTCACACAGAAAAAGAAACTTATCATAAGATATCACTTATGAAGATCCTGTAAACATGGCTACACTTGAACTGAGTTAGGAAAGAGAACAGTGTCTCACATTTAGAAAACACTCTTATGCCTGCTTAAGGGGGAAGGAGAGGTGGGGTGATGCATAAAACCAGAGTTTGATATAAGCACAGGTACCGTTCCAAAAACCAACTATGGAATAGACAAGACCTACACCGTCCTCAGTGAAAGGGACTCAAAACCCCATATTTCCCGCAGAGGAATATATCTGACTAGTAAGAATCTTAAAACCTATGTATTGATATGTCTCCGTAAGGGAATCAAGTGTGTCTAGACTGGGATAAATATGGCAGCGAGAATCAGCTCAAACCCACTATAAAAAGGAATTTCAAAAATAAAACAAAAAAACTGGGAAATTCTTTACAATTCCTTCAGGGTCTCTGATGAAACCTGAAATGACCCTATCTACAAGACAGCTGGATGTGGCATAAGGCTGGACACTTGGGACTGAGAGGATTGGTGAGATTGGGTGAGCAAATGCAGACCCTTTAAAGCAATAATGCATGGCACACATTCCATGGGTCCCAACTCTCCAGGTTGAAGGGAATATTACTACAGATATAACATGTACGGGAATCCTAGAGAACGGACACACTGTGAATACGAAAGGTTTCTAAAACTCAACGAATAGTCCCTCTCCTGGTGCTCCAGTTTGACTTTCCATCTGCTTTATTATCAACCTCCCAACTTGGAGAGACAGCCCCTTTAACCTCCTGGTTCGCACAGGTTGCCAATTTGGCAGAGGATGAAAGGGAAGAGGGAGAACCAATGAGAGAGTAGCTGTTAGGCATTTGGACGGGCACATATCACTGTAATTTCCCGGCAGGAAGAAGAATTAACCAAAGTCTCAGCCACCCACCGGGAATCAGTATAGATCCTGAACCAAAATTTTGGACTTGCGGTCAGCTCACCAAAAACGAGTTGAAAAATGGAGCTCAGGGGCACAGCAATTCACAAACTGGCCGAGTAATAAAGGACAACTATCGTCCAAAAATCTGTTGAGGGAAGGCAACGAGGCGGACATGAAAGCGAGGCAGAATGGCAGGAAACAGATTTCCAGAGGTACGTTGGAATCACCTTTAAAGCACAGGAAGAGGGGCACAACTTCGACAATGATGCACTTGGCCAAAAAGGGCGTATGCGTTTTCTCCTGAATATATTCAGGAGAAAACGCATACGCCCTTTTTGGCCAAGCAAGCAAGCGGGCAATGCAAATCTGCACTACAAAGAAGTATCACTTCCCACCGGTCAAAAGGGACATCCACAAAATGTGTAAAAACCAGAAAGGCAAGACAGGCCCTGGAGAACAGGGAGCCTTGTTATGCTGATGGGCGGGATGTAAATTGCCAACTGCCTCTCTGGAGGAGTGCATTGTGTTCCCTAAAACAAGTAAACAACAGAGCTACAGAGCCAAGGGCACTTCCAGTCTAGGGAATATACCTTGGGAAAACTGAAAATCAAAAAGACACAGCCACCCCAAAATTTAGGGCTGCACTGCTTAAAAGGACCTCAACTTGGGTACACCTTAAATATCCCAGGAAATATAAAAATGGTTCAAAAAATTGTGGTACTTACGTACGATGGAATATCCCTCAGCCATGAAATCAATGTCATAAGACCAGTAGCAGCAAAATGGGTGGATTCAGGTACGATGATTCTAAGTGAAATAAGTCACACAGAAAAAGAAACTTATCATAAGATATCACTTATGAAGATCCTGTAAACATGGCTACACTTGAACTGAGTTAGGAAAGAGAACAGTGTCTCACATTTAGAAAACACTCTTATGCCTGCTTAAGGGGGAAGGAGAGGTGGGGTGATGCATAAAACCAGAGTTTGATATAAGCACAGGTACCGTTCCAAAAACCAAGTATGGAATAGACAAGACCTACACCTTCCTCAGTGAAAGGGACTCAAAACCCCATATTTCCCGCAGAGGAATATATCTGACTAGTAAGAATCTTAAAACCTATGTATTGATATGTCTCCGTAAGGGAATCAAGTGTGTCTAGACTGGGATAAATATGGCAGCGAGAATCAGCTCAAACCCACTATAAAAAGGAATTTCAAAAATAAAACAAAAAAACTGGGAAATTCTTTACAATTCCTTCAGGGTCTCTGATGAAACCTGAAATGACCCTATCTACAATGACAGCTGGATGTGGCATAAGGCTGGACACTTGGGACTGAGAGGATTGGTGAGATTGGGTGAGCAAATGCAGACCCTTTAAAGCAATAATGCATGGCACACATTCCATGGGTCCCAACTCTCCAGGTTGAAGGGAATATTACTACAGATATAACATGTACGGGAATCCTAGAGAACGGACACACTGTGAATACGAAAGGTTTCTAAAACTCAACGAATAGTCCCTCTCCTGGTGCTCCGGTTTGACTTTCCATCTGCTTTATTATCAACCTCCCAACTTGGAGAGACAGCCCCTTTAACCTCCTGGTTCGCACAGGTTGCCAATTTGGCAGAGGATGAAAGGGAAGAGGGAGAACCAATGAGAGAGTAGCTGTTAGGCATTTGGATGGGCACATATCACTGTAATTTCCCGGCAGGAAGAAGAATTAACCAAAGTCTCAGCCACCCACCGGGAATCAGTATAGATCCTGAACCAAAATTTTGGACTTGCGGTCAGCTCACCAAAAACGAGTTGAAAAATGGAGCTCAGGGGCACAGCAATTCACAAACTGGCCGAGTAATAAAGGACAACTATCGTCCAAAAATCTGTTGAGGGAAGGCAACGAGGCGGACTTGAAAGCGAGGCAGAATAGCAGGAAACAGATTTCCAGAGGTACGTTGGAATCGCCTTTAAAGCACAGGAAGAGGGGCACAACTTCGACAATGATGCACTTGGCCAAAAAGGGCGTATGCGTTTTCTCCTGAATATATTCAGGAGAAAACGCATACGCCCTTTTTGGCCAAGCAAGCAAGCGGGCAATGCAAATCTGCACTACAAAGAAGTATCACTTCCCACCGGTCAAAAGGGACATCCACAAAATGTGTAAAAACCAGAAAGGCAAGACAGGCCCTGGAGAACAGGGAGCCTTGTTATGCTGATGGGCGGGATGTAAATTGCCAACTGCCTCTCTGGAGGAGTGCATTGTGTTCCCTAAAACAAGTAAACAACAGAGCTACAGAGCCAAGGGCACTTCCAGTCTAGGGAATATACCTTGGGAAAACTGAAAATCAAAAAGACACAGCCACCCCAAAATTTAGGGCTGCACTGCTTATAAGGACCTCAACTTGGGAACACCTTAAATATCCCAGGAAATATAAAAATGGTTCAAAAAATTGTGGTACTTACGTACGATGGAATATCCCTCAGCCATGAAATCAATGTCATAAGACCAGTAGCAGCAAAATGGGTGGATTCAGGTACGATGATTCTAAGTGAAATAAGTCACCCAGAAAAAGAAACTTATCATAAGATATCACTTATGAAGATCCTGTAAACATGGCTACACTTGAACTGAGTTAGGAAAGAGAACAGTGTCTCACATTTAGAAAACACTCTTATGCCTGCTTAAGGGGGAAGGAGAGGTGGGGTGATGCATAAAACCAGAGTTTGATATAAGCACAGGTACCGTTCCAAAAACCAAGTATGGAATAGACAAGACCTACACCGTCCTCAGTGAAAGGGACTCAAAACCCCATATTTCCCGCAGAGGAATATATCTGACTAGTAAGAATTTTAAAACCTATGTATTGATATGTCTCCGTAAGGGAATCAAGTGTGTCTAGACTGGGATAAATATGGCAGCGAGAATCAGCTCAAACCCACTATAAAAAGGAATTTCAAAAATAAAACAAAAAAACTGGGAAATTCTTTACAATTCCTTCAGGGTCTCTGATGAAACCTGAAATGACCCTATCTACAATGACAGCTGGATGTGGCATAAGGCTGGACACTTGGGACTGAGAGGATTGGTGAGATTGGGTGAGCAAATGCAGACCCTTTAAAGCAATAATGCATGGCACACATTCCATGGGTCCCAACTCTCCAGGTTGAAGGGAATATTACTACAGATATAACATGTACGGGAATCCTAGAGAACGGACACACTGTGAATACGAAAGGTTTCTAAAACTCAACGAATAGTCCCTCTCCTGGTGCTCCGGTTTGACTTTCCATCTGCTTTATTATCAACCTCCCAACTTGGAGAGACAGCCCCTTTAACCTCCTGGTTCGCACAGGTTGCCAATTTGGCAGAGGATGAAAGGGAAGAGGGAGAACCAATGAGAGAGTAGCTGTTAGGCATTTGGACGGGCACATATCACTGTAATTTCCCGGCAGGAAGAAGAATTAACCAAAGTCTCAGCCACCCACCGGGAATCAGTATAGATCCTGAACCAAAATTTTGGACTTGCGGTCAGCTCACCAAAAACGAGTTGAAAAATGGAGCTCAGGGGCACAGCAATTCACAAACTGGCCGAGTAATAAAGGACAACTATCGTCCAAAAATCTGTTGAGGGAAGGCAACGAGGCGGACTTGAAAGCGAGGCAGAATGGCAGGAAACAGATTTCCAGAGGTACGTTGGAATCGCCTTTAAAGCACAGGAAGAGGGGCACAACTTCGACAATGATGCACTTGGCCAAAAAGGGCGTATGCGTTTTCTCCTGAATATATTCAGGAGAAAACGCATACGCCCTTTTTGGCCAAGCAAGCAAGCGGGCAATGCAAATCTGCACTACAGAGAAGTATCACTTCCCACCGGTCAAAAGGGACATCCACAAAATGTGTAAAAACCAGAAAGGCAAGACAGGCCCTGGAGAACAGGGTGCCTTGTTATGCTGATGGGCGGGATGTAAATTGCCAACTGCCTCTCTGGAGGAGTGCATTGTGTTCCCTAAAACAAGTAAACAACAGAGCTACAGAGCCAAGGGCACTTCCAGTCTAGGGAATATACCTTGGGAAAACTGAAAATCAAAAAGACACAGCTACCCCAAAATTTAGGGCTGCACTGCTTAAAAGGACCTCAACTTGGGTACACCTTAAATATCCCAGGAAATATAAAAATGGTTCAAAAAATTGTGGTACTTACGTACGATGGAATATCCCTCAGCCATGAAATCAATGTCATAAGACCAGTAGCAGCAAAATGGGTGGATTCAGGTACGATGATTCTAAGTGAAATAAGTCACAGAGAAAAAGAAACTTATCATAAGATATCACTTATGAAGATCCTGTAAACATGGCTACACTTGAACTGAGTTAGGAAAGAGAACAGTGTCTCATATTTAGAAAACACTCTTATGCCTGCTTAAGGGGGAAGGAGAGGTGGGGTGATGCATAAAACCAGAGTTTGATATAAGCACAGGTACCGTTCCAAAAACCAACTATGGAATAGACAAGACCTACACCTTCCTCAGTGAAAGGGACTCAAAACCCCATATTTCCCGCAGAGGAATATATCTGACTAGTAAGAATCTTAAAACCTATGTATTGATATGTCTCCGTAAGGGAATCAAGTGTGTCTAGACTGGGATAAATATGGCAGCGAGAATCAGCTCAAACCCACTATAAAAAGGAATTTCAAAAATAAAACAAAAAAACTGGGAAATTCTTTACAATTCCTTCAGGGTCTCTGATGAAACCTGAAATGACCCTATCTACAATGACAGCTGGATGTGGCATAAGGCTGGACACTTGGGACTGAGAGGATTGGTGAGATTGGGTGAGCAAATGCAGTCCCTTTAAAGCAATAATGCATGGCACACATTCCATGGGTCCCAACTCTCCAGGTTGAAGGGAATATTACTACAGATATAACATGTACGGGAATCCTAGAGAACGGACACACTGTGAATACGAAAGGTTTCTAAAACTCAACGAATAGTCCCTCTCCTGGTGCTCCAGTTTGACTTTCCATCTGCTTTATTATCAACCTCCCAACTTGGAGAGACAGCCCCTTTAACCTCCTGGTTCGCACAGGTTGCCAATTTGGCAGAGGATGAAAGGGAAGAGGGAGAACCAATGAGAGAGTAGCTGTTAGGCATTTGGACGGGCACATATCACTGTAATTTCCCGGCAGGAAGAAGAATTAACCAAAGTCTCAGCCACCCACCGGGAATCAGTATAGATCCTGAACCAAAATTTTGGACTTGCGGTCAGCTCACCAAAAACGAGTTGAAAAATGGAGCTCAGGGGCACAGCAATTCACAAACTGGCCGAGTAATAAAGGACAACTATCGTCCAAAAATCTGTTGAGGGAAGGCAACGAGGCGGACTTGAAAGCGAGGCAGAATGGCAGGAAACAGATTTCCAGAGGTACGTTGGAATCGCCTTTAAAGCACAGGAAGAGGGGCACAACTTCGACAATGATGCACTTGGCCAAAAAGGGCGTATGCGTTTTCTCCTGAATATATTCAGGAGAAAACGCATACGCCCTTTTTGGCCAAGCAAGCAAGCGGGCAATGCAAATCTGCACTACAGAGAAGTATCACTTCCCACCGGTCAAAAGGGACATCCAGAAAATGTGTAAAAACCAGAAAGGCAAGACAGGCCCTGGAGAACAGGGTGCCTTGTTATGCTGATGGGCGGGATGTAAATTGCCAACTGCCTCTCTGGAGGAGTGCATTGTGTTCCCTAAAACAAGTAAACAACAGAGCTACAGAGCCAAGGGCACTTCCAGTCTAGGGAATATACCTTGGGAAAACTGAAAATCAAAAAGACACAGCTACCCCAAAATTTAGGGCTGCACTGCTTAAAAGGACCTCAACTTGGGTACACCTTAAATATCCCAGGAAATATAAAAATGGTTCAAAAAATTGTGGTACTTACGTACGATGGAATATCCCTCAGCCATGAAATCAATGTCATAAGACCAGTAGCAGCAAAATGGGTGGATTCAGGTACGATGATTCTAAGTGAAATAAGTCACAGAGAAAAAGAAACTTATCATAAGATATCACTTATGAAGATCCTGTAAACATGGCTACACTTGAACTGAGTTAGGAAAGAGAACAGTGTCTCACATTTAGAAAACACTCTTATGCCTGCTTAAGGGGGAAGGAGAGGTGGGGTGATGCATAAAACCAGAGTTTGATATAAGCACAGGTACCGTTCCAAAAACCAACTATGGAATAGACAAGACCTACACCTTCCTCAGTGAAAGGGACTCAAAACCCCATATTTCCCGCAGAGGAATATATCTGACTAGTAAGAATCTTAAAACCTATGTATTGATATGTCTCCGTAAGGGAATCAAGTGTGTCTAGACTGGGATAAATATGGCAGCGAGAATCAGCTCAAACCCACTATAAAAAGGAATTTCAAAAATAAAACAAAAAAACTGGGAAATTCTTTACAATTCCTTCAGGGTCTCTGATGAAACCTGAAATGACCCTATCTACAATGACAGCTGGATGTGGCATAAGGCTGGACACTTGGGACTGAGAGGATTGGTGAGATTGGGTGAGCAAATGCAGTCCCTTTAAAGCAATAATGCATGGCACACATTCCATGGGTCCCAACTCTCCAGGTTGAAGGGAATATTACTACAGATATAACATGTACGGGAATCCTAGAGAACGGACACACTGTGAATACGAAAGGTTTCTAAAACTCAACGAATAGTCCCTCTCCTGGTGCTCCAGTTTGACTTTCCATCTGCTTTATTATCAACCTCCCAACTTGGAGAGACAGCCCCTTTAACCTCCTGGTTCGCACAGGTTGCCAATTTGGCAGAGGATGAAAGGGAAGAGGGAGAACCAATGAGAGAGTAGCTGTTAGGCATTTGGACGGGCACATATCACTGTAATTTCCCGGCAGGAAGAAGAATTAACCAAAGTCTCAGCCACCCACCGGGAATCAGTATAGATCCTGAACCAAAATTTTGGACTTGCGGTCAGCTCACCAAAAACGAGTTGAAAAATGGAGCTCAGGGGCACAGCAATTCACAAACTGGCCGAGTAATAAAGGACAACTATCGTCCAAAAATCTGTTGAGGGAAGGCAACGAGGCGGACTTGAAAGCGAGGCAGAATGGCAGGAAACAGATTTCCAGAGGTACGTTGGAATCGCCTTTAAAGCACAGGAAGAGGGGCACAACTTCGACAATGATGCACTTGGCCAAAAAGGGCGTATGCGTTTTCTCCTGAATATATTCAGGAGAAAACGCATACGCCCTTTTTGGCCAAGCAAGCAAGCGGGCAATGCAAATCTGCACTACAGAGAAGTATCACTTCCCACCGGTCAAAAGGGACATCCAGAAAATGTGTAAAAACCAGAAAGGCAAGACAGGCCCTGGAGAACAGGGTGCCTTGTTATGCTGATGGGCGGGATGTAAATTGCCAACTGCCTCTCTGGAGGAGTGCATTGTGTTCCCTAAAACAAGTAAACAACAGAGCTACAGAGCCAAGGGCACTTCCAGTCTAGGGAATATACCTTGGGAAAACTGAAAATCAAAAAGACACAGCTACCCCAAAATTTAGGGCTGCACTGCTTAAAAGGACCTCAACTTGGGTACACCTTAAATATCCCAGGAAATATAAAAATGGTTCAAAAAATTGTGGTACTTACGTACGATGGAATATCCCTCAGCCATGAAATCAATGTCATAAGACCAGTAGCAGCAAAATGGGTGGATTCAGGTACGATGATTCTAAGTGAAATAAGTCACAGAGAAAAAGAAACTTATCATAAGATATCACTTATGAAGATCCTGTAAACATGGCTACACTTGAACTGAGTTAGGAAAGAGAACAGTGTCTCACATTTAGAAAACACTCTTATGCCTGCTTAAGGGGGAAGGAGAGGTGGGGTGATGCATAAAACCAGAGTTTGATATAAGCACAGGTACCGTTCCAAAAACCAAGTATGGAATAGACAAGACCTACACCTTCCTCAGTGAAAGGGACTCAAAACCCCATATTTCCCGCAGAGGAATATATCTGACTAGTAAGAATCTTAAAACCTATGTATTGATATGTCTCCGTAAGGGAATCAAGTGTGTCTAGACTGGGATAAATATGGCAGCGAGAATCAGCTCAAACCCACTATAAAAAGGAATTTCAAAAATAAAACAAAAAAACTGGGAAATTCTTTACAATTCCTTCAGGGTCTCTGATGAAACCTGAAATGACCCTATCTACAATGACAGCTGGATGTGGCATAAGGCTGGACACTTGGGACTGAGAGGATTGGTGAGATTGGGTGAGCAAATGCAGACCCTTTAAAGCAATAATGCATGGCACACATTCCATGGGTCCCAACTCTCCAGGTTGAAGGGAATATTACTACAGATATAACATGTACGGGAATCCTAGAGAACGGACACACTGTGAATACGAAAGGTTTCTAAAACTCAACGAATAGTCCCTCTCCTGGTGCTCCGGTTTGACTTTCCATCTGCTTTATTATCAACCTCCCAACTTGGAGAGACAGCCCCTTTAACCTCCTGGTTCGCACAGGTTGCCAATTTGGCAGAGGATGAAAGGGAAGAGGGAGAACCAATGAGAGAGTAGCTGTTAGGCATTTGGACGGGCACATATCACTGTAATTTCCCGGCAGGAAGAAGAATTAACCAAAGTCTCAGCCACCCACCGGGAATCAGTATAGATCCTGAACCAAAATTTTGGACTTGCGGTCAGCTCACCAAAAACGAGTTGAAAAATGGAGCTCAGGGGCACAGCAATTCACAAACTGGCCGAGTAATAAAGGACAACTATCGTCCAAAAATCTGTTGAGGGAAGGCAACGAGGCGGACTTGAAAGCGAGGCAGAATGGCAGGAAACAGATTTCCAGAGGTACGTTGGAATCGCCTTTAAAGCACAGGAAGAGGGGCACAACTTCGACAATGATGCACTTGGCCAAAAAGGGCGTATGCGTTTTCTCCTGAATATATTCAGGAGAAAACGCATACGCCCTTTTTGGCCAAGCAAGCAAGCGGGCAATGCAAATCTGCACTACAGAGAAGTATCACTTCCCACCGGTCAAAAGGGACATCCACAAAATGTGTAAAAACCAGAAAGGCAAGACAGGCCCTGGAGAACAGGGAGCCTTGTTATGCTGATGGGCGGGATGTAAATTGCCAACTGCCTCTCTGGAGGAGTGCATTGTGTTCCCTAAAACAAGTAAACAACAGAGCTACAGAGCCAAGGGCACTTCCAGTCTAGGGAATATACCTTGGGAAAACTGAAAATCAAAAAGACACAGCCACCCCAAAATTTAGGGCTGCACTGCTTAAAAGGACCTCAACTTGGGTACACCTTAAATATCCCAGGAAATATAAAAATGGTTCAAAAAATTGTGGTACTTACGTACGATGGAATATCCCTCAGCCATGAAATCAATGTCATAAGACCAGTAGCAGCAAAATGGGTGGATTCAGGTACGATGATTCTAAGTGAAATAAGTCACCCAGAAAAAGAAACTTATCATAAGATATCACTTATGAAGATCCTGTAAACATGGCTACACTTGAACTGAGTTAGGAAAGAGAACAGTGTCTCACATTTAGAAAACACTCTTATGCCTGCTTAAGGGGGAAGGAGAGGTGGGGTGATGCATAAAACCAGAGTTTGATATAAGCACAGGTACCGTTCCAAAAACCAAGTATGGAATAGACAAGACCTACACCTTCCTCAGTGAAAGGGACTCAAAACCCCATATTTCCCGCAGAGGAATATATCTGACTAGTAAGAATTTTAAAACCTATGTATTGATATGTCTCCGTAAGGGAATCAAGTGTGTCTAGACTGGGATAAATATGGCAGCGAGAATCAGCTCAAACCCACTATAAAAAGGAATTTCAAAAATAAAACAAAAAAACTGGGAAATTCTTTACAATTCCTTCAGGGTCTCTGATGAAACCTGAAATGACCCTATCTACAATGACAGCTGGATGTGGCATAAGGCTGGACACTTGGGACTGAGAGGATTGGTGAGATTGGGTGAGCAAATGCAGACCCTTTAAAGCAATAATGCATGGCACACATTCCATGGGTCCCAACTCTCCAGGTTGAAGGGAATATTACTACAGATATAACATGTACGGGAATCCTAGAGAACGGACACACTGTGAATACGAAAGGTTTCTAAAACTCAACGAATAGTCCCTCTCCTGGTGCTCCGGTTTGACTTTCCATCTGCTTTATTATCAACCTCCCAACTTGGAGAGACAGCCCCTTTAACCTCCTGGTTCGCACAGGTTGCCAATTTGGCAGAGGATGAAAGGGAAGAGGGAGAACCAATGAGAGAGTAGCTGTTAGGCATTTGGACGGGCACATATCACTGTAATTTCCCGGCAGGAAGAAGAATTAACCAAAGTCTCAGCCACCCACCGGGAATCAGTATAGATCCTGAACCAAAATTTTGGACTTGCGGTCAGCTCACCAAAAACGAGTTGAAAAATGGAGCTCAGGGGCACAGCAATTCACAAACTGGCCGAGTAATAAAGGACAACTATCGTCCAAAAATCTGTTGAGGGAAGGCAACGAGGCGGACTTGAAAGCGAGGCAGAATGGCAGGAAACAGATTTCCAGAGGTACGTTGGAATCGCCTTTAAAGCACAGGAAGAGGGGCACAACTTCGACAATGATGCACTTGGCCAAAAAGGGCGTATGCGTTTTCTCCTGAATATATTCAGGAGAAAACGCATACGCCCTTTTTGGCCAAGCAAGCAAGCGGGCAATGCAAATCTGCACTACAGAGAAGTATCACTTCCCACCGGTCAAAAGGGACATCCACAAAATGTGTAAAAACCAGAAAGGCAAGACAGGCCCTGGAGAACAGGGTGCCTTTTTATGCTGATGGGCGGGATGTAAATTGCCAACTGCCTCTCTGGAGGAGTGCATTGTGTTCCCTAAAACAAGTAAACAACAGAGCTACAGAGCCAAGGGCACTTCCAGTCTAGGGAATATACCTTGGGAAAACTGAAAATCAAAAAGACACAGCTACCCCAAAATTTAGGGCTGCACTGCTTAAAAGGACCTCAACTTGGGTACACCTTAAATATCCCAGGAAATATAAAAATGGTTCAAAAAATTGTGGTACTTACGTACGATGGAATATCCCTCAGCCATGAAATCAATGTCATAAGACCAGTAGCAGCAAAATGGGTGGATTCAGGTACGATGATTCTAAGTGAAATAAGTCACAGAGAAAAAGAAACTTATCATAAGATATCACTTATGAAGATCCTGTAAACATGGCTACACTTGAACTGAGTTAGGAAAGAGAACAGTGTCTCACATTTAGAAAACACTCTTATGCCTGCTTAAGGGGGAAGGAGAGGTGGGGTGATGCATAAAACCAGAGTTTGATATAAGCACAGGTACCGTTCCAAAAACCAAGTATGGAATAGACAAGACCTACACCTTCCTCAGTGAAAGGGACTCAAAACCCCATATTTCCCGCAGAGGAATATATCTGACTAGTAAGAATCTTAAAACCTATGTATTGATATGTCTCCGTAAGGGAATCAAGTGTGTCTAGACTGGGATAAATATGGCAGCGAGAATCAGCTCAAACCCACTATAAAAAGGAATTTCAAAAATAAAACAAAAAAACTGGGAAATTCTTTACAATTCCTTCAGGGTCTCTGATGAAACCTGAAATGACCCTATCTACAATGACAGCTGGATGTGGCATAAGGCTGGACACTTGGGACTGAGAGGATTGGTGAGATTGGGTGAGCAAATGCAGACCCTTTAAAGCAATAATGCATGGCACACATTCCATGGGTCCCAACTCTCCAGGTTGAAGGGAATATTACTACAGATATAACATGTACGGGAATCCTAGAGAACGGACACACTGTGAATACGAAAGGTTTCTAAAACTCAACGAATAGTCCCTCTCCTGGTGCTCCGGTTTGACTTTCCATCTGCTTTATTATCAACCTCCCAACTTGGAGAGACAGCCCCTTTAACCTCCTGGTTCGCACAGGTTGCCAATTTGGCAGAGGATGAAAGGGAAGAGGGAGAACCAATGAGAGAGTAGCTTTTAGGCATTTGGACGGGCACATATCACTGTAATTTCCCGGCAGGAAGAAGAATTAACCAAAGTCTCAGCCACCCACCGGGAATCAGTATAGATCCTGAACCAAAATTTTGGACTTGCGGTCAGCTCACCAAAAACGAGTTGAAAAATGGAGCTGAGGGGCACAGCAATTCACAAACTGGCCGAGTAATAAAGGACAACTATCGTCCAAAAATCTGTTGAGGGAAGGCAACGAGGCGGACTTGAAAGCGAGGCAGAATGGCAGGAAACAGATTTCCAGAGGTACGTTGGAATCGCCTTTAAAGCACAGGAAGAGGGGCACAACTTCGACAATGATGCACTTGGCCAAAAAGGGCGTATGCGTTTTCTCCTGAATATATTCAGGAGAAAACGCATACGCCCTTTTTGGCCAAGCAAGCAAGCGCGCAATGCAAATCTGCACTACAAAGAAGTATCACTTCCCACCGGTCAAAAGGGACATCCACAAAATGTGTAAAAACCAGAAAGGCAAGACAGGCCCTGGAGAACAGGGAGCCTTGTTATGCTGATGGGCGGGATGTAAATTGCCAACTGCCTCTCTGGAGGAGTGCATTGTGTTCCCTAAAACAAGTAAACAACAGAGCTACAGAGCCAAGGGCACTTCCAGTCTAGGGAATATACCTTGGGAAAACTGAAAATCAAAAAGACACAGCCACCCCAAAATTTAGGGCTGCACTGCTTAAAAGGACCTCAACTTGGGTACACCTTAAATATCCCAGGAAATATAAAAATGGTTCAAAAAATTGTGGTACTTACGTACGATGGAATATCCCTCAGCCATGAAATCAATGTCATAAGACCAGTAGCAGCAAAATGGGTGGATTCAGGTACGATGATTCTAAGTGAAATAAGTCACCCAGAAAAAGAAACTTATCATAAGATATCACTTATGAAGATCCTGTAAACATGGCTACACTTGAACTGAGTTAGGAAAGAGAACAGTGTCTCACATTTAGAAAACACTCTTATGCCTGCTTAAGGGGGAAGGAGAGGTGGGGTGATGCATAAAACCAGAGTTTGATATAAGCACAGGTACCGTTCCAAAAACCAAGTATGGAATAGACAAGACCTACACCTTCCTCAGTGAAAGGGACTCAAAACCCCATATTTCCCGCAGAGGAATATATCTGACTAGTAAGAATTTTAAAACCTATGTATTGATATGTCTCCGTAAGGGAATCAAGTGTGTCTAGACTGGGATAAATATGGCAGCGAGAATCAGCTCAAACCCACTATAAAAAGGAATTTCAAAAATAAAACAAAAAAACTGGGAAATTCTTTACAATTCCTTCAGGGTCTCTGATGAAACCTGAAATGACCCTATCTACAATGACAGCTGGATGTGGCATAAGGCTGGACACTTGGGACTGAGAGGATTGGTGAGATTGGGTGAGCAAATGCAGACCCTTTAAAGCAATAATGCATGGCACACATTCCATGGGTCCCAACTCTCCAGGTTGAAGGGAATATTACTACAGATATAACATGTACGGGAATCCTAGAGAACGGACACACTGTGAATACGAAAGGTTTCTAAAACTCAACGAATAGTCCCTCTCCTGGTGCTCCGGTTTGACTTTCCATCTGCTTTATTATCAACCTCCCAACTTGGAGAGACAGCCCCTTTAACCTCCTGGTTCGCACAGGTTGCCAATTTGGCAGAGGATGAAAGGGAAGAGGGAGAACCAATGAGAGAGTAGCTGTTAGGCATTTGGACGGGCACATATCACTGTAATTTCCCGGCAGGAAGAAGAATTAACCAAAGTCTCAGCCACCCACCGGGAATCAGTATAGATCCTGAACCAAAATTTTGGACTTGCGGTCAGCTCACCAAAAACGAGTTGAAAAATGGAGCTCAGGGGCACAGCAATTCACAAACTGGCCGAGTAATAAAGGACAACTATCGTCCAAAAATCTGTTGAGGGAAGGCAACGAGGCGGACTTGAAAGCGAGGCAGAATGGCAGGAAACAGATTTCCAGAGGTACGTTGGAATCGCCTTTAAAGCACAGGAAGAGGGGCACAACTTCGACAATGATGCACTTGGCCAAAAAGGGCGTATGCGTTTTCTCCTGAATATATTCAGGAGAAAACGCATACGCCCTTTTTGGCCAAGCAAGCAAGCGGGCAATGCAAATCTGCACTACAGAGAAGTATCACTTCCCACCGGTCAAAAGGGACATCCACAAAATGTGTAAAAACCAGAAAGGCAAGACAGGCCCTGGAGAACAGGGTGCCTTTTTATGCTGATGGGCGGGATGTAAATTGCCAACTGCCTCTCTGGAGGAGTGCATTGTGTTCCCTAAAACAAGTAAACAACAGAGCTACAGAGCCAAGGGCACTTCCAGTCTAGGGAATATACCTTGGGAAAACTGAAAATCAAAAAGACACAGCTACCCCAAAATTTAGGGCTGCACTGCTTAAAAGGACCTCAACTTGGGTACACCTTAAATATCCCAGGAAATATAAAAATGGTTCAAAAAATTGTGGTACTTACGTACGATGGAATATCCCTCAGCCATGAAATCAATGTCATAAGACCAGTAGCAGCAAAATGGGTGGATTCAGGTACGATGATTCTAAGTGAAATAAGTCACAGAGAAAAAGAAACTTATCATAAGATATCACTTATGAAGATCCTGTAAACATGGCTACACTTGAACTGAGTTAGGAAAGAGAACAGTGTCTCACATTTAGAAAACACTCTTATGCCTGCTTAAGGGGGAAGGAGAGGTGGGGTGATGCATAAAACCAGAGTTTGATATAAGCACAGGTACCGTTCCAAAAACCAAGTATGGAATAGACAAGACCTACACCTTCCTCAGTGAAAGGGACTCAAAACCCCATATTTCCCGCAGAGGAATATATCTGACTAGTAAGAATCTTAAAACCTATGTATTGATATGTCTCCGTAAGGGAATCAAGTGTGTCTAGACTGGGATAAATATGGCAGCGAGAATCAGCTCAAACCCACTATAAAAAGGAATTTCAAAAATAAAACAAAAAAACTGGGAAATTCTTTACAATTCCTTCAGGGTCTCTGATGAAACCTGAAATGACCCTATCTACAATGACAGCTGGATGTGGCATAAGGCTGGACACTTGGGACTGAGAGGATTGGTGAGATTGGGTGAGCAAATGCAGACCCTTTAAAGCAATAATGCATGGCACACATTCCATGGGTCCCAACTCTCCAGGTTGAAGGGAATATTACTACAGATATAACATGTACGGGAATCCTAGAGAACGGACACACTGTGAATACGAAAGGTTTCTAAAACTCAACGAATAGTCCCTCTCCTGGTGCTCCGGTTTGACTTTCCATCTGCTTTATTATCAACCTCCCAACTTGGAGAGACAGCCCCTTTAACCTCCTGGTTCGCACAGGTTGCCAATTTGGCAGAGGATGAAAGGGAAGAGGGAGAACCAATGAGAGAGTAGCTGTTAGGCATTTGGACGGGCACATATCACTGTAATTTCCCGGCAGGAAGAAGAATTAACCAAAGTCTCAGCCACCCACCGGGAATCAGTATAGATCCTGAACCAAAATTTTGGACTTGCGGTCAGCTCACCAAAAACGAGTTGAAAAATGGAGCTGAGGGGCACAGCAATTCACAAACTGGCCGAGTAATAAAGGACAACTATCGTCCAAAAATCTGTTGAGGGAAGGCAACGAGGCGGACTTGAAAGCGAGGCAGAATGGCAGGAAACAGATTTCCAGAGGTACGTTGGAATCGCCTTTAAAGCACAGGAAGAGGGGCACAACTTCGACAATGATGCACTTGGCCAAAAAGGGCGTATGCGTTTTCTCCTGAATATATTCAGGAGAAAACGCATACGCCCTTTTTGGCCAAGCAAGCAAGCGCGCAATGCAAATCTGCACTACAAAGAAGTATCACTTCCCACCGGTCAAAAGGGACATCCACAAAATGTGTAAAAACCAGAAAGGCAAGACAGGCCCTGGAGAACAGGGAGCCTTGTTATGCTGATGGGCGGGATGTAAATTGCCAACTGCCTCTCTGGAGGAGTGCATTGTGTTCCCTAAAACAAGTAAACAACAGAGCTACAGAGCCAAGGGCACTTCCAGTCTAGGGAATATACCTTGGGAAAACTGAAAATCAAAAAGACACAGCCACCCCAAAATTTAGGGCTGCACTGCTTAAAAGGACCTCAACTTGGGTACACCTTAAATATCCCAGGAAATATAAAAATGGTTCAAAAAATTGTGGTACTTACGTACGATGGAATATCCCTCAGCCATGAAATCAATGTCATAAGACCAGTAGCAGCAAAATGGGTGGATTCAGGTACGATGATTCTAAGTGAAATAAGTCACAGAGAAAAAGAAACTTATCATAAGATATCACTTATGAAGATCCTGTAAACATGGCTACACTTGAACTGAGTTAGGAAAGAGAACAGTGTCTCACATTTAGAAAACACTCTTATGCCTGCTTAAGGGGGAAGGAGAGGTGGGGTGATGCATAAAACCAGAGTTTGATATAAGCACAGGTACCGTTCCAAAAACCAAGTATGGAATAGACAAGACCTACACCTTCCTCAGTGAAAGGGACTCAAAACCCCATATTTCCCGCAGAGGAATATATCTGACTAGTAAGAATCTTAAAACCTATGTATTGATATGTCTCCGTAAGGGAATCAAGTGTGTCTAGACTGGGATAAATATGGCAGCGAGAATCAGCTCAAACCCACTATAAAAAGGAATTTCAAAAATAAAACAAAAAAACTGGGAAATTCTTTACAATTCCTTCAGGGTCTCTGATGAAACCTGAAATGACCCTATCTACAATGACAGCTGGATGTGGCATAAGGCTGGACACTTGGGACTGAGAGGATTGGTGAGATTGGGTGAGCAAATGCAGACCCTTTAAAGCAATAATGCATGGCACACATTCCATGGGTCCCAACTCTCCAGGTTGAAGGGAATATTACTACAGATATTACATGTACGGGAATCCTAGAGAACGGACACACTGTGAATACGAAAGGTTTCTAAAACTCAACGAATAGTCCCTCTCCTGGTGCTCCGGTTTGACTTTCCATCTGCTTTATTATCAACCTCCCAACTTGGAGAGACAGCCCCTTTAACCTCCTGGTTCGCACAGGTTGCCAATTTGGCAGAGGATGAAAGGGAAGAGGGAGAACCAATGAGAGAGTAGCCGTTAGGCATTTGGACGGGCACATATCACTGTAATTTCCCGGCAGGAAGAAGAATTAACCAAAGTCTCAGCCACCCACTGGGAATCAGTATAGATCCTGAACCAAAATTTTGGACTTGCGGTCAGCTCAACAAAAACGAGTTGAAAAATGGAGCTCAGAGGCACAGCAATTCACAAACTGGCCGAGTAATAAAGGACAACTATCGTCCAAAAATCTGTTGAGGGAAGGCAACGAGGCGGACTTGAAAGCGAGGCAGAATAGCAGGAAACAGATTTCCAGAGGTACGTTGGAATCGCCTTTAAAGCACAGGAAGAGGGGCACAACTTCGACAATGATGCACTTGGCCAAAAAGGGCGTATGCGTTTTCTCCTGAATATATTCAGGAGAAAACGCATACGCCCTTTTTGGCCAAGCAAGCAAGCGGGCAATGCAAATCTGCACTACAGAGAAGTATCACTTCCCACCGGTCAAAAGGGACATCCACAAAATGTGTAAAAACCAGAAAGGCAAGACAGGCCCTGGAGAACAGGGAGCCTTGTTATGCTGATGGGCGGGATGTAAATTGCCAACTGCCTCTCTGGAGGAGTGCATTGTGTTCCCTAAAACAAGTAAACAACAGAGCTACAGAGCCAAGGGCACTTCCAGTCTAGGGAATATACCTTGGGAAAACTGAAAATCAAAAAGACACAGCCACCCCAAAATTTAGGGCTGCACTGCTTAAAAGGACCTCAACTTGGGTACACCTTAAATATCCCAGGAAATATAAAAATGGTTCAAAAAATTGTGGTACTTACGTACGATGGAATATCCCTCAGCCATGAAATCAATGTCATAAGACCAGTAGCAGCAAAATGGGTGGATTCAGGTACGATGATTCTAAGTGAAATAAGTCACAGAGAAAAAGAAACTTATCATAAGATATCACTTATGATGATCCTGTAAACATGGCTACACTTGAACTGAGTTAGGAAAGAGAACAGTGTCTCACATTTAGAAAACACTCTTATGCCTGCTTAAGGGGGAAGGAGAGGTGGGGTGATGCATAAAACCAGAGTTTGATATAAGCACAGGTACCGTTCCAAAAACCAAGTATGGAATAGACAAGACCTACACCTTCCTCAGTGAAAGGGACTCAAAACCCCATATTTCCCGCAGAGGAATATATCTGACTAGTAAGAATCTTAAAACCTATGTATTGATATGTCTCCGTAAGGGAATCAAGTGTGTCTAGACTGGGATAAATATGGCAGCGAGAATCAGCTCAAACCCACTATAAAAAGGAATTTCAAAAATAAAACAAAAAAACTGGGAAATTCTTTACAATTCCTTCAGGGTCTCTGATGAAACCTGAAATGACCCTATCTACAATGACAGCTGGATGTGGCATAAGGCTGGACACTTGGGACTGAGAGGATTGGTGAGATTGGGTGAGCAAATGCAGACCCTTTAAAGCAATAATGCATGGCACACATTCCATGGGTCCCAACTCTCCAGGTTGAAGGGAATATTACTACAGATATAACATGTACGGGAATCCTAGAGAACGGACACACTGTGAATATGAAAGGTTTCTAAAACTCAACGAATAGTCCCTCTCCTGGTGCTCCGGTTTGACTTTCCATCTGCTTTATTATCAACCTCCCAACTTGGAGAGACAGCCCCTTTAACCTCCTGGTTCGCACAGGTTGCCAATTTGGCAGAGGATGAAAGGGAAGAGGGAGAACCAATGAGAGAGTAGCTGTTAGGCATTTGGACGGGCACATATCACTGTAATTTCCCGGCAGGAAGAAGAATTAACCAAAGTCTCAGCCACCCACCGGGAATCAGTATAGATCCTGAACCAAAATTTTGGACTTGCGGTCAGCTCACCAAAAACGAGTTGAAAAATGGAGCTCAGGGGCACAGCAATTCACAAACTGGCCGAGTAATAAAGGACAACTATCGTCCAAAAATCTGTTGAGGGAAGGCAACGAGGCGGACTTGAAAGCGAGGCAGAATAGCAGGAAACAGATTTCCAGAGGTACGTTGGAATCGCCTTTAAAGCACAGGAAGAGGGGCACAACTTCGACAATGATGCACTTGGCCCAAAAGGGCGTATGCGTTTTCTCCTGAATATATTCAGGAGAAAACGCATACGCCCTTTTTGGCCAAGCAAGCAAGCGGGCAATGCAAATCTGCACTACAAAGAAGTATCACTTCCCACCGGTCAAAAGGGACATCCACAAAATGTGTAAAAACCAGAAAGGCAAGACAGGCCCTGGAGAACAGGGAGCCTTGTTATGTTGATGGGCGGGATGTAAATTGCCAACTGCCTCTCTGGAGGAGTGCATTGTGTTCCCTAAAACAAGTAAAAAACAGAGCTACAGAGCCAAGGGCACTTCCAGTCTAGGGAATATACCTGGGAAAAACTGAAAATCAATAAGGCAGAGCCACCCCAAAATTTAGGGCTGCACTGCTTACAAGGACCTCAACTTCGGTACACCTTTAATATCCCAGGAAATATAAAATTGGTTCAAAAAATTGTGGTACTTACGTACGATGGAATATCCCTCAGCCATGAAATCAATGTCATAAGACCAGTAGCAGCAAAATGGGTGGATTCAGGTACGATGATTCTAAGTGAAATAAGTCACAGAGAAAAAGAAACTTATCATAAGATATCACTTATGAAGATCCTGTAAACATGGCTACACTTGAACTGAGTTAGGAAAGAGAACAGTGTCTCACATTTAGAAAACACTCTTATGCCTGCTTAAGGGGGAAGGAGAGGTGGGGTGATGCATAAAACCAGAGTTTGATATAAGCACAGGTACTGTTCCAAAAACCAAGTATGGAATAGACAAGACATACACCTTCCTCAGTGAAAGGGACTCAAAGCCCCATATTTCCCGCAGAGGAATATATCTGACTAGTAAGAATCTTAAAACCTATGTATTGATATGTCTCCGTAAGGGAATCAAGTGTGTCTAGACTGGGATAAATATGGCAGCGAGAATCAGCTCAAACCCACTATAAAAAGGAATTTCAAAAATAAAACAAAAAAACTGGGAAATTCTTTACAATTCCTTCAGGGTCTCTGATGAAACCTGAAATGACCCTATCTACAATGACAGCTGGATGTGGCATAAGGCTGGACACTTGGGACTGAGAGGATTGGTGAGATTGGGTGAGCAAATGCAGACCCTTTAAAGCAATAATGCATGGCACACATTCCATTGGTCCCAACTCTCCAGGCTGAAGGGAATATTACTACAGATATAACATGTACGGGAATCCTAGAGAACGGACACACTGTGAATACGAAAGGTTTCTAAAACTCAACGAATAGTACCTCTCCTGGTGCTCCGGTTTGACTTTCCATCTGCTTTATTATCAACCTCCCAACTTGGAGAGACAGCCCCTTTAACCTCCTGGTTCGCACAGGTTGCCAATTTGGCAGAGGATGAAAGGGAAGAGGGAGAACCAATGAGAGAGTAGCTGTTAGGCATTTGGACGGGCACATATCACTGTAATTTCCCGGCAGGAAGAAGAATTAACCAAAGTCTCAGCCACCCACCGGGAATCAGTATAGATCCTGAACCAAAATTTTGGACTTGCGGTCAGCTCACCAAAAACGAGTTGAAAAATGGAGCTCAGGGGCACAGCAATTCACAAACTGGCCGAGTAATAAAGGACAACTATCGTCCAAAAATCTGTTGAGGGAAGGCAACGAGGCGGACTTGAAAGCGAGGCAGAATAGCAGGAAACAGATTTCCAGAGGTACGTTGGAATCGCCTTTAAAGCACAGGAAGAGGGGCACAACTTCGACAATGATGCACTTGGCCAAAAAGGGCGTATGCGTTTTCTCCTGAATATATTCAGGAGAAAACGCATACGCCCTTTTTGGCCAAGCAAGCAAGCGGGCAATGCAAATCTGCACTACAGAGAAGTATCACTTCCCACCGGTCAAAAGGGACATCCACAAAATGTGTAAAAACCAGAAAGGCAAGACAGGCCCTGGAGAACAGGGAGCGTTGTTATGCTGATGGGCGGGATGTAAATTGCCAACTGCCTCTCTGGAGGAGTGCATTGTGTTCCCTAAAACAAGTAAACAACAGAGCTACAGAGCCAAGGGCACTTCCAGTCTAGGGAATATACCTTGGGAAAACTGAAAATCAAAAAGACACAGCCACCCCAAAATTTAGGGCTGCACTGCTTAAAAGGACCTCAACTTGGGTACACCTTAAATATCCCAGGAAATATAAAAATGGTTCAAAAAATTGTGGTACTTACGTACGATGGAATATCCCTCAGCCATGAAATCAATGTCATAAGACCAGTAGCAGCAAAATGGGTGGATTCAGGTACGATGATTCTAAGTGAAATAAGTCACACAGAAAAAGAAACTTATCATAAGATATCACTTATGAAGATCCTGTAAACATGGCTACACTTGAACTGAGTTAGGAAAGAGAAAAGTGTCTCACATTTAGAAAACACTCTTATGCCTGCTTAAGGGGGAAGGAGAGGTGGGGTGATGCATAAAACCAGAGTTTGATATAAGCACAGGTACCGTTCCAAAAACCAAGTATGGAATAGACAAGACCTACACCTTCCTCAGTGAAAAGGACTCAAAACCCCATATTTCCCGCAGAGGAATATATCTGACTAGTAAGAATCTTAAAACCTATGTATTGATATGTCTCCGTAAGGGAATCAAGTGTGTCTAGACTGGGATAAATATGGCAGCGAGAATCAGCTCAAACCCACTATAAAAAGGAATTTCAAAAATAAAACAAAAAAACTGGGAAATTCTTTACAATTCCTTCAGGGTCTCTGATGAAACCTGAAATGACCCTATCTACAATGACAGCTGGATGTGGCATAAGGCTGGACACTTGGGACTGAGAGGATTGGTGAGATTGGGTGAGCAAATGCAGACCCTTTAAAGCAATAATGCATGGCACACATTCCATGGGTCCCAACTCTCCAGGTTGAAGGGAATATTACTACAGATATAACATGTACGGGAATCCTAGAGAACGGACACACTGTGAATACGAAAGGTTTCTAAAACTCAACGAATAGTCCCTCTCCTGGTGCTCCGGTTTGACTTTCCATCTGCTTTATTATCAACCTCCCAACTTGGAGAGACAGCCCCTTTAACCTCCTGGTTCGCACAGGTTGCCAATTTGGCAGAGGATGAAAGGGAAGAGGGAGAACCAATGAGAGAGTAGCTGTTAGGCATTTGGACGGGCACATATCACTGTAATTTCCCGGCAGGAAGAAGAATTAACCAAAGTCTCAGCCACCCACCGGGAATCAGTATAGATCCTGAACCAAAATTTTGGACTTGCGGTCAGCTCACCAAAAACGAGTTGAAAAATGGAGCTCAGGGGCACAGCAATTCACAAACTGGCCGAGTAATAAAGGACAACTATCGTCCAAAAATCTGTTGAGGGAAGGCAACGAGGCGGACTTGAAAGCGAGGCAGAATAGCAGGAAACAGATTTCCAGAGGTACGTTGGAATCGCCTTTAAAGCACAGGAAGAGGGGCACAACTTCGACAATGATGCACTTGGCCAAAAAGGGCGTATGCGTTTTCTCCTGAATATATTCAGGAGAAAACGCATACGCCCTTTTTGGCCAAGCAAGCAAGCGGGCAATGCAAATCTGCACTACAGAGAAGTATCACTTCCCACCGGTCAAAAGGGACATCCACAAAATATGTAAAAACCAGAAAGGCAAGACAGGCCCTGGAGAACAGGGAGCCTTGTTATGCTGATGGGCAGGATGTAAATTGCCAACTGCCTCTCTGGAGGAGTGCATTGTGTTCCCTAAAACAAGTAAACAACACAGCTACAGAGCCAAGGGCACTTCCAGTCTAGGGAATATACCTTGGGAAAACTGAAAATCAAAAAGACACAGCCACCCCAAAATTTAGGGCTGCACTGCTTAAAAGGACCTCAACTTGGGTACACCTTAAATATCCCAGGAAATATAAAAATGGTTCAAAAAATTGTGGTACTTACGTACGATGGAATATCCCTCAGCCATGAAATCAATGTCATAAGACCAGTAGCAGCAAAATGGGTGGATTCAGGTACGATGATTCTAAGTGAAATAAGTCACAGAGAAAAAGAAACTTATCATAAGATATCACTTATGAAGATCCTGTAAACATGGCTACACTTGAACTGAGTTAGGAAAGAGAACAGTGTCTCACATTTAGAAAACACTCTTATGCCTGCTTAAGGGGGAAGGAGAGGTGGGGTGATGCATAAAACCAGAGTTTGATATAAGCACAGGTACTGTTCCAAAAACCAAGTATGGAATAGACAAGACATACACCTTCCTCAGTGAAAGGGACTCAAAGCCCCATATTTCCCGCAGAGGAATATATCTGACTAGTAAGAATCTTAAAACCTATGTATTGATATGTCTCCGTAAGGGAATCAAGTGTGTCTAGACTGGGATAAATATGGCAGCGAGAATCAGCTCAAACCCACTATAAAAAGGAATTTCAAAAATAAAACAAAAAAACTGGGAAATTCTTTACAATTCCTTCAGGGTCTCTGATGAAACCTGAAATGACCCTATCTACAATGACAGCTGGATGTGGCATAAGGCTGGACACTTGGGACTGAGAGGATTGGTGAGATTGGGTGAGCAAATGCAGACCCTTTAAAGCAATAATGCATGGCACACATTCCATTGGTCCCAACTCTCCAGGCTGAAGGGAATATTACTACAGATATAACATGTACGGGAATCCTAGAGAACGGACACACTGTGAATACGAAAGGTTTCTAAAACTCAACGAATAGTACCTCTCCTGGTGCTCCGGTTTGACTTTCCATCTGCTTTATTATCAACCTCCCAACTTGGAGAGACAGCCCCTTTAACCTCCTGGTTCGCACAGGTTGCCAATTTGGCAGAGGATGAAAGGGAAGAGGGAGAACCAATGAGAGAGTAGCTGTTAGGCATTTGGACGGGCACATATCACTGTAATTTCCCGGCAGGAAGAAGAATTAACCAAAGTCTCAGCCACCCACCGGGAATCAGTATAGATCCTGAACCAAAATTTTGGACTTGCGGTCAGCTCACCAAAAACGAGTTGAAAAATGGAGCTCAGGGGCACAGCAATTCACAAACTGGCCGAGTAATAAAGGACAACTATCGTCCAAAAATCTGTTGAGGGAAGGCAACGAGGCGGACTTGAAAGCGAGGCAGAATAGCAGGAAACAGATTTCCAGAGGTACGTTGGAATCGCCTTTAAAGCACAGGAAGAGGGGCACAACTTCGACAATGATGCACTTGGCCAAAAAGGGCGTATGCGTTTTCTCCTGAATATATTCAGGAGAAAACGCATACGCCCTTTTTGGCCAAGCAAGCAAGCGGGCAATGCAAATCTGCACTACAGAGAAGTATCACTTCCCACCGGTCAAAAGGGACATCCACAAAATGTGTAAAAACCAGAAAGGCAAGACAGGCCCTGGAGAACAGGGAGCGTTGTTATGCTGATGGGCGGGATGTAAATTGCCAACTGCCTCTCTGGAGGAGTGCATTGTGTTCCCTAAAACAAGTAAACAACAGAGCTACAGAGCCAAGGGCACTTCCAGTCTAGGGAATATACCTTGGGAAAACTGAAAATCAAAAAGACACAGCCACCCCAAAATTTAGGGCTGCACTGCTTAAAAGGACCTCAACTTGGGTACACCTTAAATATCCCAGGAAATATAAAAATGGTTCAAAAAATTGTGGTACTTACGTACGATGGAATATCCCTCAGCCATGAAATCAATGTCATAAGACCAGTAGCAGCAAAATGGGTGGATTCAGGTACGATGATTCTAAGTGAAATAAGTCACACAGAAAAAGAAACTTATCATAAGATATCACTTATGAAGATCCTGTAAACATGGCTACACTTGAACTGAGTTAGGAAAGAGAACAGTGTCTCACATTTAGAAAACACTCTTATTCCTGCTTAAGGGGGAAGGAGAGGTGGGGTGATGCATAAAACCAGAGTTTGATATAAGCACAGGTACCGTTCCAAAAACCAACTATGGAATACACAAGACCTACACCTTCCTCAGTGAAAGGGACTCAAAACCCCATATTTCCCGCAGAGGAATATATCTGACTAGTAAGAATCTTAAAACCTATGTATTGATATGTCTCCGTAAGGGAATCAAGTGTGTCTAGACTGGGATAAATATGGCAGCGAGAATCAGCTCAAACCCACTATAAAAAGGAATTTCAAAAATAAAACAAAAAAACTGGGAAATTCTTTACAATTCCTTCAGGGTCTCTGATGAAACCTGAAATGACCCTATCTACAATGACAGCTGGATGTGGCATAAGGCTGGACACTTGGGACTGAGAGGATTGGTGAGATTGGGTGAGCAAATGCAGACCCTTTAAAGCAATAATGCATGGCACACATTCCATGGGTCCCAACTCTCCAGGTTGAAGGGAATATTACTACAGATATAACATGTACGGGAATCCTAGAGAACGGACACACTGTGAATACGAAAGGTTTCTAAAACTCAACGAATAGTCCCTCTCCTGGTGCTCCGGTTTGACTTTCCATCTGCTTTATTATCAACCTCCCAACTTGGAGAGACAGCCCCTTTAACCTCCTGGTTCGCACAGGTTGCCAATTTGGCAGAGGATGAAAGGGAAGAGGGAGAACCAATGAGAGAGTAGCTGTTAGCCATTTGGACGGGCACATATCACTGTAATTTCCCGGCAGGAAGAAGAATTAACCAAAGTCTCAGCCACCCACCGGGAATCAGTATAGATCCTGAACCAAAATTTTGGACTTGCGGTCAGCTCACCAAAAACGAGTTGAAAAATGGAGCTCAGGGGCACAGCAATTCACAAACTGGCCGAGTAATAAAGGACAACTATCGTCCAAAAATCTGTTGAGGGAAGGCAACGAGGCGGACTTGAAAGCGAGGCAGAATAGCAGGAAACAGATTTCCAGAGGTACGTTGGAATCGCCTTTAAAGCACAGGAAGAGGGGCACAACTTCGACAATGATGCACTTGGCCAAAAAGGGCGTATGCGTTTTCTCCTGAATATATTCAGGAGAAAACGCATACGCCCTTTTTGGCCAAGCAAGCAAGCGGGCAATGCAAATCTGCACTACAGAGAAGTATCACTTCCCACCGGTCAAAAGGGACATCCACAAAATATGTAAAAACCAGAAAGGCAAGACAGGCCCTGGAGAACAGGGAGCCTTGTTATGCTGATGGGCAGGATGTAAATTGCCAACTGCCTCTCTGGAGGAGTGCATTGTGTTCCCTAAAACAAGTAAACAACAGAGCTACAGAGCCAAGGGCACTTCCAGTCTAGGGAATATACCTTGGGAAAACTGAAAATCAAAAAGACACAGCCACCCCAAAATTTAGGGCTGCACTGCTTAAAAGGACCTCAACTTGGGTACACCTTAAATATCCCAGGAAATATAAAAATGGTTCAAAAAATTGTGGTACTTACGTACGATGGAATATCCCTCAGCCATGAAATCAATGTCATAAGACCAGTAGCAGCAAAATGGGTGGATTCAGGTACGATGATTCTAAGTGAAATAAGTCACAGAGAAAAAGAAACTTATCATAAGATATCACTTATGAAGATCCTGTAAACATGGCTACACTTGAACTGAGTTAGGAAAGAGAACAGTGTCTCACATTTAGAAAACACTCTTATGCCTGCTTAAGGGGGAAGGAGAGGTGGGGTGATGCATAAAACCAGAGTTTGATATAAGCACAGGTACCGTTCCAAAAACCAAGTATGGAATAGACAAGACCTACACCTTCCTCAGTGAAAGGGACTCAAAACCCCATATTTCCCGCAGAGGAATATATCTGACTAGTAAGAATCTTAAAACCTATGTATTGATATGTCTCCGTAAGGGAATCAAGTGTGTCTAGACTGGGATAAATATGGCAGCGAGAATCAGCTCAAACCCACTATAAAAAGGAATTTCAAAAATAAAACAAAAAAACTGGGAAATTCTTTACAATTCCTTCAGGGTCTCTGATGAAACCTGAAATGACCCTATCTACAGTGACAGCTGGATGTGGCATAAGGCTGGACACTTGGGACTGAGAGGATTGGTGAGATTGGGTGAGCAAATGCAGACCCTTTAAAGCAATAATGCATGGCACACATTCCATGGGTCCCAACTCTCCAGGTTGAAGGGAATATTACTACAGATATAACATGTACGGGAATCCTAGAGAACGGACACACTGTGAATACGAAAGGTTTCTAAAACTCAACGAATAGTCCCTCTCCTGGTGCTCCGGTTTGACTTTCCATCTGCTTTATTATCAACCTCCCAACTTGGAGAGACAGCCCCTTTAACCTCCTGGTTCGCACAGGTTGCCAATTTGGCAGAGGATGAAAGGGAAGAGGGAGAACCAATGAGAGAGTAGCTGTTAGGCATTTGGACGGGCACATATCACTGTAATTTCCCGGCAGGAAGAAGAATTAACCAAAGTCTCAGCCACCCACCGGGAATCAGTATAGATCCTGAACCAAAATTTTGGACTTGCGGTCAGCTCACCAAAAACGAGTTGAAAAATGGAGCTCAGGGGCACAGCAATTCACAAACGGGCCGAGTAATAAAGGACAACTATCGTCCAAAAATCTGTTGAGGGAAGGCAACGAGGCGGACTTGAAAGCGAGGCAGAATAGCAGGAAACAGATTTCCAGAGGTACGTTAGAATCGCCTTTAAAGCACAGGAAGAGGGGCACAACTTCGACAATGATGCACTTGGCCCAAAAGGGCGTATGCGTTTTCTCCTGAATATATTCAGGAGAAAACGCATACGCCCTTTTTGGCCAAGCAAGCAAGCGGGCAATGCAAATCTGCACTACAAAGAAGTATCACTTCCCACCGGTCAAAAGGGACATCCACAAAATGTGTAAAAACCAGAAAGGCAAGACAGGCCCTGGAGAACAGGGAGCCTTGTTATGCTGATGGGCGGGATGTAAATTGCCAACTGCCTCTCTGGAGGAGTGCATTGTGTTCCCTAAAACAAGTAAACAACAGAGCTACAGAGCCAAGGGCACTTCCAGTCTAGGGAATATACCTTGGGAAAACTGAAAATCAAAAAGACACAGCCACCCCAAAATTTAGGGCTGCACTGCTTACAAGGACCTCAACTTGGGTACACCTTAAATATCCCAGGAAATATAAAAATGGTTCAAAAAATTGTGGTACTTACGTACGATGGAATATCCCTCAGCCATGAAATCAATGTCATAAGACCAGTAGCAGCAAAATGGGTGGATTCAGGTACGATGATTCTAAGTGAAATAAGTCACACAGAAAAAGAAACTTATCATAAGATATCACTTATGAAGATCCTGTAAACATGGCTACACTTGAACTGAGTTAGGAAAGAGAACAGTGTCTCACATTTAGAAAACACTCTTATGCCTGCTTAAGGGGGAAGGAGAGGTGGGGTGATGCATAAAACCAGAGTTTGATATAAGCACAGGTACCGTTCCAAAAACCAACTATGGAATAGACAAGACCTACACCTTCCTCAGTGAAAGGGACTCAAAACCCCATATTTCCCGCAGAGGAATATATCTGACTAGTAAGAATCTTAAAACCTATGTATTGATATGTCTCCGTAAGGGAATCAAGTGTGTCTAGACTGGGATAAATATGGCAGCGAGAATCAGCTCAAACCCACTATAAAAAGGAATTTCAAAAATAAAACAAAAAAACTGGGAAATTCTTTACAATTCCTTCAGGGTCTCTGATGAAACCTGAAATGACCCTATCTACAATGACAGCTGGATGTGGCATAAGGCTGGACACTTGGGACTGAGAGGATTGGTGAGATTGGGTGAGCAAATGCAGACCCTTTAAAGCAATAATGCATGGCACACTTTCCATGGGTCCCAACTCTCCAGGTTGAAGGGAATATTACTACAGATATAACATGTACGGGAATCCTAGAGAACGGACACACTGTGAATACAAAAGGTTTCTAAAACTCAACGAATAGTCCCTCTCCTGGTGCTCCGGTTTGACTTTCCATCTGCTTTATTATCAACCTCCCAACTTGGAGAGACAGCCCCTTTAACCTCCTGGTTCGCACAGGTTGCCAATTTGGCAGAGGATGAAAGGGAAGAGGGAGAACCAATGAGAGAGTAGCTGTTAGGCATTTGGACGGGCACATATCACTGTAATTTCCCGGCAGGAAGAAGAATTAACCAAAGTCTCAGCCACCCACCGGGAATCAGTATAGATCCTGAACCAAAATTTTGGATCTGCGGTCAGCTCACCAAAAACGAGTTGAAAAATGGAGCTCAGGGGCGCAGCAATTCACAAACTGGCCGAGAAATAAAGGACAACTATCGTCCAAAAATCTGTTGAGGGAAGGCAATGAGGCGGACTTGAAAGCGTGGCAGAATAGCAGGGAACAGATTTCAAGAAGTACGTTGGAATCGCCTTTAAAGCACAGGAAGAGGGGCACAACTTCGACAATGATGCACTTGGCCAAAAAGGGCGTATGCGTTTTCTCCTGAATATATTCAGGAGAAAACGCATACGCCCTTTTTGGCCAAGCAAGCAAGCGGGCAATGCAAATCTGCACTACAAAGAAGTATCACTTCCCACCAGTCAAAAGGGATATCCACAAAATGTGTAAAAACCAGAAAGGCAAGACAGGCCCTGGAGAACAGGGTGCCTTGTTATGCTGATGGGCGGGATGTAAGTTGCCAACTGCCTCTCTGGAGGAGTGCATTGTGTTCCCTAAAACAAGTAAACAACAGAGCTACAGAGCCAAGGGCACTTCCAGTCTAGGGAATATACCTTGGGAAAACTGAAAATCAAAAAGACACAGCCACCCCAAAATTTAGGGCTGCACTGCTTAAAAGGACCTCAACTTGGGTACACCTTAAATATCCCAGGAAATATAAAAATGGTTCAAAAAATTGTGGTACTTACGTACGATGGAATATCCCTCAGCCATGAAATCAATGTCATAAGACCAGTAGCAGCAAAATGGGTGGATTCAGGTACGATGATTCTAAGTGAAATAAGTCACAGAGAAAAAGAAACTTATCATAAGATATCACTTATGAAGATCCTGTAAACATGGCTACACTTGAACTGAGTTAGGAAAGAGAACAGTGTCTCACATTTAGAAAACACTCTTATGCCTGCTTAAGGGGGAAGGAGAGGTGGGGTGATGCATAAAACCAGAGTTTGATATAAGCACAGGTACCGTTCCAAAAACCAACTATGGAATAGACAAGACCTACACCTTCCTCAGTGAAAGGGACTCAAAACCCCATATTTCCCGCAGAGGAATATATCTGACTAGTAAGAATCTTAAAACCTATGTATTGATATGTCTCCGTAAGGGAATCAAGTGTGTCTAGACTGGGATAAATATGGCAGCGAGAATCAGCTCAAACCCACAATAAAAAGGAATTTCAAAAATAAAACAAAAAAACTGGGAAATTCTTTACAATTCCTTCAGGGTCTCTGATGAAACCTGAAATGACCCTATCTACAATGACAGCTGGATGTGGCATAAGGCTGGACACTTGGGACTGAGAGGATTGGTGAGATTGGGTGAGCAAATGCAGACCCTTTAAAGCAATAATGCATGGCACACATTCCATGGGTCCCAACTCTCCAGGTTGAAGGGAAAATTACTACAGATATAACATGTATGGGAATCCTAGAGAACGGACACACTGTGAATACGAAAGGTTTCTAAAACTCAACGAATAGTCCCTCTCCTGGTGCTCCGGTTTGACTTTCCATCTGCTTTATTATCAACCTCCCAACTTGGAGAGACAGCCCCTTTAACCTCCTGGTTCGCACAGGTTGCCAATTTGGCAGAGGATGAAAGGGAAGAGGGAGAACCAATGAGAGAGTAGCTGTTAGGCATTTGGACGGGCACATATCACTGTAATTTCCCGGCAGGAAGAAGAATTAACCAAAGTCTCAGCCACCCACTGGGAATCAGTATAGATCCTGAACCAAAATTTTGGACTTGCGGTCAGCTCACCAAAAACGAGTTGAAAAATGGAGCTCAGGGGCACAGCAATTCACAAACTGGCCGAGTAATAAAGGACAACTATCGTCCAAAAATCTGTTGAGGGAAGGCAACGAGGCGGACTTGAAAGCGAGGCAGAATAGCAGGAAACAGATTTCAAGAGGTACGTTGGAATCGCCTTTAAAGCACAGGAAGAGAGGCACAACTTCGACAATGATGCACTTGGCCAAAAAGGGCGTATGCGTTTTCTCCTGAATATATTCAGGAGAAAACGCATACGCCCTTTTTGGCCAAGCAAGCAAGCGGGCAATGCAAATCTGCACTACAAAGAAGTATCACTTCCCACCGGTCAAAAGGGACATCCACAAAATGTGTAAAAACCAGAAAGGCAAGACAGGCCCTGGAGAACAGGGAGCCTTGTTATGCTGATGGGCGGGATGTAAATTGCCAACTGCCTCTCTGGAGGAGTGCATTGTGTTCCCTAAAACAAGTAAACAACAGAGCTACAGAGCCAAGGGCACTTCCAGTCTAGGGAATATACCTTGGGAAAACTGAAAATCAAAAAGACACAGCCACCCCAAAATTTAGGGCTGCACTGCTTACAAGGACCTCAACTTGGGTACACCTTAAATATCCCAGGAAATATAAAAATGGTTCAAAAAATTGTGGTACTTACGTACGATGGAATATCCCTCAGCCATGAAATCAATGTCATAAGACCAGTAGCAGCAAAATGGGTGGATTCAGGTACGATGATTCTAAGTGAAATAAGTCACAGAGAAAAAGAAACTTATCATAAGATATCACTTATGAAGATCCTGTAAACATGGCTACACTTGAACTGAGTTAGGAAAGAGAACAGTGTCTCACATTTAGAAAACACTCTTATGCCTGCTTAAGGGGGAAGGAGAGGTGGGGTGATGCATAAAACCAGAGTTTGATATAAGCACAGGTACCGTTCCAAAAACCAACTATGGAATAGACAAGACCTACACCTTCCTCAGTGAAAGGGACTCAAAACCCCATATTTCCCGCAGAGGAATATATCTGACTAGTAAGAATCTTAAAACCTATGTATTGATATGTCTCCGTAAGGGAATCAAGTGTGTCTAGACTGGGATAAATATGGCAGCGAGAATCAGCTCAAACCCACTATAAAAAGGAATTTCAAAAATAAAACAAAAAAACTGGGAAATTCTTTACAATTCCTTCAGGGTCTCTGATGAAACCTGAAATGACCCTATCTACAATGACAGCTGGATGTGGCATAAGGCTGGACACTTGGGACTGAGAGGATTGGTGAGATTGGGTGAGCAAATGCAGACCCTTTAAAGCAATAATGCATGGCACACATTCCATTGGTCCCAACTCTCCAGGTTGAAGGGAATATTACTACAGATATAACATGTACGGGAATCCTAGAGAACGGACACACTGTGAATACGAAAGGTTTCTAAAACTCAACGAATAGTCCCTCTCCTGGTGCTCCGGTTTGACTTTCCATCTGCTTTATTATCAACCTCCCAACTTGGAGAGACAGCCCCTTTAACCTCCTGGTTCGCACAGGTTGCCAATTTGGCAGAGGATGAAAGGGAAGAGGGAGAACCAATGAGAGAGTAGCTGTTAGGCATTTGGACGGGCACATATCACTGTAATTTCCCGGCAGGAAGAAGAATTAACCAAAGTCTCAGCCACCCACCGGGAATCAGTATAGATCCTGAACCAAAATTTTGGACTTGCGGTCAGCTCACCAAAAACGAGTTGAAAAATGGAGCTCAGGGGCACAGCAATTCACAAACTGGCCGAGTAATAAAGGACAACTATCGGCCAAAAATCTGTTGAGGGAAGGCAACGAGGCGGACTTGAAAGCGAGGCAGAATAGCAGGAAACAGATTTCCAGAGGTACGTTGGAATCGCCTTTAAAGCACAGGAAGAGGGGCACAACTTCGACAATGATGCACTTGGCCCAAAAGGGCGTATGCGTTTTCTCCTGAATATATTCAGGAGAAAACGCATACGCCCTTTTTGGCCAAGCAAGCAAGCGGGCAATGCAAACCTGCACTACAAAGAAGTATCACTTCCCACCGGTCAAAAGGGACATCCACAAAATGTGTAAAAACCAGAAAGGCAAGACAGGCCCTGGAGAACAGGGAGCCTTGCTATGTTGATGGGCGGGATGTAAATTGCCAACTGCCTCTCTGGAGGAGTGCATTGTGTTCCCTAAAACAAGTAAACAACAGAGCTACAGAGCCAAGGGCACTTCCAGTCTAGGGAATATACCTGGGAAAAACTGAAAATCAATAAGGCAGAGCCACCCCAAAATTTAGGGCTGCACTGCTTACAAGGACCTCAACTTCGGTACACCTTAAATATCCCAGGAAATATAAAATTGGTTCAAAAAATTGTGGTACTTACGTACGATGGAATATCCCTCAGCCATGAAATCAATGTCATAAGACCAGTAGCAGCAAAATGGGTGGATTCAGGTCCGATGATTCTAAGTGAAATAAGTCACACAGAAAAAGAAACTTATCATAAGTTATCACTTATGAAGATCCTGTAAACATGGCTACACTTGAACTGAGTTAGGAAAGAGAACAGTGTCTCACATTTAGAAAACACTCTTATGCCTGCTTAAGGGGGAAGGAGAGGTGGGGTGATGCATAAAACCAGAGTTTGATATAAGCACAGGTACCGTTCCAAAAACCAACTATGGAATAGACAAGACCTACACCTTCCTCAGTGAAAGGGACTCAAAACCCCATATTTCCCGCAGAGGAATATATCTGACTAGTAAGAATCTTAAAACCTATGTATTGATATGTCTCCGTAAGGGAATCAAGTGTGTCTAGACTGGCATAAACATGGCAGCGAGAATCAGCCCAAACCCACTATAAAAAAGAATTTCAAAAACAAAACAAAAAAAACTGGGAAATTCCTTACAATTCCTTCAGGATCTCTGATGAAACCTGAAATGACCCTATCTACAATGACAGCTGGATGTGGCATAAGGCTGGACACTTGGGACTGAGAGGATTGGTGAGATTGGGTGAGCAAATGCAGACCCTTTAAAGCAATAATGCATGGCACACATTCCATGGGTCCCAACTCTCCAGGTTGAAGGGAATATTACTACAGATATAACATGTACGGGAATCCTAGAGAACGGACACACTGTGAATACGAAAGGTTTCTAAAACTCAACGAATAGTCCCTCTCCTGGTGCTCCGGTTTGACTTTCCATCTGCTTTATTATCAACCTCCCAACTTGGAGAGACAGCCCCTTTAACCTCCTGGTTCGCACAGGTTGCCAATTTGGCAGAGGATGAAAGGGAAGAGGGAGAACCAATGAGAGAGTAGCTGTTAGGCATTTGGACGGGCACATATCACTGTAATTTCCCGGCAGGAAGAAGAATTAACCAAAGTCTCAGCCACCCACCGGGAATCAGTATAGATCCTGAACCAAAATTTTGGACTTGCGGTCAGCTCACCAAAAACGAGTTGAAAAATGGAGCTCAGGGGCACAGCAATCCACAAACTGGCCGAGTAATAAAGGACAACTATCGTCCAAAAATCTGTTGAGGGAAGGCAACGAGGCGGACTTGAAAGCGAGGCAGAATAGCAGGAAACAGATTTCAAGAGGTACGTTGGAATCGCCTTTAAAGCACAGGAAGAGGGGCACAACTTCGACAATGATGCACTTGGCCAAAAAGGGCGTATGTGTTTTCTCCTGAATATATTCAGGAGAAAACGCATACGCCCTTTTTGGCCAAGCAAGCAAGCGGGCAATGCAAATCTGCACTACAAAGAAGTATCACTTCCCACCGGTCAAAAGGGACATCCACAAAATGTGTAAAAACCAGAAAGGCAAGACAGGCCCTGGAGAACAGGGAGCCTTGTTATGCTGATGGGCCGGATGTAAATTGCCAACTGCCTCTCTGGAGGAGTGCATTGTGTTCCCTAAAACAAGTAAACAACAGAGCTACAGAGCCAAGGGCACTTCCAGTCTAGGGAATATACCTTGGGAAAACTGAAAATCAAAAAGACACAGCCACCCCAAAATTTAGGGCTGCACTGCTTACAAGGACCCCAACTTGGGTACACCTTAAATATCCCAGGAAATATAAAAATGGTTCAAAAAATTGTGGTACTTACGTACGATGGAATATCCCTCAGCCATGAAATCAATGTCATAAGACCAGTAGCAGCAAAATGGGTGGATTCAGGTACGATGATTCTAAGTGAAATAAGTCACACAGAAAAAGAAACTTATCATAAGATATCACTTATGAAGATCCTGTAAACATGGCTACACTTGAACTGAGTTAGGAAAGAGAACAGTGTCTCACATTTAGAAAACACTCTTATGCCTGCTTAAGGGGGAAGGAGAGGTGGGGTGATGCATAAAACCAGAGTTTGATATAAGCACAGGTACCGTTCCAAAAACCAAGTATGGAATAGACAAGACCTACACCTTCCTCAGTGAAAGGGACTCAAAACCCCATATTTCCCGCAGAGGAATATATCTGACTAGTAAGAATCTTAAAACCTATGTATTGATATGTCTCCGTAAGGGAATCAAGTGTGTCTAGACTGGGATAAATATGGCAGCGAGAATCAGCTCAAACCCACTATAAAAAGGAATTTCAAAAATAAAACAAAAAAACTGGGAAATTCTTTACAATTCCTTCAGGGTCTCTGATGAAACCTGAAATGACCCTATCTACAATGACAGCTGGATGTGGCATAAGGCTGGACACTTGGGACTGAGAGGATTGGTGAGATTGGGTGAGCAAATGCAGACCCTTTAAAGCAATAATGCATGGCACACATTCCATGGGTCCCAACTCTCCAGGTTGAAGGGAATATTACTACAGATATAACATGTACGGGAATCCTAGAGAACGGACACACTGTGAATACGAAAGGTTTCTAAAACTCAACGAATAGTCCCTCTCCTGGTGCTCCGGTTTGACTTTCCATCTGCTTTATTATCAACCTCCCAACTTGGAGAGACAGCCCCTTTAACCTCCTGGTTCGCACAGGTTGCCAATTTGGCAGAGGATGAAAGGGAAGAGGGAGAACCAATGAGAGAGTAGCTGTTAGGCATTTGGACGGGCACATATCACTGTAATTTCCCGGCAGGAAGAAGAATTAACCAAAGTCTCAGCCACCCACCGGGAATCAGTATAGATCCTGAACCAAAATTTTGGACTTGCGGTCAGCTCACCAAAAACGAGTTGAAAAATGGAGCTCAGGGGCACAGCAATTCACAAACTGGCCGAGTAATAAAGGACAACTATCGTCCAAAAATCTGTTGAGGGAAGGCAACGAGGCGGACTTGAAAGCGAGGCAGAATAGCAGGAAACAGATTTCCAGAGGTACGTTGGAATCGCCTTTAAAGCACAGGAAGAGGGGCACAACTTCGACAATGATGCACTTGGCCAAAAAGGGCGTATGCGTTTTCTCCTGAATATATTCAGGAGAAAACGCATACGCCCTTTTTGGCCAAGCAAGCAAGCGGGCAATGCAAATCTGCACTACAAAGAAGTATCACTTCCCACCAGTCAAAAGGGATATCCACAAAATGTGTAAAAACCAGAAAGGCAAGACAGGCCCTGGAGAACAGGGTGCCTTGTTATGCTGATGGGCGGGATGTAAGTTGCCAACTGCCTCTCTGGAGGAGTGCATTGTGTTCCCTAAAACAAGTAAACAACAGAGCTACAGAGCCAAGGGCACTTCCAGTCTAGGGAATATACCTTGGGAAAACTGAAAATCAAAAAGACACAGCCACCCCAAAATTTAGGGCTGCACTGCTTACAAGGACCTCAACTTGGGTACACCTTAAATATCCCAGGAAATATAAAAATGGTTCAAAAAATTGTGGTACTTAAGTACGATGGAATATCCCTCAGCCATGAAATCAATGTCATAAGACCAGTAGCAGCAAAATGGGTGGATTCAGGTACGATGATTCTAAGTGAAATAAGTCACACAGAAAAAGAAACTTATCATAAGATATCACTTATGAAGATCCTGTAAACATGGCTACACTTGAACTGAGTTAGGAAAGAGAACAGTGTCTCACATTTAGAAAACACTCTTATGCCTGCTTAAGGGGGAAGGAGAGGTGGGGTGATGCATAAAACCAGAGTTTGATATAAGCACAGGTACCGTTCCAAAAACCAACTATGGAATAGACAAGACCTACACCTTCCTCAGTGAAAGGGACTCAAAACCCCATATTTCCCGCAGAGGAATATATCTGACAAGTAAGAATCTTAAAACCTATGTATTGATATGTCTCCGTAAGGGAATCAAGTGTGTCTAGACTGGCATAAACATGGCAGCGAGAATCAGCTCAAACCCACTATAAAAAAGAATTTCAAAAACAAAACAAAAAAACTGGGAAATTCTTTACAATTCCTTCAGGGTCTCTGATGAAACCTGAAATGACCCTATCTAAAATGACAGCTGGATGTGGCATAAGGCTGGACACTTGGGACTGAGAGGATTGGTGAGATTGGGTGAGCAAATGCAGACCCTTTAAAGCAATAATGCATGGCACACATTCCATGGGTCCCAACTCTCCAGGTTGAAGGGAATATTACTACAGATATAACATGTACGGGAATCCTAGAGAACGGACACACTGTGAATACGAAAGGTTTCTAAAACTCAACGAATAGTCCCTCTCCTGGTGCTCCGGTTTGACTTTCCATCTGCTTTATTATCAACCTCCCAACTTGGAGAGACAGCCCCTTTAACCTCCTGGTTCGCACAGGTTGCCAATTTGGCAGAGGATGAAAGGGAAGAGGGAGAACTAATGAGAGAGTAGCTGTTAGGCATTTGGACGGGCACATATCACTGTAATTTCCCGGCAGGAAGAAGAATTAACCAAAGTCTCAGCCACCCACCGGGAATCAGTATAGATCCTGAACCAAAATTTTGGACTTGCGGTCAGCTCACCAAAAACGAGTTGAAAAATGGAGCTCAGGGGCACAGCAATTCACAAACTGGCCGAGTAATAAAGGACAACTATCGTCCAAAAATCTGTTGAGGGAAGGCAACGAGGCGGACTTGAAAGCGAGGCAGAATAGCAGGAAACAGATTTCAAGAGGTACGTTGGAATCGCCTTTAAAGCACAGGAAGAGGGGCACAACTTCGACAATGATGCACTTGGCCAAAAAGGGCGTATGCGTTTTCTCCTGAATATATTCAGGAGAAAACGCATACGCCCTTTTTGGCCAAGCAAGCAAGCGGGCAATGCAAATCTGCACTACAAAGAAGTATCACTTCCCACCGGTCAAAAGGGACATCCACAAAATGTGTAAAAACCAGAAAGGCAAGACAGGCCCTGGAGAACAGGGAGCCTTGTTATGCTGATGGGCCGGATGTAAATTGCCAACTGCCTCTCTGGAGGAGTGCATTGTGTTCCCTAAAACAAGTAAACAACAGAGCTACAGAGCCAAGGGCACTTCCAGTCTAGGGAATATACCTTGGGAAAACTGAAAATCAAAAAGACACAGCCACCCCAAAATTTAGGGCTGCACTGCTTACAAGGACCTCAACTTGGGTACACCTTAAATATCCCAGGAAATATAAAAATGGTTCAAAAAATTGTGGTACTTACGTACGATGGAATATCCCTCAGCCATGAAATCAATGTCATAAGACCAGTAGCAGCAAAATGGGTGGATTCAGGTACGATGATTCTAAGTGAAATAAGTCACACAGAAAAAGAAACTTATCATAAGATATCACTTATGAAGATCCTGTAAACATGGCTACACTTGAACTGAGTTAGGAAAGAGAACAGTGTCTCACATTTAGAAAACACTCTTATGCCTGCTTAAGGGGGAAGGAGAGGTGGGGTGATGCATAAAACCAGAGTTTGATATAAGCACAGGTACCGTTCCAAAAACCAACTATGGAATAGACAAGACCTACACCTTCCTCAGTGAAAGGGACTCAAAACCCCATATTTCCCGCAGAGGAATATATCTGACTAGTAAGAATCTTAAAACCTATGTATTGATATGTCTCCGTAAGGGAATCAAGTGTGTCTAGACTGGGATAAATATGGCAGCGAGAATCAGCTCAAACCCACTATAAAAAGGAATTTCAAAAATAAAACAAAAAAACTGGGAAATTCTTTACAATTCCTTCAGGGTCTCTGATGAAACCTGAAATGACCCTATCTACAATGACAGCTGGATGTGGCATAAGGCTGGACACTTGGGACTGAGAGGATTGGTGAGATTGGGTGAGCAAATGCAGACCCTTTAAAGCAATAATGCATGGCACACATTCCATGGGTCCCAACTCTCCAGGTTGAAGGGAATATTACTACAGATATAACATGTACGGGAATCCTAGAGAACGGACACACTGTGAATACGAAAGGTTTCTAAAACTCAACGAATAGTCCCTCTCCTGGTGCTCCGGTTTGACTTTCCATCTGCTTTATTATCAACCTCCCAACTTGGAGAGACAGCCCCTTTAACCTCCTGGTTCGCACAGGTTGCCAATTTGGCAGAGGATGAAAGGGAAGAGGGAGAACTAATGAGAGAGTAGCTGTTAGGCATTTGGACGGGCACATATCACTGTAATTTCCCGGCAGGAAGAAGAATTAACCAAAGTCTCAGCCACCCACCGGGAATCAGTATAGATCCTGAACCAAAATTTTGGACTTGCGGTCAGCTCACCAAAAACGAGTTGAAAAATGGAGCTCAGGGGCACAGCAATTCACAAACTGGCCGAGTAATAAAGGACAACTATCGTCCAAAAATCTGTTGAGGGAAGGCAACGAGGCGGACTTGAAAGCGAGGCAGAATAGCAGGAAACAGATTTCCAGAGGTACGTTGGAATCGCCTTTAAAGCACAGGAAGAGGGGCACAACTTCGACAATGATGCACTTGGCCAAAAAGGGCGTATGCGTTTTCTCTTGAATATATTCAGGAGAAAACGCATACGCCCTTTTTGGCCAAGCAAGCAAGCGGGCAATGCAAATCTGCACTACAAAGAAGTATCACTTCCCACCGGTCAAAAGGGACATCCACAAAATGTGTAAAAACCAGAAAGGCAAGACAGGCCCTGGAGAACAGGGAGCCTTGTTATGCTGATGGGCGGGATGTAAATTGCCAACTGCCTCTCTGGAGGAGTGCATTGTGTTCCCTAAAACAAGTAAACAACAGAGCTACAGAGCCAAGGGCACTTCCAGTCTAGGGAATATACCTTGGGAAAACTGAAAATCAAAAAGACACAGTCACCCCAAAATTTAGGGCTGCACTGCTTACAAGGACCTCAACTTGGGTACACCTTAAATATCCCAGGAAATATAAAAATGGTTCAAAAAATTGTGGTACTTACGTACGATGGAATATCTCTCAGCCATGAAATCAATGTCATAAGACCAGTAGCAGCAAAATGGGTGGATTCAGGTACGATGATTCTAAGTGAAATAAGTCACAGAGAAAAAGAAACTTATCATAAGATATCACTTATGAAGATCCTGTAAACATGGCTACACTTGAACTGAGTTAGGAAAGAGAACAGTGTCTCACATTTAGAAAACACTCTTATGCCTGCTTAAGGGGGAAGGAGAGGTGGGGTGATGCATAAAACCAGAGTTTGATATAAGCACAGGTACCGTTCCAAAAACCAACTATGGAATAGACAAGACCTACACCTTCCTCAGTGAAAGGGACTCAAAACCCCATATTTCCCGCAGAGGAATATATCTGACTAGTAAGAATCTTAAAACCTATGTATTGATATGTCTCCGTAAGGGAATCAAGTGTGTCTAGACTGGGATAAATATGGCAGCGAGAATCAGCTCAAACCCACTATAAAAAGGAATTTCAAAAATAAAACATAAAAACTGGGAAATTCTTTACAATTCCTTCAGGGTCTCTGATGAAACCTGAAATGACCCTATCTACAATGACAGCTGGATGTGGCATAAGGCTGGACACTTGGGACTGAGAGGATTGGTGAGATTGGGTGAGCAAATGCAGACCCTTTAAAGCAATAATGCATGGCACACATTCCATGGGTCCCAGCTCTCCAGGTTGAAGGGAATATTACTACAGATATAACATGTACGGGAATCCTAGAGAACGGACACACTGTGAATACGAAAGGTTTCTAAAACTCAACGAATAGTCCCTCTCCTGGTGCTCCGGTTTGACTTTCCATCTGCTTTATTATCAACCTCCCAACTTGGAGAGACAGCCCCTTTAACCTCCTGGTTCGCACAGGTTGCCAATTTGGCAGAGGATGAAAGGGAAGAGGGAGAACCAATGAGAGAGTAGCTGTTAGGCATTTGGACGGGCACATATCACTGTAAATTCCCGGCAGGAAGAAGAATTAACCAAAGTCTCAGCCACCCACCGGGAATCAGTATAGATCCTGAACCAAAATTTTGGACTTGCGGTCAGCTCACCAAAAACGAGTTGAAAAATGGAGCTCAGGGGCACAGCAATTCACAAACTGGCCGAGTAATAAAGGAAAACTATCGTCCAAAAATCTGTTGAGGGAAGGCAACGAGGCGGACTTGAAAGCGAGGCAGAATAGCAGGAAACAGATTTCCAGAGGTACGTCGGAATCGCCTTTAAAGCACAGGAAGAGGGGCACAACTTCGACAATGATGCACTTGGCCAAAAAGGGCGTATGCGTTTTCTCCTGAATATATTCAGGAGAAAACGCATACGCCCTTTTTGGCCAAGCAAGCAAGTGGGCAATGGAAATCTGCACTACAAAGAAGTATCACTTCCCACCGGTCAAAAGGGACATCCACAAAATGTGTAAAAACCAGAAAGGCAAGACAGGCCCTGGAGAACAGGGAGCCTTGTTATGCTGATGGGCGGGATGTAAATTTCCAACTGCCTCTCTGGAGGAGTGCATTGTGTTCCCTAAAACAAGTAAACAACAGAGCTACAGAGCCAAGGGCACTTCCAGTCTAGGGAATATACCTTGGGAAAACTGAAAATCAAAAAGACACAGCCACCCCAAAATTTAGGGCTGCACTGCTTACAAGGACCTCAACTTGGGTACACCTTAAATATCCCAGGAAATATAAAAATAGTTCAAAAAATTGTGGTACTTACGTACGATGGAATATCCCTTAGCCATGAAATCAATGTCATAAGACCAGTAGCAGCAAAATGGGTGGATTCAGGTACGATGATTCTAAGTGAAATAAGTCACACAGAAAAAGAAACTTATCATAAGATATCACTTATGAAGATCCTGTAAACATGGCTACACTTGAACTGAGTTAGGAAAGAGAACAGTGTCTCACATTTAGAAAACACTCTTATGCCTGCTTAAGGGGGAAGGAGAGGTGGGGTGATGCATAAAACCAGAGTTTGATATAAGCACAGGTACCGTTCCAAAAACCAACTATGGAATAGACAGGACCTACACCTTCCTCAGTGAAAGGGACTCAAAACCTCATATTTCCCGCAGAGGAATATATCTGACTAGTAAGAATCTTCAAACCTATGTATTGATATGTCTCCGTAAGGGAATCAAGTGTGTCTAGACTGGGATAAATATGGCAGCGAGAATCAGCTCAAACCCACTATAAAAAGGAATTTCAAAAATAAAACAAAAAAACTGGGAAATTCTTTACAATTCCTTCAGGGTCTCTGATGAAACCTGAAATGACCCTATCTACAATGACAGCTGGATGTGGCATAAGGCTGGACACTTGGGACTGAGAGGATTGGTGAGATTGGGTGAGCAAATGCAGACCCTTTAAAGCAATAATGCATGGCACACTTTCCATGGGTCCCAACTCTCCAGGTTGAAGGGAATATTACTACAGATATAACATGTACGGGAATCCTAGAGAACGGACACACTGTGAATACGAAAGGTTTCTAAAACTCAACGAATAGTCCCTCTCCTGGTGCTCCGGTTTGACTTTCCATCTGCTTTATTATCAACCTCCCAACTTGGAGAGACAGCCCCTTTAACCTCCTGGTTCGCACAGGTTGCCAATTTGGCAGAGGATGAAAGGGAAGAGGGAGAACCAATGAGAGAGTAGCTGTTAGGCATTTGGACGGGCACATATCACTGTAATTTCCCGGCAGGAAGAAGAATTAACCAAAGTCTCAGCCACCCACCAGGAATCAGTATAGATCCTGAACCAAAATTTTGGACTTGTGGTCAGCTCACCAAAAACGAGTTGAAAAATGGAGCTCAGGGGCACAGCAATTCACAAACTGGCCGAGTAATAAAGGACAACTATCGTCCAAAAATCTGTTGAGGGAAGGCAACGAGGCGGACTTGAAAGCGAGGCAGAATAGCAGGAAACAGATTTCCAGAGGTACGTTGGAATCGCCTTTAAAGCACAGGAAGAGGGGCACAACTTCGACAATGATGCACTTGGCCAAAAAGGGCGTATGCGTTTTCTCCTGAATATATTCAGGAGAAAACGCATACGCCCTTTTTGGCCAAGCAAGCAAGCGGGCAATGCAAATCTGCACTACAAAGAAGTATCACTTCCCACCGGTCAAAAGGGACATCCACAAAATGTGTAAAAACCAGAAAGGCAAGACAGGCCCTGGAGAACAGGGAGCCTTGTTATGCTGATGGGCGGGATGTAAATTTCCAACTGCCTCTCTGGAGGAGTGCATTGTGTTCCCTAAAACAAGTAAACAACAGAGCTACAGAGCCAAGGGCACTTCCAGTCTAGGGAATATACCTTGGGAAAACTGAAAATCAAAAAGACACAGCCACCCCAAAATTTAGGGCTGCACTGCTTACAAGGACCTCAACTTGGGTACACCTTAAATATCCCAGGAAATATAAAAATGGTTCAAAAAATTGTGGTACTTACGTACGATGGAATATCCCTCAGCCATGAAATCAATGTCATAAGACCAGTAGCAGCAAAATGGGTGGATTCAGGTACGATGATTCTAAGTGAAATAAGTCACACAGAAAAAGAAACTTATCATAAGATATCACTTATGAAGATCCTGTAAACATGGCTACACTTGAACTGAGTTAGGAAAGAGAACAGTGTCTCACATTTAGAAAACACTCTTATGCCTGCTTAAGGGGGAAGGAGAGGTGGGGTGATGCATAAAACCAGAGTTTGATATACGCACAGGTACCGTTCCAAAAACCAACTATGGAATAGACAAGACCTACACCTTCCTCAGTGAAAGGGACTCAAAACCCCATATTTCCCGCAGAGGAATATATCTGACTAGTAAGAATCTTAAAACCTATGTATTGATATGTCTCCGTAAGGGAATCAAGTGTGTCTAGACTGCCATAAACATGGCAGCGAGAATCAGCTCATACCCACTATAAAAAGGAATTTCAAAAATAAAACAAAAAAACTGGGAAATTCTTTACAATTCCTTCAGGGTCTCTGATGAAACCTGAAATGACCCTATCTACAATGACAGCTGGATGTGGCATAAGGCTGGACACTTGGGACTGAGAGGATTGGTGAGATTGGGTGAGCAAATGCAGACCCTTTAAAGCAATAATGGATGGCACACATTCCATGGGTCCCAACTCTCCAGGTTGAAGGGAATATTACTACAGATATAACATGTACAGGAATCCTAGAGAACGGACACACTGTGAATACGAAAGGTTTCTAAAACTCAACGAATAGTCCCTCTCCTGGTGCTCCGGTTTGACTTTCCATCTGCTTTATTATCAACCTCCCAACTTGGAGAGACAGCCCCTTTAACCTCCTGGTTCGCACAGGTTGCCAATTTGGCAGAGGATGAAAGGGAAGAGGGAGAACCAATGAGAGAGTAGCTGTTAGGCATTTGGACGGGCACATATCACTGTAATTTCCCGGCAGGAAGAAGAATTAACCAAAGTCTCAGCCACCCACCGGGAATCAGTATAGATCCTGAACCAAAATTTTGGACTTGCGGTCAGCTCACCAAAAACGAGTTGAAAAATGGAGCTCAGGGGCACAGCAATTCACAAACTGGCCGAGTAATAAAGGACAACTATCATCCAAAAATCTGTTGAGGGAAGGCAATGAGGCGGACTTGAAAGCGTGGCAGAATAGCAGGAAACAGATTTCAAGAAGTACGTTGGAATCGCCTTTAAAGCACAGGAAGAGGGGCACAACTTCGACAATGATGCACTTGGCCAAAAAGGGCGTATGCGTTTTCTCCTGAATATATTCAGGAGAAAACGCATACGCCCTTTTTGGCCAAGCAAGCAAGCGGGCAATGCAAATCTGCACTACAAAGAAGTATCACTTCCCACCGGTCAAAAGGGACATCCACAAAATGTGTAAAAACCAGAAAGGCAAGACAGGCCCTGGAGAACAGGGAGCCTTGTTATGTTGATGGGCGGGATGTAAATTGCCAACTGCCTCTCTGGAGGAGTGCATTGTGTTCCCTAAAACAAGTAAACAACAGAGCTACAGAGCCAAGGGCACTTCCAGTCTAGGGAATATACCTTGGGAAAACTGAAAATCAAAAAGACACAGCCACCCCAAAATTTAGGGCTGCACTGCTTACAAGGACCTCAACTTGGGTACACCTTAAATATCCCAGGAAATATAAAAATGGTTCAAAAAATTGTGGTACTTACGTACGATGGAATATCCCTCAGCCATGAAATCAATGTCATAAGACCAGTAGCAGCAAAATGGGTGGATTCAGGTACGATGATTCTAAGTGAAATAAGTCACACAGAAAAAGAAACTTATCATAAGATATCACTTATGAAGATCCTGTAAACATGGCTACACTTGAACTGAGTTAGGAAAGAGAACAGTGTCTCACATTTAGAAAACACTCTTATGCCTGCTTAAGGGGGAAGGAGAGGTGGGGTGATGCATAAAACCAGAGTTTGATATAAGCACAGGTACCGTTCCAAAAACCAACTATGGAATAGACAAGACCTACACCTTCCTCAGTGAAAGGGACTCAAAACCCCATATTTCCCGCAGAGGAATATATCTGACTAGTAAGAATCTTAAAACCTATGTATTGATATGTCTCCGTAAGGGAATCAAGTGTGTCTAGACTGGGATAAATATGGCAGCGAAAATCAGCTCAAACCCACTATAAAAAGGAATTTCAAAAATAAAACAAAAAAACTGGGAAATTCTTTACAATTCCTTCAGGGTCTCTGATGAAACCTGAAATGACCCTATCTACAATGACAGCTGGATGTGGCATAAGGCTGGACACTTGGGACTGAGAGGATTGGTGAGATTGGGTGAGCAAATTCAGACCCTTTAAAGCAATAATGCATGGCACACATTCCATGGGTCCCAACTCTCCAGGTTGAAGGGAATATTACTACAGATATAACATGTACGGGAATCCTAGAGAACGGACACACTGAGAATATGAAAGGTTTCTAAAACTCAACAAATAGTCCCTCTCCTGGTGCTCCGGTTTGACTTTCCATCTGCTTTATTATCAACCTCCCAACTTGGAGAGACAGCCCCTTTAACCTCCTGGTTCGCACAGGTTGCCAATTTGGCAGAGGATGAAAGGGAAGAGGGAGAACCAATGAGAGAGTAGCTGTTAGGCATTTGGACGGGCACATATCACTGTAATTTCCCGGCAGGAAGAAGAATTAACCAAAGTCTCAGTCACCCACCGGGAATCAGTATAGATCCTGAACCAAAATTTTGGACTTGCGGTCAGCTCAACAAAAACGAGTTGAAAAATGGAGCTCAGGGGCACAGCAATTCACAAACTGGCCGAGTAATAAAGGACAACTATCGTCCAAAAATCTGTTGAGGGAAGGCAACGAGGCGGACTTGAAAGCGAGGCAGAATAGCAGGAAACAGATTTCCAGAGGTCCGTTGGAATCGCCTTTAAAGCATAGGAAGAGGGGCACAACTTCGACAATGATGCACTTGGCCAAAAAGGGCGTATGCGTTTTCTCCTGAATATATTCAGGAGAAAACGCATACGCCCTTTTTGGCCAAGCAAGCAAGCGGGCAATGCAAATCTGCACTACAAAGAAGTATCACTTCCCACCGGTCAAAAGGGACATCCACAAAATGTGTAAAAACCAGAAAGGCAAGACAGGCCCTGGAGAACAGGGAGCCTTGTTATGCTGATGGGCCGGATGTAAATTGCCAACTGCCTCTCTGGAGGAGTGCATTGTGTTCCCTAAAACAAGTAAAGAACAGAGCTACAGAGCCAAGGGCACTTCCAGTCTAGGGAATATACCTTGGGAAAACTGAAAATCAAAAAGAAACAGCCACCCCAAAATTTAGGGCTGCACTGCTTACAAGGACCTCAACTTGGGTACACCTTAAATATCCCAGGAAATATAAAAATGGTTCAAAAAATTGTGGTACTTACGTACGATGGAATATCCCTCAGCCATGAAATCAATGTCATAAGACCAGTAGCAGCAAAATGGGTGGATTCAGGCACGATGATTCTAAGTGAAATAAGTCACAGAGAAAAAGAAACTTATCATAAGATATCACTTATGAAGATCCTGTAAACAAGGCTACTCTTGAACTGAGTTAGGAAAGAGAACAGTGTCTCACATTTAGAAAACACTCTTATGCCTGCTTAAGGGGGAAGGAGAGGTGGGGTGATGCATAAAACCAGAGTTTGATATAAGCACAGGTACCGTTCCAAAAACCAACTATGGAATAGACAAGACCTACACCTTCCTCAGTGAAAGGGACTCAAAACCCCATATTTCCCGCAGAGGAATATATCTGACTAGTAAGAATCTTAAAACCTATGTATTGATATGTCTCCGTAAGGGAATCAAGTGTGTCTAGACTGGGATAAATATGGCAGCGAGAATCAGCTCAAACCCACTATAAAAAGGAATTTCAAAAATAAAACAAAAAAACTGGGAAATTCTTTACAATTCCTTCAGGGTCTCTGATGAAACCTGAAATGACCCTATCTACAATGACAGCTGGATGTGGCATAAGGCTGGACACTTGGGACTGAGAGGATTGGTGAGATTGGGTGAGCAAATGCAGACCCTTTAAAGCAATAATGCATGGCACACTTTCCATGGGTCCCAACTCTCCAGGTTGAAGGGAATATTACTACAGATATAACATGTACGGGAATCCTAGAGAACGGACACACTGTGAATACGAAAGGTTTCTAAAACTCAACGAATAGTCCCTCTCCTGGTGCTCCGGTTTGACTTTCCATCTGCTTTATTATCAACCTCCCAACTTGGAGAGACAGCCCCTTTAACCTCCTGGTTCGCACAGGTTGCCAATTTGGCAGAGGATGAAAGGGAAGAGGGAGAACCAATGAGAGAGTAGCTGTTAGGCATTTGGACGGGCACATATCACTGTAATTTCCCGGCAGGAAGAAGAATTAACCAAAGTCTCAGCCACCCACCGGGAATCAGTATAGATCCTGAACCAAAATTTTGGACTTGCGGTCAGCTCACCAAAAACGAGTTGAAAAATGGAGCTCAGGGGCACAGCAATTCACAAACTGGCCGAGTAATAAAGGACAACTATCGTCCAAAAATCTGTTGAGGGAAGGCAACGAGGCGGACTTGAAAGCGAGGCAGAACAGCAGGAAACAGATTTCAAGAGGTACGTTGGAATCACCTTTAAAGCACAGGAAGAGGGGCACAACTTCGACAATGATGCACTTGGCCCAAAAGGGCGTATGCGTTTTCTCCTGAATATATTCAGGAGAAAACGCATACGCCCTTTTTGGCCAAGCAAGCAAGCGGGCAATGCAAATCTGCACTACAAAGAAGTATCACTTCCCACCGGTCAAAAGGGACATCCACAAAATGTGTAAAAACCAGAAAGGCAAGACAGGCCCTGGAGAACAGGGTGCCTTGTTATGCTGATGGGCGGGATGTAAATTGCCAACTGCCTCTCTGGAGGAGTGCATTGTGTTCCCTAAAACAAGTAAACAACAGAGCTACAGAGCCAAGGGCACTTCCAGTCTAGGGAATATACCTTGGGAAAACTGAAAATCAAAAAGACACAGCCACCCCAAAATTTAGGGCTGCACTGCTTACAAGGACCTCAACTTGGGTACACCTTAAATATACCAGGAAATATAAAAATGGTTCAAAAAATTGTGGTACTTACGTACGATGGAATATCCCTCAGCCATGAAATCAATGTCATAAGACCAGTAGCAGCAAAATGGGTGGATTCAGGCACGATGATTCTAAGTGAAATAAGTCACACAGAAAAAGAAACTTATCATAAGATATCACTTATGAAGATCCTGTAAACATGGCTACACTTGAACTGAGTTAGGAAAGAGAACAGTGTCTCACATTTAGAAAACACTCTTATGCCTGCTTAAGGGGGAAGGAGAGGTGGGGTGATGCATAAAACCAGAGTTTGATATAAGCACAGGTACCGTTCCAAAAACCAACTATGGAATAGACAAGACCTACACCTTCCTCAGTGAAAGGGACTCAAAACCCCATATTTCCCGCAGAGGAATATATCTGACTAGTAAGAATCTTAAAACCTATGTATTGATATGTCTCCGTAAGGGAATCAAGTGTGTCTAGACTGGGATAAATATGGCAGCGAGAATCAGCTCAAACCCACTATAAAAAGGAATTTCAAAAATAAAACAAAAAAACTGGGAAATTCTTTACAATTCCTTCAGGGTCTCTGATGAAACCTGAAATGACCCTATCTACAATGACAGCTGGATGTGGCATAAGGCTGGACACTTGGGACTGAGAGGATTGGTGAGATTGGGTGAGCAAATGCAGACCCTTTAAAGCAATAATGCATGGCACACATTCCATGGGTCCCAACTCTCCAGGTTGAAGGGAATATTACTACAGATATAACATGTACGGGAATCCTAGAGAACGGACACACTGTGAATACGAAAGGTTTCTAAAACTCAACGAATAGTCCCTCTCCTGGTGCTCCGGTTTGACTTTCCATCTGCTTTATTATCAACCTCCCAACTTGGAGAGACAGCCCCTTTAACCTCCTGGTTCGCACAGGTTGCCAATTTGGCAGAGGATGAAAGGGAAGAGGGAGAACCAATGAGAGAGTAGCTGTTAGGCATTTGGACGGGCACATATCACTGTAATTTCCCGGCAGGAAGAAGAATTAACCAAAGTCTCAGCCACCCACCGGGAATCAGTATAGATCCTGAACCAAAATTTTGGACTTGCGGTCAGCTCACCAAAAACGAGTTGAAAAATGGAGCTCAGGGGCACAGCAATTCACAAACTGGCCGAGTAATAAAGGACAACTATCGTCCAAAAATCTGTTGAGGAAAGGCAACGAGGCGGACTTGAAAGCGAGGCAGAATAGCAGGAAACAGATTTCAAGAGGTACGTTGGAATCGCCTTTAAAGCACAGGAAGAGGGGCACAACTTCGACAATGATGCACTTGGCCAAAAAGGGCGTATGCGTTTTCTCCTGAATATATTCAGGAGAAAACGCATACGCCCTTTTTGGCCAAGCAAGCAAGCGGGCAATGCAAATCTGCACTACAGAGAAGTATCACTTCCCACCGGTCAAAAGGGACATCCACAAAATGTGTAAAAACCAGAAAGGCAAGACAGGCCCTGGAGAACAGGGAGCCTTGTTATGCTTATGGGCGGGATGTAAATTGCCAACTGCCTCTCTGGAGGAGTGCATTGTGTTCCCTAAAACAAGTAAACAACAGAGCTACAGAGCCAAGGGCACTTCCAGTCTAGGGAATATACCTTGGGAAAACTGAAAATCAAAAAGACACAGCCACCCCAAAATTTAGGGCTGCACTGCTTACAAGGACCTCAACTTGGGTACACCTTAAATATCCCAGGAAATATAAAAATGGTTCAAAAAATTGTGGTACTTACGTACGATGGAATATCCCTCAGCCATGAAATCAATGTCATAAGACCAGTAGCAGCAAAATGGGTGGATTCAGGTACGATGATTCTAAGTGAAATAAGTCACAGAGAAAAAGAAACTTATCATAAGATATCACTTATGAAGATCCTGTAAACATGGCTACACTTGAACTGAGTTAGGAAAGAGAACAGTGTCTCACATTTAGAAAACACTCTTATGCCTGCTTAAGGGGGAAGGAGAGGTGGGGTGATGCATAAAACCAGAGTTTGATATAAGCACAGGTACCGTTCCAAAAACAAACTATGGAATAGACAAGACCTACACCTTCCTCAGTGAAAGGGACTCAAAACCCCATATTTCCCGCAGAGGAATATATCTGACTAGTAAGAATCTTAAAACCTATGTATTGATATGTCTCCGTAAGGGAATCAAGTGTGTCTAGACTGGGATAAATATGGCAGCGAGAATCAGCTCAAACCCACTATAAAAAGGAATTTCAAAAATAAAACAAAAAAACTGGGAAATTCTTTACAATTCCTTCAGGGTCTCTGATGAAACCTGAAATGACCCTATCTACAATGACAGCTGGATGTGGCATAAGGCTGGACACTTGGGACTGAGAGGATTGGTGAGATTGGGTGAGCAAATGCAGACCCTTTAAAGCAATAATGCATGGCACACATTCCATGGGTCCCAACTCTCCAGGTTGAAGGGAATATTACTACAGATATAACATGTACGGGAATCCTAGAGAACGGACACACTGTGAATACGAAAGGTTTCTAAAACTCAACGAATAGTCCCTCTCCTGGTGCTCCGGTTTGACTTTCCATCTGCTTTATTATCAACCTCCCAACTTGGAGAGACAGCCCCTTTAACCTCCTGGTTCGCACAGGTTGCCAATTTGGCAGAGGATGAAAGGGAAGAGGGAGAACCAATGAGAGAGTAGCTGTTAGGCATTTGGACGGGCACATATCACTGTAATTTCCCGGCAGGAAGAAGAATTAACCAAAGTCTCAGCCACCCACCGGGAATCAGTATAGATCCTGAACCAAAATTTTGGACTTGCGGTCAGCTCACCAAAAACGAGTTGAAAAATGGAGCTCAGGGGCACAGCAATTCACAAACTGGCCGAGTAATAAAGGACAACTATCGTCCAAAAATCTGTTGAGGGAAGGCAACGAGGCGGACTTGAAAGCGAGGCAGAATAGCAGGAAACAGATTTCAAGAGGTACGTTGGAATCGCCTTTAAAGCACAGGAAGAGGGGCACAACTTCGACAATGATGCACTTGGCCCAAAAGGGCGTATGCGTTTTCTCCTGAATATATTCAGGAGAAAACGCATACGCCCTTTTAGGCCAAGCAAGGAAGCGGGCAATGCAAATCTGCACTACAAAGAAGTATCACTTCCCACCGGTCAAAAGGGACATCCACAAAATGTGTAAAAACCAAAAAGGCAAGACAGGCCCTGGAGAACAGGGAGCCTTGTTATGCTGATGGGCGGGATGTAAATTGCCAACTGCCTCTCTGGAGGAGTGCTTTGTGTTCCCTAAAACAAGTAAAGTACAGAGCTACAGAGCCAAGGGCACTTCCAGTCTAGGGAATATACCTTGGGAAAACTGAAAATCAATAAGGCAGAGCCACCCCAAAATTTAGGGCTGCACTGCTTACAAGGACCTCAACTTGGGTACACCTTAAGTATCCCAGGAAATATAAAAATGGTTCAAAAAATTGTGGTACTTACGTACGATGGAATATCCCTCAGCCATGAAATCAATGTCATAAGACCAGTAGCAGCAAAATGGGTGGATTCAGGTACGATGATTCTAAGTGAAATAAGTCACACAGAAAAAGAAACTTATCATAAGATATCACTTATGAAGATCCTGTAAACATGGCTACACTTGAACTGAGTTAGGAAAGAGAACAGTGTCTCACATTTAGAAAACACTCTTATGCCTGCTTAAGGGGGAAGGAGAGGTGGGGTGATGCATAAAACCAGAGTTTGATATAAGCACAGGTACCGTTCCAAAAACCAACTATGGGATAGACAAGACCTACACCTTCCTCAGTGAAAGGGACTCAAAACCCCATATTTCCCGCAGAGGAATATATCTGACTAGTAAGAATCTTAAAACCTATGTATTGATATGTCTCCATAAGGGAATCAAGTGTGTCTAGACTGGGATAAATATGGCAGCGAGAATCAGCTCAAACCCACTATAAAAAGGAATTTCAAAAATAAAACAAAAAAACTGGGAAATTCTTTACAATTCCTTCAGGGTCTCTGATGAAACCTGAAATGACCCTATCTACAATGACAGCTGGATGTGGCATAAGGCTGGACACTTGGGACTGAGAGGATTGGTGAGATTGGGTGAGCAAATGCAGACCCTTTAAAGCAATAATGCATGGCACACATTCCATGGGTCCCAACTCTCCAGGTTGAAGGGAATATTACTACAGATATAACATGTACGGGAATCCTAGAGAACGGACACACTGTGAATACGAAAGGTTTCTAAAACTCAACGAATAGTCCCTCTCCTGGTGCTCCGGTTTGACTTTCCATCTGCTTTATTATCAACCTCCCAACTTGGAGAGACAGCCCCTTTAACCTCCTGGTTCGCACAGGTTGCCAATTTGGCAGAGGATGAAAGGGAAGAGGGAGAACCAATGAGAGAGTAGCTGTTAGGCATTTGGACGGGCACATATCACTGTAATTTCCCGGCAGGAAGAAGAATTAACCAAAGTCTCAGCCACCCACCGGGAATCAGTATAGATCCTGAACCAAAATTTTGGACTTGCGGTCAGCTCACCAAAAACGAGTTGAAAAATGGAGCTCAGGGGCACAGCAATTCACAAACTGGCCGAGTAATAAAGGACAACTATCGTCCAAAAATCTGTTGAGGGAAGGCAACGAGGCGGACTTGAAAGCGAGGCAGAATAGCAGGAAACAGATTTCCAGAGGTACGTTGGAATCGCCTTTAAAGCACAGGAAGAGGGGCACAACTTCGACAATGATGCACTTGGCCCAAAAGGGCGTATGCGTTTTCTCCTGAATATATTCAGGAGAAAACGCATACGCCCTTTTTGGCCAAGCAAGCAAGCGGGCAATGCAAATCTGCACTACAAAGAAGTATCACTTCCCACCGGTCAAAAGGGACATCCACAAAATGTGTAAAAACCAAAAAGGCAAGACAGGCCCTGGAGAACAGGGAGCCTTGTTATGCTGATGGGCGGGATGTAAATTGCCAACTGCCTCTCTGGAGGAGTGCTTTGTGTTCCCTAAAACAAGTAAAGTACAGAGCTACAGAGCCAAGGGCACTTCCAGTCTAGGGAATATACCTTGGGAAAACTGAAAATCAATAAGGCAGAGCCACCCCAAAATTTAGGGCTGCACTGCTTACAAGGACCTCAACTTGGGTACACCTTAAATATCCCAGGAAATATAAAAATGGTTCAAAAAATTGTGGTACTTACGTACGATGGAATATCCCTCAGCCATGAAATCAATGTCATAAGACCAGTAGCAGCAAAATGGGTGGATTCAGGTACGATGATTCTAAGTGAAATAAGTCACACAGAAAAAGAAACTTATCATAAGATATCACTTATGAAGATCCTGTAAACTTGGCTACACTTGAACTGAGTTAGGAAAGAGAACAGTGTCTCACATTTAGAAAACACTCTTATGCCTGCTTAAGGGGGAAGGAGAGGTGGGGTGATGCATAAAACCAGAGTTTGATATAAGCACAGGTACCGTTCCAAAAACCAACTATGGGATAGACAAGACCTACACCTTCCTCAGTGAAAGGGACTCAAAACCCCATATTTCCCGCAGAGGAAAATATCTGACTAGTAAGAATCTTAAAACCTATGTATTGATATGTCTCCATAAGGGAATCAAGTGTGTCTAGACTGGGATAAATATGGCAGCGAGAATCAGCTCAAACCCACTATAAAAAGGAATTTCAAAAATAAAACAAAAAAACTGGGAAATTCTTTACAATTCCTTCAGGGTCTCTGATGAAACCTGAAATGACCCTATCTACAATGACAGCTGGATGTGGCATAAGGCTGGACACTTGGGACTGAGAGGATTGGTGAGATTGGGTGAGCAAATGCAGACCCTTTAAAGCAATAATGCATGGCACACATTCCATGGGTCCCAACTCTCCAGGTTGAAGGGAATATTACTACAGATATAACATGTACGGGAATCCTAGAGAACGGACACACTGTGAATACGAAAGGTTTCTAAAACTCAACGAATAGTCCCTCTCCTGGTGCTCCGGTTTGACTTTCCATCTGCTTTATTATCAACCTCCCAACTTGGAGAGACAGCCCCTTTAACCTCCTGGTTCGCACAGGTTGCCAATTTGGCAGAGGATGAAAGGGAAGAGGGAGAACCATGAGAGAGTAGCTGTTAGGCATTTGGACGGGCACATATCACTGTAATTTCCCGGCAGGAAGAAGAATTAACCAAAGTCTCAGCCACCCACCGGGAATCAGTATAGATCCTGAACCAAAATTTTGGACTTGCGGTCAGCTCACCAAAAACGAGTTGAAAAATGGAGCTCAGGGGCACAGCAATTCACAAACTGGCCGAGTAATAAAGGACAACTATCGTCCAAAAATCTGTTGAGGGAAGGCAACGAGGCGGACTTGAAAGCGAGGCAGAATAGCAGGAAACAGATTTCCAGAGGTACGTTGGAATCGCCTTTAAAGCACAGGAAGAGGGGCACAACTTCGACAATGATGCACTTGGCCAAAAAGGGCGTATGCGTTTTCTCCTGAATATATTCAGGAGAAACCGCATACGCCCTTTTTGGCCAAGCAAGCAAGCGGGCAATGCAAATCTGCACTACAAAGAAGTATCACTTCCCACCGGTCAAAAGGGACATCCACAAAATGTGTAAAAACCAGAAAGGCAAGACAGGCCCTGGAGAACAGGGAGCCTTGTTATGCTGATGGGCGGGATGTAAATTGCCAACTGCCTCTCTGGAGGAGTGCATTGTGTTCCCTAAAACAAGTAAACAACAGAGCTACAGAGCCAAGGGCACTTCCAGTCTAGGGAATATACCTTGGGAAAACTGAAAATCAAAAAGACACAGCCACCCCAAAATTTAGGGCTGCACTGCTTACAAGGGCCTCAACTTGGGTACACCTTAAATATCCCAGGAAATATAAAAATGGTTCAAAAAATTGTGGTACTTACGTACGATGGAATATCCCTCAGCCATGAAATCAATGTCATAAGACCAGTAGCAGCAAAATGGGTGGATTCAGGTACGATGATTCTAAGTGAAATAAGTCACAGAGAAAAAGAAACTTATCATAAGATATCACTTATGAAGATCCTGTAAACATGGCTACACTTGAACTGAGTTAGGAAAGAGAACAGTGTCTCACATTTAGAAAACACTCTTATGCCTGCTTAAGGGGGAAGGAGAGGTGGGGTGATGCATAAAACCAGAGTTTGATATAAGCACAGGTACCGTTCCAAAAACAAACTATGGAATAGACAAGACCTACACCTTCCTCAGTGAAAGGGACTCAAAACCCCATATTTCCCGCAGAGGAATATATCTGACTAGTAAGAATCTTAAAACCTATGTATTGATATGTCTCCGTAAGGGAATCAAGTGTGTCTAGACTGGGATAAATATGGCAGCGAGAATCAGCTCAAAGCCACTATAAAAAGGAATTTCAAAAATAAAACAAAAAAACTGGGAAATTCTTTACAATTCCTTCAGGGTCTCTGATGAAACCTGAAATGACCCTATCTACAATGACAGCTGTATGTGGCATAAGGCTGGACACTTGGGACTGAGAGGATTGGTGAGATTGGGTGAGCAAATGCAGACCCTTTAAAGCAATAATGCATGGCACACATTCCATGGGTCCCAACTCTCCAGGTTGAAGGGAATATTACTACAGATATAACATGTACGGGAATCCTAGAGAACAGACACACTGTGAATACGAAAGGTTTCTAAAACTCAACGAATAGTCCCTCTCCTGGTGCTCCGGTTTGACTTTCCATCTGGTTTATTATCAACCTCCCAACTTGGAGAGACAGCCCCTTTAACCTCCTGGTTCGCACAGGTTGCCAATTTGGCAGAGGATGAAAGGGAAGAGGGAGAACCAATGAGAGAGTAGCTGTTAGGCATTTGGACGGGCACATATCACTGTAATTTCCCGGCAGGAAGAAGAATTAACCAAAGTCTCAGCCACCCACCGGGAATCAGTATAGATCCTGAACCAAAATTTTGGACTTGCGGTCAGCTCACCAAAAACGAGTTGAAAAATGGAGCTCAGGGGCACAGCAATTCACAAACTGGCCGAGTAATAAAGGACAACTATCGTCCAAAAATCTGTTGAGGGAAGGCAACAAGGCGGACTTGAAAGCGAGGAAGAATAGCAGGAAACAGATTTCAAGAAGTACGTTGGAATCGCCTTTAAAGCACAGGAAGAGGGGCACAACTTCGACAATGATGCACTTGGCCCAAAAGGGCGTATGCGTTTTCTCCTGAATATATTCAGGAGAAAACGCATACGCCCTTTTGGGCCAAGCATGCAAGCGGGCAATGCAAATCTGCACTACAAAGAAGTATCACTTCCCACCGGTCAAAAGGGACATCCACAAAATGTGTAAAAACCAGAAAGGCAAGACAGGCCCTGGAGAACAGGGAGCCTTGTTATGCTGATGGGCGGGATGTAAATTGCCAACTGCCTCTCTGGAGGAGTGCATTGTGTTCCCTAAAACAAGTAAACAACAGAGCTACAGAGCCAAGGGCACTTCCAATCTAGGGAATATACCTTGGGAAAACTGAAAATCAAAAAGACACAGCCACCCCAAAATTTAGGGCTGCACTGCTTACAAGGACCTCAACTTGGGTACACCTTAAATATCCCAGGAAATATAAAAATGGTTCAAAAAATTGTGGTACTTACGTACGATGGAATATCCCTCAGCCATGAAATCAATGTCATAAGACCAGTAGCAGCAAAATGGGTGGATTCAGGTACGATGATTCTAAGTGAAATATGTCACACAGAAAAAGAAACTTATCATAAGATATCACTTATGAAGATCCTGTAAACATGGCTACACTTGAACTGAGTTAGGAAAGAGAACAGTGTCTCACATTTAGAAAACACTCTTATGCCTGCTTAAGGGGGAAGGAGAGGTGGGGTGATGCATAAAACCAGAGTTTGATATAAGCACAGGTACCGTTCCAAAAACCAACTATGGAATAGACAAGACCTACACCTTCCTCAGTGAAAGGGACTCAAAACCCCATATTTCCCGCAGAGGAATATATCTGACTAGTAAGAATCTTAAAACCTATGTATTGATATGTCTCCATAAGGGAATCAAGTGTGTCTAGACTGGGATAAATATGTCAGCGAGAATCAGCTCAAACCCACTATAAAAAGGAATTTCAAAAATAAAACAAAAAAACTGGGAAATTCTTTACAATTCCTTCAGGGTCTCTGATGAAACCTGAAATGACCCTATCTACAATGACAGCTGGATGTGGCATAAGGCTGGACACTTGGGACTGAGAGGATTGGTGAGATTGGGTGAGCAAATGCAGACCCTTTAAAGCAATAATGCATGGCACACATTCCATGGGTCCCAACTCTCCAGGTTGAAGGGAATATTACTACAGATATAACATGTACGGGAATCCTAGAGAACGGACACACTGTGAATACGAAAGGTTTCTAAAACTCAACGAATAGTCCCTCTCCTGGCGCTCCGGTTTGACTTTCCATCTGCTTTATTATCAACCTCCCAACTTGGAGAGACAGCCCCTTTAACCTCCTGGTTCGCACAGGTTGCCAATTTGGCAGAGGATGAAAGGGAAGAGGGAGAACCAATGAGAGAGTAGCTGTTAGGCATTTGGACGGGCACATATCACTGTAATTTCCCGGCAGGAAGAAGAATTAACCAAAGTCTCAGCCACCCACCGGGAATCAGTATAGATCCTGAACCAAAATTTTGGACTTGCGGTCAGCTAACCAAAAACGAGTTGAAAAATGGAGCTCAGGGGCACAGCAATTCACAAACTGGCCGAGTAATAAAGGACAACTATCGTCCAAAAATCTGTTGAGGGAAGGCACCGAGGCAGACTTGAAAGCGAGGCAGAATAGCCGGAAACAGATTTCCAGAGGTACGTTGGAATCGCCTTTAAAGCACAGGAAGAGGGGCACAACTTCGACAATGATGCACTTGGCCCAAAAGGGCGTATGCGTTTTCTCCTGAATATATTCAGGAGAAAACGCATACGCCCTTTTAGGCCAAGCAAGGAAGCGGGCAATGCAAATCTGCACTACAAAGAAGTATCACTTCCCACCGGTCAAAAGGGACATCCACAAAATGTGTAAAAACCAGAAAGGCAAGACAGGCCCTGGAGAACAGGGAGCCTTGTTATGCTGATGGGCGGGATGTAAATTGCCAACTGCCTCTCTGGAGGAGTGCTTTGTGTTCCCTAAAATAAGTAAAGTACAGAGCTACAGAGCCAAGGGCACTTCCAGTCTAGGGAATATACCTTGGGAAAACTGAAAATCAATAAGGCAGAGCAACCCCAAAATTTAGGGCTGCACTGCTTACAAGGACCTCAACTTGGGTACACCTTAAATATCCCAGGAAATATAAAAATGGATCAAAAAATTGTGGTACTTACGTACGATGGAATATCCCTCAGCCATGAAATCAATGTCATAAGACCAGTAGCAGCAAAATGGGTGGATTCAGGTACGATGATTCTAAGTGAAATAAGTCACACAGAAAAAGAAACTTATCATAAGATATCACTTATGAAGATCCTGTAAACATGGCTACACTTGAACTGAGTTAGGAAAGAGAACAGTGTCTCACATTTAGAAAACACTCTTATGCCTGCTTAAGGGGGAAGGAGAGGTGGGGTGATGCATAAAACCAGAGTTTGATATAAGCACAGGTACCGTTCCAAAAACCAACTATGGGATAGACAAGACCTACACCTTCCTCAGTGAAAGGGACTCAAAACCCCATATTTCCCGCAGAGGAATATATCTGACTAGTAAGAATCTTAAAACCTATGTATTGATATGTCTCCGTAAGGGAATCAAGTGTGTCTAGACTGGGATAAATATGGCAGCGAGAATCAGCTCAAACCCACTATAAAAAGGAATTTCAAAAATAAAACAAAAAAACTGGGAAATTCTTTACAATTCCTTCAGGGTCTCTGATGAAACCTGAAATGACCCTATCTACAATGACAGCTGGATGTGGCATAAGGCTGGACACTTGGGACTGAGAGGATTGGTGAGATTGGGTGAGCAAATGCAGACCCTTTAAAGCAATAATGCATGGCACACATTCCATGGGTCCCAACTCTCCAGGTTGAAGGGAATATTACTACAGATATAACATGTACGGGAATCCTAGAGAACGGACACACTGTGAATACGAAAGGTTTCTAAAACTCAACGAATAGTCCCTCTCCTGGTGCTCCGGTTTGACTTTCCATCTGCTTTATTATCAACCTCCCAACTTGGAGAGACAGCCCCTTTAACCTCCTGGTTCGCACAGGTTGCCAATTTGGCAGAGGATGAAAGGGAAGAGGGAGAACCAATGAGAGAGTAGCTGTTAGGCATTTGGACGGGCACATATCACTGTAATTTCCCGGCAGGAAGAAGAATTAACCAAAGTCTCAGCCACCCACCGGGAATCAGTATAGATCCTGAACCAAAATTTTGGACTTGCGGTCAGCTCACCAAAAACGAGTTGTAAAATGGAGCTCAGGGGCACAGCAATTCACAAACTGGCCGAGTAATAAAGGACAACTATCGTCCAAAAATCTGTTGAGGGAAGGCAACGAGGCGGACTTGAAAGCGAGGCAGAATAGCAGGAAACAGATTTCCAGAGGTACGTTGGAATCGCCTTTAAAGCACAGGAAGAGGGGCACAACTTCGACAATGATGCACTTGGCCAAAAAGGGCGTATGCGTTTTCTCCTGAATATATTCAGGAGAAAACGCATACGCCCTTTTTGGCCAAGCAAGCAAGCGGGCAATGCAAATCTGCACTACAAAGAAGTATCACTTCCCACCGGTCAAAAGGGACATACACAAAATGTGTAAAAACCAGAAAGGCAAGACAGGCCCTGGAGAACAGGGAGCCTTGTTATGCTGATGGGCGGGATGTAAATTGCCAACTGCCTCTCTGGAGGAGTGCATTGTGTTCCCTAAAACAAGTAAACAACAGAGCTACAGAGCCAAGGGCACTTCCAATCTAGGGAATATACCTTGGGAAAACTGAAAATCAAAAAGACACAGCCACCCCAAAATTTAGGGCTGCACTGCTTACAAGGACCTCAACTTGGGTACACCTTAAATATCCCAGGAAATATAAAAATGGTTCAAAAAATTGTGGTACTTACGTACGATGGAATATCCCTCAGCCATGAAATCAATGTCATAAGACCAGTAGCAGCAAAATGGGTGGATTCAGGTACGATGATTCTAAGTGAAATATGTCACACAGAAAAAGAAACTTATCATAAGATATCACTTATGAAGATCCTGTAAACATGGCTACACTTGAACTGAGTTAGGAAAGAGAACAGTGTCTCACATTTAGAAAACACTCTTATGCCTGCTTAAGGGGGAAGGAGAGGTGGGGTGATGCATAAAACCAGAGTTTGATATAAGCACAGGTACCGTTCCAAAAACCAACTATGGAATAGACAAGACCTACACCTTCCTCAGTGAAAGGGACTCAAAACCCCATATTTCCCGCAGAGGAATATATCTGACTAGTAAGAATCTTAAAACCTATGTATTGATATGTCTCCATAAGGGAATCAAGTGTGTCTAGACTGGGATAAATATGGCAGCGAGAATCAGCTCAAACCCACTATAAAAAGGAATTTCAAAAATAAAACAAAAAAACTGGGAAATTCTTTACAATTCCTTCAGGGTCTCTGATGAAACCTGAAATGACCCTATCTACAATGACAGCTGGATGTGGCATAAGGCTGGACACTTGGGACTGAGAGGATTGGTGAGATTGGGTGAGCAAATGCAGACCCTTTAAAGCAATAATGCATGGCACACATTCCATGGGTCCCAACTCTCCAGGTTGAAGGGAATATTACTACAGATATAACATGTACGGGAATCCTAGAGAACGGACACACTGTGAATACGAAAGGTTTCTAAAACTCAACGAATAGTCCCTCTCCTGGCGCTCCGGTTTGACTTTCCATCTGCTTTATTATCAACCTCCCAACTTGGAGAGACAGCCCCTTTAACCTCCTGGTTCGCACAGGTTGCCAATTTGGCAGAGGATGAAAGGGAAGAGGGAGAACCAATGAGAGAGTAGCTGTTAGGCATTTGGACGGGCACATATCACTGTAATTTCCCGGCAGGAAGAAGAATTAACCAAAGTCTCAGCCACCCACCGGGAATCAGTATAGATCCTGAACCAAAATTTTGGACTTGCGGTCAGCTAACCAAAAACGAGTTGAAAAATGGAGCTCAGGGGCACAGCAATTCACAAACTGGCCGAGTAATAAAGGACAACTATCGTCCAAAAATCTGTTGAGGGAAGGCACCGAGGCAGACTTGAAAGCGAGGCAGAATAGCAGGAAACAGATTTCCAGAGGTACGTTGGAATCGCCTTTAAAGCACAGGAAGAGGGGCACAACTTCGACAATGATGCACTTGGCCCAAAAGGGCGTATGCGTTTTCTCCTGAATATATTCAGGAGAAAACGCATACGCCCTTTTAGGCCAAGCAAGGAAGCGGGCAATGCAAATCTGCACTACAAAGAAGTATCACTTCCCACCGGTCAAAAGGGACATCCACAAAATGTGTAAAAACCAGAAAGGCAAGACAGGCCCTGGAGAACAGGGAGCCTTGTTATGCTGATGGGCGGGATGTAAATTGCCAACTGCCTCTCTGGAGGAGTGCTTTGTGTTCCCTAAAATAAGTAAAGTACAGAGCTACAGAGCCAAGGGCACTTCCAGTCTAGGGAATATACCTTGGGAAAACTGAAAATCAATAAGGCAGAGCAACCCCAAAATTTAGGGCTGCACTGCTTACAAGGACCTCAACTTGGGTACACCTTAAATATCCCAGGAAATATAAAAATGGATCAAAAAATTGTGGTACTTACGTACGATGGAATATCCCTCAGCCATGAAATCAATGTCATAAGACCAGTAGCAGCAAAATGGGTGGATTCAGGTACGATGATTCTAAGTGAAATAAGTCACACAGAAAAAGAAACTTATCATAAGATATCACTTATGAAGATCCTGTAAACATGGCTACACTTGAACTGAGTTAGGAAAGAGAACAGTGTCTCACATTTAGAAAACACTCTTATGCCTGCTTAAGGGGGAAGGAGAGGTGGGGTGATGCATAAAACCAGAGTTTGATATAAGCACAGGTACCGTTCCAAAAACCAACTATGGGATAGACAAGACCTACACCTTCCTCAGTGAAAGGGACTCAAAACCCCATATTTCCCGCAGAGGAATATATCTGACTAGTAAGAATCTTAAAACCTATGTATTGATATGTCTCCGTAAGGGAATCAAGTGTGTCTAGACTGGGATAAATATGGCAGCGAGAATCAGCTCAAACCCACTATAAAAAGGAATTTCAAAAATAAAACAAAAAAACTGGGAAATTCTTTACAATTCCTTCAGGGTCTCTGATGAAACCTGAAATGACCCTATCTACAATGACAGCTGGATGTGGCATAAGGCTGGACACTTGGGACTGAGAGGATTGGTGAGATTGGGTGAGCAAATGCAGACCCTTTAAAGCAATAATGCATGGCACACATTCCATGGGTCCCAACTCTCCAGGTTGAAGGGAATATTACTACAGATATAACATGTACGGGAATCCTAGAGAACGGACACACTGTGAATACGAAAGGTTTCTAAAACTCAACGAATAGTCCCTCTCCTGGTGCTCCGGTTTGACTTTCCATCTGCTTTATTATCAACCTCCCAACTTGGAGAGACAGCCCCTTTAACCTCCTGGTTCGCACAGGTTGCCAATTTGGCAGAGGATGAAAGGGAAGAGGGAGAACCAATGAGAGAGTAGCTGTTAGGCATTTGGACGGGCACATATCACTGTAATTTCCCGGCAGGAAGAAGAATTAACCAAAGTCTCAGCCACCCACCGGGAATCAGTATAGATCCTGAACCAAAATTTTGGACTTGCGGTCAGCTCACCAAAAACGAGTTGAAAAATGGAGCTCAGGGGCACAGCAATTCACAAACTGGCCGAGTAATAAAGGACAACTATCGTCCAAAAATCTGTTGAGGGAAGGCAACGAGGCGGACTTGAAAGCGAGGCAGAATAGCAGGAAACAGATTTCCAGAGGTACGTTGGAATCGCCTTTAAAGCACAGGAAGAGGGGCACAACTTCGACAATGATGCACTTGGCCAAAAAGGGCGTATGCGTTTTCTCCTGAATATATTCAGGAGAAAACGCATACGCCCTTTTTGGCCAAGCAAGCAAGCGGGCAATGCAAATCTGCACTACAAAGAAGTATCACTTCCCACCGGTCAAAAGGGACATCCACAAAATGTGTAAAAACCAGAAAGGCAAGACAGGCCCTGGAGAACAGGGAGCCTTGTTATGCTGATGGGCGGGATGTAAATTGCCAACTGCCTCTCTGGAGGAGTGCTTTGTGTTCCCTAAAACAAGTAAAGTACAGAGCTACAGAGCCAAGGGCACTTCCAGTCTAGGGAATATACCTTGGGAAAACTGAAAATCAATAAGGCAGAGCCACCCCAAAATTTAGGGCTGCACTGCTTACAAGGACCTCAACTTGGGTACACCTTAAATATCCCAGGAAATATAAAAATGGTTCAAAAAATTGTGGTACTTACGTACGATGGAATATCCCTCAGCCATGAAATCAATGTCATAAGACCAGTAGCAGCAAAATGGGTGGATTCAGGTACGATGATTCTAAGTGAAATAAGTCACACAGAAAAAGAAACTGATCATAAGATATCACTTATGAAGATCCTGTAAACATGGCTACACTTGAACTGAGTTAGGAAAGAGAACAGTGTCTCACATTTAGAAAACACTCTTATGCCTGCTTAAGGGGGAAGGAGAGGTGGGGTGATGCATAAAACCAGAGTTTGATATAAGCACAGGTACCGTTCCAAAAACCAACTATGGGATAGACAAGACCTACACCTTCCTCAGTGAAAGGGACTCAAAACCCCATATTTCCCGCAGAGGAATATATCTGACTAGTAAGAATCTTAAAACCTATGTATTGATATGTCTCCGTAAGGGAATCAAGTGTGTCTAGACTGGGATAAATATGGCAGCGAGAATCAGCTCAAACCCACTATAAAAAGGAATTTCAAAAATAAAACAAAAAAACTGGGAAATTCTTTACAATTCCTTCAGGGTCTCTGATGAAACCTGAAATGACCCTATCTACAATGACAGCTGGATGTGGCATAAGGCTGGACACTTGGGACTGAGAGGATTGGTGAGATTGGGTGAGCAAATGCAGACCCTTTAAAGCAATAATGCATGGCACACATTCCATGGGTCCCAACTCTCCAGGTTGAAGGGAATATTACTACAGATATAACATGTACGGGAATCCTAGAGAACGGACACACTGTGAATACGAAAGGTTTCTAAAACTCAACGAATAGTCCCTCTCCTGGTGCTCCGGTTTGACTTTCCATCTGCTTTATTATCAACCTCCCAACTTGGAGAGACAGCCCCTTTAACCTCCTGGTTCGCACAGGTTGCCAATTTGGCAGAGGATGAAAGGGAAGAGGGAGAACCAATGAGAGAGTAGCTGTTAGGCATTTGGACGGGCACATATCACTGTAATTTCCCGGCAGGAAGAAGAATTAACCAAAGTCTCAGCCACCCACCGGGAATCAGTATAGATCCTGAACCAAAATTTTGGACTTGCGGTCAGCTCACCAAAAACGAGTTGAAAAATGGAGCTCAGGGGCACAGCAATTCACAAACTGGCCGAGTAATAAAGGACAACTATCGTCCAAAAATCTGTTGAGGGAAGGCAACGAGGCGGACTTGAAAGCGAGGCAGAATAGCAGGAAACAGATTTCCAGAGGTACGTTGGAATCGCCTTTAAAGCACAGGAAGAGGGGCACAACTTCGACAATGATGCACTTGGCCAAAAAGGGCGTATGCGTTTTCTCCTGAATATATTCAGGAGAAAACGCATACGCCCTTTTTGGCCAAGCAAGCAAGCGGGCAATGCAAATCTGCACTACAAAGAAGTATCACTTCCCACCGGTCAAAAGGGACATCCACAAAATGTGTAAAAACCAGAAAGGCAAGACAGGCCCTGGAGAACAGGGAGCCTTGTTATGCTGATGGGCGGGATGTAAATTGCCAACTGCGTCTCTGGAGGAGTGCTTTGTGTTCCCTAAAACAAGTAAAGTACAGAGCTACAGAGCCAAGGGCACTTCCAGTCTAGGGAATATACCTTGGGAAAACTGAAAATCAATAAGGCAGAGCCACCCCAAAATTTAGGGCTGCACTGCTTACAAGGACCTCAACTTGGGTACACCTTAAATATCCCAGGAAATATAAAAATGGTTCAAAAAATTGTGGTACTTACGTACGATGGAATATCCCTCAGCCATGAAATCAATGTCATAAGACCAGTAGCAGCAAAATGGGTGGATTCAGGTACGATGATTCTAAGTGAAATAAGTCACACAGAAAAAGAAACTGATCATAAGATATCACTTATGAAGATCCTGTAAACATGGCTACACTTGAACTGAGTTAGGAAAGAGAACAGTGTCTCACATTTAGAAAACACTCTTATGCCTGCTTAAGGGGGAAGGAGAGGTGGGGTGATGCATAAAACCAGAGTTTGATATAAGCACAGGTACCGTTCCAAAAACCAACTATGGGATAGACAAGACCTACACCTTCCTCAGTGAAAGGGACTCAAAACCCCATATTTCCCGCAGAGGAATATATCTGACTAGTAAGAATCTTAAAACCTATGTATTGATATGTCTCCGTAAGGGAATCAAGTGTGTCTAGACTGGGATAAATATGGCAGCGAGAATCAGCTCAAACCCACTATAAAAAGGAATTTCAAAAATAAAACAAAAAAACTGGGAAATTCTTTACAATTCCTTCAGGGTCTCTGATGAAACCTGAAATGACCCTATCTACAATGACAGCTGGATGTGGCATAAGGCTGGACACTTGGGACTGAGAGGATTGGTGAGATTGGGTGAGCAAATGCAGACCCTTTAAAGCAATAATGCATGGCACACATTCCATGGGTCCCAACTCTCCAGGTTGAAGGGAATATTACTACAGATATAACATGTACGGGAATCCTAGAGAACGGACACACTGTGAATACGAAAGGTTTCTAAAACTCAACGAATAGTCCCTCTCCTGGTGCTCCGGTTTGACTTTCCATCTGCTTTATTATCAACCTCCCAACTTGGAGAGACAGCCCCTTTAACCTCCTGGTTCGCACAGGTTGCCAATTTGGCAGAGGATGAAAGGGAAGAGGGAGAACCAATGAGAGAGTAGCTGTTAGGCATTTGGACGGGCACATATCACTGTAATTTCCCGGCAGGAAGAAGAATTAACCAAAGTCTCAGCCACCCACCGGGAATCAGTATAGATCCTGAACCAAAATTTTGGACTTGCGGTCAGCTCACCAAAAACGAGTTGAAAAATGGAGCTCAGGGGCACAGCAATTCACAAACTGGCCGAGTAATAAAGGACAACTATCGTCCAAAAATCTGTTGAGGGAAGGCAACGAGGCGTACTTGAAAGCGAGGCAGAATAGCAGGAAACAGATTTCCAGAGGTACGTTGGAATCGCCTTTAAAGCACAGGAAGAGGGGCACAACTTCGACAATGATGCACTTGGCCAAAAAGGGCGTATGCGTTTTCTCCTGAATATATTCAGGAGAAAACGCATACGCCCTTTTTGGCCAAGCAAGCAAGCGGGCAATGCAAATCTGCACTACAAAGAAGTATCACTTCCCACCGGTCAAAAGGGACATCCACAAAATGTGTAAAAACCAGAAAGGCAAGACAGGCCCTGGAGAACAGGGAGCCTTGTTATGCTGATGGGCGGGATGTAAATTGCCAACTGCCTCTCTGGAGGAGTGCATTGTGTTCCCTAAAACAAGTAAACAACAGAGCTACAGAGCCAAGGGCACTTCCAGTCTAGGGAATATACCTTTGGAAAACTGAAAATCAAAAAGACACAGCCACCCCAAAATTTAGGGCTGCACTGCTTACAAGGACCTCCTTGGGTACACCTTAAATATCCCAGGAAATATAAAAATGGTTCAAAAAATTGTGGTACTTACGTACGATGGAATATCCCTCAGCCATGAAATCAATGTCATAAGACCAGTAGCAGCAAAATGGGTGGATTCAGGTACGATGATTCTAAGTGAAATAAGTCACACAGAAAAAGAAACTTATCATAAGATATCACTTATGAAGATCCTGTAAACATGGCTACACTTGAACTGAGTTAGGAAAGAGAACAGTGTCTCACATTTAGAAAACACTCTTATGCCTGCTTAAGGGGGAAGGAGAGGTGGGGTGATGCATAAAACCAGAGTTTGATATAAGCACAGGTACCGTTCCAAAAACCAACTATGGAATAGACAAGACCTACACCTTCCTCAGTGAAAGGGACTCAAAACCCCATATTTCCCGCAGAGGAATATATCTGACTAGTAATAATCTTAAAACCTATGTATTGATATGTCTCCATAAGGGAATCAAGTGTGTCTAGACTGGGATAAATATGGCAGCGAGAATCAGCTCAAACCCACTATAAAAAGGAATTTCAAAAATAAAACAAAAAAACTGGGAAATTCTTTACAATTCCTTCAGGGTCTCTGATGAAACCTGAAATGACCCTATCTACAATGACAGCTGGATGTGGCATAAGGCTGGACACTTGGGACTGAGAGGATTGGTGAGATTGGGTGAGCAAATGCAGACCCTTTAAAGCAATAATGCATGGCACACATTCCATGGGTCCCAACTCTCCAGGTTGAAGGGAATATTACTACAGATATAACATGTACGGGAATCCTAGAGAACGGACACACTGTGAATACGAAAGGTTTCTAAAACTCAACGAATAGTCCCTCTCCTGGTGCTCCGGTTTGACTTTCCATCTGCTTTATTATCAACCTCCCAACTTGGAGAGACAGCCCCTTTAACCTCCTGGTTCGCACAGGTTGCCAATTTGGCAGAGGATGAAAGGGAATAGGGAGAACCAATGAGAGAGTAGCTGTTAGGCATTTGGACGGGCACATATCACTGTAATTTCCCGGCAGGAAGAAGAATTAACCAAAGTCTCAGCCACCCACCAGGAATCAGTATAGATCCTGAACCAAAATTTTGGACTTGCGGTCAGCTCACCAAAAACGAGTTGAAAAATGGAGCTCAGGGGCACAGCAATTCACAAACTGGCCGAGTAATAAAGGACAACTATCGTCCAAAAATCTGTTGAGGGAAGGCAACAAGGCGGACTTGAAAGCGAGGCAAAATAGCAGGAAACAGATTTCAAGAGGTACGTTGGAATCACCTTTAAAGCACAGGAAGAGGGGCACAACTTGGACAATGATGCACTTGGCCCAAAAGGGCGTATGCGTTTTCTCCTGAATATATTCAGGAGAAAACGCATACGCCCTTTTTGGCCAAGCAAGCAAGCGGGCAATGCAAATCTGCACTACAAAGAAGTATCACTTCCCACCGGTCAAAAGGGACATCCACAAAATGTGTAAAAACCAGAAAGGCAAGACAGGCCCTGGAGAACAGGGTGCCTTGTTATGCTGATGGGCGGGATGTAAATTGCCAACTGCCTCTCTGGAGGAGTGCATTGTGTTCCCTAAAACAAGTAAACAACAGAGCTACAGAGCCAAGGGCACTTCCAGTCTAGGGAATATACCTTGGGAAAACTGAAAATCAAAAAGACACAGCCACCCCAAAATTTAGGGCTGCACTGCTTACAAGGACCTCAACTTGGGTACACCTTAAATATCCCAGGAAATATAAAAATGGTTCAAAAAATTGTGGTACTTACGTACGATGGAATATCCCTCAGCCATGAAATCAATGTCATAAGACCAGTAGCAGCAAAATGGGTGGATTCAGGTACGATGATTCTAAGTGAAATAAGTCACAGAGAAAAAGAAACTTATCATAAGATATCACTTATGAAGATCCTGTAAACATGGCTACACTTGAACTGAGTTAGGAAAGAGAACAGTGTCTCACATTTAGAAAACACTCTTATGCCTGCTTAAGGGGGAAGGAGAGGTGGGGTGATGCATAAAACCAGAGTTTGATATAAGCACAGGTACCGTTCCAAAAACCAACTATGGGATAGACAAGACCTACACCTTCCTCAGTGAAAGGGACTCAAAACCCCATATTTCCCGCAGAGGAATATATCTGACTAGTAAGAATCTTAAAACCTATGTATTGATATGTCTCCGTAAGGGAATCAAGTGTGTCTAGACTGGGATAAATATGGCAGCGAGAATCAGCTCAAACCCACTATAAAAAGGAATTTCAAAAATAAAACAAAAAAACTGGGAAATTCTTTACAATTCCTTCAGGGTCTCTGATGAAACCTGAAATGACCCTATCTACAATGACAGCTGGATGTGGCATAAGGCTGGACACTTGGGACTGAGAGGATTGGTGAGATTGGGTGAGCAAATGCAGACCCTTTAAAGCAATAATGCATGGCACACATTCCATGGGTCCCAACTCTCCAGGTTGAAGGGAATATTACTACAGATATAACATGTACGGGAATCCTAGAGAACGGACACACTGTGAATACGAAAGGTTTCTAAAACTCAACGAATAGTCCCTCTCCTGGTGCTCCGGTTTGACTTTCCGTCTGCTTTATTATCAACCTCCCAACTTGGAGAGACAGCCCCTTTAACCTCCTGGTTCGCACAGTTTGCCAATTTGGCAGAGGATGAAAGGGAAGAGGGAGAACCAATGAGAGAGTAGCTGTTAGGCATTTGGACGGGCACATATCACTGTAATTTCCCGGCAGGAAGAAGAATTAACCAAAGTCTCAGCCACCCACCGGGAATCAGTATAGATCCTGAACCAAAATTTTGGACTTGCGGTCAGCTCACCAAAAACGAGTTGAAAAATGGAGCTCAGGGGCACAGCAATTCACAAACTGGCCGAGTAATAAAGGACAACTATCGTCCAAAAATCTGTTGAGGGAAGGCAACGAGGCGGACTTGAAAGCGAGGCAGAATAGCAGGAAACAGATTTCCAGAGGTACGTTGGAATCGCCTTTAAAGCACAGGAAGAGGGGCACAACTTCGACAATGATGCACTTGGCCAAAAAGGGCGTATGCGTTTTCTCCTGAATATATTCAGGAGAAAACGCATACGCCCTTTTTGGCCAAGCAAGCAAGCGGGCAATGCAAATCTGCACTACAAAGAAGTATCACTTCCCACCGGTCAAAAGGGACATCCACAAAATGTGTAAAAACCAGAAAGGCAAGACAGGCCCTGGAGAACAGGGAGCCTTGTTATGCTGATGGGCGGGATGTAAATTGCCAACTGCCTCTCTGGAGGAGTGCATTGTGTTCCCTAAAACAAGTAAACAACAGAGCTACAGAGCCAAGGGCACTTCCAGTCTAGGGAATATACCTTTGGAAAACTGAAAATCAAAAAGACACAGCCACCCCAAAATTTAGGGCTGCACTGCTTACAAGGACCTCCTTGGGTACACCTTAAATATCCCAGGAAATATAAAAATGGTTCAAAAAATTGTGGTACTTACGTACGATGGAATATCCCTCAGCCATGAAATCAATGTCATAAGACCAGTAGCAGCAAAATGGGTGGATTCAGGTACGATGATTCTAAGTGAAATAAGTCACACAGAAAAAGAAACTTATCATAAGATATCACTTATGAAGATCCTGTAAACATGGCTACACTTGAACTGAGTTAGGAAAGAGAACAGTGTCTCACATTTAGAAAACACTCTTATGCCTGCTTAAGGGGGAAGGAGAGGTGGGGTGATGCATAAAACCAGAGTTTGATATAAGCACAGGTACCGTTCCAAAAACCAACTATGGAATAGACAAGACCTACACCTTCCTCAGTGAAAGGGACTCAAAACCCCATATTTCCCGCAGAGGAATATATCTGACTAGTAAGAATCTTAAAACCTATGTATTGATATGTCTCCGTAAGGGAATCAAGTGTGTCTAGACTGGGATAAATATGGCAGCGAGAATCAGCTCAAACCCACTATAAAAAGGAATTTCAAAAATAAAACAAAAAAACTGGGAAATTCTTTACAATTCCTTCAGGGTCTCTGATGAAACCTGAAATGACCCTATCTACAATGACAGCTGGATGTGGCATAAGGCTGGACACTTGGGACTGAGAGGATTGGTGAGATTGGGTGAGCAAATGCAGACCCTTTAAAGCAATAATGCATGGCACACATTCCATGGGTCCCAACTCTCCAGGTTGAAGGGAATATTACTACAGATATAACATGTACGGGAATCCTAGAGAACGGACACACTGTGAATACGAAAGGTTTCTAAAACTCAACGAATAGTCCCTCTCCTGGTGCTCCGGTTTGACTTTCCATCTGCTTTATTATCAACCTCCCAACTTGGAGAGACAGCCCCTTTAACCTCCTGGTTCGCACAGGTTGCCAATTTGGCAGAGGATGAAAGGGAAGAGGGAGAACCAATGAGAGAGTAGCTGTTAGGCATTTGGACGGGCACATATCACTGTAATTTCCCGGCAGGAAGAAGAATTAACCAAAGTCTCAGCCACCCACCGGGAATCAGTATAGATCCTGAACCAAAATTTTGGACTTGCGGTCAGCTCACCAAAAACGAGTTGAAAAATGGAGCTCAGGGGCACAGCAATTCACAAACTGGCCGAGTAATAAAGGACAACTATCGTCCAAAAATCTGTTGAGGGAAGGCAACAAGGCGGACTTGAAAGCGAGGCAGAATAGCAGGAAACAGATTTCAAGAGGTACGTTGGAATCACCTTTAAAGCACAGGAAGAGGGGCACAACTTCGACAATGATGCACTTGGCCCAAAAGGGCGTATGCGTTTTCTCCTGAATATATTCAGGAGAAAACGCATACGCCCTTTTTGGCCAAGCAAGCAAGCGGGCAATGCAAATCTGCACTACAAAGAAGTATCACTTCCCACCGGTCAAAAGGGACATCCACAAAATGTGTAAAAACCAGAAAGGCAAGACAGGCCCTGGAGAACAGGGTGCCTTGTTATGCTGATGGGCGGGATGTAAATTGCCAACTGCCTCTCTGGAGGAGTGCATTGTGTTCCCTAAAACAAGTAAACAACAGAGCTACAGAGCCAAGGGCACTTCCAGTCTAGGGAATATACCTTGGGAAAACTGAAAATCAAAAAGACACAGCCACCCCAAAATTTAGGGCTGCACTGCTTACAAGGACCTCAACTTGGGTACACCTTAAATATCCCAGGAAATATAAAAATGGTTCAAAAAATTGTGGTACTTACGTACGATGGAATATCCCTCAGCCATGAAATCAATGTCATAAGACCAGTAGCAGCAAAATGGGTGGATTCAGGTACGATGATTCTAAGTGAAATAAGTCACAGAGAAAAAGAAACTTATCATAAGATATCACTTATGAAGATCCTGTAAACATGGCTACACTTGAACTGAGTTAGGAAAGAGAACAGTGTCTCACATTTAGAAAACACTCTTATGCCTGCTTAAGGGGGAAGGAGAGGTGGGGTGATGCATAAAACCAGAGTTTGATATAAGCACAGGTACCGTTCCAAAAACCAACTATGGAATAGACAAGACCTACACCTTCCTCAGTGAAAGGGACTCAAAACCCCATATTTCCCGCAGAGGAATATATCTGACTAGTAAGAATCTTAAAACCTATGTATTGATATGTCTCCGTAAGGGAATCAAGTGTGTCTAGACTGGGATAAATATGGCAGCGAGAATCAGCTCAAACCCACTATAAAAAGGAATTTCAAAAATAAAACAAAAAAACTGGGAAATTCTTTACAATTCCTTCAGGGTCTCTGATGAAACCTGAAATGACCCTATCTACAATGACAGCTGGATGTGGCATAAGGCTGGACACTTGGGACTGAGAGGATTGGTGAGATTGGGTGAGCAAATGCAGACCCTTTAAAGCAATAATGCATGGCACACATTCCATGGGTCCCAACTCTCCAGGTTGAAGGGAATATTACTACAGATATAACATGTACGGGAATCCTAGAGAACGGACACACTGTGAATACGAAAGGTTTCTAAAACTCAACGAATAGTCCCTCTCCTGGTGCTCCGGTTTGACTTTCCGTCTGCTTTATTATCAACCTCCCAACTTGGAGAGACAGCCCCTTTAACCTCCTGGTTCGCACAGTTTGCCAATTTGGCAGAGGATGAAAGGGAAGAGGGAGAACCAATGAGAGAGTAGCTGTTAGGCATTTGGACGGGCACATATCACTGTAATTTCCCGGCAGGAAGAAGAATTAACCAAAGTCTCAGCCACCCACCGGGAATCAGTATAGATCCTGAACCAAAATTTTGGACTTGCGGTCAGCTCACCAAAAACGAGTTGAAAAATGGAGCTCAGGGGCACAGCAATTCACAAACTGGCCGAGTAATAAAGGACAACTATCGTCCAAAAATCTGTTGAGGGAAGGCAACGAGGCGGACTTGAAAGCGAGGCAGAATAGCAGGAAACAGATTTCCAGAGGTACGTTGGAATCGCCTTTAAAGCACAGGAAGAGGGGCACAACTTCGACAATGATGCACTTGGCCAAAAAGGGCGTATGCGTTTTCTCCTGAATATATTCAGGAGAAAACGCATACGCCCTTTTTGGCCAAGCAAGCAAGCGGGCAATGCAAATCTGCACTACAAAGAAGTATCACTTCTCACCGGTCAAAAGGGACATCCACAAAATGTGTAAAAACCAGAAAGGCAAGACAGGCCCTGGAGAACAGGGAGCCTTGTTATGCTGATGGGCGGGATGTAAATTGCCAACTGCCTCTCTGGAGGAGTGCATTGTGTTCCCTAAAACAAGTAAACAACAGAGCTACAGAGCCAAGGGCACTTCCAGTCTAGGGAATATACCTTGGGAAAACTGAAAATCAAAAAGACACAGCCACCCCAAAATTTAGGGCTGCACTGCTTACAAGGACCTCCTTGGGTACACCTTAAATATCCCAGGAAATATAAAAATGGTTCAAAAAATTGTGGTACTTACGTACGATGGAATATCCCTCAGCCATGAAATCAATGTCATAAGACCAGTAGCAGCAAAATGGGTGGATTCAGGTACGATGATTCTAAGTGAAATAAGTCACAGAGAAAAAGAAACTTATCATAAGATATCACTTATGAAGATCCTGTAAACATGGCTACACTTGAACTGAGTTAGGAAAGAGAACAGTGTCTCACATTTAGAAAACACTCTTATGCCTGCTTAAGGGGGAAGGAGAGGTGGGGTGATGCATAAAACCAGAGTTTGATATAAGCACAGGTACCGTTCCAAAAACCAACTATGGAATAGACAAGACCTACACCTTCCTCAGTGAAAGGGACTCAAAACCCCATATTTCCCGCAGAGGAATATATCTGACTAGTAAGAATCTTAAAACCTATGTATTGATATGTCTCCATAAGGGAATCAAGTGTGTCTAGACTGGGATAAATATGGCAGCGAGAATCAGCTCAAACCCACTATAAAAAGGAATTTCAAAAATAAAACAAAAAAACTGGGAAATTCTTTACAATTCCTTCAGGGTCTCTGATGAAACCTGAAATGACCCTATCTACAATGACAGCTGGATGTGGCATAAGGCTGGACACTTGGGACTGAGAGGATTGGTGAGATTGGGTGAGCAAATGCAGACCCTTTAAAGCAATAATGCATGGCACACATTCCATGGGTCCCAACTCTCCAGGTTGAAGGGAATATTACTACAGATATAACATGTACGGGAATCCTAGAGAACGGACACACTGTGAATACGAAAGGTTTCTAAAACTCAACGAATAGTCCCTCTCCTGGTGCTCCGGTTTGACTTTCCATCTGCTTTATTATCAACCTCCCAACTTGGAGACACAGCCCCTTTAACCTCCTGGTTCGCACAGGTTGCCAATTTGGCAGAGGATGAAAGGGAATAGGGAGAACCAATGAGAGAGTAGCTGTTAGGCATTTGGACGGGCACATATCACTGTAATTTCCCGGCAGGAAGAAGAATTAACCAAAGTCTCAGCCACCCACCGGGAATCAGTATAGATCCTGAACCAAAATTTTGGACTTGCGGTCAGCTCACCAAAAACGAGTTGAAAAATGGAGCTCAGGGGCACAGCAATTCACAAACTGGCCGAGTAATAAAGGACAACTATCGTCCAAAAATCTGTTGAGGGAAGGCAACAAGGCGGACTTGAAAGCGAGGCAGAATAGCAGGAAACAGATTTCAAGAGGTACGTTGGAATCACCTTTAAAGCACAGGAAGAGGGGCACAACTTCGACAATGATGCACTTGGCCCAAAAGGGCGTATGCGTTTTCTCCTGAATATATTCAGGAGAAAACGCATACGCCCTTTTTGGCCAAGCAAGCAAGCGGGCAATGCAAATCTGCACTACAAAGAAGTATCACTTCCCACCGGTAAAAAGGGACATCCACAAAATGTGTAAAAACCAGAAAGGCAAGACAGGCCCTGGAGAACAGGGTGCCTTGTTATGCTGATGGGCGGGATGTAAATTGCCAACTGCCTCTCTGGAGGAGTGCATTGTGTTCCCTAAAACAAGTAAACAACAGAGCTACAGAGCCAAGGGCACTTCCAGTCTAGGGAATATACCTTGGGAAAACTGAAAATCAAAAAGACACAGCCACCCCAAAATTTAGGGCTGCACTGCTTACAAGGACCTCAACTTGGGTACACCTTAAATATCCCAGGAAATATAAAAATGGTTCAAAAAATTGTGGTACTTACGTACGATGGAATATCCCTCAGCCATGAAATCAATGTCATAAGACCAGTAGCAGCAAAATGGGTGGATTCAGGTACGATGATTCTAAGTGAAATAAGTCACAGAGAAAAAGAAACTTATCATAAGATATCACTTATGAAGATCCTGTAAACATGGCTACACTTGAACTGAGTTAGGAAAGAGAACAGTGTCTCACATTTAGAAAACACTCTTATGCCTGCTTAAGGGGGAAGGAGAGGTGGGGTGATGCATAAAACCAGAGTTTGATATAAGCACAGGTACCGTTCCAAAAACCAACTATGGAATAGACAAGACCTACACCTTCCTCAGTGAAAGGGACTCAAAACCCCATATTTCCCGCAGAGGAATATATCTGACTAGTAAGAATCTTAAAACCTATGTATTGATATGTCTCCGTAAGGGAATCAAGTGTGTCTAGACTGGGATAAATATGGCAGCGAGAATCAGCTCAAACCCACTATAAAAAGGAATTTCAAAAATAAAACAAACAAACTGGGAAATTCTTTACAATTCCTTCAGGGTCTCTGATGAAACCTGAAATGACCCTATCTACAATGACAGCTGGATGTGGCATAAGGCTGGACACTTGGGTCTGAGAGGATTGGTGAGATTGGGTGAGCAAATGCAGACCCTTTAAAGCAATAATGCATGGCACACATTCCATGGGTCCCAACTCTCCAGGTTGAAGGGAATATTACTACAGATATAACATGTACGGGAATCCTAGAGAACGGACACACTGTGAATACGAAAGGTTTCTAAAACTCAACGAATAGTCCCTCTCCTGGTGCTCCGGTTTGACTTTCCATCTGCTTTATTATCAACCTCCCAACTTGGAGAGACAGCCCCTTTAACCTCCTGGTTCGCACAGGTTGCCAATTTGGCAGAGGATGAAAGGGAAGAGGGAGAACCAATGAGAGAGTAGCTGTTAGGCATTTGGACGGGCACATATCACTGTAATTTCCCGGCAGGAAGAAGAATTAACCAAAGTCTCAGCCACCCACCGGGAATCAGTATAGATCCTGAACCAAAATTTTGGACTTGCGGTCAGCTCACCAAAAACGAGTTGAAAAATGGAGCTCAGGGGCACAGCAATTCACAAACTGGCCGAGTAATAAAGGACAACTATCGTCCAAAAATCTGTTGAGGGAAGGCAACGAGGCGGACTTGAAAGCGAGGCAGAATAGCAGGAAACAGATTTCCAGAGGTACGTTGGAATCGCCTTTAAAGCACAGGAAGAGGGGCACAACTTCGACAATGATGCACTTGGCCAAAAAGGGCGTATGCGTTTTCTCCTGAATATATTCAGGAGAAAACGCATACGCCCTTTTAGGCCAAGCAAGGAAGCGGGCAATGCAAATCTGCACTACAAAGAAGTATCACTTCCCACTGGTCAAAAGGGACATCCACAAAATGTGTAAAAACCAGAAAGGCAAGACAGGCCCTGGAGAACAGGGAGCCTTGTTATGCTGATGGGCGGGATGTAAATTGCCAACTGCCTCTCTGGAGGAGTGCTTTGTGTTCCCTAAAACATGTAAAGTACAGAGCTACAGAGCCAAGGGCACTTCCAGTCTAGGGAATATACCTTGGGAAAACTGAAAATCAAAAAGACACAGCCACCACAAAATTTAGGGCTGCACTGCTTACAAGGACCTCAACTTGGGTACACCTTAAATATCCCATGAAATATAAAAATGGTTCAAAAAATTGTGGTACTTACGTACGATGGAATATCCCTCAGCCATGAAATCAATGTCATAAGACCAGTAGCAGCAAAATGGGTGGATTCAGGTACGATGATTCTAAGTGAAATAAGTCACAGAGAAAAAGAAACTTATCATAAGATATCACTTATGAAGATCCTGTAAACATGGCTACACTTGAACTGAGTTAGGAAAGAGAACAGTGTCACACATTTAGAAAACACTCTTATGCCTGCTTAAGGGGGAAGGAGAGGTGGGGTGATACATAAAACCAGAGTTTGATATAAGCACAGGTACCGTTCCAAAAACCAACTATGGAATAGACAAGACCTACACCTTCCTCAGTGAAAGGGACTCAAAACCCCATATTTCCCGCAGAGGAATATATCTGACTAGTAAGTATCTTAAAACCTATGTATTGATATGTCTCCATAAGGGAATCAAGTGTTTCTAGACTGGGATAAATATGGCAGCGAGAATCAGCTCAAACCCACTATAAAAAGGAATTTCAAAAATAAAACAAAAAAACTGGGAAATTCTTTACAATTCCTTCAGGGTCTCTGATGAAACCTGAAATGACCCTATCTACAATGACAGCTGGATGTGGCATAAGGCTGGACACTTGGGACTGAGAGGATTGGTGAGACTGGGTGAGCAAATGCAGACCCTTTAAAGCAATAATGCATGGCACACATTCCATGGGTCCCAACTCTCCAGGTTGAAGGGAATATTACTACAGATATAACATGTACGGGAATCCTAGAGAACGGACACACTGTGAATACGAAAGGTTTCTAAAACTCAACGAATAGTCCCTCTCCTGGTGCTCCGGTTTGACTTTCCATCTGCTTTATTATCAACCTCCCAACTTGGAGAGACAGCCCCTTTAACCTCCTGGTTCGCACAGGTTGCCAATTTGGCAGAGGATGAAAGGGAAGAGGGAGAACCAATGAGAGAGTAGCTGTTAGGCATTTGGACGGGCACATATCACTGTAATTTCCCGGCAGGAAGAAGAATTAACCAAAGACTCAGCCACCCACCGGGAATCAGTATAGATCCTGAACCAAAATTTTGGACTTGCGGTCAGCTCACCAAAAACGAGTTGAAAAATGGAGCTCAGGGGCACAGCAATTCACAAACTGGCCGAGTAATAAAGGACAACTATCGTCCAAAAATCTGTTGAGGGAAGGCAACGAGGCGGACTTGAAAGCGAGGCAGAATAGCAGGAAACAGATTTCAAGAGGTACGTTGGAATCGCCTTTAAAGCACAGGAAGAGGGGCACAACTTCGACAATGATGCACTTGGCCCAAAAGGGCGTATGCGTTTTCTCCTGAATATATTCAGGAGAAAACGCATACGCCCTTTGTGGCCAAGCAAGCAAGCGGGCAATGCAAATCTGCACTACAAAGAAGTATCACTTCCCACCGGTCAAAAGGGACATCCACAAAATGTGTAAAAACCAGAAAGGCAAGACAGGCCCTGGAGAACAGGGAGCCTTGTTATGCTGATGGGCGGGATGTAAATTGCCAACTACCTCTCTGGAGGAGTGCATTGTGTTCCCTAAAACAAGTAAACAACAGAGCTACAGAGCCAAGGGCACTTCCAGTCTAGGGAATATACCTTGGGAAAACTGAAAATCAAAAAGACACAGCCACCCCAAAATTTAGGGCTGCACTGCTTACAAGGACCTCAACTTGGGTACACCTTAAATATCCCAGGAAATATAAAAATGGTTCAAAAAATTGTGGTACTTACGTACGATGGAATATCCCTCAGCCATGAAATCAATGTCATAAGACCAGTAGCAGCAAAATGGGTGGATTCAGGTACGATGATTCTAAGTGAAATAAGTCACACAGAAAAAGAAACTTATCATAAGTTATCACTTATGAAGATCCTGTAAACATGGCTACACTTGAACTGAGTTAGGAAAGAGAACAGTGTCTCACATTTAGAAAACACTCTTATGCCTGCTTAAGGGGGAAGGAGAGGTGGGGTGATGCATAAAACCAGAGTTTGATATAAGCACAGGTACCGTTCCAAAAACCAACTATGGAATAGACAAGACCTACACCTTCCTCAGTGAAAGGGACTCAAAACCCCATATTTCCCGCAGAGGAATATATCTGACTAGTAAGAATCTTAAAACCTATGTATTGATATGTCTCCGTAAGGGAATCAAGTGTGTCTAGACTGGGATAAATATGGCAGCGAGAATCAGCTCAAACCCACTATAAAAAGGAATTTCAAAAATAAAACAAAAAAACTGGGAAATTCTTTACAATTCCTTCAGGGTCTCTGATGAAACCTGAAATGACCCTATCTACAATGACAGCTGGATGTGGCATAAGGCTGGACACTTGGGACTGAGAGGATTGGTGAGATTGGGTGAGCAAATGCAGACCCTTTAAAGCAATAATGCATGGCACACATTCCATGGGTCCCAACTCTCCAGGTTGAAGGGAATATTACTACAGATATAACATGTACGGGAATCCTAGAGAACGGACACACTGTGAATACGAAAGGTTTCTAAAACTCAACGAATAGTCCCTCTCCTGGTGCTCCGGTTTGACTTTCCATCTGCTTTATTATCAACCTCCCAACTTGGAGAGACAGCCCCTTTAACCTCCTGGTTCGCACAGGTTGCCAATTTGGCAGAGGATGAAAGGGAAGAGGGAGAACCAATGAGAGAGTAGCTGTTAGGCATTTGGACGGGCACATATCACTGTAATTTCCCGGCAGGAAGAAGAATTAACCAAAGTCTCAGCCACCCACCGGGAATCAGTATAGATCCTGAACCAAAATTTTGGACTTGCGGTCAGCTCACCAAAAACGAGTTGAAAAATGGAGCTCAGGGGCACAGCAATTCACAAACTGGCCGAGTAATAAAGGACAACTATCGTCCAAAAATCTGTTGAGGGAAGGCAACGAGGCGGACTTGAAAGCGAGGCAGAATAGCAGGAAACAGATTTCCAGAGGTACGTTGGAATCGCCTTTAAAGCACAGGAAGAGGGGCACAACTTCGACAATGATGCACTTGGCCCAAAAGGGCGTATGCGTTTTCTCCTGAATATATTCAGGAGAAAACGCATACGCCCTTTTTGGCCAAGCAAGCAAGCGGGCAATGCAAATCTGCACTACAAAGAAGTATCACTTCCCACCGGTCAAAAGGGACATCCACAAAATGTGTAAAAACCAGAAAGGCAAGACAGGCCCTGGAGAACAGGGAGCCTTGTTATGCTGATGGGCGGGATGTAAATTGCCAACTGCCTCTCTGGAGGAGTGCATTGTGTTCCCTAAAACAAGTAAACAACAGAGCTACAGAGCCAAGGGCACTTCCAGTCTAGGGAATATACCTTGGGAAAACTGAAAATCAAAAAGACACAGCCACCCCAAAATTTAGGGCTGCACTGCTTACAAGGACCTCAACTTGGGTACACCTTAAATATCCCATGAAATATAAAAATGGTTCAAAAAATTGTGGTACTTACGTACGATGGAATATCCCTCAGCCATGAAATCAATGTCATAAGACCAGTAGCAGCAAAATGGGTGGATTCAGGTACGATGATTCTAAGTGAAATAAGTCACAGAGATAAAGAAACTTATCATAAGATATCACTTATGAAGATCCTGTAAACATGGCTACACTTGAACTGAGTTAGGAAAGAGAACAGTGTCACACATTTAGAAAACACTCTTATGCCTGCTTAAGGGGGAAGGAGAGGTGGGGTGATACATAAAACCAGAGTTTGATATAAGCACAGGTACCGTTCCAAAAACCAACTATGGAATAGACAAGACCTACACCTTCCTCAGTGAAAGGGACTCAAAACCCCATATTTCCCGCAGAGGAATATATCTGACTAGTAAGAATCTTAAAACCTATGTATTGATATGTCTCCATAAGGGAATCAAGTGTTTCTAGACTGGGATAAATATGGCAGCGAGAATCAGCTCAAACCCACTATAAAAAGGAATTTCAAAAATAAAACAAAAAAACTGGGAAATTCTTTACAATTCCTTCAGGGTCTCTGATGAAACCTGAAATGACCCTATCTACAATGACAGCTGGATGTGGCATAAGGCTGGACACTTGGGACTGAGAGGATTGGTGAGACTGGGTGAGCAAATGCAGACCCTTTAAAGCAATAATGCATGGCACACATTCCATGGGTCCCAACTCTCCAGGTTGAAGGGAATATTACTACAGATATAACATGTACGGGAATCCTAGAGAACGGACACACTGTGAATACGAAAGGTTTCTAAAACTCAACGAATAGTCCCTCTCCTGGTGCTCCGGTTTGACTTTCCATCTGCTTTATTATCAACCTCCCAACTTGGAGAGACAGCCCCTTTAACCTCCTGGTTCGCACAGGTTGCCAATTTGGCAGAGGATGAAAGGGAAGAGGGAGAACCAATGAGAGAGTAGCTGTTAGGCATTTGGACGGGCACATATCACTGTAATTTCCCGGCAGGAAGAAGAATTAACCAAAGACTCAGCCACCCACCGGGAATCAGTATAGATCCTGAACCAAAATTTTGGACTTGCGGTCAGCTCACCAAAAACGAGTTGAAAAATGGAGCTCAGGGGCACAGCAATTCACAAACTGGCCGAGTAATAAAGGACAACTATCGTCCAAAAATCTGTTGAGGGAAGGCAACGAGGCGGACTTGAAAGCGAGGCAGAATAGCAGGAAACAGATTTCAAGAGGTACGTTGGAATCGCCTTTAAAGCACAGGAAGAGGGGCACAACTTCGACAATGATGCACTTGGCCCAAAAGGGCGTATGCGTTTTCTCCTGAATATATTCAGGAGAAAACGCATACGCCCTTTGTGGCCAAGCAAGCAAGCGGGCAATGCAAATCTGCACTACAAAGAAGTATCACTTCCCACCGGTCAAAAGGGACATCCACAAAATGTGTAAAAACCAGAAAGGAAAGACAGGCCCTGGAGAACAGGGAGCCTTGTTATGCTGATGGGCGGGATGTAAATTGCCAACTGCCTCTCTGGAGGAGTGCATTGTGTTCCCTAAAACAAGTAAACAACAGAGCTACAGAGCCAAGGGCACTTCCAGTCTAGGGAATATACCTGGGAAAAACTGAAAATCAATAAGACAGAGCCACCCCAAAATTTAGGGCTGCACTGCTTACAAGGACCTCAACTTGGGTACACCTTAAATATCCCAGTAAATATAAAATTGGTTCAAAAAATTGTGGTACTTACGTACGATGGAATATCCCTCAGCCATGAAATCAATGTCATAAGACCAGTAGCAGCAAAATGGGTGGATTCAGGTACGATGATTCTAAGTGAAATAAGTCACAGAGAAAAAGAAACTTATCATAAGTTATCACTTATGTAGATCCTGTAAACATGGCTACACTTGAACTGAGTTAGGAAAGAGAACAGTGTCTCACATTTAGAAAACACTCTTATGCCTGCTTAAGGGGGAAGGAGAGGTGGGGTGATGCATAAAACCAGAGTTTGATATAAGCACAGGTACCGTTCCAAAAACCAAGTATGGAATAGACAAGACCTACACCTTCCTCAGTGATAGGGACTCAAAACCCCATATTTCCCGCAGAAGAATATATCTGACTAGTAAGAATCTTAAAACCTATGTATTGATATGTCTCCGTAAGGGAATCAAGTGTGTCTAGACTGGCATAAACATGGCAGCGAGAATCAGCTCAAACCCACTATAAAAAGGAATTTCAAAAACAAAACAAAAAAACTGGGAAATTCTTTACAATTCCTTCAGGGTCTCTGATGAAACCTGAAATGACCCTATCTACAATGACACCTGGATGTGGCATAAGGCTGGACACTTGGGACTGAGAGGATTGGTGAGATTGGGTGAGCAAATGCAGACCCTTTAAAGCAATAATGCATGGCACACATTCCATGGGTCCCAACTCTCCAGGTTGAAGGGAATATTACTACAGATATAACATGTACGGGAATCCTAGAGAACGGACACACTGTGAATACGAAAGGTTTCTAAAACTCAACGAATAGTCCCTCTCCTGGTGCTCCGGTTTGACTTTCCATCTGCTTTATTATCAAACTCCCAACTTGGAGAGACAGCCCCTTTAACCTCCTGGTTCGCACAGGTTGCCAATTTGGCAGAGGATGAAAGGGAAGAGGGAGAACCAATGAGAGAGTAGCTGTTAGGCATTTGGACGGGCACATATCACTGTAATTTCCCGGCAGGAAGAAGAATTAACCAAAGTCTCAGCCACCCACCGGGAATCAGTATAGATCCTGAACCAAAATTTTGGACTTGCGGTCAGCTCACCAAAAACGAGTTGAAAAATGGAGCTCAGGGGCACAGCAATTCACAAACTGGCCGAGTAATAAAGGACAACTATCGTCCAAAAATCTGTTGAGGGAAGGCAACGAGGCGGACTTGAAAGCGAGGCAGAATAGCAGGAAACAGATTTCCAGAGGTACGTCGGAATCGCCTTTAAAGCACAGGAAGAGGGGCACAACTTCGACAATGATGCACTTGGCCAAAAAGGGCGTATGCGTTTTCTCCTGAATATATTCAGGAGAAAACGCATACGCCCTTTTTGGCCAAGCAAGCAAGCGGGCAATGCAAATCTGCACTACAAAGAAGTATCACTTCCCACCGGTCAAAAGGGACATCCACAAAATTTGTAAAAACCAGAAAGGCAAGACAGGCCCTGGAGAACAGGGAGCCTTGTTATGCTGATGGGCCGGATGTAAATTGCCAACTGCCTCTCTGGAGGAGTGAATTGTGTTCCCTAAAACAAGTAAACAACAGAGCTACAGAGCCCAGGGCACTTCCAGTCTAGGGAATATACCTTGGGAAAACTGAAAATCAAAAAGACACAGCCACCCCAAAATTTAGGGCTGCACTGCTTACAAGGACCTCAACTTGGGTACACCTTAAATATCCCAGGAAATATAAAAATGGTTCAAAAAATTGTGGTACTTACGTACGATGGAATATCCCTCGGCCATGAAATCAATGTCATAAGACCAGTAGCAGCAAAATGGGTGGATTCAGGTAGGATGATTCTAAGTGAAATAAGTCACAGAGAAAAAGAAACTTATCATAAGATATCACTTATGAAGATCCTGTAAACATGGCTACACTTGAACTGAGTTAGGAAAGAGAACAGTGTCTCACATTTAGAAAACACTCTTATGCCTGCTTAAGGGGGAAGGAGAGGTGGGGTGATGCATAAAACCAGAGTTTGATATAAGCACAGGTACCGTTCCAAAAACCAACTATGGAATAGACAAGACCTACACCTTCCTCAGTGAAAGGGACTCAAAACCCCATATTTCCCGCAGAGGAATATATCTGACTAGTAAGAATCTTAAAACCTATGTATTGATATGTCTCCGTAAGGGAATCAAGTGTGTCTAGACTGGGATAAATATGGCAGCGAGAATCAGCTCAAACCCACTATAAAAAGGAATTTCAAAAACAAAACAAAAAAACTGGGAAATTCTTTACAATTCCTTCAGGGTCTCTGATGAAACCTGAAATGACCCTATCTACAATGACAGCTGGATGTGGCATAAGGCTGGACACTTGGGACTGAGAGGATTGGTGAGATTGGGTGAGCAAATGCAGACCCTTTAAAGCAATAATGCATGGCACACATTCCATGGGTCCCAACTCTCCAGGTTGAAGGGAATATTACTACAGATATAACATGTACGGGAATCCTAGAGAACGGACACACTGTGAATACGAAAGGTTTCTAAAACTCAACGAATAGTCCCTCTCCTGGTGCTCCGGTTTGACTTTCCATCTGCTTTATTATCAACCTCCCAACTTGGAGAGACAGCCCCTTTAACCTCCTGGTTCGCACAGGTTGCCAATTTGGCAGAGGATGAAAGGGAAGAGGGAGAACCAATGAGAGAGTAGCTGTTAGGCATTTGGACGGGCACATATCACTGTAATTTCCCGGCAGGAAGAAGAATTAACCAAAGTCTCAGCCACCCACCGGGAATCAGTATAGATCCTGAACCAAAATTTTGGACTTGCGGTCAGCTCACCAAAAACGAGTTGAAAAATGGAGCTCAGGGGCACAGCAATTCACAAACTGGCCGAGTAATAAAGGACAACTATCGTCCAAAAATCTGTTGAGGGAAGGCAACGAGGCGGACTTGAAAGCGAGGCAGAATGGCAGGAAACAGATTTCCAGAGGTACGTTGGAATCGCCTTTAAAGCACAGGAAGAGGGGCACAACTTCGACAATGATGCACTTGGCCAAAAAGGGCGTATGCGTTTTCTCCTGAATATATTCAGGAGAAAACGCATACGCCCTTTTTGGCCAAGCAAGCAAGCGGGCAATGCAAATCTGAACTACAAAGAAGTATCACTTCCCACCGGTCAAAAGGGACATCCACAAAATGTGTAAAAACCAGAAAGGCAAGACAGGCCCTGGAGAACAGGGAGCCTTGTTATGCTGATGGGCCGGATGTAAATTGCCAACTGCCTCTCTGGAGGAGTGCATTGTGTTCCCTAAAACAAGTAAACAACAGAACTACAGAGCCAAGGGCACTTCCAGTCTAGGGAATATACCTTGGGAAAACTGAAAATCAAAAAGACACAGCCACCCCATAATTTAGGGCTGCACTGCTTACAAGGACCTCAACTTGGGTACACCTTAAATATCCCAGGAAATATAAAAATGGTTCAAAAAATTGTGGTACTTACGTACGATGGAATATCCCTCAGCCATGAAATCAATGTCATAAGACCAGTAGCAGCAAAATGGGTGGATTCAGGTACGATGATTCTAAGTGAAATAAGTCACACAGAAAAAGAAACTTATCATAAGATATCACTTATGAAGATCCTGTAAACATGGCTACACTTGAACTGAGTTAGGAAAGAGAACAGTGTCTCACATTTAGAAAACACTCTTATGCCTGCTTAAGGGGGAAGGAGAGGTGGGGTGATGCATAAAACCAGAGTTTGATATAAGCACAGGTACCGTTCCAAAAACCAACTATGGAATAGACAAGACCTACACCGTCCTCAGTGAAAGGGACTCAAAACCCCATATTTCCCGCAGAGGAATATATCTGACTAGTAAGAATCTTAAAACCTATGTATTGATATGTCTCCGTAAGGGAATCAAGTGTGTCTAGACTGGGATAAATATGGCAGCGAGAATCAGCTCAAACCCACTATAAAAAGGAATTTCAAAAATAAAACAAAAAAACTGGGAAATTCTTTACAATTCCTTCAGGGTCTCTGATGAAACCTGAAATGACCCTATCTACAATGACAGCTGGATGTGGCATAAGGCTGGACACTTGGGACTGAGAGTATTGGTGAGATTGGGTGAGCAAATGCAGACCCTTTAAAGCAATAATGCATGGCACACATTCCATGGGTCCCAACTTTCCAGGTTGAAGGGAATATTACTACAGATATAACATGTACGGGAATCCTAGAGAACGGACACACTGTGAATACGAAAGGTTTCTAAAACTCAACGAATAGTCCCTCTCCTGGTGCTCCGGTTTGACTTTCCATCTGCTTTATTATCAACCTCCCAACTTGGAGAGACAGCCCCTTTAACCTCCTGGTTCGCACAGGTTGCCAATTTGGCAGAGGATGAAAGGGAAGAGGGAGAACCAATGAGAGAGTAGCTGTTAGGCATTTGGACGGGCACATATCACTGTAATTTCCCGGCAGGAAGAAGAATTAACCAAAGTCTCAGCCACCCACCGGGAATCAGTATAGATCCTGAACCAAAATTTTGGACTTGCGGTCAGCTCACCAAAAACGAGTTGAAAAATGGAGCTCAGGGGCACAGCAATTCACAAACTGGCCGAGTAATAAAGGACAACTATCGTCCAAAAATCTGTTGAGGGAAGGCAACGAGGCGGACTTGAAAGTGAGGCAGAATGGCAGGAAACAGATTTCCAGAGGTACGTTGGAATCGCCTTTAAAGCACAGGAAGAGGGGCACAACTTCGACAATGATGCACTTGGCCAAAAAGGGCGTATGCGTTTTCTCCTGAATATATTCAGGAGAAAACGCATACGCCCTTTTTGGCCAAGCAAGCAAGCGGGCAATGCAAATCTGAACTACAAAGAAGTATCACTTCCCACCAGTCAAAAGGGACATCCACAAAATGTGTAAAAACCAGAAAGGCAAGACAGGCCCTGGAGAACAGGGAGCCTTGTTATGCTGATGGGCCGGAAGTAAATTGCCAACTGCCTCTCTGGAGGAGTGCATTGTGTTCCCTAAAACAAGTAAACAACAGAGCTACAGAGCCAAGGGCACTTCCAGTCTAGGGAATATACCTTGGGAAAACTGAAAATCAAAAAGACACAGCCACCCCATAATTTAGGGCTGCACTGCTTACAAGGACCTCAACTTGGATACACCTTAAATATCCCAGGAAATATAAAAATGGTTCAAAAAATTGTGGTACTTACGTACGATGGAATATCCCTCAGCCATGAAATCAATGTCATAAGACCAGTAGCAGCAAAATGGGTGGATTCAGGTACGATGATTCTAAGTGAAATAAGTCACAGAGAAAAAGAAACTTATCATAAGATATCACTTATGAAGATCCTGTAAACATGGCTACACTTGAACTGAGTTAGGAAAGAGAACAGTGTCTCACATTTAGAAAACACTCTTATGCCTGCTTAAGGGGGAAGGAGAGGTGGGGTGATGCATAAAACCAGAGTTTGATATAAGCACAGGTACCGTTCCAAAAACCAACTATGGAATAGACAAGACCTACACCTTCCTCAGTGAAAGGGACTCAAAACCCCATATTTCCCGCAGAGGAATATATCTGACTAGTAAGAATCTTAAAACCTATGTATTGATATGTCTCCGTAAGGGAATCAAGTGTGTCTAGACTGGGATAAATATGGCAGCGAGAATCAGCTCAAACCCACTATAAAAAGGAATTTCAAAAATAAAACAAAAAAACTGGGAAATTCTTTACAATTCCTTCAGGGTCTCTGATGAAACCTGAAATGACCCTATCTACAATGACAGCTGGATGTGGCATAAGGCTGGACACTTGGGACTGAGAGGATTGGTGAGATTGGGTGAGCAAATGCAGACCCTTTAAAGCAATAATGCATGGCACACATTCCATGGGTCCCAACTCTCCAGGTTGAAGGGAATATTACTACAGATATAACATGTACGGGAATCCTAGAGAACGGACACACTGTGAATACGAAAGGTTTCTAAAACTCAACGAATAGTCCCTCTCCTGGTGCTCCGGTTTGACTTTCCATCTGCTTTATTATCAACCTCCCAACTTGGAGAGACAGCCCCTTTAACCTCCTGGTTCGCACAGGTTGCCAATTTGGCAGAGGATGAAAGGGAAGAGGGAGAACCAATGAGAGAGTAGCTGTTAGGCATTTGGACGGGCACATATCACTGTAATTTCCCGGCAGGAAGAAGAATTAACCAAAGTCTCAGCCACCCACCGGGAATCAGTATAGATCCTGAACCAAAATTTTGGACTTGCGGTCAGCTCACCAAAAACGAGTTGAAAAATGGAGCTCAGGGGCACAGCAATTCACAAACTGGCCGAGTAATAAAGGACAACTATCGTCCAAAAATCTGTTGAGGGAAGGCAACGAGGCGGACTTGAAAGCGAGGCAGAATAGCAGGAAACAGATTTCAAGAGGTACGTTGGAATCACCTTTAAAGCACAGGAAGAGGGGCACAACTTCGACAATGATGCACTTGGCCAAAAAGGGCGTATGCGTTTTCTCCTGAATATATTCAGGAGAAAACGCATACGCCCTTTTTGGCCAAGCAAGTAAGCGGGCAATGCAAATCTGCACTACAAAGAAGTATCACTTCCCACCGGTCAAAAGGGACATCCACAAAATGTGTAAAAACCAGAAAGGCAAGACAGGCCCTGGAGAACAGGGAGCCTTGTTATGCTGATGGGCCGGATGTAAATTGCCAACTGCCTCTCTGGAGGAGTGCATTGTGTTCCCTAAAACAAGTAAACAACAGAGCTACAGAGCCAAGGGCACCTCCAGTCTAGGGAATATACCTTGGGAAAACTGAAAATCAAAAAGACACAGCCACCCCAAAATTTAGGGCTGCACTGCTTACAAGGACCTCAACTTGGGTACACCTTAAATATCCCAGGAAATATAAAAATGGTTCAAAAAATTGTGGTACTTACGTACGATGGAATATCCCTCAGCCATGAAATCAATGTCATAAGACCAGTAGCAGCAAAATGGGTGGATTCAGGTAGGATGATTCTAAGTGAAATAAGTCACAGAGAAAAAGAAACTTATCATAAGATATCACTTATGAAGATCCTGTAAACATGGCTACACTTGAACTGAGTTAGGAAAGAGAACAGTGTCTCACATTTAGAAAACACTCTTATGCCTGCTTAAGGGGGAAGGAGAGGTGGGGTGATGCATAAAACCAGAGTTTGATATAAGCACAGGTACCGTTCCAAAAACCAACTATGGAATAGACAAGACCTACACCTTCCTCAGTGAAAGGGACTCAAAACCCCATATTTCCCGCAGAGGAATATATCTGACTAGTAAGAATCTTAAAACCTATGTATTGATATGTCTCCGTAAGGGAATCAAGTGTGTCTAGACTGGGATAAATATGGCAGCGAGAATCAGCTCAAACCCACTATAAAAAGGAATTTCAAAAATAAAACAAAAAAACTGGGAAATTCTTTACAATTCCTTCAGGGTCTCTGATGAAACCTGAAATGACCCTATCTACAATGACAGCTGGATGTGGCATAAGGCTGGACACTTGGGACTGAGAGGATAGGTGAGATTGGGTGAGCAAATGCAGACCCTTTAAAGCAATAATGCATGGCACACATTCCATGGGTCCCAACTCTCCAGGTTGAAGGGAATATTACTACAGATATAACATGTACGGGAATCCTAGAGAACGGACACACTGTGAATACGAAAGGTTTCTAAAACTCAACGAATAGTCCCTCTCCTTGTGCTCCGGTTTGACTTTCCATCTGCTTTATTATCAACCTCCCAACTTGGAGAGACAGCCCCTTTAACCTCCTGGTTCGCACAGGTTGCCAATTTGGCAGAGGATGAAAGGGAAGAGGGAGAACCAATGAGAGAGTAGCTGTTAGGCATTTGGACGGGCACATATCACTGTAATTTCCCGGCAGGAAGAAGAATTAACCAAAGTCTCAGCCACCCACCGGGAATCAGTATAGATCCTGAACCAAAATTTTGGACTTGCGGTCAGCTCACCAAAAACGAGTTGAAAAATGGAGCTCAGGGGCACAGCAATTCACAAACTGGCCGAGTAATAAAGGACAACTATCGTCCAAAAATCTGTTGAGGGAAGGCAACGAGGCGGACTTGAAAGCGAGGCAGAATAGCAGGAAACAGATTTCAAGAGGTACGTTGGAATCACCTTTAAAGCACAGGAAGAGGGGCACAACTTCGACAATGATGCACTTGGCCAAAAAGGGCGTATGCGTTTTCTCCTGAATATATTCAGGAGAAAACGCATACGCCCTTTTTGGCCAAGCAAGTAAGCGGGCAATGCAAATCTGCACTACAAAGAAGTATCACTTCCCACCGGTCAAAAGGGACATCCACAAAATGTGTAAAAACCAGAAAGGCAAGACAGGCCCTGGAGAACAGGGAGCCTTGTTATGCTGATGGGCCGGATGTAAATTTCCAACTGCCTCTCTGGAGGAGTGCATTGTGTTCCCTAAAACAAGTAAACAACAGAGCTACAGAGCCAAGGGCACCTCCAGTCTAGGGAATATACCTTGGGAAAACTGAAAATCAAAAAGACACAGCCACCCCAAAATTTAGGGCTGCACTGCTTACAAGGACCTCAACTTGGGTACACCTTAAATATCCCAGGAAATATAAAAATGGTTCAAAAAATTGTGGTACTTACGTACGATGGAATATCCCTCAGCCATGAAATCAATGTCATAAGACCGGTAGCAGCAAAATGGGTGGATTCAGGTAGGATGATTCTAAGTGAAATAAGTCACAGAGAAAAAGAAACTTATCATAAGATATCACTTATGAAGATCCTGTAAACATGGCTACACTTGAACTGAGTTAGGAAAGAGAACAGTGTCTCACATTTAGAAAACACTCTTATGCCTGCTTAAGGGGGAAGGAGAGGTGGGGTGATGCATAAAACCAGAGTTTGATATAAGCACAGGTACCGTTCCAAAAACCAACTATGGAATAGACAAGACCTACACCTTCCTCAGTGAAAGGGACTCAAAACCCCATATTTCCCGCAGAGGAATATATCTGACTAGTAAGAATCTTAAAACCTATGTATTGATATGTCTCCGTAAGGGAATCAAGTGTGTCTAGACTGGGATAAATATGGCAGCGAGAATCAGCTCAAACCCACTATAAAAAGGAATTTCAAAAATAAAACAAAAAAACTGGGAAATTCTTTACAATTCCTTCAGGGTCTCTGATGAAACCTGAAATGACCCTATCTACAATGACAGCTGGATGTGGCATAAGGCTGGACACTTGGGACTGAGAGGATAGGTGAGATTGGGTGAGCAAATGCAGACCCTTTAAAGCAATAATGCATGGCACACATTCCATGGGTCCCAACTCTCCAGGTTGAAGGGAATATTACTACAGATATAACATGTACGGGAATCCTAGAGAACGGACACACTGTGAATACGAAAGGTTTCTAAAACTCAACGAATAGTCCCTCTCCTTGTGCTCCGGTTTGACTTTCCATCTGCTTTATTATCAACCTCCCAACTTGGAGAGACAGCCCCTTTAACCTCCTGGTTCGCACAGGTTGCCAATTTGGCAGAGGATGAAAGGGAAGAGGGAGAACCAATGAGAGAGTAGCTGTTAGGCATTTGGACGGGCACATATCACTGTAATTTCCCGGCAGGAAGAAGAATTAACCAAAGTCTCAGCCACCCACCGGGAATCAGTATAGATCCTGAACCAAAATTTTGGACTTGCGGTCAGCTCACCAAAAACGAGTTGAAAAATGGAGCTCAGGGGCACAGCAATTCACAAACTGGCCGAGTAATAAAGGACAACTATCGTCCAAAAATCTGTTGAGGGAAGGCAACGAGGCGGACTTGAAAGCGAGGCAGAATAGCAGGAAACAGATTTCCAGAGGTACGTTGGAATCGCCTTTAAAGCACAGGAAGAGGGGCACAACTTCGACAATGATGCACTTGGCCAAAAAGGGCGTATGCGTTTTCTCCTGAATATATTCAGGAGAAAACGCATACGCCCTTTTTGGCCAAGCAAGCAAGCGGGCAATGCAAATCTGCACTACAAAGAAGTATCACTTCCCACCGGTCAAAAGGGACATCCACAAAATGTGTAAAAACCAGAAAGGCAAGACAGGCCCTGGAGAACAGGGAGCCTTGTTATGCTGATGGGCGGGATGTAAATTGCCAACTGCCTCTCTGGAGGAGTGCATTGTGTTCCCTAAAACAAGTAAACAACAGAGCTACAGAGCCAAGGGCACTTCCAGTCTAGGGAATATACCTTGGGAAAACTGAAAATCAAAAAGACACAGCACCCCAAAATTTAGGGCTGCACTGCTTACAAGGACCTCAACTTGGGTACACCTTAAATATCCCAGGAAATATAAAAATGGTTCAAAAAATTGTGGTACTTACGTACGATGGAATATCCCTCAGCCATGAAATCAATGTCATAAGACCAGTAGCAGCAAAATGGGTGGATTCAGGTACGATGATTCTAAGTGAAATAAGTCACAGAGAAAAAGAAACTTATCATAAGATATCACTTATGAAGATCCTGTAAACATGGCTACACTTGAACTGAGTTAGGAAAGAGAACAGTGTCTCACATTTAGAAAACACTCTTATGCCTGCTTAAGGGGGAAGGAGAGGTGGGGTGATGCATAAAACCAGAGTTTGATATAAGCACAGGTACCGTTCCAAAAACCAACTATGGAATAGACAAGACCTACACCTTCCTCAGTGAAAGGGACTCAAAACCCCATATTTCCCGCAGAGGAATATATCTGACTAGTAAGAATCTTAAAACCTATGTATTGATATGTCTCCGTAAGGGAATCAAGTGTGTCTAGACTGGGATAAATATGGCAGCCAGAATCAGCTCAAAACCACTATAAAAAGGAATTTCAAAAATAAAACAAAAAAACTGGGAAATTCTTTACAATTCCTTCAGGGTCTCTGATGAAACCTGAAATGACCCTATCTACAATGACAGCTGGATGTGGCATAAGGCTGGACACTTGGGACTGAGAGGATTGGTGAGATTGGGTGAGCAAATGCAGACCCTTTAAAGCAATAATGCATGGCACACATTCCATGGGTCCCAACTCTCCAGGTTGAAGGGAATATTACTACAGATATAACATGTACAGGAATCCTAGAGAACGGACACACTGTGAATACGAAAGGTTTCTAAAACTCAACGAACAGTCCCTCTCCTGGTGCTCCAGTTTGACTTTCCATCTGCTTTATTATCAACCTCCCAACTTGGAGAGACAGCCCCTTTAACCTCCTGGTTCGCACAGGTTGCCAATTTGGCAGAGGATGAAAGGGAAGAGGGAGAACCAATGAGAGAGTAGCTGTTAGGCATTTGGACGGGCACATATCACTGTAATTTCCCGGCAGGAAGAAGAATTAACCAAAGTCTCAGCCACCCACCGGGAATCAGTATAGATCCTGAACCAAAATTTTGGACTTGCGGTCAGCTCACCAAAAACGAGTTGAAAAATGGAGTTCAGGGGCACAGCAATTCACAAACTGGCCGAGTAATAAAGGACAACTATCGTCCAAAAATCTGTTGAGGGAAGGCAATGAGGCGGACTTGAAAGCGAGGCAGAATAGCAGGAAACAGATTTCCAGAGGTACGTTGGAATCGCCTTTAAAGCACAGGAAGAGGGGCACAACTTCGACAATGATGCACTTGGCCAAAAAGGGCGTATGCGTTTTCTCCTGAATATATTCAGGAGAAAACGCATACGCCCTTTTTGGCCAAGCAAGCAAGCGGGCAATGCAAATCTGCACTACAAAGAAGTATCACTTCCCACCGGTCAAAAGGGACATCCACAAAATGTGTAAAAACCAGAAAGGCAAGACAGGCCCTGGAGAACAGGGAGCCTTGTTATGCTGATGGGCCGGATGTAAATTGCCAACTGCCTCTCTGGAGGAGTGCATTGTGTTCCCTAAAACAAGTAAACAACAGAGCTACAGAGCCAAGGGCACTTCCAGTCTAGGGAATATACCTTTGGAAAACTGAAAATCAAAAAGACACAGCCACCCCAAAATTTAGGGCTGCACTGCTTACAAGGACCTCCTTGGGTACACCTTAAATATCCCAGGAAATATAAAAATGGTTCAAAAAATTGTGGTACTTACGTACGATGGAATATCCCTCAGCCATGAAATCAATGTCATAAGACCAGTAGCAGCAAAATGGGTGGATTCAGGTACGATGATTCTAAGTGAAATAAGTCACAGAGAAAAAGAAACTTATCATAAGATATCACTTATGAAGATCCTGTAAACATGGCTACACTTGAACTGAGTTAGGGAAGAGAACAGTGTCTCACATTTAGAAAACACTCTTATGCCTGCTTAAGGGGGAAGGAGAGGTGGGGTGATGCATAAAACCAGAGTTTGATATAAGCACAGGTACCGTTCCAAAAACCAACTATGGAATAGACAAGACCTACACCTTCCTCAGTGAAAGGGACTCAAAACCCCATATTTCCCGCAGAGGAATATATCTGACTAGTAAGAATCTTAAAACCTATGTATTGATATGTCTCCGTAAGGGAATCAAGTGTGTCTAGACTGGGATAAATATGGCAGCGAGAATCAGCTCAAACCCACTATAAAAAGGAATTTCAAAAATAAAACAAAAAAACTGGGAAATTCTTTACAATTCCTTCAGGGTCTCTGATGAAACCTGAAATGACCCTATCTACAATGACAGCTGGATGTGGCATAAGGCTGGACACTTGGGACTGAGAGGATTGGTGAGATTGGGTGAGCAAATGCAGACCCTTTAAAGCAATAATGCATGGCACACATTCCATGGGTCCCAACTCTCCAGGTCGAAGGGAATATTACTACAGATATAACATGTACGGGAATCCTAGAGAACGGACACACTGTGAATACGAAAGGTTTCTAAAACTCAACGAATAGTCCCTCTCCTGGTGCTCCGGTTTGACTTTCCATCTGCTTTATTATCAACCTCCCAACTTGGAGAGACAGCCCCTTTAACCTCCTGGTTCGCACAGGTTGCCAATTTGGCAGAGGATGAAAGGGAAGAGGGAGAACCAATGAGAGAGTAGCTGTTAGGCATTTGGACGGGCACATATCACTGTAATTTCCCGGCAGGAAGAAGAATTAACCAAAGTCTCAGCCACCCACCGGGAATCAGTATAGATCCTGAACCAAAATTTTGGACTTGCGGTCAGCTCACCAAAAACGAGTTGAAAAATGGAGCTCAGGGGCACAGCAATTCACAAACTGGCCGAGTAATAAAGGACAACTATCGTCCAAAAATCTGTTGAGGGAAGGCAACGAGGCGGACTTGAAAGCGAGGCAGAATGGCAGGAAACAGATTTCCAGAGGTACGTTGGAATCGCCTTTAAAGCACAGGAAGAGGGGCACAACTTCGACAATGATGCACTTGCCAAAAAGGGCGTATGCGTTTTCTCCTGAATATATTCAGGAGAAAACGCATACGCCCTTTTTGGTCAAGCAAGCAAGCGGGCAATGCAAATCTGAACTACAAAGAAGTATCACTTCCCACCGGTCAAAAGGGACATCCACAAAATGTGTAAAAACCAGAAAGGCAAGACAGGCCCTGGAGAACAGGGAGCCTTGTTATGCTGATGGGCGGGATGTAAATTGCCAACTGCCTCTCTGGAGGAGTGCATTGTGTTCCCTAAAACAAGTAAACAACAGAGCTACAGAGCCAAGGGCACTTCCAGTCTAGGGAATATACCTTGGGAAAACTGAAAATCAAAAAGACACAGCCACCCCAAAATTTAGGGCTGCACTGCTTACAAGGACCTCAACTTGGGTACACCTTAAATATCCCAGGAAATATAAAATTGGTTCAAAAAATTGTGGTACTTACGTACGATGGAATATCCCTCAGCCATGAAATCAATGTCATAAGACCAGTAGCAGCAAAATGGGTGGATTCAGGTACGATGATTCTAAGTGAAATAAGTCACACAGAAAAAGAAACTTATCATAAGATATCACTTATGAAGATCCTGTAAACATGGCTACACTTGAACTGAGTTAGGAAAGAGAACAGTGTCTCACATTTAGAAAACACTCTTATGCCTGCTTAAGGGGGAAGGAGAGGTGGGGTGATGCATAAAACCAGAGTTTGATATAAGCACAGGTACCGTTCCAAAAACCAACTATGGAATAGACAAGACCTACACCGTCCTCAGTGAAAGGGACTCAAAACCCCATATTTCCCGCAGAGGAATATATCTGACTAGTAAGAATCTTAAAACCTATGTATTGATATGTCTCCGTAAGGGAATCAAGTGTGTCTAGACTGGGATAAATATGGCAGCGAGAATCAGCTCAAACCCACTATAAAAAGGAATTTCAAAAATAAAACAAAAAAACTGGGAAATTCTTTACAATTCCTTCAGGGTCTCTGATGAAACCTGAAATGACCCTATCTACAATGACAGCTGGATGTGGCATAAGGCTGGACACTTGGGACTGAGGGGATTGGTGAGATTGGGTGAGCAAATGCAGACCCTTTAAAGCAATAATGCATGGCACACATTCCATGGGTCCCAACTCTCCAGGTCGAAGGGAATATTACTACAGATATAACATGTACGGGAATCCTAGAGAACGGACACACTGTGAATACGAAAGGTTTCTAAAACTCAACGAATAGTCCCTCTCCTGGTGCTCCGGTTTGACTTTCCATCTGCTTTATTATCAACCTCCCAACTTGGAGAGACAGCCCCTTTAACCTCCTGGTTCGCACAGGTTGCCAATTTGGCAGAGGATGAAAGGGAAGAGGGAGGACCAATGAGAGAGTAGCTGTTAGGCATTTGGACGGGCACATATCACTGTAATTTCCCGGCAGGAAGAAGAATTAACCAAAGTCTCAGCCACCCACCGGGAATCAGTATAGATCCTGAACCAAAATTTTGGACTTGCGGTCAGCTCACCAAAAACGAGTTGTAAAATGGAGCTCAGGGGCACAGCAATTCACAAACTGGCCGAGTAATAAAGGACAACTATCGTCCAAAAATCTGTTGAGGGAAGGCAACGAGGCGGACTTGAAAGCGAGGCAGAATGGCAGGAAACAGATTTCCAGAGGTACGTTGGAATCGCCTTTAAAGCACAGGAAGAGGGGCACAACTTCGACAATGATGCACTTGGCCAAAAAGGGCGTATGCGTTTTCTCCTGAATATATTCAGGAGAAAACGCATACGCCCTTTTTGGCCAAGCAAGCAAGCGGGCAATGCAAATCTGCACTACAGAGAAGTATCACTTCCCACCGGTCAAAAGGGACATCCACAAAATGTGTAAAAACCAGAAAGGCAAGACAGGCCCTGGAGAACAGGGAGCCTTGTTATGCTGATGGGCGGGATGTAAATTGCCAACTGCCTCTCTGGAGGAGTGCATTGTGTTCCCTAAAACAAGTAAACAACAGAGCTACAGAGCCAAGGGCACTTCCAGTCTAGGGAATATACCTTGGGAAAACTGAAAATCAAAAAGACACAGCTACCCCAAAATTTAGGGTTGCACTGCTTAAAAGGACCTCAACTTGGGTACACCTTAAATATCCCAGGAAATATAAAAATGGTTCAAAAAATTGTGGTACTTACGTACGATGGAATATCCCTCAGCCATGAAATCAATGTCATAAGACCAGTAGCAGCAAAATGGGTGGATTCAGGTAGGATGATTCTAAGTGAAATAAGTCACAGAGAAAAAGAAACTTATCATAAGATATCACTTATGAAGATCCTGTAAACATGGCTACACTTGAACTGAGTTAGGAAAGAGAACAGTGTCTCACATTTAGAAAACACTCTTATGCCTGCTTAAGGGGGAAGGAGAGGTGGGGTGATGCATAAAACCAGAGTTTGATATAAGCACAGGTACCGTTCCAAAAACCAACTATGGAATAGACAAGACCTACACCTTCCTCAGTGAAAGGGACTCAAAACCCCATATTTCCCGCAGAGGAATATATCTGACTAGTAAGAATCTTAAAACCTATGTATTGATATGTCTCCGTAAGGGAATCAAGTGTGTCTAGACTGGGATAAATATGGCAGCGAGAATCAGCTCAAACCCACTATAAAAAGGAATTTCAAAAATAAAACAAAAAAACTGGGAAATTCTTTACAATTCCTTCAGGGTCTCTGATGAAACCTGAAATGACCCTATCTACAATGACAGCTGGATGTGGCATAAGGCTGGACACTTGGGACTGAGAGGATTGGTGAGATTGGGTGAGCAAATGCAGACCCTTTAAAGCAATAATGCATGGCACACATTCCATGGGTCCCAACTCTCCAGGTTGAAGGGAATATTACTACAGATATAACATGTACGGGAATCCTAGAGAACGGACACACTGTGAATACGAAAGGTTTCTAAAACTCAACGAATAGTCCCTCTCCTGGTGCTCCGGTTTGACTTTCCATCTGCTTTATTATCAACCTCCCAACTTGGAGAGACAGCCCCTTTAACCTCCTGGTTCGCACAGGTTGCCAATTTGGCAGAGGATGAAAGGGAAGAGGGAGAACCAATGAGAGAGTAGCTGTTAGGCATTTGGATGGGCACATATCACTGTAATTTCCCGGCAGGAAGAAGAATTAACCAAAGTCTCAGCCACCCACCGGGAATCAGTATAGATCCTGAACCAAAATTTTGGACTTGCGGTCAGCTCACCAAAAACGAGTTGAAAAATGGAGCTCAGGGGCACAGCAATTCACAAACTGGCCGAGTAATAAAGGACAACTATCGTCCAAAAATCTGTTGAGGGAAGGCAACGAGGCGGACTTGAAAGCGAGGCAGAATAGCAGGAAACAGATTTCCAGAGGTACGTTGGAATCGCCTTTAAAGCACAGGAAGAGGGGCACAACTTCGACAATGATGCACTTGGCCAAAAAGGGCGTATGCGTTTTCTCCTGAATATATTCAGGAGAAAACGCATACGCCCTTTTTGGCCAAGCAAGCAAGCGGGCAATGCAAATCTGCACTACAGAGAAGTATCACTTCCCACCGGTCAAAAGGGACATCCACAAAATGTGTAAAAACCAGAAAGGCAAGACAGGCCCTGGAGAACAGGGAGCCTTGTTATGCTGATGGGCGGGATGTAAATTGCCAACTGCCTCTCTGGAGGAGTGCATTGTGTTCCCTAAAACAAGTAAACAACAGAGCTACAGAGCCAAGGGCACTTCCAGTCTAGGGAATATACCTTGGGAAAACTGAAAATCAAAAAGACACAGCTACCCCAAAATTTAGGGTTGCACTGCTTAAAAGGACCTCAACTTGGGTACACCTTAAATATCCCAGGAAATATAAAAATGGTTCAAAAAATTGTGGTACTTACGTACGATGGAATATCCCTCAGCCATGAAATCAATGTCATAAGACCAGTAGCAGCAAAATGGGTGGATTCAGGTACGATGATTCTAAGTGAAATAAGTCACAGAGAAAAAGAAACTTATCATAAGATATCACTTATGAAGATCCTGTAAACATGGCTACACTTGAACTGAGTTAGGAAAGAGAACAGTGTCTCACATTTAGAAAACACTCTTATGCCTGCTTAAGGGGGAAGGAGATGTGGGGTGATGCATAAAACCAGAGTTTGATATAAGCACAGGTACCGTTCCAAAAACCAACTATGGAATAGACAAGACCTACACCTTCCTCAGTGAAAGGGACTCAAAACCCCATATTTCCCGCAGAGGAATATATCTGACTAGTAAGAATCTTAAAACCTATGTATTGATATGTCTCCGTAAGGGAATCAAGTGTGTCTAGACTGGGATAAATATGGCAGCGAGAATCAGCTCAAACCCACTATAAAAAGGAATTTCAAAAATAAAACAAAAAAACTGGGAAATTCTTTACAATTCCTTCAGGGTCTCTGATGAAACCTGAAATGACCCTATCTACAATGACAGCTGGATGTGGCATAAGGCTGGACACTTGGGACTGAGAGGATTGGTGAGATTGGGTGAGCAAATGCAGACCCTTTAAAGCAATAATGCATGGCACACATTCCATTGGTCCCAACTCTCCAGGTTGAAGGGAATATTACTACAGATATAACATGTACGGGAATCCTAGAGAACGGACACACTGTGAATACGAAAGGTTTCTAAAACTCAACAAATAGTCCCTCTCCTGGTGCTCCGGTTTGACTTTCCATCTGCTTTATTATCAACCTCCCAACTTGGAGAGACAGCCCCTTTAACCTCCTGGTTCGCACAGGTTGCCAATTTGGCAGAGGATGAAAGGGAAGAGGGAGAACCAATGAGAGAGTAGCTGTTAGGCATTTGGACGGGCACATATCACTGTAATTTCCCGGCAGGAAGAAGAATTAACCAAAGTCTCAGCCACCCACCGGGAATCAGTATAGATCCTGAACCAAAATTTTGGACTTGCGGTCAGCTCACCAAAAACGAGTTGAAAAATGGAGCTCAGGGGCACAGCAATTCACAAACTGGCCGAGTAATAAAGGACAACTATCGTCCAAAAATCTGTTGAGGGAAGGCAACGAGGCGGACTTGAAAGCGAGGCAGAATAGCAGGAAACAGATTTCCAGAGGTACGTTGGAATCGCCTTTAAAGCACAGGAAGAGGGGCACAACTTCGACAATGATGCACTTGGCCAAAAAGGGCGTATGCGTTTTCTCCTGAATATATTCAGGAGAAAACGCATACGCCCTTTTTGGCCAAGCAAGCAAGCGGGCAATGCAAATCTGCACTACAAAGAAGTATCACTTCCCACCGGTCAAAAGGGACATCCACAAAATGTGTAAAAACCAGAAAGGCAAGACAGGCCCTGGAGAACAGGGAGCCTTGTTATGCTGATGGGCGGGATGCAAATTGCCAACTGCCTCTCTGGAGGAGTGCATTGTGTTCCCTAAAACAAGTAAACAACAGAGCTACAGATCCAAGGGCACTTCCAGTCTAGGGAATATACCTTGGGAAAACTGAAAATCAAAAAGACACAGCCACCCCAAAATTTAGGGCTGCACTGCTTACAAGGACCTCAACTTGGGTACACCTTAAATATCCCAGGAAATATAAAAATGGTTCAAAAAATTGTGGTACTTACATACGATGGAATATCCCTCAGCCATGAAATCAATGTCATAAGACCAGTAGCAGCAAAATGGGTGGATTCAGGTACGATGATTCTAAGTGAAATAAGTCACAGAGAAAAAGAAACTTATCATAAGATATCACTTATGAAGATCCTGTAAACATGGCTACACTTGAACTGAGTTAGGAAAGAGAACAGTGTCTCACATTTAGAAAACACTCTTATGCCTGCTTAAGGGGGAAGGAGAGGTGGGGTGATGCATAAAACCAGAGTTTGATATAAGCACAGGTACCGTTCCAAAAACCAACTATGGAATAGACAAGACCTACACCTTCCTCAGTGAAAGGGACTCAAAACCCCATATTTCCCGCAGAGGAATATATCTGACTAGTAAGAATCTTAAAACCTATGTATTGATATGTCTCCGTAAGGGAATCAAGTGTGTCTAGACTGGGATAAATATGGCAGCGAGAATCAGCTCAAACCCACTATAAAAAGGAATTTCAAAAATAAAACAAAAAAACTGGGAAATTCTTTACAATTCCTTCAGGGTCTCTGATGAAACCTGAAATGACCCTATCTACAATGACAGCTGGATGTGGCATAAGGCTGGACACTTGGGACTGAGAGGATTGGTGAGATTGGGTGAGCAAATGCAGACCCTTTAAAGCAATAATGCATGGCACACATTCCATGGGTCCCAACTCTCCAGGTTGAAGGGAATATTACTACAGATATAACATGTACGGGAATCCTAGAGAACGGACACACTGTGAATACGAAAGGTTTCTAAAACTCAACGAATAGTCCCTCTCCTGGTGCTCCGGTTTGACTTTCCATCTGCTTTATTATCAACCTCCCAACTTGGAGAGACAGCCCCTTTAACCTCCTGGTTCGCACAGGTTGCCAATTTGGCAGAGGATGAAAGGGAAGAGGGAGAACCAATGAGAGAGTAGCTGTTAGGCATTTGGACGGGCACATATCACTGTAATTTCCCGGCAGGAAGAAGAATTAACCAAAGTCTCAGCCACCCACCGGGAATCAGTATAGATCCTGAACCAAAATTTTGGACTTGCGGTCAGCTCACCAAAAACGAGTTGAAAAATGGAGCTCAGGGGCACAGCAATTCACAAACTGGCCGAGTAATAAAGGACAACTATCGTCCAAAAATCTGTTGAGGGAAGGCAACGAGGCGGACTTGAAAGCGAGGCAGAATAGCAGGAAACAGATTTCCAGAGGTACGTTGGAATCGCCTTTAAAGCACAGGAAGAGGGGCACAACTTCGACAATGATGCACTTGGCCCAAAAGGGCGTATGCGTTTTCTCCTGAATATATTCAGGAGAAAACGCATACGCCCTTTTTGGCCAAGCAAGCAAGCGGGCAATGCAAATCTGCACTACAAAGAAGTATCACTTCCCACCGGTCAAAAGGGACATCCACAAAATGTGTAAAAACCAGAAAGGCAAGACAGGCCCTGGAGAACAGGGAGCCTTGTTATGTTGATGGGCGGGATGTAAATTGCCAACTGCCTCTCTGGAGGAGTGCATTGTGTTCCCTAAAACAAGTAAACAACAGAGCTACAGAGCCAAGGGCACTTCCAGTCTAGGGAATATACCTGGGAAAAACTGAAAATCAATAAGGCAGAGCCACCCCAAAATTTAGGGCTGCACTGCTTACAAGGACCTCAACTTCGGTACACCTTAAATATCCCAGGAAATATAAAATTGGTTCAAAAAATTGTGGTACTTACGTACGATGGAATATCCCTCAGCCATGAAATCAATGTCATAAGACCAGTAGCAGCAAAATGGGTGGATTCAGGTACGATGATTCTAAGTGAAATAAGTCACACAGAAAAAGAAACTTATCATAAGTTATCACTTATGAAGATCCTGTAAACATGGCTACACTTGAACTGAGTTAGGAAAGAGAACAGTGTCTCACATTTAGAAAACACTCTTATGCCTGCTTAAGGGGGAAGGAGAGGTGGGGTGATGCATAAAACCAGAGTTTGATATAAGCACAGGTACCGTTCCAAAAACCAACTATGGAATAGACAAGACCTACACCTTCCTCAGTGAAAGGGACTCAAAACCCCATATTTCCTGCAGAGGAATATATCTGACTAGTAAGAATCTTAAAACCTATGTATTGATATGTCTCCGTAAGGGAATCAAGTGTGTCTAGACTGGCATAAACATGGCAGCGAGAATCAGCTCAAACCCACTATAAAAAGGAATTTCAAAAACAAAACAAAAAAAACTGGGAAATTCTTTACAATTCCTTCAGGGTCTCTGATGAAACCTGAAATGACCCTATCTACAATGACAGCTGGATGTGGCATAAGGCTGGACACTTGGGACTGAGAGGATTGGTGAGATTGGGTGAGCAAATGCAGACCCTTTAAAGCAATAATGCATGGCACACATTCCATGGGTCCCAACTCTCCAGGTTGAAGGGAATATTACTACAGATATAACATGTACAGGAATCCTAGAGAACGGACACACTGTGAATACGAAAGGTTTCTAAAACTCAACGAATAGTCCCTCTCCTGGTGCTCCGGTTTGACTTTCCATCTGCTTTATTATCAACCTCCCAACTTGGAGAGACAGCCCCTTTAACCTCCTGGTTCGCACAGGTTGCCAATTTGGCAGAGGATGAAAGGGAAGAGGGAGAACCAATGAGAGAGTAGCTGTTAGGCATTTGGACGGGCACATATCACTGTAATTTCCCGGCAGGAAGAAGAATTAACCAAAGTCTCAGCCACCCACAGGGAGTCAGTATAGATCCTGAACCAAAATTTTGAACTTGCGGTCAGCTCACCAAAAACGAGTTGAAAAATGGAGCTCAGGGGCACAGCAATTCACAAACTGGCCGAGTAATAAAGGACAACTATCGTCCAAAAATCTGTTGAGGGAAGGCAATGAGGCGGAATTGAAAGCGTGGCAGAATAGCAGGAAACAGATTTCAAGAGGTACGTTGGAATCGCCTTTAAAGCACAGGAAGAGGGGCACAACTTCGACAATGATGCACTTGGCCAAAAAGGGCGTATGCGTTTTCTCCTGAATATATTCAGGAGAAAACGCATACGCCCTTTTTGGCCAAGCAAGCAAGCAGGCAATGCAAATCTGCACTACAAAGAAGTATCACTTCCCACCAGTCAAAAGGGATATCCACAAAATGTGTAAAATCCAGAAAGGCAAGACAGGCCCTGGAGAACAGGGCGCCTTGTTATGCTGATGGGCGGGATGTAAATTGCCAACTGTCTCTCTGGAGGAGTGCATTGTGTTCCCTAAAACAAGTAAACAACAGAGCTACAGAGCCAAGGGCACTTCCAGTCTAGGGAATATACCTTGGGAAAACTGAAAATCAAAAAGACACAGCCACCCCAAAATTTAGGGCTGCACTGCTTACAAGGACCTCAACTTGGGTACACCTTAAATATCCCAGGAAATATAAAAATGGTTCAAAAAATTGTTGTACTTACGTACGATGGAATATCCCTCAGCCATGAAATCAATGTCATAAGACAAGTAGCAGCAAAATGGGTGGATTCAGGTACGATGATTCTAAGTGAAATAAGTCACACAGAAAAAGAAACTTATCATAAGATATCACTTATGAAGATCCTGTAAACATGGCTACACTTGAACTGAGTTAGGAAAGAGAACAGTGTCTCACATTTAGAAAACACTCTTATGCCTGCTTAAGGGGGAAGGAGAGGTGGGGTGATGCATAAAACCAGAGTTTGATATAAGCACAGGTACCGTTCCAAAAACCAAGTATGGAATAGAAAAGACCTACACCTTCCTCAGTGAAAGGGACTCAAAACCCCATATTTCCCGCAGAGGAATATATCTGACTAGTAAGAATCTTAAAACCTATGTATTGATATGTCTCCGTAAGGGAATCAAGTGTGTCTAGACTGGGATAAATATGGCAGCGAGAATCAGCTCAAACCCACTTTAAAAAGGAATTTCAAAAATAAAACAAAAAAACTGGGAAATTCTTTACAATTCCTTCAGCGTCTCTGATGAAACCTGAAATGACCCTATCTACAATGACAGCTGGATGTGGCATAAGGCTGGACACTTGGGACTGAGAGGATTGGTGAGATTGGGTGAGCAAATGCAGACCCTTTAAAGCAATAATGCATGGCACACATTCCATGGGTCCCAACTCTCCAGGTTGAAGGGAATATTACTACAGATATAACATGTACGGGAACCCTAGAGAACGGACACACTGTGAATACGAAAGGTTTCTAAAACTCAACGAATAGTCCCTCTCCTGGTGCTCCGGTTTGACTTTCCATCTGCTTTATTATCAACCTCCCAACTTGGAGAGACAGCCCCTTTAACCTCTTGGTTCGCACAGGTTGCCAATTTGGCAGAGGATGAAAGGGAAGAGGGAGAACCAATGAGAGAGTAGCTGTTAGGCATTTGGACGGGCACATATCACTGTAATTTCCCGGCAGGAAGAAGAATTAACCAAAGTCTCAGCCACCCACCGGGAATCAGTATAGATCCTGAACCAAAATTTTGGACTTGCGGTCAGCTCACGAAAAACGAGTTGAAAAATGGAGCTCAGGGGCACAGCAATTCACAAACTGGCCGAGTAATAAAGGACAACTATCGTCCAAAAATCTGTTGAGGGAAGGCAACGAGGCGGACTTGAAAGCGAGGCAGAATAGCAGGAAACAGATTTCAAGAGGTATGTTGGAATCGCCTTTAAAGCACAGGAAGAGGGGCACAACTTCGACAATGATGCACTTGGCCAAAAAGGGCGTATGCGTTTTCTCCTGAATATATTCAGGAGAAAACGCATACGCCCTTTTTGGCCAAGCAAGCAAGCGGGCAATGCAAATCTGCACTACAAAGAAGTATCACTTCCCAACGGTCAAAAGGGACATACACAAAATGTGTAAAAACCAGGAAGGCAAGACAGGCCCTGGAGAACAGGGAGCCTTGTTATGCTGATGGGCCGGATGTAAATTGCCAACTGCCTCTCTGGAGGAGTGCATTGTGTTCCCTAAAACAAGTAAACAACAGAGCTACAGAGCCAAGGGCACTTCCAGTCTAGGGAATATACCTTGGGAAAACTGAAAATCAAAAAGACACAGCCACCCCAAAATTTAGGGCTGCACTGCTTACAAGGACCTCAACTTGGGTACACCTTAAATATCCCAGGAAATATAAAAATCGTTCAAAAAATTGTGGTACTTACGTACGATGGAATATCCCTCAGCCATGAAATCAATGTCATAAGACCAGTAGCAGCAAAATGGGTGGATTCAGGTACGATGATTCTAAGTGAAATAAGTCACACAGAAAAAGAAACTTATCATAAGATATCACTTATGAAGATCCTGTAAACATGGCTACACTTGAACTGAGTTAGGAAAGAGAACAGTGTCTCACATTTAGAAAACACTCTTATGCCTGCTTAAGGGGGAAGGAGAGGTGGGGTGATGCATAAAACCAGAGTTTGATATAAGCACAGGTACCGTTCCAAAAACCAACTATGGAATAGACAAGACCTACACCTTCCTCAGTGAAAGGGACTCAAAACCCCATATTTCCCGCAGAGGAATATATCTGACTAGTAAGAATCTTAAAACCTATGTATTGATATGTCTCCATAAGGGAATCAAGTGTGTCTAGACTGGGATAAATATGGCAGCGAGAATCAGCTCAAACCCACTATAAAAAGGAATTTCAAAAATAAAACAAAAAAACTGGGAAATTCTTTACAATTCCTTCAGGGTCTCTGATGAAACCTGAAATGACCCTATCTACAATGACAGCTGGATGTGGCATAAGGCTGGACACTTGGGACTGAGAGGATTGGTGAGATTGGGTGAGCAAATGCAGACCCTTTAAAGCAATAATGCATGGCACACATTCCATGGGTCCCAACTCTCCAGGTTGAAGGGAATATTACTACAGATATAACATGTACGGGAATCCTAGAGAACGGACACACTGTGAATACGAAAGGTTTCTAAAACTCAACGAATAGTCCCTCTCCTGGTGCTCCGGTTTGACTTTCCATCTGCTTTATTATCAACCTCCCAACTTGGAGAGACAGCCCCTTTAACCTCCTGGTTCGCACAGGTTGCCAATTTGGCAGAGGATGAAAGGGAAGAGGGAGAACCAATGAGAGAGTAGCTGTTAGGCATTTGGACGGGCACATATCACTGTAATTTCCCGGCAGGAAGAAGAATTAACCAAAGTCTCAGCCACCCACCGGGAATCAGTATAGATCCTGAACCAAAATTTTGGACTTGCGGTCAGCTCACCAAAAACGAGTTGAAAAATGGAGCTCAGGGGCACAGCAATTCACAAACTGGCCGAGTAATAAAGGACAACTATCGTCCAAAAATCTGTTGAGGGAAGGCAACGAGGCGGACTTGAAAGCGAGGCAGAATAGCAGGAAACAGATTTCCAGAGGTACGTTGGAATCGCCTTTAAAGCACAGGAAGAGGGGCACAACTTCGACAATGATGCACTTGGCCAAAAAGGGCGTATGCGTTTTCTCCTGAATATATTCAGGAGAAAACGCATACGCCCTTTTTGGCCAAGCAAGCAAGCGGGCAATGCAAATCTGCACTACAAAGAAGTATCACTTCCCACCGGTCAAAAGGGACATCCACAAAATGTGTAAAAACCAGAAAGGCAAGACAGGCCCTGGAGAACAGGGAGCCTTGTTATGCTGATGGGCCGGATGTAAATTGCCAACTGCCTCTCTGGAGGAGTGCATTGTGTTCCCTAAAACAAGTAAACAACAGAGCTACAGATCCAAGGGCACTTCCAGTCTAGGGAATATACCTTGGGAAAACTGAAAATCAAAAAGACACAGCCACCCCAAAATTTAGGGCTGCACTGCTTACAAGGACCTCAACTTGGGTACACCTTAAATATCCCAGGAAATATAAAAATGGTTCAAAAAATTGTGGTACTTACGTACGATGGAATATCCCTCAGCCATGAAATCAATGTCATAAGACCAGTAGCAGCAAAATGGGTGGATTCAGGTACGATGATTCTAAGTGAAATAAGTCACAGAGAAAAAGAAACTTATCATAAGATATCACTTATGAAGATCCTGTAAACATGGCTACACTTGAACTGAGTTAGGAAAGAGAACAGTGTCTCACATTTAGAAAACACTCTTATGCCTGCTTAAGGGGGAAGGAGAGGTGGGGTGATGCATAAAACCAGAGTTTGATATAAGCACAGGTACCGTTCCAAAAACCAACTATCGAATAGACAAGACCTACACCTTCCTCAGTGAAAGGGACTCAAAACCCCATATTTCCCACAGAGGAATATATCTGACTAGTAAGAATCTTAAAACCTATGTATTGATATGTCTCCGTAAGGGAATCAAGTGTGTCTAGACTGGGATAAATATGGCAGCGAGAATCAGCTCAAACCCACTATAAAAAGGAATTTCAAAAATAAAACAAAAAAACTGGGAAATTCTTTACAATTCCTTCAGGGTCTCTGATGAAACCTGAAATGACCCTATCTACAATGACAGCTGGATGTGGCATAAGGCTGGACACTTGGGACTGAGAGGATTGGTGAGATTGGGTGAGCAAATGCAGACCCTTTAAAGCAATAATGCATGGCACACATTCCATGGGTCCCAACTCTCCAGGTTGAAGGGAATATTACTACAGATATAACATGTACGGGAATCCTAGAGAACGGACACACTGTGAATACGAAAGGTTTCTAAAACTCAACGAATAGTCCCTCTCCTGGTGCTCCGGTTTGACTTTCCATCTGCTTTATTATCAACCTCCCAACTTGGAGAGACAGCCCCTTTAACCTCCTGGTTCGCACAGGTTGCCAATTTGGCAGAGGATGAAAGGGAAGAGGGAGAACCAATGAGAGAGTAGCTGTTAGGCATTTGGATGGGCACATATCACTGTAATTTCCCGGCAGGAAGAAGAATTAACCAAAGTCTCAGCCACCCACCGGGAATCAGTATAGATCCTGAACCAAAATTTTGGACTTGCGGTCAGCTCACCAAAAACGAGTTGAAAAATGGAGCTCAGGGGCACAGCAATTCACAAACTGGCCGAGTAATAAAGGACAACTATCGTCCAAAAATCTGTTGAGGGAAGGCAACGAGGCGGACTTGAAAGCGAGGCAGAATAGCAGGAAACAGATTTCCAGAGGTACGTTGGAATCGCCTTTAAAGCACAGGAAGAGGGGCACAACTTCGACAATGATGCACTTGGCCAAAAAGGGCGTATGCGTTTTCTCCTGAATATATTCAGGAGAAAACGCATACGCCCTTTTTGGCCAAGCAAGCAAGCGGGCAATGCAAATCTGCACTACAAAGAAGTATCACTTCCCACCGGTCAAAAGGGACATCCACAAAATGTGTAAAAACCAGAAAGGCAAGACAGGCCCTGGAGAACAGGGAGCCTTGTTATGCTGATGGGCGGGATGTAAATTGCCAACTGCCTCTCTGGAGGAGTGCATTGTGTTCCCTAAAACAAGTAAACAACAGAGCTACAGAGCCAAGGGCACTTCCAGTCTAGGGAATATACCTTGGGAAAACTGAAAATCAAAAAGACACAGCCACCCCAAAATTTAGGGCTGCACTGCTTATAAGGAACTCAACTTGGGTACACCTTAAATATCCCAGGAAATATAAAAATGGTTCAAAAAATTGTGGTACTTACGTACGATGGAATATCCCTCAGCCATGAAATCAATGTCATAAGACCAGTAGCAGCAAAATGGGTGGATTCAGGTACGATGATTCTAAGTGAAATAAGTCACACAGAAAAAGAAACTTATCATAAGATATCACTTATGAAGATCCTGTAAACATGGCTACACTTGAACTGAGTTAGGAAAGAGAACAGTGTCTCACATTTAGAAAACACTCTTATGCCTGCTTAAGGGGGAAGGAGAGGTGGGGTGATGCATAAAACCAGAGTTTGATATAAGCACAGGTACCGTTCCAAAAACCAACTATGGAATAGACAAGACCTACACCTTCCTCAGTGAAAGGGACTCAAAACCCCATATTTCCCGCAGAGGAATATATCTGACTAGTAAGAATCTTAAAACCTATGTATTGATATGTCTCCGTAAGGGAATCAAGTGTGTCTAGACTGGGATAAATATGGCAGCGAGAATCAGCTCAAACCCACTATAAAAAGGAATTTCAAAAATAAAACAAAAAAACTGGGAAATTCTTTACAATTCCTTCAGGGTCTCTGATGAAACCTGAAATGACCCTATCTACAATGACAGCTGGATGTGGCATAAGGCTGGACACTTGGGACTGAGAGGATTGGTGAGATTGGGTGAGCAAATGCAGACCCTTTAAAGCAATAATGCATGGCACACTTTCCATGGGTCCCAACTCTCCAGGTTGAAGGGAATATTACTACAGATATAACATGTACGGGAATCCTAGAGAACGGACACACTGTGAATACGAAAGGTTTCTAAAACTCAACGAATAGTCCCTCTCCTGGTGCTCCGGTTTGACTTTCCATCTGCTTTATTATCAACCTCCCAACTTGGAGAGACAGCCCCTTTAACCTCCTGGTTCGCACAGGTTGCCAATTTGGCAGAGGATGAAAGGGAAGAGGGAGAACCAATGAGAGAGTAGCTGTTAGGCATTTGGACGGGCACATATCACTGTAATTTCCCGGCAGGAAGAAGAATTAACCAAAGTCTCAGCCACCCACCAGGAATCAGTATAGATCCTGAACCAAAATTTTGGACTTGCGGTCAGCTCACCAAAATCGAGTTGAAAAATGGAGCTCAGGGGCACAGCAATTCACAAACTGGCCGAGTAATAAAGGACAACTATCGTCCAAAAATCTGTTGAGGGAAGGCAACGAGGCGGACTTGAAAGCGAGGCAGAATAGCAGGAAACAGATTTCCAGAGGTACGTTGGAATCGCCTTTAAAGCACAGGAAGAGGGGCACAACTTCGACAATGATGCACTTGGCCAAAAAGGGCGTATGCGTTTTCTCCTGAATATATTCAGGAGAAAACGCATACGCCCTTTTTGGCCAAGCAAGCAAGCGGGCAATGCAAATCTGCACTACAAAGAAGTATCACTTCCCACCGGTCAAAAGGGACATCCACAAAATGTGTAAAAACCAGAAAGGCAAGACAGGCCCTGGAGAACAGGGAGCCTTGTTATGCTGATGGGCGGGATGTAAATTTCCAACTGCCTCTCTGGAGGAGTGCATTGTGTTCCCTAAAACAAGTAAACAACAGAGCTACAGAGCCAAGGGCACTTCCAGTCTAGGGAATATACCTTGGGAAAACTGAAAATCAAAAAGACAGAGCCACCCCAAAATTTAGGGCTGCACTGCTTACAAGGACCTCAACTTGGGTACACCTTAAATATCCCAGGAAATATAAAAATGGTTCAAAAAATTGTGGTACTTACGTACGATGGAATATCCCTCAGCCATGAAATCAATGTCATAAGACCAGTAGCAGCAAAATCGGTGGATTCAGGTACGATGATTCTAAGTGAAATAAGTCACACAGAAAAAGAAACTTATCATAAGATATCACTTATGAAGATCCTGTAAACATGGCTACACTTGAACTGAGTTAGGAAAGAGAACAGTGTCTCACATTTAGAAAACACTCTTATGCCTGCTTAAGGGGGAAGGAGAGGTGGGGTGATGCATAAAACCAGAGTTTGATATAAGCACAGGTACCGTTCCAAAAACCAACTATGGAATAGACAAGACCTACACCTTCCTCAGTGAAAGGGACTCAAAACCCCATATTTCCCGCAGAGGAATATATCTGACTAGTAAGAATCTTAAAACCTATGTATTGATATGTCTCCGTAAGGGAATCAAGTGTGTCTAGACTGGGATAAATATGGCAGCGAGAATCAGCTCAAACCCACTATAAAAAGGAATTTCAAAAATAAAACAAAAAAACTGGGAAATTCTTTACAATTCCTTCAGGGTCTCTGATGAAACCTGAAATGACCCTATCTACAATGACAGCTGGATGTGGCATAAGGCTGGACACTTGGGACTGAGAGGATTGGTGAGATTGGGTGAGCAAATGCAGACCCTTTAAAGCAATAATGCATGGCACACTTTCCATGGGTCCCAACTCTCCAGGTTGAAGGGAATATTACTACAGATATAACATGTACGGGAATCCTAGAGAACGGACACACTGTGAATACGAAAGGTTTCTAAAACTCAACGAATAGTCCCTCTCCTGGTGCTCCGGTTTGACTTTCCATCTGCTTTATTATCAACCTCCCAACTTGGAGAGACAGCCCCTTTAACCTCCTGGTTCGCACAGGTTGCCAATTTGGCAGAGGATGAAAGGGAAGAGGGAGAACCAATGAGAGAGTAGCTGTTAGGCATTTGGACGGGCACATATCACTGTAATTTCCCGGCAGGAAGAAGAATTAACCAAAGTCTCAGCCACCCACCAGGAATCAGTATAGATCCTGAACCAAAATTTTGGACTTGCGGTCAGCTCACCAAAATCGAGTTGAAAAATGGAGCTCAGGGGCACAGCAATTCACAAACTGGCCGAGTAATAAAGGACAACTATCGTCCAAAAATCTGTTGAGGGAAGGCAACGAGGCGGACTTGAAAGCGAGGCAGAATAGCAGGAAACAGATTTCCAGAGGTACGTTGGAATCGCCTTTAAAGCACAGGAAGAGGGGCACAACTTCGACAATGATGCACTTGGCCAAAAAGGGCGTATGCGTTTTCTCCTGAATATATTCAGGAGAAAACGCATACGCCCTTTTTGGCCAAGCAAGCAAGTGGGCAATGCAAATCTGCACTACAAAGAAGTATCACTTCCCACCGGTCAAAAGGGACATCCACAAAATGTGTAAAAACCAGAAAGGCAAGACAGGCCCTGGAGAACAGGGAGCCTTGTTATGTTGATGGGCGGGATGTAAATTGCCAACTGCCTCTCTGGAGGAGTGCATTGTGTTCCCTAAAAGAAGTAAACAACAGAGCTACAGAGCCAAGGGCACTTCCAGTCTAGGGAATATACCTGGGAAAAACTGAAAATCAATAAGGCAGAGCCACCCCAAAATTTAGGGCTGCACTGCTTACAAGGACCTCAACTTCGGTACACCTTAAATATCCCAGGAAATATAAAATTGGTTCAAAATATTGTGGTACTTACGTACGATGGAATATCCCTCAGCCATGAAATCAATGTCATAAGACCAGTAGCAGCAAAATGGGTGGATTCAGGTACGATGATTCTAAGTGAAATAAGTCACACAGAAAAAGAAACTTATCATAAGTTATCACTTATGAAGATCCTGTAAACATGGCTAAACTTGAACTGAGTTAGGAAAGAGAACAGTGTCTCACATTTAGTAAACACTCTTATGCCTGCTTAAGGGGGAAGGAGAGGTGGGGTGATGCATAAAACCAGAGTTTGATATAAGCACAGGTACCGTTCCAAAAACCAACTATGGAATAGACAAGACCTACACCTTCCTCAGTGAAAGGGACTCAAAACCCCATATTTCCCGCAGAGGAATATATCTGACTAGTAAGAATCTTAAAACCTATGTATTGATATGTCTCCGTAAGGGAATCAAGTGTGTCTAGACTGCCATAAACATGGCAGCGAGAATCAGCTCAAACCCACTATAAAAAGGAATTTCAAAAACAAAACAAAAAAAACTGGGAAATTCTTTACAATTCCTTCAGGGTCTCTGATGAAACCTGAAATGACCCTATGTACAATGACAGCTGGATGTGGCATAAGGCTGGACACTTGGGACTGAGAGGATTGGTGAGATTGGGTGAGCAAATGCAGACCCTTTAAAGCAATAATGCATGGCACACATTCCATGGGTCCCAACTCTCCAGGTTGAAGGGAATATTACTACAGATATAACATGTACAGGAATCCTAGAGAACGGACACACTGTGAATACGAAAGGTTTCTAAAACTCAACGAATAGTCCCTCTCCTGGTGCTCCGGTTTGACTTTCCATCTGCTTTATTATCAACCTCCCAACTTGGAGAGACAGCCCCTTTAACCTCCTGGTTCGCACAGGTTGCCAATTTGGCAGAGGATGAAAGGGAAGAGGGAGAACCAATGAGAGAGTAGCTGTTAGGCATTTGGACGGGCACATATCACTGTAATTTCCCGGCAGGAAGAAGAATTAACCAAAGTCTCAGCCACCCACAGGGAATCAGTATAGATCCTGAACCAAAATTTTGGACTTGCGGTCAGCTCACCAAAAACGAGTTGAAAAATGGAGCTCAGGGGCACAGCAATTCACAAACTGGCCGAGTAATAAAGGACAACTATCGTCCAAAAATCTGTTGAGGGAAGGCAACGAGGCGGACTTGAAAGCGTGGCAGAATAGCAGGAAACAGATTTCAAGAGGTACGTTGGAATCGCCTTTAAAGCACAGGAAGAGGGGCACAACTTCGACAATGATGCACTTGGCCAAAAAGGGCGTATGCGTTTTCTCCTGAATATATTCAGGAGAAAACGCATACGCCCTTTTTGGCCAAGCAAGCAAGCGGGCAATGCAAATCTGCACTACAAAGTAGTATCACTTCCCACCGGTCAAAAGGGACATCCACAAAATGTGTAAAAACCAGAAAGGCAAGACAGGCCCTGGAGAACTGGGAGCCTTGTTATGTTGATGGGCGGGATGTAAATTGCCAACTGCCTCTCTGGAGGAGTGCATTGTGTTTCCTAAAACAAGTAAACAACAGAGCTACAGAGCCAAGGGCACTTCCAGTCTAGGGAATATACCTTGGGAAAACTGAAAATCAAAAAGACACAGCCACCCCAAAATTTAGGGCTGCACTGCTTACAAGGACCTCAACTTGGGTACACCTTAAATATCCCAGGAAATATAAAAATGGTTCAAAAAATTGTGGTACTTACGTACGATGGAATATCCCTCAGCCATGAAATCAATGTCATAAGACCAGTAGCAGCAAAATGGGTGGATTCAGGTACGATGATTCTAAGTGAAATAAGTCACACAGGAAAAGAAACTTATCATAAGATATCACTTATGAAGATCCTGTAAACATGGCTACACTTGAACTGAGTTAGGAAAGAGAACAGTGTCTCACATTTAGAAAACACTCTTATGCCTGCTTAAGGGGGAAGGAGAGGTGGGGTGATGCATAAAACCAGAGTTTGATATAAGCACAGGTACCGTTCCAAAAACCAACTATGGAATAGACAAGACCTACACCTTCCTCAGTGAAAGGGACTCAAAACCCCATATTTCCCGCAGAGGAATATATCTGACTAGTAAGAATCTTAAAACCTATGTATTGATATGTCTCCGTAAGGGAATCAAGTGTGTCTAGACTGGGATAAATATGGCAGCGAGAATCAGCTCAAACCCACTATAAAAAGGAATTTCAAAAATAAAACAAAAAAACTGGGAAATTCTTTACAATTCCTTCAGGGTCTCTGATGAAACCTGAAATGACCCTATCTACAATGACAGCTGGATGTGGCATAAGGCTGGACACTTGGGACTGAGAGGATTGGTGAGATTGGGTGAGCAAATGCAGACCCTTTAAAGCAATAATGCATGGCACACATTCCATGGGTCCCAACTCTCCAGGTTGAAGGGAATATTACTACAGATATAACATGTACGGGAATCCTAGAGAACGGACACACTGTGAATATGAAAGGTTTCTAAGGGCTTCCCTGGTGGCGCAGTGGTTGACAGTCCGCCTGCCGATGCAGGGGACACGGGTTCGTGCCCCGGTCTGGGAAGATCCCACATGCCGCGGAGCGGCTAGGCCCGTGAGCCATGGCTGCTGGGCCTGCGCGTCCAGAGCCTGTGCTCCGCAACGGGAGAGGCCACAGCAGTGAGAAGCCCACGTAATGCAAAAAAAAAAAAAAAAAAAATAATCACAGCTTTGGGCCTCCCTGGTGGCGCAGGGGTTGAGAGTCCGCCTGCCGATGCAGGGGATGCGGGTTCGTGCCCCGGTTTGGGAGGATCCCATGTGCCGCGGAGCGGCTGGGCCCGTGAGCCATGGCCGCTGAGCCTGCGCGTCCGGAGCCTGTGCTCCGCAACGGGAGAGACCACAACAGTGAGAGGCCCGCGTACCGCAAAAAAAAAAAAAAAAAAAAAAAAGAAAGGGTTCTAAAACTCAACGTATAGTCCCTCTCCTGGTGCTCCGGTTTGACTTTCCATCTGCTTTATTATCAACCTCCCAACTTGGAGAGACAGCCCCTTTAACCTCCTGGTTCGCACAGGTTGCCAATTTGGCAGAGGATGAAAGGGAAGAGGGAGAACCAATGAGAGAGTAGCTGTTAGGCATTTGGACGGGCACATATCACTGTAATTTCCCGGCAGGAAGAAGAATTAACCAAAGTCTCAGCCACCCACCGGGAATCAGTATAGATCCTGAACCAAAATTTTGGACTTGCGGTCAGCTCACCAAAAACGAGTTGAAAAATGGAGCTCAGGGGCACAGCAATTCACAAACTGGCCGAGTAATAAAGGACAACTATCGTCCAAAAATCTGTTGAGGGAAGGCAACGAGGCGGACTTGAAAGCGAGGCAGAATAGCAGGAAACAGATTTCCAGAGGTACGTTGGAATCGCCTTTAAAGCACAGGAAGAGGGGCACAACTTCGACAATGATGCACTTGGCCAAAAAGGGCGTATGCGTTTTCTCCTGAATATATTCAGGAGAAAACGCATACGCCCTTTTTGGCCAAGCAAGCAAGCGGGCAATGCAAATCTGCACTACAAAGAAGTATCACTTCCCACCAGTCAAAAGGGATATCCACAAAATGTGTAAAAACCAGAAAGGCAAGACAGGCCCTGGAGAACATGGTGCTTTGTTATGCTGATGGGCGGGATGTAAATTGCCAACTGCCTCTCTGGAGGAGTGCATTGTGTTCCCTAAAACAAGTAAACAACAGAGCTACAGAGCCAAGGGCACTTCCAGTCTAGGGAATATACCTTGGGAAAACTGAAAATCAAAAAGACACAGCCACCCCAAAATTTAGGGCTGCACTGCTTACAAGGACCTCAACTTGGGTACACCTTAAATATCCCAGGAAATATAAAAATGGTTCAAAAAATTGTGGTACTTACGTACGATGGAATATCCCTCAGCCATGAAATCAATGTCATAAGACCAGTAGCAGCAAAATGGGTGGATTCAGGTACGATGATTCTAAGTGAAATAAGTCACACAGAAAAAGAAACTTATCATAAGATATCACTTATGAAGATCCTGTAAACATGGCTACACTTGAACTGAGTTAGGAAAGAGAACAATGTCTCACATTTAGAAAACACTCTTATGGCTGCTTAAGGGGGAAGGAGAGGTGGGGTGATGCATAAAACCAGAGTTTGATATAAGCACAGGTACCGTTCCAAAAACCAACTATGGAATAGACAAGACCTACACCGTCCTCAGTGAAAGGGACTCAAAACCCCATATTTCCCGCAGAGGAATATATCTGACTAGTAAGAATCTTAAAACCTATGTATTGATATGTCTCCGTAAGGGAATCAAGTGTGTCTAGACTGGGATAAATATGGCAGCGAGAATCAGCTCAAACCTACTATAAAAAGGAATTTCAAAAATAAAACAGAAAAACTGGGAAATTCTTTACAATTCCTTCAGGGTCTCTGATGAAACCTGAAATGACCCTATCTACAATGACAGCTGGATGTGGCATAAGGCTGGACACCTGGGACTGAGAGGATTGGTGAGATTGGGTGAGCAAATGCAGACCCTTTAAAGCAATAATGCATGGCACACATTCCATGGGTCCCAACTCTCCAGGTTGAAGGGAATATTACTACAGATATAACATGTACGGGAATCCTAGAGAACGGACACACTGTGAATACGAAAGGTTTCTAAAACTCAACGAATAGTCCCTCTCCTGGTGCTCCGGTTTGACTTTCCATCTGCTTTATTATCAACCTCCCAACTTGGAGAGACAGCCCCTTTAACCTCCTGGTTCGCACAGGTTGCCAATTTGGCAGAGGATGAAAGGGAAGAGGGAGAACCAATGAGAGAGTAGCTGTTAGGCATTTGGACGGGCACATATCACTGTAATTTCCCGGCAGGAAGAAGAATTAACCAAAGTCTCAGCCACCCACCGGGAATCAGTATAGATCCTGAACCAAAATTTTGGACTTGCGGTCAGCTCACCAAAAACGAGTTGAAAAATGGAGTTCAGGGGCACAGCAATTCACAAACTGGCCGAGTAATAAAGGACAACTATCGTCCAAAAATCTGTTGAGGGAAGGCAACGAGGCGGACTTGAAAGCGAGGCAGAATAGCAGGAAACAGATTTCAAGAGGTACATTGGAATCGCCTTTAAAGCACAGGAAGAGGGGCACAACTTCGACAATGATGCACTTGGCCAAAAAGGGCGTATGCGTTTTCTCCTGAATATATTCAGGAGAAAACGCATACGCCCTTTTTGGCCAAGCAAGCAAGTGGGCAATGCAAATCTGCACTACAAAGAAGTATCACTTCCCACCGGTCAAAAGGGACATCCACAAAATGTGTAAAAACCAGAAAGGCAAGACAGGCCCTGGAGAACAGGGAGCCTTGTTATGCTGATGGGCGGGATGTAAATTTCCAACTGCCTCTCTGGAGGAGTGCATTGTGTTCCCTAAAACAAGTAAACAACAGAGCTACAGAGCCAAGGGCACTTCCAGTCTAGGGAATATACCTTGGGAAAACTGAAAATCAAAAAGACACAGCCACCCCAAAATTTAGGGCTGCACTGCTTACAAGGACCTCAACTTGGGTACACCTTAAATATCCCAGGAAATATAAAAATGGTTCAAAAAATTGTGGTACTTACGTACGATGGAATATCCCTCAGCCATGAAATCAATGTCATAAGACCAGTAGCAGCAAAATGGGTGGATTCAGGTACGATGATTCTAAGTGAAATAAGTCACACAGAAAAAGAAACTTATCATAAGATATCACTTATGAAGATCCTGTAAACATGGCTACACTTGAACTGAGTTAGGAAAGAGAACAGTGTCTCACATTTAGAAAACACTCTTATGCCTGCTTAAGGGGGAAGGAGAGGTGGGGTGATGCATAAAACCAGAGTTTGATATAAGCACAGGTACCGTTCCAAAAACCAACTATGGAATAGACAAGACCTACACCTTCCTCAGTGAAAGGGACTCAAAACCCCATATTTCCCGCAGAGGAATATATCTGACTAGTAAGAATCTTAAAACCTATGTATTGATATGTCTCCGTAAGGGAATCAAGTGTGTCTAGACTGGGATAAATATGGCAGCGAGAATCAGCTCAAACCCACTATAAAAAGGAATTTCAAAAATAAAACAAAAAAACTGGGAAATTCTTTACAATTCCTTCAGGGTCTCTGATGAAACCTGAAATGACCCTATCTACAATGACAGCTGGATGTGGCATAAGGCTGGACACTTGGGACTGAGAGGATTGGTGAGATTGGGTGAGCAAATGCAGACCCTTTAAAGCAATAATGCATGGCACACATTCCATTGGTCCCAACTCTCCAGGTTGAAGGGAATATTACTACAGATATAACATGTACGGGAATCCTAGAGAACGGACACACTGTGAATACGAAAGGTTTCTAAAACTCAACGAATAGTCCCTCTCCTGGTGCTCCGGTTTGACTTTCCATCTGCTTTATTATCAACCTCCCAACTTGGAGAGACAGCCCCTTTAACCTCCTGGTTCGCACAGGTTGCCAATTTGGCAGAGGATGAAAGGGAAGAGGGAGAACCAATGAGAGAGTAGCTGTTAGGCATTTGGACGGGCACATATCACTGTAATTTCCCGGCAGGAAGAAGAATTAACCAAAGTCTCAGCCACCCACCAGGAATCAGTATAGATCCTGAACCAAAATTTTGGACTTGCGGTCAGCTCACCAAAATCGAGTTGAAAAATGGAGCTCAGGGGCACAGCAATTCACAAACTGGCCGAGTAATAAAGGACAACTATCGTCCAAAAATCTGTTGAGGGAAGGCAACGAGGCGGACTTGAAAGCGAGGCAGAATAGCAGGAAACAGATTTCCAGAGGTACGTTGGAATCGCCTTTAAAGCACAGGAAGAGGGGCACAACTTCGACAATGATGCACTTGGCCAAAAAGGGCGTATGCGTTTTCTCCTGAATATATACAGGAGAAAACGCATACGCCCTTTTTGGCCAAGCAAGCAAGTGGGCAATGCAAATCTGCACTACAAAGAAGTATCACTTCCCACCGGTCAAAAGGGACATCCACAAAATGTGTAAAAACCAGAAAGGCAAGACAGGCCCTGGAGAACAGGGAGCCTTGTTATGTTGATGGGCGGGATGTAAATTGCCAACTGCCTCTCTGGAGGAGTGCATTGTGTTCCCTAAAAGAAGTAAACAACAGAGCTACAGAGCCAAGGGCACTTCCAGTCTAGGGAATATACCTGGGAAAAACTGAAAATCAATAAGGCAGAGCCACCCCAAAATTTAGGGCTGCACTGCTTACAAGGACCTCAACTTCGGTACACCTTAAATATCCCAGGAAATATAAAATTGGTTCAAAAAATTGTGGTACTTACGTACGATGGAATATCCCTCAGCCATGAAATCAATGTCATAAGACCAGTAGCAGCAAAATGGGTGGATTCAGGTACGATGATTCTAAGTGAAATAAGTCACACAGAAAAAGAAACTTATCATAAGTTATCACTTATGAAGATCCTGTAAACATGGCTACACTTGAACTGAGTTAGGAAAGAGAACAGTGTCTCACATTTAGAAAACACTCTTATGCCTGCTTAAGGGGGAAGGAGAGGTGGGGTGATGCATAAAACCAGAGTTTGATATAAGCACAGATACCGTTCCAAAAACCAACTATGGAATAGACAAGACCTACACCTTCCTCAGTGAAAGGGACTCAAAACCCCATATTTCCCGCAGAGGAATATATCTGACTAGTAAGAATCTTAAAACCTATGTATTGATATGTCTCCGTAAGGGAATCAAGTGTGTCTACACTGCCATAAACATGGCAGCGAGAATCAGCTCAAACCCACTATAAAAAGGAATTTCAAAAACAAAACAAAAAAAACTGGGAAATTCTTTACAATTCCTTCAGGGTCTCTGATGAAACCTGAAATGACCCTATCTACAATGACAGCTGGATGTGGCATAAGGCTGGACACTTGGGACTGAGAGGATTGGTGAGATTGGGTGAGCAAATGCAGACCCTTTAAAGCAATAATGGATGGCACACATTCCATGGGTCCCAACTCTCCAGGTTGAAGGGAATATTACTACAGATATAACATGTACAGGAATCCTAGAGAACGGACACACTGTGAATACGAAAGGTTTCTAAAACTCAACGAATAGTCCCTCTCCTGGTGCTCCGGTTTGACTTTACATCTGCTTTATTATCAACCTCCCAACTTGGAGAGACAGCCCCTTTAACCTCCTGGTTCGCACAGGTTGCCAATTTGGCAGAGGATGAAAGGGAAGAGGGAGAACCAATGAGAGAGTAGCTGTTAGGCATTTGGACGGGCACATATCACTGTAATTTCCCGGCAGGAAGAAGAATTAACCAAAGTCTCAGCCACCCACCGGGAATCAGTATAGATCCTGAACCAAAATTTTGGACTTGCGGTCAGCTCACCAAAAACGAGTTGAAAAATGGAGCTCAGGGGCACAGCAATTCACAAACTGGCCGAGTAATAAAGGACAACTATCGTCCAAAAATCTGTTGAGGGAAGGCAATGAAGCGGACTTGAAAGCGTGGCAGAATAGCAGGAAACAGATTTCAAGAGGTACGTTGGAATCGCCTTTAAAGCACAGGAAGAGGGGCACAACTTCGACAATGATGCACTTGGCCAAAAAGGGCGTATGCGTTTTCTCCTGAATATATTCAGGAGAAAACGCATACGCCCTTTTTGGCCAAGCAAGCAAGCGGGCAATGCAAATCTGCACTACAGAGAAGTATCACTTCCCACCGGTCAAAAGGGACATCCACAAAATGTGTAAAAACCAGAAAGGCAAGACAGGCCCTGGAGAACAGGGAGCCTTGTTATGCTGATGGGCGGGATGTAAATTGCCAACTGCCTCTCTGGAGGAGTGCATTGTGTTCCCTAAGACAAGTAAACAACAGAGCTACAGAGCCAAGGGCACTTCCAGTCTAGGGAATATACCTTGGGAAAACTGAAAATCAAAAAGACACAGCCACCCCAAAATTTAGGGCTGCACTGCTTACAAGGACCTCAACTTGGGTACACCTTATATATCCCAGGAAATATAAAAATGGTTCAAAAACTTGTGGTACTTACGTACGATGGAATATCCCTCAGCCATGAAATCAATGTCATAAGACCAGTAGCAGCAAAATGGGTGGATTCAGGTACGATGATTCTAAGTGAAATAAGTCACAGAGAAAAAGAAACTTATCATAAGATATCACTTATGAAGATCCTGTAAACATGGCTACTCTTGAACTGAGTTAGGAAAGAGAACAGTGTCTCACATTTAGAAAACACTCTTATGCCTGCTTAAGGGGGAAGGAGAGGTGGGGTGATGCATAAAACCAGAGTTTGATATAAGCACAGGTACCGTTCCAAAAACCAACTATGGAATAGACAAGACCTACACCTTCCTCAGTGAAAGGGACTCAAAACCCCATATTTCCCGCAGAGGAATATATCTGACTAGTAAGAATCTTAAAACCTATGTATTGATATGTCTCCGTAAGGGAATCAAGTGTGTCTAGACTGGGATAAATATGGCAGCGAGAATCAGCTCAAACCCACTATAAAAAGGAATTTCAAAAATAAAACAAAAAAACTGGGAAATTCTTTACAATTCCTTCAGGGTCTCTGATGAAACCTGAAATGACCCTATCTACAATGACAGCTGGATGTGGCATAAGGCTGGACACTTGGGACTGAGAGGATTGGTGAGATTGGGTGAGCAAATGCAGACCCTTTAAAGCAATAATGCATGGCACACTTTCCATGGGTCCCAACTCTCCAGGTTGAAGGGAATATTACTACAGATATAACATGTACGGGAATCCTAGAGAACGGACACACTGTGAATACGAAAGGTTTCTAAAACTCAACGAATAGTCCCTCTCCTGGTGCTCCGGTTTGACTTTCCATCTGCTTTATTATCAACCTCCCAACTTGGAGAGACAGCCCCTTTAACCTCCTGGTTCGCACAGGTTGCCAATTTGGCAGAGGATGAAAGGGAAGAGGGAGAACCAATGAGAGAGTAGCTGTTAGGCATTTGGACGGGCACATATCACTGTAATTTCCCGGCAGGAAGAAGAATTAACCAAAGTCTCAGCCACCCACCAGGAATCAGTATAGATCCTGAACCAAAATTTTGGACTTGCGGTCAGCTCACCAAAATCGAGTTGAAAAATGGAGCTCAGGGGCACAGCAATTCACAAACTGGCCGAGTAATAAAGGACAACTATCGTCCAAAAATCTGTTGAGGGAAGGCAACGAGGCGGACTTGAAAGCGAGGCAGAATAGCAGGAAACAGATTTCCAGAGGTACGTTGGAATCGCCTTTAAAGCACAGGAAGAGGGGCACAACTTCGACAATGATGCACTTGGCCAAAAAGGGCGTATGCGTTTTCTCCTGAATATATTCAGGAGAAAACGCATACGCCCTTTTTGGCCAAGCAAGCAAGTGGGCAATGCAAATCTGCACTACAAAGAAGTATCACTTCCCACCGGTCAAAAGGGACATCCACAAAATGTGTAAAAACCAGAAAGGCAAGACAGGCCCTGGAGAACAGGGAGCCTTGTTATGTTGATGGGCGGGATGTAAATTGCCAACTGCCTCTCTGGAGGAGTGCATTGTGTTCCCTAAAACAAGTAAACAACAGAGCTACAGAGCCAAGGGCACTTCCAGTCTAGGGAATATACCTGGGAAAAACTGAAAATCAATAAGGCAGAGCCACCCCAAAATTTAGGGCTGCACTGCTTACAAGGACCTCAACTTCGGTACACCTTAAATATCCCAGGAAATATAAAATTGGTTCAAAAAATTGTGGTACTTACGTACGATGGAATATCCCTCAGCCATGAAATCAATGTCATAAGACCAGTAGCAGCAAAATGGGTGGATTCAGGTCGGATGATTCTAAGTGAAATAAGTCACACAGAAAAAGAAACTTATCATAAGTTATCACTTATGAAGATCCTGTAAACATGGCTACACTTGAACTGAGTTAGGAAAGAGAACAGTGTCTCACATTTAGAAAACACTCTTATGCCTGCTTAAGGGGGAAGGAGAGGTGGGGTGATGCATAAAACCAGAGTTTGATATAAGCACAGATACCGTTCCAAAAACCAACTATGGAATAGACAAGACCTACACCTTCCTCAGTGAAAGGGACTCAAAACCCCATATTTCCCGCAGAGGAATATATCTGACTAGTAAGAATCTTAAAACCTATGTATTGATATGTCTCCGTAAGGGAATCAAGTGTGTCTACACTGCCATAAACATGGCAGCGAGAATCAGCTCAAACCCACTATAAAAAGGAATTTCAAAAACAAAACAAAAAAAACTGGGAAATTCTTTACAATTCCTTCAGGGTCTCTGATGAAACCTGAAATGACCCTATCTACAATGACAGCTGGATGTGGCATAAGGCTGGACACTTGGGACTGAGAGGATTGGTGAGATTGGGTGAGCAAATGCAGACCCTTTAAAGCAATAATGGATGGCACACATTCCATGGGTCCCAACTCTCCAGGTTGAAGGGAATATTACTACAGATATAACATGTACAGGAATCCTAGAGAACGGACACACTGTGAATACGAAAGGTTTCTAAAACTCAACGAATAGTCCCTCTCCTGGTGCTCCGGTTTGACTTTCCATCTGCTTTATTATCAACCTCCCAACTTAGAGAGACAGCCCCTTTAACCTCCTGGTTCGCACAGGTTGCCAATTTGGCAGAGGATGAAAGGGAAGAGGGAGAACCAATGAGAGAGTAGCTGTTAGGCATTTGGTCGGGCACATATCACTGTAATTTCCCGGCAGGAAGAAGAATTAACCAAAGTCTCAGCCACCCACCGGGAATCAGTATAGATCCTGAACCAAAATTTTGGACTTGCGGTCAGCTCACCAAAAACGAGTTGAAAAATGGAGCTCAGGGGCACAGCAATTCACAAACTGGCCGAGTAATAAAGGACAACTATCGTCCAAAAATCTGTTGAGGGAAGGCAATGAGGCGGACTTGAAAGCGTGGCAGAATAGCAGGAAACAGATTTCAAGAGGTACGTTGGAATCGCCTTTAAAGCACAGGAAGAGGGGCACAACTTCGACAATGATGCACTTGGCCAAAAAGGGCGTATGCGTTTTCTCCTGAATATATTCAGGAGAAAACGCATACGCCCTTTTTGGCCAAGCAAGCAAGCGGGCAATGCAAATCTGCACTACAGAGAAGTATCACTTCCCACCGGTCAAAAGGGACATCCACAAAATGTGTAAAAACCAGAAAGGCAAGACAGGCCCTGGAGAACAGGGAGCCTTGTTATGCTGATGGGCGGGATGTAAATTGCCAACTGCCTCTCTGGAGGAGTGCATTGTGTTCCCTAAAACAAGTAAACAACAGAGCTACAGAGCCAAGGGCACTTCCAGTCTAGGGAATATACCTTGGGAAAACTGAAAATCAAAAAGACACAGCCACCCCAAAATTTAGGGCTGCACTGCTTACAAGGACCTCAACTTGGGTACACCTTAAATATCCCAGGAAATATAAAAATGGTTCAAAAAATTGTGGTACTTACGTACGATGGAATATCCCTCAGCCATGAAATCAATGTCATAAGACCAGTAGCAGCAAAATGGGTGGATTCAGGTACGATGATTCTAAGTGAAATAAGTCACAGAGAAAAAGAAACTTATCATAAGATATCACTTATGAAGATCCTGTAAACATGGCTACACTTGAACTGAGTTAGGAAAGAGAACAGTGTCTCACATTTAGAAAACACTCTTATGCCTGCTTAAGGGGGAAGGAGAGGTGGGGTGATGCATAAAACCAGAGTTTGATATAAGCACAGGTACCGTTCCAAAAACCAACTATGGAATAGACAAGACCTACACCTTCCTCAGTGAAAGGGACTCAAAACCCCATATTTCCCGCAGAGGAATATATCTGACTAGTAAGAATCTTAAAACCTATGTATTGATATGTCTCCGTAAGGGAATCAAGTGTGTCTAGACTGGGATAAATATGGCAGCGAGAATCAGCTCAAACCCACTATAAAAAGGAATTTCAAAAATAAAACAAAAAAACTGGGAAATTCTTTACAATTCCTTCAGGGTCTCTGATGAAACCTGAAATGACCCTATCTACAATGACAGCTGGATGTGGCATAAGGCTGGACACTTGGGACTGAGAGGATTGGTGAGATTGGGTGAGCAAATGCAGACCCTTTAAAGCAATAATGCATGGCACACTTTCCATGGGTCCCAACTCTCCAGGTTGAAGGGAATATTACTACAGATATAACATGTACGGGAATCCTAGAGAACGGACACACTGTGAATACGAAAGGTTTCTAAAACTCAACGAATAGTCCCTCTCCTGGTGCTCCGGTTTGACTTTCCATCTGCTTTATTATCAACCTCCCAACTTGGAGAGACAGCCCCTTTAACCTCCTGGTTCGCACAGGTTGCCAATTTGGCAGAGGATGAAAGGGAAGAGGGAGAACCAATGAGAGAGTAGCTGTTAGGCATTTGGACGGGCACATATCACTGTAATTTCCCGGCAGGAAGAAGAATTAACCAAAGTCTCAGCCACCCACCGGGAATCAGTATAGATCCTGAACCAAAATTTTGGACTTGCGGTCAGCTCACCAAAAACGAGTTGAAAAATGGAGCTCAGGGGCACAGCAATTCACAAACTGGCCGAGTAATAAAGGACAACTATCGTCCAAAAATCTGTTGAGGGAAGGCAACAAGGCGGACTTGAAAGCGAGGCAGAATAGCAGGAAACAGATTTCAAGAGGTACGTTGGAATCACCTTTAAAGCACAGGAAGAGGGGCACAACTTCGACAATGATGCACTTGGCCAAAAAGGGCGTATGCGTTTTCTCCTGAATATATTCAGGAGAAAACGCATACGCCCTTTTTGGCCAAGCAAGCAAGCGGGCAATGCAAATCTGCACTACAAAGAAGTATCACTTCCCACCGGTCAAAAGGGACATCCACAAAATGTGTAAAAACCAGAAAGGCAAGACAGGCCCTGGAGAACAGGGTGCCTTGTTATGCTGATGGGCGGGATGTAAATTGCCAACTGCCTCTCTGGAGGAGTGCATTGTGTTCCCTAAAACAAGTAAACAACAGAGCTACAGAGCCAAGGGCACTTCCAGTCTAGGGAATATACCTTGGGAAAACTGAAAATCAAAAAGACACAGCCACCCCAAAATTTAGGGCTGCACTGCTTACAAGGACCTCAACTTGGGTACACCTTAAATATCCCAGGAAATATAAAAATGGTTCAAAAACTTGTGGTACTTACGTACGATGGAATATCCCTCAGCCATGAAATCAATGTCATAAGACCAGTAGCAGCAAAATGGGTGGATTCAGGTACGATGATTCTAAGTGAAATAAGTCACACAGAAAAAGAAACTTATCATAAGATATCACTTATGAAGATCCTGTAAACATGGCTACACTTGAACTGAGTTAGGAAAGAGAACAGTGTCTCACATTTAGAAAACACTCTTATGCCTGCTTAAGGGGGAAGGAGAGGTGGGGTGATGCATAAAACCAGAGTTTGATATAAGCACAGGTACCGTTCCAAAAACCAACTATGGGATAGACAAGACCTACACCTTCCTCAGTGAAAGGGACTCAAAACCCCATATTTCCCGCAGAGGAAAATATCTGACTAGTAAGAATCTTAAAACCTATGTATTGATATGTCTCCGTAAGGGAATCAAGTGTGTCTAGACTGGGATAAATATGGCAGCGAGAATCAGCTCAAACCCACTATAAAAAGGAATTTCAAAAATAAAACAAAAAAACTGGGAAATTCTTTACAATTCCTTCAGGGTCTCTGATGAAACCTGAAATGACCCAATCTACAATGACAGCTGGATGTGGCATAAGGCTGGACACTTGGGACTGAGAGGATTGGTGAGATTGGGTGAGCAAATGCAGACCCTTTAAAGCAATAATGCATGGCACACATTCCATGGGTCCCAACTCTCCAGGTTGAAGGGAATATTACTACAGATATAACATGTACGGGAATCCTAGAGAACGGACACACTGTGAATACGAAAGGTTTCTAAAACTCAACGAATAGTCCCTCTCCTGGTGCTCCGGTTTGACTTTCCATCTGCTTTATTATCAACCTCCCAACTTGGAGAGACAGCCCCTTTAACCTCCTGGTTCGCACAGGTTGCCAATTTGGCAGAGGATGAAAGGGAAGAGGGAGAACCAATGAGAGAGTAGCTGTTAGGCATTTGGACGGGCACATATCACTGTAATTTCCCGGCAGGAAGAAGAATTAACCAAAGTCTCAGCCACCCACCGGGAATCAGTATAGATCCTGAACCAAAATTTTGGACTTGCGGTCAGCTCACCAAAAACGAGTTGAAAAATGGAGCTCAGGGGCACAGCAATTCACAAACTGGCCGAGTAATAAAGGACAACTATCGTCCAAAAATCTGTTGAGGGAAGGCAACGAGGCGGACTTGAAAGCGAGGCAGAATAGCAGGAAACAGATTTCCAGAGGTACGTTGGAATCGCCTTTAAAGCACAGGAAGAGGGGCACAACTTCGACAATGATGCACTTGGCCAAAAAGGGCGTATGCGTTTTCTCCTGAATATATTCAGGAGAAACCGCATACGCCCTTTTTGGCCAAGCAAGCAAGCGGGCAATGCAAATCTGCACTACAAAGAAGTATCACTTCCCACCGGTCAAAAGGGACATCCACAAAATGTGTAAAAACCAGAAAGGCAAGACAGGCCCTGGAGAACAGGGAGCCTTGTTATGCTGATGGGCGGGATGTAAATTGCCAACTGCCTCTCTGGAGGAGTGCATTGTGTTCCCTAAAACAAGTAAACAACAGAGCTACAGAGCCAAGGGCACTTCCAGTCTAGGGAATATACCTTGGGAAAACTGAAAATCAAAAAGACACAGCCACCCCAAAATTTAGGGCTGCACTGCTTACAAGGACCTCAACTTGGGTACACCTTAAATATCCCAGGAAATATAAAAATGGTTCAAAAAATTGTGGTACTTACGTACGATGGAATATCCCTCAGCCATGAAATCAATGTCATAAGACCAGTAGCAGCAAAATGGGTGGATTCAGGTACGATGATTCTAAGTGAAATAAGTCACACAGAAAAAGAAACTTATCATAAGATATCACTTATGAAGATCCTGTAAACATGGCTACACTTGAACTGAGTTAGGAAAGAGAACAGTGTCTCACATTTAGAAAACACTCTTATGCCTGCTTAAGGGGGAAGGAGAGGTGGGGTGATGCATAAAACCAGAGTTTGATATAAGCACAGGTACCGTTCCAAAAACCAACTATGGAATAGACAAGACCTACACCTTCCTCAGTGAAAGGGACTCAAAACCCCATATTTCCCGCAGAGGAATATATCTGACTAGTAAGAATCTTAAAACCTATGTATTGATATGTCTCCGTAAGGGAATCAAGTGTGTCTAGACTGGGATAAATATGGCAGCGAGAATCAGCTCAAACCCACTATAAAAAGGAATTTCAAAAATAAAACAAAAAAACTGGGAAATTCTTTACTATTCCTTCAGGGTCTCTGATGAAACCTGAAATGACCCTATCTACAATGACAGCTGGATGTGGCATAAGGCTGGACACTTGGGACTGAGAGGATTGGTGAGATTGGGTGAGCAAATGCAGACCCTTTAAAGCAATAATGCATGGCACACATTCCATGGGTCCCAACTCTCCAGGTTGAAGGGAATATTACTACAGATATAACATGTACGGGAATCCTAGAGAACGGACACACTGTGAATACGAAAGGTTTCTAAAACTCAACGAATAGTCCCTCTCCTGGTGCTCCGGTTTGACTTTCCATCTGCTTTATTATCAACCTCCCAACTTGGAGAGACAGCCCCTTTAACCTCCTGGTTCGCACAGGTTGCCAATTTGGCAGAGGATGAAAGGGAAGAGGGAGAACCAATGAGAGAGTAGCTGTTAGGCATTTGGACGGGCACATATCACTGTAATTTCCCGGCAGGAAGAAGAATTAACCAAAGTCTCAGCCACCCACCGGGAATCAGTATAGATCCTGAACCAAAATTTTGGACTTGCGGTCAGCTCACCAAAAACGAGTTGAAAAATGGAGCTCAGGGGCACAGCAATTCACAAACTGGCCGAGTAATAAAGGACAACTATCGTCCAAAAATCTGTTGAGGGAAGGCAACGAGGCAGACTTGAAAGCGAGGCAGAATAGCAGGAAACAGATTTCCAGAGGTACGTTGGAATCGCCTTTAAAGCACAGGAAGAGGGGCACAACTTCGACAATGATGCACTTGGCCCAAAAGGGCGTATGCGTTTTCTCCTGAATATATTCAGGAGAAAACGCATACGCCTTTTTAGGCCAAGCAAGGAAGCGGGCAATGCAAATCTGCACTACAAAGAAGTATCACTTCCCACCGGTCAAAAGGGACATCCACAAAATGTGTAAAAACCAGAAAGGCAAGACAGGCCCTGGAGAACAGGGAGCCTTGTTATGCTGATGGGCGGGATGTAAATTGCCAACTGCCTCTCTGGAGGAGTGCATTGTGTTCCCTAAAACAAGTAAACAACAGAGCTACAGAGCCAAGGGCACTTCCAGTCTAGGGAATATACCTTGGGAAAACTGAAAATCAAAAAGACACAGCCACCCCAAAATTTAGGGCTGCACTGCTTACAAGGACCTCAACTTGGGTACACCTTAAATATCCCAGGAAATATAAAAATGGTTCAAAAAATTGTGGTACTTACGTACGATGGAATATCCCTCAGCCATGAAATCAATGTCATAAGACCAGTAGCAGCAAAATGGGTGGATTCAGGTACGATGATTCTAAGTAAAATATGTCACACAGAAAAAGAAACTTATCATAAGATATCACTTATGAAGATCCTGTAAACATGGCTACACTTGAACTGAGTTAGGAAAGAGAACAGTGTCTCACATTTAGAAAACACTCTTATGCCTGCTTAAGGGGGAAGGAGAGGTGGGGTGATGCATAAAACCAGAGTTTGATATAAGCACAGGTACCGTTCCAAAAACCAACTATGGAATAGACAAGACCTACACCTTCCTCAGTGAAAGGGACTCAAAACCCCATATTTCCCGCAGAGGAATATATCTGACTAGTAAGAATCTTAAAACCTATGTATTGATATGTCTCCGTAAGGGAATCAAGTGTGTCTAGACTGGGATAAATATGGCAGCGAAAATCAGCTCAAACCCACTATAAAAAGGAATTTCAAAAATAAAACAAAAAAACTGGGAAATTCTTTACAATTCCTTCAGGGACTCTGATGAAACCTGAAATGACCCTATCTACAATGACAGCTGGATGTGGCATAAGGCTGGACACTTGGGACTGAGAGGATTGGTGAGATTGGGTGAGCAAATGCAGACCCTTTAAAGCAATAATGCATGGCACACATTCCATGGGTCCCAACTCTCCAGGTTGAAGGGAATATTACTACAGATATAACATGTACGGGAATCCTAGAGAACGGACACACTGTGAATACGAAAGGTTTCTAAAACTCAACGAATAGTCCCTCTCCTGGTGCTCCGGTTTGACTTTCCATCTGCTTTATTATCAACCTCCCAACTTGGAGAGACAGCCGCTTTAACCTCCTGGTTCGCACAGGTTGCCAATTTGGCAGAGGATGAAAGGGAAGAGGGAGAACCAATGAGAGAGTAGCTGTTAGGCATTTGGACGGGCACATATCACTGTAATTTCCCGGCAGGAAGAAGAATTAACCAAAGTCTCAGCCACCCACCGGGAATCAGTATAGATCCTGAACCAAAATTTTGGACTTGCGGTCAGCTCACCAAAAACGAGTTGAAAAATGGAGCTCAGGGCCACAGCAATTCACAAACTGGCCGAGTAATAAAGGACAACTATCGTCCAAAAATCTGTTGAGGGAAGGCAACGAGGCGGACTTGAAAGCGAGGCAGAATAGCAGGAAACAGATTTCCAGAGGTACGTTGGAATCGCCTTTAAAGCACAGGAAGAGGGGCACAACTTCGACAATGATGCACTTGGCCAAAAAGGGCGTATGCGTTTTCTCCTGAATATATTCAGGAGAAACCGCATACGCCCTTTTTGGCCAAGCAAGCAAGCGGGCAATGCAAATCTGCACTACAAAGAAGTATCACTTCCCACCGGTCAAAAGGGACATCCACAAAATGTGTAAAAACCAGAAAGGCAAGACAGGCCCTGGAGAACAGGGAGCCTTGTTATGCTGATGGGCGGGATGTAAATTGCCAACTGCCTCTCTGGAGGAGTGCATTGTGTTCCCTAAAACAAGTAAACAACAGAGCTACAGAGCCAAGGGCACTTCCAGTCTAGGGAATATACCTTGGGAAAACTGAAAATCAAAAAGACACAGCCACCCCAAAATTTAGGGCTGCACTGCTTACAAGGACCTCAACTTGGGTACACCTTAAATATCCCAGGAAATATAAAAATGGTTCAAAAAATTGTGGTACTTACGTACGATGGAATATCCCTCAGCCATGAAATCAATGTCATAAGACCAGTAGCAGCAAAATGGGTGGATTCAGGTACGATGATTCTAAGTGAAATAAGTCACACAGAAAAAGAAACTTATCATAAGATATCACTTATGAAGATCCTGTAAACATGGCTACACTTGAACTGAGTTAGGAAAGAGAACAGTGTCTCACATTTAGAAAACACTCTTATGCCTGCTTAAGGGGGAAGGAGAGGTGGGGTGATGCATAAAACCAGAGTTTGATATAAGCACAGGTACCGTTCCAAAAACCAACTATGGAATAGACAAGACCTACACCTTCCTCAGTGAAAGGGACTCAAAACCCCATATTTCCCGCAGAGGAATATATCTGACTAGTAAGAATCTTAAAACCTATGTATTGATATGTCTCCGTAAGGGAATCAAGTGTGTCTAGACTGGGATAAATATGGCAGCGAGAATCAGCTCAAACCCACTATGAAAAGGAATTTCAAAAATAAAACAAAAAAACTGGGAAATTCTTTACAATTCCTTCAGGGTCTCTGATGAAACCTGAAATGACCCTATCTACAATGACAGCTGGATGTGGCATAAGGCTGGACACTTGGGACTGAGAGGATTGGTGAGATTGGGTGAGCAAATGCAGACCCTTTAAAGCAATAATGCATGGCACACATTCCATGGGTCCCAACTCTCCAGGTTGAAGGGAATATTACTGCAGATATAACATGTATGGGAATCCTAGAGAACAGACACACTGTGAATACGAAAGGTTTCTAAAACTCAACGAATAGTCCCTCTCCTGGTGCTCCGGTTTGACTTTCCATCTGCTTTATTATCAACCTCCCAACTTGGAGAGACAGCCCCTTTAACCTCCTGGTTCGCACAGGTTGCCAATTTGGCAGAGGATGAAAGGGAATAGGGAGAACCAATGAGAGAGTAGCTGTTAGGCATTTGGACGGGCACATATCACTGTAATTTCCCGGCAGGAAGAAGAATTAACCAAAGTCTCAGCCACCCACCGGGAATCAGTATAGATCCTGAACCAAAATTTTGGACTTGCGGTCAGCTCACCAAAAACGAGTTGAAAAATGGAGCTCAGGGGCACAGCAATTCACAAACTGGCCGAGTAATAAAGGACAACTATCGTCCAAAAATCTGTTGAGGGAAGGCAACAAGGCGGACTTGAAAGCGAGGCAGAATAGCAGGAAACAGATTTCAAGAAGTACGTTGGAATCACCTTTAAAGCACTGGAAGAGGGGCACAACTTCGACAATGATGCACTTGGCCCAAAAGGGCGTATGCGTTTTCTCCTGAATATATTCAGGAGAAAACGCATACGCCCTTTTTGGCCAAGCAAGCAAGCGGGCAATGCAAATCTGCACTACAAAGAAGTATCACTTCCCACCGGTCAAAAGGGACATCCACAAAATGTGTAAAAACCAGAAAGGCAAGACAGGCCCTGGAGAACAGGGAGCCTTGTTATGCTGATGGGCGGGATGTAAATTGCCAACTGCCTCTCTGGAGGAGTGCATTGTGTTCCCTAAAACAAGTAAACAACAGAGCTACAGAGCAAAGGGCACTTCCAGTCTAGGGAATATACCTTGGGAAAACTGAAAATCAAAAAGACACAGCCACCCCAAAATTTAGGGCTGCACTGCTTACAAGGACCTCAACTTGGGTACACCTTAAATATCCCAGGAAATATAAAAATGGTTCAAAAAATTGTGGTACTTACGTACGATGGAATACCCCTCAGCCATGAAATCAATGTCATAAGACCAGTAGCAGCAAAATGGGTGGATTCAGGTACGATGATTCTAAGTAAAATATGTCACACAGAAAAAGAAACTTATCATAAGATATCACTTATGAAGATCCTGTAAACATGGCTACACTTGAACTGAGTTAGGAAAGAGAACAGTGTCTCACATTTAGAAAACACTCTTATGCCTGCTTAAGGGGGAAGGAGAGGTGGGGTGATGCATAAAACCAGAGTTTGATATAAGCACAGGTACCGTTCCAAAAACCAACTATGGAATAGACAAGACCTACACCTTCCTCAGTGAAAGGGACTCAAAACCCCATATTTCCCGCAGAGGAATATATCTGACTAGTAAGAATCTTAAAACCTATGTATTGATATGTCTCCATAAGGGAATCAAGTGTGTCTAGACTGGGATAAATATGGCAGCGAGAATCAGCTCAAACCCACTATAAAAAGGAATTTCAAAAATAAAACAAAAAAACTGGGAAATTCTTTACAATTCCTTCAGGGTCTCTGATGAAACCTGAAATGACCCTATCTACAATGACAGCTGGATGTGGCATAAGGCTGGACACTTGGGACTGAGAGGATTGGTGAGATTGGGTGAGCAAATGCAGACCCTTTAAAGCAATAATGCATGGCACACATTCCATGGGTCCCAACTCTCCAGGTTGAAGGGAATATTACTACAGATATAACATGTACGGGAATCCTAGAGAACGGACACACTGTGAATACGAAAGGTTTCTAAAACTCAACGAATAGTCCCTCTCCTGGTGCTCCGGTTTGACTTTCCATCTGCTTTATTATCAACCTCCCAACTTGGAGAGACAGCCCCTTTAACCTCCTGGTTCGCACAGGTTGCCAATTTGGCAGAGGATGAAAGGGAAGAGGGAGAACCAATGAGAGAGTAGCTGTTAGGCATTTGGACGGGCACATATCACTGTAATTTCCCGGCAGGAAGAAGAATTAACCAAAGTCTCAGCCACCCACCGGGAATCAGTATAGATCCTGAACCAAAATTTTGGACTTGCGGTCAGCTCACCAAAAACGAGTTGAAAAATGGAGCTCAGGGGCACAGCAATTCACAAACTGGCCGAGTAATAAAGGACAACTATCGTCCAAAAATCTGTTGAGGGAAGGCAACGAGGCGGACTTGAAAGCGAGGCAGAATAGCAGGAAACAGATTTCCAGAGGTACGTTGGAATCGCCTTTAAAGCACAGGAAGAGGGGCACAACTTCGACAATGATGCACTTGGCCCAAAAGGGCGTATGCGTTTTCTCCTGAATATATTCAGGAGAAAACGCATACGCCCTTTTAGGCCAAGCAAGGAAGCGGGCAATGCAAATCTGCACTACAAAGAAGTATCACTTCCAACCGGTCAAAAGGGACATCCACAAAATGTGTAAAATCCAGAAAGGCAAGACAGGCCCTTGAGAACAGGGAGCCTTGTTATGCTGATGGGCGGGATGTAAATTGCCAACTGCCTCTCTGGAGGAGTGCTTTGTGTTCCCTAAAACAAGTAAAGTACAGAGCTACAGAGCCAAGGGCACTTCCAGTCTAGGGAATATACCTTGGGAAAACTGAAAATAAATAAGGCAGAGCCACCCCAAAATTTAGGGCTGCACTGCTTACAAGGACCTCAACTTGGGTACACCTTAAATATCCCAGGAAACATAAAAATGGTTCAAAAAATTGTGGTACTTACGTACGATGGAATATCCCTCAGCCATGAAATCAATGTCATAAGACCAGTAGCAACAAAATGGGTGGATTCAGGTACGATGATTCTAAGTGAAATAAGTCACACAGAAAAAGAAACTTATCATAAGATATCACTTATGAAGATCCTGTAAACATGGCTACACTTGAACTGAGTTAGGAAAGAGAACAGTGTCTCACATTTAGAAAACACTCTTATGCCTGCTTAAGGGGGAAGGAGAGGTGGGGTGATGCATAAAACCAGAGTTTGATATAAGCACAGGTACCGTTCCAAAAACCAACTATGGGATAGACAAGACCTACACCTTCCTCAGTGAAAGGGACTCAAAACCCCATATTTCCCGCAGAGGAATATATCTGACTAGTAAGAATCTTAAAACCTATGTATTGATATGTCTCCGTAAGGGAATCAAGTGTGTCTAGACTGGGATAAATATGGCAGCGAGAATCAGCTCAAACCCACTATAAAAAGGAATTTCAAAAATAAAACAAAAAAACTGGGAAATTCTTTACAATTCCTTCAGGGTCTCTGATGAAACCTGAAATGACCCTATCTACAATGACAGCTGGATGTGGCATAAGGCTGGACACTTGGGACTGAGAGGATTGGTGAGATTGGGTGAGCAAATGCAGACCCTTTAAAGCAATAATGCATGGCACACATTCCATGGGTCCCAACTCTCCAGGTTGAAGGGAATATTACTACAGATATAACATGTACGGGAATCCTAGAGAACGGACACACTGTGAATACGAAAGGTTTCTAAAACTCAACGAATAGTCCCTCTCCTGGTGCTCCGGTCTGACTTTCCATCTGCTTTATTATCAACCTCCCAACTTGGAGAGACAGCCCCTTTAACCTCCTGGTTCGCACAGGTTGCCAATTTGGCAGAGGATGAAAGGGAAGAGGGAGAACCAATGAGAGAGTAGCTGTTAGGCATTTGGACGGGCACATATCACTGTAATTTCCCGGCAGGAAGAAGAATTAACCAAAGTCTCAGCCACCCACCGGGAATCAGTATAGATCCTGAACCAAAATTTTGGACTTGCGGTCAGCTCACCAAAAACGAGTTGAAAAATGGAGCTCAGGGGCACAGCAATTCACAAACTGGCCGAGTAATAAAGGACAACTATCGTCCAAAAATCTGTTGAGGGAAGGCAACAAGGCGGACTTGAAAGCGAGGCAGAATAGCAGGAAACAGATTTCCAGAGGTACGTTGGAATCACCTTTAAAGCACAGGAAGAGGGGCACAACTTCGACAATGATGCACTTGGCCAAAAAGGGCGTATGCGTTTTCTCCTGAATATATTCAGGAGAAAACGCATACGCCCTTTTTGGCCAAGCAAGCAAGCGGGCAATGCAAATCTGCACAACAAAGAAGTATCACTTCCCACCGGTCAAAAGGGACATCCACAAAATGTGTAAAAACCAGAAAGGCAAGACAGGCCCTGGAGAACAGGGAGCCTTGTTATGCTGATGGGCGGGATGTAAATTGCCAACTGCCTCTCTGGAGGAGTGCATTGTGTTCCGTAAAACAAGTAAACAACAGAGCTACAGAGCCAAGGGCACTTCCAGTCTAGGGAATATACCTTGGGAAAACTGAAAATCAAAAAGACACAGCCACCCCAAAATTTAGGGCTGCACTGCTTACAAGGCCCTCCTTTGGTACACCTTAAATATCCCAGGAAATATAAAAATGGTTCAAAAAATTGTGGTACTTACGTACGATGGAATATCCCTCAGCCATGAAATCAATGTCATAAGACCAGTAGCAGCAAAATGGGTGGATTCAGGTACGATGATTCTAAGTGAAATAAGTCACACAGAAAAAGAAACTTATCATAAGATATCACTTATGAAGATCCTGTAAACATGGCTACACTTGAACTGAGTTAGGAAAGAGAACAGTGTCTCACATTTAGAAAACACTCTTATGCCTGCTTAAGGGGGAAGGAGAGGTGGGGTGATGCATAAAACCAGAGTTTGATATAAGCACAGGTACCGTTCCAAAAACCAAGTATGGAATAGGCAAGACCTACACCTTCCTCAGTGAAAGGGACTCAAAACCACATATTTCCCGCAGAGGAATATATCTGACTAGTAAGAATCTTAAAACCTATGTATTGATATGTCTCCATAAGGGAATCAAGTGTGTCTAGACTGGGATAAATATGGCAGCGAGAATCAGCTCAAACCCACTATAAAATGGAATTTCAAAAATAAAACAAAAAAACTGGGAAATTCTTTACAATTCCTTCAGGGTCTCTGATGAACCCTGAAATGACCCTATCTACAATGACAGCTGGATGTGGCATAAGGCTGGACACTTGGGACTGAGAGGATTGGTGAGATTGGGTGAGCAAATGCAGACCCTTTAAAGCAATAATGCATGGCACACATTCCATGGGTCCCAACTCTCCAGGTTGAAGGGAATATTACTACAGATATAACATGTACGGGAATCCTAGAGAACGGACACACTGTGAATACGAAAGGTTTCTAAAACTCAACGAATAGTCCCTCTCCTGGTGCTCCGGTTTGACTTTCCATCTGCTTTATTATCAACCTCCCAACTTGGAGAGACAGCCCCTTTAACCTCCTGGTTCGCACAGGTTGCCAATTTGGCAGAGGATGAAAGGGAATAGGGAGAACCAATGAGAGAGTAGCTGTTAGGCATTTGGACGGGCACATATCACTGTAATTTCCCGGCAGGAAGAAGAATTAACCAAAGTCTCAGCCACCCACCGGGAATCAGTATAGATCCTGAACCAAAATTTTGGACTTGCGGTCAGCTCACCAAAAACGAGTTGAAAAATGGAGCTCAGGGGCACAGCAATTCACAAACTGGCCGAGTAATAAAGGACAACTATCGTCCAAAAATCTGTTGAGGGAAGGCAACGAGGCAGACTTGAAAGCGAGGCAGAATAGCAGGAAACAGATTTCCAGAGGTACGTTGGAATCGCCTTTAAAGCACAGGAAGAGGGGCACAACTTCGACAATGATGCACTTGGCCCAAAAGGGCGTATGCGTTTTCTCCTGAATATATTCAGGAGAAATCGCATACGCCTTTTTAGGCCAAGCAAGGAAGCGGGCAATGCAAATCGGCACTACAAAGAAGTATCACTTCCCACCGGTCAAAAGGGACATCCACAAAATGTGTAAAAACCAGAAAGGCAAGACAGGCCCTGGAGAACAGGGAGCCTTGTTATGCTGATGGGCGGGATGTAAATTGCCAACTGCCTCTCTGGAGGAGTGCATTGTGTTCCCTAAAACAAGTAAACAACAGAGCTACAGAGCCAAGGGCACTTCCAGTCTAGGGAATATACCTTGGGAAAACTGAAAATCAAAAAGACACAGCCACCCCAAAATTTAGGGCTGCACTGCTTACAAGGACCTCAACTTGGGTACACCTTAAATATCCCAGGAAATATAAAAATGGTTCAAAAAATTGTGGTACTTACGTACGATGGAATATCCCTCAGCCATGAAATCAATGTCATAAGACCAGTAGCAGCAAAATGGGTGGATTCAGGTACGATGATTCTAAGTAAAATATGTCACACAGAAAAAGAAACTTATCATAAGATATCACTTATGAAGATCCTGTAAACATGGCTACACTTGAACTGAGTTAGGAAAGAGAACAGTGTCTCACATTTAGAAAACACTCTTATGCCTGCTTAAGGGGGAAGGAGAGGTGGGGTGATGCATAAAACCAGAGTTTGATATAAGCACAGGTACCGTTCCAAAAACCAACTATGGAATAGACAAGACCTACACCTTCCTCAGTGAAAGGGACTCAAAACCCCATATTTCCCGCAGAGGAATATATCTGACTAGTAAGAATCTTAAAACCTATGTATTGATATGTCTCCATAAGGGAATCAAGTGTGTCTAGACTGGGATAAATATGGCAGCGAGAATCAGCTCAAACCCACTATAAAAAGGAATTTCAAAAATAAAACAAAAAAACTGGGAAATTCTTTACAATTCCTTCAGGGTCTCTGATGAAACCTGAAATGACCCTATCTACAATGACAGCTGGATGTGGCATAAGGCTGGACACTTGGGACTGAGAGGATTGGTGAGATTGGGTGAGCAAATGCAGACCCTTTAAAGCAATAATGCATGGCACACATTCCATGGGTCCCAACTCTCCAGGTTGAAGGGAATATTACTACAGATATAACATGTACGGGAATCCTAGAGAACGGACACACTGTGAATACGAAAGGTTTCTAAAACTCAACGAATAGTCCCTCTCCTGGTGCTCCGGTTTGACTTTCCATCTGCTTTATTATCAACCTCCCAACTTGGAGAGACAGCCCCTTTAACCTCCTGGTTCGCACAGGTTGCCAATTTGGCAGAGGATGAAAGGGAAGAGGGAGAACCAATGAGAGAGTAGCTGTTAGGCATTTGGACGGGCACATATCACTGTAATTTCCCGGCAGGAAGAAGAATTAACCAAAGTCTCAGCCACCCACCGGGAATCAGTATAGATCCTGAACCAAAATTTTGGACTTGCGGTCAGCTCACCAAAAACGAGTTGAAAAATGGAGCTCAGGGGCACAGCAATTCACAAACTGGCCGAGTAATAAAGGACAACTATCGTCCAAAAATCTGTTGAGGGAAGGCAACGAGGCGGACTTGAAAGCGAGGCAGAATAGCAGGAAACAGATTTCCAGAGGTACGTTGGAATCGCCTTTAAAGCACAGGAAGAGGGGCACAACTTCGACAATGATGCACTTGGCCCAAAAGGGCGTATGCGTTTTCTCCTGAATATATTCAGGAGAAAACGCATACGCCCTTTTAGGCCAAGCAAGGAAGCGGGCAATGCAAATCTGCACTACAAAGAAGTATCACTTCCAACCGGTCAAAAGGGACATCCACAAAATGTGTAAAATCCAGAAAGGCAAGACAGGCCCTTGAGAACAGGGAGCCTTGTTATGCTGATGGGCGGGATGTAAATTGCCAACTGCCTCTCTGGAGGAGTGCTTTGTGTTCCCTAAAACAAGTAAAGTACAGAGCTACAGAGCCAAGGGCACTTCCAGTCTAGGGAATATACCTTGGGAAAACTGAAAATAAATAAGGCAGAGCCACCCCAAAATTTAGGGCTGCACTGCTTACAAGGACCTCAACTTGGGTACACCTTAAATATCCCAGGAAACATAAAAATGGTTCAAAAAATTGTGGTACTTACGTACGATGGAATATCCCTCAGCCATGAAATCAATGTCATAAGACCAGTAGCAACAAAATGGGTGGATTCAGGTACGATGATTCTAAGTGAAATAAGTCACACAGAAAAAGAAACTTATCATAAGATATCACTTATGAAGATCCTGTAAACATGGCTACACTTGAACTGAGTTAGGAAAGAGAACAGTGTCTCACATTTAGAAAACACTCTTATGCCTGCTTAAGGGGGAAGGAGAGGTGGGGTGATGCATAAAACCAGAGTTTGATATAAGCACAGGTACCGTTCCAAAAACCAACTATGGGATAGACAAGACCTACACCTTCCTCAGTGAAAGGGACTCAAAACCCCATATTTCCCGCAGAGGAATATATCTGACTAGTAAGAATCTTAAAACCTATGTATTGATATGTCTCCGTAAGGGAATCAAGTGTGTCTAGACTGGGATAAATATGGCAGCGAGAATCAGCTCAAACCCACTATAAAAAGGAATTTCAAAAATAAAACAAAAAAACTGGGAAATTCTTTACAATTCCTTCAGGGTCTCTGATGAAACCTGAAATGACCCTATCTACAATGACAGCTGGATGTGGCATAAGGCTGGACACTTGGGACTGAGAGGATTGGTGAGATTGGGTGAGCAAATGCAGACCCTTTAAAGCAATAATGCATGGCACACATTCCATGGGTCCCAACTCTCCAGGTTGAAGGGAATATTACTACAGATATAACATGTACGGGAATCCTAGAGAACGGACACACTGTGAATACGAAAGGTTTCTAAAACTCAACGAATAGTCCCTCTCCTGGTGCTCCGGTCTGACTTTCCATCTGCTTTATTATCAACCTCCCAACTTGGAGAGACAGCCCCTTTAACCTCCTGGTTCGCACAGGTTGCCAATTTGGCAGAGGATGAAAGGGAAGAGGGAGAACCAATGAGAGAGTAGCTGTTAGGCATTTGGACGGGCACATATCACTGTAATTTCCCGGCAGGAAGAAGAATTAACCAAAGTCTCAGCCACCCACCGGGAATCAGTATAGATCCTGAACCAAAATTTTGGACTTGCGGTCAGCTCACCAAAAACGAGTTGAAAAATGGAGCTCAGGGGCACAGCAATTCACAAACTGGCCGAGTAATAAAGGACAACTATCGTCCAAAAATCTGTTGAGGGAAGGCAACAAGGCGGACTTGAAAGCGAGGCAGAATAGCAGGAAACAGATTTCCAGAGGTACGTTGGAATCACCTTTAAAGCACAGGAAGAGGGGCACAACTTCGACAATGATGCACTTGGCCAAAAAGGGCGTATGCGTTTTCTCCTGAATATATTCAGGAGAAAACGCATACGCCCTTTTTGGCCAAGCAAGCAAGCGGGCAATGCAAATCTGCACAACAAAGAAGTATCACTTCCCACCGGTCAAAAGGGACATCCACAAAATGTGTAAAAACCAGAAAGGCAAGACAGGCCCTGGAGAACAGGGAGCCTTGTTATGCTGATGGGCGGGATGTAAATTGCCAACTGCCTCTCTGGAGGAGTGCATTGTGTTCCGTAAAACAAGTAAACAACAGAGCTACAGAGCCAAGGGCACTTCCAGTCTAGGGAATATACCTTGGGAAAACTGAAAATCAAAAAGACACAGCCACCCCAAAATTTAGGGCTGCACTGCTTACAAGGACCTCAACTTGGGTACACCTTAAATATCCCAGGAAATATAAAAATGGTTCAAAAAATTGTGGTACTTACGTACGATGGAATATCCCTCAGCCATGAAATCAATGTCATAAGACCAGTAGCAGCAAAATGGGTGGATTCAGGTACGATGATTCTAAGTAAAATATGTCACACAGAAAAAGAAACTTATCATAAGATATCACTTATGAAGATCCTGTAAACATGGCTACACTTGAACTGAGTTAGGAAAGAGAACAGTGTCTCACATTTAGAAAACACTCTTATGCCTGCTTAAGGGGGAAGGAGAGGTGGGGTGATGCATAAAACCAGAGTTTGATATAAGCACAGGTACCGTTCCAAAAACCAACTATGGAATAGACAAGACCTACACCTTCCTCAGTGAAAGGGACTCAAAACCCCATATTTCCCGCAGAGGAATATATCTGACTAGTAAGAATCTTAAAACCTATGTATTGATATGTCTCCATAAGGGAATCAAGTGTGTCTAGACTGGGATAAATATGGCAGCGAGAATCAGCTCAAACCCACTATAAAAAGGAATTTCAAAAATAAAACAAAAAAACTGGGAAATTCTTTACAATTCCTTCAGGGTCTCTGATGAAACCTGAAATGACCCTATCTACAATGACAGCTGGATGTGGCATAAGGCTGGACACTTGGGACTGAGAGGATTGGTGAGATTGGGTGAGCAAATGCAGACCCTTTAAAGCAATAATGCATGGCACACATTCCATGGGTCCCAACTCTCCAGGTTGAAGGGAATATTACTACAGATATAACATGTACGGGAATCCTAGAGAACGGACACACTGTGAATACGAAAGGTTTCTAAAACTCAACGAATAGTCCCTCTCCTGGTGCTCCGGTTTGACTTTCCATCTGCTTTATTATCAACCTCCCAACTTGGAGAGACAGCCCCTTTAACCTCCTGGTTCGCACAGGTTGCCAATTTGGCAGAGGATGAAAGGGAAGAGGGAGAACCAATGAGAGAGTAGCTGTTAGGCATTTGGACGGGCACATATCACTGTAATTTCCCGGCAGGAAGAAGAATTAACCAAAGTCTCAGCCACCCACCGGGAATCAGTATAGATCCTGAACCAAAATTTTGGACTTGCGGTCAGCTCACCAAAAACGAGTTGAAAAATGGAGCTCAGGGGCACAGCAATTCACAAACTGGCCGAGTAATAAAGGACAACTATCGTCCAAAAATCTGTTGAGGGAAGGCAACGAGGCGGACTTGAAAGCGAGGCAGAATAGCAGGAAACAGATTTCCAGAGGTACGTTGGAATCGCCTTTAAAGCACAGGAAGAGGGGCACAACTTCGACAATGATGCACTTGGCCCAAAAGGGCGTATGCGTTTTCTCCTGAATATATTCAGGAGAAAACGCATACGCCCTTTTAGGCCAAGCAAGGAAGCGGGCAATGCAAATCTGCACTACAAAGAAGTATCACTTCCAACCGGTCAAAAGGGACATCCACAAAATGTGTAAAATCCAGAAAGGCAAGACAGGCCCTTGAGAACAGGGAGCCTTGTTATGCTGATGGGCGGGATGTAAATTGCCAACTGCCTCTCTGGAGGAGTGCTTTGTGTTCCCTAAAACAAGTAAAGTACAGAGCTACAGAGCCAAGGGCACTTCCAGTCTAGGGAATATACCTTGGGAAAACTGAAAATAAATAAGGCAGAGCCACCCCAAAATTTAGGGCTGCACTGCTTACAAGGACCTCAACTTGGGTACACCTTAAATATCCCAGGAAACATAAAAATGGTTCAAAAAATTGTGGTACTTACGTACGATGGAATATCCCTCAGCCATGAAATCAATGTCATAAGACCAGTAGCAACAAAATGGGTGGATTCAGGTACGATGATTCTAAGTGAAATAAGTCACACAGAAAAAGAAACTTATCATAAGATATCACTTATGAAGATCCTGTAAACATGGCTACACTTGAACTGAGTTAGGAAAGAGAACAGTGTCTCACATTTAGAAAACACTCTTATGCCTGCTTAAGGGGGAAGGAGAGGTGGGGTGATGCATAAAACCAGAGTTTGATATAAGCACAGGTACCGTTCCAAAAACCAACTATGGGATAGACAAGACCTACACCTTCCTCAGTGAAAGGGACTCAAAACCCCATATTTCCCGCAGAGGAATATATCTGACTAGTAAGAATCTTAAAACCTATGTATTGATATGTCTCCGTAAGGGAATCAAGTGTGTCTAGACTGGGATAAATATGGCAGCGAGAATCAGCTCAAACCCACTATAAAAAGGAATTTCAAAAATAAAACAAAAAAACTGGGAAATTCTTTACAATTCCTTCAGGGTCTCTGATGAAACCTGAAATGACCCTATCTACAATGACAGCTGGATGTGGCATAAGGCTGGACACTTGGGACTGAGAGGATTGGTGAGATTGGGTGAGCAAATGCAGACCCTTTAAAGCAATAATGCATGGCACACATTCCATGGGTCCCAACTCTCCAGGTTGAAGGGAATATTACTACAGATATAACATGTACGGGAATCCTAGAGAACGGACACACTGTGAATACGAAAGGTTTCTAAAACTCAACGAATAGTCCCTCTCCTGGTGCTCCGGTCTGACTTTCCATCTGCTTTATTATCAACCTCCCAACTTGGAGAGACAGCCCCTTTAACCTCCTGGTTCGCACAGGTTGCCAATTTGGCAGAGGATGAAAGGGAAGAGGGAGAACCAATGAGAGAGTAGCTGTTAGGCATTTGGACGGGCACATATCACTGTAATTTCCCGGCAGGAAGAAGAATTAACCAAAGTCTCAGCCACCCACCGGGAATCAGTATAGATCCTGAACCAAAATTTTGGACTTGCGGTCAGCTCACCAAAAACGAGTTGAAAAATGGAGCTCAGGGGCACAGCAATTCACAAACTGGCCGAGTAATAAAGGACAACTATCGTCCAAAAATCTGTTGAGGGAAGGCAACAAGGCGGACTTGAAAGCGAGGCAGAATAGCAGGAAACAGATTTCCAGAGGTACGTTGGAATCACCTTTAAAGCACAGGAAGAGGGGCACAACTTCGACAATGATGCACTTGGCCAAAAAGGGCGTATGCGTTTTCTCCTGAATATATTCAGGAGAAAACGCATACGCCCTTTTTGGCCAAGCAAGCAAGCGGGCAATGCAAATCTGCACAACAAAGAAGTATCACTTCCCACCGGTCAAAAGGGACATCCACAAAATGTGTAAAAACCAGAAAGGCAAGACAGGCCCTGGAGAACAGGGAGCCTTGTTATGCTGATGGGCGGGATGTAAATTGCCAACTGCCTCTCTGGAGGAGTGCATTGTGTTCCGTAAAACAAGTAAACAACAGAGCTACAGAGCCAAGGGCACTTCCAGTCTAGGGAATATACCTTGGGAAAACTGAAAATCAAAAAGACACAGCCACCCCAAAATTTAGGGCTGCACTGCTTACAAGGCCCTCCTTTGGTACACCTTAAATATCCCAGGAAATATAAAAATGGTTCAAAAAATTGTGGTACTTACGTACGATGGAATATCCCTCAGCCATGAAATCAATGTCATAAGACCAGTAGCAGCAAAATGGGTGGATTCAGGTACGATGATTCTAAGTGAAATAAGTCACACAGAAAAAGAAACTTATCATAAGATATCACTTATGAAGATCCTGTAAACATGGCTACACTTGAACTGAGTTAGGAAAGAGAACAGTGTCTCACATTTAGAAAACACTCTTATGCCTGCTTAAGGGGGAAGGAGAGGTGGGGTGATGCATAAAACCAGAGTTTGATATAAGCACAGGTACCGTTCCAAAAACCAAGTATGGAATAGACAAGACCTACACCTTCCTCAGTGAAAGGGACTCAAAACCCCATATTTCCCGCAGAGGAATATATCTGACTAGTAAGAATCTTAAAACCTATGTATTGATATGTCTCCATAAGGGAATCAAGTGTGTCTAGACTGGGATAAATATGGCAGCGAGAATCAGCTCAAACCCACTATAAAATGGAATTTCAAAAATAAAACAAAAAAACTGGGAAATTCTTTACAATTCCTTCAGGGTCTCTGATGAACCCTGAAATGACCCTATCTACAATGACAGCTGGATGTGGCATAAGGCTGGACACTTGGTACTGAGAGGATTGGTGAGATTGGGTGAGCAAATGCAGACCCTTTAAAGCAATAATGCATGGCACACATTCCATGGGTCCCAACTCTCCAGGTTGAAGGGAATATTACTACAGATATAACATGTACGGGAATCCTAGAGAACGGACACACTGTGAATACGAAAGGTTTCTAAAACTCAACGAATAGTCCCTCTCCTGGTGCTCCGGTTTGACTTTCCATCTGCTTTATTATCAACCTCCCAACTTGGAGAGACAGCCCCTTTAACCTCCTGGTTCGCACAGGTTGCCAATTTGGCAGAGGATGAAAGGGAATAGGGAGAACCAATGAGAGAGTAGCTGTTAGGCATTTGGACGGGCACATATCACTGTAATTTCCCGGCAGGAAGAAGAATTAACCAAAGTCTCAGCCACCCACCGGGAATCAGTATAGATCCTGAACCAAAATTTTGGACTTGCGGTCAGCTCACCAAAAACGAGTTGAAAAATGGAGCTCAGGGGCACAGCAATTCACAAACTGGCCGAGTAATAAAGGACAACTATCGTCCAAAAATCTGTTGAGGGAAGGCAACAAGGCGGACTTGAAAGCGAGGCAGAATAGCAGGAAACAGATTTCAAGAGGTACGTTGGAATCACCTTTAAAGCACAGGAAGAGGGGCACAACTTCGACAATGATGCACTTGGCCCAAAAGGGCGTATGCGTTTTCTCCTGAATATATTCAGGAGAAAACGCATACGCCCTTTTTGGCCAAGCAAGCAAGCGGGCAATGCAAATCTGCACTACAAAGAAGTATCACTTCCCACCGGTCAAAAGGGACATCCACAAAATGTGTAAAAACCAGAAAGGCAAGACAGGCCCTGGAGAACAGGGTGCCTTGTTATGCTGATGGGCGGGATGTAAATTGCCAACTGCCTCTCTGGAGGAGTGCATTGTGTTCCCTAAAACAAGTAAACAACAGAGCTACAGAGCCAAGGGCACTTCCAGTCTAGGGAATATACCTTGGGAAAACTGAAAATCAAAAAGACACAGCCACCCCAAAATTTAGGGCTGCACTGCTTACAAGGACCTCAACTTGGGTACACCTTAAATATCCCAGGAAATATAAAAATGGTTCAAAAAATTGTGGTACTTACGTACGATGGAATATCCCTCAGCCATGAAATCAATGTCATAAGACCAGTAGCAGCAAAATGGGTGGATTCAGGTACGATGATTCTAAGTGAAATAAGTCACACAGAAAAAGAAACTTATCATAAGATATCACTTATGAAGATCCTGTAAACATGGCTACACTTGAACTGAGTTAGGAAAGAGAACAGTGTCTCACATTTAGAAAACACTCTTATGCCTGCTTAAGGGGGAAGGAGAGGTGGGGTGATGCATAAAACCAGAGTTTGATATAAGCACAGGTACCGTTCCAAAAACCAACTATGGAATAGACAAGACCTACACCTTCCTCAGTGAAAGGGACTCAAAACCCCATATTTCCCGCAGAGGAATATATCTGACTAGTAAGAATCTTAAAACCTATGTATTGATATGTCTCCGTAAGGGAATCAAGTGTGTCTAGACTGGGATAAATATGGCAGCGAGAATCAGCTCAAACCCACTATAAAAAGGAATTTCAAAAATAAAACAAAAAAAACTGGGAAATTCTTTACAATTCCTTCAGGGTCTCTGATGAAACCTGAAATGACCCTATCTACAATGACAGCTGGATGTGGCATAAGGCTGGACACTTGGGACTGAGAGGATTGGTGAGATTGGGTGAGCAAATGCAGACCCTTTAAAGCAATAATGCATGGCACACATTCCATGGGTCCCAACTCTCCAGGTTGAAGGGAATATTACTACAGATATAACATGTACGGGAATCCTAGAGAACGGACACACTGTGAATACGAAAGGTTTCTAAAACTCAACGAATAGTCCCTCTCCTGGTGCTCCGGTTTGACTTTCCATCTGCTTTATTATCAACCTCCCAACTTGGAGAGACAGCCCCTTTAACCTCTTGGTTCGCACAGGTTGCCAATTTGGCAGAGGATGAAAGGGAAGAGGGAGAACCAATGAGAGAGTAGCTGTTAGGCATTTGGACGGGCACATATCACTGTAATTTCCCGGCAGGAAGAAGAATTAACCAAAGTCTCAGCCACCCACCGGGAATCAGTATAGATCCTGAACCAAAATTTTGGACTTGCGGTCAGCTCACCAAAAACGAGTTGAAAAATGGAGCTCAGGGGCACAGCAATTCACAAACTGGCCGAGTAATAAAGGACAACTATCGTCCAAAAATCTGTTGAGGGAAGGCAACGAGGCAGACTTGAAAGCGAGACAGAATAGCAGGAAACAGATTTCCAGAGGTACGTTGGAATCGCCTTTAAAGCACAGGAAGAGGGGCACAACTTCGACAATGATGCACTTGGCCCAAAAGGGCGTATGCGTTTTCTCCTGAATATATTCAGGAGAAAACGCATACGCCCTTTTAGGCCAAGCAAGGAAGCGGGCAATGCAAATCTGTACTACAAAGAAGTATCACTTCCCACCGGTCAAAAGGGACATCCACAAAATGTGTAAAAACCAGAAAGGCAAGACAGGCCCTGGAGAACAGGGAGCCTTGTTATGCTGATGGGCGGGATGTAAATTGCCAACTGCCTCTCTGGAGGAGTGCTTTGTGTTCCCTAAAACAAGTAAAGTACAGAGCTACAGATCCAAGGGCACTTCCAGTCTAGGGAATATACCTTGGGAAAACTGAAAATAAATAAGGCAGAGCCACCCCAAAATTTAGGGCTGCACTGCTTACAAGGACCTCAACTTGGGTACACCTTAAATATCCCAGGAAATATAAAAATGGTTCAAAAAATTGTGGTACTTACGTACGATGGAATATCCCTCAGCCATGAAATCAATGTCATAAGACCAGTAGCAGCAAAATGGGTGGATTCAGGTACGATGATTCTAAGTGAAATAAGTCACAGAGAAAAAGAAACTTATCATAAGATATCACTTATGAAGATCCTGTAAACATGGCTACACTTGAACTGAGTTAGGAAAGAGAACAGTGTCTCACATTTAGAAAACACTCTTATGCCTGCTTAAGGGGGAAGGAGAGGTGGGGTGATGCATAAAACCAGAGTTTGATATAAGCACAGGTACCGTTCCAAAAACCAACTATGGAATAGACAAGACCTACACCTTCCTCAGTGAAAGGGACTCAAAACCCCATATTTCCCGCAGAGGAATATATCTGACTAGTAAGAATCTTAAAACCTATGTATTGATATGTCTCCATAAGGGAATCAAGTGTGTCTAGACTGGGATAAATATGGCAGCGAGAATCAGCTCAAACCCACTATAAAATGGAATTTCAAAAATAAAACAAAAAAACTGGGAAATTCTTTACAATTCCTTCAGGGTCTCTGAGGAAACCTGAAATGACCCTATCTACAATGACAGCTGGATGTGGCATAAGGCTGGACACTTGGGACTGAGAGGATTGGTGAGATTGGGTGAGCAAATGCAGACCCTTTAAAGCAATAATGCATGGCACACATTCCATGGGTCCCAACTCTCCAGGTTGAAGGGAGTATTACTACAGATATAACATGTACGGGAATCCTAGAGAACGGACACACTGTGAATACGAAAGGTTTCTAAAACTCAACGAATAGTCCCTCTCCTGGTGCTCCGGTTTGACTTTCCATCTGCTTTATTATCAACCTCCCAACTTGGAGAGACAGCCCCTTTAACCTCCTGGTTCGCACAGGTTGCCAATTTGGCAGAGGATGAAAGGGAATAGGGAGAACCAATGAGAGAGTAGCTGTTAGGCATTTGGACGGGCACATATCACTGTAATTTCCCGGCAGGAAGAAGAATTAACCAAAGTCTCAGCCACCCACCGGGAATCAGTATAAGTCCTGAACCAAAATTTTGGACTTGCGGTCAGCTCACCAAAAACGAGTTGAAAAATGGAGCTCAGGGGCACAGCAATTCACAAACTGGCCGAGTAATAAAGGACAACAATCGTCCAAAAATCTGTTGAGGGAAGGCAACAAGGCGGACTTGAAAGCGAGGCAGAATAGCAGGAAACAGATTTCAAGAGGTACGTTGGAATCGCCTTTAAAGCACAGGAAGAGGGGCACAACTTCGACAATGATGCACTTGGCCCAAAAGGGCGTATGCGTTTTCTCCTGAATATATTCAGGAGAAAACGCATACGCCCTTTTTGGCCAAGCAAGCAAGCGGGCAATGCAAATCTGCACTACAAAGAAGTATCACTTCCCACCGGTCAAAAGGGACATCCACAAAATGTGTAAAAACCAGAAAGGCAAGACAGGCCCTGGAGAACAGGGTGCCTTGTTATGCTGATGGGCGGGATGTAAATTGCCAACTGCCTCTCTGGAGGAGTGCATTGTGTTCCCTAAAACAAGTAAACAACAGAGCTACAGAGCCAAGGGCACTTCCAGTCTAGGGAATATACCTTGGGAAAACTGAAAATCAAAAAGACACAGCCACCCCAAAATTTAGGGCTGCACTGCTTACAAGGACCTCAACTTGGGTACACCTTAAATATCCCAGGAAATATAAAAATGGTTCAAAAAATTGTGGTACTTACGTACGATGGAATATTCCTCAGCCATGAAATCAATGTCATAAGACCAGTAGCAGCAAAATGGGTGGATTCAGGTACGATGATTCTAAGTGAAATAAGTCACAGAGAAAAAGAAACTTATCATAAGATATCACTTATGAAGATCCTGTAAACATGGCTACACTTGAACTGAGTTAGGAAAGAGAACAGTGTCTCACATTTAGAAAACACTCTTATGCCTGCTTAAGGGGGAAGGAGAGGTGGGGTGATGCATAAAACCAGAGTTTGATATAAGCACAGGTACCGTTCCAAAAACCAACTATGGAATAGACAAGACCTACACCTTCCTCAGTGAAAGGGACTCAAAACCCCATATTTCCCGCAGAGGAATATATCTGACTAGTAAGAATCTTAAAACCTATGTATTGATATGTCTCCGTAAGGGAATCAAGTGTGTCTAGACTGGGATAAATATGGCAGCGAGAATCAGCTCAAACCCACTATAAAAAGGAATTTCAAAAATAAAACAAAAAAACTGGGAAATTTTTTACAATTCCTTCAGGGTCTCTGATGAAACCTGAAATGACCCTATCTACAATGACAGCTGGATGTGGCATAAGGCTGGACACTTGGGACTGAGAGGATTGGTGAGATTGGGTGAGCAAATGCAGACCCTTTAAAGCAATAATGCATGACACACATTCCATGGGTCCCAACTCTCCAGGTTGAAGGGAATATTACTACAGATATAACATGTACGGGAATCCTAGAGAACGGACACACTGTGAATACGAAAGGTTTCTAAAACTCAACGAATAGTCCCTCTCCTGGTGCTCCGGTTTGACTTTCCATCTGCTTTATTATCAACCTCCCAACTTGGAGAGACAGCCCCTTTAACCTCCTGGTTCGCACAGGTTGCCAATTTGGCAGAGGATGAAAGGGAAGAGGGAGAACCAATGAGAGAGTAGCTGTTAGGCATTTGGACGGGCACATATCACTGTAATTTCCCGGCAGGAAGAAGAATTAACCAAAGTCTCAGCCACCCACCGGGAATCAGTGTAGATCCTGAACCAAAATTTTGGACTTGCGGTCAGCTCACCAAAAACGAGTTGAAAAATGGAGCTCAGGGGCACAGCAATTCACAAACTGGCCGAGTAATAAAGGACAACTATCGTCCAAAAATCTGTTGAGGGAAGGAAACGAGGCAGACTTGAAAGCGAGGCAGAATAGCAGGAAACAGATTTCCAGAGGTACGTTGGAATCGCCTTTAAAGCACAGGAAGAGGGGCACAACTTCGACAATGATGCACTTGGCCCAAAAGGGCGTATGCGTTTTCTCCTGAATATATTCAGGAGAAAACACATACGCCCTTTTAGGCCAAGCAAGGAAGCGTGCAATGCAAATCTGCACTACAAAGAAGTATCACTTCCCACCGGTCAAAAGGGACATCCACAAAATGTGTAAAAACCAGAAAGGCAAGACAGGCCCTGGAGAACAGGGAGCCTTGTTATGCTGATGGGCGGGATGTAAATTGCCAACTGCCTCTCTGGAGGAGTGCTTTGTGTTCCCTAAAACATGTAAAGTACAGAGCTACAGAGCCAAGGGCACTTCCAGTCTAGGGAATATACCTTGGGAAAACTGAAAATAAATAAGGCAGAGCCACCCCAAAATTTAGGGCTGCACTGCTTACAAGGACCTCAACTTGGGTACACCTTAAATATCCCAGGAAATATAAAAATGGTTCAAAAAATTGTGGTACTTACGTACGATGGAATATCCCTCAGCCATGAAATCAATGTCATAAGACCAGTAGCAGCAAAATGGGTGGATTCAGGTACGATGATTCTAAGTGAAATAAGTCACACAGAAAAAGAAACTTATCATAAGATATCACTTATGAAGATCCTGTAAACATGGCTACACTTGAACTGAGTTAGGAAAGAGAACAGTGTCTCACATTTAGAAAACACTCTTATGCCTGCTTAAGGGGGAAGGAGAGGTGGGGTGATGCATAAAACCAGAGTTTGATATAACCACAGGTACCGTTCCAAAAACCAACTATGGAATAGACAAGACCTACACCTTCCTCAGTGAAAGGGACTCAAAACCCCATATTTCCCGCAGAGGAATATATCTGACTAGTAAGAATCTTAAAACCTATGTATTGATATGTCTCCGTAAGGGAATCAAGTGTGTCTAGACTGGGATAAATATGGCAGCGAGAATCAGCTCAAACCCACTATAAAAAGGAATTTCAAAAATAAAACAAAAAAACTGGGAAATTCTTTACAATTCCTTCAGGGTCTCTGATGAAACCTGAAATGACCCTATCTACAATGACAGCTGGATGTGGCATAAGGCTGGACACTTGGGACTGAGAGGATTGGTGAGATTGGGTGAGCAAATGCAGACCCTTTAAAGCAATAATGCATGGCACACATTCCATGGGTCCCAACTCTCCAGGTTGAAGGGAATATTACTACAGATATAACATGTACGGGAATCCTAGAGAACGGACACACTGTGAATACGAAAGGTTTCTAAAACTCAACGAATAGTCCCTCTCCTGGTGCTCCGGTTTGACTTTCCATCTGCTTTATTATCAACCTCCCAACTTGGAGAGACAGCCCCTTTAACCTCCTGGTTCGCACAGGTTGCCAATTTGGCAGAGGATGAAAGGGAATAGGGAGAACCAATGAGAGAGTAGCTGTTAGGCATTTGGACGGGCACATATCACTGTAATTTCCCGGCAGGAAGAAGAATTAACCAAAGTCTCAGCCACCCACCGGGAATCAGTATAGATCCTGAACCAAAATTTTGGACTTGCGGTCAGCTCACCAAAAACGAGTTGAAAAATGGAGCTCAGGGGCACAGCAATTCACAAACTGGCCGAGTAATAAAGGACAACTATCGTCCAAAAATCTGTTGAGGGAAGGCAATGAGGCGGACTTGAAAGCGAGGCAGAATAGCAGGAAACAGATTTCCAGAGGTACGTTGGAATCGCCTTTAAAGCACAGGAAGAGGGGCACAACTTCGACAATGATGCACTTGGCCCAAAAGGGCGTATGCGTTTTCTCCTGAATATATTCAGGAGAAAACGCATACGCCCTTTTTGGCCAAGCAAGCAAGCGGGCAATGCAAATCTGCACTACAAAGAAGTATCACTTCCCACCGGTCAAAAGGGACAACCACAAAATGTGTAAAAACCAGAAAGGCAAGACAGGCCCTGGAGAACAGGGAGCCTTTTTATGCTGATGGGCGGGATGTAAATTGCCAACTGCCTCTCTGGAGGAGTGCATTGTGTTCCCTAAAACAAGTAAACAACAGAGCTACAGAGCCAAGGGCACTTCCAGTCTAGGGAATATACCTTGGGAAAACTGAAAATCAAAAAGACACAGCCACCCCAAAATTTAGGGCTGCACTGCTTATAAGGACCTCAACTTGGGTACACCTTAAATATCCCAGGAAATATAAAAATGGTTCAAAAAATTGTGGTACTTACGTACGATGGAATATCCCTCAGCCATGAAATCAATGTCATAAGACCAGTAGCAGCAAAATGGGTGGATTCAGGTACGATGATTCTAAGTGAAATAAGTCACAGAGAAAAAGAAACTTATCATAAGATATCACTTATGAAGATCCTGTAAACATGGCTACACTTGAACTGAGTTAGGAAAGAGAACAGTGTCTCACATTTAGAAAACACTCTTATGCCTGCTTAAGGGGGAAGGAGAGGTGGGGTGATGCATAAAACCAGAGTTTGATATAAGCACAGGTACCGTTCCAAAAACCAACTATGGAATAGACAAGACCTACACCTTCCTCAGTGAAAGGGACTCAAAACCCCATATTTCCCGCAGAGGAATATATCTGACTAGTAAGAATCTTAAAACCTATGTATTGATATGTCTCCGTAAGGGAATCAAGTGTGTCTAGACTGGGATAAATATGGCAGCGAGAATCAGCTCAAACCCACTATAAAAAGGAATTTCAAAAATAAAACAAAAAAACTGGGAAATTCTTTACAATTCCTTCAGGGTCTCTGATGAAACCTGAAATGACCCTATCTACAATGACAGCTGGATGTGGCATAAGGCTGGACACTTGGGACTGAGAGGATTGGTGAGATTGGGTGAGCAAATGCAGACCCTTTAAAGCAATAATGCATGGCACACATTCCATGGGTCCCAACTCTCCAGGTTGAAGGGAATATTACTACAGATATAACATGTACGGGAATCCTAGAGAACGGACACACTGTGAATACGAAAGGTTTCTAAAACTCAACGAATAGTCCCTCTCCTGGTGCTCCGGTTTGACTTTCCATCTGCTTTATTATCAACCTCCCAACTTGGAGAGACAGCCCCTTTAACCTCCTGGTTCGCACAGGTTGCCAATTTGGCAGAGGATGAAAGGGAATAGGGAGAACCAATGAGAGAGTAGCTGTTAGGCATTTGGACGGGCACATATCACTGTAATTTCCCGGCAGGAAGAAGAATTAACCAAAGTCTCAGCCACCCACCGGGAATCAGTATAGATCCTGAACCAAAATTTTGGACTTGCGGTCAGCTCACCAAAAACGAGTTGAAAAATGGAGCTCAGGGGCACAGCAATTCACAAACTGGCCGAGTAATAAAGGACAACTATCGTCCAAAAATCTGTTGAGGGAAGGCAATGAGGCGGACTTGAAAGCGAGGCAGAATAGCAGGAAACAGATTTCCAGAGGTACGTTGGAATCGCCTTTAAAGCACAGGAAGAGGGGCACAACTTCGACAATGATGCACTTGGCCCAAAAGGGCGTATGCGTTTTCTCCTGAATATATTCAGGAGAAAACGCATACGCCCTTTTTGGCCAAGCAAGCAAGCGGGCAATGCAAATCTGCACTACAAAGAAGTATCACTTCCCACCGGTCAAAAGGGACATCCACAAAATGTGTAAAAACCAGAAAGGCAAGACAGGCCCTGGAGAACAGGGAGCCTTTTTATGCTGATGGGCGGGATGTAAATTGCCAACTGCCTCTCTGGAGGAGTGCATTGTGTTCCCTAAAACAAGTAAACAACAGAGCTACAGAGCCAAGGGCACTTCCAGTCTAGGGAATATACCTTGGGAAAACTGAAAATCAAAAAGACACAGCCACCCCAAAATTTAGGGCTGCACTGCTTATAAGGACCTCAACTTGGGTACACCTTAAATATCCCAGGAAATATAAAAATGGTTCAAAAAATTGTGGTACTTACGTACGATGGAATATCCCTCAGCCATGAAATCAATGTCATAAGACCAGTAGCAGCAAAATGGGTGGATTCAGGTACGATGATTCTAAGTGAAATAAGTCACAGAGAAAAAGAAACTTATCATAAGATATCACTTATGAAGATCCTGTAAACATGGCTACACTTGAACTGAGTTAGGAAAGAGAACAGTGTCTCACATTTAGAAAACACTCTTATGCCTGCTTAAGGGGGAAGGAGAGGTGGGGTGATGCATAAAACCAGAGTTTGATATAAGCACAGGTACCGTTCCAAAAACCAACTATGGAATAGACAAGACCTACACCTTCCTCAGTGAAAGGGACTCAAAACCCCATATTTCCCGCAGAGGAATATATCTGACTAGTAAGAATCTTAAAACCTATGTATTGATATGTCTCCATAAGGGAATCAAGTGTGTCTAGACTGGGATAAATATGGCAGCGAGAATCAGCTCAAACACACTATAAAAAGGAATTTCAAAAATAAAACAGAAAAACTGGGAAATTCTTTACAATTCCTTCAGGGTCTCTGATGAAACCTGAAATGACCCTATCTACAATGACAGCTGGATGTGGCATAAGGCTGGACACTTGGGACTGAGAGGATTGGTGAGATTGGGTGAGCAAATGCAGACCCTTTAAAGCAATAATGCATGGCACACATTCCATGGGTCCCAACTCTCCAGGTTGAAGGGAATATTACTACAGTTATAACATGTACGGGAATCCTAGAGAACGGACACACTGTGAATACGAAAGGTTTCTAAAACTCAACGAATAGTCCCTCTCCTGGTGCTCCGGTTTGACTTTCCATCTGCTTTATTATCAACCTCCCAACTTGGAGAGACAGCCCCTTTAACCTCCTGGTTCGCACAGGTTGCCAATTTGGCAGAGGATGAAAGGGAAGAGGGAGAACCAATGAGAGAGTAGCTGTTAGGCATTTGGACGGGCACATATCACTGTAATTTCCCGGCAGGAAGAAGAATTAACCAAAGTCTCAGCCACCCACCGGGAATCAGTATAGATCCTGAACCAAAATTTTGGACTTGCGGTCAGCTCACCAAAAACGAGTTGAAAAATGGAGCTCAGGGGCACAGCAATTCACAAACTGGCCGAGTAATAAAGGACAACTATCGTCCAAAAATCTGTTGAGGGAAGGCAACGAGGCGGACTTGAAAGCGAGGCAGAATAGCAGGAAACAGATTTCCAGAGGTACGTTGGAATCGCCTTTAAAGCACAGGAAGAGGGGCACAACTTCGACAATGATGCACTTGGCCAAAAAGGGCGTATGCGTTTTCTCCTGAATATATTCAGGAGAAACCGCATACGCCCTTTTTGGCCAAGCAAGCAAGCGGGCAATGCAAATCTGCACTACAAAGAAGTATCACTTCCCACCGGTCAAAAGGGACATCCACAAAATGTGTAAAAACCAGAAAGGCAAGACAGGCCCTGGAGAACAGGGAGCCTTGTTATGCTGATGGGCGGGATGTAAATTGCCAACTGCCTCTCTGGAGGAGTGCATTGTGTTCCCTAAAACAAGTAAACAACAGAGCTACAGAGCCAAGGGCACTTCCAGTCTAGGGAATATACCTTGGGAAAACTGAAAATCAAAAAGACACAGCCACCCCAAAATTTAGGGCTGCACTGCTTACAAGGACCTCCTTGGGTACACCTTAAATATCCCAGGAAATATAAAAATGGTTCAAAAAATTGTGGTACTTACGTACGATGGAATATCCCTCAGCCATGAAATCAATGTCATAAGACCAGTAGCAGCAAAATGGGTGGATTCAGGTACGATGATTCTAAGTGAAATAAGTCACAGAGAAAAAGAAACTTATCATAAGATATCACTTATGAAGATCCTGTAAACATGGCTACACTTGAACTGAGTTAGGAAAGAGAACAGTGTCTCACATTTAGAAAACACTCTTATGCCTGCTTAAGGGGGAAGGAGAGGTGGGGTGATGCATAAAACCAGAGTTTGATATAAGCACAGGTACCGTTCCAAAAACCAACTATGGAATAGACAAGACCTACACCTTCCTCAGTGAAAGGGACTCAAAACCCCATATTTCCCGCAGAGGAATATATCTGACTAGTAAGAATCTTAAAACCTATGTATTGATATGTCTCCATAAGGGAATCAAGTGTGTCTAGACTGGGATAAATATGGCAGCGAGAATCAGCTCAAACCCACTATAAAAAGGAATTTCAAAAATAAAACAAAAAAACTGGGAAATTCTTTACAATTCCTTCAGGGTCTCTGATGAAACCTGAAATGACCCTATCTACAATGACAGCTGGATGTGGCATAAGGCTGGACACTTGGGACTGAGAGGATTGGTGAGATTGGGTGAGCAAATGCAGACCCTTTAAAGCAATAATGCATGGCACACATTCCATGGGTCCCAACTCTCCAGGTTGAAGGGAATATTACTACAGATATAACATGTACGGGAATCCTAGAGAACGGACACACTGTGAATACGAAAGGTTTCTAAAACTCAACGAATAGTCCCTCTCCTGGTGCTCCGGTTTGACTTTCCATCTGCTTTATTATCAACCTCCCAACTTGGAGAGACAGCCCCTTTAACCTCCTGGTTCGCACAGGTTGCCAATTTGGCAGAGGATGAAAGGGAAGAGGGAGAACCAATGAGAGAGTAGCTGTTAGGCATTTGGACGGGCACATATCACTGTAATTTCCCGGCAGGAAGAAGAATTAACCAAAGTCTCAGCCACCCACCGGGAATCAGTATACATCCTGAACCAAAATTTTGGACTTGCGGTCAGCTCACCAAAAACGAGTTGAAAAATGGAGCTCAGGGGCACAGCAATTCACAAACTGGCCGAGTAATAAAGGACAACTATCGTCCAAAAATCTGTTGAGGGAAGGCAACGAGGCGGACTTGAAAGCGAGGCAGAATAGCAGGAAACAGATTTCCAGAGGTACGTTGGAATCGCCTTTAAAGCACAGGAAGAGGGGCACAACTTCGACAATGATGCACTTGGCCAAAAAGGGCGTATGCGTTTTCTCCTGAATATATTCAGGAGAAAACGCATACGCCCCTTTTGGCCAAGCAAGCAAGCGGGCAATGCAAATCTGAACTACAAAGAAGTATCACTTCCCACCGGTCAAAAGGGACATCCACAAAATGTGTAAAAACCAGAAAGGCAAGACAGGCCCTGGAGAACAGGGTGCCTTGTTATGCTGATGGGCGGGATGTAAATTGCCAACTGCCTCTCTGGAGGAGTGCACTGTGTTCCCTAAAACAAGTAAACAACAGAGCTACAGAGCCAAGGGCACTTCCAGTCTAGGGAATATACCTTGGGAAAACTGAAAATCAAAAAGACACAGCCACCCCAAAATTTAGGGCTGCAGTGCTTACAAGGACCTCAACTTGGGTACACCTTAAATATCCCAGGAAATATAAAAATGGTTCAAAAAATTGTGGTACTTACGTACGATGGAATATCCCTCAGCCATGAAATCAATGTCATAAGACCAGTAGCAGCAAAATGGGTGGATTCACGTACGATGATTCTAAGTGAAATAAGTCACAGAGAAAAAGAAACTTATCATAAGATATCACTTATGAAGATCCTGTAAACATGGCTACACTTGAACTGAGTTAGGAAAGAGAACAGTGTCTCACATTTAGAAAACACTCTTATGCCTGCTTAAGGGGGAAGGAGAGGTGGGGTGATGCATAAAACCAGAGTTTGATATAAGCACAGGTACCGTTCCAAAAACCAACTATGGAATAGACAAGACCTACACCTTCCTCAGTGAAAGGGACTCAAAACCCCATATTTCCCGCAGAGGAATATATCTGACTAGTAAGAATCTTAAAACCTATGTATTGATATGTCTCCGTAAGGGAATCAAGTGTGTCTAGACTGGGATAAATATGGCAGCGAGAATCAGCTCAAACCCACTATAAAAAGGAATTTCAAAAATAAAACAAAAAAACTGGGAAATTCTTTACAATTCCTTCAGGGTCTCTGATGAAACCTGAAATGACCCTATCTACAATGACAGCTGGATGTGGCATAAGGCTGGACACTTGGGACTGAGAGGATTGGTGAGATTGGGTGAGCAAATGCAGACCCTTTAAAGCAATAATGCATGGCACACTTTCCATGGGTCCCAACTCTCCAGGTTGAAGGGAATATTACTACAGATATAACATGTACGGGAATCCTAGAGAACGGACACACTGTGAATACGAAAGGTTTCTAAAACTCAACGAATAGTCCCTCTCCTGGTGCTCCGGTTTGACTTTCCATCTGCTTTATTATCAACCTCCCAACTTGGAGAGACAGCCCCTTTAACCTCCTGGTTTGCACAGGTTGCCAATTTGGCAGAGGATGAAAGGGAAGAGGGAGAACCAATGAGAGAGTAGCTGTTAGGCATTTGGACGGGCACATATCACTGTAATTTCCCGGCAGGAAGAAGAATTAACCAAAGTCTCAGCCACCCACCGGGAATCAGTATAGATCCTGAACCAAAATTTTGGACTTGCGGTCAGCTCACCAAAAACGAGTTGAAAAATGGAGCTCAGGGGCACAGCAATTCACAAACTGGCCGAGTAATAAAGGACAACTATCGTCCAAAAATCTGTTGAGGGAAGGCAACGAGGCAGACTTGAAAGCGAGACAGAATAGCAGGAAACAGATTTCCAGAGGTACGTTGGAATCGCCTTTAAAGCACAGGAAGAGGGGCACAACTTCGACAATGATGCACTTGGCCCAAAAGGGCGTATGCGTTTTCTCCTGAATATATTCAGGAGAAAACGCATACGCCCTTTTAGGCCAAGCAAGGAAGCGGGCAATGCAAATCTGCACTACAAAGAAGTATCACTTCCCACCGGTCAAAAGGGACATCCACAAAATGTGTAAAAACCAGAAAGGCAAGACAGGCCCTGGAGAACAGGGAGCCTTGTTATGCTGATGGGCGGGATGTAAATTGCCAACTGCCTCTCTGGAGGAGTGCTTTGTGTTCCCTAAAACAAGTAAAGTACAGAGCTACAGAGCCAAGGGCACTTCCAGTCTAGGGAATATACCTTGGGAAAACTGAAAATAAATAAGGCAGAGCCACCCCAAAATTTAGGGCTGCACTGCTTACAAGGACCTCAACTTGGGTACACCTTAAATATCCCAGGAAATATAAAAATGGTTCAAAAAATTGTGGTACTTACGTACGATGGAATATCCCTCAGCCATGAAATCAATGTCATAAGACCAGTAGCAGCAAAATGGGTGGATTCAGGTACGATGATTCTAAGTGAAATAAGTCACACAGAAAAAGAAACTTATCATAAGATATCACTTATGAAGATCCTGTAAACATGGCTACACTTGAACTGAGTTAGGAAAGAGAACAGTGTCTCACATTTAGAAAACACTCTTATGCCTGCTTAAGGGGGAAGGAGAGGTGGTGTGATGCATAAAACCAGAGTTTGATATAAGCACAGGTACCGTTCCAAAAACCAACTATGGGATAGACAAGACCTACACCTTCCTCAGTGAAAGGGACTCAAAACCCCATATTTCCCGCAGAGGAATATATCTGACTAGTAAGAATCTTAAAACCTATGTATTGATATGTCTCCATAAGGGAATCAAGTGTGTCTAGACTGGGATAAATATGGCAGCGAGAATCAGCTCAAACCCACTATAAAAAGGAATTTCAAAAATAAAACAAAAAAACTGGGAAATTCTTTACAATTCCTTCAGGGTCTCTGATGAAACCTGAAATGACCCTATCTACAATGACAGCTGGATGTGGCATAAGGCTGGACACTTGGGACTGAGAGGATTGGTGAGATTGGGTGAGCAAATGCAGACCCTTTAAAGCAATAATGCATGGCACACATTCCATGGGTCCCAACTCTCCAGGTTGAAGGGAATATTACTACAGATATAACATGTACGGGAATCCTAGAGAACGGACACACTGTGAATACGAAAGGTTTCTAAAACTCAACGAATAGTCCCTCTCCTGGTGCTCCGGTTTGACTTTCCATCTGCTTTATTATCAACCTCCCAACTTGGAGAGACAGCCCCTTTAACCTCCTGGTTCGCACAGGTTGCCAATCTGGCAGAGGATGAAAGGGAATAGGGAGAACCAATGAGAGAGTAGCTGTTAGGCATTTGGACGGGCACATATCACTGTAATTTCCCGGCAGGAAGAAGAATTAACCAAAGTCTCAGCCACCCACCGGGAATCAGTATAGATCCTGAACCAAAATTTTGGACTTGCGGTCAGCTCACCAAAAACGAGTTGAAAAATGGAGCTCAGGGGCACAGCAATTCACAAACTGGCCGAGTAATAAAGGACAACTATCGTCCAAAAATCTGTTGAGGGAAGGCAACGAGGCGGACTTGAAAGCGAGGCAGAATAGCAGGAAACAGATTTCCAGAGGTACGTTGGAATCGCCTTTAAAGCACAGGAAGAGGGGCACAACTTCGACAATGATGCACTTGGCCAAAAAGGGCGTATGCGTTTTCTCCTGAATATATTCAGGAGAAAACGCATACGCCCTTTTTGGCCAAGCAAGCAAGCGGGCAATGCAAATCTGCACTACAAAGAAGTATCACTTCCCACCGGTCAAAAGGGACATCCACAAAATGTGTAAAAACCAGAAAGGCAAGACAGGCCCTGGAGAACAGGGAGCCTTTTTATGCTGATGGGCGGGATGTAAATTGCCAACTGCCTCTCTGGAGGAGTGCATTGTGTTCCCTAAAACAAGTAAACAACAGAGCTACAGAGCCAAGGGCACTTCCAGTCTAGGGAATATACCTTGGGAAAACTGAAAATCAAAAAGACACAGCCACCCCAAAATTTAGGGCTGCACTTCTTATAAGGACCTCAACTTGGGTACACATTAAATATCCCAGGAAATATAAAAATGGTTCAAAAAATTGTGGTACTTACATACGATGGAATATCCCTCAGCCATGAAATCAATGTCATAAGACCAGTAGCAGCAAAATGGGTGGATTCAGGTACGATGATTCTAAGTGAAATAAGTCACAGAGAAAAAGAAACTTATCATAAGATATCACTTATGAAGATCCTGTAAACATGGCTACACTTGAACTGAGTTAGGAAAGAGAACAGTGTCTCACATTTAGAAAACACTCTTATGCCTGCTTAAGGGGGAAGGAGAGGTGGGGTGATGCATAAAACCAGAGTTTGATATAAGCACAGGTACCGTTCCAAAAACCAACTATGGAATAGACAAGACCTACACCTTCCTCAGTGAAAGGGACTCAAAACCCCATATTTCCCGCAGAGGAATATATCTGACTAGTAAGAATCTTAAAACCTATGTATTGATATGTCTCCATAAGGGAATCAAGTGTGTCTAGACTGGGATAAATATGGCAGCGAGAATCAGCTCAAACACACTATAAAAAGGAATTTCAAAAATAAAACAGAAAAACTGGGAAATTCTTTACAATTCCTTCAGGGTCTCTGATGAAACCTGAAATGACCCTATCTACAATGACAGCTGGATGTGGCATAAGGCTGGACACTTGGGACTGAGAGGATTGGTGAGATTGGGTGAGCAAATGCAGACCCTTTAAAGCAATAATGCATGGCACACATTCCATGGGTCCCAACTCTCCAGGTTGAAGGGAATATTACTACAGATATAACATGTACGGGAATCCTAGAGAACGGACACACTGTGAATACGAAAGGTTTCTAAAACTCAACGAATAGTCCCTCTCCTGGTGCTCCGGTTTGACTTTCCATCTGCTTTATTATCAACCTCCCAACTTGGAGAGACAGCCCCTTTAACCTCCTGGTTCGCACAGGTTGCCAATTTGGCAGAGGATGAAAGGGAAGAGGGAGAACCAATGAGAGAGTAGCTGTTAGGCATTTGGACGGGCACATATCACTGTAATTTCCCGGCCGGAAGAAGAATTAACCAAAGTCTCAGCCACCCACCGGGAATCAGTATAGATCCTGAACCAAAATTTTGGACTTGCGGTCAGCTCACCAAAAACGAGTTGAAAAATGGAGCTCAGGGGCACAGCAATTCACAAACTGGCCGAGTAATAAAGGACAACTATCGTCCAAAAATCTGTTGAGGGAAGGCAACAAGGCGGACTTGAAAGCGAGGCAGAATAGCAGGAAACAGATTTCAAGAAGTACGTTGGAATCACCTTTAAAGCACAGGAAGAGGGGCACAACTTCGACAATGATGCACTTGGCCAAAAAGGGCGTATGCGTTTTCTCCTGAATATATTCAGGAGAAAACGCATACGCCCTTTTTGGCCAAGCAAGCAAGCGGGCAATGCAAATCTGCACTACAAAGAAGTATCACTTCCCACCGGTCAAAAGGGACATCCACAAAATGTGTAAAAACCAGAAAGGCAAGACAGGCCCTGGAGAACAGGGAGCCTTGTTATGCTGATGGGCGGGATGTAAATTGCCAACTGCCTCTCTTGAGGAGTGCTTTCTGTTCCCTAAAACAAGTAAAGTACAGAGCTACAGAGCCAAGGGCACTTCCAGTCTAGGGAATATACCTTGGGAAAACTGAAAATAAATAAGGCAGAGCCACCCCAAAATTTAGGGCTGCACTGCTTACAAGGACCTCAACTTGGGTACACCTTAAATATCCCAGGAAATATAAAAATGGTTCAAAAAATTGTGGTACTTACGTACGATGGAATATCCCTCAGCCATGAAATCAATGTCATAAGACCAGTAGCAGCAAAATGGGTGGATTCAGGTACGATGATTCTAAGTGAAATAAGTCACACAGAAAAAGAAACTTATCATAAGATATCACTTATGAAGATCCTGTAAACATGGCTACACTTGAACTGAGTTAGGAAAGAGAACAGTGTCTCACATTTAGAAAACACTCTTATGCCTGCTTAAGGGGGAAGGAGAGGTGGTGTGATGCATAAAACCAGAGTTTGATATAAGCACAGGTACCGTTCCAAAAACCAACTATGGGATAGACAAGACCTACACCTTCCTCAGTGAAAGGGACTCAAAACCCCATATTTCCCGCAGAGGAATATATCTGACTAGTAAGAATCTTAAAACCTATGTATTGATATGTCTCCATAAGGGAATCAAGTGTGTCTAGACTGGGATAAATATGGCAGCGAGAATCAGCTCAAACCCACTATAAAAAGGAATTTCAAAAATAAAACAAAAAAACTGGGAAATTCTTTACAATTCCTTCAGGGTCTCTGATGAAACCTGAAATGACCCTATCTACAATGACAGCTGGATGTGGCATAAGGCTGGACACTTGGGACTGAGAGGATTGGTGAGATTGGGTGAGCAAATGCAGACCCTTTAAAGCAATAATGCATGGCACACATTCCATGGGTCCCAACTCTCCAGGTTGAAGGGAATATTACTACAGATATAACATGTACGGGAATCCTAGAGAACGGACACACTGTGAATACGAAAGGTTTCTAAAACTCAACGAATAGTCCCTCTCCTGGTGCTCCGGTTTGACTTTCCATCTGCTTTATTATCAACCTCCCAACTTGGAGAGACAGCCCCTTTAACCTCCTGGTTCGCACAGGTTGCCAATCTGGCAGAGGATGAAAGGGAAGAGGGAGAACCAATGAGAGAGTAGCTGTTAGGCATTTGGACGGGCACATATCACTGTAATTTCCCGGCAGGAAGAAGAATTAACCAAAGTCTCAGCCACCCACCGGGAATCAGTATAGATCCTGAACCAAAATTTTGGACTTGCGGTCAGCTCACCAAAAACGAGTTGAAAAATGGAGCTCAGGGGCACAGCAATTCACAAACTGGCCGAGTAATAAAGGACAACTATCGTCCAAAAATCTGTTGAGGGAAGGCAACGAGGCGGACTTGAAAGTGAGGCAGAATAGCAGGAAACAGATTTCCAGAGGTACGTTGGAATCGCCTTTAAAGCACAGGAAGAGGGGCACAACTTCGACAATGATGCACTTGGCCAAAAAGGGCGTATGCGTTTTCTCTTGAATATATTCAGGAGAAAACGCATACGCCCTTTTTGGCCAAGCAAGCAAGCGGGCAATGCAAATCTGCACTACAAAGAAGTATCACTTCCCACCGGTCAAAAGGGACATCCACAAAATGTGTAAAAACCAGAAAGGCAAGACAGGCCCTGGAGAACAGGGAGCCTTGTTATGCTGATGGGCGGGATGTAAATTGCCAACTGCCTCTCTGGAGGAGTGCATTGTGTTCCCTAAAACAAGTAAACAACAGAGCTACAGAGCCAAGGGCACTTCCAGTCTAGGGAATATACCTTGGGAAAACTGAAAATCAAAAAGACACAGCCACCCCAAAATTTAGGGCTGCACTGCTTACAAGGACCTCCTTGGGTACACCTTAAATATCCCAGGAAATATAAAAATGGTTCAAAAAATTGTGGTACTTACGTACGATGGAATATCCCTCAGCCATGAAATCAATGTCATAAGACCAGTAGCAGCAAAATGGGTGGATTCAGGTACGATGATTCTAAGTGAAATAAGTCACACAGAAAAAGAAACTTATCATAAGATATCACTTATGAAGATCCTGTAAACATGGCTACACTTGAACTGAGTTAGGAAAGAGGACAGTGTCTCACATTTAGAAAACACTCTTATGCCTGCTTAAGGGGGAAGGAGAGGTGGGGTGATGCATAAAACCAGAGTTTGATATAAGCACAGGTACCGTTCCAAAAACCAACTATGGAATAGACAAGACCTACACCTTCCTCAGTGAAAGGGACTCAAAACCCCATATTTCCCGCAGAGGAATATATCTGACTAGTAAGAATCTTAAAACCTATGTATTGATATGTCTCCGTAAGGGAATCAAGTGTGTCTAGACTGGGATAAATATGGCAGCGAGAATCAGCTCAAACCCACTATAAAAAGGAATTTCAAAAATAAAACAAAAAAACTGGGAAATTCTTTACAATTCCTTCAGGGTCTCTGATGAAACCTGAAATGACCCTATCTACAATGACAGCTGGATGTGGCATAAGGCTGGACACTTGGGACTGAGAGGATTGGTGAGATTGGGTGAGCAAATGCAGACCCTTTAAAGCAATAATGCATGGCACACATTCCATGGGTCCCAACTCTCCAGGTTGAAGGGAATATTACTACAGATATAACATGTACGGGAATCCTAGAGAACGGACACACTGTGAATACGAAAGGTTTCTAAAACTCAACGAATAGTCCCTCTCCTGGTGCTCCGGTTTGACTTTCCATCTGCTTTATTATCAACCTCCCAACTTGGAGAGACAGCCCCTTTAACCTCCTGGTTCGCACAGGTTGCCAATTTGGCAGAGGATGAAAGGGAATAGGGAGAACCAATGAGAGAGTAGCTGTTAGGCATTTGGACGGGCACATATCACTGTAATTTCCCGGCAGGAAGAAGAATTAACCAAAGTCTCAGCCACCCACAGGGAATCAGTATAGATCCTGAACCAAAATTTTGGACTTGCGGTCAGCTCACCAAAAACGAGTTGAAAAATGGAGCTCAGGGGCACAGCAATTCACAAACTGGCCGAGTAATAAAGGACAACTATCGTCCAAAAATCTGTTGAGGGAAGGCAACGAGGCGGACTTGAAAGCGAGGCAGAATAGCAGGAAACAGATTTCAAGAGGTACGTTGGAATCGCCTTTAAAGCACAGGAAGAGGGGCACAACTTCGACAATGATGCACTTGGCCCAAAAGTGCATATGCGTTTTCTCCTGAATATATTCAGGAGAAAACGCATACGCCCTTTTTGGCCAAGCAAGCAAGCGGGCAATGCAAATCTGCACTACAAAGAAGTATCACTTCCCACCGGTCAAAAGGGACATCCACAAAATGTGTAAAAACCAGAAAGGCAAGACAGGCCCTGGAGAACAGGGTGCCTTGTTATGCTGATGGGCGGGATGTAAATTGCCAACTGCCTCTCTGGAGGAGTGCATTGTGTTCCCTAAAACAAGTAAACAACAGAGCTACAGAGCCAAGGGCACTTCCAGTCTAGGGAATATACCTTGGGAAAACTGAAAATCAAAAAGACACAGCCACCCCAAAATTTAGGGCTGCACTGCTTACAAGGACCTCAACTTGGGTACACCTTAAATATCCCAGGAAATATAAAAATGGTTCAAAAAATTGTGGTACTTACGTACGATGGAATATCCCTCAGCCATGAAATCAATGTCATAAGACCAGTAGCAGCAAAATGGGTGGATTCAGGTACGATGATTCTAAGTGAAATAAGTCACAGAGAAAAAGAAACTTATCATAAGATATCACTTATGAAGATCCTGTAAACATGGCTACACTTGAACTGAGTTAGGAAAGAGAACAGTGTCTCACATTTAGAAAACACTCTTATGCCTGCTTAAGGGGGAAGGAGAGGTGGGGTGATGCATAAAACCAGAGTTTGATATAAGCACAGGTACCGTTCCAAAAACCAACTATGGAATAGACAAGACCTACACCTTCCTCAGTGAAAGGGACTCAAAACCCCATATTTCCCGCAGAGGAATATATCTGACTAGTAAGAATCTTAAAACCTATGTATTGATATGTCTCCGTAAGGGAATCAAGTGTGTCTAGACTGGGATAAATATGGCAGCGAGAATCAGCTCAAACCCACTATAAAAAGGAATTTCAAAAATAAAACAAAAAAACTGGGAAATTCTTTACAATTCCTTCAGGGTCTCTGATGAAACCTGAAATGACCCTATCTACAATGACAGCTGGATGTGGCATAAGGCTGGACACTTGGGACTGAGAGGATTGGTGAGATTGGGTGAGCAAATGCAGACCCTTTAAAGCAATAATGCATGGCACACATTCCATGGGTCCCAACTCTCCAGGTTGAAGGGAATATTACTACAGATATAACATGTACGGGAATCCTAGAGAACGGACACACTGTGAATACGAAAGGTTTCTAAAACTCAACGAATAGTCCCTCTCCTGGTGCTCCGGTTTGACTTTCCATCTGCTTTATTATCAACCTCCCAACTTGGAGAGACAGCCCCTTTAACCTCCTGGTTCGCACAGGTTGCCAATCTGGCAGAGGATGAAAGGGAAGAGGGAGAACCAATGAGAGAGTAGCTGTTAGGCATTTGGACGGGCACATATCACTGTAATTTCCCGGCAGGAAGAAGAATTAACCAAAGTCTCAGCCACCCACCGGGAATCAGTATAGATCCTGAACCAAAATTTTGGACTTGCGGTCAGCTCACCAAAAACGAGTTGAAAAATGGAGCTCAGGGGCACAGCAATTCACAAACTGGCCGAGTAATAAAGGACAACTATCGTCCAAAAATCTGTTGAGGGAAGGCAACGAGGCGGACTTGAAAGTGAGGCAGAATAGCAGGAAACAGATTTCCAGAGGTACGTTGGAATCGCCTTTAAAGCACAGGAAGAGGGGCACAACTTCGACAATGATGCACTTGGCCAAAAAGGGCGTATGCGTTTTCTCCTGAATATATTCAGGAGAAAACGCATACGCCCTTTTTGGCCAAGCAAGCAAGCGGGCAATGCAAATCTGCACTACAAAGAAGTATCACTTCCCACCGGTCAAAAGGGACATCCACAAAATGTGTAAAAACCAGAAAGGCAAGACAGGCCCTGGAGAACAGGGAGCCTTGTTATGCTGATGGGCGGGATGTAAATTGCCAACTGCCTCTCTGGAGGAGTGCATTGTGTTCCCTAAAACAAGTAAACAACAGAGCTACAGAGCCAAGGGCACTTCCAGTCTAGGGAATATACCTTGGGAAAACTGAAAATCAAAAAGACACAGCCACCCCAAAATTTAGGGCTGCACTGCTTACAAGGACCTCCTTGGGTACACCTTAAATATCCCAGGAAATATAAAAATGGTTCAAAAAATTGTGGTACTTACGTACGATGGAATATCCCTCAGCCATGAAATCAATGTCATAAGACCAGTAGCAGCAAAATGGGTGGATTCAGGTACGATGATTCTAAGTGAAATAAGTCACACAGAAAAAGAAACTTATCATAAGATATCACTTATGAAGATCCTGTAAACATGGCTACACTTGAACTGAGTTAGGAAAGAGAACAGTGTCTCACATTTAGAAAACACTCTTATGCCTGCTTAAGGGGGAAGGAGAGGTGGGGTGATGCATAAAACCAGAGTTTGATATAAGCACAGGTACCGTTCCAAAAACCAACTATGGAATAGACAAGACCTACACCTTCCTCAGTGAAAGGGACTCAAAACCCCATATTTCCCGCAGAGGAATATATCTGACTAGTAAGAATCTTAAAACCTATGTATTGATATGTCTCCATAAGGGAATCAAGTGTGTCTAGACTGGGATAAATATGGCAGCGAGAATCAGCTCAAACCCACTATAAAAAGGAATTTCAAAAATAAAACAAAAAAACTGGGAAATTCTTTACAATTCCTTCAGGGTCTCTGATGAAACCTGAAATGACCCTATCTACAATGACAGCTGGATGTGGCATAAGGCTGGACACTTGGGACTGAGAGGATTGGTGAGATTGGGTGAGCAAATGCAGACCCTTTAAAGCAATAATGCATGGCACACATTCCATGGGTCCCAACTCTCCAGGTTGAAGGGAATATTACTACAGATATAACATGTACGGGAATCCTAGAGAACGGACACACTGTGAATACGAAAGGTTTCTAAAACTCAACGAATAGTCCCTCTCCTGGTGCTCCGGTTTGACTTTCCATCTGCTTTATTATCAACCTCCCAACTTGGAGAGACAGCCCCTTTAACCTCCTGGTTCGCACAGGTTGCCAATTTGGCAGAGGATGAAAGGGAATAGGGAGAACCAATGAGAGAGTAGCTGTTAGGCATTTGGATGGGCACATATCACTGTAATTTCCCGGCAGGAAGAAGAATTAACCAAAGTCTCAGCCACCCACAGGGAATCAGTATAGATCCTGAACCAAAATTTTGGACTTGCGGTCAGCTCACCAAAAACGAGTTGAAAAATGGAGCTCAGGGGCACAGCAATTCACAAACTGGCCGAGTAATAAAGGACAACTATCGTCCAAAAATCTGTTGAGGGAAGGCAACGAGGCGGACTTGAAAGCGAGGCAGAATAGCAGGAAACAGATTTCAAGAGGTACGTTGGAATCACCTTTAAAGCACAGGAAGAGGGGCACAGCTTCGACAATGATGCACTTGGCCCAAAAGTGCATATGCGTTTTCTCCTGAATATATTCAGGAGAAAACGCATACGCCCTTTTTGGCCAAGCAAGCAAGCGGGCAATGCAAATCTGCACTACAAAGAAGTATCACTTCCCACCGGTCAAAAGGGACATCCACAAAATGTGTAAAAACCAGAAAGGCAAGACAGGCCCTGGAGAACAGGGTGCCTTGTTATGCTGATGGGCGGGATGTAAATTGCCAACTGCCTCTCTGGAGGAGTGCATTGTGTTCCCTAAAACAAGTAAACAACAGAGCTACAGAGCCAAGGGCACTTCCAGTCTAGGGAATATACCTTGGGAAAACTGAAAATCAATAAGACACAGCCACCCCAAAATTTAGGGCTGCACTGCTTACAAGGACCTCCTTGGGTACACCTTAAATATCCCAGGAAATATAAAAATGGTTCAAAAAATTGTGGTACTTACGTACGATGGAATATCCCTCAGCCATGAAATCAATGTCATAAGACCAGTAGCAGCAAAATGGGTGGATTCAGGTACGATGATTCTAAGTGAAATAAGTCACAGAGAAAAAGAAACTTATCATAAGATATCACTTATGAAGATCCTGTAAACATGGCTACACTTGAACTGAGTTAGGAAAGAGAACAGTGTCTCACATTTAGAAAACACTCTTATGCCTGCTTAAGGGGGAAGGAGAGGTGGGGTGATGCATAAAACCAGAGTTTGATATAAGCACAGGTACCGTTCCAAAAACCAACTATGGAATAGACAAGACCTACACCTTCCTCAGTGAAAGGGACTCAAAACCCCATATTTCCCGCAGAGGAATATATCTGACTAGTAAGAATCTTAAAACCTATGTATTGATATGTCTCCGTAAGGGAATCAAGTGTGTCTAGACTGGGATAAATATGGCAGCGAGAATCAGCTCAAACCCACTATAAAAAGGAATTTCAAAAATAAAACAAAAAAACTGGGAAATTCTTTACAATTCCTTCAGGGTCTCTGATGAAACCTGAAATGACCCTATCTACAATGACAGCTGGATGTGGCATAAGGCTGGACACTTGGGACTGAGAGGATTGGTGAGATTGGGTGAGCAAATGCAGACCCTTTAAAGCAATAATGCATGGCACACATTCCATGGGTCCCAACTCTCCAGGTTGAAGGGAATATTACTACAGATATAACATGTACGGGAATCCTAGAGAACGGACACACTGTGAATACGAAAGGTTTCTAAAACTCAACGAATAGTCCCTCTCCTGGTGCTCCGGTTTGACTTTCCATCTGCTTTATTATCAACCTCCCAACTTGGAGAGACAGCCCCTTTAACCTCCTGGTTCGCACAGGTTGCCAATCTGGCAGAGGATGAAAGGGAAGAGGGAGAACCAATGAGAGAGTAGCTGTTAGGCATTTGGACGGGCACATATCACTGTAATTTCCCGGCAGGAAGAAGAATTAACCAAAGTCTCAGCCACCCACCGGGAATCAGTATAGATCCTGAACCAAAATTTTGGACTTGCGGTCAGCTCACCAAAAACGAGTTGAAAAATGGAGCTCAGGGGCACAGCAATTCACAAACTGGCCGAGTAATAAAGGACAACTATCGTCCAAAAATCTGTTGAGGGAAGGCAACGAGGCGGACTTGAAAGCGAGGCAGAATAGCAGGAAACAGATTTCCAGAGGTACGTTGGAATCGCCTTTAAAGCACAGGAAGAGGGGCACAACTTCGACAATGATGCACTTGGCCAAAAAGGGCGTATGCGTTTTCTCCTGAATATATTCAGGAGAAAACGCATACGCCCTTTTTGGCCAAGCAAGCAAGCGGGCAATGCAAATCTGCACTACAAAGAAGTATCACTTCCCACAGGTCAAAAGGGACATCCACAAAATGTGTAAAAACCAGAAAGGCAAGACAGGCCCTGGAGAACAGGGAGCCTTGTTATGCTGATGGGCGGGATGTAAATTGCCAACTGCCTCTCTGGAGGAGTGCATTGTGTTCCCTAAAACAAGTAAACAACAGAGCTACAGAGCCAAGGGCACTTCCAGTCTAGGGAATATACCTTGGGAAAACTGAAAATCAAAAAGACACAGCCACCCCAAAATTTAGGGCTGCACTGCTTACAAGGACCTCCTTGGGTACACCTTAAATATCCCAGGAAATATAAAAATGGTTCAAAAAATTGTGGTACTTACGTACGATGGAATATCCCTCAGCCATGAAATCAATGTCATAAGACCAGTAGCAGCAAAATGGGTGGATTCAGGTACGATGATTCTAAGTGAAATAAGTCACAGAGAAAAAGAAACTTATCATAAGATATCACTTATGAAGATCCTGTAAACATGGCTACACTTGAACTGAGTTAGGAAAGAGAACAGTGTCTCACATTTAGAAAACACTCTTATGCCTGCTTAAGGGGGAAGGAGAGGTGGGGTGATGCATAAAACCAGAGTTTGATATAAGCACAGGTACCGTTCCAAAAACCAACTATGGAATAGACAAGACCTACACCTTCCTCAGTGAAAGGGACTCAAAACCCCATATTTCCCGCAGAGGAATATATCTGACTAGTAAGAATCTTAAAACCTATGTATTGATATGTCTCCGTAAGGGAATCAAGTGTGTCTAGACTGGGATAAATATGGCAGCGAGAATCAGCTCAAACCCACTATAAAAAGGAATTTCAAAAATAAAACAAAAAAACTGGGAAATTCTTTACAATTCCTTCAGGGTCTCTGATGAAACCTGAAATGACCCTATCTACAATGACAGCTGGATGTGGCATAAGGCTGGACACTTGGGACTGAGAGGATTGGTGAGATTGGGTGAGCAAGTGCAGACCCTTTAAAGCAATAATGCATGGCACACATTCCATGGGTCCCAACTCTCCAGGTTGAAGGGAATATTACTACAGATATAACATGTACGGGAATCCTAGAGAACGGACACACTGTGAATACGAAAGGTTTCTAAAACTCAACGAATAGTCCCTCTCCTGGTGCTCCGGTTTGACTTTCCATCTGCTTTATTATCAACCTCCCAACTTGGAGAGACAGCCCCTTTAACCTCCTGGTTCGCACAGGTTGCCAATCTGGCAGAGGATGAAAGGGAATAGGGAGAACCAATGAGAGAGTAGCTGTTAGGCATTTGGACGGGCACATATCACTGTAATTTCCCGGCAGGAAGAAGAATTAACCAAAGTCTCAGCCACCCACCGGGAATCAGTATAGATCCTGAACCAAAATTTTGGACTTGCGGTCAGCTCACCAAAAACGAGTTGAAAAATGGAGCTCAGGGGCACAGCAATTCACAAACTGGCCGAGTAATAAAGGACAACTATCGTCCAAAAATCTGTTGAGGGAAGGCAACGAGGCGGACTTGAAAGCGAGGCAGAATAGCAGGAAACAGATTTCCAGAGGTACGTTGGAATCGCCTTTAAAGCACAGGAAGAGGGGCACAACTTCGACAATGATGCACTTGGCCAAAAAGGGCGTATGCGTTTTCTCCTGAATATATTCAGGAGAAAACGCATACGCCCTTTTTGGCCAAGCAAGCAAGCGGGCAATGCAAATCTGCACTACAAAGAAGTATCACTTCCCACCGGTCAAAAGGGACATCCACAAAATGTGTAAAAACCAGAAAGGCAAGACAGGCCCTGGAGAACAGGGAGCCTTGTTATGCTGATGGGCGGGATGTAAATTGCCAACTGCCTCTCTGGAGGAGTGCATTGTGTTCCCTAAAACAAGTAAACAACAGAGCTACAGAGCCAAGGGCACTTCCAGTCTAGGGAATATACCTTGGGAAAACTGAAAATCAAAAAGACACAGCCACCCCAAAATTTAGGGCTGCACTGCTTACAAGGACCTCCTTGGGTACACCTTAAATATCCCAGGAAATATAAAAATGGTTCAAAAAATTGTGGTACTTACGTACGATGGAATATCCCTCAGCCATGAAATCAATGTCATAAGACCAGTAGCAGCAAAATGGGTGGATTCAGGTACGATGATTCTAAGTGAAATAAGTCACACAGAAAAAGAAACTTATCATAAGATATCACTTATGAAGATCCTGTAAACATGGCTACACTTGAACTGAGTTAGGAAAGAGAACAGTGTCTCACATTTAGAAAACACTCTTATGCCTGCTTAAGGGGGAAGGAGAGGTGGTGTGATGCATAAAACCAGAGTTTGATATAAGCACAGGTACCGTTCCAAAAACCAACTATGGAATAGACAAGACCTACACCTTCCTCAGTGAAAGGGACTCAAAACCCCATATTTCACGCAGAGGAATATATCTGACTAGTAAGAATCTTAAAACCTATGTATTGATATGTCTCCATAAGGGAATCAAGTGTGTCTAGACTGGGATAAATATGGCAGCGAGAATCAGCTCAAATCCACTATAAAAAGGAATTTCAAAAATAAAACAAAAAAACTGGGAAATTCTTTACAATTCCTTCAGGGTCTCTGATGAAACCTGAAATGACCCTATCTACAATGACAGCTGGATGTGGCATAAGGCTGGACACTTGGGACTGAGAGGATTGGTGAGATTGGGTGAGCAAATGCAGACCCTTTAAAGCAATAATGCATGGCACACATTCCATGGGTCCCAACTCTCCAGGTTGAAGGGAATATTACTACAGATATAACATGTACGGGAATCCTAGAGAACGGACACACTGTGAATACGAAAGGTTTCTAAAACTCAACGAATAGTCCCTCTCCTGGTGCTCCGGTTTGACTTTCCATCTGCTTTATTATCAACCTCCCAACTTGGAGAGACAGCCCCTTTAACCTCCTGGTTCGCACAGGTTGCCAATTTGGCAGAGGATGAAAGGGAAGAGGGAGAACCAATGAGAGAGTAGCTGTTAGGCATTTGGACGGGCACATATCACTGTAATTTCCCGGCAGGAAGAAGAATTAACCAAAGTCTCAGCCACCCACAGGGAATCAGTATAGATCCTGAACCAAAATTTTGGACTTGCGGTCAGCTCACCAAAAACGAGTTGAAAAATGGAGCTCAGGGGCACAGCAATTCACAAACTGGCCGAGTAATAAAGGACAACTATCGTCCAAAAATCTGTTGAGGGAAGGCAACAAGGCGGACTTGAAAGCGAGGCAGAATAGCAGGAAACAGATTTCAAGAGGTACGTTGGAATCACCTTTAAAGCACAGGAAGAGGGGCACAACTTCGACAATGATGCACTTGGCCCAAAAGGGCGTATGCGTTTTCTCCTGAATATATTCAGGAGAAAACGCATACGCCCTTTTTGGCCAAGCAAGCAAGCGGGCAATGCAAATCTGCACTACAAAGAAGTATCACTTCCCACCGGTCAAAAGGGACATCCACAAAATGTGTAAAAACCAGAAAGGCAAGACAGGCCCTGGAGAACAGGGTGCCTTGTTATGCTGATGGGCGGGATGTAAATTGCCAACTGCCTCTCTGGAGGAGTGCATTGTGTTCCCTAAAACAAGTAAACAACAGAGCTACAGAGCCAAGGGCACTTCCAGTCTAGGGAATATACCTTGGGAAAACTGAAAATCAAAAAGACACAGCCACCCCAAAATTTAGGGCTGCACTGCTTACAAGGACCTCAACTTGGGTACACCTTAAATATCCCAGGAAATATAAAAATGGTTCAAAAAATTGTGGTACTTACGTACGATGGAATATCCCTCAGCCATGAAATCAATGTCATAAGACCAGTAGCAGCAAAATGGGTGGATTCAGGTACGATGATTCTAAGTGAAATAAGTCACACAGAAAAAGAAACTTATCATAAGATATCACTTATGAAGATCCTGTAAACATGGCTACACTTGAACTGAGTTAGGAAAGAGAACAGTGTCTCACATTTAGAAAACACTCTTATGCCTGCTTAAGGGGGAAGGAGAGGTGGGGTGATGCATAAAACCAGAGTTTGATATAAGCACAGGTACCGTTCCAAAAACCAACTATGGAATAGACAAGACCTACACCTTCCTCAGTGAAAGGGACTCAAAACCCCATATTTCCCGCAGAGGAATATATCTGACTAGTAAGAATCTTAAAACCTATGTATTGATATGTCTCCGTAAGGGAATCAAGTGTGTCTAGACTGGGATAAATATGGCAGCGAGAATCAGCTCAAACCCACTATAAAAAGGAATTTCAAAAATAAAACAAAAAAACTGGGAAATTCTTTACAATTCCTTCAGGGTCTCTGATGAAACCTGAAATGACCCTATCTACAATGACAGCTGGATGTGGCATAAGGCTGGACACTTGGGACTGAGAGGATTGGTGAGATTGGGTGAGCAAATGCAGACCCTTTAAAGCAATAATGCATGGCACACATTCCATGGGTCCCAACTCTCCAGGTTGAAGGGAATATTACTACAGATATAACATGTACGGGAATCCTAGAGAACGGACACACTGTGAATACGAAAGGTTTCTAAAACTCAACGAATAGTCCCTCTCCTGGTGCTCCGGTTTGACTTTCCATCTGCTTTATTATCAACCTCCCAACTTGGAGAGACAGCCCCTTTAACCTCCTGGTTCGCACAGGTTGCCAATTTGGCAGAGGATGAAAGGGAAGAGGGAGAACCAATGAGAGAGTAGCTGTTAGGCATTTGGACGGGCACATATCACTGTAATTTCCCGGCAGGAAGAAGAATTAACCAAAGTCTCAGCCACCCACCGGGAATCAGTATAGATCCTGAACCAAAATTTTGGACTTGCGGTCAGCTCACCAAAAACGAGTTGAAAAATGGAGCTCAGTGTCACAGCAATTCACAGACTAGCCGAGTAAAAAAGGACAACTATCGTCCAAAAATCTGTTGAGGGAAGGCAACGAGGCAGACTTGAAAGCGAGGCAGAATAGCAGGAAACAGATTTCCAGAGGTATGTTGGAATCGCCTTTAAAGCACAGGAAGAGGGGCACAACTTCGACAATGATGCACTTGGCCCAAAAGGGCGTATGCGTTTTCTCCTGAATATATTCAGGAGAAAACGCATACGCCCTTTTAGGCCAAGCAAGGAAGCGGGCAATGCAAATCTGCACTACAAAGAAGTATCACTTCCCACCGGTCAAAAGGGACATCCACAAAATGTGTAAAAACCAGAAAGGCAAGACAGGCCCTGGAGAACAGGGAGCCTTGTTATGCTGATGGGCGGGATGTAAATTGCCAACTGCCTCTCTGGAGGAGTGCATTGTGTTCCCTAAAACAAGTAAACAACAGAGCTACAGAGCCAAGGGCACTTCCAGTCTAGGGAATATACCTTGGGAAAACTGAAAATCAAAAAGACACAGCCACCCCAAAATTTAGGGCTGCACTGCTTACAAGGACCTCCTTGGGTACACCTTAAATATCCCAGGAAATATAAAAATGGTTCAAAAAATTGTGGTACTTACGTACGATGGAATATCCCTCAGCCATGAAATCAATGTCATAAGACCAGTAGCAGCAAAATGGGTGGATTCAGGTACGATGATTCTAAGTGAAATAAGTCACACAGAAAAAGAAACTTATCATAAGATATCACTTATGAAGATCCTGTAAACATGGCTACACTTGAACTGAGTTAGGAAAGAGAACAGTGTCTCACATTTAGAAAACACTCTTATGCCTGCTTAAGGGGGAAGGAGAGGTGGGGTGATGCATAAAACCAGAGTTTGATATAAGCACAGGTACCGTTCCAAAAACCAACTATGGAATAGACAAGACCTACACCTTCCTCAGTGAAAGGGACTCAAAACCCCATATTTCACGCAGAGGAATATATCTGACTAGTAAGAATCTTAAAACCTATGTATTGATATGTCTCCATAAGGGAATCAAGTGTGTCTAGACTGGGATAAATATGGCAGCGAGAATCAGCTCAAACCCACTATAAAAAGGAATTTCAAAAATAAAACAAAAAAACTGGGAAATTCTTTACAATTCCTTCAGGGTCTCTGATGAAACCTGAAATGACCCTATCTACAATGACAGCTGGATGTGGCATAAGGCTGGACACTTGGGACTGAGAGGATTGGTGAGATTGGGTGAGCAAATGCAGACCCTTTAAAGCAATAATGCATGGCACACATTCCATGGGTCCCAACTCTCCAGGTTGAAGGGAATATTACTACAGATATAACATGTACGGGAATCCTAGAGAACGGACACACTGTGAATACGAAAGGTTTCTAAAACTCAACGAATAGTCCCTCTCCTGGTGCTCCGGTTTGACTTTCCATCTGCTTTATTATCAACCTCCCAACTTGGAGAGACAGCCCCTTTAACCTCCTGGTTCGCACAGGTTGCCAATTTGGCAGAGGATGAAAGGGAAGAGGGAGAACCAATGAGAGAGTAGCTGTTAGGCATTTGGACGGGCACATATCACTGTAATTTCCCGGCAGGAAGAAGAATTAACCAAAGTCTCAGCCACCCACAGGGAATCAGTATAGATCCTGAACCAAAATTTTGGACTTGCGGTCAGCTCACCAAAAACGAGTTGAAAAATGGAGCTCAGGGGCACAGCAATTCACAAACTGGCCGAGTAATAAAGGACAACTATCGTCCAAAAATCTGTTGAGGGAAGGCAACAAGGCGGACTTGAAAGCGAGGCAGAATAGCAGGAAACAGATTTCAAGAGGTACGTTGGAATCACCTTTAAAGCACAGGAAGAGGGGCACAACTTCGACAATGATGCACTTGGCCCAAAAGGGCGTATGCGTTTTCTCCTGAATATATTCAGGAGAAAACGCATACGCCCTTTTTGGCCAAGCAAGCAAGCGGGCAATGCAAATCTGCACTACAAAGAAGTATCACTTCCCACCGGTCAAAAGGGACATCCACAAAATGTGTAAAAACCAGAAAGGCAAGACAGGCCCTGGAGAACAGGGTGCCTTGTTATGCTGATGGGCGGGATGTAAATTGCCAACTGCCTCTCTGGAGGAGTGCATTGTGTTCCCTAAAACAAGTAAACAACAGAGCTACAGAGCCAAGGGCACTTCCAGTCTAGGGAATATACCTTGGGAAAACTGAAAATCAAAAAGACACAGCCACCCCAAAATTTAGGGCTGCACTGCTTACAAGGACCTCAACTTGGGTACACCTTAAATATCCCAGGAAATATAAAAATGGTTCAAAAAATTGTGGTACTTACGTACGATGGAATATCCCTCAGCCATGAAATCAATGTCATAAGACCAGTAGCAGCAAAATGGGTGGATTCAGGTACGATGATTCTAAGTGAAATAAGTCACACAGAAAAAGAAACTTATCATAAGATATCACTTATGAAGATCCTGTAAACATGGCTACACTTGAACTGAGTTAGGAAAGAGAACAGTGTCTCACATTTAGAAAACACTCTTATGCCTGCTTAAGGGGGAAGGAGAGGTGGGGTGATGCATAAAACCAGAGTTTGATATAAGCACAGGTACCGTTCCAAAAACCAACTATGGAATAGACAAGACCTACACCTTCCTCAGTGAAAGGGACTCAAAACCCCATATTTCCCGCAGAGGAATATATCTGACTAGTAAGAATCTTAAAACCTATGTATTGATATGTCTCCGTAAGGGAATCAAGTGTGTCTAGACTGGGATAAATATGGCAGCGAGAATCAGCTCAAACCCACTATAAAAAGGAATTTCAAAAATAAAACAAAAAAACTGGGAAATTCTTTACAATTCCTTCAGGGTCTCTGATGAAACCTGAAATGACCCTATCTACAATGACAGCTGGATGTGGCATAAGGCTGGACACTTGGGACTGAGAGGATTGGTGAGATTGGGTGAGCAAATGCAGACCCTTTAAAGCAATAATGCATGGCACACATTCCATGGGTCCCAACTCTCCAGGTCGAAGGGAATATTACTACAGATATAACATGTACGGGAATCCTAGAGAACGGACACACTGTGAATACGAAAGGTTTCTAAAACTCAACGAATAGTCCCTCTCCTGGTGCTCCGGTTTGACTTTCCATCTGCTTTATTATCAACCTCCCAACTTGGAGAGACAGCCCCTTTAACCTCCTGGTTCGCACAGGTTGCCAATTTGGCAGAGGATGAAAGGGAAGAGGGAGAACCAATGAGAGAGTAGCTGTTAGGCATTTGGACGGGCACATATCACTGTAATTTCCCGGCAGGAAGAAGAATTAACCAAAGTCTCAGCCACCCACCGGGAATCAGTATAGATCCTGAACCAAAATTTTGGACTTGCGGTCAGCTCACCAAAAACGAGTTGAAAAATGGAGCTCAGTGTCACAGCAATTCACAGACTAGCCGAGTAATAAAGGACAACTATCGTCCAAAAATCTGTTGAGGGAAGGCAACGAGGCAGACTTGAAAGCGAGGCAGAATAGCAGGAAACAGATTTCCAGAGGTATGTTGGAATCGCCTTTAAAGCACAGGAAGAGGGGCACAACTTCGACAATGATGCACTTGGCCCAAAAGGGCGTATGCGTTTTCTCCTGAATATATTCAGGAGAAAACGCATACGCCCTTTTAGGCCAAGCAAGGAAGCGGGCAATGCAAATCTGCACTACAAAGAAGTATCACTTCCCACCGGTCAAAAGGGACATCCACAAAATGTGTAAAAACCAGAAAGGCAAGACAGGCCCTGGAGAACAGGGAGCCTTGTTATGCTGATGGGCGGGATGTAAATTGCCAACTGCCTCTCTGGAGGAGTGCTTTGTGTTCCCTAAAACATGTAAAGTACAGAGCTACAGAGCCAAGGGCACTTCCAGTCTAGGGAATATACCTTGGGAAAACTGAAAATAAATAAGGCAGAGCCACCCCAAAATTTAGGGCTGCACTGCTTACAAGGACCTCAACTTGGGTACACCTTAAATATCCCAGGAAATATAAAAATGGTTCAAAAAATTGTGGTACTTACGTACGATGGAATATCCCTCAGCCATGAAATCAATGTCATAAGACCAGTAGAAGCAAAATGGGTGGATTCAGGTACGATGATTCTAAGTGAAATAAGTCACACAGAAAAAGAAACTTATCATAAGATATCACTTATGAAGATCCTGTAAACATGGCTACACTTGAACTGAGTTAGGAAAGAGAACAGTGTCTCACATTTAGAAAACACTCTTATGCCTGCTTAAGAGGGAAGGAGAGGTGGGGTGATGCATAAAACCAGAGTTTGATATAAGCACAGGTACCGTTCCAAAAACCAACTATGGAATAGACAAGACCTACACCTTCCTCAGTGAAAGGGACTCAAAACCCCATATTTCCCGCAGAGGAATATATCTGACTAGTAAGAATCTTAAAACCTATGTATTGATATGTCTCCGTAAGGGAATCAAGTGTGTCTAGACTGGGATAAATATGGCAGCGAGAATCAGCTCAAACCCACTATAAAAAGGAATTTCAAAAATAAAACAAAAAAACTGGGAAATTCTTTACAATTCCTTCAGGGTCTCTGATGAAACCTGAAATGACCCTATCTACAATGACAGCTGGATGTGGCATAAGGCTGGACACTTGGGACTGAGAGGATTGGTGAGATTGGGTGAGCAAATGCAGACCCTTTAAAGCAATAATGCATGGCACACATTCCATGGGTCCCAACTCTCCAGGTTGAAGGGAATATTACTACAGATATAACATGTACGGGAATCCTAGAGAACGGACACACTGTGAATACGAAAGGTTTCTAAAACTCAACGAATAGTCCCTCTCCTGGTGCTCCGGTTTGACTTTCCATCTGCTTTATTATCAACCTCCCAACTTGGAGAGACAGCCCCTTTAACCTCCTGGTTCGCACAGGTTGCCAATTTGGCAGAGGATGAAAGGGAAGAGGGAGAACCAATGAGAGAGTAGCTGTTAGGCATTTGGACGGGCACATATCACTGTAATTTCCCGGCAGGAAGAAGAATTAACCAAAGTCTCAGCCACCCACCGGGAATCAGTATAGATCCTGAACCAAAATTTTGGACTTGCGGTCAGCTCACCAAAAACGAGTTGAAAAATGGAGCTCAGGGGCACAGCAATTCACAAACTGGCCGAGTAATAAAGGACAACTATCGTCCAAAAATCTGTTGAGGGAAGGCAACGAGGCGGACTTGAAAGCGAGGCAGAATAGCAGGAAACAGATTTCCAGAGGTACGTTGGAATCGCCTTTAAAGCACAGGAAGAGGGGCACAACTTCGACAATGATGCACTTGGCCAAAAAGGGCGTATGCGTTTTCTCCTGAATATATTCAGGAGAAACCGCATACGCCCTTTTTGGCCAAGCAAGCAAGCGGGCAATGCAAATCTGCACTACAAAGAAGTATCACTTCCCACCGGTCAAAAGGGACATCCACAAAATGTGTAAAAACCAGAAAGGCAAGACAGGCCCTGGAGAACAGGGAGCCTTTTTATGCTGATGGGCGGGATGTAAATTGCCAACTGCCTCTCTGGAGGAGTGCATTGTGTTCCCTAAAACAAGTAAACAACAGAGCTACAGAGCCAAGGGCACTTCCAGTCTAGGGAATATACCTTGGGAAAACTGAAAATCAAAAAGACACAGCCACCCCAAAATTTAGGGCTGCACTGCTTATAAGGACCTCAACTTGGGTACACCTTAAATATCCCAGGAAATATAAAAATGGTTCAAAAAATTGTGGTACTTACGTACGATGGAATATCCCTCAGCCATGAAATCAATGTCATAAGACCAGTAGCAGCAAAATGGGTGGATTCATGTACGATGATTCTAAGTGAAATAAGTCACAGAGAAAAAGAAACTTATCATAAGATATCACTTATGAAGATCCTGTAAACATGGCTACACTTGAACTGAGTTAGGAAAGAGAACAGTGTCTCACATTTAGAAAACACTCTTATGCCTGCTTAAGGGGGAAGGAGAGGTGGGGTGATGCATAAAACCAGAGTTTGATATAAGCACAGGTACCGTTCCAAAAACCAACTATGGAATAGACAAGACCTACACCTTCCTCAGTGAAAGGGACTCAAAACCCCATATTTCCCGCAGAGGAATATATCTGACTAGTAAGAATCTTAAAACCTATGTATTGATATGTCTCCATAAGGGAATCAAGTGTGTCTAGACTGGGATAAATATGGCAGCGAGAATCAGCTCAAACACACTATAAAAAGGAATTTCAAAAATAAAACAGAAAAACTGGGAAATTCTTTACAATTCCTTCAGGGTCTCTGATGAAACCTGAAATGACCCTATCTACAATGACAGCTGGATGTGGCATAAGGCTGGACACTTGGGACTGAGAGGATTGGTGAGATTGGGTGAGCAAATGCAGACCCTTTAAAGCAGTAATGCATGGCACACATTCCATGGGTCCCAACTCTCCAGGTTGAAGGGAATATTACTACAGATATAACATGTACGGGAATCCTAGAGAACGGACACACTGTGAATACGAAAGGTTTCTAAAACTCAACGAATAGTCCCTCTCCTGGTGCTCCGGTTTGACTTTCCATCTGCTTTATTATCAACCTCCCAACTTGGAGAGACAGCCCCTTTAACCTCCTGGTTCGCACAGGTTGCCAATTTGGCAGAGGATGAAAGGGAAGAGGGAGAACCAATGAGAGAGTAGCTGTTAGGCATTTGGACGGGCACATATCACTGTAATTTCCCGGCAGGAAGAAGAATTAACCAAAGTCTCAGCCACCCACCGGGAATCAGTATAGATCCTGAACCAAAATTTTGGACTTGCGGTCAGCTCACCAAAAACGAGTTGAAAAATGGAGCTCAGGGGCACAGCAATTCACAAACTGGCCGAGTAATAAAGGACAACTATCGTCCAAAAATCTGTTGAGGGAAGGCAACGAGGCGGACTTGAAAGCGAGGCAGAATAGCAGGAAACAGATTTCCAGAGGTACGTTGGAATCGCCTTTAAAGCACAGGAAGAGGGGCACAACTTCGACAATGATGCACTTGGCCAAAAAGGGCGTATGCGTTTTCTCCTGAATATATTCAGGAGAAAACGCATACGCCCTTTTTGGCCAAGCAAGCAAGCGGGCAATGCAAATCTGCACTACAAAGAAGTATCACTTCCCACCGGTCAAAAGGGACATCCACAAAATGTGTAAAAACCAGAAAGGCAAGACAGGCCCTGGAGAACAGGGAGCCTTGTTATGCTGATGGGCGGGATGTAAATTGCCAACTGCCTCTCTGGAGGAGTGCTTTGTGTTCCCTAAAACATGTAAAGTACAGAGCTACAGAGCCAAGGGCACTTCCAGTCTAGGGAATATACCTTGGGAAAACTGAAAATAAATAAGGCAGAGCCACCCCAAAATTTAGGGCTGCACTGCTTACAAGGACCTCAACTTGGGTACACCTTAAATATCCCAGGAAATATAAAAATGGTTCAAAAAATTGTGGTACTTACGTACGATGGAATATCCCTCAGCCATGAAATCAATGTCATAAGACCAGTAGAAGCAAAATGGGTGGATTCAGGTACGATGATTCTAAGTGAAATAAGTCACACAGAAAAAGAAACTTATCATAAGATATCACTTATGAAGATCCTGTAAACATGGCTACACTTGAACTGAGTTAGGAAAGAGAACAGTGTCTCACATTTAGAAAACACTCTTATGCCTGCTTAAGAGGGAAGGAGAGGTGGGGTGATGCATAAAACCAGAGTTTGATATAAGCACAGGTACCGTTCCAAAAACCAACTATGGAATAGACAAGACCTACACCTTCCTCAGTGAAAGGGACTCAAAACCCCATATTTCCCGCAGAGGAATATATCTGACTAGTAAGAATCTTAAAACCTATGTATTGATATGTCTCCGTAAGGGAATCAAGTGTGTCTAGACTGGGATAAATATGGCAGCGAGAATCAGCTCAAACCCACTATAAAAAGGAATTTCAAAAATAAAACAAAAAAACTGGGAAATTCTTTACAATTCCTTCAGGGTCTCTGATGAAACCTGAAATGACCCTATCTACAATGACAGCTGGATGTGGCATAAGGCTGGACACTTGGGACTGAGAGGATTGGTGAGATTGGGTGAGCAAATGCAGACCCTTTAAAGCAATAATGCATGGCACACATTCCATGGGTCCCAACTCTCCAGGTTGAAGGGAATATTACTACAGATATAACATGTACGGGAATCCTAGAGAACGGACACACTGTGAATACGAAAGGTTTCTAAAACTCAACGAATAGTCCCTCTCCTGGTGCTCCGGTTTGACTTTCCATCTGCTTTATTATCAACCTCCCAACTTGGAGAGACAGCCCCTTTAACCTCCTGGTTCGCACAGGTTGCCAATTTGGCAGAGGATGAAAGGGAAGAGGGAGAACCAATGAGAGAGTAGCTGTTAGGCATTTGGACGGGCACATATCACTGTAATTTCCCGGCAGGAAGAAGAATTAACCAAAGTCTCAGCCACCCACCGGGAATCAGTATAGATCCTGAACCAAAATTTTGGACTTGCGGTCAGCTCACCAAAAACGAGTTGAAAAATGGAGCTCAGGGGCACAGCAATTCACAAACTGGCCGAGTAATAAAGGACAACTATCGTCCAAAAATCTGTTGAGGGAAGGCAACGAGGCGGACTTGAAAGCGAGGCAGAATAGCAGGAAACAGATTTCCAGAGGTACGTTGGAATCGCCTTTAAAGCACAGGAAGAGGGGCACAACTTCGACAATGATGCACTTGGCCAAAAAGGGCGTATGCGTTTTCTCCTGAATATATTCAGGAGAAACCGCATACGCCCTTTTTGGCCAAGCAAGCAAGCGGGCAATGCAAATCTGCACTACAAAGAAGTATCACTTCCCACCGGTCAAAAGGGACATCCACAAAATGTGTAAAAACCAGAAAGGCAAGACAGGCCCTGGAGAACAGGGAGCCTTTTTATGCTGATGGGCGGGATGTAAATTGCCAACTGCCTCTCTGGAGGAGTGCATTGTGTTCCCTAAAACAAGTAAACAACAGAGCTACAGAGCCAAGGGCACTTCCAGTCTAGGGAATATACCTTGGGAAAACTGAAAATCAAAAAGACACAGCCACCCCAAAATTTAGGGCTGCACTGCTTATAAGGACCTCAACTTGGGTACACCTTAAATATCCCAGGAAATATAAAAATGGTTCAAAAAATTGTGGTACTTACGTACGATGGAATATCCCTCAGCCATGAAATCAATGTCATAAGACCAGTAGCAGCAAAATGGGTGGATTCATGTACGATGATTCTAAGTGAAATAAGTCACAGAGAAAAAGAAACTTATCATAAGATATCACTTATGAAGATCCTGTAAACATGGCTACACTTGAACTGAGTTAGGAAAGAGAACAGTGTCTCACATTTAGAAAACACTCTTATGCCTGCTTAAGGGGGAAGGAGAGGTGGGGTGATGCATAAAACCAGAGTTTGATATAAGCACAGGTACCGTTCCAAAAACCAACTATGGAATAGACAAGACCTACACCTTCCTCAGTGAAAGGGACTCAAAACCCCATATTTCCCACAGAGGAATATATCTGACTAGTAAGAATCTTAAAACCTATGTATTGATATGTCTCCATAAGGGAATCAAGTGTGTCTAGACTGGGATAAATATGGCAGCGAGAATCAGCTCAAACACACTATAAAAAGGAATTTCAAAAATAAAACAGAAAAACTGGGAAATTCTTTACAATTCCTTCAGGGTCTCTGATGAAACCTGAAATGACCCTATCTACAATGACAGCTGGATGTGGCATAAGGCTGGACACTTGGGACTGAGAGGATTGGTGAGATTGGGTGAGCAAATGCAGACCCTTTAAAGCAGTAATGCATGGCACACATTCCATGGGTCCCAACTCTCCAGGTTGAAGGGAATATTACTACAGATATAACATGTACGGGAATCCTAGAGAACGGACACACTGTGAATACGAAAGGTTTCTAAAACTCAACGAATAGTCCCTCTCCTGGTGCTCCGGTTTGACTTTCCATCTGCTTTATTATCAACCTCCCAACTTGGAGAGACAGCCCCTTTAACCTCCTGGTTCGCACAGGTTGCCAATTTGGCAGAGGATGAAAGGGAAGAGGGAGAACCAATGAGAGAGTAGCTGTTAGGCATTTGGACGGGCACATATCACTGTAATTTCCCGGCAGGAAGAAGAATTAACCAAAGTCTCAGCCACCCACCGGGAATCAGTATAGATCCTGAACCAAAATTTTGGACTTGCGGTCAGCTCACCAAAAACGAGTTGAAAAATGGAGCTCAGGGGCACAGCAATTCACAAACTGGCCGAGTAATAAAGGACAACTATCGTCCAAAAATCTGTTGAGGGAAGGCAACGAGGCGGACTTGAAAGCGAGGCAGAATAGCAGGAAACAGATTTCCAGAGGTACGTTGGAATCGCCTTTAAAGCACAGGAAGAGGGGCACAACTTCGACAATGATGCACTTGGCCAAAAAGGGCGTATGCGTTTTCTCCTGAATATATTCAGGAGAAAACGCATACGCCCTTTTTGGCCAAGCAAGCAAGCGGGCAATGCAAATCTGCACTACAAAGAAGTATCACTTCCCACCGGTCAAAAGGGACATCCACAAAATGTGTAAAAACCAGAAAGGCAAGACAGGCCCTGGAGAACAGGGAGCCTTGTTATGCTGATGGGCGGGATGTAAATTGCCAACTGCCTCTCTGGAGGAGTGCATTGTGTTCCCTAAAACAAGTAAACAACAGAGCTACAGAGCCAAGGGCACTTCCAGTCTAGGGAATATACCTTGGGAAAACTGAAAATCAAAAAGACACAGCCACCCCAAAATTTAGGGCTGCACTGCTTACAAGGACCTCAACTTGGGTACACCTTAAATATCCCAGGAAATATAAAAATGGTTCAAAAAATTGTGGTACTTACGTACGATGGAATATCCCTCAGCCATGAAATCAATGTCATAAGACCAGTAGCAGCAAAATGGGTGGATTCAGGTACGATGATTCTAAGTGAAATATGTCACACAGAAAAAGAAACTTATCATAAGATATCACTTATGAAGATCCTGTAAACATGGCTACACTTGAACTGAGTTAGGAAAGAGAACAGTGTCTCACATTTAGAAAACACTCTTATGCCTGCTTAAGGGGGAAGGAGAGGTGGGGTGATGCATAAAACCAGAGTTTGATATAAGCACAGGTACCGTTCCAAAAACCAACTATGGAATAGACAAGACCTACACCTTCCTCAGTGAAAGGGACTCAAAACCCCATATTTCCCGCAGAGGAATATATCTGACTAGTAAGAATCTTAAAACCTATGTATTGATATGTCTCCATAAGGGAATCAAGTGTGTCTAGACTGGGATAAATATGGCAGCGAGAATCAGCTCAAACCCACTATAAAAAGGAATTTCAAAAATAAAACAAAAAAACTGGGAAATTCTTTACTATTCCTTCAGGGTCTCTGATGAAACCTGAAATGACCCTATCTACAATGACAGCTGGATGTGGCATAAGGCTGGACACTTGGGACTGAGAGGATTGGTGAGATTGGGTGAGCAAATGCAGACCCTTTAAAGCAATAATGCATGGCACACATTCCATGGGTCCCAACTCTCCAGGTTGAAGGGAATATTACTACAGATATAACATGTACGGGAATCCTAGAGAACGGACACACTGTGAATACGAAAGGTTTCTAAAACTCAACGAATAGTCCCTCTCCTGGTGCTCCGGTTTGACTTTCCATCTGCTTTATTATCAACCTCCCAACTTGGAGAGACAGCCCCTTTAACCTCCTGGTTCGCACAGGTTGCCAATTTGGCAGAGGATGAAAGGGAAGAGGGAGAACCAATGAGAGAGTAGCTGTTAGGCATTTGGACGGGCACATATCACTGTAATTTCCCGGCAGGAAGAAGAATTAACCAAAGACTCAGCCACCCACCGGGAATCAGTATAGATCCCGAACCAAAATTTTGGACTTGCGGTCAGCTCACCAAAAACGAGTTGAAAAATGGAGCTCAGGGGCACAGCAATTCACAAACTGGCCGAGTAATAAAGGACAACTATCGTCCAAAAATCTGTTGAGGGAAGGCAACGAGGCGGACTTGAAAGCGAGGCAGAATAGCAGGAAACAGATTTCAAGAGGTACGTTGGAATCGCCTTTAAAGCACAGGAAGAGGGGCACAACTTCGACAATGATGCACTTGGCCCAAAAGGGCGTATGCGTTTTCTCCTGAATATATTCAGGAGAAAACGCATACGCCCTTTTTGGCCAAGCAAGCAAGCGGGCAATGCAAATCTGCACTACAAAGAAGTATCACTTCCCACCGGTCAAAAGGGACATCCACAAAATGTGTAAAAACCAGAAAGGCAAGACAGGCCCTGGAGAACAGGGAGCCTTGTTATGCTGATGGGCGGGATGTAAATTGCCAACTGCCTCTCTGGAGGAGTGCATTGTGTTCCCTAAAACAAGTAAACAACAGAGCTACAGAGCCAAGGGCACTTCCAGTCTAGGGAATATAACTGGGAAAAACTGAAAATCAATAAGACAGAGCCACCCCAAAATTTAGGGCTGCACTGCTTACAAGGACCTCAACTTGGGTACACCTTAAATATCCCAGTAAATATAAAATTGGTTCAAAAAATTGTGGTACTTACGTACGATGGAATATCCCTCAGCCATGAAATCAATGTCATAAGACCAGTAGCAGCAAAATGGGTGGATTCAGGTACGATGATTCTAAGTGAAATAAGTCACAGAGAAAAAGAAACTTATCATAAGTTATCACTTATGAAGATCCTGTAAACATGGCTACACTTGAACTGAGTTAGGAAAGAGAACAGTGTCTCACATTTAGAAAACACTCTTATGCCTGCTTAAGGGGGAAGGAGAGGTGGGGTGATGCATAAAACCAGAGTTTGATATAAGCACAGGTACCGTTCCAAAAACCAACTATGGAATAGACAAGACCTACACCTTCCTCAGTGAAAGGGACTCAAAACCCCATATTTCCCGCAGAGGAATATATCTGACTAGTAAGAATCTTAAAACCTATGTATTGATATGTCTCCGTAAGGGAATCAAGTGTGTCTAGACTGGGATAAACATGGCAGCGAGAATCAGCTCAAACCCACTATAAAAAGGAATTTCAAAAACAAAACAAAAAAACTGGGAAATTCTTTACAATTCCTTCAGGGTCTCTGATGAAACCTGAAATGACCCTATCTACAATGACAGCTGGATGTGGCATAAGGCTGGACACTTGGGACTGAGAGGATTGGTGAGATTGGGTGAGCAAATGCAGACCCTTTAAAGCAATAATGCATGGCACACATTCCATGGGTCCCAACTCTCCAGGTTGAAGGGAATATTACTACAGATATAACATGTACGGGAATCCTAGAGAACGGACACACTGTGAATACGAAAGGTTTCTAAAACTCAACGAATAGTCCCTCTCCTGGTGCTCCGGTTTGACTTTCCATCTGCTTTATTATCAACCTCCCAACTTGGAGAGACAGCCCCTTTAACCTCCTGGTTCGCACAGGTTGCCAATTTGGCAGAGGATGAAAGGGAAGAGGGAGAACCAATGAGAGAGTAGCTGTTAGGCATTTGGACGGGCACATATCACTGTAATTTCCCGGCAGGAAGAAGAATTAACCAAAGTCTCAGCCACCCACCGGGAATCAGTATAGATCCTGAACCAAAATTTTGGACTTGCGGTCAGCTCACCAAAAACGAGTTGAAAAATGGAGCTCAGTGTCACAGCAATTCACAAACTAGCCGAGTAATAAAGGACAACTATCGTCCAAAAATCTGTTGAGGGAAGGCAAGGAGGCAGACTTGAAAGCGAGGCAGAATAGCAGGAAACAGATTTCCAGAGGTATGTTGGAATCGCCTTTAAAGCACAGGAAGAGGGGCACAACTTCGACAATGATGCACTTGGCCCAAAAGGGCGTATGTGTTTTCTCCTGAATATATTCAGGAGAAAACGCATACGCCCTTTTAGGCCAAGCAAGGAAGCGGGCAATGCAAATCTGCACTACAAAGAAGTATCACTTCCCACCGGTCAAAAGGGACATCCACAAAATGTGTAAAAACCAGAAAGGCAAGACAGGCCCTGGAGAACAGGGAGCCTTGTTATGCTGATGGGCGGGATGTAAATTGCCAACTGCCTCTCTGGAGGAGTGCTTTGTGTTCCCTAAAACATGTAAAGTACAGAGCTACAGAGCCAAGGGCACTTCCAGTCTAGGGAATATACCTTGGGAAAACTGAAAATAAATAAGGCAGAGCCACCCCAAAATTTAGGGCTGCACTGCTTACAAGGACCTCAACTTGGGTACACCTTAAATATCCCAGGAAATATAAAAATGGTTCAAAAAATTGTGGTACTTACGTACGATGGAATATCCCTCAGCCATGAAATCAATGTCATAAGACCAGTAGAAGCAAAATGGGTGGATTCAGGTACGATGATTCTAAGTGAAATAAGTCACACAGAAAAAGAAACTTATCATAAGATATCACTTATGAAGATCCTGTAAACATGGCTACACTTGAACTGAGTTAGGAAAGAGAACAGTGTCTCACATTTAGAAAACACTCTTATGCCTGCTTAAGAGGGAAGGAGAGGTGGGGTGATGCATAAAACCAGAGTTTGATATAAGCACAGGTACCGTTCCAAAAACCAACTATGGAATAGACAAGACCTACACCTTCCTCAGTGAAAGGGACTCAAAACCCCATATTTCCCGCAGAGGAATATATCTGACTAGTAAGAATCTTAAAACCTATGTATTGATATGTCTCCATAAGGGAATCAAGTGTGTCTAGACTGGGATAAATATGGCAGCGAGAATCAGCTCAAACCCACTATAAAAAGGAATTTCAAAAATAAAACAAAAAAACTGGGAAATTCTTTACAATTCCTTCAGGGTCTCTGATGAAACCTGAAATGACCCTATCTACAATGACAGCTGGATGTGGCATAAGGCTGGACACTTGGGACTGAGAGGATTGGTGAGATTGGGTGAGCAAATGCAGACCCTTTAAAGCAATAATGCATGGCACACATTCCATGGGTCCCAACTCTCCAGGTTGAAGGGAATATTACTACAGATATAACATGTACGGGAATCCTAGAGAACGGACACACTGTGAATACGAAAGGTTTCTAAAACTCAACGAATAGTCCCTCTCCTGGTGCTCCGGTTTGACTTTCCATCTGCTTTATTATCAACCTCCCAACTTGGAGAGACAGCCCCTTTAACCTCCTGGTTCGCACAGGTTGCCAATTTGGCAGAGGATGAAAGGGAAGAGGGAGAACCAATGAGAGAGTAGCTGTTAGGCATTTGGACGGGCACATATCACTGTAATTTCCCGGCAGGAAGAAGAATTAACCAAAGTCTCAGCCACCCACCGGGAATCAGTATAGATCCTGAACCAAAATTTTGGACTTGCGGTCAGCTCACCAAAAACGAGTTGAAAAATGGAGCTCAGGGGCACAGCAATTCACAAACTGGCCGAGTAATAAAGGACAACTATCGTCCAAAAATCTGTTGAGGGAAGGCAACGAGGCGGACTTGAAAGCGAGGCAGAATAGCAGGAAACAGATTTCAAGAGGTACGTTGGAATCGCCTTTAAAGCACAGGAAGAGGGGCACAACTTCGACAATGATGCACTTGGCCAAAAAGGGCGTATGCGTTTTCTCCTGAATATATTCAGGAGAAACCGCATACGCCCTTTTTGGCCAAGCAAGCAAGCGGGCAATGCAAATCTGCACTACAAAGAAGTATCACTTCCCACCGGTCAAAAGGGACATCCACAAAATGTGTAAAAACCAGAAAGGCAAGACAGGCACTGGAGAACAGGGAGCCTTTTTATGCTGATGGGCGGGATGTAAATTGCCAACTGCCTCTCTGGAGGAGTGCATTGTGTTCCCTAAAACAAGTAAACAACAGAGCTACAGAGCCAAGGGCACTTCCAGTCTAGGGAATATACCTTGGGAAAACTGAAAATCAAAAAGACACAGCCACCCCAAAATTTAGGGCTGCACTGCTTATAAGGACCTCAACTTGGGTACACCTTAAATATCCCAGGAAATATAAAAATGGTTCAAAAAATTGTGGTACTTACGTACGATGGAATATCCCTCAGCCATGAAATCAATGTCATAAGACCAGTAGCAGCAAAATGGGTGGATTCAGGTACGATGATTCTAAGTGAAATAAGTCACAGAGAAAAAGAAACTTATCATAAGATATCACTTATGAAGATCCTGTAAACATGGCTACACTTGAACTGAGTTAGGAAAGAGAACAGTGTCTCACATTTAGAAAACACTCTTATGCCTGCTTAAGGGGGAAGGAGAGGTGGGGTGATGCATAAAACCAGAGTTTGATATAAGCACAGGTACCGTTCCAAAAACCAACTATGGAATAGACAAGACCTACACCTTCCTCAGTGAAAGGGACTCAAAACCCCATATTTCCCGCAGAGGAATATATCTGACTAGTAAGAATCTTAAAACCTATGTATTGATATGTCTCCATAAGGGAATCAAGTGTGTCTAGACTGGGATAAATATGGCAGCGAGAATCAGCTCAAACACACTATAAAAAGGAATTTCAAAAATAAAACAGAAAAACTGGGAAATTCTTTACAATTCCTTCAGGGTCTCTGATGAAACCTGAAATGACCCTATCTACAATGACAGCTGGATGTGGCATAAGGCTGGACACTTGGGACTGAGAGGATTGGTGAGATTGGGTGAGCAAATGCAGACCCTTTAAAGCAGTAATGCATGGCACACATTCCATGGGTCCCAACTCTCCAGGTTGAAGGGAATATTACTACAGATATAACATGTACGGGAATCCTAGAGAACGGACACACTGTGAATACGAAAGGTTTCTAAAACTCAACGAATAGTCCCTCTCCTGGTGCTCCGGTTTGACTTTCCATCTGCTTTATTATCAACCTCCCAACTTGGAGAGACAGCCCCTTTAACCTCCTGGTTCGCACAGGTTGCCAATTTGGCAGAGGATGAAAGGGAAGAGGGAGAACCAATGAGAGAGTAGCTGTTAGGCATTTGGACGGGCACATATCACTGTAATTTCCCGGCAGGAAGAAGAATTAACCAAAGTCTCAGCCACCCACCGGGAATCAGTATAGATCCTGAACCAAAATTTTGGACTTGCGGTCAGCTCACCAAAAACGAGTTGAAAAATGGAGCTCAGTGTCACAGCAATTCACAAACTAGCCGAGTAATAAAGGACAACTATCGTCCAAAAATCTGTTGAGGGAAGGCAACGAGGCAGACTTGAAAGCGAGGCAGAATAGCAGGAAACAGATTTCCAGAGGTATGTTGGAATCGCCTTTAAAGCACAGGAAGAGGGGCACAACTTCGACAATGATGCACTTGGCCCAAAAGGGCGTATGCGTTTTCTCCTGAATATATTCAGGAGAAAACGCATACGCCCTTTTAGGCCAAGCAAGGAAGCGGGCAATGCAAATCTGCACTACAAAGAAGTATCACTTCCCACCGGTCAAAAGGGACATCCACAAAATGTGTAAAAACCAGAAAGGCAAGACAGGCCCTGGAGAACAGGGAGCCTTGTTATGCTGATGGGCGGGATGTAAATTGCCAACTGCCTCTCTGGAGGAGTGCTTTGTGTTCCCTAAAACATGTAAAGTACAGAGCTACAGAGCCAAGGGCACTTCCAGTCTAGGGAATATACCTTGGGAAAACTGAAAATAAATAAGGCAGAGCCACCCCAAAATTTAGGGCTGCACTGCTTACAAGGACCTCAACTTGGGTACACCTTAAATATCCCAGGAAATATAAAAATGGTTCAAAAAATTGTGGTACTTACGTACGATGGAATATCCCTCAGCCATGAAATCAATGTCATAAGACCAGTAGCAGCAAAATGGGTGGATTCAGGTACGATGATTCTAAGTGAAATAAGTCACACAGAAAAAGAAACTTATCATAAGATATCACTTATGAAGATCCTGTAAACATGGCTACACTTGAACTGAGTTAGGAAAGAGAACAGTGTCTCACATTTAGAAAACACTCTTATGCCTGCTTAAGAGGGAAGGAGAGGTGGGGTGATGCATAAAACCAGAGTTTGATATAAGCACAGGTACCGTTCCAAAAACCAACTATGGAATAGACAAGACCTACACCTTCCTCAGTGAAAGGGACTCAAAACCCCATATTTCCCGCAGAGGAATATATCTGACTAGTAAGAATCTTAAAACCTATGTATTGATATGTCTCCATAAGGGAATCAAGTGTGTCTAGACTGGGATAAATATGGCAGCGAGAATCAGCTCAAACCCACTATAAAAAGGAATTTCAAAAATAAAACAAAAAAACTGGGAAATTCTTTACAATTCCTTCAGGGTCTCTGATGAAACCTGAAATGACCCTATCTACAATGACAGCTGGATGTGGCATAAGGCTGGACACTTGGGACTGAGAGGATTGGTGAGATTGGGTGAGCAAATGCAGACCCTTTAAAGCAATAATGCATGGCACACATTCCATGGGTCCCAACTCTCCAGGTTGAAGGGAATATTACTACAGATATAACATGTACGGGAATCCTAGAGAACGGACACACTGTGAATACGAAAGGTTTCTAAAACTCAACGAATAGTCCCTCTCCTGGTGCTCCGGTTTGACTTTCCATCTGCTTTATTATCAACCTCCCAACTTGGAGAGACAGCCCCTTTAACCTCCTGGTTCGCACAGGTTGCCAATTTGGCAGAGGATGAAAGGGAAGAGGGAGAACCAATGAGAGAGTAGCTGTTAGGCATTTGGACGGGCACATATCACTGTAATTTCCCGGCAGGAAGAAGAATTAACCAAAGTCTCAGCCACCCACCGGGAATCAGTATAGATCCTGAACCAAAATTTTGGACTTGCGGTCAGCTCACCAAAAACGAGTTGAAAAATGGAGCTCAGGGGCACAGCAATTCACAAACTGGCCGAGTAATAAAGGACAACTATCGTCCAAAAATCTGTTGAGGGAAGGCAACGAGGCGGACTTGAAAGCGAGGCAGAATAGCAGGAAACAGATTTCCAGAGGTACGTTGGAATCGCCTTTAAAGCACAGGAAGAGGGGCACAACTTCGACAATGATGCACTTGGCCAAAAAGGGCGTATGCGTTTTCTCCTGAATATATTCAGGAGAAACCGCATACGCCCTTTTTGGCCAAGCAAGCAAGCGGGCAATGCAAATCTGCACTACAAAGAAGTATCACTTCCCACCGGTCAAAAGGGACATCCACAAAATGTGTAAAAACCAGAAAGGCAAGACAGGCCCTGGAGAACAGGGAGCCTTGTTATGCTGATGGGCGGGATGTAAATTGCCAACTGCCTCTCTGGAGGAGTGCTTTGTGTTCCCTAAAACATGTAAAGTACAGAGCTACAGAGCCAAGGGCACTTCCAGTCTAGGGAATATACCTTGGGAAAACTGAAAATAAATAAGGCAGAGCCACCCCAAAATTTAGGGCTGCACTGCTTACAAGGACCTCAACTTGGGTACACCTTAAATATCCCAGGAAATATAAAAATGGTTCAAAAAATTGTGGTACTTACGTACGATGGAATATCCCTCAGCCATGAAATCAATGTCATAAGACCAGTAGAAGCAAAATGGGTGGATTCAGGTACGATGATTCTAAGTGAAATAAGTCACACAGAAAAAGAAACTTATCATAAGATATCACTTATGAAGATCCTGTAAACATGGCTACACTTGAACTGAGTTAGGAAAGAGAACAGTGTCTCACATTTAGAAAACACTCTTATGCCTGCTTAAGAGGGAAGGAGAGGTGGGGTGATGCATAAAACCAGAGTTTGATATAAGCACAGGTACCGTTCCAAAAACCAACTATGGAATAGACAAGACCTACACCTTCCTCAGTGAAAGGGACTCAAAACCCCATATTTCCCGCAGAGGAATATATCTGACTAGTAAGAATCTTAAAACCTATGTATTGATATGTCTCCGTAAGGGAATCAAGTGTGTCTAGACTGGGATAAATATGGCAGCGAGAATCAGCTCAAACCCACTATAAAAAGGAATTTCAAAAATAAAACAAAAAAACTGGGAAATTCTTTACAATTCCTTCAGGGTCTCTGATGAAACCTGAAATGACCCTATCTACAATGACAGCTGGATGTGGCATAAGGCTGGACACTTGGGACTGAGAGGATTGGTGAGATTGGGTGAGCAAATGCAGACCCTTTAAAGCAATAATGCATGGCACACATTCCATGGGTCCCAACTCTCCAGGTTGAAGGGAATATTACTACAGATATAACATGTACGGGAATCCTAGAGAACGGACACACTGTGAATACGAAAGGTTTCTAAAACTCAACGAATAGTCCCTCTCCTGGTGCTCCGGTTTGACTTTCCATCTGCTTTATTATCAACCTCCCAACTTGGAGAGACAGCCCCTTTAACCTCCTGGTTCGCACAGGTTGCCAATTTGGCAGAGGATGAAAGGGAAGAGGGAGAACCAATGAGAGAGTAGCTGTTAGGCATTTGGACGGGCACATATCACTGTAATTTCCCGGCAGGAAGAAGAATTAACCAAAGTCTCAGCCACCCACCGGGAATCAGTATAGATCCTGAACCAAAATTTTGGACTTGCGGTCAGCTCACCAAAAACGAGTTGAAAAATGGAGCTCAGGGGCACAGCAATTCACAAACTGGCCGAGTAATAAAGGACAACTATCGTCCAAAAATCTGTTGAGGGAAGGCAACGAGGCGGACTTGAAAGCGAGGCAGAATAGCAGGAAACAGATTTCAAGAGGTACGTTGGAATCGCCTTTAAAGCACAGGAAGAGGGGCACAACTTCGACAATGATGCACTTGGCCCAAAAGGGCGTATGCGTTTTCTCCTGAATATATTCAGGAGAAACCGCATACGCCCTTTTTGGCCAAGCAAGCAAGCGGGCAATGCAAATCTGCACTACAAAGAAGTATCACTTCCCACCGGTCAAAAGGGACATCCACAAAATGTGTAAAAACCAGAAAGGCAAGACAGGCCCTGGAGAACAGGGAGCCTTTTTATGCTGATGGGCGGGATGTAAATTGCCAACTGCCTCTCTGGAGGAGTGCATTGTGTTCCCTAAAACAAGTAAACAACAGAGCTACAGAGCCAAGGGCACTTCCAGTCTAGGGAATATACCTTGGGAAAACTGAAAATCAAAAAGACACAGCCACCCCAAAATTTAGGGCTGCACTGCTTATAAGGACCTCAACTTGGGTACACCTTAAATATCCCAGGAAATATAAAAATGGTTCAAAAAATTGTGGTACTTACGTACGATGGAATATCCCTCAGCCATGAAATCAATGTCATAAGACCAGTAGCAGCAAAATGGGTGGATTCAGGTACGATGATTCTAAGTGAAATAAGTCACAGAGAAAAAGAAACTTATCATAAGATATCACTTATGAAGATCCTGTAAACATGGCTACACTTGAACTGAGTTAGGAAAGAGAACAGTGTCTCACATTTAGAAAACACTCTTATGCCTGCTTAAGGGGGAAGGAGAGGTGGGGTGATGCATAAAACCAGAGTTTGATATAAGCACAGGTACCGTTCCAAAAACCAACTATGGAATAGACAAGACCTACACCTTCCTCAGTGAAAGGGACTCAAAACCCCATATTTCCCGCAGAGGAATATATCTGACTAGTAAGAATCTTAAAACCTATGTATTGATATGTCTCCATAAGGGAATCAAGTGTGTCTAGACTGGGATAAATATGGCAGCGAGAATCAGCTCAAACACACTATAAAAAGGAATTTCAAAAATAAAACAGAAAAACTGGGAAATTCTTTACAATTCCTTCAGGGTCTCTGATGAAACCTGAAATGACCCTATCTACAATGACAGCTGGATGTGGCATAAGGCTGGACACTTGGGACTGAGAGGATTGGTGAGATTGGGTGAGCAAATGCAGACCCTTTAAAGCAGTAATGCATGGCACACATTCCATGGGTCCCAACTCTCCAGGTTGAAGGGAATATTACTACAGATATAACAGGTACGGGAATCCTAGAGAACGGACACACTGTGAATACGAAAGGTTTCTAAAACTCAACGAATAGTCCCTCTCCTGGTGCTCCGGTTTGACTTTCCATCTGCTTTATTATCAACCTCCCAACTTGGAGAGACAGCCCCTTTAACCTCCTGGTTCGCACAGGTTGCCAATTTGGCAGAGGATGAAAGGGAAGAGGGAGAACCAATGAGAGAGTAGCTGTTAGGCATTTGGGCGGGCACATATCACTGTAATTTCCCGGCAGGAAGAAGAATTAACCAAAGTCTCAGCCACCCACCGGGAATCAGTATAGATCCTGAACCAAAATTTTGGACTTGCGGTCAGCTCACCAAAAACGAGTTGAAAAATGGAGCTCAGGGGCACAGCAATTCACAAACTGGCCGAGTAATAAAGGACAACTATCGTCCAAAAATCTGTTGAGGGAAGGCAACGAGGCGGACTTGAAAGCGAGGCAGAATAGCAGGAAACAGATTTCCAGAGGTACGTTGGAATCGCCTTTAAAGCACAGGAAGAGGGGCACAACTTCGACAATGATGCACTTGGCCAAAAAGGGCGTATGCGTTTTCTCCTGAATATATTCAGGAGAAACCGCATACGCCCTTTTTGGCCAAGCAAGCAAGCGGGCAATGCAAATCTGCACTACAAAGAAGTATCACTTCCCACCGGTCAAAAGGGACATCCACAAAATGTGTAAAAACCAGAAAGGCAAGACAGGCCCTGGAGAACAGGGAGCCTTGTTATGCTGATGGGCGGGATGTAAATTGCCAACTGCCTCTCTGGAGGAGTGCTTTGTGTTCCCTAAAACATGTAAAGTACAGAGCTACAGAGCCAAGGGCACTTCCAGTCTAGGGAATATACCTTGGGAAAACTGAAAATAAATAAGGCAGAGCCACCCCAAAATTTAGGGCTGCACTGCTTACAAGGACCTCAACTTGGGTACACCTTAAATATCCCAGGAAATATAAAAATGGTTCAAAAAATTGTGGTACTTACGTACGATGGAATATCCCTCAGCCATGAAATCAATGTCATAAGACCAGTAGAAGCAAAATGGGTGGATTCAGGTACGATGATTCTAAGTGAAATAAGTCACACAGAAAAAGAAACTTATCATAAGATATCACTTATGAAGATCCTGTAAACATGGCTACACTTGAACTGAGTTAGGAAAGAGAACAGTGTCTCACATTTAGAAAACACTCTTATGCCTGCTTAAGAGGGAAGGAGAGGTGGGGTGATGCATAAAACCAGAGTTTGATATAAGCACAGGTACCGTTCCAAAAACCAACTATGGAATAGACAAGACCTACACCTTCCTCAGTGAAAGGGACTCAAAACCCCATATTTCCCGCAGAGGAATATATCTGACTAGTAAGAATCTTAAAACCTATGTATTGATATGTCTCCGTAAGGGAATCAAGTGTGTCTAGACTGGGATAAATATGGCAGCGAGAATCAGCTCAAACCCACTATAAAAAGGAATTTCAAAAATAAAACAAAAAAACTGGGAAATTCTTTACAATTCCTTCAGGGTCTCTGATGAAACCTGAAATGACCCTATCTACAATGACAGCTGGATGTGGCATAAGGCTGGACACTTGGGACTGAGAGGATTGGTGAGATTGGGTGAGCAAATGCAGACCCTTTAAAGCAATAATGCATGGCACACATTCCATGGGTCCCAACTCTCCAGGTTGAAGGGAATATTACTACAGATATAACATGTACGGGAATCCTAGAGAACGGACACACTGTGAATACGAAAGGTTTCTAAAACTCAACGAATAGTCCCTCTCCTGGTGCTCCGGTTTGACTTTCCATCTGCTTTATTATCAACCTCCCAACTTGGAGAGACAGCCCCTTTAACCTCCTGGTTCGCACAGGTTGCCAATTTGGCAGAGGATGAAAGGGAAGAGGGAGAACCAATGAGAGAGTAGCTGTTAGGCATTTGGACGGGCACATATCACTGTAATTTCCCGGCAGGAAGAAGAATTAACCAAAGTCTCAGCCACCCACCGGGAATCAGTATAGATCCTGAACCAAAATTTTGGACTTGCGGTCAGCTCACCAAAAACGAGTTGAAAAATGGAGCTCAGGGGCACAGCAATTCACAAACTGGCCGAGTAATAAAGGACAACTATCGTCCAAAAATCTGTTGAGGGAAGGCAACGAGGCGGACTTGAAAGCGAGGCAGAATAGCAGGAAACAGATTTCAAGAGGTACGTTGGAATCGCCTTTAAAGCACAGGAAGAGGGGCACAACTTCGACAATGATGCACTTGGCCCAAAAGGGCGTATGCGTTTTCTCCTGAATATATTCAGGAGAAACCGCATACGCCCTTTTTGGCCAAGCAAGCAAGCGGGCAATGCAAATCTGCACTACAAAGAAGTATCACTTCCCACCGGTCAAAAGGGACATCCACAAAATGTGTAAAAACCAGAAAGGCAAGACAGGCCCTGGAGAACAGGGAGCCTTTTTATGCTGATGGGCGGGATGTAAATTGCCAACTGCCTCTCTGGAGGAGTGCATTGTGTTCCCTAAAACAAGTAAACAACAGAGCTACAGAGCCAAGGGCACTTCCAGTCTAGGGAATATACCTTGGGAAAACTGAAAATCAAAAAGACACAGCCACCCCAAAATTTAGGGCTGCACTGCTTATAAGGACCTCAACTTGGGTACACCTTAAATATCCCAGGAAATATAAAAATGGTTCAAAAAATTGTGGTACTTACGTACGATGGAATATCCCTCAGCCATGAAATCAATGTCATAAGACCAGTAGCAGCAAAATGGGTGGATTCAGGTACGATGATTCTAAGTGAAATAAGTCACAGAGAAAAAGAAACTTATCATAAGATATCACTTATGAAGATCCTGTAAACATGGCTACACTTGAACTGAGTTAGGAAAGAGAACAGTGTCTCACATTTAGAAAACACTCTTATGCCTGCTTAAGGGGGAAGGAGAGGTGGGGTGATGCATAAAACCAGAGTTTGATATAAGCACAGGTACCGTTCCAAAAACCAACTATGGAATAGACAAGACCTACACCTTCCTCAGTGAAAGGGACTCAAAACCCCATATTTCCTGCAGAGGAATATATCTGACTAGTAAGAATCTTAAAACCTATGTATTGATATGTCTCCATAAGGGAATCAAGTGTGTCTAGACTGGGATAAATATGGCAGCGAGAATCAGCTCAAACACACTATAAAAAGGAATTTCAAAAATAAAACAGAAAAACTGGGAAATTCTTTACAATTCCTTCAGGGTCTCTGATGAAACCTGAAATGACCCTATCTACAATGACAGCTGGATGTGGCATAAGGCTGGACACTTGGGACTGAGAGGATTGGTGAGATTGGGTGAGCAAATGCAGACCCTTTAAAGCAGTAATGCATGGCACACATTCCATGGGTCCCAACTCTCCAGGTTGAAGGGAATATTACTACAGATATAACATGTACGGGAATCCTAGAGAACGGACACACTGTGAATACGAAAGGTTTCTAAAACTCAACGAATAGTCCCTCTCCTGGTGCTCCGGTTTGACTTTCCATCTGCTTTATTATCAACCTCCCAACTTGGAGAGACAGCCCCTTTAACCTCCTGGTTCGCACAGGTTGCCAATTTGGCAGAGGATGAAAGGGAAGAGGGAGAACCAATGAGAGAGTAGCTGTTAGGCATTTGGGCGGGCACATATCACTGTAATTTCCCGGCAGGAAGAAGAATTAACCAAAGTCTCAGCCACCCACCGGGAATCAGTATAGATCCTGAACCAAAATTTTGGACTTGCGGTCAGCTCACCAAAAACGAGTTGAAAAATGGAGCTCAGTGTCACAGCAATTCACAAACTAGCCGAGTAATAAAGGACAACTATCGTCCAAAAATCTGTTGAGGGAAGGCAACGAGGCAGACTTGAAAGCGAGGCAGAATAGCAGGAAACAGATTTCCAGAGGTATGTTGGAATCGCCTTTAAAGCACAGGAAGAGGGGCACAACTTCGACAATGATGCACTTGGCCCAAAAGGGCGTATGCGTTTTCTCCTGAATATATTCAGGAGAAAACGCATACGCCCTTTTAGGCCAAGCAAGGAAGCGGGCAATGCAAATCTGCACTACAAAGAAGTATCACTTCCCACCGGTCAAAAGGGACATCCACAAAATGTGTAAAAACCAGAAAGGCAAGACAGGCCCTGGAGAACAGGGAGCCTTGTTATGCTGATGGGCGGGATGTAAATTGCCAACTGCCTCTCTGGAGGAGTGCTTTGTGTTCCCTAAAACATGTAAAGTACAGAGCTACAGAGCCAAGGGCACTTCCAGTCTAGGGAATATACCTTGGGAAAACTGAAAATAAATAAGGCAGAGCCACCCCAAAATTTAGGGCTGCACTGCTTACAAGGACCTCAACTTGGGTACACCTTAAATATCCCAGGAAATATAAAAATGGTTCAAAAAATTGTGGTACTTACGTACGATGGAATATCCCTCAGCCATGAAATCAATGTCATAAGACCAGTAGCAGCAAAATGGGTGGATTCAGGTACGATGATTCTAAGTGAAATATGTCACACAGAAAAAGAAACTTATCATAAGATATCACTTATGAAGATCCTGTAAACATGGCTACACTTGAACTGAGTTAGGAAAGAGAACAGTGTCTCACATTTAGAAAACACTCTTATGCCTGCTTAAGGGGGAAGGAGAGGTGGGGTGATGCATAAAACCAGAGTTTGATATAAGCACAGGTACCGTTCCAAAAACCAACTATGGAATAGACAAGACCTACACCTTCCTCAGTGAAAGGGACTCAAAACCCCATATTTCCCGCAGAGGAATATATCTGACTAGTAAGAATCTTAAAACCTATGTATTGATATGTCTCCATAAGGGAATCAAGTGTGTCTAGACTGGGATAAATATGGCAGCGAGAATCAGCTCAAACCCACTATAAAAAGGAATTTCAAAAATAAAACAAAAAAACTGGGAAATTCTTTACTATTCCTTCAGGGTCTCTGATGAAACCTGAAATGACCCTATCTACAATGACAGCTGGATGTGGCATAAGGCTGGACACTTGGGACTGAGAGGATTGGTGAGATTGGGTGAGCAAATGCAGACCCTTTAAAGCAATAATGCATGGCACACATTCCATGGGTCCCAACTCTCCAGGTTGAAGGGAATATTACTACAGATATAACATGTACGGGAATCCTAGAGAACGGACACACTGTGAATACGAAAGGTTTCTAAAACTCAACGAATAGTCCCTCTCCTGGTGCTCCGGTTTGACTTTCCATCTGCTTTATTATCAACCTCCCAACTTGGAGAGACAGCCCCTTTAACCTCCTGGTTCGCACAGGTTGCCAATTTGGCAGAGGATGAAAGGGAAGAGGGAGAACCAATGAGAGAGTAGCTGTTAGGCATTTGGACGGGCACATATCACTGTAATTTCCTGGCAGGAAGAAGAATTAACCAAAGACTCAGCCACCCACCGGGAATCAGTATAGATCCCGAACCAAAATTTTGGACTTGCGGTCAGCTCACCAAAAACGAGTTGAAAAATGGAGCTCAGGGGCACAGCAATTCACAAACTGGCCGAGTAATAAAGGACAACTATCGTCCAAAAATCTGTTGAGGGAAGGCAACGAGGCGGACTTGAAAGCGAGGCAGAATAGCAGGAAACAGATTTCAAGAGGTACGTTGGAATCGCCTTTAAAGCACAGGAAGAGGGGCACAACTTCGACAATGATGCACTTGGCCCAAAAGGGCGTATGCGTTTTCTCCTGAATATATTCAGGAGAAAACGCATACGCCCTTTTAGGCCAAGCAAGCAAGCGGGCAATGCAAATCTGCACTACAAAGAAGTATCACTTCCCACCGGTCAAAAGGGACATCCACAAAATGTGTAAAAACCAGAAAGGCAAGACAGGCCCTGGAGAACAGGGAGCCTTGTTATGCTGATGGGCGGGATGTAAATTGCCAACTGCCTCTCTGGAGGAGTGCATTGTGTTCCCTAAAACAAGTAAACAACAGAGCTACAGAGCCAAGGGCACTTCCAGTCTAGGGAATATAACTGGGAAAAACTGAAAATCAATAAGACAGAGCCACCCCAAAATTTAGGGCTGCACTGCTTACAAGGACCTCAACTTGGGTACACCTTAAATATCCCAGTAAATATAAAATTGGTTCAAAAAATTGTGGTACTTACGTACGATGGAATATCCCTCAGCCATGAAATCAATGTCATAAGACCAGTAGCAGCAAAATGGGTGGATTCAGGTACGATGATTCTAAGTGAAATAAGTCACAGAGAAAAAGAAACTTATCATAAGTTATCACTTATGAAGATCCTGTAAACATGGCTACACTTGAACTGAGTTAGGAAAGAGAACAGTGTCTCACATTTAGAAAACACTCTTATGCCTGCTTAAGGGGGAAGGAGAGGTGGCGTGATGCATAAAACCAGAGTTTGATATAAGCACAGGTACCGTTCCAAAAACCAACTATGGAATAGACAAGACCTACACCTTCCTCAGTGAAAGGGACTCAAAACCCCATATTTCCCGCAGAGGAATATATCTGACTAGTAAGAATCTTAAAACCTATGTATTGATATGTCTCCGTAAGGGAATCAAGTGTGTCTAGACTGGCATAAACATGGCAGCGAGAATCAGCTCAAACCCACTATAAAAAGGAATTTCAAAAACAAAACAAAAAAACTGGGAAATTCTTTACAATTCCTTCAGGGTCTCTGATGAAACCTGAAATGACCCTATCTACAATGACAGCTGGATGTGGCATAAGGCTGGACACTTGGGACTGAGAGGATTGGTGAGATTGGGTGAGCAAATGCAGACCCTTTAAAGCAGTAATGCATGGCACACATTCCATGGGTCCCAACTCTCCAGGTTGAAGGGAATATTACTACAGATATAACATGTACGGGAATCCTAGAGAACGGACACACTGTGAATACGAAAGGTTTCTAAAACTCAACGAATAGTCCCTCTCCTGGTGCTCCGGTTTGACTTTCCATCTGCTTTATTATCAACCTCCCAACTTGGAGAGACAGCCCCTTTAACCTCCTGGTTCGCACAGGTTGCCAATTTGGCAGAGGATGAAAGGGAAGAGGGAGAACCAATGAGAGAGTAGCTGTTAGGCATTTGGACGGGCACATATCACTGTAATTTCCCGGCAGGAAGAAGAATTAACCAAAGTCTCAGCCACCCACCGGGAATCAGTATAGATCCTGAACCAAAATTTTGGACTTGCGGTCAGCTCACCAAAAACGAGTTGAAAAATGGAGCTCAGGGGCACAGCAATTCACAAACTGGCCGAGTAATAAAGGACAACTATGGTCCAAAAATCTGTTGAGGGAAGGCAACGAGGCGGACTTGAAAGCGAGGCAGAATAGCAGGAAACAGATTTCCAGAGGTACGTTGGAATCGCCTTTAAAGCACAGGAAGAGGGGCACAACTTCGACAATGATGCACTTGGCCAAAAAGGGCGTATGCGTTTTCTCCTGAATATATTCAGGAGAAAACGCATACGCCCTTTTTGGCCAAGCAAGCAAGCGGGCAATGCAAATCTGAACTACAAAGAAGTATCACTTCCCACCGGTCAAAAGGGACATCCACAAAATGTGTAAAAACCAGAAAGGCAAGACAGGCCCTGGAGAACAGGGAGCCTTGTTATGCTGATGGGCGGGATGTAAATTGCCAACTGCCTCTCTGGAGGAGTGCATTGTGTTCCCTAAAACAAGTAAACAACAGAGCTACAGAGCCAAGGGCACTTCCAGTCTAGGGAATATACCTTGGGAAAACTGAAAATCAAAAAGACACAGCCACCCCAAAATTTAGGGCTGCACTGCTTACAAGGACCTCCTTGGGTACACCTTAAATATCCCAGGAAATATAAAAATGGTTCAAAAAATTGTGGTACTTACGTACGATGGAATATCCCTCAGCCATGAAATCAATGTCATAAGACCAGTAGCAGCAAAATGGGTGGATTCAGGTACGATGATTCTAAGTGAAATATGTCACACAGAAAAAGAAACTTATCATAAGATATCACTTATGAAGATCCTGTAAACATGGCTACACTTGAACTGAGTTAGGAAAGAGAACAGTGTCTCACATTTAGAAAACACTCTTATGCCTGCTTAAGGGGGAAGGAGAGGTGGGGTGATGCATAAAACCAGAGTTTGATATAAGCACAGGTACCGTTCCAAAAACCAACTATGGAATAGACAAGACCTACACCTTCCTCAGTGAAAGGGACTCAAAACCCCATATTTCCCGCAGAGGAATATATCTGACTAGTAAGAATCTTAAAACCTATGTATGGATATGTCTCCATAAGGGAATCAAGTGTGTCTAGACTGGGATAAATATGGCAGCGAGAATCAGCTCAAACCCACTATAAAAAGGAATTTCAAAAATAAAACAAAAAAACTGGGAAATTCTTTACTATTCCTTCAGGGTCTCTGATGAAACCTGAAATGACCCTATCTACAATGACAGCTGGATGTGGCATAAGGCTGGACACTTGGGACTGAGAGGATTGGTGAGATTGGGTGAGCAAATGCAGACCCTTTAAAGCAATAATGCATGGCACACATTCCATGGGTCCCAACTCTCCAGGTTGAAGGGAATATTACTACAGATATAACATGTACGGGAATCCTAGAGAACGGACACACTGTGAATACGAAAGGTTTCTAAAACTCAACGAATAGTCCCTCTCCTGGTGCTCCGGTTTGACTTTCCATCTGCTTTATTATCAACCTCCCAACTTGGAGAGACAGCCCCTTTAACCTCCTGGTTCGCACAGGTTGCCAATTTGGCAGAGGATGAAAGGGAAGAGGGAGAACCAATGAGAGAGTAGCTGTTAGGCATTTGGACGGGCACATATCACTGTAATTTCCCGGCAGGAAGAAGAATTAACCAAAGACTCAGCCACCCACCGGGAATCAGTATAGATCCCGAACCAAAATTTTGGACTTGCGGTCAGCTCACCAAAAACGAGTTGAAAAATGGAGCTCAGGGGCACAGCAATTCACAAACTGGCCGAGTAATAAAGGACAACTATCGTCCAAAAATCTGTTGAGGGAAGGCAACGAGGCGGACTTGAAAGCGAGGCAGAATAGCAGGAAACAGATTTCAAGAGGTACGTTGGAATCGCCTTTAAAGCACAGGAAGAGGGGCACAACTTCGACAATGATGCACTTGGCCCAAAAGGGCGTATGCGTTTTCTCCTGAATATATTCAGGAGAAAACGCATACGCCCTTTTAGGCCAAGCAAGCAAGCGGGCAATGCAAATCTGCACTACAAAGAAGTATCACTTCCCACCGGTCAAAAGGGACATCCACAAAATGTGTAAAAACCAGAAAGGCAAGACAGGCCCTGGAGAACAGGGAGCCTTGTTATGCTGATGGGCGGGATGTAAATTGCCAACTGCCTCTCTGGAGGAGTGCATTGTGTTCCCTAAAACAAGTAAACAACAGAGCTACAGAGCCAAGGGCACTTCCAGTCTAGGGAATATAACTGGGAAAAACTGAAAATCAATAAGACAGAGCCACCCCAAAATTTAGGGCTGCACTGCTTACAAGGACCTCAACTTGGGTACACCTTAAATATCCCAGTAAATATAAAATTGGTTCAAAAAATTGTGGTACTTACGTACGATGGAATATCCCTCAGCCATGAAATCAATGTCATAAGACCAGTAGCAGCAAAATGGGTGGATTCAGGTACGATGATTCTAAGTGAAATAAGTCACAGAGAAAAAGAAACTTATCATAAGTTATCACTTATGAAGATCCTGTAAACATGGCTACACTTGAACTGAGTTAGGAAAGAGAACAGTGTCTCACATTTAGAAAACACTCTTATGCCTGCTTAAGGGGGAAGGAGAGGTGGCGTGATGCATAAAACCAGAGTTTGATATAAGCACAGGTACCGTTCCAAAAACCAACTATGGAATAGACAAGACCTACACCTTCCTCAGTGAAAGGGACTCAAAACCCCATATTTCCCGCAGAGGAATATATCTGACTAGTAAGAATCTTAAAACCTATGTATTGATATGTCTCCGTAAGGGAATCAAGTGTGTCTAGACTGGCATAAACATGGCAGCGAGAATCAGCGCAAACCCACTATAAAAAGGAATTTCAAAAACAAAACAAAAAAACTGGGAAATTCTTTACAATTCCTTCAGGGTCTCTGATGAAACCTGAAATGACCCTATCTACAATGACAGCTGGATGTGGCATAAGGCTGGACACTTGGGACTGAGAGGATTGGTGAGATTGGGTGAGCAAATGCAGACCCTTTAAAGCAATAATGCATGGCACACATTCCATGGGTCCCAACTCTCCAGGTTGAAGGGAATATTACTACAGATATAACATGTACGGGAATCCTAGAGAACGGACACACTGTGAATACGAAAGGTTTCTAAAACTCAACGAATAGTCCCTCTCCTGGTGCTCCGGTTTGACTTTCCATCTGCTTTATTATCAACCTCCCAACTTGGAGAGACAGCCCCTTTAACCTCCTGGTTCGCACAGGTTGCCAATTTGGCAGAGGATGAAAGGGAAGAGGGAGAACCAATGAGAGAGTAGCTGTTAGGCATTTGGACGGGCACATATCACTGTAATTTCCCGGCAGGAAGAAGAATTAACCAAAGTCTCAGCCACCCACCGGGAATCAGTATAGATCCTGAACCAAAATTTTGGACTTGCGGTCAGCTCACCAAAAACGAGTTGAAAAATGGAGCTCAGGGGCACAGCAATTCACAAACTGGCCGAGTAATAAAGGACAACTATCGTCCAAAAATCTGTTGAGGGAAGGCAACGAGGCGGACTTGAAAGCGAGGCAGAATAGCAGGAAACAGATTTCCAGAGGTACGTTGGAATCGCCTTTAAAGCACAGGAAGAGGGGCACAACTTCGACAATGATGCACTTGGCCAAAAAGGGCGTATGCGTTTTCTCCTGAATATATTCAGGAGAAAACGCATACGCCCTTTTTGGCCAAGCAAGCAAGCGGGCAATGCAAATCTGCACTACAAAGAAGTATCACTTCCCACCGGTCAAAAGGGACATCCACAAAATGTGTAAAAACCAGAAAGGCAAGACAGGCCCTGGAGAACAGGGAGCCTTGTTATGCTGATGGGCGGGATGTAAATTGCCAACTGCCTCTCTGGAGGAGTGCATTGTGTTCCCTAAAACAAGTAAACAACAGAGCTACAGAGCCAAGGGCACTTCCAGTCTAGGGAATATACCTTGGGAAAACTGAAAATCAAAAAGACATAGCCACCCCAAAATTTAGGGCTGCACTGCTTACAAGGACCTCAACTTGGGTTCACCTTAAATATCCCAGGAAATATAAAAATGGTTCAAAAAATTGTGGTACTTACGTACGATGGAATATCCCTCAGCCATGAAATCAATGTCATAAGACCAGTAGCAGCAAAATGGGTGGATTCAGGTACGATGATTCTAAGTGGAATAAGTCACATAGAAAAAGAAACTTATCATAAGATATCACTTATGAAGATCCTGTAAACATGGCTACACTTGAACTGAGTTAGGAAAGAGAACAGTGTCTCACATTTAGAAAACACTCTTATGCCTGCTTAAGGGGGAAGGAGAGGTGGGGTGATGCATAAAACCAGAGTTTGATATAAGCACAGGTACCGTTCCAAAAACCAACTATGGAATAGACAAGACCTACACCTTCCTCAGTGAAAGGGACTCAAAACCCCATATTTCCCGCAGAGGAATATATCTGACTAGTAAGAATCTTAAAACCTATGTATTGATATGTCTCCGTAAGGGAATCAAGTGTGTCTAGACTGGGATAAATATGGCAGCGAGAATCAGCTCAAACCCACTTTAAAAAGGAATTTCAAAAATAAAACAAAAAAACTGGGAAATTCTTTACAATTCCTTCAGGGTCTCTGATGAAACCTGAAATGACCCTATCTACAATGACAGCTGGATGTGGCATAAGGCTGGACACTTGGGACTGAGAGGATTGGTGAGATTGGGTGAGCAAATGCAGACCCTTTAAAGCAATAATGCATGACACACATTCCATGGGTACCAACTCTCCAGGTTGAAGGGAATATTACTACAGATATAACATGTACGGGAATCCTAGAGAACGGACACACTGTGAATACGAAAGGTTTCTAAAACTCAACGAATAGTCCCTCTCCTGGTGCTCCGGTTTGACTTTCCATCTGCTTTATTATCAACCTCCCAACTTGGAGAGACAGCCCCTTTAACCTCCTGGTTCACACAGGTTGCCAATTTGGCAGAGGATGAAAGGGAAGAGGGAGAACCAATGAGAGAGTAGCTGTTAGGCATTTGGACGGGCACATATCACTGTAATTTCCCGGCAGGAAGAAGAATTAACCAAAGTCTCAGCCACCCACCGGGAATCAGTATAGATCCTGAACCAAAATTTTGGACTTGCGGTCAGCTCACCAAAAACGAGTTGAAAAATGGAGCTCAGGGGCACAGCAATTCACAAACTGGCCGAGTAATAAAGGACAACTATCGTCCAAAAATCTGTTGAGGGAAGGCAACGAGGCGGACTTGAAAGCGAGGCAGAATAGCAGGAAACAGATTTCAAGAGGTACGTTGGAATCGCCTTTAAAGCACAGGAAGAGGGGCACAACTTCGACAATCATGCACTTGGCCCAAAAGGGCGTATGCGTTTTCTCCTGAATATATTCAGGAGAAAACGCATACGCCCTTTTAGGCCAAGCAAGCAAGCGGGCAATGCAAATCTGCACTACAAAGAAGTATCACTTCCCACCGGTCAAAAGGGACATCCACAAAATGTGTAAAAACCAGAAAGGCAAGACAGGCCCTGGAGAACAGGGAGCCTTGTTATGCTGATGGGCGGGATGTAAATTGCCAACTGCCTCTCTGGAGGAGTGCATTGTGTTCCCTGAAACAAGTAAACAACAGAGCTACAGAGCCAAGGGCACTTCCAGTCTAGGGAATATACCTTGGGAAAACTGAAAATAAATAAGGCAGAGCCACCCCAAAATTTAGGGCTGCACTGCTTACAAGGACCTCAACTTGGGTACACCTTAAATATCCCAGGAAATATAAAAATGGTTCAAAAAATTGTGGTACTTACGTACGATGGAATATCCCTCAGCCATGAAATCAATGTCATAAGACCAGTAGCAGCAAAATGGGTGGATTCAGGTACGATGATTCTAAGTGAAATATGTCACACAGAAAAAGAAACTTATCATAAGATATCACTTATGAAGATCCTGTAAACATGGCTACACTTGAACTGAGTTAGGAAAGAGAACAGTGTCTCACATTTAGAAAACACTCTTATGCCTGCTTAAGGGGGAAGGAGAGGTGGGGTGATGCATAAAACCAGAGTTTGATATAAGCACAGGTACCGTTCCAAAAACCAACTATGGAATAGACAAGACCTACACCTTCCTCAGTGAAAGGGACTCAAAACCCCATATTTCCCGCAGAGGAATATATCTGACTAGTAAGAATCTTAAAACCTATGTATTGATATGTCTCCATAAGGGAATCAAGTGTGTCTAGACTGGGATAAATATGGCAGCGAGAATCAGCTCAAACCCACTATAAAAAGGAATTTCAAAAATAAAACAAAAAAACTGGGAAATTCTTTACTATTCCTTCAGGGTCTCTGATGAAACCTGAAATGACCCTATCTACAATGACAGCTGGATGTGGCATAAGGCTGGACACTTGGGACTGAGAGGATTGGTGAGATTGGGTGAGCAAATGCAGACCCTTTAAAGCAATAATGCATGGCACACATTCCATGGGTCCCAACTCTCCAGGTTGAAGGGAATATTACTACAGATATAACATGTACGGGAATCCTAGAGAACGGACACACTGTGAATACGAAAGGTTTCTAAAACTCAACGAATAGTCCCTCTCCTGGTGCTCCGGTTTGACTTTCCATCTGCTTTATTATCAACCTCCCAACTTGGAGAGACAGCCCCTTTAACCTCCTGGTTCGCACAGGTTGCCAATTTGGCAGAGGATGAAAGGGAAGAGGGAGAACCAATGAGAGAGTAGCTGTTAGGCATTTGGACGGGCACATATCACTGTAATTTCCTGGCAGGAAGAAGAATTAACCAAAGACTCAGCCACCCACCGGGAATCAGTATAGATCCCGAACCAAAATTTTGGACTTGCGGTCAGCTCACCAAAAACGAGTTGAAAAATGGAGCTCAGGGGCACAGCAATTCACAAACTGGCCGAGTAATAAAGGACAACTATCGTCCAAAAATCTGTTGAGGGAAGGCAACGAGGCGGACTTGAAAGCGAGGCAGAATAGCAGGAAACAGATTTCAAGAGGTACGTTGGAATCGCCTTTAAAGCACAGGAAGAGGGGCACAACTTCGACAATGATGCACTTGGCCCAAAAGGGCGTATGCGTTTTCTCCTGAATATATTCAGGAGAAAACGCATACGCCCTTTTAGGCCAAGCAAGCAAGCGGGCAATGCAAATCTGCACTACAAAGAAGTATCACTTCCCACCGGTCAAAAGGGACATCCACAAAATGTGTAAAAACCAGAAAGGCAAGACAGGCCCTGGAGAACAGGGAGCCTTGTTATGCTGATGGGCGGGATGTAAATTGCCAACTGCCTCTCTGGAGGAGTGCATTGTGTTCCCTAAAACAAGTAAACAACAGAGCTACAGAGCCAAGGGCACTTCCAGTCTAGGGAATATAACTGGGAAAAACTGAAAATCAATAAGACAGAGCCACCCCAAAATTTAGGGCTGCACTGCTTACAAGGACCTCAACTTGGGTACACCTTAAATATCCCAGTAAATATAAAATTGGTTCAAAAAATTGTGGTACTTACGTACGATGGAATATCCCTCAGCCATGAAATCAATGTCATAAGACCAGTAGCAGCAAAATGGGTGGATTCAGGTACGAAGATTCTAAGTGAAATAAGTCACAGAGAAAAAGAAACTTATCATAAGTTATCACTTATGAAGATCCTGTAAACATGGCTACACTTGAACTGAGTTAGGAAAGAGAACAGTGTCTCACATTTAGAAAACACTCTTATGCCTGCTTAAGGGGGAAGGAGAGGTGGGGTGATGCATAAAACCAGAGTTTGATATAAGCACAGGTACCGTTCCAAAAACCAACTATGGAATAGACAAGACCTACACCTTCCTCAGTGAAAGGGACTCAAAACCCCATATTTCCCGCAGAGGAATATATCTGACTAGTAAGAATCTTAAAACCTATGTATTGATATGTCTCCGTAAGGGAATCAAGTGTGTCTAGACTGGCATAAACATGGCAGCGAGAATCAGCTCAAACCCACTATAAAAAGGAATTTCAAAAACAAAACAAAAAAACTGGGAAATTCTTTACAATTCCTTCAGGGTCTCTGATGAAACCTGAAATGACCCTATCTACAATGACAGCTGGATGTGGCATAAGGCTGGACACTTGGGACTGAGAGGATTGGTGAGATTGGGTGAGCAAATGCAGACCCTTTAAAGCAATAATGCATGGCACACATTCCATGGGTCCCAACTCTCCAGGTTGAAGGGAATATTACTACAGATATAACATGTACGGGAATCCTAGAGAACGGACACACTGTGAATACGAAAGGTTTCTAAAACTCAACGAATAGTCCCTCTCCTGGTGCTCCGGTTTGACTTTCCATCTGCTTTATTATCAACCTCCCAACTTGGAGAGACAGCCCCTTTAACCTCCTGGTTCGCACAGGTTGCCAATTTGGCAGAGGATGAAAGGGAAGAGGGAGAACCAATGAGAGAGTAGCTGTTAGGCATTTGGACGGGCACATATCACTGTAATTTCCCGGCAGGAAGAAGAATTAACCAAAGTCTCAGCCACCCACCGGGAATCAGTATAGATCCTGAACCAAAATTTTGGACTTGCGGTCAGCTCACCAAAAACGAGTTGAAAAATGGAGCTCAGGGGCACAGCAATTCACAAACTGGCCGAGTAATAAAGGACAACTATGGTCCAAAAATCTGTTGAGGGAAGGCAACGAGGCGGACTTGAAAGCGAGGCAGAATAGCAGGAAACAGATTTCCAGAGGTACGTTGGAATCGCCTTTAAAGCACAGGAAGAGGGGCACAACTTCGACAATGATGCACTTGGCCAAAAAGGGCGTATGCGTTTTCTCCTGAATATAATCAGGAGAAAACGCATACGCCCTTTTTGGCCAAGCAAGCAAGCGGGCAATGCAAATCTGAACTACAAAGAAGTATCACTTCCCACCGGTCAAAAGGGACATCCACAAAATGTGTAAAAACCAGAAAGGCAAGACAGGCCCTGGAGAACAGGGAGCCTTGTTATGCTGATGGGCGGGATGTAAATTGCCAACTGCCTCTCTGGAGGAGTGCATTGTGTTCCCTAAAACAAGTAAACAACAGAGCTACAGAGCCAAGGGCACTTCCAGTCTAGGGAATATACCTTGGGAAAACTGAAAATCAAAAAGACACAGCCACCCCAAAATTTAGGGCTGCACTGCTTACAAGGACCTCCTTGGGTACACCTTAAATATCCCAGGAAATATAAAAATGGTTCAAAAAATTGTGGTACTTACGTACGATGGAATATCCCTCAGCCATGAAATCAATGTCATAAGACCAGTAGCAGCAAAATGGGTGGATTCAGGTACGATGATTCTAAGTGAAATATGTCACACAGAAAAAGAAACTTATCATAAGATATCACTTATGAAGATCCTGTAAACATGGCTACACTTGAACTGAGTTAGGAAAGAGAACAGTGTCTCACATTTAGAAAACACTCTTATGCCTGCTTAAGGGGGAAGGAGAGGTGGGGTGATGCATAAAACCAGAGTTTGATATAAGCACAGGTACCGTTCCAAAAACCAACTATGGAATAGACAAGACCTACACCTTCCTCAGTGAAAGGGACTCAAAACCCCATATTTCCCGCAGAGGAATATATCTGACTAGTAAGAATCTTAAAACCTATGTATTGATATGTCTCCGTAAGGGAATCAAGTGTGTCTAGACTGGGATAAATATGGCAGCGAGAATCAGCTCAAACCCACTATAAAAAGGAATTTCAAAAATAAAACAAAAAAACTGGGAAATTCTTTACTATTCCTTCAGGGTCTCTGATGAAACCTGAAATGACCCTATCTACAATGACAGCTGGATGTGGCATAAGGCTGGACACTTGGGACTGAGAGGATTGGTGAGATTGGGTGAGCAAATGCAGACCCTTTAAAGCAATAATGCATGGCACACATTCCATGGGTCCCAACTCTCCAGGTTGAAGGGAATATTACTACAGATATAACATGTACGGGAATCCTAGAGAACGGACACACTGTGAATACGAAAGGTTTCTAAAACTCAACGAATAGTCCCTCTCCTGGTGCTCCGGTTTGACTTTCCATCTGCTTTATTATCAACCTCCCAACTTGGAGAGACAGCCCCTTTAACCTCCTGGTTCGCACAGGTTGCCAATTTGGCAGAGGATGAAAGGGAAGAGGGAGAACCAATGAGAGAGTAGCTGTTAGGCATTTGGACGGGCACATATCACTGTAATTTCCCGGCAGGAAGAAGAATTAACCAAAGACTCAGCCACCCACCGGGAATCAGTATAGATCCCGAACCAAAATTTTGGACTTGCGGTCAGCTCACCAAAAACGAGTTGAAAAATGGAGCTCAGGGGCACAGCAATTCACAAACTGGCCGAGTAATAAAGGACAACTATCGTCCAAAAATCTGTTGAGGGAAGGCAACGAGGCGGACTTGAAAGCGAGGCAGAATAGCAGGAAACAGATTTCAAGAGGTACGTTGGAATCGCCTTTAAAGCACAGGAAGAGGGGCACAACTTCGACAATGATGCACTTGGCCCAAAAGGGCGTATGCGTTTTCTCCTGAATATATTCAGGAGAAAACGCATACGCCCTTTTAGGCCAAGCAAGCAAGCGGGCAATGCAAATCTGCACTACAAAGAAGTATCACTTCCCACCGGTCAAAAGGGACATCCACAAAATGTGTAAAAACCAGAAAGGCAAGACAGGCCCTGGAGAACAGGGAGCCTTGTTATGCTGATGGGCGGGATGTAAATTGCCAACTGCCTCTCTGGAGGAGTGCATTGTGTTCCCTAAAACAAGTAAACAACAGAGCTACAGAGCCAAGGGCACTTCCAGTCTAGGGAATATAACTGGGAAAAACTGAAAATCAATAAGACAGAGCCACCCCAAAATTTAGGGCTGCACTGCTTACAAGGACCTCAACTTGGGTACACCTTAAATATCCCAGTAAATATAAAATTGGTTCAAAAAATTGTGGTACTTACGTACGATGGAATATCCCTCAGCCATGAAATCAATGTCATAAGACCAGTAGCAGCAAAATGGGTGGATTCAGGTACGATGATTCTAAGTGAAATAAGTCACAGAGAAAAAGAAACTTATCATAAGTTATCACTTATGAAGATCCTGTAAACATGGCTACACTTGAACTGAGTTAGGAAAGAGAACAGTGTCTCACATTTAGAAAACACTCTTATGCCTGCTTAAGGGGGAAGGAGAGGTGGCGTGATGCATAAAACCAGAGTTTGATATAAGCACAGGTACCGTTCCAAAAACCAACTATGGAATAGACAAGACCTACACCTTCCTCAGTGAAAGGGACTCAAAACCCCATATTTCCCGCAGAGGAATATATCTGACTAGTAAGAATCTTAAAACCTATGTATTGATATGTCTCCGTAAGGGAATCAAGTGTGTCTAGACTGGCATAAACATGGCAGCGAGAATCAGCGCAAACCCACTATAAAAAGGAATTTCAAAAACAAAACAAAAAAACTGGGAAATTCTTTACAATTCCTTCAGGGTCTCTGATGAAACCTGAAATGACCCTATCTACAATGACAGCTGGATGTGGCATAAGGCTGGACACTTGGGACTGAGAGGATTGGTGAGATTGGGTGAGCAAATGCAGACCCTTTAAAGCAATAATGCATGGCACACATTCCATGGGTCCCAACTCTCCAGGTTGAAGGGAATATTACTACAGATATAACATGTACGGGAATCCTAGAGAACGGACACACTGTGAATACGAAAGGTTTCTAAAACTCAACGAATAGTCCCTCTCCTGGTGCTCCGGTTTGACTTTCCATCTGCTTTATTATCAACCTCCCAACTTGGAGAGACAGCCCCTTTAACCTCCTGGTTCGCACAGGTTGCCAATTTGGCAGAGGATGAAAGGGAAGAGGGAGAACCAATGAGAGAGTAGCTGTTAGGCATTTGGACGGGCACATATCACTGTAATTTCCCGGCAGGAAGAAGAATTAACCAAAGTCTCAGCCACCCACCGGGAATCAGTATAGATCCTGAACCAAAATTTTGGACTTGCGGTCAGCTCACCAAAAACGAGTTGAAAAATGGAGCTCAGGGGCACAGCAATTCACAAACTGGCCAAGTAATAAAGGACAACTATCGTCCAAAAATCTGTTGAGGGAAGGCAACGAGGCGGACTTGAAAGCGAGGCAGAATAGCAGGAAACAGATTTCCAGAGGTACGTTGGAATCGCCTTTAAAGCACAGGAAGAGGGGCACAACTTCGACAATGATGCACTTGGCCAAAAAGGGCGTATGCGTTTTCTCCTGAATATATTCAGGAGAAAACGCATACGCCCTTTTTGGCCAAGCAAGCAAGCGGGCAATGCAAATCTGCACTACAAAGAAGTATCACTTCCCACCGGTCAAAAGGGACATCCACAAAATGTGTAAAAACCAGAAAGGCAAGACAGGCCCTGGAGAACAGGGAGCCTTGTTATGCTGATGGGCGGGATGTAAATTGCCAACTGCCTCTCTGGAGGAGTGCATTGTGTTCCCTAAAACAAGTAAACAACAGAGCTACAGAGCCAAGGGCACTTCCAGTCTAGGGAATATACCTTGGGAAAACTGAAAATCAAAAAGACATAGCCACCCCAAAATTTAGGGCTGCACTGCTTACAAGGACCTCAACTTGGGTTCACCTTAAATATCCCAGGAAATATAAAAATGGTTCAAAAAATTGTGGTACTTACGTACGATGGAATATCCCTCAGCCATGAAATCAATGTCATAAGACCAGTAGCAGCAAAATGGGTGGATTCAGGTACGATGATTCTAAGTGGAATAAGTCACATAGAAAAAGAAACTTATCATAAGATATCACTTATGAAGATCCTGTAAACATGGCTACACTTGAACTGAGTTAGGAAAGAGAACAGTGTCTCACATTTAGAAAACACTCTTATGCCTGCTTAAGGGGGAAGGAGAGGTGGGGTGATGCATAAAACCAGAGTTTGATATAAGCACAGGTACCGTTCCAAAAACCAACTATGGAATAGACAAGACCTACACCTTCCTCAGTGAAAGGGACTCAAAACCCCATATTTCCCGCAGAGGAATATATCTGACTAGTAAGAATCTTAAAACCTATGTATTGATATGTCTCCGTAAGGGAATCAAGTGTGTCTAGACTGGCATAAACATGGCAGCGAGAATCAGCTCAAACCCACTATAAAAAGGAATTTCAAAAACAAAACAAAAAAACTGGGAAATTCTTTACAATTCCTTCAGGGTCTCTGATGAAACCTGAAATGACCCTATCTACAATGACAGCTGGATGTGGCATAAGGCTGGACACTTGGGACTGAGAGGATTGGTGAGATTGGGTGAGCAAATGCAGACCCTTTAAAGCAATAATGCATGGCACACATTCCATGGGTCCCAACTCTCCAGGTTGAAGGGAATATTACTACAGATATAACATGTACGGGAATCCTAGAGAACGGACACACTGTGAATACGAAAGGTTTCTAAAACTCAACGAATAGTCCCTCTCCTGGTGCTCCGGTTTGACTTTCCATCTGCTTTATTATCAACCTCCCAACTTGGAGAGACAGCCCCTTTAACCTCCTGGTTCGCACAGGTTGCCAATTTGGCAGAGGATGAAAGGGAAGAGGGAGAACCAATGAGAGAGTAGCTGTTAGGCATTTGGACGGGCACATATCACTGTAATTTCCCGGCAGGAAGAAGAATTAACCAAAGTCTCAGCCACCCACCGGGAATCAGTATAGATCCTGAACCAAAATTTTGGACTTGCGGTCAGCTCACCAAAAACGAGTTGAAAAATGGAGCTCAGGGGCACAGCAATTCACAAACTGGCCGAGTAATAAAGGACAACTATCGTCCAAAAATCTGTTGAGGGAAGGCAACGAGGCGGACTTGAAAGCGAGGCAGAATAGCAGGAAACAGATTTCCAGAGGTACGTCGGAATCGCCTTTAAAGCACAGGAAGAGGGGCACAACTTCGACAATGATGCACTTGGCCAAAAAGGGCGTATGCGTTTTCTCCTGAATATATTCAGGAGAAAACACATACGCCCTTTTTGGCCAAGCAAGCAAGCGGGCAATGCAAATCTGCACTACAAAGATGTATCACTTCCCACCGGTCAAAAGGGACATCCACAAAATGTGTAAAAACCAGAAAGGCAAGACAGGCCCTGGAGAACAGGGAGCCTTGTTATGCTGATGGGCGGGATGTAAATTGCCAACTGCCTCTCTGGAGGAGTGCATTGTGTTCCCTAAAACAAGTAAACAACAGAGCTACAGAGCCAAGGGCACTTCCAGTCTAGGGAATATACCTTGGGAAAACTGAAAATCAAAAAGACATAGCCACCCCAAAATTTAGGGCTGCACTGCTTACAAGGACCTCAACTTGGGTTCACCTTAAATATCCCAGGAAATATAAAAATGGTTCAAAAAATTGTGGTACTTACGTACGATGGAATATCCCTCAGCCATGAAATCAATGTCATAAGACCAGTAGCAGCAAAATGGGTGGATTCAGGTACGATGATTCTAAGTGAAATAAGTCACCTAGAAAAAGAAACTTATCATAAGATATCACTTATGAAGATCCTGTAAACATGGCTACACTTGAACTGAGTTAGGAAAGAGAACAGTGTCTCACATTTAGAAAACACTCTTATGCCTGCTTAAGGGGGAAGGAGAGGTGGGGTGATGCATAAAACCAGAGTTTGATATAAGCACAGGTACCGTTCCAAAAACCAACTATGGAATAGACAAGACCTACACCTTCCTCAGTGAAAGGGACTCAAAACCCCATATTTCCCGCAGAGGAATATATCTGACTAGTAAGAATCTTAAAACCTATGTATTGATATGTCTCCGTAAGGGAATCAAGTGTGTCTAGACTGGGATAAATATGGCAGCGAGAATCAGCTCAAACCCACTATAAAAAGGAATTTCAAAAATAAAACAAAAAAACTGGGAAATTCTTTACAATTCCTTCAGGGTCTCTGATGAAACCTGAAATGACCCTATCTACAATGACAGCTGGATGTGGCATAAGGCTGGACACTTGGGACTGAGAGGATTGGTGAGATTGGGTGAGCAAATGCAGACCCTTTAAAGCAATAATGCATGGCACACATTCCATGGGTCCCAACTCTCCAGGTTGAAGGGAATATTACTACAGATATAACATGTACGGGAATCCTAGAGAACGGACACACTGTGAATACGAAAGGTTTCTAAAACTCAACGAATAGTCCCTCTCCTGGTGCTCCAGTTTGACTTTCCATCTGCTTTATTATCAACCTCCCAACTTGGAGAGACAGCCCCTTTAACCTCCTGGTTCGCACAGGTTGCCAATTTGGCAGAGGATGAAAGGGAAGAGGGAGAACCAATGAGAGAGTAGCTGTTAGACATTTGGACGGGCACATATCACTGTAATTTCCCGGCAGGAAGAAGAATTAACCAAAGTCTCAGCCACCCACCGGGAATCAGTATAGATCCTGAACCAAAACTTTGGACTTGCGGTCAGCTCACCAAAAACGAGTTGAAAAATGGAGCTCAGGGGCACAGCAATTCACAAACTGGCCGAGTAATAAAGGACAACTATCGTCCAAAAATCTGTTGAGGGAAGGCAACGAGGCGGACTTGAAAGCGAGGCAGAATAGCAGGAAACAGATTTCAAGAGGTACGTTGGAATCGCCTTTAAAGCACAGGAAGAGGGGCACAACTTCGACAATGATGCACTTGGCCCAAAAGGGCGTATGCGTTTTCTCCTGAATATATTCAGGAGAAAACGCATACGCCCTTTTTGGCCAAGCAAGCAAGCGGGCAATGCAAATCTGCACTACAAAGAAGTATCACTTCCCACCGGTCAAAAGGGACATCCACAAAATGTGTAAAAACCAGAAAGGCAAGACAGGCCCTGGAGAACAGGGAGCCTTGTTATGCTGATGGGCGGGATGTAAATTGCCAACTGCCTCTCTGGAGGAGTGCATTGTGTTCCCTGAAACAAGTAAACAACAGAGCTACAGAGCCAAGGGCACTTCCAGTCTAGGGAATATACCTTGGGAAAACTGAAAATCAAAAAGACACAGCCACCCCAAAATTTAGGGCTGCACTGCTTACAAGGACCTCAACTTGGGTACACCTTAAATATCCCAGGAAATATAAAAATGGTTCAAAAAATTGTGGTACTTACGTACGATGGAATATCCCTCAGCCATGAAATCAATGTCATAAGACCAGTAGCAGCAAAATGGGTGGATTCAGGTACGATGATTCTAAGTGAAATATGTCACACAGAAAAAGAAACTTATCATAAGATATCACTTATGAAGATCCTGTAAACATGGCTACACTTGAACTGAGTTAGGAAAGAGAACAGTGTCTCACATTTAGAAAACACTCTTATGCCTGCTTAAGGGGGAAGGAGAGGTGGGGTGACGCATAAAACCAGAGTTTGATATAAGCACAGGTACCGTTCCAAAAACCAACTATGGAATAGACAAGACCTACACCTTCCTCAGTGAAAGGGACTCAAAACCCCATATTTCCCGCAGAGGAATATATCTGACTAGTAAGAATCTTAAAACCTATGTATTTATATGTCTCCGTAAGGGAATCAAGTGTGTCTAGACTGGGATAAATATGGCAGCGAGAATCAGCTCAAACCCACTATAAAAAGGAATTTCAAAAATAAAACAAAAAAAACTGGGAAATTCTTTACAATTCCTTCAGGGTCTCTGATGAAACCTGAAATGACCCTATCTACAATGACAGCTGGATGTGGCATAAGGCTGGACACTTGGGACTGAGAGGATTGGTGAGATTGGGTGAGCAAATGCAGACCCTTTAAAGCAATAATGCATGGCACACATTCCATGGGTCCCAACTCTCCAGGTTGAAGGGAATATTACTACAGATATAACATGTACGGGAATCCTAGAGAACGGACACACTGTGAATACGAAAGGTTTCTAAAACTCAACGAATAGTCCCTCTCCTGGTGCTCCGGTTTGACTTTCCATCTGCTTTATTATCAACCTCCCAACTTGGAGAGACAGCCCCTTTAACCTCCTGGTTCGCACAGGTTGCCAATTTGGCAGAGGATGAAAGGGAAGAGGGAGAACCAATGAGAGAGTAGCTGTTAGGCATTTGGACGGGCACATATCACTGTAATTTCCCGGCAGGAAGAAGAATTAACCAAAGTCTCAGCCACCCACCGGGAATCAGTATAGATCCTGAACCAAAATTTTGGACTTGCGGTCAGCTCACCAAAAACGAGTTGAAAAATGGAGCTCAGGGGCACAGCAATTCACAAACTGGCCGAGTAATAAAGGACAACTATCGTCCAAAAATCTGTTGAGGGAAGGCAACGAGGCGGACTTGAAAGCGAGGCAGAATAGCAGGAAACAGATTTCAAGAGGTACGTTGGAATCGCCTTTAAAGCACAGGAAGAGGGGCACAACTTCGACAATGATGCACTTGGCCCAAAAGGGCGTATGCGTTTTCTCCTGAATATATTCAGGAGAAAACGCATACGCCCTTTTTGGCCAAGCAAGCAAGCGGGCAATGCAAATCTGCACTACAAAGAAGTATCACTTCCAACCGGTCAAAAGGGACATCCACAAAATGTGTAAAAACCAGAAAGGCAAGACAGGCCCTGGAGAACAGGGAGCCTTGTTATGCTGATGGGCGGGATGTAAATTGCCAACTGCCTCTCTGGAGGAGTGCATTGTGTTCCCTAAAACAAGTAAACAACAGAGCTACAGAGCCAAGGGCACTTCCAGTCTAGGGAATATACCTTGGGAAAACTGAAAATCAAAAAGACACAGCCACCCCAAAATTTAGGGCTGCACTGCTTACAAGGACCTCAACTTGGGTACACCTTAAATATCCCAGGAAATATAAAATTGGTTCAAAAAATTGTGGTACTTACGTACGATGGAATATCCCTCAGCCATGAAATCAATGTCATAAGACCAGTAGCAGCAAAATGGGTGGATTCAGGTACGATGATTCTAAGTGAAATAAGTCACACAGAAAAAGAAACTTATCATAAGATATCACTTATGAAGACCCTGTAAACATGGCTACACTTGAACTGAGTTAGGAAAGAGAACAGTGTCTCACATTTAGAAAACACTCTTATGCCTGCTTAAGGGGGAAGGAGAGGTGGGGTGATGCATAAAACCAGAGTTTGATATAAGCACAGGTACCGTTCCAAAAACCAACTATGGGATAGACAAGACCTACACCTTCCTCAGTGAAAGGGACTCAAAACCCCATATTTCCCGCAGAGGAATATATCTGACTAGTAAGAATCTTAAAACCTATGTATTGATATGTCTCCATAAGGGAATCAAGTGTGTCTAGACAGGGATAAATATGGCAGCGAGAATCAGCTCAAACCCACTATAAAAAGGAATTTCAAAAACAAAACAAAAAAACTGGGAAATTCTTTACAATTCCTTCAGGGTCTCTGATGAAACCTGAAATGACCCTATCTACAATGACAGCTGGATGTGGCATAAGGCTGGACACTTGGGACTGAGAGGATTGGTGAGATTGGGTGAGCAAATGCAGACCCTTTAAAGCAATAATGCATGGCACACATTCCATGGGTCCCAACTCTCCAGGTTGAAGGGAATATTACTACAGATATAACATGTACGGGAATCCTAGAGAACGGACACACTGTGAATACGAAAGGTTTCTAAAACTCAACGAATAGTCCCTCTCCTGGTGCTTCGGTTTGACTTTCCATCTGCTTTATTATCAACCTCCCAACTTGGAGAGACAGCCCCTTTAACCTCCTGGTTCGCACAGGTTGCCAATTTGGCAGAGGATGAAAGGGAAGAGGGAGAACCAATGAGAGAGTAGCTGTTAGGCATTTGGTCGGGCACATATCACTGTAATTTCCCGGCAGGAAGAAGAATTAACCAAAGTCTCAGCCACCCACCGGGAATCAGTATAGATCCTGAACCAAAATTTTGGACTTGCGGTCAGCTCACCAAAAACGAGTTGAAAAATGGAGCTCAGGGGCACAGCAATTCACAAACTGGCCGAGTAATAAAGGACAACTATCGTCCAAAAATCTGTTGAGGGAAGGCAATGAGGCGGACTTGAAAGCGAGGCAGAGTAGCAGGAAACAGATTTCAAGAGGTACGTTGGAAACGCCTTTAAAGCACAGGAAGAGGGGCATAACTTCGACAATGATGCACTTGGCCAAAAAGGGCGTATGCGTTTTCTCCTGAATATATTCAGGAGAAAACGCATACGCCCTTTTTGGCCAAGCAAGCAAGCGGGCAATGCAAATCTGCACTACAAAGAAGTATCACTTCCCACCGGTCAAAAGGGACATCCACAGGGCTTCCCTGGTCGCGCAGTGGTGGCGAGTCCGCCTGCCGATGCAGGGGACGCGGGTTCGTGCCCCGGTCCGGGAGGATCCCACATGCCGCGGAGCTGCTGGGCCCGTGAGGCATGGCCGCTGAGCCTGCGCGTCCGGAGCCTGTGCTCCGCAACGGGAGAGACCACAACAGTGAGAGGCCCGCGTACCGCAAAAAAAAAAAAGAAAAAGAAAAAAAAAAAAAAAAAGGGACATCCACAAAATGTGTAAAAACCAGAAAGGCAAGACAGGCCCTGGAGAACAGGGTGCCTTGTTATGCTGATGGGCGGGATATAAATTGCCAACTGCCTCACTGGAGGAGTGCATTGTGTTCCCTAAAACAAGTAAAGAACAGAGCTACAGAGCCAAGGACACTTCCAGTCTAGGGAATATACCTTGGGAAACCTGAAAATCAAAAAGACAGATCCACCCCAAAATTTAAGGGTGCACTGCTTACAAGAACCTCAACTTGGGTACACCTTAAATATCCCAGGAAATATAAAAATGGTTCAAAAATTTGTGGTACTTCCGTACGATGGAATATCCCTCAGCCATGCAATCAATGGCATAAGACCAGTAGCAGCAAAATGAGTGGATTGAGGTATGATGCTTCTAAGTGAAATAAGTCACACAGAAAAATAAACTTATATTAAGATATCACTTATGAAGATCCTATAAACATGGCTACACTTGAACTCAGTTAAGAAAGAGAACAGAGTCTCACCTTTGGAAAACAATCTGATGCCTGCTTAAGGGGGAATGAGAGGTGGGGTGATGCATAAAACCAGAGTTTGATATAAGCACAGGTACCGTTCCAAACACAAACTATGGAATAGACAAGACCTACTCCTTCGTCAGTGAAAGGGACCCGAGGCATCTGTGAGTAACCGTGAGCTGAGCCCCAGGCCAGCTGCTGTTGAACTTTTCCCACCCTTCCCAGGTAAAACACCTGAATATGTACAAGGGCTTGAAAGCCTAGAGGAAGGGCCGTGGAGCCACACCAGCGACAGCATGCAGGCCAACTTGGTGCCTGCAGGCCAGCCAGTATGGTCCTGGACCTGGTCGCTTTTCTGGAAGCTTTCCATTGCCCTGCCTGAGATACCCCTCCTGTCCCGGCACCCACTGCTTTTTTCCTTCCTCACCTCTGTCCGGAGAGAAATTCCAGTGGAAGTTATGTGTGCCACATCCTCTTCTTTACAGGTGGAAGCCTGGCAACTCCTGCAGAAAGTCCAGCAGAGACCCACTCACAACGGGCCACCCACAAAGCCATGGCCCCTCACTCCCTCCCACCAGCACAGCCCCGAGACTGCTGACGGGGCAGAGAATATGGAGTCAGGCACAGCTTCAGGGGCTATTGCTGCCTGCAGCGCTGTGTATATTGACCTCAACCCAGGCACACCTAGGGAGGGCCGGCCGGCAGGGTCAGGCTACCCAGGTCAGCTAATCTTCAGCCCTCAGGGAATCACATTGTTGAAAATGGACCTCGCTAAGGCAGAATAGAAGCCAAGGAATAAAAGGACACAATGCCATTTGCAGCACCGTAGGTGTGTCTAGAGGTAATCACGTGACTTTTAGTAAGTCAGAAAGTGAAAGACACATATCATATCATATCTCTTATAGGTGTGACCGAAAAATGGATACCAGGGCAGATATTTCCACGGAGAAGGGCAATCAGAGATTCATTCAACAAACTTATGGTTCACCAATGGAAAGGTGTGAGGATTGGTTTCATTATGATATTGGGGTTAACAGACATATACAAACACAGGTGACATATATAATCACCAAAGACCTACAGAATACCAAGAGAAGACTACTCAACATTCTGTCATAAGGTACATGGGAAAAGGATCCCAGGAAGAACAGACATATGTGTATGTGTAAAAGAACCACATCTTCCACACCTACAACAAGCCAAACATTGTAATCAAATTTGCTGTAATAAAAAATAAAAAAATTAAATTAAAAACACGAACAAGAAGTAGTGAGACAAACTTGAGGGGCTTTCTCCTGGCACATTCCATTCTAAATTCCAATCTAGAACACGACTTCCATTGAGGCTCTGTTGCCCCAGTAACCAGATTTGGTAAGGGAGACCTGCTGCCACCTTGTGGCTGTTTCACACAACAGCAGCTTTAATCCCAGCGCTAATGGTCAGTTGATATTCAACATCATTGCAGGCCTGTAAATGACACCTGCCCTGAAAACAAATCCTGGGTTCATATATCGACCAAAAATTTCAAAGGACGTCCATATTTCAAAACGACAGTTTCAAAAGGCATATTTTACTCACATTAGTGTTCTGCTTCTTTTTCTTTCTTTCTTTTTTTGTTAAAAAAATGGGAATGGCAAAAAGCATCCCTCAGAATGGGCGAAAATATTTGCAAACGAATCAATGGACAAAAGTTTAATCTCCAATATATATAAAGAGCTCATGCAGCTTAATATTAAAAAAACAAACAACCCAATACAAAAATGGGCAGAAGATCTAAAGAGACGTTTCTTCAAAGAAGACACAGAGATGGCCAAGACGCACATGAAAAGCTGCTCAACATCACTAATTATTAGAGAAATGCAAATCAAAACTACAATGAGGTATCACCTCACACCTGTTACAATTGGCATCATCAGAAAATCTACAAACAACGAATTCTGGGGAGGGTGTGGACAAAAGGATCCCTCTTCCACTAGTGGTGGAAATGTAAATTGATACAGTCACGATGGAGAAGAGTATGGAGTTTCCTTAAAAAAACTAGAAATAGAATTACCATATGATCCAGCAATCCCACTTCTGGGCATATACCCAGATAAAACCATAAATCAAAAAGGCACATTCACCACAATGCTCATTTCAGCACTATTTACGATAGCCAGGTAATGGAAGCAACCTAAATACCCACAGACAGACGAATGGATAAAGATGTGGTACATATATAAAATGGAATATTACTCAGCCATAAGAAGGAATGAAACTGGGTCATTTGTAGAGACGTCGATGGATCTAGAGACTGTCATACAGAATGAAGTAAGTCAGAAAGAGACAAACAAATATTGTATATTAATGCATATATGTGGAACCTAGAAAGATGGTACAGATGAACTGGTTTGCAGGGAAGAAATAGAGACACAGAGGTAGAGAACCCACGTATGGACACCAAGTGTGGGAAGCCATGGGGAGGTGGTGTTGGGGTGAGTTGGGAGATTGGGATTGACCTGTATACATGTATATGCATAAAATACATAACTAATAATAACCTGCTGTATAAAAAATAAATAAAATTAAATTTCAAAATTTTAAAAAATAAAATTTAAAAATAAAACAGAAAAAAGTTCTTCCCTTCACACAGATGTATTTATATGAATGAATTATTTCCATGCTTATATCTATAAATACATAAAAGAGGAATAAAATCTAACTTGAACCAAAAAAGAAAAAAAAAAACCTGAACCCACGAGTTAGACAGAGGAAAACACAATCAGGGCACTTGCTCCATCGGTAAACAATTCTGAAATGGGTCAGAGGTGGGGAATCATCTCCCATAGAGCCAGCAGCCCACTCCTACGCAAGGAGCGTCCTCATTGCAAAGCGGGGGGCCATGCCGAGGCATCTGTGAGTAACCGTGAGCTGAGCCCCAGGCCAGCTGCTGTTGAACTTTTCCCACCCTTCCCAGGTAAAACACCTGAATATGTACAAGGGCTTGAAAGCCTAGAGGAAGGGCCGTGGAGCCACACCAGCGACAGCACGCAGGCCAACTTGGTGCCCGCAGGCCAGTCAGGATGGTCCTGGCCCTGGGCGCTCTTCTGGAAGCTTTCCATTGCCCTGCCTGAGATACCCCTCCTGTCCCGGCCCCCACTGCTTTTTTCCTTCCTCACCTCTGTCCGGAGAGAAATTCCAGCGGAAGGTATGGGTGACACATCCTCTTCATTACAGGTGGAAGCGTGGCAACTCCTGCAGAAAGTCCAGCAGAGACCCACTCACACCGGGCCACCCACAAAGCCGTGGCCCCTCACTCCCTCCCACCAGCACAGCCCCGACACTGCTGACGGGGCAGAGAATATGGAGTCAGGCACAGCTTCAGGGGCTATTGCTGCCTGCAGCGCTGTTTATATTGACCTCAACCCAGGCACACCTGGGGAGGGCCGGCCGGCAGGGTCAGGCTACCCAGGTCAGCTAATCCTCAGCCCTCAGGGAATCACATTGTTGAAAATGGACCTCGCTAAGGCAGAATAGAAGCCAAGGAATAAAAGGACACAATGCCATTTGTAGCACCGTAGGTGTGTCTAGAGGTAAGCACGTGAGTTGTTGTAAGTCAGAAAGTGAAAGACACATATCATATCATATCTCTTATAGGTGTGACCGAAAAATGGATACCAGGGCAGATATTTCCACGGAGAAGGGCAATCAGAGATTCATTCAACAAACTTATGGTTCACCAATGGAAAGGTGTGAGGATTGGTTTCATTATGATATTGGGGTTAACAGACATATACAAACACAGGTGACATATATAATCACCAAAGACCTACAGAATACCAAGAGAAGACTGCTCAACATTCTGTCATAAGGTACATGGGAAAAGGATCCCAGGAAGAACAGACATATGTGTATGTGTAAAAGAACCACATCTTCCACACCTACAACAAGCCAAACATTGTAATCAAATTTGCTGTAATAAAAAATAAAAAAATTAAATTAAAAACACGAACAAGAAGTAGTGAGATAAACTTGAGGGGCATTCTCCTGGCACATTCCATTCTAAATTCTAATCTAGAACACGACTTCCATTGAGGCTCTGTTGCCCCAGTAACCAGATTTGGTAAGGGAGACCTGCTGCCACCTTGTGGCCGTTTCACACAACAGCAGCTTTAATCCCAGAGCTAATGGTCAGTTGATATTCAAAATCATTGCAGGCCTGTAAATGACACCTGCCCTGAAAACAAATCCTGGGTTCATATATCGACCAAAAAATTCAAAGGACGTCCATATTTCAAAACGACAGTTTCAAAAGGCATATTTTACACACATTAGTGTTCTGCTTCTTTTCCTTTCTTTCTTTTTTTGTTAAAAAAACGGGAATGGCAAAAAGCATCCCTCAGAATGGGCGAAAATATTTGCAAACGAATCAATGGACAAAGGTTTAATCTCCAATATATATAAAGAGCTCATGCAGCTTAATATTAAAAAAACAAACAACCCAATACAAAAATGGGCAGAAGATCTAAAGAGACGTTTCTTCAAAGAAGACACAGAGATGGCCAAGACACACATGAAAAGCTGCTCAACATCACTAATTATTAGAGAAATGCAAATCAAATCTACAATGAGGTATCACCTCACACCTGTTACAACTGGCATCATCAGAAAATCTACAAACAACGAATTCTGGGGAGGGTGTGGACAAAAGGATCCCTCTTCCACTAGTGGTGGAAATGTAAATTGATACAGTCACGATGGAGAACAGTATGGAGTTTCCTTAAAAAATCTAGAAATAGAATGACCATATGATCCAGCAATCCCACTTCTGGGCATATACCCAGATAAAACCATAAATCAAAAAGGCACATTCACCACAATGCTCATTTCAGCACTATTTACGATAGCCAGGTAATGGAAACAACCTAAATACCCACAGACAGACGAATGGATAAAGATGTGGTACATATATAAAATGGAATATTACTCAGCCATAAGAAGGAATGAAACTGGGTCATTTGTAGAGACGTCGATGGATCTAGAGACTGTCATACAGAATGAAGTAAGTCAGAAAGAGACAAACAAATATTGTATATTAATGCATATATGTGGAACCTAGAAAAATGGTACAGATGAACTGGTTTGCAGGGAAGAAATAGAGACACAGAGGTAGAGAACCCACGTATGGACACCAAGTGTGGGAAGCCACGGGGAGGTGGTGTTGGGGTGAGTTGGGAGATTGGGATTGACCTGTATACATGTATATGCATAAAATACATAACTAATAATAACCTGCTGTATAAAAAATAAATAAAATTAAATTTCAAAATTTTAAAAAATAAAATTTAAAAATAAAACAGAAAAAAGTTCTTCCCTAGACACAGATGTATTTATATGAATGAATTATTTCCATGCTTATATCTATAAATACATAAAAGAGGAATAAAATCTAACTTGAACCAAAAAAGAAAAAAAAAAAAAACCTGAACCCACGAGTTAGACAGAGGAAAACACAATCAGGGCACTTGCTCCATCGGTAAACAATTCTGAAATTGGTCAGAGGTGGGGAATCATCTCCCATAGAGCCAGCAGCCCACTCCTACGCAAGGAGCGTCCTCATTGCAAAGCGGGGGGCCATGCTGAGGCATCTGTGAGTAACCGTGAGCTGAGCCCCAGGCCAGCTGCTGTTGAACTTTGCCCACCCTTCCCAGGTAAAACACCTGAATATGTACAAGGGCTTGAAAGCCTAGAGGAAGGGCCGTGGAGCCACACCAGCGACAGCATGCAGGCCAACTTGGTGCCTGCAGGCCAGTCAGGATGGTCCTGGCCCTCGGCGCTCTTCTGGAAGCTTTCCATTGCCCTGCCTGAGATACCCCCCCTGTCCCGGCCCCCACTGCTTTTTTCCTTCCTCACCTCTCTCCGGAGTGAAATTCCAGCGGAAGGTATGGGTGACACATCCTCTTCATTACAGGTGGAAGCCTGGCAACTCCTGCAGAAAGTCCAGCAGAGACCCACTCACACCGGGCCACCCACAAAGCCGTGGCCCCTCACTCCCTCCCACCAGCACAGCCCCGACACTGCTGACGGGGCAGAGAATATGGAGTCAGGCACAGCTTCAGGGGCTATTGCTGCCTGCAGCGCTGTTTATATTGACCTCAACCCAGGCACACCTGGGGAGGGCCGGCCGGCAGGGTCAGGCTACCCAGGTCAGCTAATCCTCAGCCCTCAGGGAATCACATTGTTGAAAATGGACCTCGCTAAGGCAGAATAGAAGCCAAGGAATAAAAGGACACAATGCCATTTGTAGCACCGTAGGTGTGTCTAGAGGTAAGCACGTGAGTTGTTGTAAGTCAGAAAGTGAAAGACACATATCATATCATATCTCTTATAGGTGTGACCGAAAAATGGATACCAGGGCAGATATTTCCACGGAGAAGGGCAATCAGAGATTCATTCAACAAACTTATGGTTCACCAATGGAAAGGTGTGAGGATTGGTTTCATTATGATATTGGGGTTAACAGACATATACAAACACAGGTGACATATATAATCACCAAAGACCTACAGAATACCAAGAGAAGACTACTCAACATTCTGTCATAAGGTACATGTGAAAAGGATCCCAGGAAGAACAGACATATGTGTATGTGTAAAAGAACCACATCTTCCACGCCTACAACAAGCCAAACATTGTAATCAAATTTGCTGTAATAAAAAATAAAAAATTAAATTAAAAACACGAACAAGAAGTAGTGAGACAAACTTGAGGGGCTTTCTCCTGTCACATTCCATTCTAAATTCTAATCTAGAACACGACTTCCATTGAGGCTCTGTTGCCCCAGTAACCAGATTTGGTAAGGGAGACCTGCTGCCACCTTGTGGCCGTTTCACACAACAGCAGCTTTAATCCCAGCGCTAATGGTCAGTTGATATTCAAAATCATTGCAGGCCTGTAAATGACACCTGCCCTGAAAACAAATCCTGGGTTCATATATCGACCAAAAAATTCAAAGGACGTCCATATTTCAAAACGACAGTTTCAAAAGGCATATTTTACACACATTAGTGTTCTGCTTCTTTTTCTTTCTTTTTTTGTTAAAAAAACGGGAATGGCAAAAAGCATCCCTCAGAATGGGCGAAAATATTTGCAAACGAATCAATGGACAAAGGTTTAATCTCCAATATATATAAAGAGCTCATGCAGCTTAATATTAAAAAAACAAACAACCCAATACAAAAATGGGCAGAAGATCTAAAGAGACGTTTCTTCAAAGAAGACACAGAGATGGCCAAGACACACATGAAAAGCTGCTCAACATCACTAATTATTAGAGAAATGCAAATCAAATCTACAATGAGGTATCACCTCACACCTGTTACAACTGGCATCATCAGAAAATCTACAAACAACGAATTCTGGGGAGGGTGTGGACAAAAGGATCCCTCTTCCACTAGTGGTGGAAATGTAAATTGATACAGTCACGATGGAGAACAGTATGGAGTTTCCTTAAAAAACCTAGAAATAGAATGACCATATGATCCAGCAATCCCACTTCTGGACATATACCCAGATAAAACCATAAATCAAAAAGGCACATTCACCACAATGCTCATTTCAGCACTATTTACGATAGCCAGGTAATGGAAGCAACCTAAACACCTACAGACAGACGAATGGATAAAGATGTGGTACATATATAAAATGGAATATTACTCAGCCATAAGAAGGAATGAAACTGGGTCATTTGTAGAGACGTCGATGGATCTAGAGACTGTCATACAGAATGAAGTAAGTCAGAAAGAGACAAACAAATATTGTATATTAATGCATATATGTGGAACCTAGAAAAATGGTACAGATGAACTGGTTTGCAGGGAAGAAATAGAGACACAGAGGTAGAGAACACACGTATGGACACCAAGTGTGGGAAGCCATGGGGAGGTGGTGTTGGGGTGAGTTGGGAGATTGGGATTGACCTGTATACATGTATATGCATAAAATACATAACTAATAATAACCTGCTATATAAAAAATAAATAAAATTAAATTTCAAAATTTAAAAAAATAAAATTTAAAAATAAAACAGAAAAAAGTTCTTCCCTTCACACAGATGTATTTATATGAATGAATTATTCCCATGCTTATATCTATAAATACATAAAAGAGGAATAAAATCTAACTTGAACCAAAAAAGAAAAACAAAAAACCTGAACCCACGAGTTAGACAGAGGAAAACACAATCAGGGCACTTGCTCCATCGGTAAACAATTCTGAAATTGGTCAGAGGTGGGGAATCATCTCCCATAGAGCCAGCAGCCCACTCCTACGCAAGGAGCGTCCTCATTGCAAAGCGGGGGGCCATGCCGAGGCATCTGTGAGTAACCGTGAGCTGAGCCCCAGGCCAGCTGCTGTTGAACTTTTCCCACCCTTCCCAGGTAAAACACCTGAATATGTACAAGGGCTTGAAAGCCTAGAGGAAGGGCCGTGGAGCCACACCAGCGACAGCACGCAGGCCAACTTGGTGCCTGCAGGCCAGTCAGGATGCTCCTGGCCCTGGGCGGTCTTCTGGAAGCTTTCCATTGTCCTGCCTGAGACACCCCTCCTGTCCCGGCCCCCACTGCTTTTTTCCTTCCTCACCTCTGTCCGGAGAGAAATTCCAGCGGAAGGTATGGGTGACACATCCTCTTCTTTACAGGTGGAAGCCTGGCAACTCCTGCAGAAAGTCCAGCAGAGACCCACTCACACCGGGCCACCCACAAAGTCGTGGCCCCTCACTCCCTCCCACCAGCACAGCCCCGACACTGCTGACGGGGCAGAGAATATGGAGTCAGGCACAGCTTCAGGGGCTATTGCTGCCTGCAGCGCTGTTTATATTGACCTCAACCCAGGCACACCTGGGGAGGGCCGGCCGGCAGGGTCAGGCTACCCAGGTCAGCTAATCCTCAGCCCTCAGGGAATCACATTGTTGAAAATGGACCTCGCTAAGGCAGAATAGAAGCCAAGGAATAAAAGGACACAATGCCATTTGCAGCACCGTAGGTGTGTCTAGAGGTAATCACGTGACTTTTAGTAAGTCAGAAAGTGAAAGACACATATCATATCATATCTCTTATAGGTGTGACCGAAAAATGGATACCAGGGCAGATATTTCCACGGAGAAGGGCAATCAGAGATTCATTCAACAAACTTATGGTTCACCAATGGAAAGGTGTGAGGATTGGTTTCATTATGATATTGGGGTTAACAGACATATACAAACACAGGTGACATATATAATCACCAAAGACCTACAGAATACCAAGAGAAGACTACTCAACATTCTGTCATAAGGTACATGGGAAAAGGATCCCAGGCAGAACAGACATATGTGTATGTGTAAAAGAACCACATCTTCCACACCTACAACAAGCCAAACATTGTAATCAAATTTGCTGTAATAAAAAATAAAATTAAAAACACGAACAAGAAGTAGTGAGGCAAACTTGAGGGGCTTTCTCCTGGCACATTCCATTCTAAATTCCAATCTAGAACACGACTTCCATTGAGGCTCTGTTGCCCCAGTAACCAGATTTGGTAAGGGAGACCTGCTGCCACCTTGTGGCCGTTTCACACAACAGCAGCTTTTATCCCAGCGCTAATGGTCAGTTGATATTCAAAATCATTGCAGGCCTGTAAATGACACCTGCCCTGAAAACAAATCCTGGGTTCATATATCGACCAAAAAATTCAAAGGACGTCCATATTTCAAAACGACAGTTTCAAAAGGCATATTTTACACACATTAGTGTTCTGCTTCTTTTCCTTTCTTTCTTTTTTTGTTAAAAAAACGGGAATGGCAAAAAGCATCCCTCAGAATGGGCGAAAATATTTGCAAACGAATCAATGGACAAAGGTTTAATCTCCAATATATATAAAGAGCTCATGCAGCTTAATATTAAAAAAACAAACAACCCAATACAAAAATGGGCAGAAGATCTAAAGAGACGTTTCTTCAAAGAAGACACAGAGATGGCCAAGACGCACATGAAAAGCTGCTCAACATCACTAATTATTAGAGAAATGCAAATCAAAACTACAATGAGGTATCACCTCACACCTGGTAGAATCGGCATCATCAGAAAATCTACAAACAACGAATTCTGGGAAGGGTGTGGACAAAAGGATCCCTCTTCCACTAGTGGTGGAAATGTACATTGATACAGTCACGATGGAGAACAGTATGGAGTTTCCTTAAAAAAACTAGAAATAGAATTACCATATGATTCAGCAATCCCACTTCTGGGCATATACCCAGAGAAAACCATAAATCAAAAAGGCACATTCACCACAATGCTCATTTCAGCACTATTTACGATAGCCAGGTAATGGAAGCAACCTAAATACCCACAGACAGACGAATGGATAAAGATGTGGTACATATATAAAATGGAATATTACTCAGCCATAAGAAGGAATGAAACTGGGTCATTTGTAGAGACGTCGATGGATCTAGAGACTGTCATACAGAATGAAGTAAGTCAGAAAGAGACAAACAAATATTGTATATTAATGCATATATGTGGAACCTAGAAAAATGGTACAGATGAACTGGTTTGCAGGGAAGAAATAGAGACACAGAGGTAGAGAACACACGTATGGACACCAAGTGTGGGAAGCCATGGGGAGGTGGTGTTGGGGTGAGTTGGGAGATTGGGATTGACCTGTATACATGTATATGCATAAAATACATAACTAATAATAACCTGCTGTATAAAAAATAAATAAAATTAAATTTCAAAATTTTAAACAATAAAATTTAAAAATAAAACAGAAAAAAGGTCTTCCCTTCACACAGATGTATTTATATGAATGAATTATTTCCATGCTTATATCTATAAATACATAAAAGAGGAATAAAATCTAACTTGAACCAGAAAAGAAAAAAAAAAACCTGAACACACGAGTTAGACAGAGGAAAACACAATCAGGGCACTTGCTCCATCGGTAAACAATTCTGAAATTGGTCAGAGGTGGGGAATCATCTCCCATAGAGCCAGCAGCCCACTCCTACGCAAGGATCGTCCTCATTGCAAAGCGGGGGGCCATGCCGAGGCATCTGTGAGTAACCGTGAGCTGAGCCCCAGGCCAGCTGCTGTTGAACTTTTCCCACCCTTCCCAGGTAAAACACCTGAATATATACAAGGTCTTGAAAGATTAGAGGAAGGGCCGTGGAGCCACACCAGTGACAGCACGCAGGCCAACTTGGTGCCTGCAGGCCAGTCAGGATGCTCCTGGCCCTGGGCGCTCTTCTGGAAGCTTTCCATTGTCCTGCCTGAGATACCCCTCCTGTCCCGGCCCCCACTGCTTTTTTCCTTCCTCACCTCTGTCCGGAGAGAAATTCCAGCGGAAGGTATGGGTGACACATCCTCTTCATTACAGGTGGAAGCCTGGCAACTCCTGCAGAAATTCCAGCAGAGACCCACTCACACCGGGCCACCCACAAAGCCATGGCCCCTCACTCCATCCCACCAGCACAGCCCCGACACTGCTGACGGGGCAGGTAATATGGAGTCAGGCACAGCTTCAGGGGCTATTGCTGCCTGCAGCGCTGTTTATATTGACCTCAACACAGGCACACCTGGGGAGGGCCTGCCGGCAGGGTCAGGCTACCCAGGTCAGCTAATCCTCAGCCCTCAGGGAATCACATTGTTGAAAATGGACCTCGCTAAGGCAGAATAGAAGCCAAGGAATAAAAGGACACAATGCCATTTGTAGCACCGTAGGTGTGTCTAGAGGTAAGCACGTGAGTTGTTGTAAGTCAGAAAGTGAAAGACACATATCATATCATATCTCTTATAGGTGTGACCGAAAAATGGATACCAGGGCAGATATTTCCACGGAGAAGGGCAATCAGAGATTCATTCAACAAACTTATGGTTCACCAATGGAAAGGTGTGAGGATTGGTTTCATTATGATATTGGGGTTAACAGACATATACAAACACAGGTGACATATATAATCACCAAAGACCTACAGAATACCAAGAGAAGACTACTCAACATTCTGTCATAAGGTACATGGGAAAAGGATCCCAGGAAGAGTAGACATATGTGTATGTGTAAAAGAACCACATCTTCCACACCTACAACAAGCCAAACATTGTAATCAAATTTGCTGTAATAAAAAATAAAAAATTAAATTAAAAACACGAACAAGAAGTAGTGAGGCAAACTTGAGGGGCTTTCTCCTGGCACATTCCATTCTAAATTCCAATCTAGAACACGACTTCCATTGAGGCTCTGTTGCCCCAGTAACCAGATTTGGTAAGGGAGACCTGCTGCCACCTTGTGGCCGTTTCACACAACAGCAGCTTTAATCCCAGCGCTAATGGTCAGTTGATATTCAAAATCATTGCAGGCCTGTAAATGACACCTGCCCTGAAAACAAATCCTGGGTTCATATATCGACCAAAAAATTCAAAGGACGTCCATATTTCAAAACGACAGTTTCAAAAGGCATATTTTACACACATTAGTGTTCTGCTTCTTTTCCTTTCTTTCTTTTTTTGTTAAAAAAACGGGAATGGCAAAAAGCATCCCTCAGAATGGGCGAAAATATTTGCAAACGAATCAATGGACAAAAGTTTAATCTCCAATATATATAAAGAGCTCATGCAGCTTAATATTAAAAAAACAAACAACCCAATACAAAAATGGGCAGAAGATCTAAAGAGACGTTTCTTCAAAGAAGACACAGAGATGGCCAAGACGCACATGAAAAGCTGCTCAACATCACTAATTATTAGAGAAATGCAAATCAAAACTACAATGAGGTATCACCTCACACCTGTTAGAATCGGCATCATCAGAAAATCTACAAACAACGAATTCTGTGGAGGGTGTGGACAAAAGGATCCCTCTTCCACTAGTGGTGGAAATGTAAATTGATACAGTCACGATGGAGAACAGTATGGAGTTTCCTTAAAAAAACTAGAAATAGAATTACCATATGATTCAGCAATCCCACTTCTGGGCATATACCCAGAGAAAACCATAAATCAAAAAGGCACATTCACCACAATGCTCATTTCAGCACTATTTACGATAGCCAGGTAATGGAAGCAACCTAAATACCCACAGACAGACGAATGGATAAAGATGTGGTACATATATAAAATGGAATATTACTCAGCCATAAGAAGGAATGAAACTGGGTCATTTGTAGAGACGTCGATGGATCTAGAGACTGTCATACAGAATGAAGTAAGTCAGAAAGAGACAAACAAATATTGTATATTAATGCATATATGTGGAACCTAGAAAAATGGTACAGATGAACTGGTTTGCAGGGAAGAAATAGAGACACAGAGGTAGAGAACACACGTATGGACACCAAGTGTGGGAAGCCATGGGGAGGTGGTGTTGGGGTGAGTTGGGAGATTGGGATTGACCTGTATACATGTATATGCATAAAATACATAACTAATAATAACCTGCTGTATAAAAAATAAATAAAATTAAATTTCAAAATTTTAAACAATAAAATTTAAAAATAAAACAGAAAAAATTTCTTCCCTTCACACAGATGTATTTATATGAATGAATTATTTCCATGCTTATATCTATAAATACATAAAAGAGGAATAATATCTAACTTGAACCAGAAAAGAAAAAAAAAACCTGAACCCACGAGTTAGACAGAGGAAAACACAATCAGGGCACTTGCTCCGTCGGTAAACAATTCTGAAATTGGTCAGAGGTGGGGAATCATCTCCCATAGAGCCAGCAGCCCACTCCTACGCAAGGAGCGTCCTCATTGCAAAGCGGGGGGCCATGCCGAGGCATCTGTGAGTAACCGTGAGCTGAGCCCCAGGCCAGCTGCTGTTGAACTTTTCCCACCCTTCCCAGGTAAAACACCTGAATATGTACAAGGGCTTGAAAGCCTAGAGGAAGGGCCGTGGAGCCACACCAGCGACAGCACGCAGGCCAACTTGGTGCCTGCAGGCCAGTCAGGATGGTCCTGGCCCTGGGCGCTCTTCTGGAAGCTTTCCATTGTCCTGCCTGATATACCCCTCCTGTCCCGGCCCCCACTGCTTTTTTCCTTCCTCACCTCTGTCCGGAGAGAAATTCCAGCGGAAGGTATGGGTGACACATCCTCTTCATTACAGGTGGAAGCCTGGCAACTCCTGCAGAAAGTCCAGCAGAGACCCACTCACACCGGGCCACCCACAAAGCCGTGGCCCCTCACTCCCTCCCACCAGCACAGCCCCGACACTGCTGACGGGGCAGAGAATATGGAGTCAGGCACAGCTTCAGGGGCTATTGCTGCCTGCAGCGCTGTTTATATTGACCTCAACCCAGGCACACCTGGGGAGGGCCGGCCGGCAGGGTCAGGCTACCCAGGTCAGCTAATCCTCAGCCCTCAGGGAATCACATTGTTGAAAATGGACCTCGCTAAGGCAGAATAGAAGCCAAGGAATAAAAGGACACAATGCCATTTGTAGCACCGTAGGTGTGTCTAGAGGTAAGCACGTGAGTTGTTGTAAGTCAGAAAGTGAAAGACACATATCATATCATATCTCTTATAGGTGTGACCGAAAAATGGATACCAGGGCAGATATTTCCACGGAGAAGGGCAATCAGAGATTCATTCAACAAACTTATGGTTCACCAATGGAAAGGTGTGAGGATTGGTTTCATTATGATATTGAGGTTAACACACATATACAAACACAGGTGACATATAGAATCACCAAAGACCTACAGAATACCAAGAGAAGACTACTCAACATTCTGTCATAAGGTACATGGGAAAAGGATTTCAGGAATAAGAGACATATGTATATGTGTAAAAGAGCCACATCTTCCACACCTACAACAAGCCAAACACTGTAATCAAATTACCTGTAATAAAAAATAAAAAATTAAATTAAAAACACGAACAAGAAGTAGTGAGACAAACTTGAGGGGCTTTCTCCTGGCACATTCCATTCTAAATTCCAATCTAGAACACGACATCCATTGAGGCTCTGTTGCCCCAGTAACCAGATTTGGTAAGGGAGAACTGCTGCCAGCTTGTGGCCGTTTCACACAACAGCAGCTTTAATCCCAGCGCTAATGGTCAGTTGATATTCAAAATCATTGCAGGCCTGTAAAGGACACCTGCCCTGAAAACAAATCCTGGGTTCATATATCGACCAAAAAATTCAAAGGATGTCCATATTTCAAAACGACAGTTTCAAAAGGCATATTTTACACACATTAGTGTTCTGCTTCTTTTTCTTTCTTTCTTTTTTTGTTAAAAAAACGGGAATGGCAAAAAGCATCCCTCAGAATGGGCGAAAATATTTGCAAACGAATCAATGGACAAATGTTTAATCTCCAATATATATAAAGAGCTCATGAAGCTTAATATTAAAAAAACAAACAACCCAATACAAAAATGGGCAGAAGATCTAAAGAGACGTTTCTTCAAAGAAGACACAGAGATGGCCAAGACGCACATGAAAAGCTGCTCAACATCACTAATTATTAGAGAAATGCAAATCAAAACTACAATGAGGTATCACCTCACACCTGTTAGAATCGGCATCATCAGAAAATCTACAAACAACGAATTCTGTGGAGGGTGTGGACAAAAGGATCCCTCTTCCACTAGTGGTGGAAATGTAAATTGATACAGTCACGATGGAGAACAGTATGGAGTTTCCTTAAAAAAACTAGAAATAGAATTACCATATGATTCAGCAATCCCACTTCTGGGCATATACCCAGAGAAAACCATAAATCAAAAAGGCACATTCACCACAATGCTCATTTCAGCACTATTTACGATAGCCAGGTAATGGAAGCAACCTAAATACCCACAGACAGACGAATGGATAAAGATGTGGTACATATATAAAATGGAATATTACTCAGCCATAAGAAGGAATGAAACTGGGTCATTTGTAGAGACGTCGATGGATCTAGAGACTGTCATACAGAATGAAGTAAGTCAGAAAGAGACAAACAAATATTGTATATTAATGCATATATGTGGAACCTAGAAAAATGGTACAGATGAACTGGTTTGCAGGGAAGAAATAGAGACACAGAGGTAGAGAACACACGTATGGACACCAAGTGTGGGAAGCCATGGGGAGGTGGTGTTGGGGTGAGTTGGGAGATTGGGATTGACCTGTATACATGTATATGCATAAAATACATAACTAATAATAACCTGCTGTATAAAAAATAAATAAAATTAAATTTCAAAATTTTAAACAATAAAATTTAAAAATAAAACAGAAAAAATTTCTTCCCTTCACACAGATGTATTTATATGAATGAATTATTTCCATGCTTATATCTATAAATACATAAAAGAGGAATAATATCTAACTTGAACCAGAAAAGAAAAAAAAAACCTGAACCCACGAGTTAGACAGAGGAAAACACAATCAGGGCACTTGCTCCATCGGTAAACAATTCTGAAATTGGTCAGAGGTTGGGAATCATCTCCCATAGAGCCAGCAGCCCACTCCTACGCAAGGAGCGTCCTCATTGCAAAGCGGGGGGCCATGCCGAGGCATCTGTGAGTAACCGTGAGCTGAGCCCCAGGCCAGCTGCTGTTGAACTTTTCCCACCCTTCCCAGGTAAAACACCTGAATATGTACAAGGGCTTGAAAGCCTAGAGGAAGGGCCGTGGAGCCACACCAGCGACAGCACGCAGGCCAACTTGGTGCCTGCAGGCCAGTCAGGATGGTCCTGGCCCTGGGCGCTCTTCTGGAAGCTTTCCATTGTCCTGCCTGATATACCCCTCCTGTCCCGGCCCCCACTGCTTTTTTCCTTCCTCACCTCTGTCCGGAGAGAAATTCCAGCGGAAGGTATGGGTGACACATCCTCTTCATTACAGGTGGAAGCCTGGCAACTCCTGCAGAAAGTCCAGCAGAGACCCACTCACACCGGGCCACCCACAAAGCCGTGGCCCCTCACTCCCTCCCACCAGCACAGCCCCGAGACTGCTGACGGGGCAGAGAATATGGAGTCAGGCACAGCTTCAGGGGCTATTGCTGCCTGCAGCGCTGTTTATATTGACCTCAACCCAGGCACACCTGGGGAGGGCCGGCCGGCAGGGTCAGGCTACCCAGGTCAGCTAATCCTCAGCCCTCAGGGAATCACATTGTTGAAAATGGACCTCGCTAAGGCAGAATAGAAGCCAAGGAATAAAAGGACACAATGCCATTTGTAGCACCGTAGGTGTGTCTAGAGGTAAGCACGTGAGTTGTTGTAAGTCAGAAAGTGAAAGACACATATCATATCATATCTCTTATAGGTGTGACCGAAAAATGGATACCAGGGCAGATATTTCCACGGAGAAGGGCAATCAGAGATTCATTCAACAAACTTATGGTTCACCAATGGAAAGGTGTGAGGATTGGTTTCATTATGATATTGAGGTTAACACACATATACAAACACAGGTGACATATAGAATCACCAAAGACCTACAGAATACCAAGAGAAGACTACTCAACATTCTGTCATAAGGTACATGGGAAAAGGATTTCAGGAATAAGAGACATATGTATATGTGTAAAAGAACCACATCTTCCACACCTACAACAAGCCAAACACTGTAATCAAATTACCTGTAATAAAAAATAAAAAATTAAATTAAAAACACGAACAAGAAGTAGTGAGACAAACTTGAGGGGCTTTCTCCTGGCACATTCCATTCTAAATTCCAATCTAGAACACGACATCCATTGAGGCTCTGTTGCCCCAGTAACCAGATTTGGTAAGGGAGAACTGCTGCCAGCTTGTGGCCGTTTCACACAACAGCAGCTTTAATCCCAGCGCTAATGGTCAGTTGATATTCAAAATCATTGCAGGCCTGTAAAGGACACCTGCCCTGAAAACAAATCCTGGGTTCATATATCGACCAAAAAATTCAAAGGATGTCCATATTTCAAAACGACAGTTTCAAAAGGCATATTTTACACACATTAGTGTTCTGCTTCTTTTTCTTTCTTTCTTTTTTTGTTAAAAAAACGGGAATGGCAAAAAGCATCCCTCAGAATGGGCGAAAATATTTGCAAACGAATCCATGGACAAATGTTTAATCTCCAATATATATAAAGAGCTCATGAAGCTTAATATTAAAAAAACAAACAACCCAATACAAAAATGGGCAGAAGATCTAAAGAGACGTTTCTTCAAAGAAGACACAGAGATGGCCAAGACGGACATGAAAAGCTGCTCAACATCACTAATTATTAGAGAAATGCAAATCAAAACTACAATGAGGTATCACCTCACACCTGTTAGAATCGGCATCAACAGAAAATCTACAAACAACGAATTCTGGGGAGGGTGTGGTCAAAAGGATCCCTCTTCCACTAGTGGTGGAAATGTAAATTGATACAGTCACGATGGAGAACAGTATGGAGTTTCCTTAAAAAAACTAGAAATAGAATTACCATATGATCCAGCAATCCCACTTCTGGGCATATACCCAGAGAAAACCATAAATCAAAAAGCCACATTCACCACAATGCTCATTTCAGCACTATTTACGATAGTCAGGTAATGGAAGCAACCTAAATACCCACAGACAGATGAATGGATAAAGATGTGGTACATATATAAAATGGAATATTACTCAGCCATAAGAAGGAATGAAACTGGTTCATTTGTAGAGACGTCGATGGATCTAGAGACTCTCATACAGAATGAAGTAAGTAAGAAAGAGACAAACAAATATTGTATATTAATGCATATATGCGGAACCTAGAAAAATGGTACAGTTGAACTGCTTTGCAGGGAATAAATAGAGACACAGAGGTGGAGAACACACGTATGGACACCAAGTGTGGGAAGCCATGGGGAGGTGGTGTTGGGATGAGTTGGGAGACTGGGATTGACCTGTATACATGTATATGCATAAAATACATAACTAATAATAACCTGCTGTATAAAAAAATAAATAAAATTAAATTTCAAAATTTTAAACAATAAAATTTAAAAATAAAACAGAAAAAAGTTCTTCCCTTCACACAGATGTATTTATATGAATGAATGATTTCCATGCTTATATCTATAAATACATAAAAGAGGAATAAAATCTAACTTGAACCAAAAAAGAAAAAAAAAACCTGAACCCACGAGTTAGACAGAGGAAAACACAATCAGGGCACTTGCTCCAGCGGTAAACAATTCTGAAATTGGTCAGAGGTGGGGAATCATCTCCCATAGAGCCAGCAGCCCACTCCTATGCAAGGAGCGTCCTCACTGCAAAGGGGGGTCCATGCCGAGGCATCTGTGAGGAACCGTGAGCTGAGCCCCAGGACAGCTGCTCTTGAACTTTTCCCACCCTTCCCAGGTAAAACACCTGAATATGTACAAGGGCTTGAAAGCCTAGAGGAAGGGGCGTGGATCCACACCAGCGACAGCACACAGGCCAACTTGGTGCCAGCAGGCCAGCCAGGATGATCCTGGACCTGGTCGCTCTTCTGGAAGCTTTCCATTGCCCTGCCTGAGATACCCCTCCTGTCCCGGCACCCACTGTTTTTTTCCTTCCTCACCTCTGTCCGGAGAGAAATTCCAGCGGAAGGTATGTGTGCCACATCCTCTTCTTTACAGGTGGAAGCCTGGCAACTCCTGCAGAAAGTCCAGCAGAGACCCACTCACACCGGGCCACCCACAAAGCCGTGGCCCCTCACTCCCTCCCACCAGCACAGCCCCGAGACTGCTGACGGGGCAGAGAATATGGAGTCAGGCACAGCTTCAGGGGCTATTGCTGCCTGCAGCGCTGTTTATATTGACCTCAACCCAGGCACACCTGGGGAGGGCCGGCCGGGAGGGTCAGGCTACCCAGGTCAGCTAATCCTCAGCCCTCAGGGAATCACATTGTTGAAAATGGACCTCGCTAAGGCAGAATAGAAGCCAAGGAATAAAAGGACACAATGCCATTTGTAGCACCGTAGGTGTGTCTAGAGGTAAGCACGTGAGTTGTTGTAAGTCAGAAAGTGAAAGACACATATCATATCATATCTCTTGTAGGTGTGACCGAAAAATGGATACCAGGGCAGATATTTCCACGGAGAAGGGCAATCAGAGATTCATTCAACAAACTTATGGTTCACCAATGGAAAGGTGTGAGGATTGGTTTCATTATGATATTGAGGTTAACACACATATACAAACACAGGTGACATATAGAATCACCAAAGACCTACAGAATACCAAGAGAAGACTACTCAACATTCTGTCATAAGGTACATGGGAAAAGGATTTCAGGAATAAGAGACATATGTATATGTGTAAAAGAGCCACATCTTCCACACCTACAACAAGCCAAACACTGTAATCAAATTACCTGTAATAAAAAATAAAAAATTAAATTAAAAACACGAACAAGAAGTAGTGAGACAAACTTGAGGGGCTTTCTCCTGGCACATTCCATTCTAAATTCCAATCTAGAACACGACATCCATTGAGGCTCTGTTGCCCCAGTAACCAGATTTGGTAAGGGAGAACTGCTGCCAGCTTGTGGCCGTTTCACACAACAGCAGCTTTAATCCCAGCGCTAATGGTCAGTTGATATTCAAAATCATTGCAGGCCTGTAAAGGACACCTGCCCTGAAAACAAATCCTGGGTTCATATATCGACCAAAAAATTCAAAGGATGTCCATATTTCAAAACGACAGTTTCAAAAGGCATATTTTACACACATTAGTGTTCTGCTTCTTTTTCTTTCTTTCTTTTTTTGTTAAAAAAACGGGAATGGCAAAAAGCATCCCTCAGAATGGGCGAAAATATTTGCAAACGAATCAATGGACAAATGTTTAATCTCCAATATATATAAAGAGCTCATGAAGCTTAATATTAAAAAAACAAACAACCCAATACAAAAATGGGCAGAAGATCTAAAGAGACGTTTCTTCAAAGAAGACACAGAGATGGCCAAGACGGACATGAAAAGCTGCTCAACATCACTAATTATTAGAGAAATGCAAATCAAAACTACAATGAGGTATCACCTCACACCTGTTAGAATCGGCATCAACAGAAAATCTACAAACAACGAATTCTGGGGAGGGTGTGGTCAAAAGGATCCCTCTTCCACTAGTGGTGGAAATGTAAATTGATACAGTCACGATGGAGAACAGTATGGAGTTTCCTTAAAAAAATTAGAAATAGAATTACCATATGATCCAGCAATCCCACTTCTGGGCATATACCCAGAGAAAACCATAAATCAAAAAGCCACATTCACCACAATGCTCATTTCAGCACTATTTACGATAGTCAGGTAATGGAAGCAACCTAAATACCCACAGACAGATGAATGGATAAAGATGTGGTACATATATAAAATGGAATATTACTCAGCCATAAGAAGGAATGAAACTGGTTCATTTGTAGAGACGTCGATGGATCTAGAGACTCTCATACAGAATGAAGTAAGTCAGAAAGAGAAAAACAAATATTGTATATTAATGCATATATGCGGAACCTAGAAAAATGGTACAGTTGAACTGCTTTGCAGGGAATAAATAGAGACACAGAGGTAGAGAACACACGTATGGACACCAAGTGTGGGAAGCCATGGGGAGGTGGTGTTGGGATGAGTTGGGAGACTGGGATTGACCTGTATACATGTATATGCATAAAATACATAACTAATAATAACCTGCTGTATAAAAAATAAATAAAATTAAATTTCAAAATTTTAAACAATAAAATTTAAAAATAAAACAGAAAAAAGTTCTTCCCTTCACACAGATGTATTTATATGAATGAATGATTTCCATGCTTATATCTATAAATACATAAAAGAGGAATAAAATCTAACTTGAACCAAAAAAGAAAAAAAAAAACCTGAACCCACGAGTTAGACAGAGGAAAACACAATCAGGTCACTTGCTCCAGCGGTAAACAATTCTGAAATTGGTCAGAGGTGGGGAATCATCTCCCATAGAGCCAGCAGCCCACTCCTATGCAAGGAGCGTCCTCACTGCAAAGGGGGGTCCATGCCGAGGCATCTGTGAGTAACCGTGAGCTGAGCCCCAGGCCAGCTGCTCTTGAACTTTTCCCACCCTTCCCAGGTAAAACACCTGAATATGTACAAGGGCTTGAAAGCCTAGAGGAAGGGGCGTGGATCCACACCAGCGACAGCACACAGGCCAACTTGGTGCCTGCAGGCCAGTCAGGATGGTCCTGAACCTGGGCGCTCTTCTGGAAGCTTTCCATTGCCCTGCCTGAGATACCCCTCCTGTCCCGGCCCCCACTGCTTTTTTCCTTCCTCAGCTCTGTCCGGAGAGAAATTCCAGCGGAAGGTATGTGTGCCACATCCTCTTCTTTACAGGTGGAAGCCTGGCAACTCCTGCAGAAAGTCCAGCAGAGACCCACTCACACCGGGCCACCCACAAAGCCGTGGCCCCTCACTCCCTCCCACCAGCACAGCCCCGAGACTGCTGATGAGGCAGAGAATATGGAGTCACGCACAGCTTTAGGGGCTATTGCTGCCTGCAGCGCTGTTTATATTGACCTCAAATCAGGCACACCTGGGGAGGGCCGGCCAGCAGGGTCAGGCTACCCAGGTCAGCTAATCCTCAGCCCTCAGGAAATCACATTGTTGAAAATGGACCTCGCTAAGGCAGAATAGAAGCCAAGGAATAAAACGACACAATGCCATTTGCAGCACCGTAGGTGTGTCTAGACGTAATCACGTGACTTTTAGTAAGTCAGAAAGTGTAAGGCACATATCATATCATATCTCTTATAGGTGTGACCGAAAAATGGATACCAGGGCAGATATTTCCACGGAGAAGGGCAATCAGAGATTCATTCAACAAACTTATGGTTCACCAATGGAAAGGTGTGAGGGTTGGTTTCATTATGATATTGGGGTTAACAGACATATACAAACACAGGTGACATATAGAATCACCAAAGACCTACAGAATACCAAAAGAAGACTACTCAACATTCTGTCATAAGGTACATGGGAAAAGGATCCCAGGAAGAACAGACATATGTATATGTGTAAAAGAACCACATCTTCCACACCTACAACAAGCCAAACATTGTAATCAAATTTGCTGTAATAAAAAATAAAAAAATAAATTAAAAACATGAACAAGAAGTAGTGAGACAAACTTGAGGGGCTTTCTCCTGGCACATTCCATTCTAAATTCCAATCTAGAACATGACTTCCATTGAGGCTCTGTTGCCCCAGTAACCAGATTTGGTAAGGGAGACCTGCTGCCACCTTGTGGCCGTTTCACACAACAGCAGCTTTAATCCCAGCGCTAATGGTCAGTTGATATTCAAAATCATTGCAGGACTGTAAATGACACCTGCCCTGAAAACAAATCCTGGGTTCATATATCGACCAAAAACTTCAAAGGACGTCCATATTTCAAAACGACAGTTTCAAAAGGCATATTTTACACACATTAGTGTTCTGCTTCTTTTTCTTTCTTTCTTTTTTTGTTAAAAAAAACGGGAATGGCAAAAAGCATCCCTCAGAATGGGCGAAAATATTTGCAAACGAATCAATGGACAAAGGTTTAATCTCCAATATATATAAAGAGCTCATGCAGCTTAATATTAAAAAAACAAACAACCCAATACAAAAATGGGCAGAAGATCTAAAGAGACGTTTCTTCAAAGAAGACACAGAGATGGCCAAGACGCACATGAAAAGCTGCTCAACATCACTAATTATTAGAGAAATTCAAATCAAAACTAGAATGAGTTATCACCTCACACCTGTTAGAATCGGCATCATCAGAAAATCTACAAACAACGAATTCTGGGGAGGGTGTTGACAAAAGGATCTCTCTTCCACTAGTGGTCGAAATGTAAATTGATACAGTCACGGTAGAGAACAGTATGGAGTTTCCTTAAAAAAACTAGAAATAGAATTACCATATGATCCAGCAATCCCACTTCTGGGCATATACCCAGATAAAACCATAAATCAAAAAGGCACATTCACCACAATGCTCATTTCAGCACTATTTGCGATAGCCAGGTAATAGAAGCAACATAAATACCCACAGACAGACGAATGGATAAAGATGTGGTACATATATAAAATGGAATATTACTCAGCCATAAGAAGGAATGAAACTGGGTCATTTGTAGAGACGTCGATGGATCTAGAGACTGTCATACAGAATGAAGTAAGTCAGAAAGAGAAAAACAAATATTGTATATTAATGCATATATGTGGAACCTAGAAAAATGGTACAGATGAACTAGTTTGCAGGGAAGAAATAGAGACACAGAGGTAGAGAACACACGTATGGACACCAAGTGTGGGAAGCCATGGGGAGGTAGTGTTGGGATGAGTTGGGAGATTGGGATTGACCTGCATACATGTATATGCATAAAATACATAACTAATAATAACCTGCTGTATAAAAAAATAAATAAAATTAAATTTCAAAATTTTAAAAAATAAAATTTAAAAATAAAACAGAAAAAAGTCCTTCCCTTCACACAGATGTATTTATATGAATGAATTATTTCCATGCTTATATCTATAAATACATAAAAGAGGAATAAAGTCTAACTTGAACCAAAAAAGAAAAAAAAAAACCTGAACCCTCCAGTTATACAGAGGAAAACCCTATCAGGGCACTTGCTCCAGCGGTAAACAATTCTGAAACTGGTAAGAGGTGGGGAGTCATCTCCCATACAGCCAGCAGCCCACCCCCCAAGCAAGGAAGGTCCTCATTGCAAAGCTGGGGTACGAAGCCAAGGCATCTGTGAGTAAACGTGAGCTAAGCCCCAGTCCTGCTGCAGCTGAACTCTTCCCACCCTTTCCAGTTAAAACACCTGAATATGTACAAGAACTTGCAAGCTTAGAGGAAGGGCTGTGGAGCCACACCAGCGACAGCACACAGGCCGACTTGGTGCCTGCAGGCCAGTCAGGATGGTCCTGGCCCCAGATGCTCTTCTGGAAGCTTTCCATTTCCCTGCCTGAGATACCCCTCCTGCCACGGCCCCCACTGCTTTTTTACTTCCTCACCTCTGCCTGGGGAGAAATTCCAGCGGCAGGTATCGGTGACACATCCTCTTCTTTAGCAGGTGGCAGCCTGGCATCTCCTGCAGAAAGTCCAGCAGAGCCCCACTCACACTGGGCCACCCACAAAGCCGTGGCCCCTCACTCCCTCCCACCAGCACAGCCCCGGCACTGCCTACGGGGCAGAGAATATGGCATCAGTCACAGCTACAAGGGCTGTCGCTCACTGGAGAGCTGTTTATATTGCCCTCAACTCAGGCACACCTGTGGAGGGCTGGCAGGCAGTTTCAGGCTGCCAAAATCAGCCAATCCTCACCCCTCAGGGGCTCACAGTTGCAGAAAATGAAACTTGCTAAACGGGCCAGGCCCTAGGAACAGGTGTGGGCTCTTGAGAGTCAGGATAGACAAGGGGCTGCCGCTGCGGCTTGTTTTCTTATCATTTTATCTGGTCCATGAGTGGATAACAACTTCAAGAAGACCCTATCCTAATGAGAGGAACCCAGGAGTCAGAGAGAGGAGTGATGGTGGGTGGAGACAGAGGCCTGGTGCCCTGGCTGCAGTGGAAGTGTCTGGAAGACCAGGCAGAAAGAGCCTGCAGAGAGTGATAGCCATGGTCACAGACCTGTCGGAACTGCTGTTTGTTAGATCAAGTCCTGCTCTGAGGTATTCTGTGTCAGCTGTGAGCGACAGGTGAGCAGGGGGTTCTCTGCAAGGTGGGCTATGTGCACAGTTCCTGTGTGTCCAGCCCTGCTAGGGTACCTGCCCAGGGGAGCTCTGTATCCTGGGAAGGGCCTGAGTAGGAGAGCCCAATGGGCTGCTGGGTAGCTGCAGAGGTGAGCTCCATACCCTGGGAGGGACTTGACCACGAGAGCCCCGTGGGCTGTGGGGTAGGGGTGCAGCCCAGGTGAGCTCCATATCCTGAGATTGGCCTGACCACGAGAGCCCCATGGGCTGCTGGAGACCTGGTAAAGTATATCAGGACAGTCAGTGAAGCCACCGAGGATATGCATCCAGTAGCTCCTATTTCCTACTCCCTGCTGGTCATTCTACCTTCCACCAGGCCATGGCATTCTGTATTAGACTTCAATGATGCCTTCTTCTGTATTCCATTCATCTCAGAGTCACAAGAATTTTTGGCTTGTGAGTGGCAGGACACAACATGCAACAAAAGCAATAATGCTGGGCCGTCCTGCCCCAATGGTTCAAAAATCCCCACACCATCATTGGGGAAATGTCCTCTAAAGACCTAAAAGTTCAACCTCTTTAAAAGGGAACCCTCCTTCAATATGCAGATGACATTCTGATCGCCAGGCCTACTAAAGACGCCTCTGAACTACCTAGCCAAGAAAGGATAGAAGGTGTCCAAGAAAAACGCTCAAATATCCCAGGCTAAGGTGACATGCCTGGGATTCATTCTCACAGATATTCGGAGAAACGCATCCCAGGATAGGGAAGAAGCCATTTGCAGCCTTACGTCTTCTAAAACTAGAAGACAGCTTAGGGGTTCTTGGGGAGGCCAAGGTTTTCTGCATCTGGATCCCTAACTACAGTGTCATAGCTGGGCCTCTACATGAAACACTGACACGAAAAGATGATGATCCTTTTGAATAGAATCCAGAAGCAGCCTTTCAAGAATGGAAAGAGCAGTCAATACAGACCCTTGCCCAGGAACTCCCTAATTTAGCTAAACCCTTTGACCTTTACATACCCGGTCAAAGGTTAATCGCCCTTGGAGCCTTAGTGCAAAAACTGGGACCACTTGAAATGGAGCAACACAAGAATGCCCTTCAGGTATGATAAACTATGGTCACCAAGGGCTTTGCCCACCGAATCATCAGGCCAGGATACTGGGGTATCTAAAAAGCTGGAAATCAGCAGCCCGCAAGGCCAGCTCCCTCCTAAGGGAAAAGGACCCCACGTGGTGATCCTAACCACCCATCATGCCCTGAAGTTGCAGGGGTCGCTCTGTGGACACACTGACCTCGAGTGAGGAGGCCCTCCAACTCCAACCTCCAGAGAGATAAACGGGGGCAACGGGCCCCCAAGATGACTCGTGTGACCGTCACTTGACCTGGAGTTTCTCTCAGAAAACGACAAGACTGTGCCCCGAAAGAGCAGACTACTGCTTGCAGGACTTACTGCACCCAGAGGGGAGCTAATAAGCTTGGCGGGGGAAACGTATATCACGCTTTCACCATAGAAAACCCTACAGACACCGCGGTGATGGTGGCCAATATGACCGGCTGGACTGCTGGCTACTTCTAAAGGCCGTTGACTCAGTGGACGTCATGGTCCTGGATCACCACTGACCCTGGACTGTCTGGGAGTTGCGCGGGCAGGGCTCTGACACATGGTGCTGTTTGTACATTAATTCAGGGACCTAATTAAAGAAAGCACAGACTACTGGTCAGAGCATCTAGTCTGGCAAAAACTGTCAGCCTAAGGTCGCCGAACATATGTGGGGTGGGGTGAAACCTGCCACCGCAGCATCTCTGCGCCTCTCTTTCCTGGACCCTTAAAGGTCATTAGAATCTGTAACACTTCCAATGCTGGTGCTCAGGCGGACGAGAAGTGAGGCAGGAGGCCTTGGGACAATCAACCTCACCAGGAGGCTGGTGGGGAGACGTTTTGCCCCTCCCCCCATGTATCAGGGCTCCCACCACAGCATGAAGCAGTTACAAAAGAGGGGTCTGCACCCTCAACACCCCAAGAATAAGGAACGGAACAAAAAGCAGAGGAGGTGTTCGTCTCCGGCAACGTTCATTAAAAATTCCTGGGAGATAAAAAGAGAATCTGGGCAATAAAATAAAGTCTAACCTGTTTTTCCTTTGTGCTTTGTCTAATTTCACGTGCTCCTAGGGTTCCGCATGCAGAGGTCCCACACCCGGCACTTCAGACCCGATTTCCTAGTGCAGAATGGCTGGGTCGACACCTCAGCTAGCGGGGTCCCATGCAGACTCCGCGGCATAGAGCCTGAGCTGCAGCCAACGCAGCCCTCGAGAGTTCCATCCCCTCCCTCCCACTGACGCTGCCGGGGACCCTACACAGCAGCCCAGCCCACAGCCCATGGGGGAGTGCACGATCCCACCTCTCCATTCTGTTTTCAAAATAATGTTTCCTTTGCTTCTGAACCAAACTCAGTCTTGATCTGTTGGCTCCAATGACACTGGGCACGGGGACTCCTGTTGGGGTCCACTCTGGAGGATCAGTAACAGAAATTGAGAACATTGTAACTTCAATGAACAGATGTGTGAGCCAAACTGTAGTTAACATAGAGCAGTGTATAATGCTCGGGTAAAATAAGATGTTTCTAAGACTTACATTTGATATTTCCATCACTTTCCTATAAGCAAGTTCAGTGAAGACGTCTGTCTTATTTGTCAGGTCAACATTAGAGAAATGAAGTGATTTATTTCCATGGATGTACATCGAATACTCTTGGCTGAAGCTTCAATCTTGTTTTGAATGCTTTTCCACTGTAAATGATACCTCTCTTTCAGCTCCCCCATTTCTGAGAAGTATAAAATCTTATAATTTATTATTACCAAAGGGGAAAGGTAGGAGAAGGGATAAATTAACAGTTTGGGATTAACACATACACACTGCTATGTAGAAAATAGATCATCAACAAGGAACTACTGTATAGCACAGGGAACTACACTGAATATTTTGCCATAACCTATAAGGGGAAATAATCTGAAAAAGAATAGATATTTTTATTGACATCATCTATCAATGACAGATAAAATGTAACCTAAGCAAGGCCGATGGTGAGCGCTTCTGACCCTGAAGATTTCAGTCATCTAAAGTTTGGGCTCTGCCTATTTCCCAAGGCCCTTAAAGGACATACGTGTAGCCGTAGCTTAAAAATTCCCCAGTTTGGGGTTCGGGGAGGCACTGATTTGGAAAAATCCCTGGTGTTCTCCTTACATGCACGGGACCCTTCCTACAGCTAAAACATGCCTGTCACACCTAGAGGATGGTACACCGTTTGATCGGAAAGAGTTTGGAAAAGGCACCTCATCTCCTCATCGCCTGGTGCTCGGGTTCAACCCTCCAGCATCTTTCCTAACAATCTCCTCACTTGGGGATATCAGCACCGTCAACATCCTGTTGCACACAGTTTGGAATTTGTCCAGAGGATGTAGCGGAAGGATGAGAAAAATTTAGAGACAAGTCTTAGGTGTTCGGACAGGCACATGCCACTCTAATTTCCAATCCAGAAGACAAATTCATCAAAGGCTAGAATTGCCCATGGAAACAGAATAGGGCTAGAGGAAACCCCGCTGTTTTGTGTCCAGTTTCCAAAAACACAAGTTGAAAAATGGAACTCAGGGGCACTAAAATTCATGAAACTGCAGAGTTGAAAATATCTATCGTCGAAAAATGTCTTGCGGTAAGTCACAGAAAAGGACTTGTAAGCAAGGGAGAGTGGCAGGAAACAGATTTGAAGAGGTAGAAAGGACTCCCCATTAAAGCACAAGAAAAGGGGCTGAACATCGCCAATGATGCAGTTGGCCAAAAAGGGTGTATGCATTTTTTCTGAATATATTCAAGTAAAGGCCATACACACTTTTTATCCAACCCAACAGGTGGGCACTGGAAATCAATATCACAAAATGTATCACTTCACATCAGTCAGAAGGGCCATCCACATAAAGTGTAAACACCAGAAATGCAGGACAGGGCGAGGAGAAAAGGGAGCCCTGTGAGGCTGATAGTGGAAATGTAATTTGCCAACGGCCACTCTGGAGAAGTGTATTGTGTTTGCTAAAACATCTAAAAAATGAGCTACAGAGCATAGGGCACTTGCACTCATGGGCGTGTACCTTGGGAAAAACAAAAATCGACAGAAAACAGGCACCCGAACGTTTACCACCTCTCTGTTAAAAAGGGCCTCAACTTGGATATAACCTAAATGTTCCTGGAAGGATAAAATGGATAAAAGAGATGGGGTACTTATGTAGAGTGGAATATTACTCATCCAGAAATCAATGAAATAAGGCCAGTTGTAACAACTCTGGAGGACTTACATACGATCATTCTAAGTGACATATGTCAGAAAGAAAAAGACACATATCATAAGATGTCACTTAAAGGTGGAATCAAAAATGGCTACACATGAAATAAATTACAAAACAGAAACATAGTCAAATATGTAGAAAATAGACATAAGGCTGCTAAATGGGAAAGGTGGGGAATGGTGAGGTATTATCCAGGAGGTTGAAATTAGCAAAGATACCATTCCAAGTACCAAATTGAATAACTGACAAGGCCTACACGGTACCTCAAAGAACTGCACTCAGCCCACTCAAGTCACTGGAAAATAATACATATGACTGGTAAGCATCTGAAAAAGAAGTTATTGTTGTCTCACAGTACATGAATCAAGTGGATATACAGCAGCAAAAAACAGAGCTTTGAAAATCAGCTGTAACCAATATAAAAATAAATTTAAAACTATTTATAAAAACAGTGAGACAGGCAAAAATTCTTACAAATTTTGTTGAAGGGCTACGATGTAACATGGATTGAACACATGTAGACCCACAGCAGCATGATTATATAAGGCTGGAAGCTATGCACGCTAAGAGATGTTAGAGAGGCTGGGTGAGGAAATGCAGACCTTTTAAAGTAATACTGCCTGGTACCCATTCCATGGGTCCCAAATCTGCAGGTTCAAGCGAATCTTCTGACAGCGAAAACATGCCTGGGAAACCGAGATGAATGTACACCGTGTGCTCAGGAAAGGTGTCTAAAATGCACCTCATTTTTGATCTCCTGGTGCTGGGGTTCGCCATTCCAGCCACATTACTAACAATCTCCCCACTTGGAGAATCGGCACCTTTAACCTCCTGTTTCACACAGTTTGCAATTTGTGCAGAGGATAAATGGGAAGAGGGGGAACCAATGAGAGATTAGCTGTAGGAGTTTTGACAGGCACATGTCACTCTAATTTCCCATTAGGAAGAAGAATTAACCAAAGGCTCAGCCTGCCTCCCCAGAACCAGAATAGGGCCAGAAGTAATCCAATGGTTTGGCGGCCAGCTCACAAAAAAAGCGAGTTGTGAAATGGAGCTCAGGAGCAGACAATTCAAAGACCTGCAAAGATATAAATGATAACCAACGTCCAAAAATATATTCAGGTAAGGTAACGAAGAGGATCTGAATGAGAGGCAGAATTGCAGGAAACAGATTTCAAAAGGTAGATTGTACTCACATTTAAAGCATATGAAAAGCAGCAGAATTTCTAAAATGATGCGGTTGGGCAAAAGGGTGTATGCGTTTTTTTCGTGAATATCTTCAGGAAAAAAACACATGCAGAGTTTTTGGCCAACCAAGCAAGAGGGAAATGCAAATCCACACAACAAAGAAGTCTCAATTTCCACTGCTCAGAAAGGCCATCCAAAAAATGTGTACAAACCAGAAATGCAGGAGAAGCCATGGAAAACAGGGAGCCTAGTCACGCTGATGGGTGGGGTATAAATATCCAAGAGCCACTCTGAAGAAGTGTATGCTGTTTTTAAAACATCTAAAATACAAAGCCCCAGAGCAAGGGGATTTCAACTCATGGACATATAAATTGGGAAGACTAAATGTCCATAAGACACAGGCACCCCAAAGTTTAGGGCTGCTCTGCATACAAGAACCTCAACTTTGGTACACCTAAAATATCCCAGGAAAAAGAGAAATGCATAAAGAACTTGTGGTAATTTTGCACAACGGAATATCACTCAGACGTGAAATCAATGTATATAAGGCCAGTAGCAGCATAATGAGTGGATTTACGTATGATGATTTTAAGGGAAATTAGTCACACAGAAAAAGAATCTTATCATAAGATATCACTTATAGAGGGAATGTCAATATCACAACACATGAACTGAATTAGGAAAGAGAACAGAGTCTCACATTTAGCAAAAATCTCTTATGCCTGCTTCAGGGGAAAGGAGAGGTGGGGTGATGCATAAAACCAGAGTTTGATATTAGCATAGGTACCATTCCATAAACCAAATACAGAATAGACAAGACCTACACATTCCTCAGTGAACGGGACTCAACACCCCTATGCCCCACAGAGGAATATATCTGACTACTAAGAATCTTATAACTTATGTATTGATATGTCTCCGTAAGGGAATCAATTGTGTCTAGACTGGCATAAACACGTCAGTGAAAATCAGCTCAACCCCATTATAAAAATGAATTTCAAAAAAAACCCCAAAAAACAGCGAAATTCTTACACAATTCCTTCAGGGGTTCTGATGAAACCTGGAATGACCCTATCTGCAAAGACAGCTGGATGAGACATAAGGCTGGACACTTGGGACTGAGAGGACTGGTGAGATTGGGAGAGAAAATGCAGACCTTTTAAAGTAGTAATGCATGCCACCATTCCATGTGTCACAAATCTCCAGGTAGAAGGGAATATCACTACAATTATAACATGTATGGGAAACCTAGAAAATGGACACCCTGTGATGGCGAAAGGTTTCTAAAACTCTCCTAATTTTTCCTCTCCTTGTGCTCCACTTTGGCATTCCAACTGCTTTACTATCAATCTCCCAACTTAGAAGAGTCAGCCCCTATAACCTCCTGGTTCGCACAGTTTGCTAATTGTGCAGAGGATGAAAGGGAAGAGGGAGAACCAATCAGAGAGTAGATGTAGGCATTTGGACGGGCACATGTCACTCTAATTTCCCGGCAGGAAGAAGAATTAACCAAAGCCTCAGCCACCCACAGGGAACCAATATAGCCACCCCTGGAACCAGTATAGGTCCTGAAGCAAAATTGTGGATTTGCGGCCAGCTCACAAAGATGGGATTTGAAAATTGGAGCTCAGGGGCACAGCAATTCACAAACCTGCAGACTTATAAAGTACTACTCTCTTCCAAAAATCTGTTGAGGGAAGGCAATGAAGCGGCCTTGAAAATGAGGCAGAATTGCACAAAATATATTTCAAGAGGTAAATTGGAATCGCCTTTAAAGCACAGGAAAAGCATCCCAACTTGGACAGAGATGCACTTGGCCAAAAAGGGCGTATGCCTTTTCTCCTGAATATATTCAGAAGAAAACGCATACACCCTTTTTGGCCAATCAAGCAAGCGTGCAATACAAATCCACGCTACAAAGAATTGTCACTTACCACTGGTCAAAAGGGACATCCGAATATCTGTAAAAACCAGAAAGGTTGGGCTTCCCTGGTGGCGCAGTGGTTGCGAGTCTGCCTGCCGATGCAGGGACACGGGTTCGTGCCCCGGTCTGGGAGGATCCCACGTGCCGCTGAGCGGCTGGTCCCGTGAGCCATGGCAACTGGGCCTGCGCGTCCGGAGCCTGTGCCCCGCAATGGGAGAGGCCACAGCAGTGAGAGGCCCGCATACAGCAAAAAAAAAAAAAAAAAAAAAAAAAAAAAAAAAAAACAGAAAGGCAAGAGAGAGATGGCAAGGGCATGAAGCAATGTGATCCCAATGGTCATGGAGGATTGTGATGACAAGCGCATGGAGAATTGTGATGACAAGATTATGTACCATTTTGTTGACAAAGGCAAGGAGCATTATGATGACAAGGTTCATGGAGCACTGTGATGACAAGCATCACGGAGCATAGTGATTACAGGGGTCATGGAGCATTGGGATGACAAGCGCATGGATCATTGTGATGACAATGGTCATGGAGCATTTTAATGACAAGAGTCCCGGATCATTGTGTTGTCAGGGTTCATGCAGCGTTGTGATGACAGTGGTCATGGAGCATTGTGATGACAGGGGTCATGGCGCATTGTGATGAGAAGGTCATGGAGCATTGGGCTGAAAATGTCCATGGAGTACCGTGATGACAGGGGTCATGGAGCATTGTGATGACAAGGTACTGGAGCACTGTGATGAGAAGACCATGGAGCCTTGTGATGACAAGTCTCATGGAGCATTCTGATGAAAAGTGCCATGGAGCATTGTGATTACAGGGGTCTTGGAGCATTGTGATGACAAGGGCATGGAGCATTGGGATGAGAAGGCCATGGAGCGTTCTGATGACATGCATCATGGAGCTTTGTGATGACAAGGGCATGGAGCATTGTGATTACAGCGGTCTTGGAGCACTGTGATGAAAAGGGCATGGATCATTGTGATGAAAAAGGCATGGAGCCTTGTCATGACAGGGTTCAAGGAGCAAACTGACAATAAGTGTCAGGGAGCATTGTGATGACAAGGGTATTGAGTATTGTGATGACAAAGGTCATGGAGCACTGTGATGAGAAGACCATGGATAATTGTGATGACGAGCGTCATGGGGCGTTGTGATGATAAGTGTTATGGAACATATGGATCACAAGGATTTGGAGCATTTTGATGACAGAGGTCATGGAGCATTTTGGTTTCATTGTGATGACAATAGCCTGAAGCATTATGATGATGGGCATGGTGCATTGTGATGACAGGGTTCATGGAGCATTGAGATGAAAAGGGGCATGGAGCATTGCGATTACAGGAGTCTTGGAGCATTGTGATGACAAAGGCATGGAACATCGTGAATGAGAAGGCCATGGAACATTCTGTTGACATGCGTCATGGAGCTTTGTGATGACAAGGGCATGGAGCATTGTGATTACAGGGGTCTTGGAGCATTGTGATGACAAGGGTCATGGAGCCTTGTGATGACAAGGCTGTGGAACATTGTGATGGCAGGGGTCATGGAGCATTGTTATGACAGGGGTAATGGAGCATTGTGATGACAAGGGCATGGAGCATTGGTCTGAAAAGTTTCATGGATTATTGTGATGAGAGGGGGCAAGGAGCATTGTGATGACAAGGGCATGGAACACTGTGATACATGGGTCATGGAGGATTGTAATGAGAAGCGCATGGAGCATTGTGATAAGAATGGCATCGAGCATTGTGATGAAAAGCATCATGGAGCCTGTGATGACAAGGGCATGGAACAATGTGATGAGAGGGTTCATGGAGCATTGTGATGACAATGGCATGCAGCATTGTGATGACAAGGGTCATTGAGCTTCGTAATGACAAAGGTCATGGAGCATTTTGATGACAAGGGTGTGGTGCATTCTGTTGTGAAGGGCAGGGAGCATTGTGATGACAGGGGTTATGGAACATTGTGATGTCAGGGGAATGGAGCATTGTGATGATAAAGGCATGTAGCATTGTTGTGACAAGGGTCATGGAATATTGTGATGACAGGGGTGAGGGAGTATTGTGTTGACTAGTGATGGAACATTGTGATATCAGTGGTGAGAGAGCATTTTGATGAGAAGTGCATGGAGCAGTGTGATGACAAGGTTTATGGAGCATTGTGATGACAAAGATGTGGAGCATTGTGATGACAAGTGCATGGCACATTGTGATGCCATGGGTCACGGAGTATTGTGCTAACAAAGGCATTGATCATTGGGAGGACAAGGGTCACCAAGCATTGTGATGAAATGTTCATGGAGCTCTGTGGTGACAAAGGTCACAGAGCATTGTGATGACGAGGGCATGGACCATTGTAATGACAAAGGTCATGAAGCATTGTGATGACTGGAGTCATGGAGCATTGTGATGACAGGGGTCATAGAGCATTGTGATGAAAGGGCATGGAGCATTGTGATGACAGGGGCATGTTGCATTGGTTTGACAAGTTTCAGGGATTATTGTGATGACAGTGGGCATGGCGCATTGTGATGACAAGGGCATGGAGCATTGTGATGAGAAGGTCATGGAGTATTGTGAAGAAGGGTGTCAGGGAGCATTGTGATGACATATGTCGTGGTCCATTGCGATGACAATGGAATGGAGCATTGTGATGCCAAGTGTCATGGAGGATTGTGATGACAAAGGTAATGGAGCATTTTGATGACAAGCGCTTGGGGCATTGTGATGACAAGGGTCATGGAGCATTGTGATAACAAGGGCCATTGAGAATTTTGATGACATGTTCATGAAGCATTGTGATGACAATCACATGGAGCTTGCTGTGACAGGGATCATGGAGCAGTGCGATGAAAAGTGCATAGAGAATTGCGATGACAAAGCATGTAACACTGTGATGAAAAGCATCATGGAGCACAGTGATGCCAAGAACGTGGAGAATTGTTATGACAGGGGACATGGAGCATTGTGATGACCAGGGCATGGAGTATTGTGATGGCAAGACCGTGGAGCATTGTGATGAGAAGACCATGGATAATTGTGATGATGAGCGTCATGGAGCACTGTAATGACAAGGGGTATGGAGCATTGTGATGACAGGGGTCATGGAGCATTGTGATGACAAGGTTCACGGAGCATTCTGATGACAAGCTTGTGGAGTATTTTGATGACAATGACATGGAGCATTTTGATGAAAATGGCATGGGGCATTGTGATGAAAAAGACATGGAGCCTTTTCATGACAGTTTTCAGGGAGCATTCTGACGACAAGTGTCAGGGAGCATTGTGATGACAAAGGTCATGGAGAATTGTGACGACAAGGGCATGGAGTATTGTGATGACAAGCACATGGAGCTTGCTATGACGGGGTCATGGAGCATTGTGATGACAAGTGCATAGAGAATTGTGATGACAAAGCATGTAACACTGTGATGAGAAGTGTCATGGAGCATAGTGATGCCAAGATCGTGGAGAATTGTGATGACAGGGGACATGGAGCATTGTGATGACCAGGGCATGGAGCATTGCGATGGCAAGATCGTGGAGCACTGTGATGAGAAGACCATGGATAATTGTAATGACGAGGGTCATGGAGCACTGTAATGACAAGGGATATAGAGCATTGTGATGACAGTGGTCATGGAGCATTGTGATGACCGGGGACATGGAGCATTGTGATGCCCAAGGCATGGAGCACTGTGATGGCAAGACCGTGGAGCATTGTGATGAGAAGACCATGGATAATTGTGATGAGGAGCGTCATGGAGCACTGTAATGACAAGTGGTATGGAGCCTTGTGATGACAGGGGTCATGGAGCATTGTTATGACAGTGGTCATGGAGCATTGTGATGACAAGTGTCATGGAGCATTTTGATGACAAGGGCGTGGAGCATTGTGATGAGAAGACCATGGACAATTGTGATTACGAGTGTCATGGAGCACTGTAATGACAAGCAGTATGGAGCATTGTGATGACAGGGGTCATGGAGCATTGTGATGACTGGGGACATGGAGCATTGTGATGACCAGGGCATGGAGCATTGTGATGGCAAGACCGTGGAGCACTGTGATGAGAAAACCATGGATAATTGTGATGACGAACATCATGGAGCACTGTAATGACAAGGGGCATGGAGCATTGTGATGACAGGTGTCATGGAGCATTGTGATGACAGGGGTCATGGATCATTGAGATGACAAAGGTCACGGAGCATTCTGATGACAAGCTTGTGGAGTATTGTGATGACAATGGCATGAAGCATTGTGATGAAAAGGGCATGGATCATTGTGATGAAAAAGGCATGGAGACTTGTCATGACAGGGTTCAATGAGCATACTGATGACAAGTGTCAGGGAGCATTGTGATGACAAGTGTATTGAGAATTGTGATGACAAAGGTCATGGAGCATTGTGATGAGAAGTCCATGGATAATTGTGATGACCAGCGTCATGGGGCGTTGTGATGACAAGTGTTATGGAACATTGTGATCACAAGGGTTTGGAGCATTGTGATGAGAGAGGTCATGGAGAATTTTGATTTCATTGTGATGACAATAGCATGAAGCATTATGATGATGGGCATGGTGCATTGTGATGACAGGGTTCATGGAGCATTGAGATGAAAAGAGTCATGGATCATTGTAATAACAAGGGTCTTGGAGCATTGTGATGACAAGGTCATGGAGTATTGTGATGAGAAGGCCATGGAGCATTCTGATGACATGCGTCAGGGAGCTTTGTGATGACATGGGCATGGAGCATTGTGATTACAGGGGTCTTGGAGCATTGTGATGACAAGGGCCATGGAGTCTTGTGATGACAAGGCCGTAGAACATTGTGATGGCAGGGGTCATGCAGCATTGTTATGACAGGTGTAAGGGAGCATTGTGATGACAAGGGCATGGAGCATTGGTCTGAAAAGTTTCATGGATTATTGTGATGAGAGTGAGCATGGAGCATTGTGATGACAAGGGCACGGAACACAGTGATACATGTGTCATGGAGGATTGCAATGACAAGGGCATGGAGCATTGTGATGACAAGCGTCATGGAGCTTTGTGATGACAACAGCATGGAGCAATGTGATGAGAGGTTTCATGGAGCTTTGTGATGACAATGGCATGGAGCATTGTGATTCCAAGGGTCATGGAGCTTTGTGATGACATAAGCCATGGAGCATTTTGATGACAAGGGCGTGGTGCATTGTGATGAGAAGGGCAGGGAGCATTGTGATGACAGGGTCATGGAGCAATTGGATGAAAAGGGTCATGGAACATTTTGATGACAGTGTTTATGGAACATTGTGATGTTAGGGGTCATGGAGCATTGTGATGTAAAGGGTCATGGAGCATTGTGATGTCAGGGGTCATGGAGCATTGTGATGATAAGAGCATGTAGCTTTGTTGTGACAAGGGTCATGGAACATTGGGATGACAGGGTGGAGGGAGTATTGTGTTGACTAGTTATGGAACATTGTGATATCAGTGGTGAGAGAGCATTTTGATGAGAGGTGCATGGAGCATTGTGATGACAAGGCTGTGGAGCATTGTGATGAGAAACGCAGGGCACATTATGATGACATGGGTCATGGAACATTGTGCTGACAAACGCATGGAGTATTGTGATGACAAGGTTTATGGAGCATTGTGATGACAAAGATGTGGAGCATTGTGATGACAAGCGCATGGCACATTTGATGCCATGTGTCATGGAGTAATGTGCTGACAAAGGCATGGAGCATTGTGATGACAAGGGTCACCGAGCATTGTGATGAAATGTTCATGGAGTGTTGTGGTCACAAAGGTTACAGAGCCTTGTGATGACGAGGGCATGGACCATTGTGATGACAAAGGTCATGAAGCATTGTGATGACTGGAGTCACGGAGCATTGTGATGACAGGGGTCATAGAGCATTGTGATGAAAGGGCATGGAGCATTGTGATGACAGGGGCATGTTGCATTGGTTTAACAATTTTCAGGGATTATTGTGATGACAGTGGGCATGGCGCATTGTGATGACAAGGGCATGGAGCATTGTGATGAGAAGGTCATGGAGTATTGTGAAGAAGGGTGTCAGGGAGCATTGTGATGACATATGTCATGGTCTATTGCAATGACAATGGAATGTAGCATTGTGATGCCAATTGTCATGGAGGATTGTGATGACAAAGGTAATGGAGCATTTTGATGACAAGGGCTTGGAGCATTGTGATGACAAGGGTTATGGAGCATTGTGATAACAAGGGCCATTGAGAATTTTGATGACATGTTCATGAAGCATTGTGATGACAATCACATGGAGCTTGCTATGACAGGGGTCATGGAGCATTGCGATGACAAGTGCATAGAGAATTGTGATGACAAAACATGTAACACTGTGATGAGAAATATCAGAGAGCATAGTGATACCAAGAACGTGCAGAATTGTGATGACAGGGGACATGGAGCATTGTGATGACCAGGGCATGGAGCATTGTGATGGCAAGACCGTGGAGCACTGTGATGAGAAGACCATGGATAATTGTGATGACGAGCGTCATGGAGCACTGTAATGACAAGGGGTATGGAGCATTGTGATGACAGGGGTCATGGAGCATTGTGATGACTTGGGACATGGAGCATTGTGATGACCAGGGCATGGAGCCTTGTGATGTCAAGATCGTGGAGCACTGTGATGAGAAGATCATGGATAATTGTGATGACGAGTGTCATGGAGCACTGTAATGACAAGGGGTATAGAGCATTTTGATGACAGTGGTCATGGAGCATTGTGATGACCGGGGACATGGAGCATTGTGATGCCCAAGGCATGGAGCACTGTGATGGCAAGACCGTGGAGCATTGTGATGAGAAGACCATGGATAATTGTGATGAGGAGCGTCATGGAGCACTGTAATGACAAGTGGTATGGAGCCTTGTGATGACAGGGGTCATGGAGCATTGTTATGACAGTGGTCATGGAGCATTGTGATGACAAGGGTCATGGAGCATTTTGATGACAAGGGCGTGGAGCATTGTGATGAGAAGACCATGGACAATTGTGATTACGAGTGTCATGGAGCACTGTAATGACAAGCGGTATGGAGCATTTTGATGACAGGGTCATGGAGCATTGTGATGACTCGGGACATGGAGCATTGTGATGACCAGGGCATGGAGCATTGTGATGGCAAGACCGTGGAGCACTGTGATGAGAAGACAATGGATAATTGTGATGACGAACATCATGGAGCACTGTAATGACAAGGGGCATGGAGCATTGTGATGACAGGTGTCATGGAGCATTGTGATGACAGGGGTCATGGATCATTGAGATGAAAAGTGTCACGGAGCATTCTGATGACAAGCTTGTGGAGTATTGTGATGACAATGGCATGGAGCATTGTGATGAAAAGGGCATGGATCATTGTGATGAAAAAGGCATGGAGACTTGTCACGACAGGTTTCAATGAGCAAACTGATGACAAGTATCAGTGAGCATTGTGATGACAAGTGTATTGAGAATTGTGATTACAAAGGTCATGGAGAATTGTGATGAGAAGTCCATGGATAATTGTGATGACGAGCGTCATGGAACACTGTAATGACAAGGGGTATGGAGCATTGTGATGACAGGGTTCATGGAGCATTCTGAAGACAATGATCAGGGAGCATTCTGATGACAAGCTTGTGGAGTATTGTGATGACAATGACATGGAGCGTTGTGATGAAAAGGGCATGGAGCATTCTTATGAAAAAGGCATGGAGCCTTTTCATGACAGTGTTCAAGGAGTATTCTGACGACAAGTGTCAGGGAGCATTGTGATGACAAGTGTATTGAGAATTGTGATGACAAAGGTCATGGAGCATTGTGACGACAAGTGCATGGAGTATTGTCATGACAGTCATCATGGAGTGTTGTGATTTCAAGTGTTATGGAACATTGTGATCACAAGGGGTTGGAGCATTGTGATGACAGAGGTCATGGACCATTTTGATTTCAAGGAGCATGGAGCATTGTGATGACAAGGGCATGGAGCAATGTGATCCCAAGGTTCATGGAGGATTGTGATGAAAATGGTAATGGAGTATTGTGATGACAAGCTCATGGAGCATTGTGATGACAAGGTCATGTAGGATTTTGATGACACAGGCATGGAGAATTGTGATGATAAGGGTCATGGAGCACTGTGATGATAAGCGTCACGGAGCATTGTGATTACAGGGGTCATGGAGCATTGGGATGACAAGGGCATGGATCATTGTGATGACAAGTGTCATGGAGCATTGGGCTGAAAATGTTCATGGAGCATTGTGATGACAAGGGAATGGAGCATTGTGATGACAAGAGTCCCGGAACATTGTGTTGTCAGGGGTCATGGAGTGTTGTGATGACAGTGGTCATGGAGGATTGTGATGATATGGGTCATGGAGCATTGTGATGAGAAGGTCATGAAGCATTGGGCTGAAAATGTTCATGGAGTATTGTGATGACAGGGGTCATGGAGCATTGTAATGAGAAGGGAATTGAGCACTGTGATGACAAGGTCCTGGAGCATTGTGATGGGAAGTCCATGGAGACTTGTGATGACAATTCTCATGGAACATTCTGATGAAAAGGGGCATGGAGCATTGTGATTACAGGGGTCTTGGAGCATTGTGATGACAAGGGCATGGAGTATTGTGATGAGAAGGCCATGGAGCATTCTGATGACATGCGTCATGGAGCTTTGTGCTGACAAGGGCATGGAGTATTGTGATGAAAATGGCATGGATCATTGTTATGAAAAAGGCATGGAGCCTTGTCATGACAGGGTTCTAGGAGCATACTGACGACAAGTGTCACGGAGCATTGTGATGACAAGTGTAATGAGCATTGTGATGACAAAGTTCATGGAGCATTGTGATGAGAAGACCATGGATAATTTTGATGATGAGCGTCATGGGGTGTTGTGATGATAAGTTTTATGGAACATTGTGATCACAAGGGTTTGGAGCATTGTGATGACAGAGGTCATGGAGCATTTTGATTTCATTGTGATGACAATAGCCTGAAGCATTATGGTGATGGGCATGGTGCATTGTGATGACAGCGTTCATGGAGCATTGAGATGAAAAGGGGCATGGAGCATTGTGATTACAGGGGTCTTGGAGCATTGTGATGACAAGGGCAAGGAGCATTGTGATGAGAAGGCCATGGAGCATTCTGATGACATGTGTCATTGAGCTTTGTGATGACAAGGGCATGGAGCATTGTGATTACAGGGGTCTTGGAGCATTGTGATGACAAGGGTCATGGAGCCTTGTGATGACAATGGTGTGGAACATTGTGATGGCAGGGGTCATGGAGCATTGTTATGACAGGGGTAATGGAGCATTGTGATGAGAAGGGCATGGAGCATTGGTCTGAAAAGTTTCATGGATTATTGTGATGAGAGTGGGCATAGAGCATTGTGATGACAACGTCACGGAACACTGTGATCCATGGGTCATGGAGGATTTTAATGACAAGGGCATGGAGCATTGTGATGAGAAGGGCATCAAACATTGTTTTGACAAGCGTCATGGAGCTTTGTGATGACAAGGGCATGGAACAATGTGATGAGACGGTTCATGGAACATTGTGATTCCAAGGGTTAAGGAGCTTTGTGATGACAAGGGTCATGGAGCCTTTTGATGACAAGGCTGTGGAACATTGTGATGGCAGGGGTCATGGAGCATTGTTATGACAGGGGTAATGGAGCATTGTGATGACAAGGGCATGGAACATTGGTCTGAAAAGTTTCATGGATTATTGTGATGAGAGGGGGCAAGGAGCATTGTGATGACAAGGGCATGGAACACTGTGATACATGGGTCATGGAGGATTGTAATGAGAAGCGCATGGAGCATTGTGATAAGAATGGCATCGAGCATTGTGATGAAAAGCATCATGGAGCCTGTGATGACAAGGGCATGGAACAATGTGATGAGAGGGTTCATGGAGCATTGTGATGACAATGGCATGCAGCATTGTGATGACAAGGGTCATTGAGCTTTGTAATGACAAAGGTCATGGAGCATTTTGATGACAAGGGTGTGGTGCATTCTGTTGTGAAGGGCAGGGAGCATTGTGATGACAGGGGTTATGGAACATTGTGATGTCAGGGGAATGGAGCATTGTGATGATAAAGGCATGTAGCATTGTTGTGACAAGGGTCATGGAATATTGTGATGACAGGGGTGAGGGAGTATTGTGTTGACTAGTGATGGAACATTGTGATATCAGTGGTGAGAGAGCATTTTGATGAGAAGTGCATGGAGCAGTGTGATGACAAGGTTTATGGAGCATTGTGATGACAAAGATGTGGAGCATTGTGATGACAAGTGCATGGCACATTGTGATGCCATGGGTCACGGAGTATTGTGCTAACAAAGGCATTGATCATTGGGAGGACAAGGGTCACCAAGCATTGTGATGAAATGTTCATGGAGCTCTGTGGTGACAAAGGTCACAGAGCATTGTGATGACGAGGGCATGGACCATTGTAATGACAAAGGTCATGAAGCATTGTGATGACTGGAGTCATGGAGCATTGTGATGACAGGGGTCATAGAGCATTGTGATGAAAGGGCATGGAGCATTGTGATGACAGGGGCATGTTGCATTGGTTTGACAAGTTTCAGGGATTATTGTGATGACAGTGGGCATGGCGCATTGTGATGACAAGGGCATGGAGCATTGTGATGAGAAGGTCATGGAGTATTGTGAAGAAGGGTGTCAGGGAGCATTGTGATGACATATGTCGTGGTCCATTGCGATGACAATGGAATGGAGCATTGTGATGCCAAGTGTCATGGAGGATTGTGATGACAAAGGTAATGGAGCATTTTGATGACAAGCGCTTGGGGCATTGTGATGACAAGGGTCATGGAGCATTGTGATAACAAGGGCCATTGAGAATTTTGATGACATGTTCATGAAGCATTGTGATGACAATCACATGGAGCTTGCTGTGACAGGGATCATGGAGCAGTGCGATGAAAAGTGCATAGAGAATTGCGATGACAAAGCATGTAACACTGTGATGAAAAGCATCATGGAGCACAGTGATGCCAAGAACGTGGAGAATTGTTATGACAGGGGACATGGAGCATTGTGATGACCAGGGCATGGAGTATTGTGATGGCAAGACCGTGGAGCATTGTGATGAGAAGACCATGGATAATTGTGATGATGAGCGTCATGGAGCACTGTAATGACAAGGGGTATGGAGCATTGTGATGACAGGGGTCATGGAGCATTGTGATGACAAGGTTCACGGAGCATTCTGATGACAAGCTTGTGGAGTATTTTGATGACAATGACATGGAGCATTTTGATGAAAATGGCATGGGGCATTGTGATGAAAAAGACATGGAGCCTTTTCATGACAGTTTTCAGGGAGCATTCTGACGACAAGTGTCAGGGAGCATTGTGATGACAAAGGTCATGGAGAATTGTGACGACAAGGGCATGGAGTATTGTGATGACAAGCACATGGAGCTTGCTATGACGGGGTCATGGAGCATTGTGATGACAAGTGCATAGAGAATTGTGATGACAAAGCATGTAACACTGTGATGAGAAGTGTCATGGAGCATAGTGATGCCAAGATCGTGGAGAATTGTGATGACAGGGGACATGGAGCATTGTGATGACCAGGGCATGGAGCATTGCGATGGCAAGATCGTGGAGCACTGTGATGAGAAGACCATGGATAATTGTAATGACGAGGGTCATGGAGCACTGTAATGACAAGGGGTATAGAGCATTGTGATGACAGTGGTCATGGAGCATTGTGATGACCGGGGACATGGAGCATTGTGATGCCCAAGGCATGGAGCACTGTGATGGCAAGACCGTGGAGCATTGTGATGAGAAGACCATGGATAATTGTGATGAGGAGCGTCATGGAGCACTGTAATGACAAGTGGTATGGAGCCTTGTGATGACAGGGGTCATGGAGCATTGTTATGACAGTGGTCATGGAGCATTGTGATGACAAGTGTCATGGAGCATTTTGATGACAAGGGCGTGGAGCATTGTGATGAGAAGACCATGGACAATTGTGATTACGAGTGTCATGGAGCACTGTAATGACAAGCAGTATGGAGCATTGTGATGACAGGGGTCATGGAGCATTGTGATGACTGGGGACATGGAGCATTGTGATGACCAGGGCATGGAGCATTGTGATGGCAAGACCGTGGAGCACTGTGATGAGAAAACCATGGATAATTGTGATGACGAACATCATGGAGCACTGTAATGACAAGGGGCATGGAGCATTGTGATGACAGGTGTCATGGAGCATTGTGATGACAGGGGTCATGGATCATTGAGATGACAAAGGTCACGGAGCATTCTGATGACAAGCTTGTGGAGTATTGTGATGACAATGGCATGAAGCATTGTGATGAAAAGGGCATGGATCATTGTGATGAAAAAGGCATGGAGACTTGTCATGACAGGGTTCAATGAGCATACTGATGACAAGTGTCAGGGAGCATTGTGATGACAAGTGTATTGAGAATTGTGATGACAAAGGTCATGGAGCATTGTGATGAGAAGTCCATGGATAATTGTGATGACCAGCGTCATGGGGCGTTGTGATGACAAGTGTTATGGAACATTGTGATCACAAGGGTTTGGAGCATTGTGATGAGAGAGGTCATGGAGAATTTTGATTTCATTGTGATGACAATAGCATGAAGCATTATGATGATGGGCATGGTGCATTGTGATGACAGGGTTCATGGAGCATTGAGATGAAAAGAGTCATGGATCATTGTAATAACAAGGGTCTTGGAGCATTGTGATGACAAGGGCATGGAGTATTGTGATGAGAAGGCCATGGAGCATTCTGATGACATGCGTCAGGGAGCTTTGTGATGACATGGGCATGGAGCATTGTGATTACAGGGGTCTTGGAGCATTGTGATGACAAGGGCCATGGAGTCTTGTGATGACAAGGCCGTAGAACATTGTGATGGCAGGGGTCATGCAGCATTGTTATGACAGGTGTAAGGGAGCATTGTGATGACAAGGGCATGGAGCATTGGTCTGAAAAGTTTCATGGATTATTGTGATGAGAGTGAGCATGGAGCATTGTGATGACAAGGGCACGGAACACAGTGATACATGTGTCATGGAGGATTGCAATGACAAGGGCATGGAGCATTGTGATGACAAGCGTCATGGAGCTTTGTGATGACAACAGCATGGAGCAATGTGATGAGAGGTTTCATGGAGCTTTGTGATGACAATGGCATGGAGCATTGTGATTCCAAGGGTCATGGAGCTTTGTGATGACATAGGCCATGGAGCATTTTGATGACAAGGGCGTGGTGCATTGTGATGAGAAGGGCAGGGAGCATTGTGATGACAGGGTCATGGAGCAATTGGATGAAAAGGGTCATGGAACATTTTGATGACAGTGTTTATGGAACATTGTGATGTTAGGGGTCATGGAGCATTGTGATGTAAAGGGTCATGGAGCATTGTGATGTCAGGGGTCATGGAGCATTGTGATGATAAGAGCATGTAGCTTTGTTGTGACAAGGGTCATGGAACATTGGGATGACAGGGTGGAGGGAGTATTGTGTTGACTAGTTATGGAATATTGTGATATCAGTGGTGAGAGAGCATTTTGATGAGAGGTGCATGGAGCATTGTGATGACAAGGCTGTGGAGCATTGTGATGAGAAACGCAGGGCACATTATGATGACATGGGTCATGGAACATTGTGCTGACAAACGCATGGAGCATTGTGATGACAAGGTTTATGGAGCATTGTGATGACAAAGATGTGGAGCATTGTGATGACAAGCGCATGGCACATTTGATGCCATGTGTCATGGAGTAATGTGCTGACAAAGGCATGGAGCATTGTGATGACAAGGGTCACCGAGCATTGTGATGAAATGTTCATGGAGTGTTGTGGTCACAAAGGTTACAGAGCCTTGTGATGACGAGGGCATGGACCATTGTGATGACAAAGGTCATGAAGCATTGTGATGACTGGAGTCACGGAGCATTGTGATGACAGGGGTCATAGAGCATTGTGATGAAAGGGCATGGAGCATTGTGATGACAGGGGCATGTTGCATTGGTTTGACAATTTTCAGGGATTATTGTGATGACAGTGGGCATGGCGCATTGTGATGACAAGGGCATGGAGCATTGTGATGAGAAGGTCATGGAGTATTGTGAAGAAGGGTGTCAGGGAGCATTGTGATGACATATGTCATGGTCTATTGCAATGACAATGGAATGTAGCATTGTGATGCCAATTGTCATGGAGGATTGTGATGACAAAGGTAATGGAGCATTTTGATGACAAGGGCTTGGAGCATTGTGATGACAAGGGTCATGGAGCATTGTGATAACAAGGGCCATTGAGAATTTTGATGACATGTTCATGAAGCATTGTGATGACAATCACATGGAGCTTGCTATGACAGGGGTCATGGAGCATTGCGATGACAAGTGCATAGAGAATTGTGATGACAAAACATGTAACACTGTGATGAGAAGTATCAGAGAGCATAGTGATACCAAGAACGTGGAGAATTGTGATGACAGGGGACATGGAGCATTGTGATGACCAGGGCATGGAGCATTGTGATGGCAAGACCGTGGAGCACTGTGATGAGAAGACCATGGATAATTGTGATGACGAGCGTCATGGAGCACTGTAATGACAAGGGGTATGGAGCATTGTGATGACAGGGGTCATGGAGCATTGTGATGACAAGGGCATGGAGCATTGTGATGAGAAGGGCATCAAACATTGTTTTGACAAGCGTCATGGAGCTTTGTGATGACAAGGGCATGGAACAATGTGATGAGACGGTTCATGGAACATTGTGATTCCAAGGGTTAAGGAGCTTTGTGATGACAAAAGTCATGGAGCATTTTGATGTCAACGGCGTGGTGCATTGTGATGAGAAGGGCAGGGAGCATTTTGATGACAGGGTCATGCAGCAATTTGATGAAAAGTGTAATGGAACATTTTGATGACAGGGGTTATAGAACATTGTGATGTCAGGGGTCATGGAGCTTTGGGATGAAAAGGGTCATGGAGCATTTTGATGACAGGGGTTATGGAACATTGTTATGTCAGGGGTCATGGAACATTGTGATGATAAGGGGATGTAGCATTGTGATGACAGGGGTCATGCAACATTGTGATTACAGGGGTGAGGGAGTATTGTGATGACTAGTGATGGAACATTGTGATATCTCTGTTGAGAGAGCATTTTGATGAGAAGTGCATGGAGCATTGTGATTACAAGGTTTATGGAGCATTACGATGACAAGGTTGTGGACCGTTTTGATGAAAATTACGTGGCACATTGTGATGACAAGGGTCATGGAGCATTGTTCTGACAAAGGCATGGAGCATTGTGATGACAAGGGTCACGGAGCATTGTGCTGAAACGTTCATGGAGTATTGTGGTTACAAAGGTCACAGAGCCTTGTGATGATGTGGGCATGGACCACTGTGATGACAAATGTTATGAAGCATTGTGATGACTGGAGTCACAGAGCATTGTGATGACAAGGGTCATGGAGCATTGTGATGACAAGGGCATGGAGCATTGTGATGACAGGGGCATGGAGCATTGGTCTGACAAGTTTAATAGATTATTGTGATGACAGTGGGCATGGGGCTTTGTGATGACAAGGGCATGGGGCATTGTGATGAGAAGGTCATGGAGTATTGTGAAGACAGGTGTCAGGGAGCATTGTGATGACATATGTCATGGTCCATTGCGATGACAATGGCATGGAGCATTGTGATGCCAAATGTAATGGAGGATTGTGATGACAAATATAATGGAGCATTGTGATGACTAGGGCTTGGAGCATTATGATGACAAGGGCCATTGAAAATTTTCATGACAAGGTCGTGAAGCATTGTGATGACAAGGTGCTGGAGCATTGTGATGAGAAAACCATGGAGCCTTGTGAGACAAGTCTCATGGAGCATACTGATGAAAAGGGGCATGGAGCATTTTGATTAGAGTGTCTTGGAAAATTGTGATGACAAGGGCATGGAGCATTGTGATGAGAAGGCCAAGGAGCAGTCTGATGACATGTGTCATTGAGCTTTGTGATGACAAGGGCATGGAGCATTGTAATTACAGGCGTCTTGGAGCATTGTGATGAAAAAGGCATGGATCATTGTGATGAAAAAGGCATGGAGCCTTGTCATGACAGCGTTCAAGAAGCATACAGAGAACAAGTGTCAGGGAGCATTTTGATGACAAGTGTGTTGAGCATTGTGATGACAAAGGTCATGGAGCATTGTGAAGAGAAGACCATAGATAATTGTGATGACGAGCGTCATGGGGCATTGTGATGACAAGTGTTATGGAATATGGTGATCACAAGGGTTTGGAGCAGTGTTATGACAGAGGTCATGAAGCATTTTGATTTCATTGTGATGACAATAGCCTGAAGCATTATGATGATGGGCATGGTGCATTGTGATGACAGGGTTCATGGATCATTGAGATAAAAAGGGACATGGAGCATTGTGATTACAGGGGTCTTGGAGCACTGTGATGAGAAGGGTCATGGAGCCTTGTGATGACAAGGCCATGGAACATCGTGATGGCAGGGATCATGGAGCATTGTTATCACAGGGGTAATGGAGCATTGTGATGGCAAGGGCATGGAGCATTCTGATGACATGCATCATGGAGCTCTGTGATGACAAGGGCATGTAGCACTGTGATTACAGGTGTCTTGGAGCATTGTGATGACAAGGGTCATGGAGCCTTGTGATGACAAGCCCGTGGAACGTTGTGATGGCAGTGTTCATGGAGCATTGTTATGACAGGGGTAATGGAGCATTGTGATGACAAGGGCATGGAACATTTGTCTGAAAAGTTTCATGGATTATTGTGATGAGAGTGGGCATGGAGCATTGTGATGACAAGGGCACGGAACACAGTGATCCATGGGTAATGGAGGATTGTAATCACAAGGGCATGGAGCTTTGTGATGAGAAGGGCATCGAGCAGTGTGATGACAAGCACCATGGAGCTTTTTGATGACAATTGCATGGAACAATGTGATGAGAGGTTTCATGGAGTATTGTGATGACAATGGCATGGAGCATTGTGATGCCAAGGGTCATGGAGCTTTGTGATGACAAAGGTCATGGAGCATTTTGATGACAAGGGTGTGGTGCATTGTGATGAGAAGGGCAGGGAGCATTGTGATGACATTGTCATGGACCAATTTGATGAAAAGGGTCATGGAACATTTTGATGAGAGGCGTTATGTAACATTGTGATGTCATGGGTCATGGAGCATTTTGATGAAAAGGGTCATGGAGCATTTTGATGACAGGGGTTATGGAACATTGTGATGTCAGGGATCATCGAACATTGTGATGATAAGTGCATGTAGCATTGTGATGACAGGAGTCATGGAACATTGTGATGACAGGGTTGAGGGAGTATTGTGATGAATAGTGATGTAACATTGTGATATCAGTGGTGAGAGAGCATTTTGATTTGAAGTGCATGGAGCATTGTGATGACAAGGTTTATGGAGCATTGTGATGACAAGATTGTGGAGCACTCTGACGGCAAGCGCATGGTGCATTGTGATGACATGGGTCATGGAGCATTGTGCTGACAAGCGCATGGAGCATTGTGATGACAATGGTCATGGAGCATTGTGCTGAGAAAGGCATAGAGCATTGTGATGACAAGGGTCAAAGAGCATTGTGATGAAAAGTTCATGAAGCATTGTGGTTAAATATGTCACAGAGACTGTTGATGACAAGGGCATGGACCACTGTGATGACAAAGGTCATGAAGCCTTGTGATGACTGGAGTCACGGAGCATTGTCATGACAGGGGTCATGGAGCATTGTGATAACAAGGGCTTGGGGCATTGTGATGACAAGGGCATGGAGCATTGGTCTAATAAGTTTCATGGCTTATTGCGATGACAGTTGGAATGGCGCATTGTGATGACAAGGGCATGGAGCATTGTGATGACCAGGTCATTCATTATTGTGAAGACAGGTGTCAGGGAGCATTGTGATGACATATGTAATGGCCCATTGTGATGACAATGCCATGGAGCATTGTGATGCCAAGTGTCATGGAGGATTCTGATGACAAAGGTAATGGAGCATTGTGATGACAATGGCTTGGAGCATTGTGATGACAAGGGTCAGGGAGCATTGTGCTGACAAGTGCATGGAAAATTGTGATGACAAGGGACATGGAGCATTCTGATGACAAGCTTGTGGAGTATTTTGATGACAATGGCATGGATCATTGTGATGAAAACGGCATGGTGCATTTTGATGAAAAAGGCATGGAGCCTTTTTGTGACAGGGTTCAAGGAGCATTCTGACGACAAGTGTCAGGGAGCATTGTGATGACAAGTGTATCGAGAATTGTGATGACAAAGGTCATGGAGCATTGTGATGAAAAGGGCATGGAGTATTGTGATGACAGGCATCATGGAGCATTGTGATGACAAGTGATATGGAACATTGTGATCACAAGGGTTTGGAGCATTGTGATGACAGAGGTCATGGATCATTTTGATTTCAAGGAGCATGGAGCATTGTGATGACAAGGGCATGGAGCAATGTGATCCCAAGGTTCATGGAGGATTGTGATGGCAATGGTAATGGAGTATTGTGATGACAAGTGCATAGAACATTGTAATGACAAGGTCATGTAGCATTTTGCTGACAAAGGCATGGAGCATTGTGATGACAGGTGTCATGGAGCACTGTGATGACAAGCGTCACGGAGCATTGTGATTACAGGGGTCATGGAGCATTGGGATGACAAGGGCATGCATCATTGTGATGACAAGTGTCATGGAGCATTGGGCTGAAAATGTTCATGGAGTATTGTGATGACAGGGGTCATGGAGCATTGTGATGACTAGGGAATGGAGCATTGTGATGACAAGAGTCCCGGATCATTGTGTTGTCAGGTGATATTGAGCGTTGTGATGACTGTGGTCATGGAGCATTGTGATGAGAAGGTCATGGAGCATTGGGCTGAAAATGTTCATGGAGTATTGTGATGACAGGGGTCATGGAGCATTGTGATGATAAGGGAATGGGGCATTTTGATGACAATGTCCTGGAGCATTGTGATGAGAAGACCATGGAGCCTTGTGATGACAAGTCTCATGGAGCATTCTGATGAAAAGGGGCATGGACCATTTTGATTACAGGGGTCTTGGAGCATTGTGATGACAAGGGCATGGAGCATTGTGATGAGAAGGCCATGGAGCATTCTGATGACATGCATCATGGAACTTCGTGATGACAAGGGCATGGAGCATTGTGATTACAGGGTTCTTGGAGCATTGTGATGAAAATGGCATGGATCATTGTGATGAAAAAGGCATGGAGCCTTGTCATGAAAGGGTTCAGGGAGCATACTGATGGCAAGAGTCAGGGAGCATTGTGATGACATGTGTATTGCGCATTGTGATGACAAATGTCATGGGGCATTGTGATGAGAAGTCCATGAATAATTGTGATGAGTAGCGTCATGGGGTATTGTGATGACAAGTGTTATGGAACATTGTGATCACAAGGGTTTGGAGCATTGTGATGACAGAGGTCATGGAACATTTTGATTTCATTGTGATGACAAGAGCATGAAGCATTATGATGATGGGCATGGTGCATTGTGATGACAGGGTTCATGGAGCATTGTGATGAAAGGTGGCATGGAGCTTTGGTCTGACAAGTTTCATGGATTATTTTGATGACAGTGGGCATGGCACATTGTGATGACAAGGGCATGGAGCATTGTGATGACAAGGTCATGGAGTATTGTGAAGACAGGTGTCAGGGAGCATTGTGATGACATATGTCATGTTCCATTGTGATGACAATAGCACGGAGCATTGTGATGCCAAGTGTCATGGAGGATTGTTGTGACAAAGGTAAAGGAACATTGTGATGATAAGCGCATGGAGCATTGAGATGACAAGGGCCATTGATAATTTTAATGTCCATGTCGTGAAACATTGTGATGACAAGTGCATGGAGCTTCCTATGACAGGGGTCATGGAGCATTGCGATGACAAGTGCATGGAGTATTGTTATGACAAGAACATATAACATTGTGATGAGAAGTGCCATGGAGCATTGTGATGACAAGGACGTGGAGAATTGTGAGGACAAGCGACATTGAGCTTTGAGATGACCAGGGCATGGAGCATTGTGATGGCAAAACCGTGGAGCATTGTGATAAGAAGACCTTGGGTAACTGTGATGATGAGCATCATGGAGCACTGTAATGACAAGGGGCATGAAGCATTGTGATGACAGGTGTCAGGGAGCATTGTGATGACAGGGGTCATGGAGCATTGTGATGACAAGGGTACGGAATATTGTGATGAAAAGTGCCATTGAGAATTTTGATGATAAAGTCGTGAAGCATTGTGATGACAAACACTTGGAGCTTGCTATGACAGGGGTCATGGAACATTGCAATGACAAGTGCATGGAGAATTGTGATGAAACGAGAATGTAACTTTGTGATGAGAAGTGTCATGTAGCATTGTGATGACAAGTACGTGGAGAATTGTTATGACAAGGGACATGGAGCATTGTGATAACCAGGGAATGGAGCATTGTGATGACAGGGGTCATGGAGCATTATTATGACAAGGGCCATGGTGCATTCTGATATAAGATATCACTTATGAAGGGACTGTAAACCTGGCTACATATGAACTGAATTAGGAAAGAGAACAGAGTCTCAGATTTAGAAAACACTCTTATGCTTGCTTAAGGGGGAAGGAGAGGTGGGGAGACACACAAAACCAGAGTTTGATATTAACACAGGTACCGTTCCATAATCCAAATACAGAAGAGACAAGCCCGACTCCTTCCTCAGTGAATGGGACTCAACACCCCTATTCCCCACAGAGAAATATATCTGACTAGTAAGGATCTTAAAACCTATGTATTGATATGTCTCCATAAGGGAACCAAGTGTGTCTAGAATGACATAAACACGGCAGTGAGAATAAGCTCAAACCCACTATAAAAAGGAATTTCAAAACAAAACAAAGAAACAGTGAAATTCTTACACAATACCTTCAGGGGTTCTGATGAAACTTGGAATGACCCTATCTACAACAACAGCTGGATGTGGCATAAGGCTGTTCACTTGGGACTGAGAGGATTGGTGAGATTGGGTGAGAAAATGCAGACGCTTTAAATCAATAATGCCTGCCACTGATTCCATGGTTCCCAACTCTCCAGGTAGAAGGGAATATCACTACAGTTATAACATGTATGGGAAACCTAGAGAATGGACACCCTCTGATGGTGAAAGGTTTCTAAAACTCTACTAATTTTTTTCTCTCCATGTGCTCCAGCTTGACATTCCAACTGCTTTAATATCAATCTCCCAACTTGGAGAGTCAGCCCCTATAACCTCCTGGTTCGCACAGTTGGCACATTGTGCAGAGGATATAAGGGAAGAGGGAGAACCAATGAGAGAGTAGCTGTAGGCATTTGGACGGCCACATGTCAGTCTAATTTCCCGTCATGAAGAAGAATTAACCAAACTCTGAGCCTGCCCCACACCCATAACTAGTATAGGTCCTGAAGCAAAATTGTGGGTTTGCGGTCAGCTCACAAAAACACAAGTTGAAAAATGGAGCTCAGGGGCACAGCAATTCACTAACTTGCAGAGTTATACAGGACTACTCTCTTCCAAAAATCTGTTGAGGAGAAGCCATGAGGCGGACTTGAAAATGAGGGAGATTTGCACGAAACAGATTTCCAGAAGTACATTGGAATCGCCTTTAAACACAGGAAAAGCATCACAACTTCGACAATGATGCACTTGGCCAAAAAGGGCGTATGCGTTTTCTGCAGAATATATTCAGGAGAAAACGCATACGCCCTTTTTTGCCAAGCAAGCAAGCGGGCAATGCAAATCTGCACTACAAAGAAGTATCACTTCCCACCAGTAAAAAGGGATATCCGTAAAATGTGTAAAAACCAGAAAGGCAAGAGGGGCTCTGGAGAACAGGGAGCCTTGTTATGCTGATGGGTGGGATGTAGATTGCCAACAGTCACTCTGGAGGAGTGCATTGTGTTCCCTAAAAGAATTACTCAACAGAGCTTCACAACCTAAGGCACTTCCAGTCATGGGAATATACCTTGGGAAAATTGAAAATCAATAAGACACAGCCAACCCAAAATATAGGGCAGCACTGCTTACAAGAACCTCGACTTCGGGACACCTTAAATAACCCAGGAAAGACAAAAATGGTAAAGAAATTGTGGTACATACGTATGATGGAATATCCCTCAGCCATGAAGTCAATGTCATAAGGCCAGTAGCAGCATAATGATGGGATTCATGTACCATGATTCTAAGTTAAAAAATCACACAGAAAAAGAAACTTATCATAAGATATCACTTATGATGGGTGTATAAACATGGCTACACATGGAATGAATTAGGAAAGGGAACAGAGTCTCATATATAGAAAACACTCTTATGCATGCTTAAGGGGAAAGCAGAGGTGGGGTGATGAATAAAACGAGAGTTTGATATTAGCACAGGTACGGTTCCATAATCCAAATACAGAATAGACAAGACCTACTACTTCCTCTGTGAACGGGACTCAAAACCCCATATTACCTGCAGAGGAATATATCTTACTAGTAAGAATCTTAAAACTTATGTATTGATATGTCTCCGTAAGGGAATCAAGTGTGTCTAGACTGGCATAAACATGGCAGCGAGAATCAGCTCAAACCCACTATAAAAAGGAATTTCAAAAACAAAACAAAAAAACTGGGAAATTCATTACAATTCCTTCAGGGTCTGTGATGAAACCTGGAATGACCCTATCTACAATGACAGTTGGATGTGGCATAAGGAGGGACACTTGGGACTGAGAGGATTGATGAGATTGGGTGAGCAAATGCAGAACCTTTAAAGCAATAATGCATGGCACCCATTTCATGGGTTTCAACTCTCCAGGTTGAAGGGAATATTACTATATTTATAACATGTACGGGGAACGTAGAGAACGGACACACTGTGAATACGAAAGGTTTCTAAAACTCAACGAATAGTCCCTCTCCTGGTGCTCTGGTTTGACTTTCCATCTGCTTTACTATCAATCTCCCTACTTGGAGAGACAACCCCTTTAACCTCCTGGTTCGCACAGTTTGCCAATTTGGCAGAGGATGAAAGGGAAGAGGGAGAACCAATGAGAGAGTAGCTGTTAGGCATTTGGACGGGCACATATCACTCTAACTTCCCGACAGGAAGAAGAATTAACCAAAGTCTCAGCCACCCACCGGGAACCAGTATAGGTCCTGAACCAAAATTTTGGACTTGCGGGCCGCTCACCAAAAACGAGTTGCAAAATGGAGCTCAGGGGCACAGCAATTCACAAACTGGCTGAGTAATAATGGACAACTATCATCCAAAAATCTGTTGAGGGAAGGCAGCGAGGTGGATTTGAAAGCGAGGTAGAATAGCAGGAAACAGATTTCAAGAGGTACGTTGGAATCGCCTTTAAAGCACAGGAAGAGGGGCCCAACTTCGACAATGATGCACTTGGCCAAAAAGGGCGTATGCGTTTTCTCCTGAATATATTCAGGAGAAAACGCATACGCCCTTTCTGGCCAAGCAAGCAAGCGGGCATGCAAATCTGCACTACAAAGAAGTATCAATTCCCACCGGTCAAAAGGGACATCCACAAAATGTGTAAAAACCAGAAAGGAAAGACAGGCCCTGGAGAACAGGGAGCCTTGTTATGCTGATGGGCGGGATGTAAATTGCCAACTGCCTCTCTGGAGGAGTGCATTGTGTTCCCTAAAACAAGTAAAGAACAGAGCTACAGAGCCAAGGGCACTTCCAGTCTAGGGAATATACCTTGGGAAATCTGAAAACAATAAGACAGAGCCACCCCAAAATTTAGGGCTGCACTGCTTACAAGAACCTCAACTTGGGTACACCTTAAATATCCCAGGAAATATAAAAATGGTTCAAAAAATTGTGGTACTTACGTACGATGGAATATCCCTCAGCCATGAAATCAATGTCATAAGACCAGTAGCAGCAAAATGGGTGGATTCAGGTACGATGATTCTAAGTGAAATAAGTCACACAGAAAAAGAAACTTATCATAAGATATCACTTATGAAGATCCTGTAAACATCACTACTCTTGAACTGAGTTAGGAAAGAGAACAGTGTCTCACATTTAGAAAACACTCTTATGCCTGCTTAAGGGGGAAGGAGAAGTGGGGTGATGCATAAAAGCAGAGTTTGATATAAGCACAGGTACCGTTCCAAAACCCAACTATGGAATAGACAAGACCTACACATTCCTCAGTAAAAGGGACTCAAAAGCCCATATTTCCCGCAGAGGAATATATCTGAATAGTAAGAATCTTAAAACCTATGTACTGATGTGTCTCCGTAAGGAATCAAGTGTGTCTAGACTGGCATAAACATGGCAGTGAGAATCAGCTCAAACCCACTATAAAAAGGAATTTAAAAAACAAAACAAAAAAAACTGGGAAATTCTTTACAATTCCTTCAGTGACTCTGATGAAACGTGTAATGACCCATATCTACAACGACAGTGGATGTGGCATAAGGGTGGACACTTGGGACTGAGATGATTGGTGAGATTGGGTGAGCAAATGCAGACCCTTTAAAGCAATAATGCATGGAACCCATTCCATGGGTCCCAACTCTCAAGGTTGAAGGGAATATTACTACAGATATAACATGTACGGGAAACCTAGGGAATGGACACACTGTGAATATGAAAGGTTTCTAAACCTCAACGAATAGTCCCTCTCCTGCTGCTCCGGTTTGACTTTCCATTTGCGTTACTATCAATCTCCCAACTTGGAGAGACAGCCCCTTTAACCTCCTGGTTCGCACAGGTTGCCAATTTGGCAGAGGATGAAAGGGAAGAGGGAGAACCAATGAGAGAGTAGCTGTTAGGCATTTGGACGGGCACATATCACTCTAACTTGCTGCAGGATGAAGAATTATCCAAAGTCTCAGCCCCCCACCGGGAACCAGCATAGGTTCTGAAGCAAAATTTTGGACTTGCGGTCAGCTCACCAAAAACGAGTTAAAAAATGGAGCTCAGGGCCACAGCAATTCAGAAACTGGCCGAGTAATAAAGGACAACTATCGTCCAAAAATCTGTTGAGGGAAGGCAACGAGGCGGACTTGAAAGTGAGGCAGAATAGCAGGAAACAGATTTCAAGAGGTACGTTGGAATCACCTTTAAAGCACAGGAAGAGGAGCAGAACTGCGACAATGATGCACTTGGCCAAAAAGTGCGTATGCGTTTTCTACTGAATATATTCAGGAGAAAACGCATACGCCCTTTTTGGCCAAGCAAGCAAGCGGGCAATGCAAATCTGCCCTACAGAGAAGTATCACTTCCCACCGGTCAAAAGGGACATCCAGAAAATGTGTAAAAAGCAGAAAGGCAAGACAGGCCCTGGAGAACAGGGAGCCTTGTTATGCTGATGGGCGGGATGTAAATTGACAACTGCCTCTCTGGAGGAGTGCATTGTGTTCCCTAAAACAAGTAAACAACAGATCTACAGAGCCAAGGGCACTTCCAGTCTAGGGAATATACCTTGGGAAAACTGAAACTCAATAAGACAGAGCCAGCCCAAAATTTAGGGCTGCACTGCTTAAAAGAACCTCAACTTGGGTACACCTTAAATATCCCAGGAAATATAAAAATGGTTCAAAAAATTGTGGTCCTTATGTACGATGGAATATCCCTCAGCCTATAAATAAATGTCATAAGAACAGTAGCAGCAAAATGAGTGGATTCAGGTACGATGATTCTAAGCGAAATAAGTCACACAGAAAAAGAAACTTATCATAAGATATCACTTATGAAGATCCTGTAAACATGGCTACACTTGAACTGAGTTAGGAAAGAGAACAGTGTCTCACATTTAGAAAACACTCTTATGCCTGCTTAAGGGGGAAGGAGAGGTGGGGTGATGCATAAAACCAGAGTTTGATATAAACACAGGTACCGTTCCAAAAACCAACTATGGTATAGACAAGACCTACACCTTCCTCAGTGAAAGGGACTCAAAACCCCATATTTCCCGCAGAGGAATATATCTGACTAGTAAGAATCTTAAAACCTATGTATTGATATGTCTCCGTAAGGGAATCAAGTGTGTCTAGACTGGCATAAACATGGCAGCGAGAATCAGCTCAAAACCAGTATAAAAAGGAATTTCAAAAACAAAACAAAAAAACTGGGAAATTCTTTACAATTCCTTCAGGGTCTCTGATGAAACCTGGAATGACCCTATGTACAATGACAGCTGGATGTGGCATAAGGCTGGACACTTTGGACTGAGACGATTGGTGAGATTGGGTGAGCAAATGCAGACCTTTTAAAGCAATAATGCATGGCACCCATTCCATGGGTCCCAACTCTCCAGGTTGAAGGGAATATTTCTACAGCTATGACATGTACGGGAAACCTAGAGAACGGACACACTGTGAATACGAAAAGTTTCTAAAACTCAACGAATAGTCCCTCTCCTGTTGCTTCGGTTTGACTTTCCATATGCTTTACTATTAATCTCCCAACTTGGAGAGACAGCCCATTTAACCTCCTGGTTCGCACAGGTTTGCAATTTGGCAGAGGATGAAAGGGAAGAGGGAGAACCAATGAGAGAGTAGCTGTTAGGCATTTGGACGGGCACATGTCACTCTAATTTCCAGGCAGGAAGAAGAATTAACCAAAGTTCAGCCACCCACCAGGAACCAGTATAGGTTCTGAACCAAAATTTTGGACTTCCAGTCAGCTAACAAAAAACGAGTTGAAAAATGGAGCTCAGGGGCACAGCAATTCACAAACTGGCCGAGTAATAAAGGACAACTATCGTTCAACAATCTTTTGAGGGAGGACAAAGAACCGGACTTGAAAGCGAGACAGAATAAGAAAAAAACAGATTTCAAGAGGTACGTTGGCATCGGTTTTAAAGCACAGGAAGAGGCGCACAACATCGACAATGATGCACTTGGCCAAAAAGGGCGTATGCATTTTCTCCTGAATATATTGAGGAGAAAACGCATACGCCCTTTTTGGCCAAGCAAGCAAGCGGGCAATGCAAATCTGCACTACAAAGAAGTATCACTTCCCAGCCGTCAAAAGGGACATCCACAAAATGTGTAAAAACCAGAAAGACAAGACAGGCCCTGGAGAACAGGGAGCCTTGTTATGCTGATGGGCGGGATGTAAATTGCCAACTGCCTCTCTGGAGGAGTACATTGTGTTCCCTAAAACAAGGAAAGAACAGAGATACAGAGCCAAGGGCACTTCCAGTCTAGGGAATATACCATGGGTAAACCGAAAATCAATAAGACAGAGCCACCCCAAAATTTAGGGCTGCACTGCTTACAAGGACCTCAACTTGGGTACACCTTAAATATCTCAGGAAATATAAAAATGGTTCAAAAAATTGTGGTACTTACGTACGATGGAATATCCCTCAGCCATGAAATCAATGTCATAAGACCAGTAGCAGCAAAATGGGTGGATTCAGGTACGATGATTCTAAGTGAAATAAGTCACACAGAAAAAGAAACTTATCATAAGATATCACTTATGAAGATCCTGTAAACATGGCTACACTTGAACTGAGTTAGGAAAGAGAACAGTGTCTCACATTTAGAAAACACTCTTATGCCTGCTTAAGGGGGAAGGAGAGGTGGGGTGATGCATAAAACCAGAGTTTGATATAAGCACAGGTACCGTTCCAAAAACCAACTACGGAATAGACAAGACCTACACCTTCCTCAGTGAAAGGGACTCAAAACCCCATATTTCCCGCAGAGGAATATATCTGACTAGTAAGAATCTTAAAACCTATGTATTCATATGTCTCCGTAAGGGAATCAAGTGTGTGTAGACTGGCATAAACATGGCAGCGGTAATCAGCTCAAACCCACTATAAAAAGGAATTTCAAAAACAAAACAAAAAAACTGGGAAATTCTGTACAATTACTTCAGGGTCTCTGATGAAACCTGGAATGACCCCATCTACAATGACAGGTGGATGTGGCATAAGGAGGGACACTTGGGACTGAGAGGATTGGTGAGATTGGGTGAGCAAATGCAGACCCTTTAAAGCACAAATGCCTGGCACCCATTCCATGAGTCCCAACTCTCCAGGTTGAAGGGAATATTACTACAGCTATAACATGTACGGGAAACCTAGAGAACGGACACACTGTGAATACGAAAGGTTTCTAAAACTCAACGAATAGTCCCTCTCCTGGTGCTCCGGTTTGACTTTCCATCTGCTTTACTATCAACCTCCCAACTTGGAGAGACAGCCCCTTTAACCTCCTGGTTCTCACAGGTTGCCAATTTGGCAGAGGATGAAATGGAAGAGGGAGAACCAATGAGAGAGTAGCTGTTAGGCATTTGGACGGGCACATATCACTCTAACTTCCCGGCAGGAAGACGAATTAAACAAAGTCTAAGCCCCCCACCGGGAACCAGCATAGGTCCTGAACCAAAATGTTGGACTTGCGGTCAGCTCACCAAAAACGAGTTGAAAAATGGAGCACAGGGGCACAGCAATTCACAAACTGGCCGAGTAATAAAGGACAACTATGGTCCAAAAATCTGTTGAGGGAAGGCAACGAGGCGGACTTGAAAGCGAGGCAGAATAGCAGGAAACAGATTTCCAGAGGTACGTTGGAATCGCCTTTAAAGCACAGGAAGAGGGGCACAACTTCGACAATGATGCACTTGGCCAAAAAGGGCGTATGCGTTTTCTCCTGAATATATTCAGGAGAAAACGCATACGCCCTTTTTGGCCAAGCAAGAAAGTGGGCAATGCAAATCTGCACTACAAAGAAGTTTCACTTCCCACGGGTCGAAAGGGACATCCACAAAATGTGTAAAAACCAGAAAGGCAAGACAGGCCCTGGAGAACTGGGAGCCTTGTTATGCTGATGGGCGGGATGTAAATTGCCAACTGCCTCTCTGGAGGAGTGAATAGTGTTCCCTAAATCAAGTAAACAACAGAGCTACAGAGCCAAGAGCACTTCCATTCTAGGGAATATATCTTGGGACTTCTGAAAATCAATAAGACAGAGCCACCCCAAAATTTAGGGCTGTACTGCTTACAAGGACCTCAACTTGGGTACACCTTAAATATCCCAGGAAATATAAAAATGGTTCAAAAAATTGTGGTACTTACGTACGATGGAATATCCCTCAGCCATGAAATCAATGTCATAAGACCAGTAGCAGCAAAATGGGTGGATTCAGGTACGATGATTCTAAGTGAAATGAGTCACATAGAAAAAGAAACTTATCATAAGATATCACTTATGAAGATCCTGTAAACATGGCTACACTTGAAGTGAGTTAGGAAAGAGAACAGTGTCTCACATTTAGAAAACACTCTTATGCCTGCTTAAGGGGGAAGGAGAGGTGGAGTGATGCATAAAACCAGAGTTTGATATAAGCACAGGTACCGTTCCAAAAACCAACTATGGAATAGACAAGACCTACACCTTCCTCAGTGAAAGGGACTCCAAACCCCATATTTCCCGCAGAGGAATATATCTGACTAGTAAGAATCTTAAAACCTATGTATTGATATGTCTCCGTAAGGGAATCAAGTGTGTCTAGACTGGCATAAACATGGCAGCGAGAATCAGCTCAAACCCACTATAAAAAGGAATTTCAAAAACAAAACAAAAAAACTGGGAAGTTCTTTACAATTCCTTCAGGGTCTCTGATGAAACATGGAATGACCCTATCTACAATGACAGCTGGATGTGGCATAAGGAGGGACACTTGGGACTGAGACGATTGGTGAGATTGGGTGAGCAAATGCAGACCCTTTAAAGCACAAATGCCTGGCACCCATTCTATGGGTCCCAACTCTCCAGGTTGAAGGGAATATTACTACAGCTATAACATGTACGGGAAACCTAGAGAACGGACACACTGTGAATACGAAAGGTTTCTAAAACTCAACGAATAGTCCCTCTCCTGGTGCTCCGGTTTGACTTTCCATCTGCTTTACTATCAACCTCCCAACTTGGAGAGACAGCCTCTTTAACCTCCTGGTTCGCACAGGTTTCCAATTTGGCAGAGGATGAAAAGGAAGAGGGAGAACCAATGAGAGAGTAGCTGTTAGGCATTTGGACGGGCACATATCACTCTAACTTCCCGGCAGGAAGAAGAATTAACCAAAGTCTCAGCCCCCCAACAGGAGCCAGCATAGGTCCTGAAGCAAAATGTTGGACTTGAGGTCACCTCACCAAAAACGAGTTGAAAAATGGAGCTCAGGGGCACAGCAATTCACAAACGGGCCGAGTAATAAAGGACAACTATCATCCAAAAATCTGTTGAGGGAAGGCAACGAGGCTGACTTGAAAGTGAGGCAGAAGAGCTGGAAACAGATTTCAAGAGGTACGTTGGAATCGCGTTTAAAGCACAGGAAGAGGGGCACAACTTCGACAATGATGCACTTGGCCAAAAAGGGCGTATGCGTTTTCTGCAGAATATATTCAGGAGAAAACGCATACGCCCTTTTTTGCCAAGCAAGCAAGCGGGCAATGCAAATCTGCACTACAAAGAAGTATCACTTCCCACCGGTCATTTGGGACATCCACAAAATGTGTAAAAACCAGAAAGGCAAGACAGACCCTGGAGAACAGGGAGCCTTGTTATGCTGATGGGCGAGATGTAAATTGCCAACTGCCTCTCTGGAGGAGTACATTGTGTTCCCTAAAACAAGTAAAGAACAGAGCTACAGAGCCAAGGGCACTTCCAGTCTAGGGAATATACCTTGGGAAAACTGAAAATCAATAAGACAGAGCCACCCCAAAATTTAGGGCTGCACTGCTTACAAGAACCTCAACTTGGGTACACCTTAAATATCCCAGGAAATATAAAAATGGTTCAAAAAATTGTGGTACTTATGTACGATGGAATATCCCTCAGCCATGAAATCAATGTCATAAGACCAGTAGCAGCAAAATGGGTGGATTCAGGTACGATGATTCTAAGTGAAATGACTCACACAGAAAAAGAAACTTATCATAAGATATCACTTATGAAGATCCTGTAAACATGACTACACTTGAACTGAGTTAGGAAAGAGAACAGTGTCTCACATTTAGAAAACACTCTTATGCCTGCTTAAGGGGGAAGGAGAGGTGGGGTGATGCATAAAACCAGAGTTTGATATAAGCATAGGTACCGTTCCAAAAACCAACTATGGAATAGACAAGACCTACACCTTCCTCAGTGAAAGGGACTCAAAACCCCATATTTCCCGCAGAGGAATATATCTCACTAGTAAGAATCTTAAAACCTCTGTATTGATATGTCTCCGTAAGGGAATCAAGTGTGTCTATACTGGCATAGACATGGCAGCGAGAATCAGCTCAAACCCACTATAAAAAGGAATTTCAAAAACTAAACAAAAAAAGCTGGGAAATTCTTTACAATTCCTTCAGGGTCTCTGATGAAACCTGGAATGACCCTATCTACAATGACAGCTGGATGTGTCATAAGGAGGGACACTTGGGACTGAGACGATTGGTGAGATTGGGTGAGCAAATGCAGACCCTTTAAAGCACAAATGCCTGGCACCCATTCCATGAGTCCCAACTCTCAAGGTTGAAGGCAATATTACTACAGCTATAACATGTACAGGAAACCTAGAGAACGGACACACTGTGAATACGAAAGGTTTCTAAAACTCAACGAATAGTCCCTCTCCTGGTGCTCCGGTTTGTCTTTCCATCTGCTTTACTATCAACGTCCCAACTTGGAGAGACAGCCCCTTTAACCTCCTGGTTCGCACAGGTTTCAAATTTGGCAGAGGATGAAAGGGAAGAGGGAGAACCAATGAGAGAGTAGCTGTTAGGCATTTGGACGGGCACATATCACTGTAATTTACCGGCAGGAAGAAAAATTAACCAAAGTCTCAGACACCCACCGGGAACCAGTATGGGTCCTGAACCAAAATGTTGGACTTGCGGTCAGCTCACCAAAAACGAGTTGAAAAATGGAGCTCAGGGGCACAGCAATTCACAAACTGGCCGAGTAATAAAGGACAACTATCGGCCAAAAATCTGTTGAGGGAAGGCAACAAGGCGGACTTGAAAGCGAGGCAGAATAGCAGGAAACAGATTTCAAGAGGTACGTTGGAATCGCCTTTAAAGCACAGGAAGAGTGGCACAACTTCGACAATGATGCACTTGGCCAAAAAGGGCGTATGCGTTTTCTCCTGAATATATTCAGGGGAAAACGCATATGCCATTTTTGCCAAAGCAAGCAAGCGGGCAATGCAAATCTGCACTACAAAGAAGTATCACTTCCCACTGGTCAAAAGGGACATCCACAAAATGTGTAAAAACCAGAAAGGCAAGACAGGCCCGGGAGAACAGGGAGCCTTGTTATGCTGATGGGCGGGATGTAAATTGCCAACTGCCTCTCTGGAGGAGTACATTGTGTTCCCTAAAACAAGTAAAGAACAGAGCTACAGAGCCAAGAGCACTTCCAGTCTAGGGAATATACTTTGGGAAAACTGAAAATCAATAAGACAGAGCCACCCCAAAATTTAGGGCTGCACTGCTTACAAGAACCTCAACCTGGGTACACCTTAAATATCCCAGGAAATATAAAAATGGTTCAAAAAATTTTGGTATTTACGTACGACCGAATATCCCTCAGCCATGAAATCAATGTCATAAGACCAGTAGCAGCAAAATGGCTGGATTCAGGTACGATGATTCTAAGCGAAATAAGTCACACAGAAAAAGAAACTTATCATAAGATATCACTTATGAAGATCCTGTAAACATGGCTACACTTGAACTGAGTTAGGAAAGAGAACAGTGTCTCACATTTAGAAAACACTCTTATGCCTGCTTAAGGGGGAAGGAGAGGTGGGGTGATGCATAAAACCAGAGTTTGATATAAGCACAGGTACCGTTCCAAAAACCAACTATGGTATAGACAAGACCTACACCTTCCTCAGTGAAAGGGACTCAAAACCCCATATTTCCCGCAGAGGAATATATCTGACTAGTAAGAATCTTAAAACCTATGTATTGATATGTCTCCATAAGGGAATCAAGTGTGTCTAGACTGGGATAAATATGGCAGCGAGAATCAGCTCAAACCCACTATAAAAAGGAATTTCAAAAATAAAACAAAAAAACTGGGAAATTCTTTACAATTCCTTCAGGGTCTCTGATGAAACCTGAAATAACCCTATCTACAATGACAGCTGTATGTGGCATAAGGCTGGACACTTGGGACTGAGAGGATTGGTGAGATTGGGTGACCAAATGAAGACCCTTTAAAGCAATAATGCATGGCACACATTCCATGGGTCCCAACTCTCCAGGTTGAAGGGAATATTACTACAGATATAACATGTACGGGAATCCTAGAGAATGGACACACTGTGAATACGAAAGGTTTCTAAAACTCAACGAATAGTCCCTCTCCTGGTGCTAAGGTTTGAGTTTCCATCTGCTTTATTAGCAACCTCCCAACATGGAGAGACAGCCCCTTTAACCTCCTGGTTCGCACAGGTTGCCAATTTGGCAGAGGATGAAAGGGAAGAGGGAGAACCAATGAGAGAGTAGCTGTTAGGCATTTGGACGGGCACATATCACTGTAATTTCCAGGCAGGAAGAAGAATTAACCAAAGTCTCAGCCACCCACCAGGAATCAGTCTAGATCCTGAACCAAAATTTGGGACTTGCGGTCAGCTCACCAAAAACGAGTTTAAAAAGGGAGCTCAGAGGCACAGCAATTCACAAACTGGCCGAGTAATAAAGTACAACTATCGTCCAAAAATCTGTTGAGGGAAGGCAACGAGGCGGACTTGAAAGCGAGGCAGAATAGCAGGAAACAGATTTCAAGAGGTACGTTGGAATCGCCTTTAAAGCACAGGAAGAGGGGCACAACTTCGACAATGATGCACTTGGCCAAAAAGGGCGTATGCGTTTTCTCCTGAATATATTCAGGAGAAAACGCATACGCCCTTTTTGGCCAAGCAAGCAAGCGGGCAATGCAAATCTGCACTACAAAGAAGTATCACTTCCCACGGGTCAAAAGGGACATCCACAAAATGTGTAAAAACCAGAAAGGCAAGACAGGCCCTGGAGAACAGGGAGCCTTGTTATGCTGATGGGCGGGATGTAAATTGCCAACTGCCTCTCTGGAGGAGTGCATTGTGTTCCCTAAAACAAGTAAACAACAGAGCTACAGAGCCAAGGGCACTTCAAGTCTAGGGAATATACCTGGGAAAAACTGAAAATCAATAAGAGAGAGCCACCCCAAAATTTAGGGCTGCACTGCTTACAAGGACCTCAACTTGGGTACACATTAAATATCCCAGGAAATATAAAATTGGTTCAAAAAATTGTGGTACTTACGTACGACGGAATATCCCTCAGCCATGAAATCAATGTCATAAGACCAGTAGCAGCAAAATGGGTGGATTCAGGTACGATGATTCTAAGTGAAATAAGTCACAGAGAAAAATAAACTTATCATAAGTTATCACTTATGAAGATCCTGTAAACATGGCTACACTTGAACTGAGTTAGGAAAGAGAACAGTGTCTCACATTTAGAAAACACTCTTATGCCCTCTTAAGGGGGAAGGAGAGGTGGGGTGATGCATAAAACCAGAGTTTGATATAAGCACAGGTACCGTTCCAAAAACCAACTATGGAATAGACAAGACCTACACCTTCCTCAGTGAAAGGGACTCAAAACACCATATTTCCCGCAGAGGAATATATCTGACTAGTAAGAATCTTAAAACCTCTCTATTGATATGTCTCCATAAGGGAATCAAGTGTGTCTAGACTGGCATAAACATGGCAGCGAGAATCAGCTCAAACCCACTATAAAAAGGAATTTCAAAAACAAAACAAAAAAACTGGGAAATTCTTTACAATTCCTTCAGGGTCTCTGATGAAACCTGCAATGACCCTATCTACAATGACAGCTGGATGTGGCATAAGGAGGGACACTTGGGACTGAGACGATTGGTGAGATTGGGTGAGCAAATGCAGACCCTTTAAAGCACAAATGCCTGGCACCCATTCCATGGGTCCCAACTCTCCAGGTTGAAGGGAATATTACTACAGCTATAACATGTACGGGAAACCTAGAGAACGGACACACTGTGAATACGAAAGGTTTCTAAAACTCAACGAATAGTCCCTCTCCTGGTGCTCCGCTTTGACTTTCCATCTGCTTTACTATCAACCTCCCAACTTGGAGAGACAGCCCCTTTAACCTCCTGGTTCGCACAGGTATCCAATTTGGCAGAGGTTGAAAGGGAAGAGGGAGAATCAATGAGAGAGTAGCTGTTAGGCATTTGGACGGGCACATATCACTCTAAATTCCAGACAGGAAGAAGAATTAACCAAAGTCTCAGCCCCCCAACGGGAGCCAGCATAGGTCCTGAAGCAAAATGTTGGACTTCAGGTCAGCTCAACAAAAACGAGTTGAAAAATGGAGCTCAGGGGCACAGCAATTCACAAACTGGCCGAGTAATAAAGGACAACTATTGTCCAAAAATCTGTTGAGGGAAGGCAATGAGGCGGACTTGAAAGTGAGGCAGAATAGCAGGAAACAGATTTCAAGAGGTACATTGGAATCGCGTTTAAAGCACAGGAAGAGGGGCACAACTTCGACAATGATGCACTTGGCCAAAAAGGGCGTATGCGTTTTCTCCTGAATATATTCAGGAGAAAACGCATACGCCCTTTTTGGCCAAGCAAGCAAGCGGGCAATGCAAATCTGCACTACAAAGAAGTATCACTTCCCACCGGTCAAAAGGGACATCCACAAAATGTGTAAAAACCAGAAAGGCAAGACAGGCCCTGGAGAACAGGGAGCCTTGTTATGCTGATGGGCGGGATGTAAATTGCCAACTCCCTCTCTGGAGGAGTACATTGTTTTCCCTAAAACAAATAAAGAACAGAGCTACAGAGCCAAGGGCACTTCCAGTCTAGGGAATATACCTTGGGAAAACTGGAAATCAATAAGAGAGAGCCACCCCAAAATTTAGGGCTGCACTGCTTACAAGGACCTCAAATTGGGTAAACCTTAAATATCCCAGAAATATAAAAATGGTTCAAAAAATTGTGGTACTTACGTACGATGGAATATCCCTCAGCCATGAAATCAATGTCATAAGACCAGTAGCAGCAAAATGGGTGGATTCAGGTACGATGATTCTAAGTGAAATAAGTCACACAGAAAAAGAAACTTATCATAAGATATCACTTATGAAGATCCTGTAAACATGGCTACTCTTGAACTGAGTTAGGAAAGAGAACAGTGTCTCACATTTAGAAAACACTCTTATGCCTGCTTAAGGGGGTAGGAGAGGTGGGGTGATGCATAAAACCAGAGTTTGATAAAAGCACAGGTACCGTTCCAAAAACCAACTATGGAATAGACAAGACCTACACCTGCCTCAGTGAAAGGGACTCAAAACCCCATATTTCCCGCAGAGGAATATATCTGACTACTAAGAATATTAAAACCTATGTATTGATATGTCTCCGTAAGGGAATAAAGTGTGTCTATACTGGCATAAACATGGCAGCGAGAATCAGCTCAAACCCACTATAAAAAGGAATTTCAAAAACAAAACAAAAAAACTGGGAAATTCTTTACAATTCCTTCAGGGTCTCTGATGAAACCTGGAATGACCCTATCTACAATGACAGCTGGATATGGCATAAGGAGGGACACTTGGGACTGAGACGATTGGTGAGATTGGGTGAGCAAATGCAGACCCTTTAAAGCACAAATGCCTGGCACCCATTCCATGGGTCCCAACTCTCCAGGTTGAAGGGAATATTACTACAGCTATAACATGTACGGGAAACCTAGAGAACGGACACACTGTGAATACGAAAGGTTTCTAAAACTCAACGAATAGTCCCTCTCCTGGTGCTCCGGTTTGTCTTTCCATCTGCTTTACTATCAATCTCCCAACTTGGAGAGACAGCCCCTTTAACCTCCTGGTTCCCACAGGTTGCCAATTTGGCAGGGGATGAAAGGGAAGAGGGAGAACCAATGAGAGGGTAGCTGTTAGGCATTTGGACGGGCACAAATCACTCTAACTTCCCGGCAGGAAGAAGAATTAACCAAAGTCTCAGCCCCCCACCGGGTACCAGCATAGGTCCTGATCCAAAATGTTGGACTTGCGGTCAGCTCACCAAAAACGAGTTGAAAAATGGAGCTCAGGGGCACAGCAATTCACAAACTGGCCGAGTAATAAAGGACAACTATCGTCCAAAAATCTGTTGAGGGAAGGCAACGAGGCGGACTTGAAAGCGAGGCAGAATAGCAGGAAACAGATTTCAAGAGGTACGTTGGAATCGCCTTTAAAGCACAGGAAGAGGGGCACAACTTCGACAATGATGCACTTGGCCAAAAAGGGCGTATGTGTTTTCTCCTGAATATATTCAGGAAAAAACGCATACGCCCTTTTTGGCTAAGCAAGCAAGCGGGCAATGCAAATCTGCACTACAAAGAAGTATCACTTCCCACGGGTTGAAAGGGACATCCACAAAATGTGTAAAAACCAGAAAGGCAAGACAGGCCCTGGAGAACAGGGAGCCTTGTTATGCTGATGGGCGGGATGTAAATTGCCAACTGCCTCTCTGGAGGAGTGCATTGTGTTCCCTAAAACAAGTAAACAACAGAGCTACAGAGCCAAGGGCACTTCCAGTCTAGGGAATATACCTTGGGAAAACTGAAAATCAAAAAGACACAGCCACCCCAAAATTTAGGGCTGCACTGCTTACAAGGACCTCAACTTGGGTACACCTTAAATATCCCAGGAAATATAAAAATGGTTCCAAAAATTGTGGTACTTACGTACGATGGAATATCCCTCAGCCATGAAATCAATGTAATAAGACCAGTAGCAGCAAAATGGGTGGATTCAGGTACGATGATTCTAAGTGAAATAAGTCACAGAGAAAAAGAAAGTTATCATAAGATATCACTTATGAAGATACTTTGAACATGGCTACACTTGAACTGAGTTAGGAAAGAGAACAGTGTCTCACATTTAGAAAACACTCTTATGCCTGCTTAAGGGGGAAGGAGAGGTGGGGTGATGCATAAAACCAGAGTTTGATATAAGCACAGGTACCGTTCCAAAAACCAACTATGGAATGGACAAGACCTAAACCTTCCTCAGTGAAAGGGACTCAAAACCCCATATTTCCCGCAGAGGAATATATCTGACTAGTAAGAATCTTAAAACCTATGTATTGATATGTCTCCATAAGGGAATAAAGTGTGTCTAGACTGGCATAAACATGGCAGCGAGAATCAGCTCAAACCCACTATAAAAAGGAATTTCAAAAACAAAACAATAAAACTGGGAAATTCTTAACAATTCCTTCAGGGTCTCTGATGAAACCTGGAATGACCCTATCTACAATGACAGCTGGATGTGGCATAATGTGGAACACTTGGGACTGAGACGATTGGTGAGATTGGGTGAGCAAATGCAGACCCTTTAAAGCACAAATGCCTGGCACCCATTCCATGTGTCCCAAATCTCCAGGATGAAGGGAATATTACTACAGCTATAACATGTACGGGAAACCAAGAGAACGGACACACTGTGAATACGAAAGGTTTCTAAAACTCAACGAATAGTCCCTCTCCTGGTGCTCTGGTTTGACTTTCTATCTGCTTTACTATCAACCTCTCAACTTGGAGAGACAGCCCCTCTAAATTCCTGGTTCGCACAGGTTGCCAATTTGGCAGAGGATGAAAGGGAAGAGGGAGAACCAATGAGAGAGTAGCTGTTAGGCATTTGGACGGGCACATATCACTGTAATTTCCCGGCAGGAAGAAGAATTAAATAAAGTCTCAGCCACCCACTGGGAACCAGTATAGGTCCTGAACCAAAATTTTGGACTTGCGGTCAGCTCTCCAAAAACGAGTTGAAAAATGGAGCTCAGGGGCACAGCAATTCACAAACTGGCCGAGTAATAAAGGACAAGTATCGTCCAAAATCTGTTGAGGGAAGGCAACGAGGCGGACTTGAAAGCGAGGCAGAATAGCAGGAAACAGATTTCAAGAGGTACTTTGGAATCGCCTTTAAAGCACAGGAAGAAGGGCACAACGTTGACAATGATGCACTTGGCCAAAAAGGGCGTATGCGTGTTCACCTGAATATATTCAGGAGAAAATGCATACGCCCTCTTTGGCCAAGCAAACAAGCGGGCAATGGAAATCTGCACTACAAAGAAGTATCACTTCCCACCGGTCAAAAGGGACATCCACAAAATGTGTAAAAACCAGAAAGGCAAGACAGGCCCTGGAGAACAGGGAGCCTTGTTATGCTGATGGGCGGGATGTAAATTGCCAACTGCCTCTCTGGAGGAGTGCATTGTGTTCTCTAAAACAAGTAAAGAACAGAGCTACAGAGCCAAGGGCACTTCCAGTCTAGGGAATATACCTTGGGAAAACTGAAAATCAATAAGACAGAGCCACCCCAAAATTTAGGGCTGCACTGCTTACAAGGACCTCAATTTGGGTACACCTTAAATATCTCAGGAAATATAAAAATGGTTCAAAAAATTGTGGTACTTACGTACGATGGAATATCCCTCAGCCATGAAATCAATGTCATAAGACCAGTAGCAGCAAAATGGGTGGATTCAGGTACGATGATTCTAAGTGAAATAAGTCACACAGAAAAAGAAACTTATCATAAGATATCACTTATGAAGATCCTGTAAACATGGCTACACTTGAACTGAGTTAGGAAAGAGAACAGTGTCTCACATTTAGAAAACACTCTTATGCCTGCTTAAGGGGGAAGGAGAGGTGGGGTGATGCATAAAACCAGAGTTTGATATAAGCACAGGTACAGTTCCAAAAACCAACTATGGAATAGACAAGACCTACACCTTCCTCAGTGAAAGGGACTCAAAACACCATATTTCCCGCAGAGGAATATATCTGACTAGTAAGAATCTTAAAACCTATGTATTGATATGTCTCCGTAAGGGAATCAAGTGTGTCTAGACTGGCATAAACATGGCAGCGAGAATCAGCTCAAACCCACTATAAAAAGGAATTTCAAAAACAAAACAAAAAAACTCGGAAATTCTTTTCAATTCCTTCAGGGTCTCTGATGAAACCTGGAAAGACCATATCTACAATGACAGCTGGATGTGGCATAAGGCTGGACACTTGGGACTGAGAGGATTGGTGAGATTGGGTGAGCAAATGCAGACCCTTTAAAGCACAAATGCCTGGCACCCATTCCATGGGTCCCAACTCTCCAGGTTGAAGGGAATATTACAACAGATATAACATGTACGGGAAACCTAGAGAACGGACACACTGTGAATACGAAAGGTTTCTAAAACTCAACGAATAGTCCCTATCCTGGTGCTCCGATTTGACTTTCCATCTGCTTTACTATCAACCTCCCAACTTGGAGAGATTGCCCCTTTAACCTCCTGATTTGCACAGGTTGCCAATTTGGCAGAGGATGAAAGGGAATAGGGAGAACCAATGAGAGAGTAGCTGTTAGGCATTTGGACCGGCACATATCACTCTAACTTCCCGGCAGGAAGAAGAATTAACCAACGTCTCAGCCTCCCACCGGGAACCAGTATAGGTCCTGAACCAAAATTTTGGACTTGCGGTCAGCTCACCAAAAACGATTTGAAAAATGGAGCTCAAGGGCACAGCAATTCACAAACTGGCCGAGTAATAAAGGACAACTATCGTCCAAAAATCTGTTGAGGGAAGGCAACGAGGCGGACTTGAAAGCGAGGCAGAATAGCAGGAAACAGATTTCAAGAGGTACGTTGGAATCGCCTTTAAAGCACAGGAAGAGGGGCAAAACTTCGACAATGATGCACTTGGCCAAAAAGGGCGTATGCGTTTTCTCCTGAATATATTCAGGAGAAAACGCATACGCCCTTTTTGGCCAAGCAAGCAAGCGGGCAATGCAAATCTGCACTACAAAGAAGTATCACTTCCCACCGGTCAAAAGGGACATCCACAAAATGTGTAAAAACCAGAAAGGCAAGACAGGCCCTGGAGAACAGGGAGACATGTTATGCTGATGGGCGGGATGTAAATTGCCAACTGCCTCTCTGGAGGAGTTCATTGTGTTCCCTAAAACAAGTAAAGAACAGAGCTACAGAGCCAAGGGCACTTCCAGTCTAGGGAATATACCTTGGGAAAACTGAAAATCAATAAGACAGAGCCACCCCAAAATTTAGGGCTGCACTGCTTACAAGGACCCCAATTTGGGTACACCTTAAATATCCCAGGAAATATAAAAATGGTTCAAAAAATTGTGGTACTTACGTACGATGGAATATCCCTCAGCCATGAAATCAATGTCATAAGACCAGTAGCAGCAAAATGGGTGGATTCAGGTACGATGATTCTAAGTGAAATAAGTCACAGAGAAAAAGAAACATATCATAAGATATCACTTATGAAGATCCTGTAAACATGGCTACACTTGAACTGAGTTAGGAAAGAGAACAGTGTCTCACATTTAGAAAACACTCTTATGCCTGCTTAAGGGGGAAGAAGAGGTGGGGTGATGCATAAAACCAGAGTTTGATATAAGCACAGGTACCGTTCCAAAAACCAACTATGGAATAGGCAAGACCTACACCTTCCTCAGTGAAAGGGACTCAAAACCCCATATTTCCTGCAGAGGAATATATCTGACTAGTAAGAATCTTAAAACCTATGTATTGATATGTCTCCGTAAGGGAATCAAGTTTGTCTAGACTGGCATAAACATGGCAGCGAGAATCAGCTCAAACTCACTATAAAAAGGAATTTAAAAAACAAAACAAAAAAACTGGGAAATTTTTACAATTCCTTCAGGGTCTCTGATGAAACCTGGAATGACCCTATCTAAAACGACAGCTGGATGTGGCATAAGGAGGGACACTTGGGACTGAGACGATTGGTGAGACTGGGTGAGCAAATGCAGACCCTTTAAAGCAATAATGCATGGCACCCATTCCATGGGTACCAACTCTCCAGGTTGAAGGGAATATTACTACAGTTATAACATGTACGGGAAACCTAGAGAACGGACACACTGTGAATACGAAAGGTTTCTAAAACTCAACGAATAGTCCCTCTCCTGGTCCTCCAGTTTGACTTTCCATCTGCTTTACTATCAACCTCCCAACTTGGAGAGACAGCCCCTTTAACCTCCTGGTTCACACAGGTTGCCAATTTGGCAGAGGATGAAAGGGAAGAGGGAGAACAAATGAGAGAGTAGCTGTTAGGCATTTGGACGGGCACATATCACTGTAATTTCCCAGCAGGAATAAGAATTAACCAAAGTCTCAGCCACCCACCGGGAACCAGTATAGGTCCTGAACCAAAATTTTGGACTTGCGGTCAGCTCACAAAAAACGAGTAGAAAAATGGAGCTCAGGGGCCCAGCAATTCACAAACTGGCCGAGTAATAAAGGACAACTATCGTCCAAAAATCTGTTGTGGGAAGGCAACGAGCCGGACTCGAAAGCGAGGCAGAATAGCAGGTAACAGATTTCAAAGGTAAGTTGTAATCGCCTTTAAAGCACAAAAAGAGGGGCACAACTTCGACAATGATGCACTTGGCCAAAAAGGGCGTATGCGTTTTCTCCTGAATATATTCAGGAGAAAACGCATACGCCCTTTTAGGCCAAGCAAGCAAGCGGGCAATGCAAATCTGCACTACAAAGAAGTATCACTTCCCACCGGTCAAAAGGGACGTCCACAAAATGTGTAAAAACCAGAAAGGCAAGACAGGCCCTGGAGAACAGGGAGCCTTGTTATGCTGATGGGCGGGATGTAAATTGCCAACTGCCTCTCTGGAGGAGTGCATTGTGTTACCTAAAACAAGTAAACAACGGAGCTACAGAGCCAAGGGCACTTCCAGTCTAGGGAATATACCTTGGGAAAACTGAAAATCAATAAGACAGAGCCACCCCAAAATTTAGGGCTGCACTGCTTACAAGGACCTCAACTTGGGTACACATTAAATATCCCAGGAAATATAAAAATGTTTCAGAAAATTGTGGTACTTATGTACGATGGAATATCCCTCAGCCATGAAATCAATGTCATAAGACCAGTAGCAGCAAAATGGGTGGATTCAGGTACGATGATTCTAAGTGAAATAAGTCACACAGAAAAAGAAACTTATCATAAGATATCACTTATGAAGATCCTGTAAACATGGCTACACTTGAACTGAGTTAGGAAAGAGAACAGTGTCTCACATTTAGAAAACACTCTTATGCCTGCTTAAGGGAAAAGAGCGGTGGGGTGATGCATAAAACCAGAGTTTGATATAAGCACAGGTACCGTTCCAAAAACCAACTATGGAATAGACAAGACCTACACCTTCCTCAGTGAAAGGGACTCAAAACACCATATTTCCCACAGAGGAATATATCTGACTAGTAAGAATCTTAAAACCTATGTATTGATATGTCTCCGTAAGGGAATCAAGTGTGTCTAGACTGGCATAAACATGGCAGCGAGAATCAGCTGAAACACACTATAAAAAGGAATTTCAAAAACAAAACAAAAAAACTGGGAAATTCTTTACAATTCCTTCAGGGTCTCTGATGAAACCTGGAATGACCTTTTCTACAACGAGAGCTGGATGTGGCATAAGGAAGGACACTTGGGACTGAGACGATTTGTTAGATTGGGTGAGCAAATGCAGACCCTTTAAAGCACAAATGCCTGGCACCCATTCCATGGGTCCCAACTCTCCAGGTTGAAGGGAATATTACTACAGCTATAACATGTACGGGAAACCTAGAGAACAGACACACTGTGAATACGAAAGGTTTCTAAAACTCAAATAATAGTCCCTCCCCTGGTGCTCCGGTTTGACTTTCCATCTGCTTTACTATCAACCTCCCAACTTGGAGAGACAGCCCCTTTAACCTCCTGGTTCGCACAGGTTGCCAATTTGGCAGAGGATGAAAGGGAAGAGGGAGAACCAATGAGAGAGTAGCTATTAGGTATTTGGACGGGCACATATCACTGTAATTTCCCGGCAGGAAGAAGAATTAACCAAAGTCTCAGCCCCCCACCGGGAACCAGCATAGGTCCTGAACCAAAATTTCGGACTTGCGGTCCGCTCACCAAAAACGAGTTGAAAAATGGAGCTCAGGGACACAGCAATTCACAAACTGCCCGAGTAATAAAGGAAAACTATCGTCCAAAAATCTGTTGGTGGAAGGCAAAGAGGCGGACTTGAAAGCGAGGCAGAATAGCAGGAAACAGATTTCAAGAGGTACGTTGGAATCGCCTTTCAAGCACAGGAAGAGGGGCACAACTTCGACAATGATGCACATGCTCAAAAAGGGCGTATGCGTTTTCTCCTGAATATATTCAGGAGAAAACGCATACGCCCTTTTTGGCCAAGCAAGCAAGCGGGCAATGCAAATCTGCACTACAAAGAAGTATCACTTCCCACCGGTCAAAAGGGACATCCACAAAATGTGTAAAAACCAGAAAGGCAAGACAGGCCCTGGAGAACAGGGTGCCTTGTTATGCTGATGGGCGGGATGTAAATTGCCAACTGCCTCTCTGGAGGAGTGCATTGTGTTCCCTAAAACAAGTAAACAACAGAGCTACAGAGCCAAGGGCACTTCCAGTCTATGGAATATACCTCGGGAAAACTGAAAATAAATAAGGCAGAGCCACCCAAAAATTTAGGGCTGCACTGCTTACAAGGACCTCAACTTGGGTACACCTTAAATATCCCAGGAAATATAAAAATGGTTCAAAAAATTGTGGTACTTATGTACGATGGAATATCCCCTCAGCCATGAAGTCAATGTCATAAGACCAGTAGCAGCAAAATGGGTGGATTCAGGTACGATGATTCTAAGTGAAATAAGTCACACAGAAAAAGAAACTTAGCATAAGATATCACTTATGAAGATCCTGTAAACATGGCTACACTTGAACTGAGTTAGGAAAGAGAATATTGTCTCACATTTAGAAAACACTCTTATGCCTGCTTAAGGGGGAAGGAGAGGAGGGGTGATGCATAAAACCAGAGTTTGATATAAGCACAGGTACCGTTCCAAAAACCAACTATGGAATAGACAAGACCTACACCTTCCTCATTGAAAGGGACTCAAAACCCCATATTTCCCGCAGAGGAATATATCTGACTAGTAAGAACCTTAAAACCTATGTATTGATATGTCTCCGTAAGGGAATCAAGTGTGTCTAGACTGGCATAAACATGGCAGCGAGAATCAGCTCAAACACAATATAAAAAGGAATTTCAAAAACAAAACAAAAAAACTGGGAAATTCTTTACAATTCCTTCAGGGTCTCTGATGAAACCTGGAATGACCTTTTCTACAACGACAGCTAGATGTGGCATAAGGAAGGATACTTGGGACTGAGACAATTTGTGAGATTGGGTGAGCAAATGCAGACCCTTTAAAGCACAAATGCCTGGCACCCATTCCATGGGTACCAACTCTCCAGGTTGAAGGGAATATTACTACAGCTATAACATGTACGGGAAACCTAGAGAACGGACACACTGTGAATATGAAAGGTTTCTAAAACTCAACTAATAGTCCCTCTCCTGGTGCTCCGGTTTGACTTTCCATCTGCTTTACTATCAACCTCCCAACTTGGAGAGACTGCCCCTTTAACCTCCTGGTTCGCACAGGTTGCCAATTTGGCAGAGGATGAAAGGGAAGAGGGAGAACCAATGAGAGAGTAGCTATTAGGCATTTGGACGGGCACATATCACTGTAATTTCCCGGCAGGAAGAGGAATTAACCAAAGTCTCAGCCCCCAACCGGGAACCAGCATAGGCCCTGAACCAAAATTTCGGACTTGCGTTCAGCTCACCAAAAACGAGTTGAAAAATGGAGCTCAGGGGCACAGCAATTCACAAACTGGCCGAGTAATAAAGGAAAACTATCGTCCAAAAATCTGTTTAGGGAAGGCAACGAGGCGGACTTGAAAGCGAGGCAGAATAGCAGGAAACAGATTTCAAGAGGTACGTTGGAATCACCTTTAAAGCACAGGAAGAGGGGCACAACTTCGACAATGATGCACTTGCCCAAAAAGGTCGTATGCGTTTTCTCCTGAATATATTCAGGAGAAAACGCATACGCCCTTTTTGGCCAAGCAAGCAAGCGGGCAATGCAAATCTGCACTACAAAGAAGTATCACTTCCCACCGGTCAAAAGGGACATCCACAAAATGTGTAAAAACCAGAAAGGCAAGACAGGCCCTGGAGAACAGGCAGACTTGTTATGCTGATGGGCGGCATGTAAATTGCCAACTGCCTCTCTGGAGGAGTGCATTGTGTTCCCTAAAACAAGTAAACAGCAGAGCTACAGAGCCAAGGGCACTTCCAGTCTAGGGAATATACCTTGGGAAAACTGAAAATCAATAAGACAGAGCCACCCCAAAATTTAGGGCTGCACTGCTTACAAGGACCTCAACTTGGGTACAACTTCAATATCCCAGGAAATATAAAAATGGTTCAAAAAATTGTGGTACTTACGTACGATGGAATATCCCTCAGCCATGAAATCAATGTCATAAGACCAGTAGCAGCAAAATGGGTGGATTCAGGTACGATGATTCTAAGTGAAATAAGTCACACAGAAAAAGAATCTTATCATAAGATATCACTTATGAAGATCCTGTAAACAAGGCTACACTTGAACTGAGTTAGGAAAGAGAACAGTGTCTCACATTTAGAAAACACTGTTATGCCTGCTGAAGGTGGAAGGAGAGGTGGGGTGATGCATAAAACCAGAGTTTGATATAAGCACAGGTACCATTCCAAAAACCAACTATGGAATAGACAAACCTACACCTTCCTCATTGAAAGGGACTCAAAACCCCATATGTTCCGCAGAGGAATATATCTGACTAGTAAGAATCTTAAAACCTATGTATTGATATGTCTCCGTAAGGGAATCAAGTGTGTCTAGACTGGCATAAACATGGCAGCGAGAATCAGCTCAAACCACCTATAAAAAGGAATTTCAAAAACAAAACAAAAAAACTGGGAAATTCTTTACAATTCCTTCTGGGTCTCTGATGAAACCGGGAATGACCATATCTACAACGACAGCTGGATGTGGCATAATGTTGGACACTTGGGACTGAGAGGATTGGTGAGATTGGGTGAGCAAATGCAGACCCTTTAAAGCAATAATGCATGGCACCCATTATATGGGTCCCAACTCTCCAGGTTGAAGGGAATATTACTACAGCTATAACATGTACGGGAAACCTAGAGAACGGACACACTGTGAATACGAAAAGTTTCTAAAACTCAACGAATAGTCCGTCTCCTGGTGCTCCGGTTTGACTTTACACCTGCTTTACTATCATCCTCCCAACATGGAGAGACAGCCCCTTTAACCTCCTGGTTCGCACAGGTAGCCAAATTGGCAGAGGATGAAAGGGAAGAGGGAGAACCAATAAGAGAGTAGTAGTTAGGCATTTGAAAGGGCACATATCACTGTAATTTCCCGGCAGGAAGAAGAATTAACCAAAGTCTAAGCCCCCCACAGGGAACCAGCATAGGTCCTGAACCAAAATTTCGTACTTGAGGTCAGCTCACCAAAAACGAGTTGAAAATTGGAGCTCAGGGGCACAGCAATTCACAAACTGGCCGAGTAATAAAGGACAACTATCGTCCAAAAATCTATTGAGGGAAGGCTACGAAGCGGAGTTGAATGCGAGGCAGAATAGCAGGAAACAGATTTCAAGAGGTACGTTGGAATCGCCTTTAAAGCACAGGAAGAGTGGCACAACTTCGAAAATGATGCACTTGGCCAAAAAGGGCGCATGCGTTTTCTCCTGAATATATCCAGGAGAAAACGCATACGCCCTTTTTGGCCAAGCAAGCAAGCGGGCAATGCAAATCTGCACTACAAAGAAGTATCACTTCCCACCGGTCAAAAGGGACATCCACAAAATGTGTAAGAACCAGAAAAACAAGACAGGCCCTGGAGAACAGGGAGCCTTGTTATGCTGATGGGCGGCATGTAAATTGGCAACTGCCTCTCTGGAGGAGTACATTGTGTTCCCTAAAACAAGTAAACAACAGAGCTACAGAGCCAAGGGCACCTCCAATCTAGGGAATATACCTTGGGAAAACTGAAAATCAATAAGACAGAGCCACCCTAAAATTTAGGGCTGCACTGCTTACAAGGACCTCAACTTGGGTACACCTTAAATATCCCAGGAAATATAAAAATGGTTCAAAAAATTGTGGTACTTGCGTACGATGGAATATCCCTCAGCCATGAAATCAATGTCATAAGACCAGTAGCAGCAAAATGGGTGGATTCAGGTACGATGATTCTAAGTGAAATAAGTCACACAGAAAAAGAAACTTAGCATAAGATATCACTTATGAAGATCCGGTAAACATGGCTACACTTGAACTGAGTTAGGAAAGAGAACAGTGTCTCACATTTAGAAAATTCTCTTATGCCTGCTTAAGCGGGAAGGAGAGGTGGGGTGATGCATAAAACCAGAGTTTGATATAAGCACAGGTACCGTTCCAAAAACCAACTATGGAATAGACAAGACCTACACCTTCCTCAGTGAAAGGGACTCAAAACACCATATTTCCCGCAGAGGAATATATCTGACTAGTAAGAATCTTAAAACCTATGTATTGATATGTCTCCGTAAGGGAATCAAGTGTGTCTAGACTGGCATAAACATGGCAGCGAGAATCAGCTCAAACCCACAATAAAAAGGAATTTCAAAAACAAAGCAAAAAAACTGGGAAATTCTTTACAATTCCTTAAGGGTCTCTGATGAAACCTGGAATGACCCTATCTACAACGACAGCTGGATGTGGCATAAGGCTGGACACTTGGGACTGAGAGGATTCGTGAGAGTGGGTGAGCAAATGCAGACCCTTTAAAGCAATAATGCATGGCACCCATTCCATGGGTCCCAACTCTCCAGGTTGAAGGGAATATTACTACAGTTATAACATGTACGGGAAACATAGAGAACGGACACACTGTGAATACGAAAGGTTTCTAAAACTCAACGAATAGTCCGTCTCCTGGTGCTACGTTTTGACTTTCCATCTGCTTTACTATCAACCTCCCAACTTGGTGAGACAGCCCCTTTAACCTCCCAGTTCACACAGGTTGCCCATTTGGCAGAGGATGAAAGGGAAGAGGGAGAACCAATGAGACAGTAGCTGTTAGGCATTTGGACGGGCACATATCACTGTAATTTCCCGGCAGGAAGAAGAATTAACCAAAGTCTCAGCCACCCACCGGGAACCAGTATAGGTCCTGAACCAAAATTTTGGCCTTGCGGTCAGCTCACCAAAACGAGTTGAAAAAAGGAGCTCAGGGGCACAGCAATTCACAAACTGGCCGAGAAATAAAGGACAACTATCGTCCAAAAATCTGTTGAGGGAAGGCAACGAGGCGGACTTGAAAGTGAGGCAGAATAGCAGGAAACAGATTTCAAGAGGTACGTTGGAATCGCCTTTAAAGCACAGGAAGAGGGGCACAACTTCGACAATGATGCACTTGGCCAAAAAGGGCATATGCATTTTCTCCTGAATATATTCAGAAGAAAATGCATATGCCCTTTTTGGCCAAGCAAGCAAGCGGGCAATGCAAATCTGCACTACAAAGAAGTATCACTTCCCACCGGTCAAAAGGGACATCCACAAAATGTGTAAAAACCAGAAAGGCAAGACAGGCCCTGGAGAACAGGGAGCCTTGTTATGCTGATGGGCGGGATGTAAATTGCCAACTGCCTCTCTGGAGGAGTGCATTGTGTTCCCTAAAACAAGTAAAGAACAGAGCTACAGAGCCAAGGGCACTTCCAGTCTAGGGAATATACCTTGGGAAAACTGAAAATCAATAAGACAGAGCCACCCCAAAATTTAGGGCAGCACTGCTTACAAGGACCTCAACTTGGATACACCTTAAGTATCCCAGGAAATATAAAAATGGTTCAAAAAATTGTGGTACTTACGTACGATGGAATATCCCTCAGCCATGAAATCAATGTCATAAGACCAGTAGCAGCAAAATGGGTGGATTCAGGTACAATGATTCTAAGTGAAATAAGTCACACAGAAAAAGAAACTTATCATAAGATATCACTTATGAAGATCCTATAAACATGGCTACACTTGAACTGAGTTAGGAAAGAGAACAGTGTCTCATATTTAGAAAACACTCTTATGCCTGCTTAAGGGGGAAGGAGAGGTGTCGTGATGCATAAAACCAGAGTTTGATATAAGCACAGGTACCGTTCCAAAAACCAACTATGGAATAGACAAGACCTACACCTTCCTCAGTGAAAGGGACTCAAAACACCATATTTCCCGCAGAGGAATATATCTGACTAGTAAGAATCTTAAAACCTATGTATTGATATGTCTCCGTAAGGGAATCAAGTGTGTCTACACTGCCATTAACATGGCAGCGGGAATCAGCTCAAACCCAATATAAAAAGGAATTTCAAAAACAAAACAAAAAAACTGGGAAATTCTTTACAATTCCTTCAGGGTCTCTGATGAAACCTGGAATGACCCTATCTGCAACGACAGCTGGATGTGGCATAAGGAGGGACACTTGGAACTGAGACGATTGGTGAGATTGGGTGAGCAAATGCAGACCCTTTAAAGCACAAATGCTTGGCACCCATTCCATGAGTCCCAACTCTCCAGGTTGAAGGGAATATTACTACAGCTATAACATGTACGGGAAACCTAGAGAACGGACACACTGTGAATACGAAAGGTTTCTAAATCTCAACGAATAGTCCCTATCCTGGTGTTCCAGTTTGACTTTCCATCTGCTTTACTATCAACCTCCCAACTTGGAGAGACAGCCCCTTTAACCTCCTGGTTCGCACAGGTTGCCAATTTGGCAGAGGATGAAAGGGAAGAGGGAGAACCAATGAGAGAGTAGCTGTTAGGCCGTTGGACGGGCACATATCACTGTAATTTCCTGGCAGGAAGAAGAATTAACCAAAGTCTCAGCCACCCACCGGGAACCAGTATAGGTCCTGAACCAAAATTTTGGACTTGCGGTCAGCTCACCAAAAACGACTTGAAAAAAGGAGCTCAGGGGCACAGCAATTCACAAACTGGCCGAGAAATAAAGGACAACTATCGTCCAAAAATCTGTTGAGGGAAGGCAACGAGGCGGACTTGAAAGCGAGGCAGAATAGCAGGAAACAGATTTCAAGAGGTACGTTGGAATCGCCTTTAAAGCACAGGAAGAGGGGCACAACTTCGACAATGATGCACTTGGCCAAAAAGGGCGTATGCGTTTTCTCCTGAATATATTCAGGAGAAAACGCATACGCCCTTTTTGGCCAAGCAAGCAAGAGGGCAATGCAAATCTGCACTACAAAGAAGTATCACTTCCCACCGGTCAAAAGGGACATCCGCAAAATGTGTAAAATCCAGAAAGGCAAGGCAGGCCCTGGAGAACAGGGAGCCTTGTTATGCTGATGGGCGGGATGTAAATTGCCAACTGCCTCTCTGGAGGAGTGCATTGTGTTCCCTAAAACAAGTAAAGAACAGAGCTACAGAGCCAAGGGCACTTCCATTCTAGGGAATATACCTTGGAAAAACAGAAAATCAATAAGACAGAGCCACCCCAAAATTTAGGGCTGCACTGCTTACAAGGACCTCAACTTGGATACACCTTAAGTATCCCAGGAAATATAAAAATGGTTCAAAAAATTGTGGTACTTACGTACGATGCAATATCCCTCAGCCATGAAATCAGTGTCATAAGACCAGTAGCAGCAAAATGGGTGGATTCAGGTACGATGATTCTAAGTGAAATAAGTCACACAGAAAAAGAAACTTATCATAAGATATCACTTATGAAGATCCTATAAACATGGCTACACTTGAACTGAGTTAGGAAAGAGAACAGTGTCTCATATTTAGAAAACACTCTTATGCCTGCTTAAGGGGGAAGGAGAGGTGGCGTGATGCATAAAACCAGTGTTTGATATAAGCACAGGTACCGTTCCAAAAACCAACTATGGAATAGACAAGACCTACACCTTCCTCAGTGAAAGGGACTCAAAACACCATATTTCCCGCAGAGGAATATATCTGACTAGTAAGAATCTTAAAACCTATGTATTGATATGTCTCCGTAAGGGAATCAAGTGTGTCTAGACTGCCATAAACATGGCAGCGGGAATCAGCTCAAGCCCACTATAAAAAGGAATTTCAAAAACAAAACAAAAAAACTGGGAAATTCTTTACAATTCCTTCAGGGTCTCTGATGAAACCTGGAATGACCCTATCAACAACGACAGATGGATGTGGCATAAGGAGGGACACTTGGGACTGAGACGATTGGTGAGATTCGGTGAGCAAATGCAGACCCTTTGAAGCACAAATGCCTGGCACCCATTCCATGGGTCCCAACTCTCGAGGTTGAAGGGAATATTACTACAGCTATAACATGTACGGGAAACCTAGAGAACGGACACACTGTGAATACGAAAGGTTTCTAAAACTCAACGAATAGTCCCTCTCCTGGTGTTCCGGTTTGACTTTCCATCTGCTTTACTATCAACCTCCCAACTTGGAGAGACAGCCCCTTTAACCTCCTGGTTCACACAGGATGCCAATTTGGCAGAGGATGAAACGGAAAACGGAGAACCAATGAGACAGTAGCTGTTAAGCATTTGGACGGGCACATATCACTGTAATTTCCCGGCAGGAAGAAGAATTAACCAAAGTCTCAGCCACCCACCGGGAACCAGTATAGGTCCTGAACCAAAATTTTGGACTTGCGGTCAGCTCACCAAAAACGAGTTGAAAAATGGAGCTCAGGGGCACAGCAATTCACAAACGGGCCGAGTAATAAAGGACACGTATCGTCCAAAAATCTGTTGAGGAAAGGCAACAAGGAGGACATGAAAGCGAGGCAGAATAGCAGGAAACAGATTTCAAGAGGTACGTTGGAATCGCCTTTAAAGCACAGGAAGAGGGGCACAACTTCGACAATGATGCCCTTGGCCAAAAAGGGCATATGCGTTTTCTCCTGAATATATTCAGGAGAAAACGCATACGCCCTTTTTGGCCAAGCAAGCAACCGGGCAATGCAAATCTGCACTACAAAGAAGTATCACTTCCCACCGGTCAAAAGGGACATCCAAAAAATGTGTAAAAACCAGAAAGGCAAGACAGGCCCTGGAGAACAGGGAGCCTTGTTATGCTGATGGGCGGGATGTAAATTGCCAACTGCCTCTCTGGAGGAGTGCATTGTGTTCCCTAAAACAAGTAAAGAACAGAGCTACAGAGCCAAGGGCACTTCCAGTCTAGGGAATATACATTGGGAAAACTGAAAATCAATAATACAGAGCCACCCCAAAATTTAGGGCTCCACTGCTTACAAGGACCTCAACTTGGGTACACCTTAAATATCCCAGGAAATATAAAAATGGTTCAAAAAATTGTGGTACTTACGTACGATAGAATATCCCTCAGCCATGAAATCAATGTCATAAGACCAGTAGAAGCAAAATGGGTGGATTCAGGTTCGGTGCTTCTAAGTGAAATAAGTCACACAGAAAAAGGAACTTATCACAAGATATCACTTATGAAGATCCTGTAAACATGGCTACAATTGAACTGAGTTAGGAAAGAGAACAGTGTCTCTCATTTAGAAAACACTCTTATGCCTGTTTAAGGGGGAAGGAGAGGTGGGGTGATGCATACAACCAGAGTTTGATATAAGCACACGTACCGTTCCAAAAACCAACTATGGAATAGACAAGACCTACACCTTTCTCAGTGAAAGGGACTCAAAACACCATATTTACCGCAGAGGAATATATCTGACTAGTAAGAATCTTAAAACCTATGTATTGATATGTCTCCGTAAGGGAATCAAGTGTGTCTAGACTGGCATAAACATGGCAGCGAGAATCAGCTCAAACCCACTATAAAAAGTAATTTCAAAAACAAAACAAAAAAACTGGGAAATTCTTTACAATTCCTTCAGGGTCTCTGATGAAAGCTGGAATGACCCTATCTACAACGACAGATGGATGTGGCATAAGGAGGGACACTTGGGACTGAGAGAATTGGTGTGATTGGGTGAGCAAATGCAGACCCGTTAAAGCAATAATGCATGGCACCCATTCCATGGGTCCCAACTCTCCAGGTTGAAGGCAATATTACTACAGTTATAACATGTACGGGAAACCTAGAGAACGGACACACTGTGAATATGAAAGGTTTCTAAAACTCAACGAATAGTCCCTCTCCTGGTGTTCCGGTTTGACTTTCCATCTGCTTTACTATCAACCTCCCAACTTGGAGAGACAGCCCCTTTAACCTCCTGGTTCACACAGGATGCCAATTTGGCAGAGGATGAAACGGAAAACGGAGAACCAATGAGACAGTAGCTGTTAAGCATTTGGACGGGCACATATCACTGTAATTTCCCGGCAGGAAGAAGAATTAACCAAAGTCTCAGGCACCCACCGGGAACCAGTATAGGTCCTGAAACAAAATTTTGGACTTGCGGTCAGCTCACCAAAAACGAGTTGAAAAAAGGAGCTCAGGGGCACAGCAATTCACAAACTGGCCAAGAAATAAAGGACAACTATCGTCCAAAAATCTGTTGAGGGAAGGCAACGAGGCGGACTTGAAAGCGAGGCAGAATAGCAGGAAACAGATTTCAAGAGGTACGTTGGAATCGCCTTTAAAGCACAGGAAGAGGGTCACAACTTCGACAATGATGCACTTGGCCAAAAAGGGCGTATGCGTTTTCTCCTGAATATATTCAGGAGAAAATGCATACGCCCTTTTTGGCCAAGCAAGCAAGCGGGCAATGCAAATCTGCACTACAAAGAAGTATCACTTCCCACCGGTCAAAAGGGACATCCACAAAATGTGTAAAAACCAGAAAGGCAAGACAGGCCCTGGAGAACAGGGAGCCTTGTTATGCTGATGGGCGGGATGTAAATTGCCAACTGCCTCTCTGGAGGAGTGCATTGTGTTCCCTAAAACAAGTAAAGAACAGAGCTACAGAGCCAAGGGCACTTCCAGTCTAGGGAATATACCTTGGAAAAACTGAAAATCAATAAGACAGAGCCACCCCAAAATTTAGGGCTGCACTGCTTACAAGGACCTCAACTTGGATACACCTTAAGTATCCCAGGAAATATAAAAATGGTTCAAAAAATTGTGGTACTTACGTACGATGCAATATCCCTCAGCCATGAAATCAGTGTCATAAGACCAGTAGCAGCAAAATGGGTGGATTCAGGTACGATGATTCTAAGTGAAATAAGTCACACAGAAAAAGAAACTTATCATAAGATATCACTTATGAAGATCCTATAAACATGGCTACACTTGAACTGAGTTAGGAAACAGAACAGTGTCTCATATTTAGAAAACACACTTATGCCTGCTTAAGGGGGAAGGAGAGGTGGCGTGATGCATAAAACCAGAGTTTGATATAAGCACAGGTACGGTTCCAAAAACCAACTATGGAATAGACAAGACCTACACCTTCCTCAGTGAAAGGGACTCAAAACACCATATTTCCCGCAGAGGAATATATCTGACTAGTAAGAATCTTAAAACCTATGTATTGATATGTCTCCGTAAGGGAATCAAGTGTGTCTACACTGCCATAAACATGGCAGCGGGAATCAGCTCAAGCCCACTATAAAAAGGAATTTCAAAAACAAAACAAAAAAACTGGGAAATTCTTTACAATTCCTTCAGGGTCTCTGATGAAACCTGGAATGACCCTATCTACAACGACAGATGGATGTGGCATAAGGAGGGACACTTGGGACTGAGACGATTTGTGAGATTGGGTGAGCAAATGCAGACCCTTTAAAGCAATAATGCATGGCACCCATTCCATGGGTCCCAACTCTCCAGGCTGAAGGGAATATTACTACAGCAATAACATGTACGGGAAACCTAGAGAACGGACACACTGTGAATACGAAAGGTTTCTAAAACTCAACGAATAGTCCCTCTCCTGGTGCCCCGGTTTGACTTTCCATCTGCTTTACTATCAACCTCCCAACTTGGAGAAACAGCCCCTTTAACTCCTGGTTCGCACAGGTTGCCAATTTAGCAGAGGATGAAAGTGAAGAGGGAGAACCAATGAGAGAGTAGCTGTTAGGCATTTGGACGGGCACATATCACTGTAATTTCCCGGCAGGAAGAAGAATTAACCAAAGTCTCAGCCACCCACCAGGAACCAGTATAGGTCCTGAACCAAAATTTTGGACTTGCGGTCAGCTCACCAAAAACGAGTTGAAAAATGGAGCTCAGGGGCACAGCAATTCACAAACGGGCCGAGTAATAAAGGACAACTATCGTCCAAAAATCTGTTGAGGAAAGGCAACGAGGAGGACTTGAAAGCGAGGCAGAATAGCAGGAAACAGATTTCAAGAGGTACGTTGGAATCGCCTTTAAAGCACAGGAAGAGGGGCACAACTTCGACAATGATGCCCTTGGCCAAAAAGGGCGTATGCGTTTTCTCCTGAATATATTCAGGAGAAAATGCATACGCCCTTTTTGGCCAAGCAAGCAAGCGGGCAATGCAAATCTGCACTACAAAGAAGTATCACTTCCCACTGGTCAAAAGGGACATCCACAAAATGTGTAAAAACCAGAAAGGCAAGACAGGCCCTGGAGAACAGGGAGCCTTGTTATGCTGATGGGCGGGATGTAAATTGCCAACTGCCTCTCTGGAGGAGTGCATTGTGTTCCCTAAAACAAGTAAAGAACAGAGCTACAGAGCCAAGGGCACTTCCAGTCTAGGGAATATACCTTGGGAAAACTGAAAATCAATAATACAGAGCCACCCCAAAATTTAGGGCTCCACTGCTTACAAGGACATCAACTTGGGTACACCTTAAATATCCCAGGAAATATAAAAATGGTTCAAAAAATTGTGGTAATTATATACGATGGAATATCCCTCAGCCATGAAATCAATGTCATAAGACCAATAGCAGCAAAATGGGTGGATTCAGGTTCGGTGCTTCTAAGTGAAATAAGTCACACAGAAAAAGAAACTTATCATAAGATATCACCTATGAAGATCCTGTAAACATGGCTACAATTGAACTGAGTTAGGAAAGAGAACAGTGTCTCTCATTTAGAAAACACTCTTATGCCTGCTTAAGGGGGAAGGAGAGGTGGGGTGATGCATACAACCAGAGTTTGATATAAGCACTCGTACCGTTCCAAAAACCAACTATGGAATAGACAAGACCTACACCTTCCTCAGTGAAAGGGACTCAAAACACCATATTTCCCGCAGAGGAATATATCTGACTAGTAAGAATCTTAAAACCTATGTATTGATATGTCTCCGTAAGGGAATCAAGTGTGTCTAGACTGGCATAAACATGGCAGCGAGAATCAGCTCAAACCCACTATAAAAAGGAATTTCAAAAACAAAACAAAAAAACTGGGAAATTCTTTACAATTCCTTCAGGGTCTCTGATGAAACCTGGAATGACCCTATCTACAACGACAGCTGGATGTGGCATAAGGAGGGACACTTGGGACTGAGAGGATTGGTGAGATTGGGTGAGCAAATGCAGACGCTTTAAAGCACAAATGCTTGGCACCCATTCCATTAGTCCCAACTCTCCAGGTTGAAGGGAATATTACTACAGCTATAACATGTACGGGAAACCTAGAGAACGGACACACTGTGAATACGAAAGGTTTCTAAAACTCAACGCATAGTCCCTCTCCTGGTGCTCCGGTTTGACTTTCCGTCTGCTTTACTATCAACCTCCCAACTTGGAGAGACAGCCCCTTTAACCTCTTGGTTCGCACAGGTTGCCAATTTGGCAGAGGATGAAAGGGAAGAGGGAGAAACAATGAGAGAGTAGCTCTTAGGCATTTGGACGGGCACATATCACTGTAATTTCCCGGCAGGAAGAAGAATTAACCAAAGTCTCAGCCACCTACCGGGAACCAGTATAGGTCCTGAACCAAAATTTTGGACTTGCGGTCAGCTCACCAAAAACGAGTTGAAAAATGGAGCTCAGGGGCACAGCAATTCACAAACTGGCCGAGAAATAAAGGGCAACTATAGTCCAAAAATCTGTTGAGGGAAGGCAACGAGGCGGACTTGAAAGCGAGGCAGAATAGCAGGAAACAGATTTCAAGAGGTACGTTGGAAACGCCTTTAAAGCACAGGAAGAGGGGCACAACTTCGACAATGATGCACTTGGCCAAAAAGTGCGTATGCGTTTTCTCCTGAATATATTCAGGAGAAAACACATACGCCCTTTTTGGCCAAGCAAGCAAGCGGGCAATGCAAATCTGCACTACAAAGAAGTATCACTTCCCACCGGTCAAAAGGGACATCCACAAAATGTGTAAAAACCAGAAATGCAAGACAGGCCCTGGAGAACAGGGAGCCTTGTTAAGCTGACGGGCGGGATGTAAATTGCCAACTGCTTCTCTGTAGGAGTGCACTGTTTTCCCTAAAACAAGTAAAGAACAGAGCAACAGAGCCAAGGGCACTTCCAGTCTAGGGAATATACCTTGGGAAAATTGAAAATCAATAAGGCAGAGCCACCCCAAAATTTAAGGCTGCACTGCTTACAAGGACCTCAACTTGGATACACATTAAGTATCCCAGGAAATATAAAAATGGTTCAAAAATTGTGGTACTTACGTACGATGGAATATCCCTCAGCCATGAAATCAATGTCATAAGACCAGTAGTAGCAAAATGGGTGGATTCAGGTACGATGTTTCTAAGTGAAATAAGTCACACAGAAAAAGAAACTTATCATAAGATATCAGTTATGAAGATCCTGTAAACATGGCTACACTTGAACTGAGTTAGGAAAGAGAACAGTGTCTCATATTTAGAAAACACTATTATGCCTGCTTAAGGGGGAAGGAGAGGTGGGGTGATGCATAAAACCAGAGTTTGATATAAGCACAGGTACCGTTCCAAAAACCAACTATGGAATAGACAAGAACTACACCTTACTCAGTGAAAGGGACTCAAAACACCATATTTCCCGCAGAGGAATATATCTGACTAGTAAGAGTCTTAAAACCTATGTATTGATATGTCTCCGTAAGGGAATCAAGTGTGTCTAGACTGGCATAAACATGGCAGCGAGAATCAGCTCAAACCCACTATAAAAAGGAATTTCAAAAACAAAACAAAAAAACTGGGAAATTCTTTACAATTCCTTCAGGGTCTCTGATGAAACCTGGAATGAACCTATCTACAACAACAGCTGGATGTGGCATAAGAAGGGACACTTGGGACTGAGACGATTGGTGAGATTGGGTGAGCAAATGCAGACCCTTTAAAGCAAAAATGCCTGGCACCCATTCCATGGGTCCCAACTCTCCAGGTTGAAGGGAATATTACTACAGCTATAACATGTACGGGAAACCTAGAGAAAGGACACACTGTGAATACGAAAGGTTTCTAAAACTCAACGAATAGTCCCTCTCCTGGTGCTCCGGTTTGACTTTCCATCTGCTTTACTATCAACCTCCCAACTTGGAGAGACAGACCCTTTAACCTCCTGGTTCGCACAGGTTGCCAATTTGGCAGAGGATGAAAGGGAAGAGGGAGAACCAATGAGAGAGTAGCTGTTAGGCATTTCGACGGGCACATATCACTCTAACTTCCCGGCAGGAAGAAGAATTAACCAAAGTCTCAGCCACCCACCGGGAACCAGTATAGGTCCTGAACCAAAATTTTGGACTTGCGGTCAGCTCACCAAAAACGGGTTGAAAAATGGAGCTCAGTGGCACAGCAATTCACAAACTGGCCAAGTAATAAAGGACAACTATCGTCCAAAAATCTGTTGCGGGAAGGCAACGAGGGGGACTTGAAAGTGAGGCAGAATAGCAGGAAACAGATTTCAAGAGGTACGTTGGAATCGCCTTTAAAGCACAGGAAGAGGGGCACAACTTCGACAATGATGCACTTGGCCAAAAAGGTTGTATGCGTTTTCTCCTGAATATATTCAGGAGAAAACGCATACGCCCTTTTTGGCCAAGCAAGCAAGCGGGCAATGCAAATCTGCACTACAAAGAAGTATCACTTCCCAGCGGTCAAAAGGGACATCCACAAAATGTGTAAAAACCAGAAAGGCAAGACAGGCCCTGGAGAACAGGGAGCCTTGTTATGCTGATGGGCAGGATGTAAATTGCCAACTGCCTCTCTGGAGGAGTGCATTGTGTTCCCTAAAACAAGTAAAGAACACAGCTACAGAGCCAAGGGCACTTCCAGTCTAGGGAATATACCATGGGAAAACTGAAAATCAATGAGACAGAGCCACCCCAAAATTTAGGGCTGCACTGGTTACAAGGACCTCAACTTGGATACACCTTAAGTATCCCAGGAAATATAAAAATGGTTCAAAAAATTGTGGTACTTTCATATGATGGAATATCCCTCAGCCATGAAATCAATGTCATAAGACCAGTAGCAGCAAAATGGGTGGATTCAGGTACGATGATTCTAAGTGAAATAAGTCACACAGAAAAAGAAACTTATCATAAGATATCACTTATTATGATCCTGTACACATGGCAACACTTGAACTGAGTTAGGAAAGAGAACAGTGTCTCACATTTAGAAAACACTCTTATGCCTGCTGAAGGGGGAAGGAGAGGTGGAGTGATGCATAAAACCAGAGTTTGATATAAGCACAGGTACCGTTCCAAAAACCAACTATGGAATAGACAAGACCTACACCTTCCTCAGTGAAAGGGACTCAAAACCCCATATTTCCCGCAGAGGAATATATCTGACTAGTAAGAATCTTAAAACCTATGTATTGATATGTCTCCGTAAGGGAATCAAGTGTGTCTAGATTGGCATAAACATGGCAGCGAGAATCAGCTCAAACCAGTATAAAAAGGAATTTCAAAAACAAAACAAACATCGGGGAAATTCTTTACAATTCCTTCAGGGTCTCTGATGAAACCTGGAATGACCCTATGTACAACGACTGCTGGATGTGGCATAAGCCTGGACACTTGGGACTTAGAGGATTGGTGAGATTGGGTGAGCAAATGCAGACCCTTTACAGCACAAATGCCTGGCACCCATTCCATGGGTCCCAAATCTCCAGGTTAAAGGGAATATTACTACAGCTATAACATGTGCGGGAAACCTAGAGAACGGACACACTGTGAATACGAAAGGTTTCTAAAACTCAACGAATAGTCCCTCTCCTGGTGCTCCGTTTTGACTTTCCATCTGCTTTACTATCAAACTCCCAACTTGGAGAGACATCCCCTTTAACCTCCTGGTTGGCACAGGTTGCCAATTTGGCAGAGGATGAAAGGGAAGAGGGAGAACCAATGAGGGAATAGCTGTTAGGCATTTGGACGGGCACATATCACTCTAATTTCCTGGCAGGAAGAAGAAATAAGCAAAGTCTCAGCCACTCACCGGGAACCAGTATAACTCCTGAACCAAAATTTTGGAATGCGGTCAGCTCACAAAAACGAGTTGAAAAATGGAGCTCAGGGGCACAGCAATTCACAAACTGGCCGAGTAATAAAGGACAACTATCGTCCAAAAATCTGTTGAGGGAAGGCAACGAGGTGGACTTGAAAGCGAGGCAGAATAGCAGGAAACAGATTTCAAGAGGTACGTTGGAATCGCCTTTTAAGCACTGGAAGAGAGACACAACTTCGACAATGATGCACTTGGCCAAAAAGGGTGTATGCGCTTTCTCCTGAATATATTCAGGAGAAAACGCATACGCCCTTTTTGGCCAAGCAAGCAAGCGGGCAATGCAAATCTGCACTACAAAGAAGTATCACTTCCCACCGTTCAAAAGGGACATCCACAAGATGTGTAAAAACAAGAAAGACAAGACAGGCCCTGGAGAATAGGGAGCCTTGTTATGCTGATGGGGGGGGATGTAACTTGCCAACTGCCTCTCTGGAGGAGTGCATTGTGTTCCCTAAAACAAGTAAAGAACAGAGCTACAGAGCCAAGGGCACTTCCAGTCTAGGGAATATACCTTGGGAAAACTGAAAATCATTAATAGAGAGCCACCCCAAAATTTAGGGCTGCACTGCTTACAAGGACCTCAACTTGGGTACACCTTAAATATCCCAGGAAACATAAAAATGGTTCAAAAAATTGTGGTACTTACGTACGATGGAATATCCCTCAGCCATGAAATCAATGTCATAAGACCAGTAGCAGCAAAATGGGTGGATTCAGGTACGATGATTCTAAGTGAAATAAGTCACACAGAAAAAGAAACTTATCATAAGATATCACTTATGAAGTTCCTGTACACATGGCTACACATGAACTGAGTTAGGAAAGAGAAGAGTGTCTCACATTTAGAAAACACTCTTATGCCTGCTGAAGGGGGAAGGAGAGGTGGGGTGATGCATAAAACCAGAGTTTGATATAAGCACAGGTACCGTTCCAAAAACCAACTATGGAATAGACAAGACCTATACCTTCCTCAGTGAAAGGGACTCAAAACCCCATATTTCCCGCAAAGGAATATATCTGACTAGTAAGAATCTTAAAACCTATGCATTGATATGTCTCCGTAAGGGAATCAAGTGTGTCTAGACTGGCATAAACATGGCAGCGAGAATCAGCTCAAACCCACTATAAAAAGGAATTTCAAAAACAAAACAAAAAAACTGGGAAATTCTTTACAATTCCTTCAGGGTCTCTGATGAAACCTGGAATGACCCAATCTACAACGACAGCTGGATGTGGCATAAGGCTGGACACTTGGGACTGAGACGATTGGTGAGAATGGGTGAGCAAATGCAGACCCTTTAAAGCAATAATGCATGGCACCCATTCCATGGGTCCCAACTCTCCAGGCTGAAGGGAATATTACTACAGCAATAACATGTACGGGAAACCTAGAGAACGGACACACTGTGAATACGAAAGGTTTCTAAAACTCAACGAATAGTCCCTCTCCTGGTGCCCCGGTTTGACTTTCCATCTGCTTTACTATCAACCTCCCAACTTGGAGAGACAGCCCCTTTAACTCCTGGTTCGCACAGGTTGCCAATTTAGCAGAGGATGAAAGTGAAGAGGGAGAACCAATGAGAGAGTAGCTGTTAGGCATTTGGACGGGCACATATCACTCTAATTTCCCGGCAGGAAGAAGAATTAACCAAAGTCTCAGCCACCCACCTGGAACCAGTATAGGTCCTGATCCAAAATTTTGGACTTGCGGTCAGCTCACAAAAAACGAGTTGAATAATGGAGCTCAGGGGCACAGCAATTCACAAACTGGCCGAGTAATAAAGGAAAACTATCGTGAAAAATCTGTTGAGGGAAGGCAACGAGGCGGACTTGAAAGCGAGGCAGAATAGCAGGAAACAGATTTCAAGAGGTACGCTGGAATCGCCTTTAAAGCACAGGAAGAGGGGCACAACTTCGACAATGATGCACTTGGCCAAAAAGGTCATATGTGTTCTCTCCTGAATATATTCAGGAGAAAACGCATACGCCCTTTTTGGCCAAGCAAGCAAGCGGGCAATGCAAATCTGCACTACAAAGAAGTATCACTTCCCACCGGTCAAAACGAACATCCACAAAACGTGTAAAAACCAGAAAGGCAAGACAGGCCCTGGAGAACAGGGAGCCTTGATATGCTGATGGGCGGGATGTAAATTGCCAACTGCCTCTCTGGAGGAGTACATTGTGTTCCCTAAAACAAGTAAAGAACACAGCTACAGAGCCAAGGGCACTTCGAGTCTAGGGAATATAACTTGGGAAAACTGAAAATCAATAAGACAGAGCCACCCCAAAATTTAGGGCTGCACTGCTTACAAGGACCCCAACTTGGGTACACCTTAAATATCCCAGGAAATATAAAAATGGTTCAAAAAATTGTGGTACTTACGTACGATGGAATATCCCTCAGCCATGAAATCAATGTCATAAGACCAGTAGCAGCAAAATGCGTGGACTCAGGTACGATGATTCTAAGTGAAATAAGTCACACAGAAAAAGAAACTTATCATAAGATATCACTTATGAAGATCCTGTAAACATGGCTACACTTGAACTGAGTTAGGAAAGAGAACAGTGTCTCACATTTAGAAAACACTCTTATGCCTGCTTAAGGGGGAAGGAGAGGTGGGGTGATGCATAAAACCAGAGTTTGATATAAGCATAGGTACCGTTCCAAAAACCAACTATGGAATAGACAAGACCTACACCTTCCTCAGTGAAAGGGACTCAAAACCCCATATTTCCTGCAGAGGAATATATCTGACTAGTAAGAATCTTAAAACCTATGTATTGATATGTCCGTAAGGGAATCAAGTGTGTCTAGACTGGCATAAACATGGCAGCGAGAATCAGCTCAAACCCACGATAAAAAGGAATTTCAAAAACAAAACAAAAAAACTGGGAAATTCTTTACAATTCCTTCAGGGTCTCTGATGAAACCTGGAATGACCCTATCTACAACGACAGCTGGATGTGGCATAAGGCTGGACACTTGAGACTGAGAGGATTGGTGAGATTGGGTGAGCAAATGCAGAACCTTTAAAGCAATAATGCATGGCACCCATTCCATGGGTCCCAAGTCTCCAGGTTGAAGGGAATATTACTACAGTTATAACATATACGGGAAACCTAGAGAATGGACACACTGTGAATACGAAAGGTTTCTAAAACTCAACAAATAGTCTCGCTCCTGGTGCTCCGGTTTGACTTTCCATCTGCTTTACTATCAACCTCCCAACTTGGAGAGACAGCCCCTTTAACCTCCTGGTTCGCACATGTTTCCAATTTGGCAGAGGATGAAAGGGAAGAGGGAGAACCAATGAGAGAGTAGCTGTTAGGCGTTTGGACGGTCACATATCACTGTAATTTCACGGCAGGAAGAAGAATTAACCAAAGTCTCAGCCACACACCGGGAACCAGTATAGGTCCTGAACCAAAATTTTGGACTTGGGGTCAGCTCACCAAAAACGAGTTGAAAACTGGAGCTCAGGGGCACAGCAATTCACAAACTGGCCGAGTAATAAGGGACAACTATCGTCCAAATATCTGTTGAAGGAAGGCAACGAGGCGGACTTGAAAGCGAGGCAGAATAGCAGGAAACAGATTTCAAGAGGTACGTTGGAATCGCCTTTAAAGCACAGGAAGAGGGGCACAACTTCGACAATGATGCACTTGGCCAAAAAGGGCGTATGCGTTTTCTCCTTAATATATTCAGGAGAAAACGCATACGCTCTTTTTGGCCAAGCAAGGAAGCGGGCAATGCAAATCTGCACTACAAAGAAGTATCACTTCCCACCGGTCAAAAGGGACATCCACAAAATGTGTAAAAACCAGAAAGGCAAGACAGGCCCTGGAGAACAGGGACCCTTGTTATGCTGATGGGCGGGATGTAAATTGCCAACTGCCTCTCTGGTGGAGTGCATTGTGTTCCGTAAAACAAGTAAACTACAGAGCTACAGAGCCAAGGACACTTCCAGTCTAGGGAATATACCTTGGGAAAACTGAAAATCAATAAGACAGAGCCACCCCAAAATTTAGGGCTGCACTGCTTACAAGGACCTCAACTTGGGTACACCTTAAATATCCCAGGAAATATAAAAATGGTTCAAAAAATTGTGGTACTTACGTACGATGGAATATCCCTCAGCCATGAAATCAATGTCATAAGACCAGTAGCAGCAAAATGGGTGTATTCAAGTACGATGATTCTAAGTGAAATAAGTCACAGAGAAAAAGAAACTTATCATAAGATATCACTTATGAAGATCCTGTAAACATGGTTACACTTGAACTGAGTTAGGAAAGAGAACAGTGTCTCACATTTAGAAAACGCTCTTATGCCTACTTAAGGGGGAAGGAGAGGTGGGGTGATGCATAAAACCAGAGTTTGATATAAGCACAGGTACCGTTCCAAAAACCAACTATGGAATAGACAAGACCTACACCTTCCTCAGTGAAAGGGACTCAAAACCCCATATTTCCCGCAGAGGAATATATCTGACTAGTAAGAATCTTAATACCTATGTATTGATATGTCTCCGTAAGGGAATCAAGTGTGTCTAGACTGGCATAAACATGGCAGCGAGAATCAGCTCAAACCCACTATAAAAAGGAATTTCAAAAACAAAACCAAAAAACTGGCGAATTCTTTACAATTCCTTCAGGGTCTCTGATGAAACCTGGAATGACCCTATCTACAACAACAGCTGGATGTGGCATAAGGCTGGCCACTTGGGACTGAGAGGATTGGAGAGATTGGGTGAGCAAATGCAGACCCTTTAAAGCAATAATGCATGGCACACATTCCATGGGTTCCAACTCTCCAGGTTGAAGGGAATATTACTACAGATATAACATGTACGGGAAACCTAGAGAACGGACACTCTGTGAATACGAAAGGTTTCTAAAACTCAATGAATAGTCCCTCTCCTGGTGCTCCGGTTTGACTTTCCATCAGCTTTACTATCAACCTCCCAACTTGGAGAGACAGCCCCTTTAACCTCCTGGTTCGCACAGGTTGCCAATTTGGCAGAGGATGAAAGGGAAGAGGGAGAACCAATGAGAGAGTACCTGTTAGGCATTTGGACGGGCACATATCACTGTAATTTCCCGGCAGGAAGAAGAATTAACCAAAGTCTCAGCCACCCACAGGGAACCAGTATAAGTCCTGAACCAAAATTTTGGACTTGCGGTCAGCTCACCAAAAACGAGTTGAAAAATGGTGCTCAGGGGCATAGCAATTCACAAACTGGCTGAGTAATAAAGGACAACTATCATCCAAAAATCTGTTGAGGGAAGGCAATGAGGCGGACTTGAAAGCGAGCCAGAATAGCAGGAAACAGATTTCAAGAGGTACGTTGGAATCGCCTTTAAAGCACAGGAAGAGGGGCACAACTTCGACAATGATGCACTTGGCCAAAAAGGGCGTATGCGTTTTCTCCTGAATATATTCAGGAGAAAACGCATACGCCCTTTTTGGCCAAGCAAGAAAGCAGGCAATGCAAATCTGCAATACAAAGAAGTATCACTTCCCACTGGTCAAAAGGGACATCCACAAAATGTGTAAAAACCAGAAAGGCAAGACAGGCCCTGGAGAACAGGGAGCCTTGTTATGCTGATGGGCGGGATGTAAATTGCCAACTGCCTCTCTGGAGGAGTACATTGTGTTCCCTAAAACAAGTAAAGAAGAGAGCTGCAGAGCCAAGGGCACTTCCAGTCTAGGGAATATACCTTGGGAAAACTGAAAATCAATGAGACAGAGCCACCACAATATATAGGGCTGCACTGCTTACAAGGACCTCAACTTGGGTACACCTTAAATATCCCAGGAAATATAAAAATGGATCAAAAAATTGTGGTACTTACGTACGATGGAATATCCCTCAGCCATGAAATCAATGTCATAAGACCAGTAGCAGCAAAATGGGTGGATTCAGGTACGATGATTCTAAGGGAAATAAGTCACAGAGAAAAAGAAACTTATCATAAGATATCACTTATGAAGATCCTGTACACATGGCTACACTTGAACTGAGTTAGGAAAGAGAACAGTGTCTCACATTTAGAAAACACACTTATGCCTGCTTAAGGGGGAAGGAGAGGTGGGGTGATGCATAAAACCAGAGTTTGATATAAGCACAGGTACCGTTCCAAAAACCAACTACGGAATAGACAAGACCTACACCTTCCTCAGTGAAAGGGACTCAAAACCCCATATTTCCCGCAGAGGAATATATCTGACTAGTAAGAATCTTAAAACCTATGTATTGATATGTCTCCGTAAGGGAATCAAGTGTGTCTAGACTGGCATAAACATGGCAGCGAGAATCAGCTCAAACCCACTATAAAAAGGAATTTCAAAAACAAAACAAAAAAACTGGGAAATTCTTTACAATTCCTTCAGGGTCTCTGATGAAACCTGGAATGACCCTATCTACAACGACAGCTGGATGTGGCATAAGGCTGGACACTTGGGACTGAGACGATTGGTGAGATTGGGTGAGCAATTGCAGACCCTTTAAAGCACAAATGCCTGGCACCCATTCCATGGGTCCGAACTCTCCAGGTTGAAGGGAATATTACTACAGTTATAACATGTACGGGATACCTAGAGAACGGACACACTGTGAATACGAAAGGTTTCTAAAACTCAACTAATAGTCCCTCTCCTTGTGCTCCGGTTTGACTTTCCATCTGCTTTACTATCAACCTCCCAACTTGGAGAGACAGCCCCTTTAACCTCCTGGTTCGCACAGTTTGCCAATTTGGCAGAGGATGAAAGGGAAGAGGGAGAACCAATGAGAGAGTAGCTGTTAGGCATTTGGACGGGCACATATCACTGTAATTTCCCGGCAGGAAGAAGAATTAACCAAAGTCTCAGACACCCACCGGGAACCAGTATGGGTCCTGAACCAAAATTTTGGACTTGCGGTCAGCTCACCAAAAACGAGTTGAAAAATGGGGCTCAGGGGCACAGCAATTCACAAACTGGCCGAGTAATAAACGACAACTATCGTCCAAAAATCTGTTGAGGGAAGGCAACGAGGCGGACTTGAAAGCGAGGCAGAATAGCAGGAAAGAGATTTCAATAGGTACATTGGAATCGCCTTTAAAGCACAGGAAGAGGGGCACAACTTCGACAATGATGCACTTGGCCAAAAAGGGCGTATGCGTTTTCACCTGAATATATTCAGGAGAAAACGCATACGCCCTTTTTGGCCAAGCAAGCAAGCGGGCAATGCAAATCGGCACTACAAAGAAGTATCACATCCCACCGGTCAAAAGGGACATCCACAAAATGTGTAAAAACCAGAAAGGCAAGACAGGTCCTGGAGAACAGGGAGCCTTGTTATGTTGATTGGCGGCATGTAAATTGCCAAATGCCTCTCTGGAGGAGTGCATTGTGTTCCCTAAAACAAGTAAAGAACAGAGCTACAGAGCAGAAGGGCACTTCCAGTCTAGGAAATATACCTTTGGAAAACTGAAAATCAATAAGACAGAGCCACCAAAAAATTTAGGGCTGCACTGCTTACAAGGACCTCAACTTGGGTACACCTTAAATATCCCAGGAAATATAAAAATGGTTCAAAAAATAGTGGTACTTACGTACGAGGGAATATCCCTCAGCCATGAAATCAATGTCATAAGACCAGTAGCAGCAAAATGGGTGGATTCAGGTACGATGATTCTAAGTGAAATTAGTCACAGAGAAAAAGAAACTTATCATAAGATATCACTTATGAAGATCCTGTACACATGGCTAAACTTGAACTGAGTTAGGAAAGAGAACAGTGTCTCACATTTAGAAAACACTCTTATGCCTGCTTAAGGGGGAAGGAGAGGTGGGGTGATGCATAAAACCAGAGTTTGATATAAACACAGGTACCGTTCCAAAAACCAACTATGGAATAGACAAGACCTACACCTTCCTCAGTGAAAGGGACTCAAAACCCCATATTTCCTGCAGAGGAATATATCTGACTAGTAAGAATCTTAAAACCTATGTATTGATATGTCTCCGTAAGGGAATCAAGTGTGTCTAGACTGGCATAAACATGGCAGCGAGAATCAGCTCAAACCCACTATAAAAAGGAATTTCAAAAACAAAACAAAAAAACTGGGAAATTCTTTACAATTCCTTCAGGGTCTCTGATGAAACCTGGAATGACCCTATCTACAACGACAGCTGGATGTGGCATAAGGCTGGACACTTGGGACTGAGAGGATTGGTGAGATTGGGTGAGCAAATGCAGACCCTTTAAAGCACAAATGCCTGGCACCCATTCCACGGGTCCAAACTCTCCAGGTTGAAGGGAATATTACTACAGTTAAAACATGTACGGGAAACCTAGAGAACGGACACACTGTGAATACGAAAGGTTTCTAAAACTCAACTAATAGTCCCTCTCCTTGTGCTCCGGTTTGACTTTCCATCTGCTTTACTATCAACCTCCCAACTTGGAGAGACAGCCCCTTTAACCTCCTGGTTCGCACAGGTTGCCAATTTGGCAGAGGATGAAAGGGAAGAGGGAGAACCAATGAGAGAGTAGCTGTTAGGCATTTGGACGGGCACATATCACTGTAATTTCCCGGCAGGAAGAAGAATTAACCAAAGTCTCAGACACCCACCGGGAACCAGTATGGGTCCTGAACCAAAATTTTGGACTTGCGGTCAGCTCACCAAAAACGAGTTGAAAAATGGGGCTCAGGGGCACAGCAATTCACAAACTGGCCGAGTAATAAACGACAACTATCGTCCAAAAATCTGTTGAGGGAAGGCAACGAGGCGGACGTGAAAGCGAGGCAGAATAGCAGGAAAGAGATTTCAAGAGGTACATTGGAATCGCCTTTAAAGCACAGGAAGAGGGGCACAACTTCGACAATGATGCACTTGGCCAAAAAGGGCGTATGCGTTTTCACCTGAATATATTCAGGAGAAAACGCATACGCCCTTTTTGGCCAAGCAAGCAAGCGGGCAATGCAAATCGGCACAACAAAGAAGTATCACTTCCCACCGGTCAAAAGGGACATCCACAAAATGTGTAAAAACCAGAAAGGCAAGACAGGTCCTGGAGAACAGGGAGCCTTGTTATGCTGATTGGCGGCATGTACATTGCCAACTGCCTCTCTGGAGGAGTGCATTTTGTTCCCTAAAACAAGTAAAGAACAGAGCTACAGAGCAGAAGGGCACTTCCAGTCTAGGCAATATACCTTTGGAAAACTGAAAATCAATAAGACAGAGCCAGCAAAAAATTTAGGGCTGCACTGCTTACAAGGACCTCAACTTGGGTACACCTTAAATATCCCAGGAAATATAAAAATGGTTCAAAAAATAGTGGTACTTACGTACAAGGGAATATCCCTCAGCCATGAAATCAATGTCATAAGACCAGTAGCAGCAAAATGGGTGGATTCAGGTACGATGATTCTAAGTGAAATTAGTCACACAGGAAAAGAATCTTATCATAAGATATCACTTATGAAGATCCTGTACACATGGCTACACTTGAACTGAGTTAGGAAAGAGAACAGTGTCTCACATTTAGAAAACACTCTTATGCCTGCTTAAGGGGGAAGGAGAGGTGGGGTGATGCATAAAACCAGAGTTTGATATAAACACAGGTACCGTTCCAAAAACCAACTATGGAATAGACAAGACCTACACCTTCCTCAGTGAAAGGGACTCAAAACCCCATATTTCCTGCAGAGGAATATATCTGACTAGTAAGAATCTTAAAACCTATGTATTGATATGTCTCCGTAAGGGAATCAAGTGTGTCTAGACTGGCATAAACATGGCAGCGAGAATCAGCTCAAACCCACTATAAAAAGGAATTTCAAAAACAAAACAAAAAAACTGGGAAATTCTTTACAATTCCTTCAGGGTCTCTGATGAAACCTGGAATGAACCTATCTACAACGACAGCTGGATGTGGCATAAGGCTGGACACTTGGGACTGAGAGGATTGGTGAGATTGGGTGAGCAAATGCAGACACTTTAAAGCAATAATGCATGGCACCCATTCCATGGGTCCGAACTCTCCAGGTTGAAGGGAATATTACTACAGTTATAACATGTACGGGAAACCTAGAGAACGGACACACTGTGAATACGAAAGGTTTCTAAAACTCAACTAATAGTCCCTCTCCTTGTGCTCCGATTTGACTTTCCATCTGCTTTACTATCAACCTCCCAACTTGGAGAGACAGCCCCTTTAACCTCCTGGTTCGCACAGGTTGCCAATTTGGCAGAGGATGAAAGGGAAGAGGGAGAACCAAAGAGAGAGTAGCTGTTAGGCATTTGGACAGACATATATCACTGTAATTTCCCGGCAGGAAGAAGAATTAACCAAAGTCTCAGACACCCACCGGGAACCAGTATGGGTCCTGAAGCAAAATTTTGGACTTGCGGTCAGCTCACCAAAAACGAGTTGAAAAATGGAGCTCCGGGGCACAGCAATTCACAAACTGGCCGAGTAATAAACGACAACTATCGTCCAAAAATCTGTTGAGGGAAGGCAACGAGGCGGACTTGAAAGCGAGGCAGAATAGCAGGAAAGAGATTTCAAGAGGTACATTGGAATCGCCTTTAAAGCACAGGAAGAGGGGCACAACTTCGACAATGATGCACTTGGCCAAAAAGGGCGTATGCGTTTTCTCCTGAATATATTCAGGAGAAAACGCATACGCCCTTTTTGGCCAAGCAAGCAAGCGGGCAATGCAAATCGGCACTACAAAGAAGTATCACTTCCCACCGGTCAAAAGGGACATCCACAAAATGTGTAAAAACCAGAAAGGCAAGACAGGTCCTGGAGAACAGGGAGCCTTGTTATGCTGATTGGCGGCATGTAAATTGCCAACTGCCTCTCTGGAGGAGTGCATTGTGTTCCCTAAAACAAGTAAAGAACAGAGCTACAGAGCAGAAGGGCACTTCCAGTCTAGGGAATATACCTTTGGAAAACTGAAAATCAATAAGACAGAGCCACCAAAAAATTTAGGGCTGCACTGCTTACAAGGACCTCAACTTGGGTACACCTTAAATATCCCAGGAAATATAAAAATGGTTCAAAAAATAGTGGTACTTACGTACGAGGGAATATCCCTCAGCCATGAAATCAATGTCATAAGACCAGTAGCAGCAAAATGGGTGGATTCAGGTACGATGATTCTAAGTGAAATTAGTCACAGAGAAAAAGAAACTTATCATAAGATATCACTTATGAAGATCCTGTAAACATGGCTACACTTGAACTGAGTTAGGAAAGAGAACAGTGTCTCACATTTAGAAAACACTCTTATGCCTGCTTAAGGGGGAAGGAGAGGTGGGGTGATGCATCAAACCAGAGTTTGATATAAGCACAGGTACCGTTCCAAAAACCAACTATGGAATAGGCAAGACCTACACCTTCCTCAGTGAAAGGGACTGAAAACTCCATATTTCCCGCAGAGGAATATATCTGACTAGTAATAATATTAAAACCTATGTATTGATATGTCTCTGTAAGGGAATCAAGTGTGTCTAGACTGGCATAAACATGGCAGCGAGAATCAGCTCAAACCCACTATAAAAATGAATTTCAAAAACAAAACAAAAAAACTGGGAAATTCTTTACAATTCCTTCAGGGTCTCTGATGAAACCTGGAATGACCCTATCTACAATGACAGCTGGATGTGGCATAAGGCTGGACACTTGGGACTGAGACGATTGGTGAGATTGGGTGAGCAAATGCAGACGCTTTAAAGCAATAATGCATGGCAACCATTCCATGGGTCCGAACTCTCCAGGTTGAAGGGAATATTACTACAGTTATAACATGTACGGGAAACCTAGAGAACGGACACACTGTGAATACGAAAGGTTTCTAAAACTCAACTAATAGTCCCTCTCCTTGTGCTCCGGTTTGACTTTCCATCTGCTTTACTATCAACCTCCCAACTTGGAGAGACAGACCCTTTAACCTCCTGGTTCGCACAGGTTGCCAATTTGGCAGAGGATGAAAGGGAAGAGGGAGAACCAATGAGAGAGTAGCTGTTAGGCATTTGGACGGGCACATATCACTGTAATTTCCCGGCAGGAAGAAGAATTAACCAAAGTCTCAGACACCCACCGGGAACCAGTATGGGTCCTGAACCAAAATTTTGGACTTGCGGTCAGCTCACCAAAAACGAGTTGAAAAATGGAGCTCAGGGGCACAGCAATTCACAAACTGGCCGAGTAATAAAGGACAACTATCGTCCAAAAATCTGTTGAGGGAAGGCAACGAGGCGGACTTGAAAGCGAGGCAGAATAGCAGGAAACAGATTTCAAGAGGTACGTTGGAATCGCCTTTAAAGCACAGGAAGAGGGGCAAAACTTCGACAATGATGCACTTGGCCAAAAAGGGCGTATGCGTTTTCTCCTGAATATATTCAGGAGAAAACGCATACGCCCTTTTTGGCCAAGCAAGCAATCGGGCAATGCAAATCTGCACTACAAAGAAGTATCACTTCCCACCGGTCAAAAGGGACATCCACAAAATGTGTAAAATCCAGAAAGGCAAGACAGGTCCTAGAGAACAAGGAGCCTTTTTATGCTGATGGGCGGGATGTAAATTGCCAACTGCCTCTCTGGAGGAGTACATTGTGTTCCCTAAAACAAGTAAAGAACAGAGCTACAGAGCCAAGGGCACTTCCAGTGTAGGGAATATACCTTGGGAAAACTGAAAATCAATAAGACAGAGCCACCCCAAAATTTAGGGCTGCACTGCTTACAAGGACCTCAACTTGGGTACACCTTAAATATCCCAGGAAATATAAAAATGGTTCAAAAAATTGTGGTACTTACGTACGATGGAATATCCCTCAGCCATGAAATCAATGTCATAAGACCAGTAGCAGCAAAATGGGTGGATTCAGGTACGATGATTCTAAGTGAAATAAGTCACACAGAAAAAGAAACTTATCATAAGATATCACTTATGAAGATCCTGTAAACATGGCTACACTTGAACTGAGTTAGGAAAGAGAACAATGTCTCACATTTAGAAAACACTCTTATGCCTGCTTAAGGGGGAAGGAGAGGTGGGGTGATGCATAAAATCAGAGTTTGATATAAGCATAGGTACCGTTCCAAAAACCAACTATGGAATAGACAAGACCTACACCTTCCTCAGTGAAAGGGACTCAAAACCCCATATTTCCCACAGAGGAATATATCTGACTAGTAAGAATCTTAAAACCTATGTATTGATACGTCTCCGTAAGGGATTCAAGTGTGTCTAGACTGGCATAAACATGGCAGCGAGAATCAGCTCAAACCCACTATAAAAAGGAATTTCAAAAACAAAACAAAAAAACTGGGAAATTCTTTACAATTCCTTCAGGGTGTCTGATGAAACCTGGAATGACCCTATCTACAACGACAGCTGGATGTGGCATAAGGCTGGACACTTGGGACTGAGAGGATTGGTGAGATTGGGTGAGCAAATGCAGACCCTTTAAAGCAATAATGCATGGCACCCATTCCATGGGTCCCAACTCTCCAGGTTGAAGGGAATATTACTACAGTTATAACATGTACGGGAAACCTAGAGAACGGACACACTGTGAATACGAAAGGTTTCTAAAACTCAACGCATAGTCCCTCTCCTGGTGCTCCGGTTTGATTTTCCACCCGCTTTACTATCAAACTCCCAACTTGGAGAGACAGCCCCTTTAACCTCCTGGTTCGCACAGGTTGCCAATTTGGCAGAGGATGAAAGGGAAGAGGGAGAACCAATGAGAGAGTAGCTCTTAGGCATTTGGACGTGCACATATCACTGTAATTTCCCGCAGGAAGAAGAATTAACCAAAGTCTCAGCCTCCCCCCGGGAACCAGTATAGGTCCTGAACCAAAATTTTGGACTTGCGATCAGCTCACCAAAAACGAGTTGAAAAATGGAGCTCAGGGGCACAGCAATTCACAAACTGGCCGAGTAATAAAGGACAACTATCGTCCAAAAATCTGTTGAGGGAAGGCAACGAGGCGGACTTGAAACCGAGGCAGAATAGCAGGAAACAGATTTCAAGAGGTACGTTGGAATCGCCTTTAAAGCACAGGAAGAGGGGCACAACTTCGACAATGATGCACTTGGCCAAAAAGGGCGTATGCGTTTTCTCCTGAATATATTCAGGAGAAAACGCATACGCCGTTATTGGCCAAGCAAGCAAGCGGGCAATGCAAATCTGCACTACAAAGAAGTATCACATCCCACTGGTCAAAAGGGACATCCACAAAATGTGTAAAAACCAGAAAGGCAAGACAGGCCCTGGAGAACAGGGAGCCTTGTTATGCTGATGGGCGGGATGTAAATTGCCAACTGCCTCTCTGGAGGAGTGCATTGTGTTCCCTAAAACAAGTAAAGAACAGAGCTACAGAGCCAAGGGCACTTCCAGTCTAGGGAATATACCTTGGGAAAACTGAAAATCAAAAAGACACAGCCACCCCATAATTTAGGGCTGCACTGCTTACAAGGACCTCAACTTGGGTACACCTTAAATATCCCAGGAAATATAAAAATGGTTCAAAAAATTGTGGTACTTACGTACGATGGAATATCCCTCAGCCATGAAATCAATGTCATAAGACCAGTAGCAGCAAAATGGGTGGATTCAGGTACGATGATTCTAAGTGAAATAAGTCACACAGAAAAAGAAACTTATCATAAGATATCACTTATGAAGATCCTGTAAACATGGCTACACTTGAACTGAGTTAGGAAAGAGAACAGTGTCTCACATTTAGAAAACACTCTTATGCCTGCTTAAGGGGGAAGGAGAGGTGGGGTGATGCATCAAACCAGAGTTTGATATAAGCACAGGTACCGTTCCAAAAACCAACTATGGAATAGACAAGACCTACACCTTCGTCAGTGAAAGGGACTCAAAACTCCATATTTCCCGCAGAGGAATATATCTGACTAGTAATAATATTAAAACCTATGTATTGATATGTCTCTGTAAGGGAATCAAGTGTGTCTAGACTGGCATAAACATGGCAGCGAGAATCAGCTCACACCCACTATAAAAATGAATTTCAAAAACAAAAAAAAAAACTGGGAAATTCTTTACAATTCCTTCAGGGTCTCTGATGAAACCTGGAATGACCCTATCTACAATGACAGCTGGATGTGGCATAAGGCTGGACACTTGGGACTGAGACGATTGGTGAGATTGGGTGAGCAAATTCAGACACTTTAAAGCAATAATGCATGGCACCCATTCCATGGGTCCGAACTCTCCAGGTTGAAGGGAATATTACTATAGTTATAACATGTACGGGAAACCTAGAGAACGGACACACTGTGAATACGAAAGGTTTCTAAAACTCAACTAATAGTCCCTCTCCTTGTGCTCCGGTTTGACTTTCCATCTGCTTTACTATCAACCTCCCAACTTGGAGAGACAGCCCCTTTAACCTCCTGGTTCGCACAGGTTGCCAATTTGGCAGAGGATGAAAGGGAAGAGGGAGAACCAATGAGAGAGTAGCTATTAGGCATTTGGACGGGCACATATCACTGTAATTTCCTGGCAGGAAGAAGAATTAACCAAAGTCTCAGACACCCACCGGGAACCAGTATGGGTCCTGAACCAAAATTTTGGACTTGCGGTCAGCTAACCAAAAACGAGTTGAAAAATGGAGCTCAGGGGCACAGCAATTCACAAACTGGCCGAGTAATAAACGACAACTATCGTCCAAAAATCTGTTGAGGGAAGGCAACGAGGCGGATTTGAAAGCGAGGCAGAATAGCAGGAAAGAGATTTCAAGAGGTACATTGGAATCGCCTTTAAAGCACAGGAAGAGGGGCACAACTTCGACAATGATGCACTTGGCCAAAAAGGGCGTATGCGTTTTCGCCTGAATATATTCAGGAGAAAACGCATACGCCCTTTTTGGCCAAGCAAGCAAGCGGGCAATGCAAATCGGCACTACAAAGAAGTATCACTTCCCACCGGTCAAAAGGGACATCCACAAAATGTGTAAAAACCAGAAAGGCAAGACAGGTCCTGGAGAACAGGGAGCCTTGTTATGCTGATTGGCGGCATGTAAATTGCCAACTGCCTCTCTGGAGGAGTGCATTGTGTTCCCTAAAACAAGTAAAGAACAGAGCTACAGAGCAGAAGGGCACTTCCAGTCTAGGGAATATACCTTTGGAAAACTGAAAATCAATAAGACAGAGCCACCAAAAAATTTAGGGCTGCACTGCTTACAAGGACCTCAACTTGGGTACACCTTAAATATCCCAGGAAATATAAAAATGGTTCAAAAAATAGTGGTACTTACGTACGAGGGAATATCCCTCAGCCATGAAATCAATGTCATAAGACCAGTAGCAGCAAAATGGGTGGATTCAGGTACGATGATTCTAAGTGAAATAAGTCACACAGAAAAAGCAACTTATCATAAGATATCACTTATGAAGATCCTGTAAACATGGCTACACTTGAACTGAGTTAGGAAAGAGAACAGTGTCTCACATTTAGAAAACACTCTTATGCCTGCTTAAGTGGGAAGGAGAGGTGGGATGATGCATAAAACCAGAGTTTGATATAAGCACAGGTACCGTTCCAAAAACCAACTATGGAATAGACAAGACCTACACCTTCCTCAGTGAAATGGTCTCAAAACCCCATATTTCCCGCAGAGGAATATATCTGACTAGTAAGAATTTTAAAACCTATGTATTGATATGTCTCTGTAAGGGAATCAAGTGTGTCTACACTGGCATAAACATGGCAGCGAGAATCAGCTCAAACCCACTATAAAAAGGAATTTCAAAAACAAAACAAAAAAACTGGGAAATTCTTTATAATTCCTTCAGGGTCTCTGATGAAACCTGGAATGAGCCTATCTACAATGACAGCTGGATGTGGCATAAGGAGGGACACTTGGGACTGAGACGATTGGTGAGATTGGGTGAGCAAATGCAGATGCTTTAAAGCAATAATGCCTGGCACCCATTCCATGTGTCCCAACTCTCCAGGTTGAAGGGAATATTACTACAGCTATAACATGTACAGGAAACCTAGAGAACGGACACACTGTGAATACGAAAGGTTTCTAAAACTCAACGAATAGTCCCTCTCCTGGTGCTCCGGTTTGACTTTACACCTGCTTTACTATCATCCTCCCAACTTGGAGAGACAGCCTCTTTAACCTCCTGGTTCGCACAGGTTGCCAATTTGGCAGAGGATGAAAGGGAAGAGGGAGGACCAATGAGAGAGTAGCTGTTAGGCATTTGAACGGGCACATATCACTGTAATTTCCCGGCAGCAAGAAGAATTAACCAAAGTCTCAGCCCCACACCGGGAACCAGCATAGGTCCTGAACCAAAATTTTGGACTTGCGGTCACCTCACCAAAAACGAGTTGAAAAATGGAGCTCAGGGGCACAGCAATTCACAAACTGGCCGAGTAATAAAGGACAACTGTCGTCCAAAAATCTGTTGAGGGAAGGCAACGAGGCGGACTTGAAAGCGAGGCAGAATAGCAGGAAACAGATTTCAAGAGGTACGTTGGAATCGCCTTTAAAGCACAGGAAGAGGGGCACAACTTCGACAATGATGCACTTGGCCAAAAAGGGCGTATGCGTTTTCTCCTGAATATATTCAGGAGAAAACGCATACGCCCTTATTGGCCAAGCAAGCAATCGGGCAATGCAAATCTGCACTACAAAGAAGTATCACTTCCCACCGGTCAAAAGGGACATCCACAAAATGTGTAAAATCCAGAAAGGCAAGACAGGTCCTAGAGAACAGGGAGCCTTTTTATGCTGATGGGCGGGATGTAAATTGCCAACTGCCTCTCTGGAGGAGTGCATTGTGTTCCCTAAAACAAGTAAAGAACACAGCTACAGAGCCAAGGGCACTTCCAGTGTAAGGAATATACCTTGGGAAAACTGAAATTCAATAAGACAGAGCCACCCCAAAATTTAGGGCTGCACTGCTTACAAGGACCTCAACTTGGGTACACCTTAAATATCCCAGGAAATATAAAAATGGTTCAAAAATTTGTGGTACTTACGTACAATGGAATATCCCTCAGCCATGAAATCAATGTCATAAGACCAGTAGCAGCAAAATGGGTGGATTCAGGTACGATGATTCTAAGTGAAATAAGTCACACAGAAAAAGAAACTTATCATAAGATATCACTTATGAAGATCCTGTAAACATGGCTACACTTGAACTGAGTTAGGAAAGAGAATAATGTCTCACATTTAGAAAACACTCTTATGCCTGCTTAAGGGGAAGGAGAGGTGGGGTGATGCATAAAATCAGAGTTTGATATAAGCATAGGTACCGTTCCAAAAACCAACTATGGAATAGAAAAGACCTACACCTTCCTCACTGAAAGGGACTCAAAACCCCATATTTCCCACAGAGGAATATATCTGACTAGTAAGAATCTTAAAACCTATGTATTGATACGTCTCCGTAAGGGATTCAAGTGTGTCTAGACTGGCATAAACATGGCAGCGAGAATCAGCTCAAACCCACTATAAAAAGGAATTTCAAAAACAAAACAAAAAAACTGGGAAATTCTTTACAATTCCTTCAGGGTCTCTGATGAAACCTGGAATGACCCTATCTACAACGACAGCTGGATGTGGCATAAGGCTGGACACTTGGGACTGAGAGGATTGGTGAGATTGGGTGAGCAAATGCTGACCCTTTAAAGCAATAATGCATGGCACCCATTCCATGTGTCCCAACTCTCCAGGTTGAAGGGAATATTACTACAGTTATAACATGTACGGGAAACCTAGAGAACGGACACACTGTGAATACGAAAGGTTTCTAAAACTCAACGCATAGTCCCTCTCCTGGTGCTCCGGTTTGATTTTCCACCCGCTTTACTATCAAACTCCCAACTTGGAGAGACAGCCCCTTTAACCTCCTGGTTCGCACAGGTTGCCAATTTGGCAGAGGATGAAAGGGAAGAGGGAGAACCAATGAGAGAGTAGCTCTTAGGCATTTGGACGGGCACATATCACTGTAATTTCCCGCAGGAAGAAGAATTAACCAAAGTGTCAGCCTCCCCCCGGGAACCAGTATAGGTCCTGAACAAAAATTTTGGACTTGCGATCAGCTCACCAAAAACGAGTTAAAAAATGGAGCTCAGGGGCACAGCAATTCACAAACTGGCCGAGTAATAAAGGACAACTATCGTCCAAAAATCTGTTGAGGGAAGGCAGCGAGGCGGACTTGAAAGCGAGGCAGAATAGCAGGAAACAGATTTGAACAGGTACGTTGGAATCGCCTTTAAAGCACAGGAAGAGGGGCCCAACTTCGACAATGATGCACTTGGCCAAAAAGGGCGTATGCATTTCCTCCTGAATATATCCAGGAGAAAACGCATACGCCCTTTTTGGCCAAGCAAGCAAGCGGGCAATGCAAATCTGCACTACAAAGAAGTATCACTTCCCACCGGTCAAAAGGGACATCCACAAAATGTGTAAAAACCAGAAAGGCAAGACAGGCCCTGGAGAACAGGGAGCCTTGCTATGCTGATGGGCGGGATGTAAATTGCCAACTGCCTCTCTGGAGGAGTGCCTTGTGTTCCCTATAACAAGAAAAGAACAGAACTACAGAGCCAAGGGCACTTCCAGTCTAGGGAATATACCTTGTGAAAACTGGAAATCAATAAGGCAGAGCCATCCCAAAATTTAGGGCTGCACTGCTTACAAGGACCTCAACTTGGGTCCACCTTAAATATCCCAGGAAATATAAAAATGGTTCAAAAAATAGTGGTACTTACGTACGAGGGAATATCCCTCAGCCATGAAATCAATGTCATAAGACCAGTAGCAGCAAAATGGGTGGATTCAGGTACGATGATTCTAAGTGAAATAAGTCACAGAGAAAAAGAGACTTATCATAAGATATCACTTATGAAGATCCTGTAAACATGGCTACACTTGAACTGAGTTAGGAAAGAGAACAGTGTCTCACATTTAGAAAACACTCTTATGCCTGCTTAAGGGGGAAGGAGAGGTGGGGTGATGCATAAAACCAGAGTTTGATATAAGCACAGGTACCGTTCCAAAAACCAACTATGGAATAGACAAGACCTACACCTTCCTCAGTGAAAGGGACTCACAACACCATATTTCCCGCAGAGGAATATATCTGACTAGTAAGAATCTTAAAACCTATGTATTGATATGTCTCCGTTACGGAATCTAGTGTGTCTAGACTGGCATAAACATGGCAGCAAGAATCAGCTCAAAGCAACTATAAAAAGGAATTTCAAAAACAAAACAAAAAAAACTGGGAAATTCTTTACAATTCCTTCAGGGTCTCTGATGAAACCTGGAATGACCCTATCTACAATGACAGCTGGATGTGGCATAAGGAGGGACACATGGGACTGAGACGATTGGTGAGATTGGGTGAGCAAATGCAGACCCTTTAAAGCACAAGCGCCTGGCACCCATTCCATGGGTCCCAAGTCTCCAGGTTGAAGGGAATATTACTACAGCTATAACATGTACGGGAAACCTAGAGAACGGACACACTGTGAATACAAACGGTTTCTAAAACTCAACGAATAGTCCCTCTCCTGGTGCTCCGGTTTGACTTCCATCTGCTTTACTATCAACCTCCCAACTTGGAGAGACAGCCCCTTTAACCTCCTGGTTCGCACAGGTTGCCAGTTTGGCAGAGGATGAAAGGGAAGAGGGAGAACCAATGAGAGAGTAGCTGTTAGGCATTTGGACGGGCACATATCACTGTAATTTCCCGGCAGGCAGAAGAATTAACCAAAGTCTCAGCCACCCAACGGGAACCAGTATAGGTCCTGAACCAAAATTTTGGACTTGCAGTCAGCTCAACAAAAACGAGTTGAAAAATGGAGCTCAGGGGCACAGCAATTCACAAACTGGCCGAGTAATAAAGGACAACTATCGTCCAAAAATCTGTTGAGGGAAGGCAACGAGGCGGACTTGAAAGCGAGGCAGAATAGCAGGAAACAGATTTCAAGAGGTACGTTGGAATCGCCTTTAAAGCACAGGAAGAGGGGCACAACTTCGACAATGATGCACTTGGCCAAAAATTGCGTATGCGTTTTCTCCTGAATATATTCAGGAGAAAACGCATACGTCCTTTTTGGCCAAGCAAGCAAGCGGGCAATGCAAATCTGCACTACAAATATGTATCAATTCCCACCGGTCAAAAGGGACATCCACAAAATGTGTAAAAACCAGAAAGGCAAGACAGGCCGTGGAGAACAGGGAGCCTTTCTATGCTGAAGGGCGGGATGTAAATTGCCAACTGCCTCCCTGGAGGAGTGCATTGTGTTCCCTAAAACAAGTAAACAACAGAGCTACAGAGGCAAGGGCACTTCCAGTCTAGGGAATATACCTTGGGAAAACTGGAAATCAATAAGACAGAGCCACCCCAAAATTTAGGGCTGCACTGCTTACAAGGACCTCAACTTGGGTACACCTTAAATATCCCAGGAAATATAAAAATGGTTCAAAAAATGGTGGTACTTACGTACGATGGAATATCCCTCAGCCAGGAAATCAATGTCATAAGACCAGTAGCAGCAAAATGGGTGGATTCAGGTACGATGATTCTAAGTGAAATAAGTCACAGAGAAAAAGAAACTTATCATAAGATATCACTTATGAAGATTCTGTAAACATGGCTACACTTGAGCTGAGTTAGGAAAGAGAACAGTGTCTCACATTTAGAAAACACTCTTATGCCTGCTTAAGGGGGAAGGAGAGGTGGGGTGATGCATAAAACCAGAGATTGATATAAGCACAGGTACCGTTCCAAAAACCAACTATGGAATAGACAAGACCTACAACTTCCTCAGTGAAAGGGACTCAAAACACCATATTTCCCACAGAGGAATATATCTGACTAGTAAGAATATTAAAACCTATGTATTGATATGTCTCCGTTACGGAATCAAGTGTGTCTAGACTGGCATAAACATGGCAGCAAGAATCAGCTCAAACCAACTATAAAAAGGAATTTCAAAAACAAAACAAAAAAAACTGGGAAATTCTTTACAATTCCTTCAGGGTCTCTGATGAAACCTGGAATGACCCTATCTACAATGACAGCTGGATGTGGCATAAGGAGGGACACTTGGGACTGAGACGATTGGTGAGATTGGGTGAGCAAATGCAGACCCTTTAAAGCACAAGCGCCTGGCACCCATTCCATGGGTCCCAAGTCTCCAGGTTGAAGGGAATATTACTACAGCTATAACATGTACGGGAAACCTAGAGAACGGACACACTGTGAATACGAAAGGTTTCTAAAACTCAACGAATAGTCCCTCTCCTGGTGCTCCGGTTTGACTTTCCATCTGCTTTACTATCAACCTCCCAACTTGGAGAGACAGCCCCTTTAACCACCTGGTTCGCACATGTTGCCAATTTGGCAGAGGATGAAAGGGAAGAGGGAGAACCAAAGAGAGAATAGCTGTTAGGCATTTTGACGGGCACATATCACTGTAATTTTCCAGCAGGAAGAAGAATTAACCGAAGTCTCAGCCCCCACCGGGAACCAGTATAGGTCCTGAACCAAAATTTTGGACTTGCGGTCTGCTCACCAAAAACGAGTTGAAACATGGAGTTAAGGGGCACAGCAATTCACAAACTGGCAGCGTAATAAAGGACAACTATCGTCCAAAAATCTGTTGAGGGAAGGCAATGAGGCGGACTTGAAAGCGAGGCAGAATAGCAGGAAACAGATTTCAAGCGGTACGTTGGAATTGCCTTTAAAGCACAGGAAGAGGGGCACAACTTGGACAATGATGCACTTGGCCAAAAAGGGCGTATGCGTTTTCTCCTGAATATATTCAGGAGAAAACGCATACGCCCTTTTTGGCCAAGCAAGCAAGCGGGCAATGCAAATCTGCACTACAAAGAAGTATCACTTCCCACCAGTCAAAAGGGACATCCACAAAATGTGTAAAAACCAGAAAGGCAAGACCGGCCCTGGAGAACAGGGAGCCTTGTTATGCTGATGGGCGGGATGTAAATTGCCAACTGCCTCTCTGGAGGAGTGCATTGTGTTCCCTATAACAAGTAAACAACAGAGCTACAGAGCCAAGGGCACTTCCAGTCTAGGGAATATACCTTGGGAAAACTGAAAATCAATAAGACAGTGCCACCCCAAAATTTATGGCTGCACTGCTTACAAGGACCACAACTTGGGTACACGTTAAATATCCCAGGAAATATAAAAATGGTTCAAAAAATTGTGGTACTTACGTACGATGGAATATCCCTCAGCCATGAAATCAATGTCATAAGACCAGTAGCAGCAAAATGGGTGGATTCAGATACGATGATTCTAAGTGAAATAAGTCACAGAGAAAAAGAAAGTTATCATAAGATATCATTTATGAAGATCCTGTAAACATGGCTACACTTGAACTGAGTTAGGAAAGAGAACAGTGTCTCACATTTAGAAAACACTCTTATGCCTGCTTAAGGGGGAAGGAGAGGTGGGGTATGCATAAAATCAGAGTTTGATATAAGCACAGGTACCATTCCAAAAACCAACTATTGAATAGACAAGACCTACACCTTCCTCAGTGAAAGGGACTCAAAACCCCATATTTCCCGCAGAGGAATATATCTGACTAGTAAGAATCTTAAAACCTATGTATTGATATGTATTCATAAGGGAATCAAGTGTGTCTAGAATGGCATAAACATGGCAGCGAGAATCAGTTCAAACTCACTATAAAAAGGAATTTTAAAAACAAAACAAAAAAACTGGGAAATTCTTTACAATTCCTTCAGGGTCTCTGATGAAACCTGGAATGAACCTATCTACAACGACAGCTGGATGTGGCATAAGGCTGGACACTTGGGACTTAGAGGATTGGTGAGATTCGGTGAGCAAATGCAGAAACTTTAAAGCACAAATGCCTGGCACCATTCCATGGGTCCCAACTCTCCAGGTTGAAGGGTATATTACTATAGCTATAACATGTACGGGAAACCTAGAGAACGGACCCACAGTGAATACGAAAGGTTTCTAAAACTCAACGAATAGTCCCTCTCCTGGTGCTCCGGTTTGACTTTCCATCTGCTTTACTATCAATCTCCCAACTTGGAGAGACAACCCATTTAACCTCCTGGTTCGCACAGGTTTCCTATTTGGCAGAGGATGAAAGGGAAGAGGGAGAACCAATGAGAGAGTAGCTGTTAGGCATTTGGACGGGCACATATCACCCTAACTTCCCAGCAGGATGAAGAATTAACCAAAGTCTCAGCCCCCCATCGGGAACCAGAATAGTTCCTGAAACAAAATTTTGGACTTGCGGTCAGCTCACAAAAAAACGAGTTGAAAAATGGAGCTCAAGGGCAGAGCAGTTCACAAACTGGCAGAGTAATAAAGGACAACTATCGTCCAAAAATCTGTTAAGGGAAGGCAATGAGGCGGACTTGAAAGCTAGGCAGAATAGCAGGAAATAGATTTCAAGAGGTACGTTGGAATCGCCTTTAAAACACAGGAAGAGGGGCACAACTTCGACAATGATGCACTTGGCCAAAAAGGGCGTATGCATTTTCTCCTGAATATATTCAGGAGAAAACGCATACACCCTTTTTGGCCAAGCAAGCAAGCGGGCAATGCTAATCTGCACTACAAAGAAGTATCACTTCCCACCGGTCAAAAGGGACATCCACAAAATGTGTAAAAACCAAAAAGGTAAGACAGGCCCTGGAGAACAGGGAGCCTTGTTATCCTGATGGGCGGGATGTACACTGCCAACTGCCTCCCTGGAGGAGTGCACTGTGTTCCCTAAAACAAGTAAACAACAGAGCTACAGAGCCAAGGGCACTTCCAGTCTAGGGAATATACCTTGGGAAAACTGGAAATCAATAAGACAGAGCCACCCCAAAATTTAGGGCTGCACTGCTTACAAGGACCTCAACTTGGGTACACCTTAAATATCCCAGGAAATATAAAAATGGTTCAAAAAATTGTGGTACTTACGTACGATGGAATATCCCTCAGCCATGAAATCAATGTCATAAGACCAGTAGCAGCAAAATGGGTGGATTCAGGTACGATGATTCTAAGTGAAATAAGTCACACAGAAAAAGAAACTTATCATAAGATATCACTTATGAAGATCCTGTAAACATGGCTACACTTGAACTGAGTTAGGAAAGAGAACAGTGTCTCACATTTAGAAAACACTCTTATGCCTGCTTAAGGGGGAAGGAGAGGTGGGGTGATGCATAAAACCAGAGTTTGATATAAGCACAGGTACCGTTCCAAAAACCAACTAGGGAATAGACAAGACCTACACCTTCCTCAGTGAAAGGGACTCAAAACCCCATATTTCCCGCAGAGGAATATATCTGACTAGTAAGAATCTTAAACCCTATGTATTGATATGTCTCCGTAAAGGAATCAAGTGTGTCTAGACTGGCATAAACATGGCAGCGAGAATCAGCTCAAACCCACTATAAAAAGGAATTTCAAAAACAAAACAAAAAACTGGGAAATTCTTAACAATTCCTTCAGGGTCTCTGATGCAACCTGGAAAGACCCTATCTACAACGACAGCTGGATGTGGCATAAGGCTGGACACTTGGGACTGAGAGGATTGGTGAGATTGTGTGAGCAAATGCAGACCCTTTAAAGCACAAATGCCTGGCACCATTCCATGGGTCCCAACTCTCCAGGTTGAAGGGAATATTACTACAGCTATAACATGTACGAGAAACCTAGAGAACGGACACACTGTGAATACGAAAGGTTTCTAAAACTCAACGAATAGTCCCTCTCCTGGTGCTCCGGTTTGACTTTCCATCTGCTTTACTATCAACCTCCCAACTTGGAGAGACAGCCCCTTTAACCACCTGGTTCGCACATGTTGCCAATTTGGCAGAGGATGAAAGGGAAGAGGGAGAACCAAAGAGAGAATAGCTGTTAGGCATTTTGACGGGCACATATCACTGTAATTTTCCAGCAGGAAGAAGAATTAACCAAAGTCTCAGCACCCACCGTGAACCAGTATAGGTCCTGAACCAAAATTTTGGACTTGCGGTCTGCTCACCAAAAACGAGTTGAAACATGGAGCTAAGGGGCACAGCAATTCACAAACTGGCAGCGTAATAAAGGACAACTATCGTCCAAAAATCTGTTGAGGGAAGGCAATGAGGCGGACTTGAATGCGAGGCAGAATAGCAGGAAACAGATTTCAAGAGGTACGTTGGAATTGCCTTTAAAGCACAGGAAGAGGGGCACAACTTGGACAATGATGCACTTGGCCAAAAAGGGCGTATGCGTTTTCTCCTGAATATATTCAGGAGAAAACGCATACGCCCTTTTTGGCCAAGCAAGCAAGCGGGCAATGCAAATCTGCACTACAAAGAAGTATCACTTCCCACCAGTCAAAAGGGACATCCACAAAATGTGTAAAAACCAGAAAGGCAAGACCGGCCCTGGAGAACAGGGAGCCTTGTTATGCTGATGGGCGGGATGTACACTGCCAACTGCCTCTCTTGAGGAGTGCACTGTGTTCCCTAAAACAAGTAAACAACAGAGCTACAGAGCCAAGGGCACTTCCAGTCTAGGGAATATACCTTGGGAAAACTGAAAATCAATAAGACAGAGCCACCCCAAAATTTAGGGCTGCACTGCTTACAAGGACCTCAACTTGGGTACACCTTAAATATCCCAGGAAATATAAAAATGGATCAAAGAATTGTGGTACTTACGTACGATGGAATATCCCTCAGCCATGAAATCAATGTCATAAGACAAGTAGCAGCAAAATGGGTGGATTCAGGTACGATGATTCTAAGTGAATTAAGTCACAGAGAAAAAGAAACTTATCATAAGATATCACTTATGAAGATCCTGTAAACATGGCTACACTTGAACTGAGTTAGGAAAGAGAACAGTGTCTCACATTTAGAAAACACTCTTATGCCTGATTAAGGGGGAAGGAGAGGTGGGGTGATGCATAAAACCAGAGTTTGATATAAGCACAGGTACCGTTCCAAAAACCAACTATGGAATAGACAAGACCTACACCTTCCTCAGTGAAAGGGACTCAAAACCCCATATTTCCCGCAGAGGAATATATCTGACTAGTAAGAATCTTAAAACCTATGTATTGATATGTCTCCGTAAAGGAATCAAGTGTGTCTAGACTGGCATAAACATGGCAGCGAGAATCAGCTCAAACCCACTATAAAAAGGAATTTCAAAAACAAAACAAAAAACTGGGAAATTCTTAACAATTCCTTCAGGGTCTCTGATGCAACCTGGAAAGACCCTATCTACAACGACCGCTGGATGTGGCATAAGGCTGGACACTTGGGACTGAGAGGATTGGTGAGATTGGGTGAGCAAATGCAGACCCTTTAAAGCACAAATGCCTGGCACCATTCCATGGGTCCCAACTCTCCAGGTTGAAGGGAATTTTACTACAGCTAAACATGTATGGGAAACATAGAGAACGAACCCACGGTGAAAACGAAAAGTTTCTAAAACTCAACGAATAGTCCCTCTCCTGGTGCTCCAGTTTGAGTTTCCATCTGCTTTACTATCAACCTCCCAACTTGGAGAGACAGCCCCTTTAACCTCCTGGTTCGCACACGTTTCCAATTTGGCAGAGGATGAAAGGGAAGAGGGAGAACCAATGAGAGAGTAGCTGTTAGGCATTTGGATGGGCACATATCACTCTAACATCCCGGCCGGAAGAAGAATTAACCAAAGTCTCAGCCCCCCACCGGGAACCAGCATAGGTCATGAACCAAAATTTTGGACTTGCGGTCAGCTCACAAAAAACGAGTTGATAAATGGAGCTCAGGGGCACAGCAATCCGCAAACTGGCCGAGTAATAAAGGACAAGTATCGTCCAAAAATCTGTTGAGGGAAGGCAACGAGGCCGACTTGAAAGCGAGTCAGAATAGCAGGAAACAGATTTCAAGAGGTACGTTGGAATCGCCTTTAAAGCACAGGAAGAGGGGCACAACTTTGACAATGATGCACTTGGCCAAAAAGGGCGTATGCGTTTTCTCCTGAATATATTCAGGAGAAAACGCATACGCCCTTTTTGGCCAAGCAATCAAGCGGGCAATGCAAATCTGCACTACAAAGAAGAATCACTTCCCACCGGTCAAAAGAGACATCCACAAAATGTGTAAAAACCAGAAAAGCAAGACAGACCCTGGAGAACAGGGAAACTTGTTATGCTGATGGGCGGGATGTAAATTGCCAACTGCCTCTCTGGAGGAGTGCATTGTGTTCCCTAAAACAAGTAAACAACAGAGCTACAGAGCCAAGGGCACTTCCAGTCTAGGGAATATACCTTGGGAAAACTGAAAATCATTAAGACAGAGCCACCCCAAAATTTAGGGCTGCACTGCTTACAAGGACCTCAACTTGGGTACACCTTAATTATCCCAGGAAATATAAAAATGGCTCAAAAAATTGTGGTACTTACATATGATGGAATATCCATCAGCCATGAAATCAATGTCATAAGACCAGTAGCAGCAAAATGGGTGGATTCCGGTACGATGATTCTAAGTGAAATAAGTCACACAGAAAAAGAAAGTTATCATAAGATATCACTTATGAAGATCCTGTAAACATGGCTACACTTGAACTGAGTTAGGAAAGAGAACAGTGTCTCACATTTAGAAAACACTCTTATGCCTGCTTAAGGGGGAAGGAGATGTGGGGTGATGCATAAAACCAGAGTTTGGTATAAGCACAGGTACCGTTCCAAAAACCAACTATGGAATAGACAAGACCTACACCTTCCTCAGTGAAAGGGACCCGAGGCATCTGTGAGTAACCGTGAGCTGAGCACCAGGCCAGCTGCTGTTGAACTTTTCCCACCCTTCCCAGGTAAAACACCTGAATATGTACAAGGGCTTGAAAGCCTAGAGGAAGGGCCGTGGAGCCACACCAGCGACAGCACGCAGGCCAACTTGGGGCCTGCAGGGCAGCCAGTATGGTCCTGGCCATGGGCACTCTTCTGGAAGCTTTCCATTGCCCTGCCTGAGATACCCCTCCTGTCCCGGCACCCACTGCTTTTTTCCTTCCTCACCTCTGTCCGGAGAGAAATTCCAGCGGAATGTATGGGTGACACATCCTCTTCTTTACAGGTGGAAACCTGGCAACTCCTGCAGAAAGTCCAGCAGAGACCCACTCACACCGGGCCACCCACAAAGCCGTGGCCCCTCACTCCCTCCCTCCAGAACAGCCCCGAGACTGCTGACGGGGCAGAGAATATGGAGTCAGGCACAGCTTCAGGGGCTATTGCTGCCTGCAGCGCTGTTTATATTGAACTCAACCCAGGCACACCTGGGGAGGGCCGGCCGGCAGGGTCAGGCTACACAAGTCAGCTAATCCTCAGCCCTCAGGGAATCACATTGTTGAAAATGGACCTCGCTAAGGCAGAATAGAAGCCAAGGAATAAAAGGACACAATGCCATTTGCAGCACCGTAGGTGTGTCTAGAGGTAATCACGTGACTTGTAGTAAGTCAGAAAGTTAAAGACACATATCGTATCATATCTCTTATAGGTGTGACCGAAAAATGGATACCAGGGCAGATATTTCCACGGAGAAGGGCAATCACAGATTCATTCAACAAACTTATGGTTCACCAATGGAAAGGTGTGAGGATTGGTTTCATTATGATATTGGGGTTAACAGACATATACAAACACAGGTGACATCTATAATCACCAAAGACCTACAGAATACCAAGAGAAGACTACTCAACATTCTGTCATAAGGTACATGGGAAAAGGATCCCAGGAAGAACAGACATATGTGTATGTGTAAAAGAACCACATCTTCCACACCTACAACAAGCCAAACATTGTAATCATATTTGCTGTAATAAAAAATAAAATATTACATTACAAACTCGAACAAGAAGCAGTGAGACAAACTTGAGGGGCTTTCTCCTGGCACATTCCATTCTAAATTCCAATCTAGAACATGACTTCCATTGAGGCTCTGTTGCTCTAGTAAGCAGATTTGGTAAGGGAGAACTGCTGCCACCTTGTGGCCGTTTCACAAAACAGCAGCTTTAATCCCAGCGCTAATGGTCAGTTGATATTCAAAATCATTGCAGGCCTGTAAAGGACACGTGCCCTGAAAACAAATACCGGGTTCATATATCGACCAAAAAATTCAAAGTATGTCCATATTTCAAAACGACAGTTTCAAAAGGCATATTTTACACACATTAGTGTTCTGCTTCTTTTTCTTTCTTTCTTTTTTTGTTAAAAAAACGGGAATGGCAAAAAGCATCCCTCAGAATGGGCGAAAATATTTGCAAACGAGTCAATGGACAAAGGTTTAATCTCCAATATATATAAAGAGCTCATGCAGCTTAATATTAAAAAAACAAACAACCCAATACAAAAATGGGCAGAAGATCTAAAGAGACGTTTCTTCAAAGAAGACACAGAGATGGCCAAGACGCACATGAAAAGCTGCTCAACATCACTAATTATTAGAGAAATGCAAATCAAAACTACAATGAGGTATCACCTCACACCTGTTAGAATCGGCATCATCAGAAAATCTACAAACAACAAATTCTGGGGAGGGTGTGGACAAAAGGATCCCTCTTCCACTAGTGGTGGAAATGTAAATTGATACAGTCACGATGGAGAACAGTATGGAGTTTCCTTAAAAAACCTAGATATAGAATTACCATATGATCCAGCAATCCCGCTTCTGGGCATATACCCAGAGAAAACCATAAATCAAAAAGGCACATTCACCACAATGCTCATTTCAGCACTATTTACGATAGCCAGGTAATGGAAGCAACCTAAATACCCACAGACAGACGAATGGATAAAGATGTGGTACATATATAAAATGGAATATTACTCAGCCATAAGAAGGAATGAAACTGGGTCATTTGTAGAGACGTCGATGGATCTAGAGACTGTCATACAGAATGAAGTAAGTCAGAAAGAGAAAAACAAATATGGTATATTAATGCATATATGTGGAACCTAGAAAAATGGTACAGATGAACTGGTTTGCAGGGAAGAAATAGAGACACAGAGGTAGAGAACACACGTATGGACACCTAGTGTGGGAAGCCATGGGGTGGTGGTGGTGGGATGAGTTGGGAGATTGGGATTGACCTGTACACATGTATATGCATAAAATACATAACTAATAATAACCTGCTGTATAAAAAAATAAATAAAATTAAATTTCAAAATTTAAAAAATAAAATTTAAAAATAAAACAGAAAAAAGTTCTTCCCTTCACACAGATGTATTTATATGAATGAATGATTTCCATGCTTATATCTATAAATACATAAAAGAGGAATAAAATCTAACTTGAACAAAAAAAGAAAAAAAATAACCTGAACCCACCAGTTAGACAGAGGAAAACACTATCAGGGCACTTGCTCCAGCGGTAAACAATTCTGAAATTGGTCAGAGGTGGGGAATCATCTCCCATAGAGCCAGCAGCCCACTCCTACGCAAGGAGCATCCTCATTGCAAAGAGGGGGCCATGCCGAGGCATCTGTGAGTAACCGTGAGCTGAGCCCCAGGCCAGCTGCTGTTGAACTTTTGCCACCCTTCCCAGGTAAAACACCTGAATATGTACAAGGGCTTGAAAGCCTAGAGAAAGGGCTGTGGAGCCACAACAGCGACAGCACGCAGGCCGACTTGGTGCCTGCAGGCCAGTCAGGATGGTCCTGTCCCCAGATGCTATTCTGGAAGCTTTCCATTTCCCTGCCTGAGATACCCCTCCTGCCACGGCCCCCACTGCTTTTTTACTTCCTCACCTCTGCCTGGGGAGAAATTCCAGTGGCAGGTATCGGTGACACATCCTCTTCTTTAGCAGGTGGCAGCCTGGCAACTCCTGCAGAAAGTCCAGCAGAGCCCCACTCACACTGGGCCACCCACAAAGCCACGGACCCTCACTCCCTCCCACCAGCACAGCTCCGGAACTGCCTACGGGGCAGAGAATATGCCGTCAGTCACAGCTACAAGGGCTGTCGCTCACTGGAGTGCTGTTTATATTGCCCTCAACCCAGGGACACCTGTGGCGGGCCGGCAGGCAGTTTCAGGCTGCCAAAATCAGCCAATCCTCACCCCTCAGGGTTCACAGTTGCAGAAAATGAAACTTGCTAAACGGGCCAGGCCCTAGGAACAGGTGTGGGCTCTTGAGAGTCAGGATAGACAAGGGGCTGCAGCTGCGGCTTGTTTTCTTATCATTTTATCTGGTCCATGAGTGGAAAACAACTTCAAGAAGACCCTATCCTAATGAGAGGAACCCAGGAGTCAGGGAGAGGAGTGATGGTGGGTGGAGACAGAGGCCTGGTGCCCTGGCTGCAGTGGAAGTGTCTGGAAGACCAGGCAGAAAGAGCCTGCAGAGAGTGATAGCCATGGTCACAGACCTGTCAGAGCTGCTGTTTGTTAGTTCAAGTCCTGCTCTGAGGTGTTCTGTGTCAGCTGTGAGCGACAGGTGAGCTGTGGGTTCTCTGCAAGGTGGGCTATGTGCACAGTTCCTGTGTGTCCAGCCCTGCTGGGGTACCTGCCCAGGGGAGCTCTGTATCCTGGGAAGGGCCTGAGTAGGAGAGCCCAATGGGCTGCTGGGTAGCTGCAGAGGTGAGCTCCATACCCTGGGAGGGACTTGACCACGAGAGCCCCGTGGGCTGTGGGGTAGGGGTGCAGCCCAGGTGAGCTCCATATCCTGGGATTGGCCTGACCACGAGAGCCCCATGGGCTGCTGGAGACCTGGTAAAGGATATCAGGACAGTCAGTGAAGCCACCGAGGATATACATCCAGTAGCTCCTATTTCCTACTCCCTGCTGGTCATTCTACCTTCCACCAGGCCATGGCATTCTGTATTAGACTTCAATGATGCCTTCTTCTGTATTCCATTCATCTCAGAGTCACAAGAATTTTTGGCTTGTGAGTGGCAGGACACAACATGCAACAAAAGCAATAATGCTGGGCCGTCCTGCCCCAATGGTTCAAAAATCCCCACACCATCATTGGGGAAATGTCCTCTAAAGACCTAAAAGTTCAACCTCTGTAAAAGGGAACCCTCCTTCAATATGCAGATGACATTCTGATCGCCAGGCCTACTAAAGACGCCTCTGAACTACCTAGCCAAGAAAGGATAGAAGGTGTCCAAGAAAAACGCTCAAATATCCCAGGCTAAGGTGACATGCCTGGGCTTCATTCTCACAGATATTCGGAGAAACGCATCCCAGGATAGGGAAGAAGCCATTTGCAGCCTTACCTCTTCTACAACTAGAAGACAGCTTAGGGGTTCCTGGGGAGGCCAAGGTTTTCTGCATCTGGATCCCTAACTACAGTGTCATAGCTGGGCCTCTACATGAAACACTGACACGAAAAGATGATGATCCTTTTGAATAGAATCCAGAAGCAGCCTTTCAAGAATGGAAAGAGCAGTCAATACAGACCCTTGCCCAGGAACTGCCTAATTTAGCTAAACCCTTTGACCTTTACATACCCGGTCAAAGGTTAATCGCCCTTGGAGCCTTAGTGCAAAAACTGGGACCACTTGAAATGGAGCAACACAAGAATGCCCTTCAGGTATGATAAACTATGGTCACCAAGGGCTTTGCCCACCGACTCATCAGGCCAGGATACTGGGGTATCTAAAAAGCTGGAAATCAGCAGCCCGCAAGGCCAGCTCCCTCCTAAGGGAAAAGGACCCCACGTGGTGATCCTAACCACCCATCATGCCCTGAAGTTGCAGGAGTCGCTCTGTGGACACACTGACCTCGAGTGAGGAGGCCCTCCAACTCCAACCTCCAGAGAGATAAACGGGGGCAACGGGCCCCCAAGATGACTCGTGTGACCATCACTTGACCTGGAGTTTCTCTCAGAAAACGGCAAGACTGTGCCCCGAAAGAGCAGACTACTGCTTGCAGGACTTACTGCACCCAGAGGGGAGCTAATAAGCTTGGCGGGGGAAACGTATATCACGCTTTCACCATAGAAAACCCTACAGACACCGCGGTGATGGTGGCCAATATGACCGGCTGGACTGCTGGCTACTTCTAAAGGCCGTTGACTCAGTGGACGTCATGGTCCTGGATCACCACTGACCCTGGACTGTCTGGGAGTTGCGCGGGCAGGGCTCTGACACATGGTGCTGTTTGTACATTAATTCAGGGACCTAATTAAAGAAAGCACAGACTACTGGTCAGAGCATCTAGTCTGGCAAAAACCGTCAGCCTAAGGTCGCCGAACATATGTGGGGTGGGGTGAAACCTGCCACCGCAGCATCTCTGCGCCTCTCTTTCCTGGACCCTTAAAGGTCATTAGAATCTGTAACACTTCCAATGCTGGTGCTCAGGCGGACGAGAAGTGAGGCAGGAGGCCTTGGGACAATCAACCTCACCAGGAGGCTGGTGTGGAGACGTTTTGACCCTCCCCCCATGTATCAGGGCTCCCACCACAGCATGAAGCAGTTACAAAAGAGGGGTCTGCACCCTCAACACCCCAAGAATAAGGAACGGAACAAAAAACAGAGGAGGTGTTCTTCTCCGGCAACGTTCATTAAAAATTCCTGGGAGATAAAAAGAGAATCTGGGCAATAAAATAAAGTCTAACCTGTTTTTCCTTTGTGCTTTGTCTAATTTCATGTGCTCCTAGGGTTCCGCATGCAGAGGTCCCACACCCGGCACTTCAGACCCGATTTCCTAGTGCAGAATGGCTGGTTCGACACCTCAGCTAGTAGGGTCCCATGCAGACTCTGCGGCATAGAGCCTGAGGTGCAGCCAACTCAGCCCTCAAGAGCTCCATCCCCTCCCTCCCACTGACGCTGCCGGGGACCCTACACAGCAGCCCAGAACACAGCCCATGGGGGTGTGCACGCTCTCACCTCTCCATTCTGTTTTCAAAATAATGTTTCCTTTGCTTCTGAATCAAACTCAGTCTTGATCTGTTGGCTCCAATGACACTGGGCACGGGGACTCCTGTTGGGGTCCACTCTGGAGGATCAGTAACAGAAATTGAGAACATTGTAACTTCAATGAACAGATGTGTGAGCCAAACTGTAGTTAACATAGAGCAGTGTATAATGCTCGGGTAAAATAAGATGTTTCTAAGACTTACATTTGATATTTCCATCACTTTCCTATAAGCAAGTTCAGTGAAGACGTCTGTCTTGTTTGTCAGGTCAACATTAGAGAAATGAAGTGATTTATTTTCATGGATGTACATCGAATACTCTTGGCTGAAGCTTCAATCTTGTTTTGAATGCTTTTCCATTGAAAATGATACCTCTCTTTCAGCTCCCCCATTTCTGAGAAGTATAAAACCTTATAATTTATTATTACCAAAGGGGAAAGGTAGGAGAAGGGATAAATTAACAGTTTGGGATTAACACATACACACTGCTATGTATAAAATAGATCATCAACAAGGAACTACTGTATAGCACAGGGAACTACACTGAATATTTTGCAATAACCTATAAGGGGAAATAATCTGAAAAAGAATAGATATTTTTATTGACATCATCTATCAATGACAGATAAAATGTAACCTAAGCAAGGCCGATGGTGAGCGCTCTGACCCTGAAGATTTCAGTCATCTAAAGTTTGGGCTCTGCCTATTTCCCAAGGCCCTTAAAGGACATACGTGTAGCCGTAGCTTAAAAATTCCCCAGTTTGGGGTTCGGGGAGGCACTGATTTGGAAAAATCCCTGGTGTTCTCCTTACATGCACGGGACCCTTCCTACAGCTAAAACATGCCTGTCACACCTAGAGGATGGTACACCGTTTGATCGGAAAGAGTTTGGAAAAGGCACCTCATCTCCTCATTGCATGGTGCTCGGGTTCAACCCTCCAGCATCTTTCCTAACAATCTCCTCACTTGGTGATATCAGCACCGTCAACATCCTGTTGCACACAGTTTGGAATTTGTCCAGAGGATGTAGCGGAAGGATGAGAAAAATATAGAGACATGTCTTAGGTGTTCGGACAGGCACATGCCACTCTAATTTCCAATCCAGAACACAAATTCATCAAAGGCTAGAATTGCCCACGGAAACAGAATAGGGCTAGAGGAAATCCCGCTGTTTTGTGTCCAGTTTCCAAAAACACAAGTTGAAAAATGGAACTCAGGGGCACTAAAATTCATGAAACTGCAGAGTTGAAAATATCTATCGTCGAAAAATGTCTTGAGGTAAGTCACAGAAAAGGACTTGTAAGCAAGGGAGAGTGGCAGGAAACAGATTTGAAGAGGTAGAAAGGACTCCCCATTAAAGCACAAGAAAAGGGGCTGAACATCGCCAATGATGCAGTTGGCCAAAAAGGGTGTATGCATTTTTTCTGAATATATTCAAGTAAAGGCCATACACACTTTTTATCCAACCCAACAGGTGGGCACTGGAAATCAATATCACAAAATGTATCACTTCACATCAGTCAGAAGGGCCATCCACATAAAGTGTAAACACCAGAAATGCAGGACAGGGCGAGGAGAAAAGGGAGCCCTGTGAGGCTGATAGTGGAAATGTAATTTGCCAACGGCCACTCTGGAGAAGTGTATTGTGTTTGCTAAAACATCTAAAAAATGAGCTACAGAGCATAGGGCACTTGCACTCATGGGCGTGTACCTTGGGAAAAACAAAAATCGACAGAAAACAGGCACCCGAACGTTTACCACCTCTCTGTTAAAAAGGGCCTCAACTTGGATATAACCTAAATGTCCCTGGAAGGATAAAATGGATAAAAGAGATGGGGTACTTATGTAGAGTGGAATATTACTCATCCAGAAATCAATGAAATAAGGCCAGTTGTAACAACTCTGGAGGAGTTACATACGATCATTCTAAGTGACATATGTCAGAAAGAAAAAGACACATATCATAAGATGTCACTTAAAGGTGGAATCAAAAATGGCTACACATGAAATAAATTACAAAACAGAAACATAGTCAAATATGTAGAAAATAGACATAAGGCTGCTAAATGGGAAAGGTGGGGAATGGTGACGTATTATCCAGGAGGTTGAAATTAGCAAAGATACCATTCCAAGTACCAAATTGAATAACTGACAAGGCCTACACGGTACCTCAAAGAACTGCACTCAGCCCACTCAAGTCACTGGAAAATAATACATATGACTGGTAAGCATCTGAAAAAGAAGTTATTGTTGTCTCACAGTACATGAATCAAGTGGATGTACAGCAGCAAAAAACAGAGCTTTGAAAATCAGCTGTAACCAATATAAAAATAAATTTAAAACTATTTATAAAAACAGTGAGACAGACCAAAATTCTTACAACTTTTGTTGAAGGGCTACGATGTAACATGGATTGAACACATGTAGACCCACAGCAGGATGATTATATAAGGCTGGAAGCTATGCACGCTAAGAGATGTTAGAGAGGCTGGGTGAGGAAATGCAGACCTTTTAAAGTAATACTGCCTGGTACCCATTCCATGGGTCCCAAATCTGCAGGTTCAAGGGAGTCTTCTGAGAGCGAAAACATGCCTGGGAAACCGAGATGAATGTACACCGTGTGCTCAGGAAAGGTGTCTAAAATGCACCTCATTTTTGATCTCCTGCTGCTGGGGTTCGCCATTCCAGCCACATTACTAACAACCTCCCCACTTGGAGAATCAGCACCTTTAACCTCCTGTTTCCCACAGTTTGCAATTTGTGCAGAGGGTAAATGGGAAGAGGGGGAACCAATGAGAGATTAGCTGTAGGAGTTTTGACAGGTACATGTCACTCTAATTTCCCATTAGGAAGAAGAATTAACCAAAGGCTCAGCCTGCCTCCCCAGAACCAGAATAGGGCCGGAAGCAATCCAATGGTTTGGCGGCCAGCTCACAAAAAAAGCGAGTTGCAAAATGGAGCTCAGGAGCAGACAATTCAAAGACCTGCAAAGATATAAATGATAACCAACGTCCAAAAATATATTCAGGTAAGGCAACGAAGAGGATCTGAATGAGAGGCAGAATTGCAGGAAACAGATTTCAAAAGGTAGATTGTACTCACATTTAAAGCATATGAAAAGCAGCAGAATTTCTAAAATGATGCAGTTGGGCAAAAGGGTGTATGCGTTTTTTTCGTGAATATCTTCAGGAAAAAAACACATGCAGAGTTTTTGGCCAACCAAGCAAGAGGGAAATGCAAATCTGCACAACAAAGGAGTCTCAATTTCCACTGCTCAGAAAGGCAATCCAAAAAATGTGTACAAACCAGAAATGCAGGAGAGGCCATGGAAAACAGGGAGCCTAGTCACGCTGATGGGTGGGGTATAAATATCCAAGAGCCACTCTGAAGAAGTGTATGCTGTTTCCTAAAATTTCTAAAATACAAAGCCCCCAAGCAAAGGGGACTTCAACTCACGGGCATATGACTTGGGAAGACTAAATATCAATAAGACACAGGCACCCCAAAGTTTAGGGTTGCTCTGCATACAAGAACCTCAACTTTGGTACACCTAAAATATCCCAGGAAAAAGAGAAATGCATAAAGAACTTGTGGTAATTTTGTACAACGGAATATCACTCAGACGTGAAATCAGTGTATATAAGGCCAGTAGCAGCATAATGAGTGGATTTAGGTATGATGATTCTAAGGGAAATTAGTCACACAGAAAAAGAATCTTATCATAAGATATCACTTATAGAGGGAATGTCAATATCACAACACATGAACTGAATTAGGAAAGAGAACAGAGTCTCACATTTAGAAAAAAACTCTTATGCCTGCTTCAGGGGAATGGAGAGGTGGGGTGATGCATAAAATCAGAGTATGATATTAGCACAGGTACCATTCCATAAACCAAATACAGAATAGACAAGACCTACACCTTCCTCAGTGAATGGGACTCAACACCCCTATTCCCCGCCGAGGAATATATCTGACTAGTAAGAATCTTAAAACCTATGTATTCATATGTCTCTGTAAGGAAATCAATTGTGTCTAGACTGGCATAAACAGGTCAGTGAAAACCAGCTCAACCCCATAATAAAAATGAATTTCAAAAACAAAACAAAAAACAGCAAAATTCTTACACAATTCCTTCAGGGGTTCTAATGAAACCTGGAATGACCCTATCTGCAAAGACAGCTGGATGAGACATAAGGCTGGACACTTGTGACTGAGAGGACTGGTGAGATTGGGAGAGAAAATGCAGAACCTTTAAAGTAGTAATGCATGCCACCATTCCATGGGTCCCAAATCTCCAGGTAGAAGGGAATATCACTACAGTTATAACATGTATGGGAAACCTAGAGAATGGACACCCTGTGATGGCGAAAGGTTTCTAAAACTCTCCTAATTTTTCCTCTCCTTGTGCTCCACTTTGGCATTCCAACTGCTTTACTATCAATCTCCCAACTTAGGAGAGTCAGCCCCTATAACCTCCTGGTTCGCACAGTTTGCTATTTGTGCAGATGATGAAAGGGAAGAGGGAGAACCAATCAGAGAGTAGATGTAGGCATTTGGACGGGCACATGTCACTCTAATTTCCCGTCAGGAAGAAGAATTAACCAAAGCCTCAGCCACCCACAGGGAACCAATAAAGCCACCCCTGGAACCAGTATAGGTCCTGAAGCAAAATTGTGGATTTGCGGCCAGCTCACAAAAATGGGATTTGAAAATTGGAGCTCAGGGGCCCAGCAATTCAAAAACCTGCAGAGTTATAAAGGACTACTCTCTTCCAGAAATCTGTTGAGGGAAGGCAATGAAGCGGACTTGAAAATGAGGCAGAATTGCACAAAACATATTTCAAGAGGTAAATTGGAATCGCCTTTGAAGCACAGAAAAAGCATCCCAACTTGGACTGTGATGCACTTGGCCAAAAAGGGCGTATGCCTTTTCCCCTGAATATATTCAGGAGAAAACGCATACGTCCTTTCTGGCCAATGAAGCAAGCATGCAATGCAAATCCACACTACAAAGAATTGTCACTTCCCACCGGTCGAAAGGGACATCTGTATATCTGTAAAAACCAGAAAGGCAAGAGCGAGATGACAAGGGCATGAAGCAATGTGATCCCAAGGGTCATGGAGGATTGTGATGACAAGCGCATGGAGCATTGTGATGACAAGATTATGTAGCATTTTGCTGACAAAGGCAAGGAGCATTGTGATGACAAGGTTCATGGAGCACTTTGATGACAAGCGTCATGGAGCATTGTGATTACAGGGGTCATGGAGCATTGGGATGACAAGAGCATGGATCATTGTGATGACAAGGTTCATGGAGCATTTTGATGACAAGAGTCCCGGATCATTGTGTCGTCAGGGTTCATGGAGCGTTGTGATGACAGTGGTCATGGAGCATTGTGATGACAGGGGTCAGGGAGCATTGTGATGAGAAGGTCATGGACCATTGGGCTGAAAATGTTCATGGAGTATTGTGATGAGAGGCGTCATGGAGCATTGTGATGACAAGGTACTGGAGCATTGTGATGAGAAGACCATGGAGCCTTGTGATGACATGTCTCATGGGGCATTCTGAGGAAAAGGGGCATGCAGCATTGTGATTACAGAGGTCTTGGAGCATTGTGGTGACAAGGGCATGGAGCATTGGGATGAGAAGGCCATGGAGCGTTCTGATGACATGCATCATGGAGCTTTGTGAGGACAAGGGCATGGAGCATTGTGTTTTCAGGGGTCTTGGAGCACTGTGATGAAAAGGGCATGGATCATTGTGATGAAAAAGGCATGGAGCCTGGTCATGACAGGGTTCAAGGAGCATACTGACGACAAGTGTCAGGGAGCATTGTGATGACAAGGGTATTGAGCATTGTGATGACAAAGGTCATGGAGCATTGTGATGAGAAGACGATGGATAATTGTGATGACGAGCGTCATGGGGCGTTGTGATGATAAGTGTTATGGAACATTTTGATCACAAGGATTTGGAGCATTGTGATGACAGAGGTCATGGGGCATTTTGATTTCATTGTGATGACAATAGCCTGAAGCATTATGATGATGGGCATGCTGCATTGTGATGACAGGGTTCATGGAGCATTGAGATGAAAAGGGGCATGGAGCATTGTGATTACAGGAGTCTTGGAGCATTGTGATGACAAGGGCATGGAGCATCGTGAATGAGAAGGCCATGGAGAATTCTGATGACATGCGTCATGGAGCTTTGTGATGACAAGGGCATGGAGCATTGTGATTACAGGGGTCTTGGAGCACTGTGATGACAAGGGTCATGGAGCCTTGTGATGACAAGGCCGTGGAACATTGTGATGGCAGTGGTCATGGAGCATTTTTATGACAGGGGTCATGGAGCATTGTGATGACCAGGGCATGGAACACTGTGATACATGGGTCATGGAGGATTGTAATGACAAGCGGATGGAGCATTGTGATAAGAATGGCATCGAGCATTGTGATGAAAAGCATCATGTAGCCTGTGATGACAAGGGCATGGAACAATGTGATGAGAGGTTTCATGGAGCATTGTGATGACAATGGCATGCAGCATTGTGATGCCAAGGGTCATGGAGCTTTGTGATGACAAAGGTCATGGAGCATTTTGATGACAAGAGGTGTGGTGCATTCTGTTGTGTAGGGCAGGGAGCATTGTGATAACAGGGTCATGGAGCAATTTGATGAAAAGTGTCATGGAACATTTTGATGACAGGGGTTATGGAACATTGAGATGTCAAGGGTCATGGAACATTTCCATGACAGGGTTTAAGGACCATTGTGATGACAGGGGAGTGGGTGTATTGTGATGACTAGTGAGGGAACATGTTGATATCAGTGGTGAGAGAGCATTTTTTATAAGAAGTGCATGGAGCATTGTGATGACAATCTTTATGGAGCATTGTGATGACAAGGTTGTGGAGCATTGTGATGACAAGGGTCATGGAGCATTGAGTTGACAAAGGCATTGAGCATTGTGATGACAAGTGTCACGGAGCATTGTGATGAAAAGTTCATGGAGCATTGTGGTGACAAAGTTCACAGAGCCTTGTGATGATGAGGGCATGGACCATTGTGATGACACAGGTCATGAAGCCTTGTGAAGACTGGAGTCACGGAGAATTGTGATGACTGGGGTCATGGAGCATTGTGATGACAAGGGCATGGAGCTTTGTGATGACAGGGGCATAGGGCATTGGTCTGACAAGTTTCATGGATAATTGTGTTGACAGTGGGCATGGCACATTGTGATGACAAGGTCATGGAGCATTGTGAAGACAAGGTCATGGAGTATTGTGAAGACAGGTGTCAGGGAGCATTGTGATGACATATTTCATGGTCCATTGTGATGACAATGGCATGGAGCATTGTGATGCCAAGTGTTATGGAGGATTGTGATGACAAAGGTAATGGAGCATTGTGATGACAAGGGCTTGGATCATTGTGATGACAAGGGCATGGAGCATTGTGATGACAACGGGCAGTGAGAATTTTGATGAAAAGGTCATGAAGCATTGTGATAACAAAGGCATTGAGCTTGCTATGACAGGGGTCATGGGGCATTGCGATGACAAGTGCATGGAGAATTGTGATGACAAGAGCATGTAACATAGTGATGAGAACTGTCATGGAGCACTGTGATGACAAGGACGTGGAGAATTGTGATGACAAGGGACATGGTGCATTGTCATAACCAGGGCATGGAGCATTGTGATGGCAAGACCGTGGAGCACTGTGATGAGAAGACCATGGATAATTGTGATGACGAGCATCATGGAACACTGTAATGACAAGGGGCATGGAGCATTGTGATGACAGGTGTCATGGAGCATTGTGACGACAGGGGTCATGGATCATTGTGATGACAAGTGTCACGGAGCATTCTGATGACAAGCTTGTGGAGTATTGTGATGACAATGGCATGGAGCATTGTGATGAAAAGGGCATGGATCACTGTGATGAAAAAGGCATGGAGACTTGTCATGACAGGGTTCAATGAGCATACTGACGACAGGTGTCAGGGAGCATTGTGATGACAAGTGTATTGAGAATTGTGATGACAAAGGTCATGGAGCATTGTGATGAGAAGTCCATGGATAATTGTGATGACCAGCATCATGGGGCGTTGTGATGACAAGTATTATGGAATATTGTGATCACAAGGGTTTGGAGCATTGTGATGACAGAGGTCATGGATCATTTTGATTTCATTGTGATGACAATAGCATGAAGCATTATGATGATGGGCATGGTGCATTATGATGACAGGGTTCATGGTTCATTGAGATGAAAAGGGGCATGGAGCATTGTGATTACAGGGGTCTTGGAGCATTGTGATGAGAAGGGTCATGGAGCCTTGTAATGACAAGGCCATGGAACATCGTGATGGCAGGGGTAATGGAGCATTGTTATCACAGGTGTAATGGAGCATTGTGATGGCAAGGGCATGGAGCATTGTGATGAGAAGGCCATGGAGCATTCTGATGACATGTGTCAGGTAGCATTGTGATGACAATGGCATGGAGCAATGTGATGAGAGCGTTCATGGAGCATTGTGATGACCATGACATGGAGCATTGTGATGCAAAGGGCCATGGATCTTTGTGATGACAAAGGTCATGGAGCATTTTGATGACAAGGGCGTGGTGCATTGTGATGAGAAGGGCAGGGAGCATTGTGATGACAGGGTCATGGAACAATTTGATGAAAAGGGTCATGCAACATTTTGATGACAGGGGTTATGGAACATTGTGATGTCAGGGGTCATTGAGCATTTTGATGAAATGGTTCATGGAGCATTTTGATGACAGGGGTTATGGAACATTGTGATGTCAGGGGTCATCGAACATTGTGATGATAAGTGCATGTAGAATTGTGATGACAGGAGTCATGGAACATTGTGATGACAGGGGTGAGGGAGTATTGTGATGAATAGTGAGGTAACATTGTGATATCAGTGGTGAGAGAGCATTTTGATGAGAAGTGCATGGAGCATTGTGATGACAAGGTTTATGGAGCATTGTGATGACAAGATTGTGGAGCACTGTGATGACAAGCGCATGGCACATTGTGATGACATGGGTCATGGAGCATTGTGCTGACAAGTGCATGGAGCATTGTGATGACAAGGGTCATGGAGCATTGTGCTGAGAAAGGCATAGAGCATTGTGATGACAAGGGTCAAAGAGCATTGTGATGAAAAGTTCATGGAGCATTGTGGTTAAAAAGTCACAGAGACTGTAGATGAGGAGGGCATGGACCATTGTGATGACAAAGGTCATGAAGCATTGTGATGACTGGAGTCACGGAGAATTGTGATGACAGGGGTCGTGGAGCATTGTGATAAGAAGGGCATGGAACATTGTGATGACAAGGGCATGGAGCATTGGTCTCATAAGTTTCATGGATTATTGCGATGACAGTTGGAATGGCGCATTGTGATGACAAGGGCATGGAGCACTGTGATGACCAGGTCATGCAGTATTGTGAAGACAGGTGTCAGGGAGCATTGTGATGACATATGTAATGGCCCATTGTGATGACAATGGCATGGAGCATTGTGTTGCCAAGTGTCATGGAGGATTCTGATGACAAAGGTAATGGAGCATTGTGATGACAATGGCTTGGAGCATTGTGATGACAAGGGTCAGGGAGCATTCTGATGACAAGCTTGTGGAGTAATTTGATGACATTGGCATGGAGCATTGTGATGAAAACGGCATGGGGCATTGTGATGAAAAAGGCATGGAGCCTTTTCGTGACAGGTTTCAAGGAGCATTCTGACGACAAGTGTCAGGGAGCATTGTGATGACAAGTGTATTGAAAATTATGATGACAAAGGTCATGGAGCATTGTGATGAAAAGGGCATGGAGTATTGTGATGAAAGGCATCATGGAGCGTTGTGATGACAAGTGTTATGGAACATTGTGATCACAAGGGTTTGGAGCATTGTGAGGACAGAGGTCTTGGATCATTTTGATTTCAAGGAACATGGAGCATTGTGATGACAAGTGCAGGAAGCAATGTGATCCCAAGGTTCATGGAGTATTGTGATGACAAGCGCATAGAGCATCGTAATGACAGGGTCATGTAGCATTTTGCTGACAAAGGCATGGAACATTGAGATGACAGGTGTCCAGGAGCACTGTGATGGCAAGCGTCAAGGAGCATTGTGTTTACAGGGGTCAAGGAGCATTGGGATGACAAGGGCATGCATCATTGTGATGCCAAGTGTCATGGAGCATTGGGCTGAAAATGTTCATGGAGTTTTGTGATGACAGGGGTCATGGAGCATTGTGATGACTAGGGAATGGAGCATTGTGATGACAAGAGTACCGGATCATTGTGTTGTCAGGTGTCATGGAGCGTTGTGATGACAGTGGTCATGGAGCATTGTGATGATATTGGTCAAGGAGCATTGTAATGAGAAGGTCATGGAGCATTGGGCTGAAAACGTTCATGGAGTATTGTGATGACAGGCGTCATGGAGCATTGTGATGATAAGGGAATGGAGCATTTTGATGACAACGTCCTGGAGCATTGTGATGAGAAGTCCATGGAGCCTTGTGATGCCAAGTCTCATGGAGCATTCTGATGAAAAGGGGCATGGAGCATTGTGATTACAGGGGTCTAGGACCATTGTGATGACAAGGGCATGGAGCATTGTGATGAAAAGTGCATGGATCATTGTGATGAAAAAGGCATGGAGCCTTGTCATGAAAGGGTTCAAGGAGCATACCGATGGCAAGAGTAAGGGAGCATTGTGATGACATGTGTATTGAGCATTGTGATGACAAATGTCATGGGGCATTGTGATGAGAAGTCCATGGATAATTGTGATGACCAGCGTCATAGGGCATTGTGATGACAAGTGTTATGGAACATTGTGATCACAAGGGTTTGGAGCATTGTGATGAGAGAGGTCATGGAGCATTTTGATTTCATTGTGATGACAATAGCATGAAGCATTATGATGATGGGCATGGTGCATTGTGATGACAGTGTTCATGGAGCATTTTGATGAAAAGGGTCATGGAGCATTTGTCTGACAAGTTTCATGGATTATTGTGATGACAGTGGGCATGGCACATTGTGATGACAAGGGCATGAAGCATTGTGATGACAAGGTCATGGAGTATTGTGAAGACAGGTGTCAGGGAGCATTGTGATGACATATGTCATGTTCCATTGTGATGACAATAACACGGAGCATGGTGATGCCAAGTGTCATGGAGAATTGTTGTGACAAACGTAAAGGAGCATTTTGATGACAAGGGCATGGAGCATTGAGATGACAAGGTCCACTGATAATTTTAATGTCCAGGTCGTGAAACATTGTGATGACAAGCGCATGGAGCTTCCTATGACAGGGGTCATGGAGCATTGCGATGACAAGTGCATGGAGTATTGTGATGACAAGAGCATATAACATTGTGATGAGAAGTGCCATGGAGCATTGTGATGACAAGGAAGTGGAGAATTGTGAGGACGAGGGACATTGAGCTTTGAGATGACCAGGGCATGGAGAATTGTGATGGCAAAACCGTGGAGCATTGTGATGAGAAGACCTTGCGTAATTGTGATGACGAGCATCATGAAGCACTGTAATGACAAGGGGCATGAAGCATTGTGATGACAGGTGTCAGGGAGCATTGTGATGACAGGGGTCATGGAGCATTGTGATGACAAGGGCACGGAGCATTGTGATGACAAGGGCCATTGAGAATTTTGATGACAAGGTCATGAAGCATTGTGATGACAAACACTTGGAGCTTGCTATGACAGGGGGCATGGAATATTGCAATGACAAGTGCATGGAGAATTGTGATGACAAGAGCATGTAACATTGTGATGACAGGTGTCATGGAGCATTATTATGACAAGGGCCATAGTGCATTCTGACATAAGATATCACTTATGAAGGGAATGTAAACATGGCTACATATGAACTGAATTAGGAAAGAGAACAGTGTCTCAGATATAGAAAACACACTTATGCTTGCTTAAGGGGAAAGGAGAGGTGGGGAGACACACAAAACCAGAGTTTGATATTAGCACAGGTAACATTCCATAATCCAAATACAGAAGAGACAACCCCTACTCCTTCCTCAGTGAACGGGACTCAACACCCTAATTCCCGGCAGAGAAATATATCTGACTAGTAAGAATCTTAAAACCTATGTATTGATATGTCTCCGTAAAGGAACCAAGTGTGCCTAGGACGACATAAACACGGCAGTGAGAAGCAGCTCAAACCCACTATAAAAATGAATTTCAAAACAAAACAAAAAACAGTTTAATTCTTACACAATACCTTCAGGGGTTCTGATGAAACTTGGAATGACCCTGTCTACAACGACAGCTGGATGTGGCATAAGGCTGGTCACTTGGGACTGAGACGATTGGTGAGATTGGGTGAGAAAAGGCAGACCCTCTAAAGCAATAATTCCTGCCCATCATTCCATGGTTCCCAACTCTCCAGGTAGATGGGAATATCACTACAGTTATAACATGTATGGGAAACCTAGAGAATGGACACCCTCTGATGGAGAAAGGTTTCTAAAACTCTACTAATTTTTTTTCTCTCCTTGTGCTCCAACTTGACATTCCAACTGCTTTAATATCAATCTCCCAACTTGGAGAGTCAACCCCTATAACCTGTTTCGCACAGTTGGCACATTGTTTAGAGGATATAAGGGAAAAGGGAGAACCAATGAGAGAGTAGCTGTAGGCATTTGGACGGCCACATGTCACTCTAATTTCCGGTCACGAAGAAGAATTAACCAAACTCTCAGCCTGCCCCCCCCCCCGGAACCTGTACAGGTCCTGAAGCAAAACTATGGATTTGCGGTCAGCTCACAAAAACGCGAGTTGAGAACTGGAGCACAGCGGCACAGCATTTCACTAACTTGCAGAGTTATAAAGGACTACTCTCTTCCAAAAATCTGTTGAGGGAAAGCCACGAGGCAGACTTTAAAATGATGCAGAATTGCACGAAACAGATTTCAAGAAGTATATTGGAATTGCCTTTAAACACAGGAAAAGCATCACAACTTCGACAATTATGGAATTGTCCATAAAGGGCGTATGCGTTTTCACCTGAATATATTCAGGAGAAAACGCATACGCCGATTTTGACCAACCAAGCAACTGCACAATGCAAATCTGCACTACAAATAAGTATCACTTCCCACCGGTCAAAAGGGTCATCTGCAAAATGTGTAAAAACCAGAAAGGCAAGACAGGCTCTGGAGAACAGTAAGCCTTGTTATGCTCATGGGTGGGATGTAAATTGCCAACAGCCAGCCTGGAGGAGTGCATTGTGTTCTCTAAAAGAAGGAAACAACAGAGCTTCACAACCTAAGTCACTTCCAGTCATGGGAATATACCTTGGGAAAACTGAATATCAATAAGACACAGCCACCCCAAAATTTAGGGCAGCACTGCTTACAAGAACCTCGAATACGGGACACCTTAAATATCCAAGGAAAGACAAAAATGGTAAAGAAATTGTGGTACTTACGTATGATGGAATATCCCTCAGCCATGAAATCAATGTCATAAGGCCAGTAGAAGCAAAATGATGAGTGGATTCAGGTTCGATGATTCTAAGTGAAATAAGTCACACAGAAAAAGAAACTTATCATAAGATATCACTTATGAAGATCCTGTAAACATGGCTACACATGAACTGAGTTAGGAAAGAGAACAGAGTCTCACATTTAGAAAACACACTTATGCCTGCTTAAGGGTGAAGGAGAGGTGGGGTGATGCATAAAACCAGAGTTTGATATAAGCACAGGTACCGTCCCAAAAACCAACTATGGAATAGACAAAACCTACACCTTCCTCAGTGAAAGGGACTCAAAACCCCATATTTCCCGCAGAGGAATACATCTGACTAGTAAGAATCATAAAACCTATGTATTGATATGTCTCCGTAAGGGAATCAAGTGTGTCTAGACTGGCATAAACATGGCAGCGAGAATCAGCTCAAACCCACTATAAAAAGGAATTTCAAAAACAAAACAAAAAAACTGGGAAATTCTTTACAATTCCTTCAGGGTCGCTGATGAAACCTTGAATGACCGTATCTACAGTGACAGCTGGATGTGGCATAAGGCGGGACACTTGGGACTGAGAGGATTGGTGAGATTGGGTGAGCAAATGCAGACCCTTTAAAGCAATAATGCATGGCAACCATTCCATGGGTCCCACTCTGCAGGTTGAAGAGAATATTACTACAGCAATAACATATACAGGAAATCTAGAGAATGGACACACTGTGAATACGAAAGGTTTCTACAACTCAATGAATAGTCCCTCTCCTGGTGCTCCGGTTTGAATTTCCAACTGCTTTACTATCAATCTCCCAACTTGGAGAGACAGCCCCTTTAACATCCTGGTTCACACACGTTGCCAAATTGGCAGAGGATGAAAGGCATGAGGGAGAACCAATGAGAGAGTAGCTGTTAGGCATTTGGACGGTCACATGTCAATCTAATTTCCCGGCAGGAAGAAGAATTAACCAAATTCTCAGCCACCCACCGGGAACCAGTATAGGTCCTGCACCAAAATTTTGGACTTGCGGTCAGTTCACAAAAAACGAGTTGAAAAATGGAGCTCAGGGGCACAGCAATTCACAAACAGACAGAATAATAAAGGAAAACTATCGTCCAAAAATCTGTTGAGGGAAGGCAACGAGGTGGACTTGAAATCGAGGCAGAATAGCAGGAAACAGATTTCAAGAGGTACATTGGAATCGCCTTTAAAGCACACGAAAGGGGCACAACTTCGACAATGATGCACTTGGCCAAAAAGGGCGTATTCGTTTTCTCCTGAAGATATTCAGGAGAAAACGCATACGCCTTTTTTGGCCAAGCAAGCAAGAAGGCAATGCAAATTGGCACTACAAAGAAGTATCACTTCCCACCGGCCAAAAGGGACATCCACAAAATATGTAAAAACCAGAAAGGCAAGAGAGGCCCTGGAGAACAGGGAGCCTTGTTATGCTGATGGGCGGGATGTAAATTGCCAACTGCCTCCCTGGAGGAGTGTATTGTGTTCCCTAAAACAAGTAAAGAACAGAGCTACAGAGCCAAGGGCACTTCCAGTCTAGGGAATAAACCTTGGGAAAACTGAAAAACAATAAGACAGAGCCACCCCAAAATTTAGGGCGGCACTGCCTACAAGAACTTCAACTTGGGTACACCTTAAATATCCCAGGAAATATAAAAATGGTTCAAAAATTTGTGGTACATACGTACGATGGAATATCCCTCAGCCATGAAATCAATGTCATAAGACCAGTAGCAGCAAAATGAGTGGATTCAGGTACGATGATTCTAAGTTAACAAAGTCACACAGAAACAGAAACTTATCATAAGATATCACTTATGATGATCATGTCAACATGGCTACACCTGAACTTAGATAGGAAAGAGAACAGAGTCTCACATTTAGAAAACACTCTTATTCCTTCTTAAGGGGGAATGAGAGGTGGGGTGATGCATAAAACCAGAGTTTGATATAAGCACAGGTACTGTTCCAAAAACCAACTATGGAATACAGAAGACATACACCTTCCTCAGTGAAAGGGACTCAAAACCCCATATTTCACACAAAGGAATATATGTGACTAGTAAGAATCTTAAAACCTATGTATTGATATGACACCATAAGGGAATCAAGTGTTTCTAGACTGGCATAAACATGGCAGCGAGAATCAGCCTAAACTCACTATAAAAAGGAATTTAAAAAACAAAACAAAAAAAACATGGAAATTCTTTACCATTCCTTCAGTCTCTGATGAACCCTGGAATGACCCTAACTACAATGACAGCTGGATATGGCATAAGGCTGGACACTTGGGAATGAGAGAATTGGTGACATTGGGTGAGCAAATGCAGACCCTTTAAAGCAATAACGCATGGCACCCATTCCATGGGTCCCAACTCTCCAGGTTGAAGGGAATATTAGTAGAGCTATAACATGTAAAGGAAACCTAGAGAATGGACACAGTGTGAATACGAAAGGTTTCTAAAACTCAACTAATAGTCCCTCTCCTGGTGCTCACGTTTGACTTTCAAACTGCTTTACTATCAATCTCCCAACGTAGAGTGACAGCACATTTAACCTCCTGGTTCTCACACGTTGCCAATTAGGCAGAGGATGAAAGGGAAGAGGGAGAACCAATGAGAGAGTAGCTGTTTGGCATTTGGAGGGGCACATGTCACTCTAATTTCCTGGCAGGAAGAAGAATTAACCAAAGTCTCAGCCACCCACTGGGAACCAGTATAGGTACTGAACCAAAATATTGGTCTTGCGTTCATCTCACAAAAAACGAGTTGAAAAATGGAGCTCAGGGGCACAGCAATTCACAAACTGGCACAGTAATAAAGGACAACTATCATCCAAAAATCTGTTGACGGAAGGCATTGAGGCAGCTTGAAAGCGAGGCAGAATAGCAGGAAAGAGATTTCAAGAGGTATGTTGGAATCGCCGTTAAAGCACAGGAAGAGGGGCACAACTTCGACAATGAGGCACTTGGCCAAATAGGGCATATGCGTTTTCTCCTGATTATATTTAGGAGATAACGCATATGCCCTTTTTGGCCAAGAAAGCAAGTGGACAATGCAAATCTGCACTACAAAGAAGTATCACTTCCCACCGGTCAAAAGGGACATCCACAAAATGTGTAAAAACCAGAAAGGCAAGACAGGCCCTGGAGAACAGGGAGTCTTGTTATGCTGATGGGCGGTATGTAAATTGCCAACTCCCTCTCTGGAGGAGTGCATTGTGTTCCCTAAAACAAGTAAACAACAGAGCTACAGAGCCAAGGGCACTTCCAGTCTAGGGAATATACCTTGAGAAAACTGAAAATCAATAAGACAGAGCCACACCAAAATTTAGGGCTGCACTGCTTACAAGAACCTCAACTTGGATACACCTTAAATATCCCAGGAAATATAAAATTGGTTCAAAATATTGTGGTACTTACGTACGATGGAATATCCCTCAGCCATGAAATCAATGTCATAAGACCAGTAGCAGCAAAATGAGTGGATTCCGGTTCGATGATTCTAAGTGAAATAAGTCACACAGAAAAAGCAACTTATCATAAGATATCACTTATGAAGATCCTGTAAACATGGCTACACTTGAACTTAGCTAGGAAAGAGAACAGAGTCTCACATTTGGAAAACACTCTTATGCCTGCTTAAGGGGGAAGGAGAGGTGGGTGATGCATAAAACCAGAGTTTGATATAAGCACAGGTACCGTTCCAAAAACCAACTATGGAATAGACAAGACCTACACCTTCCTCAGTGAAAGGGACTCAAAACCCCATATTTCCCGCAGAAGAATATATCTGACTAGTAAGAATCTTAAAACCTATGTATTGATATGTCTCTGTAAGGGAATCAAGTGTGTCTAGACTGGCATAAACATGGCAGCGAGAATCAGCTGAAATCCACTATCAAAACGAATTTCACAAACAAAACAAAAAAACAGGGTAATTCTTTACAATTCCTTCAGGGTCTCTGATGAAACCTGGAATGACCCTATCTACAAGGACAGCTGGATGTGGCATAAGGCTGGACCCTTGGGACTGAGAGGATTGGTGAGATTGGGTGAGCAAATGCAGACCCTTTAAAGCAATAATGCATGGCACCCACTCCTTGGGTCCCAACTCTCCAGGTTGAAGGGAATATTACTACAGATATAACATGTACGGGAATCCTAGAGAACGGACACACTGTGAATACGAACGGTTTCTAAAACTCAAATAATAGTCCCTCTCCTGGTGCTCAGGTGTGACTTTCCAACTGATGTACTATCAATCTCAAAACTTGGAGAGACAGCCCCTTTAACCTCCTGGTTCGCACACATTGCCAATTTGGCAGAGGATGAAAGGGAAGAGGGAGAACCAATGAGAGAGTAGCTGTTAGGCATTTGGACGGGCACATGTCACTCTAATTTCACGGGAGGAAGAAGAATTAACCAAAGTCTCAGCTCCCCACGGGGAACAAGTAGAGGTCCTGAACCAAAATTTTGCATTTGTGGTCAGCTCACAAAAAATGAGTTGAAAAATGGGGCTCAGGGCACAGCAATTCACAAACTGGAAGAGTAATAAAGGACAACTATCATCCAAAAACCTGTTGAGGGAAGGCAACGAGGTGGACATGAAATCGAGGCAGAATAGCAGGAAACAGATTTCAAGAGGTATGTTGGAATCGCCTTTAAAGCACCAGAAGTGGGGCACAACTTCGACAATGATGCACTTGGCCAAAAAGGGCGTTTGCATTTTCTGCTGAATATTTTCAGGAGAAAATGCATACGACCTTTTTGGCCAAGCAAGCAAGCAGGCAATGCAAATCTGCACTACAAAGAAGTATCACTTCCCACCAGTCAAAAGGGACATCCGCAAAATGTGTAAAAACCAGAAAGGCAAGACAGGCCCTGGAGAACAGGGAGCATTGTTATGCTGATGGGCAGGATGTAAATTGCCAACTGCCTCTCTGGTGGAGTGAATTGTGTTCCCTAAAACAAGTAAACAACAGAGCTACAGAGCCAAGGGCACTTCCAGTCTAAGGAATATACCTTGGGAAAACTGAAAATCAATAAGACAGAGCCACCCCAACGTTTAGGGCTGCACTGCTTACAAGAACCTCAACATGGGTACACCTTAAATATCCCAGGAAATATAAAAATGGTTCAAAAAATTGTGGTACTTACGTACGATGGAATATCCCTCAGCCATGAAATCAATGTCATAAGACCAATTGCAGCAAAATGAGTGGAATGAGGTTCGATGATTCTAAGTGAAATAAGTCACACAGAAAAAGCAAGTTATCATAAGATATCACTTACGAAGATCCTGTAAACATGGCTACACTTGAACTGAGCTAGGAAAGAGAACAGAGTCTCACATTTGGAAAACACTCTTATGCCTGCTTAAGGGGGAAGGAGAGGTGGGGTGATGCATAAAACCAGAGTTTGATATAAGCACAGGTACCGTTCCAAAAACCAACTATGGAATAGACAAGACCTACACCTTCCACAGTGAAAGGGACTCAAAACCCCATATTTCCCGCAGAAGAATATATCTGACTAGTAAGAATCTTAAAACCTATGTATTGATATGTCTCCGTAAGGGAATCAAGTGTCTAGACTGGCATAAACATCGCAGCGAGAATCAGCTCAAACCCACTATAAAAAGGAATTTCAAAAACAAAACAAAAAAACAGGCAAATTCTTTCCAATTCCTTCAGGGTCTCTGATGAAACCTGGAATGACCCTATCTACAATGACAGCTGGATGTTACATAAGGCTGGACACGTGGCACTGAGAGGATTGGTGAGATTGGGTGAGCAAATGCAGACCCTTCAAAGCAATAATGCATGGCACACATTACATGCGTCCCAACTCTCCAAGTTGAAGGGGATATTACTACAACTATAACATGTACCGGAAACCTGGAGAATGGACACACTGTGAACAAGAAACGTTTCTAAAACTCAACTAATACTCCGTCTCCTGGTGCTCATGTTTGACACTGCAACTGCTTTACTATCAATCTCCCAACTTAGAGACAGCACATTTAACCCCCTTGTTGGCACACGTTGCCAATTTGGCACAGGATGAAAGGGAAGAGGGAGAACCAATGAGAGAGTAGCTGTTTGGCATTTGGACGGGCACATGTCACTCTAATTTCCCGGCAGGAAGAAGAATTAACCAAAGTCTCAGCCACCCACCGGGAACCCATATACGTCCTGAACCAAAATATTGGTCTTGCGTTCAGCTCACAAAAAACGAGTTGCAAAATGGGGCTCAGGGGCACAACAATTCACAAACTGGCAGAGTAATAAAGGACAACTATCATCCAAAAATCTGTTGAGGGAAGGCAGCGAGGCAGACTTGAAAGCTAGGCAGAATAGCAGGAAACAGATTTCAAGAGGTACGTTGGAATCGCCTTTAAAGCACAGGAAAAGGGGCACAACTTCGACAATGATGCACTTGGCCAAAAAGGGCGTATGCATTTTCTCCTGAATATATTTAGGAGAGAACTCATATGCCCGTTTTGGCCAAGCAAGCAAGCGGACAATGCAAATCTGCAATACAAAGAAGTATCTCTTCCCACCGGTACAAAAGGGACATCCACAAAATGTGTAAAAAACAGAAAGGCAAGACAGGCCCTGGAGAACAGGGAGCCTTGTTATGCTGATGGGCGGGATGTAAATTGCCAACTGCCTCTCTGGAGGAGTGCATTGGGTCCCCTAAAACAAGTAAACAACAGATCTACAGAGCCAAGGGCACTTCCAGTCTAGGGAATATACCTAGGGAAAACTGAAAATCAATAAGACACAGCCACCTCAAAATTTAGGGCTGCACTGCTTACAAGAACCTCAACTTGGGTACACCTTAAATATCCCAGGAAATATAAAAATGGCTCAAAAAATTGTGGTACTTATGTACGATGGAATATCCGTCAGGCATGAAATCAATGTCATAAGACCAGTAGAAACAAAATGAGTGGATTCTGTTATGATGATTCTAAGTGAAATAAGACACACAGAAAAAGAAATTTATCATAAGATATCACTTATGAAGATCCTGTAACATGGCTACACTTGAACTGAGTTAGGAAAGAGAACAGAGTCTCACATTTAGAAAACACACTTATGCCTGCTAGAGTTGGAAGGAGAGGTGGGGTGATGCATAAAACCAGAGTTTGATATAAGCACAGGTACTGTTCCAAAAACCAACTATGGAATACAGAAGACCTACAAGTTCCTCACTGAAACGGACTCAAAACCCCATATTTCCGGCAGAGGAATATATCTGACTAGTAAGAATCTTAAAACCTATGTATTGATATGTCTCCGTAAGGGAATCAAGTGTTTCTAGACTGGCATAAACATGGCAGCGAGAATCAGCTCAAACCCACTATCAAAAGGAATTTCAAAAACAAAACAAAGAAAACAGGGAAATTCTTTACAATTCCTTCAGGGTTTCTGCTGAAACCTGGAATGACCCTATCTAAAACGACCGCTGGATGTGGCATAAGGCTGGACACTTGGGACTGAGAGGATTGGTGAGATGGGTTGAGCAAATGCAGACCTTGTAAACCAATAATGCATGGCACCCATTCCATGGGTCCCAACTCTGTGGGTTGAAGGGAATATTAATACTGCTATAACATATACAGGAAACCTAGAGAATGGACACACTGTGAATACAAAAGGTTTCTAAAACTCAACGAATAGTCCCTCTCCTGGTGTTCCGGTTTGACTTTCCAACTGCTTTACTAACAATCTCCCAACTTGGAGAGACACCACTTTTAACCTCCTGGTACACACAGGTTGCCAATTTGGCAGAGGATGAAAGGAAAGGGGGAGAACCAATGACAGAGTAGCTGTTAGGCATTTAGACGGGCACATGTCACTCTAATTTCACGGGAGGAAGAAGAATTAACCAAAGTCTCAGCCACCCACGGGGAACAAGTAGAGGTCCTGAACCAAAATTTTGGACTTGCGGTCAGCTCACAAAAAATGAGTTGAAAAATGGGGCTCAGGGCACAGCAATTCACAAACTGGAAGAGTAATAAAGGACAACTATCATCCAAAAATCTGTTGAGGGAAGGCATCGAGGCGGAGTTGAAATCGAGGCAGAATAGCAGGAAACAGATTTCAAGAGGTATGTTGGAATCGCCTTTAAAGCACAAGAAGTGGGGCACAACTTCGACAATGATGCACTTGGCGAAAAAGGGCGTTTGCATTTTCTGCTGAATATTTTCAGGAGAAAATGAATACGACATTTTTGGCCAAGCAAGCAAGCATGCAATGCAAATCTGCACTACAAAGAAGTATCACTTCCCACCGGTCAAAAGGGACATCCGCAAAATGTGTAAAAACCAGAAAGGCAAGACAGGCCCTGGAGAACAGGGAGCATTGTTATGCTGATGGGCAGGATGTAAATTGCCAACTGCCTCTCTGGTGGAGTGAATTGTGTTCCCTAAAACAAGTAAACAACAGAGCTACAGATCCAAGGGCACTTCCAGTCTAGGGAATATACCTTGGGAAAACTGAAAATCAATAAGACAGAGCCACCCCAACGTTTAGGGCTGCACTGCTTACAAGAACCTCAACATGGGTACACCTTAAATATCCCAGGAAATATAAAAATGGTTCAAAAAATTGTGGTACTTACGTACGATGGAATATCCCTCAGCCATGAAATCAATGTCATAAGACCAGTAGCAGCAAAATGAGTGGAATGAGGTTCGATGATTCTAAGTGAAATAAGTCACACAGAAAAAGCAAGTTATCATAAGATATCACTTACGAAGATCCTGTAAACATGGCTACATTTGAACTGAGCTAGGAAAGAGAACAGAGTCTCACATTTGGAAAACACTCTTATGCCTGCTTAAGGGGGAAGGAGAGGTGGGGTGATGCATAAAACCAGAGTTTGATATAAGCACAGGTACCGTTCCAAAAACCAACTATGGAATAGACAAGACCTACACCTTCCACAGTGAAAGGGACTCAAAACCCCATATTTCCCGCAGAAGAATATATCTGACTAGTAAGAATCTTTTTTTTTTTTTTTTTTTTTTTTTTTTTTTTTTTTTTTTTTTTTTTCTTTTTTTTTTTTTTATTTTTTTATTTTTTTATTTTTTTATTTTTATTTTTTGCTTTATCACAAATTTAATCAGTTATATGTATACATATGTTCCCATATCCCCTCCCTTTTGCGTCTCCCTCCCACCCTCCCTATCCCACCCCTCCAGGCGGTCACAAAGCACCGAGCTGATCTCCCTGTGCTATGCGGCTGCTTCCCACTAGCTATCTACCTTACGTTTGGTAGTGTATATATGTCCATGCCGCTCTTTCACTTTGTCACAGCTTACCCTTCCCCCTCCCCATATCCTCAAGTCCATTCTCTAGTAGGTCTGTGTCTCTTAAAACCTATGTATTGATATGTCTCTGTAAGGGAATCAAGTGTCTAGACTGGCATAAACATGGCAGCGAGAATCAGCTGAAATCCACTATCAAAAGGAATTTCACAAACAAAACAAAATAACAGGCAAATGCTTTACAATTCCTTCAGGGTCTCTGATGAAATCTGGAATGACCCTATCTACAACGACCGCTGGATGTGGCATAAGGCTGGACACTTGGGACTTAGAGGATTGGTGAGATTGGGTGAGCAAATGCAGACCTTGTAAACCAATAATGCATGGCACCCATTCCATGGATCCCAACTCTGCGGGTTGAAGGGAATATTAATACAGCTATAACATGTACAGGAAACCTAGAGAATGGACACACTGTGAATACAAAAGGTTTCTAAAACTCAACGAATAGTCCCTCTCCTGGTGTTCCGGTTTGACTTTCCCACTGCTTTACTATCAATCTCCCAAATTGGAGAGACACCCCTTTTAACCTCCTGGTACACACACGTTGCCAATTTGGCAGAGGATGAAAGGAAAGGGGGAGAACCAATGACAGAGTAGCTGTTAGGCATTTAGACGGGCATATGTCACTCTAATTTCACGGTAGGAAGAAGAATTAACCAAATTCTCAGCCTCCCACGGGGAACAAGTAGAGGTCCTGAACCAAAACTTTGGACGTGCGGTCAGCTCACAAAAAATAAGTTGAAAAATGGGGCTCAGGGCACAGCAATTCACAAACTGGAAGAGTAATAAAGGACAACTATCATCCAAAAATCTGTTGAGGGAAGGGAACGAGGCGGAGTTGAAATCGAGGCAGAATAGCAGGAAACAGATTTCAACAGGTACGTTGGAATCACCTTTAAAGCACAGGAAGAGTGGAACAACTTCGACAATGATGCACTTGGCCAAAAAGGGCGTATGCGTTTTCTCTTGAATATATTCAGGAGAAAACGCATACGCCCTTTTTGGCCAAGCAAGCAAGCGGGCAATGCAAATCTGCACTACAAAGAAGTGTCACTTCCCACCGGTCAAAAGGGACATCCGCAAAATGTGTAAAAACCAGAAAGGCAAGACAGGCCGTGGAGAACAGGGAGCCTTTTTATGCTGATGGGCGGGATGTAAATTGCCAACTGCCTCTATGGAGGAGTGCATTCTGTTCCCTAAAACAAGTAAACAACAGAGCTACAGAGCCAAGGGCACTACCAGTCTAGGGAATATACCTTGGGAAAACTGAAAATCAATAAGCAGAGCCACCCCAAAATTTACGGCTGCACTGCTCACAATAACCTCAACTTCGGTACACCTTAAATATCCCAGGAAATATAAAAATGGTTCAAAAAATTGTGGTACTTACGTATGATGGAATATCCCTCAGCCATGAAAACAATGTCATAAGACCAGTAGCAACAAAATGAGTGGATTCTGTTATGATGATTCTAAGTGAAATAAGACACACAGAAAAAGAAATTTACCATAAGATATCACTTATGAAGAACCTGTAAACATGGCTACACTTGAACTTAGCTAGGAAAGAGAACAGAGTCTCACATTTGGAAAACACTCTTATGCCTGCTTAAGGGGGAAGGAGAGGTGGGGTGATGCATAAAACCAGAGTTTCATATAAGCACACCTACCGTTCCGAAAACCAACTATGGAATAGACAAGACCTACACATTCCTCAGTGAAAGGGACTGAAAAGCCCATATTTCCCGCAGAAGAATATATCTGACTAGTAAGAATCTTAAAACCTATGTATTGATATGTCTCTGTAAGGGAATCAAGTGTGTCTAGACTGGCATAAACTTGGCAGCGAGAATCAGCTGAAACCCACTATCAAAAGGAATTTCACAAACAAACCAAAAAAACAGGGAAATTCTTTACAATTCCTTCAGGGTCTCTGATGAAACCTGGAATGACCCTATCTACAACGACAGCTGGATGTGGCATAATGCTGGACACTTGGGACTGAGAGGATTGGTGAGATTGGGTGAGCAAATGCAGACCTTGTAAACCAATAATGCATGGCACCCATTCCATGGGTCCCAACTCTGCGGGTTGAAGGGAATACTAATACAGCTATAACATGTACAGGAAACCTAGAGAACGGACACACTGTGAATACAAAAGGTTTCTAAAACTCAACGAATAGTCCCTCTCCTGGTGCTCCGGTTTGACTTTCCATCTGCTTTACTATCAACCTCCCAACTTGGAGAGACAGACCCTTTAACCTCCTGGTTCACACAGGTTGCCAATTTGGCAGAGGATGAAAGGGAATAGGGAGAACCAATGAGAGAGTAGCTGTTAGGCATTTGGACGGGCACATATCACTGTAATTTCCCGGCAGGAAGAAGAATTAACCAAAGTCTCAGCCCCACACCGGGAACCAGCATAGGTCCTGAACCAAAATTTTGGACTTGCGGTGAGCTCACCAAAAACGAGTTGAAAAATGGAGCTCAGGGGCACAGCCATTCACAAACTGGCCGAGTAATAAAGGACAACTATCGTCCAAAAATCTGTTGAGGGAAGGCAACGAGGCGGACTTGAAAGCGAGGCAGAATAGCAGGAAACAGATTTCAAGAGGTACGTTGGAATCGCCTTTAAAGCACAGGAAGAGGGGCACAACTTCGACAATGATGCACTTGGCCAAAAAGGGCATATGCGTTTTCTCCTGAATATATTCAGGAGAAAACGCATATGCCCTTTTCGGCCAAGCAAGCAAGCGGGCAATGCAAATCTGCACTACAAAGAAGTATCATTTCCCACCTGTCAAAAGGGACATCCACAAAATGTGTAAAAACCAGAAAGGCAAGACAGGCCCTGGAGAACAGGGAGCCTTGTTATGCTGATGGGCGGGATGTAAATAGCCAACTGCCTCTCTGGAAGACTGCATTGTGTTCCCTAAAACAAGTAAAGAACAGAGCTACAGAGCCAAGGGCACTTCCAGTCTAGGGAATATACCTTGGGAAAACTGAAAATCAATAAGACAGAGCCACCCCAAAATTCAGGGCTGCACTGCTTACAAGGACCTCAACTTGGGTACACCTTAAATATCCCAGGAAATATAAAAATGGTTCAAAAAATTGTGGTACGTACGTACGTATGATGGAATATCCCTCAGCCATGAAATCAATGTCATAAGACCAGTAGCAGCAAAATGGGTGGATTCAGGTACGATGATTCTAAGTGAAATAAGTCACACAGAAAAAGAAACTTATCATAAGATATCACTTATGAAGATCCTGTAAACATGGCTACACTTGAACTGAGTTAGGAAAGAGAACAGTGTCTCACATTTAGAAAACACTCTTATGCCTTCTTAAGGCGGAAGGAGAGGTGGGGTGATGCATAAAACCAGAGTCTGTTATAAGCACAGCTACCGTTCCAAAAACCAACTATGGAATAGACAAGACCTACACCTTCTTCAGTGAAAGGGACTCAAAACCCCATATTTCCCGCAGAGGAATATATCTGACTAGTAAGAATCTTAAAACCTATGTATTGATATGTCTCCGTAAGGGAATCAAGTGTGTCTAGACTGGCATAAACATGGCAGCGAGAATCAGCTCAAACCCACTATAAAAAGGAATTTCAAAAACAAAACAAAAAAACTGGGAAATTCTTTACAATTCCTTCAGGGTCAATGATGAAACCTGGAATGACCCTATCTACAACGACAGCTGGATGTGGCATAAGGAGGGACACTTGGGACTGAGTCGATTGGTGAGATTGGGTGAGCAAATGCAGACCCTTTAAATCACAAATGCCTGGCACCCATTCCATTGGTCCCAACTCTCCAGGTTGAAGGGAATATTACTACAGCTATAACATGAACGGGAAACCTAGAGAACGGACACATTGTGAATAGAAAGGTTTCTAAAACTCAACGAATAGTCCCTCTCCTGGTGCTCCCGTTTTACTTTCCATCTGCTTTACTATCAACCTCCCAACTTGGAGAGACAGCCCCTTTAACCTCCTGGTTCGCACAGGTTGCCAATTTGGCAGAGGATGAAAGGGAAGAGGGAGAACCAATGAGAGAGTAGCTGTTAGGCATTTGGATGGGCACATATCAGTCTAATGTCCCGGCAGGAAGAAGAATTAACCAAAGTCTCAGCCACCCACCAGGAAACAGCATAGTTCCTGAAACAAAATTTTGGACATGCGGTCAGCTCACAAAAAACGAGTTGAAAAATGGAGCTCAGGGGCACAGCAATTCACAAACTGGCAGAGTAATAAAGGACAACTATCGTCCAAAAATCTGTTGAGGGAAGGCAACGAGGCGGAGTTGAAAGCGAGACACAATAGCAGGAAACAGATTTCAAGAGGTACGTTGGAATCGCCTTTAAAGCACAGGAAGAGGGGCACAACTTCGACAATGATGCACTTGGCCAAAAAGGGCGTATGCGTTTTCTCTTGAATATGTTCATGAGAAAACGCATACACCCATTTTGGCCAAGCAAGGAAGGGGGCAATGCCAATCTGCACTACAAAGAAGTATCACTTCCCACAGGTCAAAAAGGACATCCACAAAATACGTAAAAACCAGAAAGGCAACACAGGCCCTGGAGAACAGGGAGCCTTGTTATGCTGATGGGCGGGATGTAAATTGCCAACTGCCTCTCTGGAGGAGTGCATTGTGTACCCTAAAACAAGTAAACAACAGAGCTACAGAGCCAAGGGCACTTCCAGTCTAGGGAATATACCTTGGGAAAACTGAAAATCAATAAGACAGAGCCACCCCAAAATTTAGGACTGTACTGCTTACAAGGACCTCAACTTGGGTACACCTTAAATATCCCAGGAAATATAAAAATGGTTCAAAAAATTGTGGTATTTACGTACGATGGAATATCCATCAGCCATGAAATCAATGTCATAAGACCAGTAGCAGCAAAATGGGTTTATTCAGGTACGATAATTCTAAGTGAAATAAGTCACACAGAAAAAGAAACTTATCATAAGATATCACTTATGAAGATCCTGTAAACATGGCTACACTTGAACTGAGTTAGGAAAGAGAACAAAGTCTCAAATTTAGAAAATTCTCTTATGCCTGCTTAAGGGGGAAGGAGAGGTGGGGTGATGAATAAAACCAGAGTTTGATATAAGCACAGGTACCGTTCCAAAAACCAACTATGGAATAGATAAGACCTACACCTTCCTCAGTGAAAGGGACTCAAAACACCATATTTCCCGCAGAGGAATATATCTGACTAGTAAGAATCTTAAAACCTATGTATTGATATGTCTCCATAAGGGAATCAAGTGTGTCTAGACTGGCATAATCATGGCGGCGAGAATCACCTCAAACCCACTATAAAAAGGAATTTCAAAAACAAAACAAAAAACTGGGAAATTCTTTACAATTCCTTCAGGGTTTCTGATGAAAGCTGGAATGACCATATCTACAACGACAGCTGGATGTGGCATAAGGCTGGAAACTTGGGACTGAGAGGATTGGTGAGATAGGGTGAGCAAATGCAGACCCTTTAAAGCACAAATGCCTGGCACCCATTCCATGGGTCCGAACTCTCCAAGTTGAAGGGAATATTACTACAGCTATAACATGTACGGGAAACCTAGAAAACTGACACACTTTGAATACGAAAGGTTTCTAAAACTCAACGAATAGTCCCTCTCCTGGTGCTCCGGTTTGACTTTCCATCTGCTTTACTATCCACCTCCCAACTTGGAGAGACAGACCCTTTAACCTCCTGGTTCGCACAGGTTGCCAATTTGGCAGAGGATGAAAGGGAAGAGGGAGAACCAATGAGAGAGTAGCTGTTAGGCATTTGGACGGGCACATATCACTGTAATTTCCCGGGAGGAAGAAGAATTAACCAAAGTCTCAGCCACCCACCGGGAACCAGCATAAGTCCTGAACCATAATTTTGAACTTGCGGTCAGCTCACAAAAAACGAGTTGAAAAATGGTGCTCAAGGGCAGAGCAATTCACAAACTGGCAGAGTAATAAAGAACAACTCTCGTCCAAAAATCTGTTAAGGGAAGGCAAGGAGGCGGACTTGAAAGCGATGCAGAATAGCAGGAAACAGATTTCAAGAGGTACGTTGGAATCGCCTTTTAAGCACAGGAAGAGGGGCACAACTTCGACAATGATGCACTTGGCCAAAAACGGCGTATGTGTTTTCTCCTGAATATATTCAGGAGAAAACGCATAGGCCGTTTTTGGCCAAGCAAGCAAGCGGGTAATGCAAATCTGCACTACAAAGAAGTATCACTTCCCACCGGTCAAAAGGGACATCCACAAAATGTGTAAAAACCAGAAAGGCAAGACAGGCCCTGGAGAACAGGGAGCCTTGTTATGCTGATGGGCGGGATGTAAATTGCCAACTGCCTCTCTGGAGGAGTGCATTGTGTTCCATAAAACAAGTAAACAACAGAGCTACAGAGCCAAGGGCACTTCCAGTCTAGGGAATATACCTTGGGAAAACTGAAAATCAATAAGACAGAGCCACTCCAAAACTTAGGGCTGCACTGCTTACAAGGACCTCAACTTGGGTACACCTTAAATATCCCAGGAAATATAAAAATGGTAAAAAAAATTGTGGTACTTACGTACGATGGAATATCCCACAGCCATGAAATCAATGTCATAAGACCAGTAGCAGCAAAATGGGTAGATTCAGGTACGATGATTCTAAGTGAAATAAGTCACACAGAAAAAGGAACTTATCATAAGATATCACTTATGAAGATCCTGTAAACATGGCTACACTTGAACTGAGTTAGGAAAGAGAACAGTGTCTCACATTTATTTATTTATTTTTTTTTTTCCTATAGGCAGCTCTTTAAGGTTTTACTACGGACTCCTCTTCTCCCTACCCTGACCTCCTCTCAAGCCCCTTGCCCATGGCTAAAGAGATGCTTAGCTTTCAATAACAGAATGGGTAGGAGCCACCAAGAAAGACAGTAGCAGCGCCAAATGGGACAACTTTGCCAAACTCCGCGCTGGCATTTCTTTTTGTAAGGCGTGAGGGGCAGCAATTGCGGGTTTTTTTATGGTGACACAGATGTATATTTTGATAACAGCAATTACAGGCTCAGTATTGTAAGGAGCATGGCAGGCCGCTGCCGGCTTGTAATGCGGAGAGAACTGAATTAAGGCAATTTTATAACAACAACAACAACAACCAGCTCTTAAAATTCCTCTAGCCTGAGTGTTTCAGGAACCCCCTACAAGAATTCAGTGCCTAGAAGCTCAGGGTACTCGGAAGTACTTCCTCTTCGGGGGGGCGGACCGTGGTCGCCGTTTCTCTCGGGCATTCTGGGAGGTGTCGTGTCTCACATTTAGAAAACACTCTTATGCCTGCTTAAGGGGGAAGGAGAGGTGGGGTGATGCATAAAACCAGAGTTTGATATAAGCACAGGTACCGTTCCAAAAACCAACTATGGAATAGACAAGACCTACACCTTCCTCAGGGAAAGGGACTCAAAACCCCATATTTCCTGCAGAGGAATATATCTGACTAGTAAGAATCTTAAAACGTATGTATTGATATGTCTCAATAAGGGAATCAAGTGTGTCAGACTGGCATAAACATGGCAGCGAGAATCAGCTCAAACCCACTATAAAAAGGAATTTCAAAAACAAAACAAAAAAACTGGGAAATTCTTTACAATTCCTTCAGGGTCTCTGATGAAAGCTGGAATGACCATATCTACAACGACAGCTGGATGTTGCATAAGGCTGGAAACTTGGGACTGAGAGGATTGGTGAGATTGGGTGAGCAAATGCAGACCCTTTAAAGCACAAATGCCTGGCACCCATTCCATGGGTCCCAAATCTCCAGGTTGAAGGGAATATTACTACAGCTATAACATGTACAGGAAACCTAGAGAACGGACACACTGTGAATACGAATGATTTCTAAAACTCAACGAATAGTCCCTATCCTGGTGCTCGGGTTTGACTTTCCATCTGCTTTACTATCAACCTCCAAACTTGGAGAGACAGCCCGTTTAACCTCCTGGTTCGCACAGGTTGCCAATTTGGCAGAGGATGAAAGGGAAGAGGGAGAACCAATGAGAGAGTAGCTGTTAGGCATTTGGACGGGCACATGTCACTATAATTTCCCGGCAGGAAGAAGAATTAACCAAAGTCTCAGCCACCCACCGGGAACCAGTATAGGTCCTGCACCAAAATTTTGGACTTGCGGTCAGCTCACAAAAAACGAGTTGAAAAATGGAGCTCAGGGGCACAGCAATTCACAAACAGGCCGAGTAATAAAGGACAACTATCGTCCAAAAATCTGTTGAGGAAAGGCAACGAGGCAGATTGAAAGTGAGGCAGAATAGCCGGAAACAGGTTTCAAGAGGTACGTTGGAATCGCCTTTAAAGCACAGGAATAGGGGCACAACTTCGACAATGATGCACTTGGCCAAAAAGGGCGTATGCGTTTTCTCCTGAATATATTCAGGAGAAAACGCATACGCCCTTTTTGGCCAAGCAAGCAAGCGGGCAATGAAAATCTGCACTACAAAGAAGTGTCACTTCCCACCGGTCAAAAGGGACATCCACAAAATGTGTAAAAACCAGAAAGGCAAGCCAGGCCCTGGAGAACAGGGAGCCTTGTTATGCTGATGTGCGGGATGTAAATTGCCAACTGCCTCTCTGGAGGAGTGCATTGTGTTCTCTAAAACCAGTAAAGAACAGAGCTACAGAGCCAAGGGCACTTCCAGTCTAGGGAATATACCTTGGGAAAACTGAATATCAATAAGACAGAGCCACCCCAAAATTTAGGGCTGCACTGCTTACAAGGACCTCAAGCTGGGTACGCCTTAAATATCACGGGAAATATAAAAATGGTTCAAAAAATTGTGGTACTTACGTACGATGGAATATCCCTCAGCTATGAAATCAATGGCATAAGAGCAGTAGCAGCAAAATCGGTGGATTCAGGTACGATGATTATAAGTGAAATAAGTCACACAGAAAAAGAAACTTATCATAAGATATCACTTATGAAGATCCTGTAAACATGGCTACACTTGAACTGAGTTAGGAAAGAGAACAGTGTCTCACATTTAGAAAACACACTTATGCCTGCTTAAGGCGGAAGGAGAGGTGGGGTGATGCATAAAACCTGAGTTTGATATAAGCACAGATACCGTTCCAAAAACCAACTATGGAATAGTCAAGACCTACACCTTCCTCAGTGAAAGGGACTCAAAACACCATATTTCCCGCAGAGGAATATATCTGACTAGTAAAAATCTTAAAACCTATGTATTGATATGTCTCTGTAAGGGAATCAAGTGTGTCTAGACTGGCATAAACATGGCAGCGAGAATCAGCTCAAACCCACTATAAAAAGGAATTTCCAAAACAAAACAAAAAAACTGGGAAATTCTTTACAATTCCTTCAGGGTCTCTGATGAAACCTGGAATGACCCTTTCTACAACGACAGCTGGAGGTGGCATAAGGCTGGACACTTGGGACTGAGAGGATTGGTGAGATTGGGTGAGCAAATGCAGTCCCTTTAAAGCAATAATGTCTGGCACCCATTCCATGGATCCGAACTCTCCAGGTTGAAGGGAATATTACTACAGCTATAACATGTACGGGAAACCTAGAGAACGGACACACTGTGAATACGAAAGGTTTCTAAAACTCAACGAATAGACCCTCCCATGGTGCTCTGGTTTGACTTTCCTTCTGCTTTACTATCAATCTCCCAACTTGGAGAGACAGCCCCTTTAACCTCCTGGTTCGCACAGGTTTCCAATTTGGCAGAGGATGAAAGGGAAGAGGGAGAACCAATGAGAGAGTAGCTGTTAGACATTTGGACGGGCACATATCACTCTAACTTCCCGGCAGGAAGAAGAATTAACCAAAGTCTCAGCCCCGCACTGGGAACCAGCATAGGTCCTGAACCAAAATTTTGGACTTGCGATCAGCTCACCGAAAACGAGTTGAAAAATGGAGCTCAGGGGCACAGCAATTCACAAACTGGCCGAGTAATAAAGGACAACTATCGTCCAAAAATCTGTTGAGGGAAGGCAACGAGGCGGACTTGAAAGCGAGGCAGAATAGCAGGAAACAGATTTCAAGAGGTATGTTGGAATCGCCTTTAAGCACAGGAAGAGGGGCAACACTTCGACAATGATGCACTTGGCCAAAAAGGGCGTATGCGTTTTCTCCTGAATATATTCAGGAGAAAATGCATACGGCATTTTTGACCAAGCAAGCAAGTGGAAAATGCAAATCTGCACTACAAAGATGTATCACTTCCCACCGGTCAAAAGGGACAACCACAAAATGTGTAAAAACTAGAAAGGCAAGACAGGCCATGGAGAACAGGGAGCCTTGTTATGCTGATGGGCGGGATGTAAATTGCCAACTGCCTCTCTGTAGGAGTACATTGTGTTCCCTAAAACAAGTAAAGAACAGAGCTACAGAGGCAAGTGCACTTCCAGTCTAGGGAATATACCTTGGGAAAACTGAAAATCAATAAGACAGAGCCACCCCGAAATTTAGGGCTGCACTGCTTACAAGGACCTCAACTTGGGTACACATTAAATATCCCAGGAAATATAAAAATGGTTCAAAAAATTGTGGTACTTACGTACGATGGAATATCCCTCAGCCATGAAATCAATGTCATAAGACCAGTAGCAGCAAAATGGGTGGTTTCAGGTACGATGATTCTAAGTGAAATAAGTCACACAGAGAAAGAAACTTATCATAAGATATCACTTATGAAGATTCTGTAAACATGGCTACACTTGAACTGAGTTAGGAAAGAGAACAGTGTCTCACATTTAGAAAACACTCTTATGCCTGCTTAAGGGGGAAGGAGAGGTGGGGTGATGCATAAAACCAGAGTTTGATATAAGCACAGGTACCGTTCCAAAAACCAACTATGGAATAGACAAGACCTACACCTTCCTCAGTGAAAGGGTCTCAAAACCCCATATTTCCTGCAGAGAAATATATCTGACTAGTAAGAATCTTAAAACCTATGTATTGATATGTCTCCGTAAGGGAATCAAGTGTGTCTAGACTGGCATAAACATGGCAGCGAGAATCAGCTCAAACCCATTATAAAAAGGAATTTCAAAAACAAAACGAAAAAACTGCATAATTCTTTAAAATTCCTTCAGGGTCTCTGATGAAACCTGGAATGACCATATGTACAATGACAGCTGGATGTGGCATAAGGAGGGACACTTGACACTGAGACGATTGGTGAGATTGGGTGAGCAAATGCAGACCCTTTAAAGCACAAATGCCTGGCACCCATTCCATGGCTCCCAACTCTCCAGGTTAGAGGGAATATTACTACAGTTATAACATGTAAGGGAAACCTAGAGAACGGACACACTGTGAATATGAAAGGTTTCTAAAACTCAACGAATAGTCCCTCTCCTGGAGCCCCGGTTTGACTTTCCATATGCTTTACTATCAACCTCCCAACTTGGAGAGACAGCCCCTTTAACCACCTGGTTTCCACGGGTTGCCAATTTGGCAGAGGATGAAAGGGAAGAGGGAGAAACAATGAGAGAGTAGCTGTTAGGCGTTTGCCCGGGCACATATCACTGTAATTTCCCCGCCGGAAGAAGAATTAACCAAGGTGTCAGCCACCCACCGGGAACCAGTATAGGTCCTGAACCAAAATTTTGGGCTTGCGGTCAGCTCACAAAAAACGAGTTGAAAAATGGAGCTCAGGGGCACAGCAATTCACAAACTGACCGAGTAATAAAGGACAACTATCGTCCAAAAATCTGTTGAGGGTAGGCAACGAGGCGGACTTGAAAACGAGGCAGAATAGCAGGAAACAGATTTCAAGAGGTACGTTGGAATCGACTTTAAGGCACAGGAAGAGGGGCACAACTTCGACAATGATGCACTTGGCCAAAAAGGGCGTATGCGATTTATCCTGAATATATTCAGGAGAAAACGCATACGCCCTTTTTGGCCAAGCAGGCAAGCGGACAATGCAAATCTGCACTACAAAGAAGTATCACTTCCCACCGGTCAAAAGGGACATCCACAAATGTGTAAAAACCAGAAAGGCAAGACAGGCCCTGGAGAACAGGAAGCCTTGTTATGCTGATGGGCAGGAAGTAAATTGCCAACTGCCCCTCTGGAGGAGTTCATTGCGTTCCCTAAAACAAGGAAAAGAACAGAGCTACAGAGCCAACGGCACTTCCAGTCTAGGGAATATACCTTGAGTAAACTGAAAATCAATAAGACAGAGCCACCCCAAAATTTAGCGCTGCACTGCTTACAAGGACCTCAACTTGGGTACACCTTAAATATCCCAGGAAATATAAAAATGGTTCAAAAAATTGTGGTACTTACGTACGATGGAATATACCTCATCCATGAAATCAATGTCATAAGACCAGTAGCAGCAAAATGGGTGGATTCAGGTAAGATGATTCTAAGTGAAATAAGTCACACAGAAAAAGAAACTTATCATAAGATATCACTTATGAAGATCCCGTAAACATGGCTACACTTGAACTGAGTTAGGAAAGAGAACAGTGTCTCACATTTAGAAAACACTCTTATGGCTGCTTAAGGGGGAAGGAGAGGAGGGGTGATGCATAAAACCAGAGTTTGATATAAGCAGAGGTACCGTTCCAAAAACCAACTATGGAATAGACAAGACCTACACCTTCCTCAGTGAAAGGGACTCAAAACCCCATATTTCCCACAGAAGAATATATCTGACTAGTAAGAATCTTAAAACCTATGTATTGATATGTCTCTGTGTAAGGGAATCAAGTGATTCTAGACTGGCATAAACATGGCAGCGAGAATCCGCTCAAACCCACTATAAAAAGGAATTTCAAAAACAAAACAAAAAAACTGGGAAATTCCTTACAATTCCTTCAGGGTCTCTGATGAAACCTGGAAAGACCCAATCTACAACGACAGCTGATGTGCATAAGGCTGGACACTTGGGACTGAGAGGATTGGTGAGATTGGGTGAGCAAATGCAGACCCTTTAAAGCAATAATGCATGGCACCAATGCCATGGGTCCCAACTCTCCAGGTTGAAGGGAATATTACTACAGTTATAACATGTACGAGAAATCTAGAGAACGGACACACTGTGAATATGAAAGGTTTCTAAAACTCAACGGATAGTCTCTCTCCTGGTGCTCCGGTTTGACTGTCCATCCATTTACTTTCAATCTCCCATCTTGGAGAGACAGCCCCTTTAACCTCCTGGTTCACACAGGTTTCCAATTTGGCAGAGGATGAAAGGGAAGAGGGAGAACCAATGAGAGAGTAGCTGTTAGGCATTTGGACGGGCACATATCACTCTAACTTCCCAGCAGGAGGAAGAATTAACCAAAGTCTCAGCCACCCACCGGGAACCAGAATAGGTCCTGGACCAAAATTTTGGACTTGCGGTCAGCTCACCAAAAACGAGTTGAAAAATGGAGCTCAGCGGCACAGCAATTCACAAACTGGCCGAGTAATAAAGGACAACTATCGTCCAAAAATCTGTTGAGGGAAGACAACGAGGCGGACTTGAAAGCGAGGCAGAATAGCAGGAAACAGATTTCAAGAGGTACGTTGGAATCGCCTTTAAAGCACAGGAAGAGGGGCACAACTTCGACAATGATGCACTTGACCAAAAAGGGCGTATGCATTTTCTCCTGAATATATTCAGGTGAAAACGCATACGCCCTTTTTGGCCAAGCAAGCAAGCGGGCAATGCAAATCTGCACTACAAAGAAGTATCACTTCCCACCAGTCAAAAGGGACATCCACAATATGTGTAAAAATCAGAAAGGCAAGACAGGCCCTGGAGAACAGGGAGCCTTGTTATGCTGATGGGCGGGATGTAAATTGCCAACTGCCTCTCTGGAGGAGTGCATTCTGTTCCCTAAAACAAGTAAAGAACAGAGCTACAGAGCCAAGGGCACTACCAGTCTAGGGAATATACCTTGGGAAAACTGAAAATCAATAAGACAGAGCCACCCCAAAATTTAGGGCTGCACTGCATACAAGGACCTCAACTTGGATACACCTTAAGTATCCCAGAAAATATAAACATGGTTCAAAAAATTGTGGTACTTACGTACGATGGAATATCCCTCAGCCATGAAATCAATGTCATAAGACCAGTAGCAGCAAAATGGGTGGATTCAGGTACGATGATTCTAAGTGAAATAAGTCACACAGAAAAAGAAACTTATCATAAGATATCACTTATGAAGATCCTGTAAACATGGCTACACTTGAACTGAGTTAGGAAAGAGAACAGTGTCTCACATTTAGAAAACACTCTTATGCCTGCTTAAGGGGGAAGGAGAGGTGGGGTGATGCATAAAACCAGAGTTTGATATAAGCACAGGTACCGTTCCAAAAACCAACTATGGAATAGACAAGACCTACACCTTCCTCAGTGAAAGGGTCTCAAAACCCCATATTTCCTGCAGAGAAATATATCTGACTAGTAAGAATCTTAAAACCTATGTATTGATATGTCTCCGTAAGGGAATCAAGTGTGTCTAGACTGGCATAAACATGGCAGCGAGAATCAGCTCAAACCCATTATAAAAAGGAATTTCAAAAACAAAACGAAAAAACTGCATAATTCTTTAAAATTCCTTCAGGGTCTCTGATGAAACCTGGAATGACCATATGTACAATGACAGCTGGATGTGGCATAAGGAGGGACACTTGACACTGAGACGATTGGTGAGATTGGGTGAGCAAATGCAGACCCTTTAAAGCACAAATGCCTGGCACCCATTCCATGGCTCCCAACTCTCCAGGTTAGAGGGAATATTACTACAGTTATAACATGTAAGGGAAACCTAGAGAACGGACACACTGTGAATATGAAAGGTTTCTAAAACTCAACGAATAGTCCCTCTCCTGGAGCCCCGGTTTGACTTTCCATATGCTTTACTATCAACCTCCCAACTTGGAGAGACAGCCCCTTTAACCACCTGGTTTCCACGGGTTGCCAATTTGGCAGAGGATGAAAGGGAAGAGGGAGAAACAATGAGAGAGTAGCTGTTAGGCGTTTGCCCGGGCACATATCACTGTAATTTCCCCGCCGGAAGAAGAATTAACCAAGGTGTCAGCCACCCACCGGGAACCAGTATAGGTCCTGAACCAAAATTTTGGGCTTGCGGTCAGCTCACAAAAAACGAGTTGAAAAATGGAGCTCAGGGGCACAGCAATTCACAAACTGACCGAGTAATAAAGGACAACTATCGTCCAAAAATCTGTTGAGGGTAGGCAACGAGGCGGACTTGAAAACGAGGCAGAATAGCAGGAAACAGATTTCAAGAGGTACGTTGGAATCGACTTTAAGGCACAGGAAGAGGGGCACAACTTCGACAATGATGCACTTGGCCAAAAAGGGCGTATGCGATTTATCCTGAATATATTCAGGAGAAAACGCATACGCCCTTTTTGGCCAAGCAGGCAAGCGGACAATGCAAATCTGCACTACAAAGAAGTATCACTTCCCACCGGTCAAAAGGGACATCCACAAATGTGTAAAAACCAGAAAGGCAAGACAGGCCCTGGAGAACAGGAAGCCTTGTTATGCTGATGGGCAGGAAGTAAATTGCCAACTGCCCCTCTGGAGGAGTTCATTGCGTTCCCTAAAACAAGGAAAAGAACAGAGCTACAGAGCCAACGGCACTTCCAGTCTAGGGAATATACCTTGAGTAAACTGAAAATCAATAAGACAGAGCCACCCCAAAATTTAGCGCTGCACTGCTTACAAGGACCTCAACTTGGGTACACCTTAAATATCCCAGGAAATATAAAAATGGTTCAAAAAATTGTGGTACTTACGTACGATGGAATATACCTCATCCATGAAATCAATGTCATAAGACCAGTAGCAGCAAAATGGGTGGATTCAGGTAAGATGATTCTAAGTGAAATAAGTCACACAGAAAAAGAAACTTATCATAAGATATCACTTATGAAGATCCCGTAAACATGGCTACACTTGAACTGAGTTAGGAAAGAGAACAGTGTCTCACATTTAGAAAACACTCTTATGGCTGCTTAAGGGGGAAGGAGAGGAGGGGTGATGCATAAAACCAGAGTTTGATATAAGCAGAGGTACCGTTCCAAAAACCAACTATGGAATAGACAAGACCTACACCTTCCTCAGTGAAAGGGACTCAAAACCCCATATTTCCCACAGAAGAATATATCTGACTAGTAAGAATCTTAAAACCTATGTATTGATATGTCTCTGTAAGGGAATCAAGTGATTCTAGACTGGCATAAACATGGCAGCGAGAATCCGCTCAAACCCACTATAAAAAGGAATTTCAAAAACAAAACAAAAAAACTGGGAAATTCCTTACAATTCCTTCAGGGTCTCTGATGAAACCTGGAAAGACCCAATCTACAACGACAGCTGGATGTGGCATAAGGCTGGACACTTGGGACTGAGAGGATTGGTGAGATTGGGTGAGCAAATGCAGACCCTTTAAAGCAATAATGCATGGCACCAATGCCATGGGTCCCAACTCTCCAGGTTGAAGGGAATATTACTACAGTTATAACATGTACGAGAAATCTAGAGAACGGACACACTGTGAATATGAAAGGTTTCTAAAACTCAACGGATAGTCTCTCTCCTGGTGCTCTGGTTTGACTGTCCATCCGTTTACTTTCAATCTCCCATCTTGGAGAGACAGCCCCTTTAACCTCCTGGTTCACACAGGTTTCCAATTTGGCAGAGGATGAAAGGGAAGAGGGAGAACCAATGAGAGAGTAGCTGTTAGGCATTTGGACGGGCACATATCACTCTAACTTCCCAGCAGGAGGAAGAATTAACCAAAGTCTCAGCCACCCACCGGGAACCAGAATAGGTCCTGGACCAAAATTTTGGACTTGCGGTCAGCTCACCAAAAACGAGTTGAAAAATGGAGCTCAGCGGCACAGCAATTCACAAACTGGCCGAGTAATAAAGGACAACTATCGTCCAAAAATCTGTTGAGGGAAGACAACGAGGCGGACTTGAAAGCGAGGCAGAATAGCAGGAAACAGATTTCAAGAGGTACGTTGGAATCGCCTTTAAAGCACAGGAAGAGGGGCACAACTTCGACAATGATGCACTTGGCCAAAAAGGGCGTATGCATTTTCTCCTGAATATATTCAGGTGAAAACGCATACGCCCTTTTTGGCCAAGCAAGCAAGCGGGCAATGCAAATCTGCACTACAAAGAAGTATCACTTCCCACCAGTCAAAAGGGACATCCACAATATGTGTAAAAATCAGAAAGGCAAGACAGGCCCTGGAGAACAGGGAGCCTTGTTATGCTGATGGGCGGGATGTAAATTGCCAACTGCCTCTCTGGAGGAGTGCATTCTGTTCCCTAAAACAAGTAAAGAACAGAGCTACAGAGCCAAGGGCACTACCAGTCTAGGGAATATACCTTGGGAAAACTGAAAATCAATAAGACAGAGCCACCCCAAAATTTAGGGCTGCACTGCATACAAGGACCTCAACTTGGATACACCTTAAGTATCCCAGAAAATATAAACATGGTTCAAAAAATTGTGGTACTTACGTACGATGGAATATCCCTCAGCCATGAAATCAATGTCATAAGACCAGTAGCAGCAAAATGGGTGGATTCAGGTACGATGATTCTAAGTGAAATAAGTCACACAGAAAAAGAAACTTATCATAAGATATCACTTATGAAGATCCTGTAAACATGGCTACACTTGAACTGAGTTAGGAAAGAGAACAGTGTCTCACATTTAGAAAACACTCTTATGCCTGCTTAAGGGGGAAGGAGAGGTGGGGTGATGCATAAAACCAGAGTTTGATATAAGCACAGGTACCGTTCCAAAAACCAACTATGGAATAGACAAGACCTACACCTTCCTCAGTGAAAGGGTCTCAAAACCCCATATTTCCTGCAGAGAAATATATCTGACTAGTAAGAATCTTAAAACCTATGTATTGATATGTCTCCGTAAGGGAATCAAGTGTGTCTAGACTGGCATAAACATGGCAGCGAGAATCAGCTCAAACCCATTATAAAAAGGAATTTCAAAAACAAAACGAAAAAACTGCATAATTCTTTAAAATTCCTTCAGGGTCTCTGATGAAACCTGGAATGACCATATGTACAATGACAGCTGGATGTGGCATAAGGAGGGACACTTGACACTGAGACGATTGGTGAGATTGGGTGAGCAAATGCAGACCCTTTAAAGCACAAATGCCTGGCACCCATTCCATGGCTCCCAACTCTCCAGGTTAGAGGGAATATTACTACAGTTATAACATGTAAGGGAAACCTAGAGAACGGACACACTGTGAATATGAAAGGTTTCTAAAACTCAACGAATAGTCCCTCTCCTGGAGCCCCGGTTTGACTTTCCATATGCTTTACTATCAACCTCCCAACTTGGAGAGACAGCCCCTTTAACCACCTGGTTTCCACGGGTTGCCAATTTGGCAGAGGATGAAAGGGAAGAGGGAGAAACAATGAGAGAGTAGCTGTTAGGCGTTTGCCCGGGCACATATCACTGTAATTTCCCCGCCGGAAGAAGAATTAACCAAGGTGTCAGCCACCCACCGGGAACCAGTATAGGTCCTGAACCAAAATTTTGGGCTTGCGGTCAGCTCACAAAAAAACGAGTTGAAAAATGGAGCTCAGGGGCACAGCAATTCACAAACTGACCGAGTAATAAAGGACAACTATCGTCCAAAAATCTGTTGAGGGTAGGCAACGAGGCGGACTTGAAAACGAGGCAGAATAGCAGGAAACAGATTTCAAGAGGTACGTTGGAATCGACTTTAAGGCACAGGAAGAGGGGTACAACTTCGACAATGATGCACTTGGCCAAAAAGGGCGTATGCGATTTATCCTGAATATATTCAGGAGAAAACGCATACGCCCTTTTTGGCCAAGCAGGCAAGCGGACAATGCAAATCTGCACTACAAAGAAGTATCACTTCCCACCGGTCAAAAGGGACATCCACAAAATGTGTAAAAACCAGAAAGGCAAGACAGGCCCTGGAGAACAGGAAGCCTTGTTATGCTGATGGGCAGGAAGTAAATTGCCAACTGCCCCTCTGGAGGAGTTCATTGCGTTCCCTAAAACAAGGAAAAGAACAGAGCTACAGAGCCAACGGCACTTCCAGTCTAGGGAATATACCTTGAGTAAACTGAAAATCAATAAGACAGAGCCACCCCAAAATTTAGCGCTGCACTGCTTACAAGGACCTCAACTTGGGTACACCTTAAATATCCCAGGAAATATAAAAATGGTTCAAAAAATTGTGGTACTTACGTACGATGGAATATACCTCATCCATGAAATCAATGTCATAAGACCAGTAGCAGCAAAATGGGTGGATTCAGGTAAGATGATTCTAAGTGAAATAAGTCACACAGAAAAAGAAACTTATCATAAGATATCACTTATGAAGATCCCGTAAACATGGCTACACTTGAACTGAGTTAGGAAAGAGAACAGTGTCTCACATTTAGAAAACACTCTTATGGCTGCTTAAGGGGGAAGGAGAGGAGGGGTGATGCATAAAACCAGAGTTTGATATAAGCAGAGGTACCGTTCCAAAAACCAACTATGGAATAGACAAGACCTACACCTTCCTCAGTGAAAGGGACTCAAAACCCCATATTTCCCACAGAAGAATATATCTGACTAGTAAGAATCTTAAAACCTATGTATTGATATGTCTCTGTAAGGGAATCAAGTGATTCTAGACTGGCATAAACATGGCAGCGAGAATCCGCTCAAACCCACTATAAAAAGGAATTTCAAAAACAAAACAAAAAAACTGGGAAATTCCTTACAATTCCTTCAGGGTCTCTGATGAAACCTGGAAAGACCCAATCTACAACGACAGCTGGATGTGGCATAAGGCTGGACACTTGGGACTGAGAGGATTGGTGAGATTGGGTGAGCAAATGCAGACCCTTTAAAGCAATAATGCATGGCACCAATGCCATGGGTCCCAACTCTCCAGGTTGAAGGGAATATTACTACAGTTATAACATGTACGAGAAATCTAGAGAACGGACACACTGTGAATATGAAAGGTTTCTAAAATTCAACGGATAGTCTCTCTCCTGGTGCTCCGGTTTGACTGTCCATCCGTTTACTTTCAATCTCCCATCTTGGAGAGACAGCCCCTTTAACCTCCTGGTTCACACAGGTTTCCAATTTGGCAGAGGATGAAAGGGAAGAGGGAGAACCAATGAGAGAGTAGCTGTTAGGCATTTGGACGGGCACATATCACTCTAACTTCCCAGCAGGAGGAAGAATTAACCAAAGTCTCAGCCACCCACCGGGAACCAGAATAGGTCCTGGACCAAAATTTTGGATTGCGGTCAGCTCACCAAAAACGAGTTGAAAAATGGAGCTCAGCGGCACAGCAATTCACAAACTGGCCGAGTAATAAAGGACAACTATCGTCCAAAAATCTGTTGAGGGAAGGCAACGAGGCGGACTTGAAAGCGAGGCAGAATAGCAGGAAACAGATTTCAAGAGGTACGTTGGAATCGCCTTTAAAGCACAGGAAGAGGGGCACAACTTCGACAATGATGCACTTGGCCAAAAAGGGCGTATGCGTTTTCTCCTGAATATATTCAGGAGAAAACGCATACGCCCTTTTTGGCCAAGCAAGCAAGCGGGCAATGCAAATCTGCACTACAAAGAAGTATCACTTCCCACCGGTCAAAAGGGACATCCACAAAATGTGTAAGAACAAGAAAGGCAAGACAGGCCCTGGAGAACAGGGAGCCTTGTTATGCTGATGGGCGGGATGTAAATTGCCAACTGCCTCTCTGGAGGAGTGCATTCTGTTCCCTAAAACAAGTAAAGAACAGAGCTACAGAGCCAAGGGCACTACCAGTCTAGGGAATATACCTTGGGAAAACTGAAAATCAATAAGACAGAGCCACCCCAAAATTTAGGGCTGCACTGCATACAAGGACCTCAACTTGGATACACCTTAAGTATCCCAGAAAATATAAACATGGTTCAAAAAATTGTGGTACTTACGTACGATGGAATATCCCTCAGCCATGAAATCAATGTCATAAGACCAGTAGCAGCAAAATGGGTGGATTCAGGTACGATGATTCTAAGTGAAATAAGTCACACAGAAAAAGAAACTTATCATAAGATATCACTTATGAAGATCCTGTAAACATGGCTACACTTGAACTGAGTTAGGAAAGAGAACAGTGTCTCACATTTAGAAAACACTCTTATACCTGCTTAAGGGGGAAGGAGAGGTGGGGTGATGCATAAAACCAGAGTTTGATATAAGCACAGGTACCGTTCCAAAAACCAACTATGGAATAGACAAGACCTACACTGTCCTCAGTGATAGGGACTCAAAACCCCATATTTCCCGCAGAGGAAAATATCTGACTAGTAAGAATCTTAAAACCTATGTATTGATATGTCTCCGTAAGGGAATCAAGTGTGTCTAGACTGGCATAAACATGGCAGCGAGAATCAGCTCAAACCCACTATAAAAAGGAATTTCAAAAACAAAACAAAAAAACTGGGAAATTCTTTACAATTCCTTCAGGGTCTCTGATGAAAGCTGGAATGACCCTATCTACAACGACAGCTGGATGTGGCATAAGGAGGGACACTTGGGACTGAGACGATTGGTGAGATTGGGTGAGCAAATGCAGACCCTTTAAAGCAATAATGCATGGCACCCATTCCATGGGTCCGAACTCTCCAGGTTGAAGGGAATATTACTACAGCTATAACATGTGCGGGAAACCTAGAGAACGGACACACTGTGAATACGGAAGGTTTCTAAAACTCAACGAATAGTCCCTCTGCTGGTGCTCCGGTTTGACTTTCCGTCTGCTTTACTATCAACCTCCCAACTTGGAGAGACAGCCCCTTTAACCTCTTGGTTCGCACAGGTTGCCAATTTGGCAGAGGATGAAAGGGAAGAGGGAGAACCAATGAGAGAGTAGCTGTTAGGCATTTGGACGGGCACATATCACTGTAATTTCCCGGCAGGAAGAAGAATTAACCAAATTCTCAGCCACCCACCGGGAACCAGTATAGGTCCTGAACCAAAATTTTGGACTTGCGGTCAGCTCACCAAAAACGAGTTGAAAAATGGAGCTCAGGGGCACAGCAATTCACAAACTGGCCGAGTAATAAAGGACAACTATCGTCCAAAAATCTGTTGAGGGAAGGCAACGAGGCGGACTTGAAAGCGAGGCAGAATAGCAGGAAACAGATTTCAAGAGGTACGTTGGAATCGCCTTTAAAGCACAGGAAGAGGGGCACAACTTCGACAATGATGCACTTGGCCAAAAAGGGCGTATGCGTTTTCTCCTGAATATATTCAGGAGAAAACGCATACGCCCTTTTTGGCCAAGCAAGCAAGCGGGCAATGCAAATCTGCACTACAAAGAAGTATCACTTCCCACCGGTCAAAAGGGACATCCACAAAATGTGTAAGAACAAGAAAGGCAAGACAGGCCCTGGAGAACAGGGAGCCTTGTTATGCTGATGGGCGGGATGTAAATTGCCAACTGCCTCTCTGGAGGAGTGCATTCTGTTCCCTAAAACAAGTAAAGAACAGAGCTACAGAGCCAAGGGCACTACCAGTCTAGGGAATATACCTTGGGAAAACTGAAAATCAATAAGACAGAGCCACCCCAAAATTTAGGGCTGCACTGCATACAAGGACCTCAACTTGGATACACCTTAAGTATCCCAGAATATATAAACATGGTTCAAAAAATTGTGGTACTTACGTACGATGGAATATCCCTCAGCCATGAAATCAATGTCATAAGACCAGTAGCAGCAAAATGGGTGGATTCAGGTACGATGATTCTAAGTGAAATAAGTCACACAGAAAAAGAAACTTATCATAAGATATCACTTATGAAGATCCTGTAAACATGGCTACACTTGAACTGAGTTAGGAAAGAGAACAGTGTCTCACATTTAGAAAACACTCTTATACCTGCTTAAGGGGGAAGGAGAGGTGGGGTGATGCATAAAACCAGAGTTTGATATAAGCACAGGTACCGTTCCAAAAACCAACTATGGAATAGACAAGACCTACACCGTCCTCAGCGAAAGGGACTCAAAACCCCATATTTCCCGCAGAGGAAAATATCTGACTAGTAAGAATCTTAAAACCTATGTATTGATATGTCTCCGTAAGGGAATCAAGTGTGTCTAGACTGGCATAAACATGGCAGCGAGAATCAGCTCAAACCCACTATAAAAAGGAATTTCAAAAACAAAACAAAAAAACTGGGAAATTCTTTACAATTCCTTCAGGGTCTCTGATGAAAGCTGGAATGACCCTATCTACAACGACAGCTGGATGTGGCATAAGGAGGGACACTTGGGACTGAGACGATTGGTGAGATTGGGTGAGCAAATGCAGACCCTTTAAAGCAATAATGCATGGCACCCATTCCATGGGTCCGAACTCTCCAGGTTGAAGGGAATATTACTACAGCTATAACATGTGCGGGAAACCTAGAGAACGGACACACTGTGAATACGAAAGGTTTCTAAAACTCAACGCATAGACCCTCTCCTGGTGCTCCGGTTTGACTTTCCGTCTGCTTTACTATCAACCTCCCAACTTGGAGAGACAGCCCCTTTAACCTCTTGGTTCGCACAGGTTGCCAATTTGGCAGAGGATGAAAGGGAAGAGGGAGAACCAATGAGAGAGTAGCTGTTAGGCATTTGGACGGGCGCATATCACTGTAATTTCCCGGCAGGAAGAAGAATTAACCAAATTCTCAGCCACCCACCGGGAACCAGTATAGGTCCTGAACCAAAATTTTGGACTTGCGGTCAGCTCACCAAAAACGAGTTGAAAAATGGAGCTCAGGGGCACAGCCATTCACAAAGTGGCCGAGTAATAAAGGACAACTATCGTCCAAAAATCTGTTGAGGGAAGGCAACGAGGCGGACTTGAAAGCGAGGCAGAATAGCAGGAAACAGATTTCAAGAGATACGTTGGAATCGCCTTTAAAGCACAGGAAGAGGGGCACAACTTCGACAATGATGCACTTGGCCAAAAAGGGCGTATGCGTTTTCTCCTGAATATATTCGGGAGAAAACGCATACACCCTTTTTGGCCAAGCAAGCAAGCGGGCAATGCAAATCTGCACTACAAAGAAGTATCACTTCCCACCGGTCAAAAGGGACATCCACAAAATGTGTAAGAACAAGAAAGGCAAGACAGGCCCTGGAGAACAGGGAGCCTTGTTATGCTGATGGGCGGGATGTAAATTGCCAACTGCCTCTCTGGAGGAGTGCATTCTGTTCCCTAAAACAAGTAAAGAACAGAGCTACAGAGCCAAGGGCACTACCAGTCTAGGGAATATACCTTGGGAAAACTGAAAATCAATAAGACAGAGCCACCCCAAAATTTAGGGCTGCACTGCATACAAGGGCCTCAACTTGGATACACCTTAAGTATCCCAGAAAATATAAACATGGTTCAAAAAATTGTGGTACTTACGTACGATGGAATATCCCTCAGCCATGAAATCAATGTCATAAGACCAGTAGCAGCAAAATGGGTGGATTCAGGTACGATGATTATAAGTGAAATAAGTCACACAGAAAAAGAAACTTATCATAAGATATCACTTATGAAGATCCTGTAAACATGGCTACACTTGAACTGAGTTAGGAAAGGGAACAGTGTCTCACATTTAGAAAACACTCTTATACCTGCTTAAGGGGGAAGGAGAGGTGGGGTGATGCATAAAACCAGAGTTTGATATAAGCACAGGTACCGTTCCAAAAACCAACTATGGAATAGACAAGACCTACACCGTCCTCAGCGAAAGGGACTCAAAACCCCATATTTCCCGCAGAGGAAAATATCTGACTAGTAAGAATTTTAAAACCTATGTATTGATATGTCTCCTTAAGGGAATCAAGTGTGTATAGACTGGCATAAACATGGCAGCGAGAATCAGCTCAAACCCACTATAAAAAGGAATTTCAAAAACAAAACAAAAAAACTGGGAAATTCTTTGCAATTCCTTCAGGGTCTCTGATGAAGGCTGGAATGACCCTATCTACAACGACAGCTGGATGTGGCATAAGGAGGGACACTTGGGACTGAGACGATTGGTGAGATTGGGTGAGCAAATGCAGACCCTTTAAAGCAATAATGCATGGCACCCATTCCATGGGTCCGAACTCTCCAGGTTGAAGGGAATATTACTACAGCTATAACATGTGCGGGAAACCTAGAGAACGGACACACTGTGAATACGAAAGGTTTCTAAAACTCAACGCATAGTCCCTCTCCTGGTGCTCCGGTTTGACTTTCCGTCTGCTTTACTATCAACCTCCCAACTTGGAGAGACAGCCCCTTTAACCTCTTGGTTCGCACAGGTTGCCAATTTGGCAGAGGATGAAAGGGAAGAGGGAGAACCAATGAGAGAGTAGCTGTTAGGCATTTGGACGGGCACATATCACTGTAATTTCCCGGCAGGAAGAAGAATTAACCAAATTCTCAGCCACCCACCGGGAACCAGTATAGGTCCTGAACCAAAATTTTGGACTTGCGGTCAGCTCACCAAAAACGAGTTGAAAAATGGAGCTCAGGGGCACAGCAATTCACAAACTGGCCGAGTAATAAAGGACAACTATCGTCCAAAAATCTGTTGAGGGAAGGCAACGAGGCGGACTTGAAAGCGAGGCAGAATAGCAGGAAACAGATTTCAAGAGGTACGTTGGAATCGCCTTTAAAGCACAGGAAGAGGGGCACAACTTCGACAATGATGCACTTGGCCAAAAAGGGCGTATGCGTTTTCTCCTGAATATATTCAGGAGAAAACACATACGCCCTTTTTGGCCAAGCAAGCAAGCGGGCAATGCAAATCTGCACTACAAAGAAGTATCACTTCCCACCGGTCAAAAGGGACATCCACAAAATGTGTAAGAACAAGAAAGGCAAGACAGGCCCTGGAGAACAGGGAGCCTTGTTATGCTGATGGGCGGGATGTAAATTGCCAACTGCCTCTCTGGAGGAGTGCATTCTGTTCCCTAAAACAAGTAAAGAACAGAGCTACAGAGCCAAGGGCACTACCAGTCTAGGGAATATACCTTGGGAAAACTGAAAATCAATAAGACAGAGCCACCCCAAAATTTAGGGCTGCACTGCATACAAGGGCCTCAACTTGGATACACCTTAAGTATCCCAGAAAATATAAACATGGTTCAAAAAATTGTGGTACTTACGTACGATGGAATATCCCTCAGCCATGAAATCAATGTCATAAGACCAGTAGCAGCAAAATGGGTGGATTCAGGTACGATGATTCTAAGTGAAATAAGTCACACAGAAAAAGAAACTTATCATAAGATATCACTTATGATGATCCTGTAAACATGGCTACACTTGAACTGAGTTAGGAAAGAGAACAGTGTCTCACATTTAGAAAACACTCTTATACCTGCTTAAGGGGGAAGGAGAGGTGGGGTGATGCATAAAACCAGAGTTTGATATAAGCACAGGTACCGTTCCAAAAACCAACTATGGAATAGACAAGACCTACACCGTCCTCAGCGAAAGGGACTCAAAACCCCATATTTCCCGCAGAGGAAAATATCTGACTAGTAAGAATCTTAAAACCTATGTATTGATATGTCTCCGTAAGGGAATCAAGTGTGTCTAGGCTGGCATAAACATGGCAGCGAGAATCAGCTCAAACCCACTATAAAAAGGAATTTCAAAAACAAAACAAAAAAACTGGGAAATTCTTTGCAATTCCTTCAGGGTCTCTGATGAAAGCTGCAATGACCCTATCTACAACGACAGCTGGATGTGGCATAAGGAGGGACACTTGGGACTGAGACGATTGGTGAGATTGGGTGAGCAAATGCAGACCCTTTAAAGCAATAATGCATGGCACCCATTCCATGGGTCCGAACTCTCCAGGTTGAAGGGAATATTACTACAGCTATAACAAGTGCGGGAAACCTAGAGAACGGACACACTGTGAATACGAAAGGTTTCTAAAACTCAACGCATAGTCCCTCTCCTGGTGCTCCGGTTTGACTTTCCGTCTGCTTTACTATCAACCTCCCAACTTGGAGAGACAGCCCCTTTAACCTCTTGGTTCGCACAGGTTGCCAATTTGGCAGAGGATGAAAGGGAAGAGGGAGAACCAATGAGAGAGTAGCTGTTAGGCATTTGGACGGGCACATATCACTGTAATTTCCCGGCAGGAAGAAGAATTAACCAAATTCTCAGCCACCCACCGGGAACCAGTATAGGTCCTGAACCAAAATTTTGGACTTGCGGTCAGCTCACCAAAAACGAGTTGAAAAATGGAGCTCAGGGGCACAGCAATTCACAAACTGGCCGAGTAATAAAGGACAACTATCGTCCAAAAATCTGTTGAGGGAAGGCAACGAGGCGGACTTGAAAGCGAGGCAGAATAGCAGGAAACAGATTTCAAGAGGTACGTTGGAATCGCCTTTAAAGCACAGGAAGAGGGGCACAACTTCGACAATGATGCACTTGGCCAAAAAGGGCGTATGCGTTTTCTCCTGAATATATTCAGGAGAAAACGCATACGCCCTTTTTGGCCAAGCAAGCAAGCGGGCAATGCAAATCTGCACTACAAAGAAGTATCACTTCCCACCGGTCAAAAGGGACATCCACAAAATGTGTAAGAACAAGAAAGGCAAGACAGGCCCTGGAGAACAGGGAGCCTTGTTATGCTGATGGGCGGGATGTAAATTGCCAACTGCCTCTCTGGAGGAGTGCATTCTGTTCCCTAAAACAAGTAAAGACCAGAGCTACAGAGCCAAGGGCACTACCAGTCTAGGGAATATACCTTGGGAAAACTGAAAATCAATAAGACAGAGCCACCCCAAAATTTAGGGCTGCACTGCATACAAGGGCCTCAACTTGGATACACCTTAAGTATCCCAGAAAATAGAAACATGGTTCAAAAAATTGTGGTACTTACGTACGATGGAATATCCCTCAGCCATGAAATCAATGTCATAAGACCAGTAGCAGCAAAATGGGTGGATTCAGGTACGATGATTCTAAGTGAAATAAGTCACACAGAAAAAGAAACTTATCATAAGATATCACTTATGAAGATCCTGTAAACATGGCTACACTTGAACTGAGTTAGGAAAGAGAACAGTGTCTCACATTTAGAAAACACTCTTATACCTGCTTAAGGGGGAAGGAGAGGTGGGGTGATGCATAAAACCAGAGTTTGATATAAGCACAGGTACCGTTCCAAAAACCAACTATGGAATAGACAAGACCTACACCGTCCTCAGCGAAAGGGACTCAAAACCCCATATTTCCCGCAGAGGAAAATATCTGACTAGTAAGAATCTTAAAACCTATGTATTGATATGTCTCCGTAAGGGAATCAAGTGTGTCTAGACTGGCATAAACATGGCAGCGAGAATCAGCTCAAACCCACTATAAAAAGGAATTTCAAAAACAAAACAAAAAAACTGGGAAATTCTTTACAATTCCTTCAGGGTCTCTGATGAAGGCTGGAATGACCCTATCTACAACGACAGCTGGATGTGGCATAAGGAGGGACACTTGGGACTGAGACGATTGGTGAGATTGGGTGAGCAAATGCAGACCCTTTAAAGCAATAATGCATGGCACCCATTCCATGGGTCCGAACTCTCCAGGTTGAAGGGAATATTACTACAGCTATAACAAGTGCGGGAAACCTAGAGAACGGACACACTGTGAATACGAAAGGTTTCTAAAACTCAACGCATAGTCCCTCTCCTGGTGCTCCGGTTTGACTTTCCGTCTGCTTTACTATCAACCTCCCAACTTGGAGAGACAGCCCCTTTAACCTCTTGGTTCGCACAGGTTGCCAATTTGGCAGAGGATGAAAGGGAAGAGGGAGAACCAATGAGAGAGTAGCTGTTAGGCATTTGGACGGGCACATATCACTGTAATTTCCCGGCAGGAAGAAGAATTAACCAAATTCTCAGCCACCCACCGGGAACCAGTATAGGTCCTGAACCAAAATTTTGGACTTGCGGTCAGCTCACCAAAAACGAGTTGAAAAATGGAGCTCAGGGGCACAGCAATTCACAAACTGGCCGAGTAATAAAGGACAACTATCGTCCAAAAATCTGTTGAGGGAAGGCAACGAGGCGGACTTGAAAGCGAGGCAGAATAGCAGGAAACAGATTTCAAGAGGTACGTTGGAATCGCCTTTAAAGCACAGGAAGAGGGGCACAACTTCGACAATGATGCACTTGGCCAAAAAGGGCGTATGCGTTTTCTCCTGAATATATTCAGGAGAAAACGCATACGCCCTTTTTGGCCAAGCAAGCAAGCGGGCAATGGAAATCTGCACTACAAAGAAGTATCACTTCCCACCGGTCAAAAGGGACATCCACAAAATGTGTAAGAACAAGAAAGGCAAGACAGGCCCTGGAGAACAGGGAGCCTTGTTATGCTGATGGGCGGGATGTAAATTGCCAACTGCCTCTCTGGAGGAGTGCATTCTGTTCCCTAAAACAAGTAAAGAACAGAGCTACAGAGCCAAGGGCACTACCAGTCTAGGGAATATACCTTGGGAAAACTGAAAATCAATAAGACAGAGCCACCCCAAAATTTAGGGCTGCACTGCATACAAGGACCTCAACTTGGATACACCTTAAGTATCCCAGAAAATATAAACATGGTTCAAAAAATTGTGGTACTTACGTACGATGGAATATCCCTCAGCCATGAAATCAATGTCATAAGACCAGTAGCAGCAAAATGGGTGGATTCAGGTACGATGATTCTAAGTGAAATAAGTCACACAGAAAAAGAAACTTATCATAAGATATCACTTATGAAGATCCTGTAAACATGGCTACACTTGAACTGAGTTAGGAAAGAGAACAGTGTCTCACATTTAGAAAACACTCTTATACCTGCTTAAGGGGGAAGGAGAGGTGGGGTGATGCATAAAACCAGAGTTTGATATAAGCACAGGTACCGTTCCAAAAACCAACTATGGAATAGACAAGACCCACACCGTCCTCAGCGAAAGGGACTCAAAACCCCATATTTCCCGCAGAGGAATATATCTGACTAGTAAGAATCTTAAAACCTATGTATTGATATGTCTCCATAAGGGAATCAAGTGTGTCTAGACTGGCATAAACATGGCAGCGAGAATCAGCTCAAACCCACTATAAAAAGGAATTTCAAAAACAAAACAAAAAAACTGGGAAATTCTTTACAATTCCTTCAGGGTCTCTGATGAAGGCTGGAATGACCCTATCTACAACGACAGCTGGATGTGGCATAAGGAGGGACACTTGGGACTGAGACGATTGGTGAGATTGGGTGAGCAAATGCAGACCCTTTAAAGCAATAATGCATGGCACCCATTCCATGAGTCCGAACTCTCCAGGTTGAAGGGAATATTACTACAGCTATAACAAGTGCGGGAAACCTAGAGAACGGACACACTGTGAATACGAAAGGTTAATAAAACTCAACGCATAGTCCCTCCCCTGGTGCTCCGATTTGACTTTCCGTCTGCTTTACTATCAACCTCCCAACTTGGAGAGACAGCCCCTTTAACCTCTTGGTTCGCACAGGTTGCCAATTTGGCAGAGGATGAAAGGGAAGAGGGAGAACCAATGAGAGAGTAGCTGTTAGGCATTTGGAGGGGCACATATCACTGTAATTTCCCGGCAGGAAGAAGAATTAACCAAATTCTCAGCCACCCACCGGGAACCAGTATAGGTCCTGAACCAACATTTTGGACTTGCGGTCAGCTCACCAAAAACGAGTTGAAAAATGGAGCTCAGGGGCACAGCAATTCACAAACTGGCCGAGTAATAAAGGACAACTATCGTCCAAAAATCTGTTGAGGGAAGGCAACGAGGCGGACTTGAAAGCGAGGCAGAATAGCAGGAAACAGATTTCAAGAGGTACGTTGGAATCGCCTTTAAAGCACAGGAAGAGGGGCACAACTTCGACAATGATGCACTTGGCCAAAAAGGGCGTATGCGTTTTCTCCTGAATATATTCAGGAGAAAACGCATACGCCCTTTTTGGCCAAGCAAGCAAGCGGGCAATGCAAATCTGCACTACAAAGAAGTATCACTTCCCACCGGTCAAAAGGGACATCCACAAAATGTGTAAGAACAAGAAAGGCAAGACAGGCCCTGGAGAACAGGGAGCCTTGTTATGCTGATGGGCGGGATGTAAATTGCCAACTGCCTCTCTGGAGGAGTGCATTCTGTTCCCTAAAACAAGTAAAGAACAGAGCTACAGAGCCAAGGGCACTACCAGTCTAGGGAATATACCTTGGGAAAACTGAAAATCAATAAGACAGAGCCACCCCAAAATTTAGGGCTGCACTGCATACAAGGACCTCAACTTGGATTCACCTTAAGTATCCCAGAAAATATAAACATGGTTCAAAATATTGTGGTACTTACGTACGATGGAATATCCCTAAGCCATGAAATCAATGTCATAAGACCAGTAGCAGCAAAATGGGTGGATTCAGGTACGATGATTCTAAGTGAAATAAGTCACACAGAAAAAGAAACTTATCATAAGATATCACTTATGAAGATCCTGTAAACATGGCTACACTTGAACTGAGTTAGGAAAGAGAACAGTGTCTCACATTTAGAAAACACTCTTATACCTGCTTAAGGGGGAAGGAGAGGTGGGGTGATGCATAAAACCAGAGTTTGATATAAGCACAGGTACCGTTCCAAAAACCAACTATGGAATAGACAAGACCTACACCGTCCTCAGCGAAAGGGACTCAAAACCCCATATTTCCCGCAGAGGAAAATATCTGACTAGTAAGAATCTTAAAACCTATGTATTGATATGTCTCCGTAAGGGAATCAAGTGTGTCTAGACTGGCATAAACATGGCAGCGAGAATCAGCTCAAACCCACTATAAAAAGGAATTTCAAAAACAAAACAAAAAAACTGGGAAATTCTTTACAATTCCTTCAGGGTCTCTGATGAAGGCTGGAATGACCCTATCTACAACGACAGCTGGATGTGGCATAAGGAGGGACACTTGGGACTGAGACGATTGGTGAGATTGGGTGAGCAAATGCAGACCCTTTAAAGCAATAATGCATGGCACCCATTCCATGGGTCCGAACTCTCCAGGTTGAAGGGAATATTACTACAGCTATAACATGTGCGGGAAACCTAGAGAACGGACACACTGTGAATACGAAAGGTTTCTAAAATTCAACGAATAGTCCCTCTCCTGGTGCTCCGGTTTGACTTTCCGTCTGCTTTACTATCAAACTCCCAACTTGGAGAGACAGCCCCTTTAACCTCTTGGTTCGCACAGGTTGCCTATTTGGCAGTGGATGAAAGGGAAGAGGGAGAACCAATGAGAGAGTAGCTGTTAGGCATTTGGACGGGCACATATCACTGTAATTTCCCGGCAGGAAGAAGAATTAACCAAATTCTCAGCCACCCACCGGGAACCAGTATAGGTCCTGAACCAAAATTTTGGACTTGCGGTCAGCTCACCAAAAACGAGTTGAAAAATGGAGCTCAGGGGCACAGCAATTCACAAACTGGCCGAGTAATAAAGGACAACTATCGTCCAAAAATCTGTTGAGGGAAGGCAACGAGGCGGACTTGAAAGCGAGGCAGAATAGCAGGAAACAGATTTCAAGAGGTACGTTGGAATCGCCTTTAAAGCACAGGAAGAGGGGCACAACTTCGACAATGATGCACTTGGCCAAAAAGGGCGTATGCGTTTTCTCCTGAATATATTCAGGAGAAAACGCATACGCCCTTTTTGGCCAAGCAAGCAAGCGGGCAATGCAAATCTGCACTACAAAGAAGTATCACTTCCCACCGGTCAAAAGGGACATCCACAAAATGTGTAAGAACAAGAAAGGCAAGACAGGCCCTGGAGAACAGGGAGCCTTGTTATGCTGATGGGCGGGATGTAAATTGCCAACTGCCTCTCTGGAGGAGTGCATTCTGTTCCCTAAAACAAGTAAAGAACAGAGCTACAGAGCCAAGGGCACTACCAGTCTAGGGAATATACCTTGGGAAAACTGAAAATCAATAAGACAGAGCCACCCCAAAATTTAGGGCTGCACTGCATACAAGGGCCTCAACTTGGATACACCTTAAGTATCCCAGAAAATATAAACATGGTTCAAAAAATTGTGGTACTTACGTACGATGGAATATCCCTCAGCCATGAAATCAATGTCATAAGACCAGTAGCAGCAAAATGGGTGGATTCAGGTACGATGATTCTAAGTGAAATAAGTCACACAGAAAAAGAAACTTATCATAAGATATCACTTATGAAGATCCTGTAAACATGGCTACACTTGAACTGAGTTAGGAAAGAGAACAGTGTCTCACATTTAGAAAACACTCTTATACCTGCTTAAGGGGGAAGGAGAGGTGGGGTGATGCATAAAACCAGAGTTTGATATAAGCACAGGTACCGTTCCAAAAACCAACTATGGAATAGACAAGACCTACACCGTCCTCAGCGAAAGGGACTCAAAACCCCACATTTCCCACAGAGGAAAATATCTGACTAGTAAGAATCTTAAAACCTATGTATTGATATGTCTCCATAAGGGAAACAAGTGTGTCTAGACTGGCATAAACATGGCAGCGAGAATCAGCTCAAACCCACTATAAAAAGGAATTTCAAAAACAAAACAAAAAAACTGGGAAATTCTTTACAATTCCTTCAGGGTCTCTGATGAAGGCTGGAATGACCCTATCTACAACGACAGCTGGATGTGGCATAAGGAGGGACACTTGGGACTGAGACGATTGGTGAGATTGGGTGAGCAAATGCAGACCCTTTAAAGCAATAATGCATGGCACCCATTCCATGGGTCCGAACTCTCCAGGTTGAAGGGAATATTACTACAGCTATAACAAGTGCGGGAAACCTAGAGAACGGACACACTGTGAATACGAAAGGTTAATAAAACTCAACGCATAGTCCCTCCCCCGGTGCTCCGGTTTGACTTTCCGTCTGCTTTACTATCAACCTCCCAACTTGGAGAGACAGCCCCTTTAACCTCTTGGTTCGCACAGGTTGCCAATTTGGCAGAGGATGAAAGGGAAGAGGGAGAACCAATGAGAGAGTAGCTGTTAGGCATTTGGACGGGCACATATCACTGTAATTTCCCGGCAGGAAGAAGAATTAACCAAATTCTCAGCCACCCACCGGGAACCAGTATAGGTCCTGAACCAAAATTTTGGACTTGCGGTCAGCTCACCAAAAACGAGTTGAAAAATGGAGCTCAGGGGCACAGCAATTCACAAACTGGCCGAGTAATAAAGGACAACTATCGTCCAAAAATCTGTTGAGGGAAGGCAACGAGGCGGACTTGAAAGCGAGGCAGAATAGCAGGAAACAGATTTCAAGAGGTACGTTGGAATCGCCTTTAAAGCACAGGAAGAGGGGCACAACTTCGACAATGATGCACTTGGCCAAAAAGGGCGTATGCGTTTTCTCCTGAATATATTCAGGAGAAAACGCATACGCCCTTTTTGGCCAAGCAAGCAAGCGGGCAATGCAAATCTGCACTACAAAGAAGTATCACTTCCCACCGGTCAAAAGGGACATCCACAAAATGTGTAAGAACAAGAAAGGCAAGACAGGCCCTGGAGAACAGGGAGCCTTGTTATGCTGATGGGCGGGATGTAAATTGCCAACTGCCTCTCTGGAGGAGTGCATTCTGTTCCCTAAAACAAGTAAAGAACAGAGCTACAGAGCCAAGGGCACTACCAGTCTAGGGAATATACCTTGGGAAAACTGAAAATCAATAAGACAGAGCCACCCCAAAATTTAGGGCTGCACTGCATACAAGGGCCTCAACATGGATACACCTTAAGTATCCCAGAAAATATAAACATGGTTCAAAAAATTGTGGTACTTACGTACGATGGAATATCCCTCAGCCATGAAATCAATGTCATAAGACCAGTAGCAGCAAAATGGGTGGATTCAGGTACGATGATTCTAAGTGAAATAAGTCACACAGAAAAAGAAACTTATCATAAGATATCACTTATGAAGATCCTGTAAACATGGCTACACTTGAACTGAGTTAGGAAAGACAACAGTGTCTCACATTTAGAAAACACTCTTATACCTGCTTAAGGGGGAAGGAGAGGTGGGGTGATGCATAAAACCAGAGTTTGATATAAGCACAGGTACCGTTCCAAAAACCAACTATTGAATAGACAAGACCTACACCGTCCTCAGCGAAAGGGACTCAAAACCCCATATTTCCCACAGAGGAAAATATCTGACTAGTAAGAATCTTAAAACCTATGTATTGATATGTCTCCGTAAGGGAATCAAGTGTGTCTAGACTGGCATAAACATGGCAGCGAGAATCAGCTCAAACCCACTATAAAAAGGAATTTCAAAAACAAAACAAAAAAACTGGGAAATTCTTTACAATTCCTTCAGGGTCTCTGATGAAAGCTGGAATGACCCTATGTACAACGACAGCTGGATGTGGCATAAGGAGGGACACTTGGGACTGAGACGATTGGTGAGATTGGGTGAGCAAATGCAGACCCTTTAAAGCAATAATGCATGGCACCCATTCCATGGGTCCGAACTCTCCAGGTTGAAGGGAATATTACTACAGCTATAACAAGTGCGGGAAACCTAGAGAACGGACACACTGTGAATACGAAAGGTTTCTAAAACTCAACGCATAGTCCCTCCCCTGGTGCTCCAGTTTGACTTTCCGTCTGCTTTACTATCAACCTCCCAACTTGGAGAGACAGCCCCTTTAACCTCTTGGTTCGCACAGGTTGCCAATTTGGCAGAGGATGAAAGGGAAGAGGGAGAACCAATGAGAGAGTAGCTGTTAGGCATTTGGACGGGCACATATCACTGTAATTTCCCGGCAGGAAGAAGAATTAACCAAATTCTCAGCCACCCACCGAGAACCAGTATAGTTCCTGAAGCAAAATTTTGGACTTGCGGTCAGCTCACCAAAAACGAGTTGAAAAATGGAGCTCAGGGGCACAGCAATTCACAAACTGGCCGAGTAATAAAGGACAACTATCGTCCAAAAATCTGTTGAGGGAAGGCAACGAGGCGGACTTGAAAGCGAGGCAGAATAGCAGGAAACAGATTTCAAGAGGTACGTTGGAATCGCCTTTAAAGCACAGGAAGAGGGGCACAACTTCGACAATGATGCACTTGGCCAAAAAGGGCGTATGCGTTTTCTCCTGAATATATTCAGGAGAAAACGCATACGCCCTTTTTGGCCAAGCAAGCAAGCGGGCAATGCAAATCTGCACTACAAAGAAGTATCACTTCCCACAGGTCAAAAGGGACATCCACAAAATGTGTAAGAACAAGAAAGGCAAGACAGGCCCTGGAGAACAGGGAGCCTTGTTATGCTGATGGGCGGGATGTAAATTGCCAACTGCCTCTCTGGAGGAGTGCATTCTGTTGCCTAAAACAAGTAAAGAACAGTGCTACAGAGCCAAGGGCACTACCAGTCTAGGGAATATACCTTGGGAAAACTGAAAATCAATAAGACAGAGCCACCCCAAAATTTAGGGCTGCACTGCATACAAGGGCCTCAACTTGGATACACCTTAAGTATCCCAGAAAATATAAATATGGTTCAAAAAATTGTGGTACTTACGTACGATGGAATATCCCTCAGCCATGAAATCAATGTCATAAGACCAGTAGCAGCAAAATGGGTGGATTCAGGTACGATGATTCTAAGTGAAATAAGTCACACAGAAAAAGAAACTTATCATAAGATATCACTTATGAATATCCTGTAAACATGGCTACACTTGAACTGAGTTAGGAAAGAGAACAGTGTCTCACATTTAGAAAACACTCTTATACCTGCTTAAGGGGGAAGGAGAGGTGGGGTGATGCATAAAACCAGAGTTTGATATAAGCACAGGTACCGTTCCAAAAACCAACTATGGAATAGACAAGACCTACACCGTCCTCAGCGAAAGGGACTCAAAACCCCATATTTCCCGCAGAGGAAAATATCTGACTAGTAAGAATCTTAAAACCTATGTATTGATATGTCTCCGTAAGGGAATCAAGTGTGTCTAGACTGGCATAAACATGGCAGCGAGAATCAGCTCAAACCCACTATAAAAAGGAATTTCAAAAACAAAACAAAAAAACTGGGAAATTCTTTACAATTCCTTCAGGGTCTCTGATGAAGGCTGGAATGACCCTATCTACAACGACAGCTGGATGTGGCATAAGGAGGGACACTTGGGACTGAGACGATTGGTGAGATTGGGTGAGCAAATGCAGACCCTTTAAAGCAATAATGCATGGCACCCATTCCATGGGTCCGAACTCTCCAGGTTGAAGGGAATATTACTACAGCTATAACAAGTGCGGGAAACCTAGAGAACGGACACACTGTGAATACGAAAGGTTTCTAAAACTCAACGCATAGTCCCTCTCCTGGTGCTCCGGTTTGACTTTCCGTCTGCTTTACTATCAACCTCCCAACTTGGAGAGACAGCCCCTTTAACCTCTTCGTTCGCACAGGTTGCCAATTTGGCAGAGGATGAAAGGGAAGAGGGAGAACCAATGAGAGAGTAGCTGTTAGGCATTTGGAGGGGCACATATCACTGTAATTTCCCGGCAGGAAGAAGAATTAACCAAATTCTCAGCCACCCACCGGGAACCAGTATAGGTCCTGAAGCAAAATTTTGGACTTGCGGTCAGCTCACCAAAAACGAGTTGAAAAATGGAGCTCAGGGGCACAGCAATTCACAAACTGGCCGAGTAATAAAGGACAACTATCGTCCAAAAATCTGTTGAGGGAAGGCAACGAGGCGGACTTGAAAGCGAGGCAGAATAGCAGGAAACAGATTTCAAGAGGTACGTTGGAATCGCCTTTAAAGCACAGGAAGAGGGGCACAACTTCGACAATGATGCACTTGGCCAAAAAGGGCGTATGCGTTTTCTCCTGAATATATTCAGGAGAAAACGCATACGCCCTTTTTGGCCAAGCAAGCAAGCGGGCAATGCAAATCTGCACTACAAAGAAGTATCACTTCCCACCGGTCAAAAGGGACATCCACAAAATGTGTAAGAACAAGAAAGGCAAGACAGGCCCTGGAGAACAGGGAGCCTTGTTATGCTGATGGGCGGGATGTAAATTGCCAACTGCCTCTCTGGAGGAGTGCATTGTGTTCCCTAAAACAAGTAAACAACAGAGCTACAGAGCCAAGGGCACTACCAGTCTAGGGAATATACCTTGGGAAAACTGAAAATCAATAAGACAGAGCCACCCCAAAATTTAGGGCTGCACTGCATACAAGGGCCTCAACTTGGATACACCTTAAGTATCCCAGAAAATATAAACATGGTTCAAAAAATTGTGGTACTTACGTACGATGGAATATCCCTCAGCCATGAAATCAATGTCATAAGACCAGTAGCAGCAAAATGGGTGGATTCAGGTACGATGATTCTAAGTGAAATAAGTCACACAGAAAAAGAAACTTATCATAAGATATCACTTATGAAGATCCTGTAAACATGGCTACACTTGAACTGAGTTAGGAAAGAGAACAGTGTCTCACATTTAGAAAACACTCTTATACCTGCTTAAGGGGGAAGGAGAGGTGGGGTGATGCATAAAACCAGAGTTTGATATAAGCACAGGTACCGTTCCAAAAACCAACTATGGAATAGACAAGACCTACACCGTCCTCAGCGAAAGGGACTCAAAACCCCATATTTCCCGCAGAGGAAAATATCTGACTAGTAAGAATCTTAAAACCTATGTATTGATATGTCTCCGTAAGGGAATCAAGTGTGTCTAGACTGGCATAAACATGGCAGCGAGAATCAGCTCAAACCCACTATAAAAAGGAATTTCAAAAAGAAAACAAAAAAACTGGGAAATTCTTTACAATTCCTTCAAGGTCTCTGATGAAATCTGGAATGACCCTATCTACAACGACAGCTGGATGTGGCATAAGGAGGGACACTTGTGACTGAGACGATTGGTGAGATTGCGTGAGCAAATGCAGACCCTTTAAAGCAATAATGCATGGCACCCTTTCCATGGGTCCCAACTCTCAAGGTTGAAGGGAATATTACTACAGCTATAACATGTGCGGGAAACCTAGAGAACGGACACACTGTGTATACGAAAGGTTTCTAAAACTCAACGCATAGTCCCTCCCCTGGTGCTCCAGTTTGACTTTCCGTCTGCTTTACTATCAACCTCCCAACTTGGAGAGACAGCCCCTTTAACCTCTTGGTTCGCACAGGTTGCCAATTTGGCAGAGGATGAAAGGGAAGAGGGAGAACCAATGAGCGAGTAGCTGTTAGGCATTTGGACGGGCACATATCACTGTAATTTCCCGGCAGGAAGAAGAATTAACCAAATTCTCAGCCACCCACCGGGAACCAGTATAGGTCCTGAACCAAAATTTTGGACTTGCGGTCAGCTCACCAAAAACGAGTTGAAAAATGGAGCTCAGGGGCACAGCAATTCACAAACTGGCCAAGTAATAAAGGACAACTATCGTCCAAAAATCTGTTGAGGGAAGGCAACGAGGCGGACTTGAAAGCGAGGCAGAATAGCAGGAAACAGATTTCAAGAGGTACGTTGGAATCGCCTTTAAAGCACAGGAAGAGGGGCACAACTTCGACAATGATGCACTTGGCCAAAAAGGGCGTATGCGTTTTCTCCTGAATATATTCAGGAGAAAACGCATACGCCCTTTTTGGCCAAGCAAGCAAGCGGGCAATGCAAATCTGCACTACAAAGAAGTATCACTTCCCACCGGTCAAAAGGGACATCCACAAAATGTGTAAGAACAAGAAAGGCAAGACAGGCCCTGGAGAACAGGGAGCCTTGTTATGCTGATGGGCGGGATGTAAATTGCCAACTGCCTCTCTGGAGGAGTGCATTCTGTTCCCTAAAACAAGTAAAGAACAGAGCTACAGAGCCAAGGGCACTACCAGTCTAGGGAATATACCTTGGGAAAACTGAAAATCAATAAGACAGAGCCACCCCAAAATTTAGGGCTGCACTGCATACAAGGACCTCAACTTGGATACACCTTAAGTATCCCAGAAAATATAAACATGGTTCAAAAAATTGTGGTACTTATGTACGATGGAATATCCCTCAGCCATGAAATCAATGTCATAAGACCAGTAGCAGCAAAATGGGTGGATTCAGGTACGATGATTCTAAGTGAAATAAGTCACACAGAAAAAGAAACATCATAAGATATCACTTATGAAGATCCTGTAAACATGGCTACACTTGAACTGAGTTAGGAAAGAGGACAGTGTCTCACATTTAGAAAACACTCTTATACCTGCTTAAGGGGGAAGGAGAGGTGGGGTGATGCATAAAACCAGAGTTTGATATAAGCACAGGTACCGTTCCAAAAACCAAATATGGAATAGACAAGACCTACACCGTCCTCAACGAAAGGGACTCAAAACCCCATATTTCCCGCAGAGGAAAATATCTGACTAGTAAGAATCTTAAAACCTATGTATTGATATGTCTCCGTAAGGGAATCAAGTGTGTCTAGACTGGCATAAACATGGCAGCGAGAATCAGCTCAAACCCACTATAAAAAGGAATTTCAAAAACAAAACAAAAAAACTGGGAAATTCTTTACAATTCCTTCAAGGTCTCTGATGAAAGCTGGAATGACCCTATCTACAACGACAGCTGGATGTGGCATAAGGAGGGACACTTGGGACTGAGACGATTGGTGAGATTGGGTGAGCAAATGCAGACCCTTTAAAGCAATAATGCATGGCACCCATTCCATGGGTCCAAACTCTCCAGGTTGAAGGGAATATTACTACAGCTATAACATGTGCGGGAAACCTAGAGAACGGACACACTGTGAATACGAAAGGTTTCTAAAACTCAACGCATAGTCCCTCCCCTGGTGCTCCAGTTTGACTTTCCGTCTGCTTTACTATCAACCTCCCAACTTGGAGAGACAGCCCCTTTAACCTCTTGGTTCGCACAGGTTGCCAATTTGGCAGAGGATGAAAGGGAAGAGGGAGAACCAATGAGAGAGTAGCTGTTAGGCATTTGGACGGGCACATATCACTGTAATTTCCCGGCAGGAAGAAGAATTAACCAAATTCTCAGCCACCCACCGGGAACCAGTATAGGTCCTGAACCAAAATTTTGGACTTGCGGTCAGCTCACCAAAAACGAGTTGAAAAATGGAGCTCAGGGGCACAGCAATTCACAAACTGGCCGAGTAATAAAGGACAACTATCATCCAAAAATCTGTTGAGGGAAGGCAACGAGGCGGACTTGAAAGCGAGGCAGAATAGCAGGAAACAGATTTCAAGAGGTACGTTGGAATCGCCTTTAAAGCACAGGAAGAGGGGCACAACTTCGACAATGATGCACTTGGCCAAAAAGGGCGTATGCGTTTTCTCCTGAATATATTCAGGAGAAAACGCATACGCCCTTTTTGGCCAAGGAAGCAAGCGGGCAATGCAAATCTGCACTGCAAAGAAGTATCACTTCCCACCGGTCAAAAGGGACATCCACAAAATGTGTAAGAACAAGAAAGGCAAGACAGGCCCTGGAGAACAGGGAGCCTTGTTATGCTGATGGGCGGGATGTAAATTGCCAACTGCCTCTCTGGAGGAGTGCATTGTGTTCCCTAAAACAAGTAAAGAACAGAGCTACAGAGCCAAGGGCACTACCAGTCTAGGGAATATACCTTGGGAAAACTGAAAATCAATAAGACAGAGCCACCCCAAAATTTAGGGCTGCACTGCGTACAAGGACCTCAACTTGGATACACCTTAAGTATCCCAGAAAATATAAACATGGTTCAAAAAATTGTGGTACTTACGTACGATGGAATATCCCTCAGCCATGAAATCAATGTCATAAGACCAGTAGCAGCAAAATGGGTGGATTCAGGTACAATGATTCTAAGTGAAATAAGTCACACAGAAAAAGAAACTTATCATAAGATATCACTTATGAAGATCCTGTAAACATGGCTACACTTGAACTGAGTTAGGAAAGAGAACAGTGTCTCACATTTAGAAAACACTCTTATACCTGCTTAAGGGGGAAGGAGAGGTGGGGTGATGCATAAAACCAGAGTTTGATATAAGCACAGTTACCGTTCCAAAAACCAACTATGGAATAGAAAAGACCTACACCGTCCTCAGCGAAAGGGACTCAAAACCCCATATTTCCCGCAGAGGAAAATATCTGACTAGTAAGAATCTTAAAACCTATGTATTGATATGTCTCCGTAAGGGAATCAAGTGTGTCTAGACTGGCATAAACATGGCAGCGAGAATCAGCTCAAACCCACTATAAAAAGGAATTTCAAAAACAAAACAAAAAAACTGGGAAATTCTTTGCAATTCCTTCAGGGTCTCTGATGAACGCTGGAATGACCCTATCTAAAACGACAGCTGGATGTGGCATAAGGAGGGACACTTGGGACTGAGACGATTGGTGAGATTGGGTGAGCAAATGCAGACCCTTTAAAGCAATAATGCATGGCACCCATTCCATGGGTCCGAACTCTCCAGGTTGAAGGGAATATTACTACAGCTATAACATGTGCGGGAAACCTAGAGAACGGACACACTGTGAATAAGAAAGGTTTCTAAAACTCAACGCATAGTCCCTCCCCTGGTGCTCCGGTTTGACTTTCCGTCTGCTTTACTATCAACCTCCCAACTTGGAGAGACAGCCCCTTTAACCTCTTGGTTCACACAGGTTGCCAATTTGGCAGAGGATGAAAGGGAAGAGGGAGAACCAATGAGAGAGTAGCTGTTAGGCATTTGGACGGGCACATATCACTGTAATTTCCCGGCAGGAAGAAGAATTAACCAAATTCTCAGCCACCCACCGGGAACCAGTATAGGTCCTGAACCAAAATTTTGGACTTGCGGTCAGCTCACCAAAAACGAGTTGAAAAATGGAGCTCAGGGGCACAGCAATTCACAAACTGGCCGAGTAATAAAGGACAACTATCGTCCAAAAATCTGTTGAGGGAAGGCAACGAGGCGGACTTGAAAGCGTGGCTGAATAGCAGGAAACAGATTTCAAGAGGTACGTTGGAATCACCTTTAAAGCACAGGAAGAGGGGCACAACTTGGACAATGATGCACTTGGCCAAAAAGGGCGTATGCGTTTTCTCCTGAATATATTCAGGAGAAAACGCATACGCCCTTTTTGGTCAAGCAAGCAAGCGGGCAATGCAAATCTGCAATACAAAGAAGTATCACTTCCCACCGGTCAAAAGGGACATCCACAAAATGTGTAAGAACAATAAAGGCAAGACAGGCCCTGGAGAACAGGGAGCCTTGTTATGCTGATGGGCGGGATGTAAATTGCCAACTGCCTCTCTGGAGGAGTGCATTCTGTTCCCTAAAACAAGTAATGAACAGAGCTACAGAGCCAAGGGCACTACCAGCCTAGGGAATATACCTTGGGAAAACTGAAAATCAATAAGACAGAGCCACCCCAAAATTTAGGGCTGCAAGGCATACAAGGACCTCAACTTGGATACACCTTAAGTATCCCAGAAAATATAAACATGGTTCAAAAAATTGTGGTACTTACGTACGATGGAATATCCCTCAGCCATGAAATCAATGTCATAAGACCAGTAGCAGCAAAATGGGTGGATTCAGGTACGATGATTCTAAGTGAAATAAGTCACACAGAAAAAGAAACTTATCATAAGATATCACTTATGAAGATCCTGTAAACATGGCTACACTTGAACTGAGTTAGGAAAGAGAACAGTGTCTCACATTTAGAAAACACTCTTATACCTGCTTAAGGGGGAAGGAGAGGTGGGGTGATGCATAAAACCAGAGTTTGATATAAGCACAGGTACCGTTCCAAAAACCAACTATGGAATAGACAAGACCTACACCGTCCTCAGCGAAAGGGACTCAAAACCCCATATTTCCCGCAGAGGAAAATATCTGACTAGTAAGAATCTTAAAACCTATGTATTGATAGGTCTCCGTAAGGGAATCAAGTGTGTCTAGACTGGCATAAACATGGCAGCGAGAATCAGCTCAAACCCACTATAAAACGGAATTTCAAAAACAAAACAAAAAAACTGGGAAATTCTTTACAATTCCTACAAGGTCTCTGATGAAAGCTGGAATGACCCTATCTACAACGACAGCTGGATGTGGCATAAGGAGGGACACTTGGGACTGAGACGATTGGTGAGATTGGGTGAGCAAATGCAGACCCTTTAAAGCAATAATGCATGGCACCCATTCCATGGGTCCGAACTCTCCAGGTTGAAGGGAATGTTACTACAACTATAACATGTGCGGGAAACCTAGAGAACGGACACACTGTGAATACGAAAGGTTTCTAAAACTCAACGAATAGTCCCTCTCCTGGTGCTCCGGTTTGACTTTCCGTCTGCTTTACTATCAACCTCCCAACTTGGAGAGACAGCCCCTTTAACCTCTTGGTTCGCACAGGTTGCCAATTTGGCAGAGGATGAAAGGGAAGAGGGAGAACCAATGAGAGAGTAGCTGTTAGGCATTTGGACGGGCACATATCACTGTAATTTTCCGGCAGGAAGAAGAATTAACCAAATTCTCAGCCACCCACCGGGAACCAGTATAGGTCCTGAACCAAAATTTTGGACTTGCGGTCAGCTCACCAAAAACGAGTTGAAAAATGGAGCTCAGGGGCACAGCAATTCACTAACTGGCCGAGTAATAAAGGACAACTATCGTCCAAAAATCTGTTGAGGGAAGGCAACGAGGCGGACTTGAAAGCGAGGCAGAATAGCAGGAAACAGATTTCAAGAGGTACGTTGGAATCGCCTTTAAAGCACAGGAAGAGGGGCACAACTTGGACAATGATGCACTTGGCCAAAAAGGGCGTATGCGTTTTCTCCTGAATATATTCAGGAGAAAACGCATACGCCCTTTTTGGCCAAGCAAGCAAGCGGGCAATGCAAATCTGCACTACAAAGAAGTATCACTTCCCACCGGTCAAAAGGGACATCCACAAAATGTGTAAGAACAAGAAAGGCAAGACAGGCCCTGGAGAACAGGGAGCCTTGTTATGCTGATGGGCGGGATGTAAATTGCCAACTGCCTCTCTGGAGGAGTGAATTCTGTTCCCTAAAACAAGTAAAGAACAGAGCTACAGAGCCAAGGGCACTACCAGTCTAGGGAATATACCTTGGGAAAACTGAAAATCAATAAGACAGAGCCACCCCAAAATTTAGGGCTGCACTGCATACAAGGACCTCAACTTGGATACACCTTAAGTATCCCAGAAAATATAAACATGGTTCAAAAAATTGTGGTACTTACGTACGATGGAATATCCCTCAGCCATGAAATCAATGTCATAAGACCAGTAGCAGCAAAATGGGTGGATTCAGGTACGATGATTCTAAGTGAAATAAGTCACACAGAAAAAGAAACTTATCATAAGATATCACTTATGAAGATCCTGTAAACATGGCTACACTTGAACTGAGTTAGGAAAGAGAACAGTGTCTCACATTTAGAAAACACTCTTATACCTGCTTAAGGGGGAAGGAGAGGTGGGGTGATGCATAAAACCAGAGTTTGATATAAGCACAGGTACCGTTCCAAAAACCAACTATGGAATAGACAAGACCTACACCGTCCTCAGCGAAAGGGACTCAAAACCCCATATTTCCCACAGAGGAAAATATCTGACTAGTAAGAATCTTAAAACCTATGTATTGATATGTCTCCGTAAGGGAATCAAGTGTGTCTAGACTGGCATAAACATGGCAGCGAGAATCAGCTCAAACCCACTATAAAAAGGAATTTCAAAAACAAAACAAAAAAACTGGGAAATTCTTTACAATTCCTTCAGGGTCTCTAATGAAGGCTGGAATGACCCTATCTACAACGACAGCTGGATGTGGCATAAGGAGGGACACTTGGGACTGAGACGATTGGTGAGATTGGGTGAGCAAATGCAGACCCTTTAAAGCAATAATGCATGGCACCCATTCCATGGGTCCGAACTCTCCAGGTTGAAGGGAATATTACTACAGATATAACATGTGCGGGAAACCTAGAGAACGGACACACTGTGAATACGAAAGGTTTCTAAAACTCAACGCATAGTCCCTCCCCTGGTGCTCTGGTTTGACTTTCCATCTGCTTTACTATCAACCTCCCAACTTGGAGAGACAGCCCCTTTAACCTCTTGGTTCGCACAGGTTGCCAATTTGGCAGAGGATGAAAGGGAAGAGGGAGAACCAATGAGAGAGTAGCTGTTAGGCATTTGGACGGGCACATATCACTGTAATTTCCCGGCAGGAAGAAGAATTAACCAAATTCTCAGCCACCCACCGGGAACCAGTATAGGTCCTGAACCAAAATTTTGGACTTGCGGTCAGCTCACCAAAAGCGAGTTGAAAAATGGAGCTCAGGGGCACAGCAATTCACAAACTGGCCGAGTAATAAAGGACAACTATCGTCCAAAAATCTGTTGAGGGAAGGCAACGAGGCGGACTTGAAAGCGAGGCAGAATAGCAGGAAACAGATTTCAAGAGGTACGTTGGAATCGCCTTTAAAGCACAGGAAGAGGGGCACAACTTGGACAATGATGCACTTGGCCAAAAAGGGCGTATGCGTTTTCTCCTGAATATATTCAGGAGAAAACGCATACGCCCTTTTTGGCCAAGCAAGCAAGCGGGCAATGCAAATCTGCACTACAAAGAAGTATCACTTCCCACTGGTCAAAAGGGACATCCACAAAATGTGTAAGAACAAGAAAGGCAAGACAGGCCCTGGAGAACAGGGAGCCTTGTTATGCTGATGGGCGGGATGTAAATTGCCAACTGCCTCTCTGGAGGAGTGCATTCTGTTCCCTAAAACAAGTAAAGAACAGAGCTACAGAGCCAAGGGCACTACCAGTCTAGGGAATATACCTTGGGAAAACTGAAAATCAATAAGACAAAGCCACCCCAAAATTTAGGGCTGCACTGCATACAAGGACCTCAACTTGGATACACCTTAAGTATCCCAGAAAATATAAACATGGTTCAAAAAATTGTGGTACTTACGTACGATGGAATATCCCTCAGCCATGAAATCAATGTCATAAGACCAGTAGCAGCAAAATGGGTGGATTCAGGTACGATGATTCTAAGTGAAATAAGTCACACAGAAAAAGAAACTTATCATAAGATATCACTTATGAAGATCCTGTAAACATGGCTACACTTGAACTGAGTTAGGAAAGAGAACAGTGTCTCACATTTAGAAAACACTCTTATACCTGCTTAAGGGGGAAGGAGAGGTGGGGTGATGCATAAAACCAGAGTTTGATATAAGCACAGGTACCGTTCCAAAAACCAACTATGGAATAGACAAGACCTACACCGTCCTCAGCGAAAGGGACTCAAAACCCCATATTTCCCGCAGAGGAAAATATCTGACTAGTAAGAATCTTTTTTTTTTGCGGTACGCGGGCCTCTCCCTGTTGTGGCCTCTCCCATTGCGGAGCACAGGCTCCGGACGCGCAGGCTCAGTGGCCATGGGTCACGGGCCCAGCTGCTCCGCGGCATGTGGGATCTTCGCAGACCGGGAGACGAACCCGTGTCCTCTGCATCGGCAGACGGACTCCCAACCACTGCGCCACCAGGGAAGCCCTCTGACTAGTAAGAATCTTAAAACCTATGTATTGATATGTCTCCGTAAGGGAATCAAGTGTGTCTAGACTGGCATAAACATGGCAGCGAGAATCAGCTCAAACCCACTATAAAAAGGAATTTCAAAAACAAAACAAAAAAACTGGGAAATTCTTTACAATTCCTTCAAGGTCTCTGATGAAAGCTGGAATGACCCTATCTACAACGACAGCTGGATGTGGCATAAGGAGGGACACTTGGGACTGAGACGATTGGTGAGATTGGGTGAGCAAATGCAGACCCTTTAAAGCAATAATGCATGGCACCCATTACATGGGTCCGAACTCTCCAGGATGAAGGGAATATTACTACAGCTATAACATGTGCGGGAAACCTAGAGAATGGACACTCTGTGAATACGAAGGGTTTCTAAAACTCAACGCATAGTCCCTCTCCTGGGGCTCCGGTTTGACTTTCCGTCTGCTTTACTATCAACCTCCCAACTTGGAGAGACAGACCCTTTAACCTCTTGGTTCGCATAGGTTTCCGATTTGGCAGAGGATGAAAGGGAAGAGGGAGATCCAATGAGAGAGTAGCTGTTAGGCATTTGGACGGGCACATATCACAGTAATTTCCCGGCAGGAAGAAAAATTAACCAAATTCTCAGCCACCCACCGGGAACCAGTATAGGTCCTGAACCAAAATTTTGGACTTGCGGTCAGCTCACCAAAAACGAGTTGAAAAATGGAGCTCAGGGGCACAGCAATTCACAAACTGGCCGAGTAATAAAGGACAACTAACGTCCAAAAATCTGTTGAGGGAAGGCAACGAGGCGGACTTGAAAGCGAGGCAGAATAGCAGGAAACAGATTTCAAGAGGTACGTTGGAATCGCCTTTAAAGCACAGGAAGAGGGGCACAACTTGGACAATGATGCACTTGGCCAAAAAGGGCGTATGCGTTTTCTCCTGAATATATTCAGGAGAAAACGCATACGCCCTTTTTGGCCAAGCAAGCAAGCGGGCAATGCAAATCTGCACTACAAAGAAGTATCACTTCCCACCGGTCAAAAGGGACATCCACAAAATGTGTAAGAACAAGAAAGGCAAGACAGGCCCTGGAGAACAGGGAGCCTTGTTATGCTGATGGGCGGGATGTAAATTGCCAACTGCCTCTCTGGAGGAGTGCATTCTGTTCCCTAAAACAAGTAAAGAACAGAGCTACAGAGCCAAGGGCACTACCAGTCTAGGGAATATACCTTGGGAAAACTGAAAATCAATAAGACAGAGCCACCCCAAAATTTAGGGCTGCACTGCATACAAGGACCTCAACTTGGATACACCTTAAGTATCCCAGAAAATATAAACATGGTTCAAAAAATTGTGGTACTTACGTACGATGGAATATCCCTCAGCCATGAAATCAATGTCATAAGACCAGTAGCAGCAAAATGGGTGGATTCAGGTACGATGATTCTAAGTGAAATAAGTCACACAGAAAAAGAAACTTATCATAAGATATCACTTATGAAGATCCTGTAAACATGGCTACACTTGAATTGAGTTAGGAAAGAGAACAGTGTCTCACATTTAGAAAACACTCTTATACCTGCTTAAGGGGGAAGGAGAGGTGGGGTGATGCATAAAACCAGAGTTTGATATAAGCACAGGTACCGTTCCAAAAACCAACTATGGAATAGACAAGACCTACACCGTCCTCAGCGAAAGGGACTCAAAACCCCATATTTCCCGCAGAGGAAAATATCTGACTAGTAAGAATCTTAAAACCTATGTATTGATATGTCTCCGTAAGGGAATCAAGTGTGTCTAGACTGGCATAAACATGGCAGCGAGAATCAGCTCAAACCCACTATAAAAAGGAATTTCAAAAACAAAACAAAAAAACTGGGAAATTCTTTGCAATTCCTTCAGGGTCTCTGATGAAAGCTGGAATGACCCTATCTACAACGACAGCTGGATGTGGCATAAGGAGGGACACTTGGGACTGAGACGATTGGTGAGATTGGGTGAGCAAATGCAGACCCTTTAAAGCAATAATGCATGGCACCCATTCCATGGGTCCGAACTCTCCAGGTTGAAGGGAATATTACTACAGCTATAACATGTGCGGGAAACCTAGAGAACGGACACACTGTGAATATGAAAGGTTTCTAAAACTCAACGCATAGTCCCTCTCCTAGAGCTCCGGTTTGACTTTCCGTCTGCTTTACTATCAACCTCCCAACTTGGAGAGACAGCCCCTTTAACCTCTTGGTTCGCACAGGTTGCCAATTTGGCAGAGGATGAAAGGGAAGAGGGAGAACCAATGAGAGAGTAGCTGTTAGGCATTTGGACGGGCACATATCACTGTAATTTCCCGGCAGGAAGAAGAATTAACCAAATTCTCAGCCACCCACCGGGAACCAGTATAGGTCCTGAACCAAAATTTTGGACTTGCGGTCAGCTCACCAAAAACGAGTTGAAAAATGGAGCTCAGGGGCACAGCAATTCACAAACTGGCCGAGTAATAAAGGACAACTATCGTCCAAAAATCTGTTGAGGGAAGGCAACGAGGCGGACTTGAAAGCGAGGCAGAATAGCAGGAAACAGATTTCAAGAGGTACGTTGGAATCGCCTTTAAAGCACAGGAAGAGGGGCACAACTTCGACAATGATGCACTTGGCCAAAAAGGGCGTATGCGTTTTCTCCTGAATATATTCAGGAGAAAACGCATACGCCCTTTTTGGCCAAGCAAGCAAGCGGGCAATGCAAATCTGCACTACAAAGAAGTATCACTTCCCACCGGTCAAAAGGGACATCCACAAAATGTGTAAGAACAAGAAAGGCAAGACAGGCCCTGGAGAACAGGGAGCCTTGTTATGCTGATGGGCGGGATGTAAATTGCCAACTGCCTCTCTGGAGGAGTGCATTCTGTTCCCTAAAACAAGTAAAGAACAGAGCTACAGAGCCAAGGGCACTACCAGTCTAGGGAATATACCTTGGGAAAACTGAAAATCAATAAGACAGAGCCAACCCAAAATTTAGGGCTGCACTGCATACAAGGACCTCAACTTGGATACACCTTAAGTATCCCAGAAAATATAAACATGGTTCAAAAAATTGTGGTACTTACGTACGATGGAATATCCCTCAGCCATGAAATCAATGTCATAAGACCAGTAGCAGCAAAATGGGTGGATTCAGGTACGATGATTCTAAGTGAAATAAGTCACACAGAAAAAAAAAACTTATCATAAGATATCACTTATGAAGATCCTGTAAACATGGCTACACTTGAACTGAGTTAGGAAAGAGAACAGTGTCTCACATTTAGAAAACACTCTTATACCTGCTTAAGGGGGAAGGAGAGGTGGGGTGATGCATAAAACCAGAGTTTGATATAAGCACAGGTACCGTTCCAAAAACCAACTATGGAATAGACAAGACCTACACCATCCTCAGCGAAAGGGACTCAAAACCCCATATTTCCCGCAGAGGAAAATATCTGACTAGTAAGAATCTTAAAACCTATGTATTGATATGTCTCCGTAAGGGAATCAAGTGTGTCTAGACTGGCATAAACATGGCAGCGAGAATCAGCTCAAACCCACTATAAAAAGGAATTTCAAAAACAAAACAAAAAAACTGGGAAATTCTTTACAATTCCTTCAGGGTCTCTGATGAAGGCTGGAATGACCCTATCTACAACGACAGCTGGATGTGGCATAAGGAGGGACACTTGGGACTGAGACGATTGGTGAGATTGGGTGAGCAAATGCAGACCCTTTAAAGCAATAATGCATGGCACCCATTCCATGGGTCCGAACTCTCCAGGTTGAAGGGAATATTACTACAGCTATAACATGTGCGGGAAACCTAGAGAACGGACACACTGTGAATACGAAAGGTTTCTAAAACTCAACGCATAGTCCCTCTCCTGGTGCTCCGATTTGACTTTCCATCTGCTTTACTATCAACCTCCCAACTTGGAGAGACAGCCCCTTTAACCTCTTGGTTCGCACAGGTTGCCAATTTGGCAGAGGATGAAAGGGAAGAGGGAGAACCAATGAGAGAGTAGCTGTTAGGCATTTGGACGAGCACATATCACTGTAATTTCCCGGCAGGAAGAAGAATTAACCAAATTCTCAGCCACCCACCGGGAACCAGTATAGGTCCTGAACCAAAATTTTGGACTTGCGGTCAGCTCACCAAAAACGAGTTGAAAAATGGAGCTCAGGGGCACAGCAATTCACAAACTGGCCGAGTAATAAAGGACAACTATCGTCCAAAAATCTGTTGAGGGAAGGCAACGAGGCGGACTTGAAAGCGAGGCAGAATAGCAGGAAACAGATTTCAAGAGGTACGTTGGAATCGCCTTTAAAGCACAGGAAGAGGGGCACAACTTGGACAATGATGCACTTGGCCAAAAAGGGCGTATGCGTTTTCTCCTGAATATATTCAGGAGAAAACGCATACGCCCTTTTTGGCCAAGCAAGCAAGCGGGCAATGCAAATCTGCACTACAAAGAAGTATCACTTCCCACCGGTCAAAAGGGACATCCACAAAATGTGTAAGAACAAGAAAGGCAAGACAGGCCCTGGAGAACAGGGAGCCTTGTTATGCTGATGGGCGGGATGTAAATTGCCAACTGCCTCTCTGGAGGAGTGCATTCTGTTCCCTAAAACAAGTAAAGAACAGAGCTACAGAGCCAAGGGCACTACCAGTCTAGGGAATATACCTTGGGAAAACTGAAAATCAATAAGACAGAGCCACCCCAAAATTTAGGGCTGCACTGCATACAAGGACCTCAACTTGGATACACCTTAAGTATCCCAGAAAATATAAACATGGTTCAAAAAATTGTGGTACTTACGTACGATGGAATATCCCTCAGCCATGAAATCAATGTCATAAGACCAGTAGCAGCAAAATGGGTGGATTCAGGTACGATGATTCTAAGTGAAATAAGTCACACAGAAAAAGAAACTTATCATAAGATATCACTTATGAAGATCCTGTAAACATGGCTACACTTGAATTGAGTTAGGAAAGAGAACAGTGTCTCACATTTAGAAAACACTCTTATACCTGCTTAAGGGGGAAGGAGAGGTGGGGTGATGCATAAAACCAGAGTTTGATATAAGCACAGGTACCGTTCCAAAAACCAACTATGGAATAGACAAGACCTACACCGTCCTCAGCGAAAGGGACTCAAAACCCCATATTTCCCGCAGAGGAAAATATCTGACTAGTAAGAATCTTAAAACCTATGTATTGATATGTCTCCGTAAGGGAATCAAGTGTGTCTAGACTGGCATAAACATGGCAGCGAGAATCAGCTCAAACCCACTATAAAAAGGAATTTCAAAAACAAAACAAAAAAACTGGGAAATTCTTTGCAATTCCTTCAGGGTCTCTGATGAAAGCTGGAATGACCCTATCTACAACGACAGCTGGATGTGGCATAAGGAGGGACACTTGGGACTGAGACGATTGGTGAGATTGGGTGAGCAAATGCAGACCCTTTAAAGCAATAATGCATGGCACCCATTCCATGGGTCCGAACTCTCCAGGTTGAAGGGAATATTACTACAGCTATAACATGTGCGGGAAACCTAGAGAACGGACACACTGTGAATATGAAAGGTTTCTAAAACTCAACGCATAGTCCCTCTCCTAGAGCTCCGGTTTGACTTTCCGTCTGCTTTACTATCAACCTCCCAACTTGGAGAGACAGCCCCTTTAACCTCTTGGTTCGCACAGGTTGCCAATTTGGCAGAGGATGAAAGGGAAGAGGGAGAACCAATGAGAGAGTAGCTGTTAGGCATTTGGACGGGCACATATCACTGTAATTTCCCGGCAGGAAGAAGAATTAACCAAATTCTCAGCCACCCACCGGGAACCAGTATAGGTCCTGAACCAAAATTTTGGACTTGCGGTCAGCTCACCAAAAACGAGTTGAAAAATGGAGCTCAGGGGCACAGCAATTCACAAACTGGCCGAGTAATAAAGGACAACTATCGTCCAAAAATCTGTTGAGGGAAGGCAACGAGGCGGACTTGAAAGCGAGGCAGAATAGCAGGAAACAGATTTCAAGAGGTACGTTGGAATCGCCTTTAAAGCACAGGAAGAGGGGCACAACTTCGACAATGATGCACTTGGCCAAAAAGGGCGTATGCGTTTTCTCCTGAATATATTCAGGAGAAAACGCATACGCCCTTTTTGGCCAAGCAAGCAAGCGGGCAATGCAAATCTGCACTACAAAGAAGTATCACTTCCCACCGGTCAAAAGGGACATCCACAAAATGTGTAAGAACAAGAAAGGCAAGACAGGCCCTGGAGAACAGGGAGCCTTGTTATGCTGATGGGCGGGATGTAAATTGCCAACTGCCTCTCTGGAGGAGTGCATTCTGTTCCCTAAAACAAGTAAAGAACAGAGCTACAGAGCCAAGGGCACTACCAGTCTAGGGAATATACCTTGGGAAAACTGAAAATCAATAAGACAGAGCCAACCCAAAATTTAGGGCTGCACTGCATACAAGGACCTCAACTTGGATACACCTTAAGTATCCCAGAAAATATAAACATGGTTCAAAAAATTGTGGTACTTACGTACGATGGAATATCCCTCAGCCATGAAATCAATGTCATAAGACCAGTAGCAGCAAAATGGGTGGATTCAGGTACGATGATTCTAAGTGAAATAAGTCACACAGAAAAAAAAAAACTTATCATAAGATATCACTTATGAAGATCCTGTAAACATGGCTACACTTGAACTGAGTTAGGAAAGAGAACAGTGTCTCACATTTAGAAAACACTCTTATACCTGCTTAAGGGGGAAGGAGAGGTGGGGTGATGCATAAAACCAGAGTTTGATATAAGCACAGGTACCGTTCCAAAAACCAACTATGGAATAGACAAGACCTACACCATCCTCAGCGAAAGGGACTCAAAACCCCATATTTCCCGCAGAGGAAAATATCTGACTAGTAAGAATCTTAAAACCTATGTATTGATATGTCTCCGTAAGGGAATCAAGTGTGTCTAGACTGGCATAAACATGGCAGCGAGAATCAGCTCAAACCCACTATAAAATGGAATTTCAAAAACAAAACAAAAAAACTGGGAAATTCTTTACAATTCCTTCAGGGTCTCTGATGAAGGCTGGAATGACCCTATCTACAACGACAGCTGGATGTGGCATAAGGAGGGACACTTGGGACTGAGACGATTGGTGAGATTGGGTGAGCAAATGCAGACCCTTTAAAGCAATAATGCATGGCACCCATTCCATGGGTCCGAACTCTCCAGGTTGAAGGGAATATTACTACAGCTATAACATGTGCGGGAAACCTAGAGAACGGACACACTGTGAATACGAAAGGTTTCTAAAACTCAACGCATAGTCCCTCTCCTGGTGCTCCGGTTTGACTTTCCGTCTGCTTTACTATCAACCTCCCAACTTGGAGAGACAGCCCCTTTAACCTCTTGGTTCGCACAGGTTGCCAATTTGGCAGAGGATGAAAGGGAAGAGGGAGAACCAATGAGAGAGTAGCTGTTAGGCATTTGGACGGGCACATATCACTGTAATTTCCCGGCAGGAAGAAGAATTAACCAAATTCTCAGCCACCCACCGGGAACCAGTATAGGTCCTGAACCAAAATTTTGGACTTGCGGTCAGCTCACCAAAAACGAGTTGAAAAATGGAGCTCAGGGGCACAGCAATTCACAAACTGGCCAAGTAATAAAGGACAACTATCGTCCAAAAATCTGTTGAGGGAAGGCAACGAGGCGGACTTGAAAGCGAGGCAGAATAGCAGGAAACAGATTTCAAGAGGTACGTTGGAATCGCCTTTAAAGCACAGGAAGAGGGGCACAACTTCGACAATGATGCACTTGGCCAAAAAGGGCGTATGCGTTTTCTCCTGAATATATTCAGGAGAAAACGCATACGCCCTTTTTGGCCAAGCAAGCAAGCGGGCAATGCAAATCTGCACTACAAAGAAGTATCACTTCCCACCGGTCAAAAGGGACATCCACAAAATGTGTAAGAACAAGAAAGGCAAGACAGGCCCTGGAGAACAGGGAGCCTTGTTATGCTGCTGGGCGGGATGTAAATTGCCAACTGCCTCTCTGGAGGAGTGCATTCTGTTCCCTAAAACAAGTAAAGAACAGAGCTACAGAGCCAAGGGCACTACCAGTCTTGGGAATATACCTTGGGAAAACTGAAAATCAATAAGACAGAGCCACCCCAAAATTTAGGGCTGCAAGGCATACAAGGACCTCAACTTGGATACACCTTAAGTATCCCAGAAAATATAAACATGGTTCAAAAAATTGTGGTACTTACGTACGATGGAATATCCCTCAGCCATGAAATCAATGTCATAAGACCAGTAGCAGCAAAATGGGTGGATTCAGGTACGATGATTCTAAGTGAAATAAGTCACACAGAAAAAGAAACTTATCATAAGATATCACTTATGAAGATCCTGTAAACATGGCTACACTTGAACTGAGTTAGGAAAGAGAACAGTGTCTCACATTTAGAAAACACTCTTATACCTGCTTAAGGGGGAAGGAGAGGTGGGGTGATGCATAAAACCAGAGTTTGATATAAGCACAGGTACCGTTCCAAAAACCAACTATGGAATAGACAAGACCTACACCATCCTCAGCGAAAGGGACTCAAAACCCCATATTTCCCGCAGAGGAAAATATCTGACTAGTAAGAATCTTAAAACCTATGTATTGATATGTCTCCGTAAGGGAATCAAGTGTGTCTAGACTGGCATAAACATGGCAGCGAGAATCAGCTCAAACCCACTATAAAAAGGAATTTCAAAAACAAAACAAAAAAACTGGGAAATTCTTTACAATTCCTTCAGGGTCTCTGATGAAGGCTGGAATGACCCTATCTACAACGACAGCTGGATGTGGCATAAGGAGGGACACTTGGGACTGAGACGATTGGTGAGATTGGGTGAGCAAATGCAGACCCTTTAAAGCAATAATGCATGGCACCCATTCCATGGGTCCGAACTCTCCAGGTTGAAGGGAATATTACTACAGCTATAACATGTGCGGGAAACCTAGAGAACGGACACACTGTGAATACGAAAGGTTTCTAAAACTCAACGCATAGTCCCTCTCCTGGTGCTCCGGTTTGACTTTCCGTCTGCTTTACTATCAACCTCCCAACTTGGAGAGACAGCCCCTTTAACCTCTTGGTTCGCACAGGTTGCCAATTTGGCAGAGGATGAAAGGGAAGAGGGAGAACCAATGAGAGAGTAGCTGTTAGGCATTTGGACGGGCACATATAACTGTAATTTCCCGGCAGGAAGAAGAATTAACCAAATTCTCAGCCACCCACCGGGAACCAGTATAGGTCCTGAACCAAAATTTTGGACTTGCGGTCAGCTCACCAAAAACGAGTTGAAAAATGGAGCTCAGGGGCACAGCAATTCACAAACTGGCCAAGTAATAAAGGACAACTATCGTCCAAAAATCTGTTGAGGGAAGGCAACGAGGCGGACTTGAAAGCGAGGCAGAATAGCAGGAAACAGATTTCAAGAGGTACGTTGGAATCGCCTTTAAAGCACAGGAAGAGGGGCACAACTTCGACAATGATGCACTTGGCCAAAAAGGGCGTATGCGTTTTCTCCTGAATATATTCAGGAGAAAACGCATACGCCCTTTTTGGCCAAGCAAGCAAGCGGGCAATGCAAATCTGCACTACAAAGAAGTATCACTTCCCACCGGTCAAAAGGGACATCCACAAAATGTGTAAGAACAAGAAAGGCAAGACAGGCCCTGGAGAACAGGGAGCCTTGTTATGCTGATGGGCGGGATGTAAATTGCCAACTGCCTCTCTGGAGGAGTGCATTCTGTTCCCTAAAACAAGTAAAGAACAGAGCTACAGAGCCAAGGGCACTACCAGTCTTGGGAATATACCTTGGGAAAACTGAAAATCAATAAGACAGAGCCACCCCAAAATTTAGGGCTGCAAGGCATACAAGGACCTCAACTTGGATACACCTTAAGTATCCCAGAAAATATAAACATGGTTCAAAAAATTGTGGTACTTACGTACGATGGAATATCCCTCAGCCATGAAATCAATGTCATAAGACCAGTAGCAGCAAAATGGGTGGATTCAGGTACGATGATTCTAAGTGAAATAAGTCACACAGAAAAAAAAACTTATCATAAGATATCACTTATGAAGATCCTGTAAACATGGCTACACTTGAACTGAGTTAGGAAAGAGAACAGTGTCTCACATTTAGAAAACACTCTTATACCTGCTTAAGGGGGAAGGAGAGGTGGGGTGATGCATAAAACCAGAGTTTGATATAAGCACAGGTACCGTTCCAAAAACCAACTATGGAATAGACAAGACCTACACCATCCTCAGCGAAAGGGACTCAAAACCCCATATTTCCCGCAGAGGAAAATATCTGACTAGTAAGAATCTTAAAACCTATGTATTGATATGTCTCCGTAAGGGAATCAAGTGTGTCTAGACTGGCATAAACATGGCAGCGAGAATCAGCTCAAACCCACTATAAAAAGGAATTTCAAAAACAAAACAAAAAAACTGGGAAATTCTTTACAATTCCTTCAGGGTCTCTGATGAAGGCTGGAATGACCCTATCTACAACGACAGCTGGATGTGGCATAAGGAGGGACACTTGCGACTGAGACGATTGGTGAGATTGGGTGAGCAAATGCAGACCCTTTAAAGCAATAATGCATGGCACCCATTCCATGGGTCCGAACTCTCCAGGTTGAAGGGAATATTACTACAGCTATAACATGTGCGGGAAACCTAGAGAACGGACACACTGTGAATACGAAAGGTTTCTAAAACTCAACGCATAGTCCCTCTCCTGGTGCTCCGGTTTGACTTTCCGTCTGCTTTACTATCAACCTCCCAACTTGGAGAGACAGCCCCTTTAACCTCTTGGTTCGCACAGGTTGCCAATTTGGCAGAGGATGAAAGGGAAGAGGGAGAACCAATGAGAGAGTAGCTGTTAGGCATTTGGACGGGCACATATCACTGTAATTTCCCGGCAGGAAGAAGAATTAACCAAATTCTCAGCCACCCACCGGGAACCAGTATAGGTCCTGAACCAAAATTTTGGACTTGCGGTCAGCTCACCAGAAACGAGTTGAAAAATGGAGCTCAGGGGCACAGCAATTCACAAACTGGCCGAGTAATAAAGGACAACTATCGTCCAAAAATCTGTTGAGGGAAGGCAACGAGGCGGACTTGAAAGCGAGGCAGAATAGCAGGAAACAGATTTCAAGAGGTACGTTGGAATCGCCTTTAAAGCACAGGAAGAGGGGCACAACTTCGACAATGATGCACTTGGCCAAAAAGGGCGTATGCGTTTTCTCCTGAATATATTCAGGAGAAAACGCATACGCCCTTTTTGGCCAAGCAAGCAAGCGGGCAATGCAAATCTGCACTACAAAGAAGTATCACTTCCCACCGGTCAAAAGGGACATCCACAAAATGTGTAAGAACAAGAAAGGCAAGACAGGCCCTGGAGAACAGGGAGCCTTGTTATGCTGATGGGCGGGATGTAAATTGCCAACTGCCTCTCTGGAGGAGTGCATTCTGTTCCCTAAAAGAAGTAAAGAACAGAGCTACAGAGCCAAGGGCACTACCAGTCTTGGGAATATACCTTGGGAAAACTGAAAATCAATAAGACAGAGCCACCCCAAAATTTAGGGCTGCAAGGCATACAAGGACCTCAACTTGGATACACCTTAAGTATCCCAGAAAATATAAACATGGTTCAAAAAATTGTGGTACTTACGTACGATGGAATATCCCTCAGCCATGAAATCAATGTCATAAGACCAGTAGCAGCAAAATGGGTGGATTCAGGTACGATGATTCTAAGTGAAATAAGTCACACAGAAAAAGAAACTTATCATAAGATATCACTTATGAAGATCCTGTAAACATGGCTACACTTGAACTGAGTTAGGAAAGAGAACAGTGTCTCACATTTAGAAAACACTCTTATACCTGCTTAAGGGGGAAGGAGAGGTGGGGTGATGCATAAAACCAGAGTTTGATATAAGCACAGGTACCGTTCCAAAAACCAACTATGGAATAGACAAGACCTACACCGTCCTCAGCGAAAGGGACTCAAAACCCCATATTTCCCGCAGAGGAAAGTATCTGACTAGTAAGAATCTTAAAACCTATGTATTGATAGGTCTCCATAAGGGAATCAAGTGTGTCTAGACTGGCATAAACATGGCAGCGAGAATCAGCTCAAACCCACTATAAAAAGGATTTTCAAAAACAAAACAAAAAAACTGGGAAATTCTTTACAATTCCTTCAGTGTCTCTGATGAAAGCTGGAATGACCCTATATACAAGGACAGCTGGATGTGGCATAAGGAGGGACACTTGGGACTGAGACAATTGGTGAGATTGGGTGAGCAAATGCAGACCCTTTAAAGCAATAATGCATGGCACCCATTCCATGGGTCCGAACTCTCCAGGTTGAAGGGAATATTACTACAGCTATAACATGTGCGGGAAACCTAGAGAACGGACACACTGTGAATACGAAAGGTTTCTAAAACTCAACGAATAGTCCCTCTCCTGGTGCTCAGGTTTGACTTTCCGTCTGCTTTACTATCAACCTCCCAACTTGGAGAGACAGCCCCTTTAACCTCTTGGTTCGCACAGGTTGCCAATTTGGCAGAGGATGAAAGGGAAGAGGGAGAACCAATGAGAGAGTAGCTGTTAGGCATTTGGACGGGCACATATCACTGTAATTTCCCGGCAGGAAGAAGAATTAACCAAATTCTCAGCCACCCACCGGGAACCAGTATAGGTCCTGAACCAAAATTTTGGACTTGCGGTCAGCTCACCAAAAACGAGTTGAAAAATGGAGCTCAGGGGCACAGCAATTCACAAACTGGCCGAGTAATAAAGGACAACTATCGTCCAAAAATCTGTTGAGGGAAGGCAACGAGGCGGACTTGAAAGCGAGGCAGAATAGCAGGAAACAGATTTCAAGAGGTACGTTGGAATCGCCTTTAAAGCACAGGAAGAGGGGCACAACTTCGACAATGATGCACTTGGCCAAAAAGGGCGTATGCGTTTTCTCCTGAATATATTCAGGAGAAAACGCATACGCCCTTTTTGGCCAAGCAAGCAAGCGGGCAATGCAAATCTGCACTACAAAGAAGTATCACTTCCCACCGGTCAAAAGGGACATCCACAAAATGTGTAAGAACAAGAAAGGCAAGACAGGCCCTGGAGAACAGGGAGCCTTGTTATGCTGATGGGCGGGATGTAAATTGCCAACTGCCTCTCTGGAGGAGTGCATTCTGTTCCCTAAAACAAGTAAAGAACAGAGCTACAGAGCCAAGGGCACTACCAGTCTTGGGAATATACCTTGGGAAAACTGAAAATCAATAAGACAGAGCCACCCCAAAATTTAGGGCTGCACTGCATACAAGGACCTCAACTTGGATACACCTTAAGTATCCCAGAAAATATAAACATGGTTCAAAAAATTGTGGTACTTACGTACGATGGAATATCCCTCAGCCATGAAATCAATGTCATAAGACCAGTAGCAGCAAAATGGGTGGATTCAGGTACGATGATTCTAAGTGAAATAAGTCACACAGAAAAAGAAACTTATCATAAGATATCACTTATGAAGATCCTGTAAACATGGCTACACTTGAACTGAGTTAGGAAAGAGAACAGTGTCTCACATTTAGAAAACACTCTTATACCTGCTTAAGGGGGAAGGAGAGGTGGGGTGATGCATAAAACCAGAGTTTGATATAAGCACAGGTACCGTTCCAAAAACCAACTATGGAATAGACAAGACCTACACCATCCTCAGCGAAAGGGACTCAAAACCCCATATTTCCCGCAGAGGAAAATATCTGACTAGTAAGAATCTTAAAACCTATGTATTGATATGTCTCCGTAAGGGAATCAAGTGTGTCTAGACTGGCATAAACATGGCAGCGAGAATCAGCTCAAACCCACTATAAAAAGGAATTTCAAAAACAAAACAAAAAAACTGGGAAATTCTTTACAATTCCTTCAGGGTCTCTGATGAAGGCTGGAATGACCCTATCTACAACGACAGCTGGATGTGGCATAAGGAGGGACACTTGCGACTGAGACGATTGGTGAGATTGGGTGAGCAAATGCAGACCCTTTAAAGCAATAATGCATGGCACCCATTCCATGGGTCCGAACTCTCCAGGTTGAAGGGAATATTACTACAGCTATAACATGTGCGGGAAACCTAGAGAACGGACACACTGTGAATACGAAAGGTTTCTAAAACTCAACGCATAGTCCCTCTCCTGGTGCTCCGGTTTGACTTTCCGTCTGCTTTACTATCAACCTCCCAACTTGGAGAGACAGCCCCTTTAACCTCTTGGTTCGCACAGGTTGCCAATTTGGCAGAGGATGAAAGGGAAGAGGGAGAACCAATGAGAGAGTAGCTGTTAGGCATTTGGACGGGCACATATCACTGTAATTTCCCGGCAGGAAGAAGAATTAACCAAATTCTCAGCCACCCACCGGGAACCAGTATAGGTCCTGAACCAAAATTTTGGACTTGCGGTCAGCTCACCAAAAACGAGTTGAAAAATGGAGCTCAGGGGCACAGCAATTCACAAACTGGCCAAGTAATAAAGGACAACTATAGTCCAAAAATCTGTTGAGGGAAGGCAACGAGGCGGACTTGAAAGCGAGGCAGAATAGCAGGAAACAGATTTCAAGAGGTACGTTGGAATCGCCTTTAAAGCACAGGAAGAGGGGCACAACTTCGACAATGATGCACTTGGCCAAAAAGGGCGTATGCGTTTTCTCCTGAATATATTCAGGAGAAAACGCATACGCCCTTTTTGGCCAAGCAAGCAAGCGGGCAATGCAAATCTGCACTACAAAGAAGTATCACTTCCCACCGGTCAAAAGGGACATCCACAAAATGTGTAAGAACAAGAAAGGCAAGACAGGCCCTGGAGAACAGGGAGCCTTGTTATGCTGATGGGCGGGATGTAAATTGCCAACTGCCTCTCTGGAGGAGTGCATTCTGTTCCCTAAAACAAGTAAAGAACAGAGCTACAGAGCCAAGGGCACTACCAGTCTTGGGAATACACCTTGGGAAAACTGAAAATCAATAAGACAGAGCCACCCCAAAATTTAGGGCTGCAAGGCATACAAGGACCTCAACTTGGATACACCTTAAGTATCCCAGAAAATATAAACATGGTTCAAAAAATTGTGGTACTTACGTACGATGGAATATCCCTCAGCCATGAAATCAATGTCATAAGACCAGTAGCAGCAAAATGGGTGGATTCAGGTACGATGATTCTAAGTGAAATAAGTCACACAGAAAAAGAAACTTATCATAAGATATCACTTATGAAGATCCTGTAAACATGGCTACACTTGAACTGAGTTAGGAAAGAGAACAGTGTCTCACATTTAGAAAACACTCTTATACCTGCTTAAGGGGGAAGGAGAGGTGGGGTGATGCATAAAACCAGAGTTTGATATAAGCACAGGTACCGTTCCAAAAACCAACTATGGAATAGACAAGACCTACACCGTCCTCAGCGAAAGGGACTCAAAACCCCATATTTCCCGCAGAGGAAAGTATCTGACTAGTAAGAATCTTAAAACCTATGTATTGATAGGTCTCCATAAGGGAATCAAGTGTGTCTAGACTGGCATAAACATGGCAGCGAGAATCAGCTCAAACCCACTATAAAAAGGATTTTCAAAAACAAAACAAAAAAACTGGGAAATTCTTTACAATTCCTTCAGTGTCTCTGATGAAAGCTGGAATGACCCTATATACAAGGACAGCTGGATGTGGCATAAGGAGGGACACTTGGGACTGAGACAATTGGTGAGATTGGGTGAGCAAATGCAGACCCTTTAAAGCAATAATGCATGGCACCCATTCCATGGGTCCGAACTCTCCAGGTTGAAGGGAATATTACTACAGCTATAACATGTGCGGGAAACCTAGAGAACGGACACACTGTGAATACGAAAGGTTTCTAAAACTCAACGAATAGTCCCTCTCCTGGTGCTCCGGTTTGACTTTCCGTCTGCTTTACTATCAACCTCCCAACTTGGAGAGACAGCCCCTTTAACCTCTTGGTTCGCACAGGTTGCCAATTTGGCAGAGGATGAAAGGGAAGAGGGAGAACCAATGAGAGAGTAGCTGTTAGGCATTTGGACGGGCACATATCACTGTAATTTCCCGGCAGGAAGAAGAATTAACCAAATTCTCAGCCACCCACCGGGAACCAGTATAGGTCCTGAACCAAAATTTTGGACTTGCGGTCAGCTCACCAAAAACGAGTTGAAAAATGGAGCTCACGGGCACAGCAATTCACAAACTGGCCGAGTAATAAAGGACAACTATCGTCCAAAAATCTGTTGAGGGAAGGCAACGAGGCAGACTTGAAAGCGAGGCAGAATAGCAGGAAACAGATTTCAAGAGGTACGTTGGAATCGCCTTTAAAGCACAGGAAGAGGGGCACAACTTGGACAATGATGCACTTGGCCAAAAAGGGCATATGCGTTTTCTCCTGAATATATTCAGGAGAAAACGCATACGCCCTTTTTGGCCAAGCAAGCAAGCAGGCAATGCAAATCTGCACTACAAATAAGTATCACTTCCCACCGGTCAAAAGGGACATCCACAAAATGTGTAAGAACAAGAAAAGCAAGACAGGCCCTGGAGAACAGGGAGCCTTGTTATGCTGATGGGCGGGATGTAAATTGCCAACTGCCTCTCTGGAGGAGTGCATTCTGTTCCCTAAAACAAGTAAAGAACAGAGCTACAGAGCCAAGGGCACTACCAGTCTAGGGAATATACCTTGGGAAAACTGAAAATCAATAAGACAGAGCCACCCCAAAATTTAGGGCTGCACTGCATACAAGGACCTCAACTTGGATACACCTTAAATATCCCAGAAAATATAAACATGGTTCAAAAAATTGTGGTACTTACGTACGATGGAATATCCCTCAGCCATGAAATCAATGTCATAAGACCAGTAGCAGCAAAATGGGTGGATTCAGGTACGATGATTCTAAGTGAAATAAGTCACACAGAAAAAGAAACTTATCATAAGATATCACTTATGAAGATCCTGTAAACATGGCTACACTTGAACTGAGTTACGAAAGAGAACAGTGTCTCACATTTAGAAAACACTCTTATACCTGCTTAAGGGGGAAGGAGAGGTGGGGTGATGAATAAAACCAGAGTTTGATATAAGCACAGGTACCGTTCCAAAAACCAACTATGGAATAGACAAGACCTACACCGTCCTCAGCGAAAGGGACTCAAAACCCCATATTTCCCGCAGAGGAAAATATCTGACTAGTAAGAATCTTAAAACCTATGTATTGATATGTCTCCATAAGGGAATCAAGTGTGTCTAGACTGGCATAAACATGGCAGCGAGAATCAGCTCAAACCCACTATAAAAAGGAATTTCAAAAACAAAACAAAAAAACTGGGAAATTCTTTACAATTCCTTCAGGGTCTCTGATGAAAGCTGGAATGACCCTATCTACAACGACAGCTGGATGTGGCATAAGGAGGGACACTTGGGACTGAGACGATTGGTGAGATTGGGTGAGCAAATGCAGACCCTTTAAAGCAATAATGCATGGCACCCATTCCATGGGTCCGAACTCTCCAGGTTGAAGGGAATATTACTACAGCTATAACATGTGCGGGAAACCTAGAGAACGGACACACTGTGAATACGAAAGGTTTCTAAAACTCAACGAATAGTCCCTCTCCTGGTGCTCCGGTTTGACTTTCCGTCTGCTTTACTATCAACCTCCCAACTTGGAGAGACAGCCCCTTTAACCTCTTGGTTCGTACAGGTTGCCAATTTGGCAGAGGATGAAAGGGAAGAGGGAGAACCAATGAGAGAGTAGCTGTTAGGCATTTGGACGGTCACATATCACTGTAATTTCCCGGCAGGAAGAAGAATTAACCAAATTCTCAGCCACCCACCGGGAACCAGTATAGGTCCTGAACCAAAATTTTGGACTTGCGGTCAGCTCACCAAAAACGAGTTGAAAAATGGAGCTCAGGGGCACAGCAATTCACAAACTGGCCGAGTAATAAAGGACAACTATCGTCCAAAAATCTGTTGAGGGAAGGCAACGAGGCGGACTTGAAAGCGAGGCAGAATAGCAGGAAACAGATTTCAAGAGGTACGTTGGAATCGCCTTTAAAGCACAGGAAGAGGGGCACAACTTCGACAATGATGCACTTGGCCAAAAAGGGCGTATGCGTTTTCTCCTGAATATATTCAGGAGAAAACGCATACGCCCTTTTTGGCCAAGCAAGCAAGCGGGCAATGCAAATCTGCACTACAAAGAAGTATCACTTCCCACCGGTCAAAAGGGACATCCACAAAATGTGTAAGAACAAGAAAGGCAAGACAGGCCCTGGAGAACAGGGAGCCTTGTTATGCTGATGGGCGGGATGTAAATTGCCAACTGCCTCTCTGGAGGAGTGCATTCTGTTCCCTAAAACAAGTAAAGAACAGAGCTACAGAGCCAAGGGCACTACCAGTCTAGGGAATATACCTTGGGAAAACTGAAAATCAATAAGACAGAGCCACCCCAAAATTTAGGGCTGCACTGCATACAAGGACCTCAACTAGGATACACCTTAAGTATCCCAGAAAATATAAACATGGTTCAGAAAATTGTGGTACTTACGTACGATGGAATATCCCTCAGCCATGAAATCAATGTCATAAGACCAGTAGCAGCAAAATGGGTGGATTCAGGTACGATGATTCTAAGTGAAATAAGTCACACAGAAAAAGAAACTTATCATAAGATATCACTTATGAAGATCCTGTAAACATGGCTACACTTGAACTGAGTTAGGAAAGAGAACAGTGTCTCACATTTAGAAAACACTCTTATACCTGCTTAAGGGGGAAGGAGAGGTGGGGTGATGCATAAAACCAGAGTTTGATATAAGCACAGGTACCGTTCCAAAAACCAACTATGGAATAGACAAGACCTACACCGTCCTCAGCGAAAGGGACTCAAAACCCCATATTTCCCACAGAGGAAAATATCTGACTAGTAAGAATCTTAAAACCTATGTATTGATATGTCTCCGTAAGGGAATCAAGTGTGTCTAGACTGGCATAAACATGGCAGCGAGAATCAGCTCAAACCCACTATGAAAAGGAATTTCAAAAACAAAACAAAAAAACTGGGAAATTCTTTACAATTCCTTCAGGGTCTCTGATGAAGGCTGGAATGACCCTATCTACAACGACAGCTGGATGTGGCATAAGGAGGGACACTTGGGACTGAGACGATTGGTGAGATTGGGTGAGCAAATGCAGACCCTTTAAAGCAATAATGCATGGCACCCATTCCATGGGTCCGAACTCTCCAGGTTGAAGGGAATATTACTACAGATATAACATGTGCGGGAAACCTAGAGAACGGACACACTGTGAATACGAAAGGTTTCTAAAACTCAACGCATAGTCCCTCTCCTGGTGCTCCGGTTTGACTTTCCGTCTGCTTTACTATCAACCTCCCAACTTGGAGAGACAGCCCCTTTAACCTCTTGGTTCGCACAGGTTGCCGATTTGGCAGAGGATGAAAGGGAAGAGGGAGAACCAATGAGAGAGTAGCTGTTAGGCATTTGGACGGGCACATATCACTGTAATTTCCCGGCAGGAAGAAGAATTAACCAAATTCTCAGCCACCCACCGGGAACCAGTATAGGTCCTGAACCAAAATTTTGGACTTGCGGTCAGCTCACCAAAAACGAGTTGAAAAATGGAGCTCAGGGGCACAGCAATTCACAAACTGGCCGAGTAATAAAGGACAACTATCGTCCAAAAATCTGTTGAGGGAAGGCAACGAGGCGGACTTGAAAGCGAGGCAGAATAGCAGGAAACAGATTTCAAGAGGTACGTTGGAATCGCCTTTAAAGCACAGGAAGAGGGGCACAACTTCGACAATGATGCACTTGGCCAAAAAGGGCGTATGCGTTTTCTCCTGAATATATTCAGGAGAAAACGCATACGCCCTTTTTGGCCAAGCAAGCAAGCGGGCAATGCAAATCTGCACTACAAAGAAGTATCACTTCCCACCGGTCAAAAGGGACATCCACAAAATGTGTAAGAACAAGAAAGGCAAGACAGGCCCTGGAGAACAGGGAGGCTTGTTATGCTGATGGGCGGGATGTAAATTGCCAACTGCCTCTCTGGAGGAGTGCATTCTGTTCCCTAAAACAAGTAAATAACAGAGCTACAGAGCCAAGGGCACTACCAGTCTAGGGAATATACCTTGGGAAAACTGAAAATCAATAAGACAGAGCCACCCCAAAATTTAGGGCTGCACTGTATACAAGGACCTCAACTTGGATACAACTTAAGTATCCCAGAAAATATAAACATGGTTCAAAAAATTGTGGTACTTACATACGATGGAATATCCCTCAGCCATGAAATCAATGTCATAAGACCAGTAGCAGCAAAATGGGTGGATTCAGGTACGATGATTCTAAGTGAAATAAGTCACACAGAAAAAGAAACTTATCATAAGATATCACTTATGAAGATCCTGTAAACATGGCTACACTTGAACTGAGTTAGGAAAGAGAACAGTGTCTCACATTTAGAAAACACTCTTATACCTGCTTAAGGGGGAAGGAGAGGTGGGGTGATGCACAAAACCAGAGTTTGATATAAGCACAGGTACCGTTCCAAAAACCAACTATGGAATAGAAAAGACCTACACCGTCCTCAGTGAAAGGGACTCAAAACCCCATATTTCCCGCAGAGGAAAATATCTGACTAGTAAGAATCTTAAAACCTATGTATTGATATGTCTCCGTAAGGGAATCAAGTGTGTCTAGACTGGCATAAACATGGCAGCGAGAATCAGCTCAAACCCACTATAAAAAGGAATTTCAAAAACAAAACAAAAAAAACTGGGAAATTCTTTACAATTCCTTCAGGGTCTCTGATGAAGGCTGGAATCACCCTATCTACAACGACAGCTGGATGTGGCATAAGGAGGGACACTTGGGACTGAGACGATTGGTGAGATTGGGTGAGCAAATGCAGACCCTTTAAAGCAATAATGCATGGCACCCATTCCATGGGTCCGAACTCTCCAGGTTGAAGGGAATATTACTACAGCTATAACATGTGCGGGAAACCTAGAGAACGGACACACTGTGAATACGAAAGGTTTCTAAAACTCAACGCATAGTCCCTCTCCTGGTGCTCCGGTTTGACTTTCCGTCTGCTTTACTATCAACCTCCCAACTTGGAGAGACAGCCCCTTTAACCTCTTGGTTCGCACAGGTTGCCAATTTGGCAGAGGATGAAAGGGAAGAGGGAGAACCAATGAGAGAGTAGCTGTTAGGCATTTGGACGGGCACATATCACTGTAATTTCCCGGCAGGAAGAAGAATTAACCAAATTCTCAGCCACCCACCGGGAACCAGTATAGGTCCTGAACCAAAATTTTGGACTTGCGGTCAGCTCACCAAAAACGAGTTGAAAAATGGAGCTCAGGGGCACAGCAATTCACAAACTGGCCAAGTAATAAAGGACAACTATCGTCCAAAAATCTGTTGAGGGAAGGCAACGAGGCGGACTTGAAAGCGAGGCAGAATAGCAGGAAACAGATTTCAAGAGGTACGTTGGAATCGCCTTTAAAGCACAGGAAGAGGGGCACAACTTCGACAATGATGCACTTGGCCAAAAAGGGCGTATGCGTTTTCTCCTGAATATATTCAGGAGAAAACGCATACGCCCTTTTTGGCCAAGCAAGCAAGCGGGCAATGCAAATCTGCACTACAAAGAAGTATCACTTCCCACCGGTCAAAAGGGACATCCACAAAATGTGTAAGAACAAGAAAGGCAAGACAGGCCCTGGAGAACAGGGAGCCTTGTTATGCTGATGGGCGGGATGTAAATTGCCAACTGCCTCTCTGGAGGAGTGCATTCTGTTCCCTAAAAGAAGTAAAGAACAGAGCTACAGAGCCAAGGGCACTACCAGTCTTGGGAATATACCTTGGGAAAACTGAAAATCAATAAGACAGAGCCACCCCAAAATTTAGGGCTGCAAGGCATACAAGGACCTCAACTTGGATACACCTTAAGTATCCCAGAAAATATAAACATGGTTCAAAAAATTGTGGTACTTACGTACGATGGAATATCCCTCAGCCATGAAATCAATGTCATAAGACCAGTAGCAGCAAAATGGGTGGATTCAGGTACGATGATTCTAAGTGAAATAAGTCACACAGAAAAAGAAACTTATCATAAGATATCACTTATGAAGATCCTGTAAACATGGCTACACTTGAACTGAGTTAGGAAAGAGAACAGTGTCTCACATTTAGAAAACACTCTTATACCTGCTTAAGGGGGAAGGAGAGGTGGGGTGATGCATAAAACCAGAGTTTGATATAAGCACAGGTACCGTTCCAAAAACCAACTATGGAATAGACAAGACCTACACCGTCCTCAGCGAAAGGGACTCAAAACCCCATATTTCCCACAGAGGAAAGTATCTGACTAGTAAGAATCTTAAAACCTATGTATTGATAGGTCTCCATAAGGGAATCAAGTGTGTCTAGACTGGCATAAACATGGCAGCGAGAATCAGCTCAAACCCACTATAAAAAGGATTTTCAAAAACAAAACAAAAAAACTGGGAAATTCTTTACAATTCCTTCAGTGTCTCTGATGAAAGCTGGAATGACCCTATATACAAGGACAGCTGGATGTGGCATAAGGAGGGACACTTGGGACTGAGACAATTGGTGAGATTGGGTGAGCAAATGCAGACCCTTTAAAGCAATAATGCATGGCACCCATTCCATGGGTCCGAACTCTCCAGGTTGAAGGGAATATTACTACAGCTATAACATGTGCGGGAAACCTAGAGAACGGACACACTGTGAATACGAAAGGTTTCTAAAACTCAACGAATAGTCCCTCTACTGGTGCTCAGGTTTGACTTTCCGTCTGCTTTACTATCAACCTCCCAACTTGGAGAGACAGCCCCTTTAACCTCTTGGTTCGCACAGGTTGCCAATTTGGCAGAGGATGAAAGGGAAGAGGGAGAACCAATGAGAGAGTAGCTGTTAGGCATTTGGACGGGCACATATCACTGTAATTTCCCGGCAGGAAGAAGAATTAACCAAATTCTCAGCCACCCACCGGGAACCAGTATAGGTCCTGAACCAAAATTTTGGACTTGCGGTCAGCTCACCAAAAACGAGTTGAAAAATGGAGCTCAGGGGCACAGCAATTCACAAACTGGCCGAGTAATAAAGGACAACTATCGTCCAAAAATCTGTTGAGGGAAGGCAACGAGGCGGACTTGAAAGCGAGGCAGAATAGCAGGAAACAGATTTCAAGAGGTACGTTGGAATCGCCTTTAAAGCACAGGAAGAGGGGCACAACTTCGACAATGATGCACTTGGCCAAAAAGGGCGTATGCGTTTTCTCCTGAATATATTCAGGAGAAAACGCATACGCCCTTTTTGGCCAAGCAAGCAAGCGGGCAATGCAAATCTGCACTACAAAGAAGTATCACTTCCCACCGGTCAAAAGGGACATCCACAAAATGTGTAAGAACAAGAAAGGCAAGACAGGCCCTGGAGAACAGGGAGCCTTGTTATGCTGATGGGCGGGATGTAAATTGCCAACTGCCTCTCTGGAGGAGTGCATTCTGTTCCCTAAAACAAGTAAAGAACAGAGCTACAAAGCCAAGGGCACTACCAGTCTTGGGAATATACCTTGGGAAAACTGAAAATCAATAAGACAGAGCCACCCCAAAATTTAGGGCTGCAAGGCATACAAGGACCTCAACTTGGATACACCTTAAGTATCCCAGAAAATATAAACATGGTTCAAAAAATTGTGGTACTTACGTACGATGGAATATCCCTCAGCCATGAAATCAATGTCATAAGACCAGTAGCAGCAAAATGGGTGGATTCAGGTACGATGATTCTAAGTGAAATAAGTCACACAGAAAAAGAAACTTATCATAAGATATCACTTATGAAGATCCTGTAAACATGGCTACACTTGAACTGAGTTAGGAAAGAGAACAGTGTCTCACATTTAGAAAACACTCTTATACCTGCTTAAGGGGGAAGGAGAGGTGGGGTGATGCATAAAACCAGAGTTTGATATAAGCACAGGTACCGTTCCAAAAACCAACTATGGAATAGACAAGACCTACACCGTCCTCAGCGAAAGGGACTCAAAACCCCATATTTCCCGCAGAGGAAAGTATCTGACTAGTAAGAATCTTAAAACCTATGTATTGATAGGTCTCCATAAGGGAATCAAGTGTGTCTAGACTGGCATAAACATGGCAGCGAGAATCAGCTCAAACCCACTATAAAAAGGATTTTCAAAAACAAAACAAAAAAACTGGGAAATTCTTTACAATTCCTTCAGTGTCTCTGATGAAAGCTGGAATGACCCTATATACAAGGACAGCTGGATGTGGCATAAGGAGGGACACTTGGGACTGAGACAATTGGTGAGATTGGGTGAGCAAATGCAGACCCTTTAAAGCAATAATGCATGGCACCCATTCCATGGGTCCGAACTCTCCAGGTTGAAGGGAATATTACTACAGCTATAACATGTGCGGGAAACCTAGAGAACGGACACACTGTGAATACGAAAGGTTTCTAAAACTCAACGAATAGTCCCTCTCCTGGTGCTCCGGTTTGACTTTCCGTCTGCTTTACTATCAACCTCCCAACTTGGAGAGACAGCCCCTTTAACCTCTTGGTTCGCACAGGTTGCCAATTTGGCAGAGGATGAAAGGGAAGAGGGAGAACCAATGAGAGAGTAGCTGTTAGGCATTTGGACGGGCACATATCACTGTAATTTCCCGGCAGGAAGAAGAATTAACCAAATTCTCAGCCACCCACCGGGAACCAGTATAGGTCCTGAACCAAAATTTTGGACTTGCGGTCAGCTCACCAAAAACGAGTTGAAAAATGGAGCTCAGGGGCACAGCAATTCACAAACTGGCCGAGTAATAAAGGACAACTATCGTCCAAAAATCTGTTGAGGGAAGGCAACGAGGCGGACTTGAAAGCGAGGCAGAATAGCAGGAAACAGATTTCAAGAGGTACGTTGGAATCGCCTTTAAAGCACAGGAAGAGGGTCACAACTTGGACAATGATGCACTTGGCCAAAAAGGGCGTATGCGTTTTCTCCTGAATATATTCAGGAGAAAACGCATACGCCCTTTTTGGCCAAGCAAGCAAGCAGGCAATGCAAATCTGCACTACAAATAAGTATCACTTCCCACCGGTCAAAAGGGACATCCACAAAATGTGTAAGAACAAGAAAAGCAAGACAGGCCCTGGAGAACAGGGAGCCTTGTTATGCTGATGGGCGGGATGTAAATTGCCAACTGCCTCTCTGGAGGAGTGCATTCTGTTCCCTAAAACAAGTAAAGAACAGAGCTACAGAGCCAAGGGCACTACCAGTCTAGGGAATATACCTTGGGAAAACTGAAAATCAATAAGACAGAGCCACCCCAAAATTTAGGGCTGCACTGCATACAAGGACCTCAACTTGGATACACCTTAAATATCCCAGAAAATATAAACATGGTTCAAAAAATTGTGGTACTTACGTACGATGGAATATCCCTCAGCCATGAAATCAATGTCATAAGACCAGTAGCAGCAAAATGGGTGGATTCAGGTACGATGATTCTAAGTGAAATAAGTCACACAGAAAAAGAAACTTATCATAAGATATCACTTATGAAGATCCTGTAAACATGGCTACACTTGAACTGAGTTACGAAAGAGAACAGTGTCTCACATTTAGAAAACACTCTTATACCTGCTTAAGGGGGAAGGAGAGGTGGGGTGATGAATAAAACCAGAGTTTGATATAAGCACAGGTACCGTTCCAAAAACCAACTATGGAATAGACAAGACCTACACCGTCCTCAGCGAAAGGGACTCAAAACCCCATATTTCCCGCAGAGGAAAATATCTGACTAGTAAGAATCTTAAAACCTATGTATTGATATGTCTCCATAAGGGAATCAAGTGTGTCTAGACTGGCATAAACATGGCAGCGAGAATCAGCTCAAACCCACTATAAAAAGGAATTTCAAAAACAAAACAAAAAAACTGGGAAATTCTTTACAATTCCTTCAGGGTCTCTGATGAAAGCTGGAATGACCCTATCTACAACGACAGCTGGATGTGGCATAAGGAGGGACACTTGGGACTGAGACGATTGGTGAGATTGGGTGAGCAAATGCAGACCCTTTAAAGCAATAATGCATGGCACCCATTCCATGGGTCCGAACTCTCCAGGTTGAAGGGAATATTACTACAGCTATAACATGTGCGGGAAACCTAGAGAACGGACACACTGTGAATACGAAAGGTTTCTAAAACTCAACGAATAGTCCCTCTCCTGGTGCTCCGGTTTGACTTTCCGTCTGCTTTACTATCAACCTCCCAACTTGGAGAGACAGCCCCTTTAACCTCTTGGTTCGTACAGGTTGCCAATTTGGCAGAGGATGAAAGGGAAGAGGGAGAACCAATGAGAGAGTAGCTGTTAGGCATTTGGACGGGCACATATCACTGTAATTTCCCGGCAGGAAGAAGAATTAACCAAATTCTCAGCCACCCACCGGGAACCAGTATAGGTCCTGAACCAAAATTTTGGACTTGCGGTCAGCTCACCAAAAACGAGTTGAAAAATGGAGCTCAGGGGCACAGCAATTCACAAACTGGCCGAGTAATAAAGGACAACTATCGTCCAAAAATCTGTTGAGGGAAGGCAACGAGGCGGACTTGAAAGCGAGGCAGAATAGCAGGAAACAGATTTCAAGAGGTACGTTGGAATCGCCTTTAAAGCACAGGAAGAGGGGCACAACTTCGACAATGATGCACTTGGCCAAAAAGGGCGTATGCGTTTTCTCCTGAATATATTCAGGAGAAAACGCATACGCCCTTTTTGGCCAAGCAAGCAAGCGGGCAATGCAAATCTGCACTACAAAGAAGTATCACTTCCCACCGGTCAAAAGGGACATCCACAAAATGTGTAAGAACAAGAAAGGCAAGACAGGCCCTGGAGAACAGGGAGCCTTGTTATGCTGATGGGCGGGATGTAAATTGCCAACTGCCTCTCTGGAGGAGTGCATTCTGTTCCCTAAAACAAGTAAAGAACAGAGCTACAGAGCCAAGGGCACTACCAGTCTAGGGAATATACCTTGGGAAAACTGAAAATCAATAAGACAGAGTCACCCCAAAATTTAGGGCTGCACTGCATACAAGGACCTCAACTAGGATACACCTTAAGTATCCCAGAAAATATAAACATGGTTCAAAAAATTGTGGTACTTACGTACGATGGAATATCCCTCAGCCATGAAATCAATGTCATAAGACCAGTAGCAGCAAAATGGGTGGATTCAGGTACGATGATTCTAAGTGAAATAAGTCACACAGAAAAAGAAACTTATCATAAGATATCACTTATGAAGATCCTGTAAACATGGCTACACTTGAACTGAGTTAGGAAAGAGAACAGTGTCTCACATTTAGAAAACACTCTTATACCTGCTTAAGGGGGAAGGAGAGGTGGGGTGATGCATAAAACCAGAGTTTGATATAAGCACAGGTACCGTTCCAAAAACCAACTATGGAATAGACAAGACCTACACCGTCCTCAGCGAAAGGGACTCAAAACCCCATATTTCCCACAGAGGAAAATATCTGACTAGTAAGAATCTTAAAACCTATGTATTGATATGTCTCCGTAAGGGAATCAAGTGTGTCTAGACTGGCATAAACATGGCAGCGAGAATCAGCTCAAACCCACTATAAAAAGGAATTTCAAAAACAAAACAAAAAAACTGGGAAATTCTTTACAATTCCTTCAGGGTCTCTGATGAAGGCTGGAATGACCCTATCTACAACGACAGCTGGATGTGGCATAAGGAGGGACACTTGGGACTGAGACGATTGGTGAGATTGGGTGAGCAAATGCAGACCCTTTAAAGCAATAATGCATGGCACCCATTCCATGGGTCCGAACTCTCCAGGTTGAAGGGAATATTACTACAGATATAACATGTGCGGGAAACCTAGAGAACGGACACACTGTGAATACGAAAGGTTTCTAAAACTCAACGCATAGTCCCTCCCCTGGTGCTCTGGTTTGACTTTCCATCTGCTTTACTATCAACCTCCCAACTTGGAGAGACAGCCCCTTTAACCTCTTGGTTCGCACAGGTTGCCAATTTGGCAGAGGATGAAAGGGAAGAGGGAGAACCAATGAGAGAGTAGCTGTTAGGCATTTGGACGGGCACATATCACTGTAATTTCCCGGCAGGAAGAAGAATTAACCAAATTCTCAGCCACCCACCGGGAACCAGTATAGGTCCTGAACCAAAATTTTGGACTTGCGGTCAGCTCACCAAAAGCGAGTTGAAAAATGGAGCTCAGGGGCACAGCAATTCACAAACTGGCCGAGTAATAAAGGACAACTATCGTCCAAAAATCTGTTGAGGGAAGGCAACGAGGCGGACTTGAAAGCGAGGCAGAATAGCAGGAAACAGATTTCAAGAGGTACGTTGGAATCGCCTTTAAAGCACAGGAAGAGGGGCACAACTTCGACAATGATGCACTTGGCCAAAAAGGGCGTATGCGTTTTCTCCTGAATATATTCAGGAGAAAACGCATACGCCCTTTTTGGCCAAGCAAGCAAGCGGGCAATGCAAATCTGCACTACAAAGAAGTATCACTTCCCACCGGTCAAAAGGGACATCCACAAAATGTGTAAGAACAAGAAAGGCAAGACAGGCCCTGGAGAACAGGGAGCCTTGTTATGCTGATGGGCGGGATGTAAATTGCCAACTGCCTCTCTGGAGGAGTGCATTCTGTTCCCTAAAACAAGTAAAGAACAGAGCTACAGAGCCAAGGGCACTACCAGTCTAGGGAATATACCTTGGGAAAACCGAAAATCAATAAGACAAAGCCACCCCAAAATTTAGGGCTGCACTGCATACAAGGACCTCAACTTGGATACACCTTAAGTATCCCAGAAAATATAAACATGGTTCAAAAAATTGTGGTACTTACGTACGATGGAATATCCCTCAGCCATGAAATCAATGTCATAAGACCAGTAGCAGCAAAATGGGTGGATTCAGGTATGATGATTCTAAGTGAAATAAGTCACACAGAAAAAGAAACTTATCATAAGATATCACTTATGAAGATCCTGTAAACATGGCTACACTTGAACTGAGTTAGGAAAGAGAACAGTGTCTCACATTTAGAAAACACTCTTATACCTGCTTAAGGGGGAAGGAGAGGTGGGGTGATGCATAAAACCAGAGTTTGATATAAGCACAGGTACCGTTCCAAAAACCAACTATGGAATAGACAAGACCTACACCGTCCTCAGCGAAAGGGACTCAAAACCCCATATTTCCCGCAGAGGAAAATATCTGACTAGTAAGAATCTTAAAACCTATGTATTGATATGTCTCCGTAAGGGAATCAAGTGTGTCTAGACTGGCATAAACATGGCAGCGAGAATCAGCTCAAACCCACTATAAAAAGGAATTTCAAAAACAAAACAAAAAAACTGGGAAATTCTTTACAATTCCTTCAAGGTCTCTGATGAAAGCTGGAATGACCCTATCTACAACGACAGCTGGATGTGGCATAAGGAGGGACACTTGGGACTGAGACGATTGGTGAGATTGGGTGAGCAAATGCAGACCCTTTAAAGCAATAATGCATGGCACCCATTCCATGGGTCCGAACTCTCCAGGTTGAAGGGAATATTACTACAGCTATAACATGTGCGGGAAACCTAGAGAACGGACACTCTGTGAATACGAAGGGTTTCTAAAACTCAACGCATAGTCCCTCTCCTGGTGCTCCGGTTTGACTTTCCGTCTGCTTTACTATCAACCTCCCAACTTGGAGAGACAGACCCTTTAACCTCTTGGTTCGCACAGGTTGCCGATTTGTCAGAGGATGAAAGGGAAGAGGGAGATCCAATGAGAGAGTAGCTGTTAGGCATTTGGACGGGCACATATCACTGTAATTTCCCGGCAGGAAGAAAAATTAACCAAATTCTCAGCCACCCACCGGGAACCAGTATAGGTCCTGAACCAAAATTTTGGACTTGCGGTCAGCTCACCAAAAACGAGTTGAAAAATGGAGCTCAGGGGCACAGCAATTCACAAACTGGCCGAGTAATAAAGGACAACTAACGTCCAAAAATCTGTTGAGGGAAGGCAACGAGGCGGACTTGAAAGCGAGGCAGAATAGCAGGAAACAGATTTCAAGAGGTACGTTGGAATCGCCTTTAAAGCACAGGAAGAGGGGCACAACTTCGACAATGATGCACTTGGCCAAAAAGGGCGTATGCGTTTTCTCCTGAATATATTCAGGAGAAAACGCATATGCCCTTTTTGGCCAAGCAAGCAAGCGGGCAATGCAAATCTGCACTATAAAGAAGTATCACTTCCCACCGGTCAAAAGGGACATCCACAAAATGTGTAAGAACAAGAAAGGCAAGACAGGCCCTGGAGAACAGGGAGCCTTGTTATGCTGATGGGCGGGATGTAAATTGCCAACTGCCTCTCTGGAGGAGTGCATTCTGTTCCCTAAAACAAGTAAAGAACAGAGCTACAGAGCCAAGGGCACTACCAGTCTTGGGAATACACCTTGGGAAAACTGAAAATCAATAAGACAGAGCCACCCCAAAATTTAGGGCTGCACTGCATACAAGGACCTCAACTTGAATACACCTTAAGTATCCCAGAAAATATAAACATGGTTCAAAAAATTGTGGTACTTACGTACGATGGAATATCCCTCAGCCATGAAATCAATGTCATAAGACCAGTAGCAGCAAAATGGGTGGATTCAGGTACGATGATTCTAAGTGAAATAAGTCACACAGAAAAAGAAACTTATCATAAGATATCACTTATGAAGATCCTGTAAACATGGCTACACTTGAACTGAGTTAGGAAAGAGAACAGTGTCTCACATTTAGAAAACACTCTTATACCTGCTTAAGGGGGAAGGAGAGGTGGGGTGATGCATAAAACCAGAGTTTGATATAAGCACAGGTACCGTTCCAAAAACCAACTATGGAATAGACAAGACCTACACCGTCCTCAGCGAAAGGGACTCAAAACCCCATATTTCCCGCAGAGGAAAATATCTGACTAGTAAGAATCTTAAAACCTATGTATTGATATGTCTCCGTAAGGGAATCAAGTGTGTCTAGACTGGCATAAACATGGCAGCGAGAATCAGCTCAAACCCACTATAAAAAGGAATTTCAAAAACAAAACAAAAAAACTGGGAAATTCTTTGCAATTCCTTCAGGGTCTCTGATGAAAGCTGGAATGACCCTATCTACAACGACAGCTGGATGTGGCATAAGGAGGGACACTTGGGACTGAGACGATTGGTGAGATTGGGTGAGCAAATGCAGACCCTTTAAAGCAATAATGCATGGCACCCATTCCATGGGTCCGAACTCTCCAGGTTGAAGGGAATATTACTACAGCTATAACATGTGCGGGAAACCTAGAGAACGGACACACTGTGAATACGAAAGGTTTCTAAAACTCAACACATATTCCCTCTCCTGGTGCTCCGGTTTGACTTTCCGTCTGCTTTACTATCAACCTCCCAACTTGGAGAGACAGCCCCTTTAACCTCTTGGTTCGCACAGGTTGCCAATTTGGCAGAGGATGAAAGGGAAGAGGGAGAACCAATGAGAGAGTAGCTGTTAGGCATTTGGACGAGCACATATCACTGTAATTTCCCGGCAGGAAGAAGAATTAACCAAATTCTCAGCCACCCACCGGGAACCAGTATAGGTCCTGAACCAAAATTTTGGACTTGCGGTCAGCTCACCAAAAACGAGTTGAAAAATGGAGCTCAGGGGCACAGCAATTCACAAACTGGCCGAGTAATAAAGGACAACTATCGTCCAAAAATCTGTTGAGGGAAGGCAACGAGGCGGACTTGAAAGCGAGGCAGAATAGCAGGAAACAGATTTCAAGAGGTACGTTGGAATCGCCTTTAAAGCACAGGAAGAGGGGCACAACTTCGACAATGATGCACTTGGCCAAAAAGGGCGTATGCGTTTTCTCCTGAATATATTCAGGAGAAAACGCATACGCCCTTTTTGGCCAAGCAAGCAAGCGGGCAATGCAAATCTGCACTACAAAGAAGTATCACTTCCCACCGGTCAAAAGGGACAACCACAAAATGTGTAAGAACAAGAAAGGCAAGACAGGCGCTGGAGAACAGGGAGCCTTGTTATGCTGATGGGTGGGATGTAAATTGCCAACTGCCTCTCTGGAGGAGTGCATTCTGTTCCCTAAAACAAGTAAAGAACAGAGCTACAGAGCCAAGGGCACTACCAGTCTAGGGAATATACCTTGGGAAAACTGAAAATCAATAAGACAGAGCAACCCCAAAATTTAGGGCTGCACTGCATACAAGGACCTCAACTTGGATACACCTTAAGTATCCCAGAAAATATAAACATGGTTCAAAAAATTGTGGTACTTACGTACGATGGAATATCCCTCAGCCATGAAATCAATGTCATAAGACCAGTAGCAGCAAAATGGGTGGATTCAGGTACGATGATTCTAAGTGAAATAAGTCACACAGAAAAAGAAACTTATCATAAGATATCACTTATGAAGATCCTGTAAACATGGCTACACTTGAACTGAGTTAGGAAAGAGAACAGTGTCTCACATTTAGAAAACACTCTTATACCTGCTTAAGGGGGAAGGAGAGGTGGGGTGATGCATAAAACCAGAGTTTGATATAAGCACAGGTACCGTTCCAAAAACCAACTATGGAATAGACAAGACCTACACCATCCTCAGCGAAAGGGACTCAAAACCCCATATTTCCCGCAGAGGAAAATATCTGACTAGTAAGAATCTTAAAACCTATGTATTGATATGTCTCCATAAGGGAATCAAGTGTGTCTAGACTGGCATAAACATGGCAGCGAGAATCAGCTCAAACCCACTATAAAAAGGAATTTCAAAAACAAAACAAAAAACTGGGAAATTCTTTACAATTCCTTCAGGGTCTCTGATGAAGGCTGGAATGACCCTATCTACAACGACAGCTGGATGTGGCATAAGGAGGGACACTTGGGACTGAGACGATTGGTGAGATTGGGTGAGCAAATGCAGACCCTTTAAAGCAATAATGCATGGCACCCATTCCATGGGTCCGAACTCTCCAGGTTGAAGGGAATATTACTACAGCTATAACATGTGCGGGAAACCTAGAGAACGGACACACTGTGAATACGAAAGGTTTCTAAAACTCAACGCATAGTCCCTCTCCTGGTGCTCCGGTTTGACTTTCCGTCTGCTTTACTATCAACCTCCCAACTTGGAGAGACAGCCCCTTTAACCTCTTGGTTCGCACAGGTTGCCAATTTGGCAGAGGATGAAAGGGAAGAGGGAGAACCAATGAGAGAGTAGCTGTTAGGCATTTGGACGGGCACATATCACTGTAATTTCCCGGCAGGAAGAAGAATTAACCAAATTCTCAGCCACCCACCGGGAACCAGTATAGGTCCTGAACCAAAATTTTGGACTTGCGGTCAGCTCACCAAAAACGAGTTGAAAAATGGAGCTCAGGGGCACAGCAATTCACAAACTGGCCGAGTAATAAAGGACAACTATCGTCCAAAAATCTGTTGAGGGAAGGCAACGAGGCGGACTTGAAAGCGAGGCAGAATAGCAGGAAACAGATTTCAAGAGGTACGTTGGAATCGCCTTTAAAGCACAGGAAGAGGGGCACAACTTCGACAATGATGCACTTGGCCAAAAAGGGCGTATGCGTTTTCTCCTGAATATATTCAGGAGAAAACGCATACGCCCTTTTTGGCCAAGCAAGCAAGCGGGCAATGCAAATCTGCACTACAAAGAAGTATCACTTCCCACCGGTCAAAAGGGACATCCACAAAATGTGTAAGAACAAGAAAGGCAAGACAGGCCCTGGAGAACAGGGAGGCTTGTTATGCTGATGGGCGGGATGTAAATTGCCAACTGCCTCTCTGGAGGAGTGCATTCTGTTCCCTAAAACAAGTAAATAACAGAGCTACAGAGCCAAGGGCACTACCAGTCTAGGGAATATACCTTGGGAAAACTGAAAATCAATAAGACAGAGCCACCCCAAAATTTAGGGCTGCACTGTATACAAGGACCTCAACTTGGATACAACTTAAGTATCCCAGAAAATATAAACATGGTTCAAAAAATTGTGGTACTTACATACGATGGAATATCCCTCAGCCATGAAATCAATGTCATAAGACCAGTAGCAGCAAAATGGGTGGATTCAGGTACGATGATTCTAAGTGAAATAAGTCACACAGAAAAAGAAACTTATCATAAGATATCACTTATGAAGATCCTGTAAACATGGCTACACTTGAACTGAGTTAGGAAAGAGAACAGGGTCTCACATTTAGAAAACACTCTTATACCTGCTTAAGGGGGAAGGAGAGGTGGGGTGATGCACAAAACCAGAGTTTGATATAAGCACAGGTACCGTTCCAAAAACCAACTATGGAATAGAAAAGACCTACACCGTCCTCAGTGAAAGGGACTCAAAACCCCATATTTCCCGCAGAGGAAAATATCTGACTAGTAAGAATCTTAAAACCTATGTATTGATATGTCTCCGTAAGGGAATCAAGTGTGTCTAGACTGGCATAAACATGGCAGCGAGAATCAGCTCAAACCCACTATAAAAAGGAATTTCAAAAACAAAACAAAAAAAACTGGGAAATTCTTTACAATTCCTTCAGGGTCTCTGATGAAGGCTGGAATCACCCTATCTACAACGACAGCTGGATGTGGCATAAGGAGGGACACTTGGGACTGAGACGATTGGTGAGATTGGGTGAGCAAATGCAGACCCTTTAAAGCAATAATGCATGGCACCCATTCCATGGGTCCGAACTCTCCAGGTTGAAGGGAATATTACTACAGCTATAACATGTGCGGGAAACCTAGAGAACGGACACACTGTGAATACAAAAGGTTTCTGAAACTCAACGAATAGTCCCTCTCCTGGTGCTCCGGTTTGACTTTCCGTCTGCTTTACTATCAACCTCCCAACTTGGAGAGACAGCCCCTTTAACCTCTTGGTTCGCACAGGTTGCCAATTTGGCAGAGGATGAAAGGGAAGAGGGAGAACCAATGAGAGAGTAGCTGTTAGGCATTTGGACGGGCACATATCACTGTAATTTCCCGGCAGGAAGAAGAATTAACCAAATTCTCAGCCACCCACCGGGAACCAGTATAGGTCCTGAACCAAAATTTTGGACTTGCGGTCAGCTCACCAAAAACGAGTTGAAAAATGGAGCTCAGGGGCACAGCAATTCACAAACTGGCCGAGTAATAAAGGACAACTATCGTCCAAAAATCTGTTGAGGGAAGGCAACGAGGCGGACTTGAAAGCGAGGCAGAATAGCAGGAAACAGATTTCAAGAGGTACGTTGGAATCGCCTTTAAAGCACAGGAAGAGGGGCACAACTTCGACAATGATGCACTTGGCCAAAAAGGGCGTATGCGTTTTCTCCTGAATATATTCAGGAGAAAACGCATACGCCCTTTTTGGCCAAGCAAGCAAGCGGGCAATGCAAATCTGCACTACAAAGAAGTATCACTTCCCACCGGTCAAAAGGGACATCCACAAAATGTGTAAGAACAAGAAAGGCAAGACAGGCCCTGGAGAACAGGGAGCCTTGTTATGCTGATGGGCGGGATGTAAATTGCCAACTGCCTCTCTGGAGGAGTGCATTCTGTTCCCTAAAACAAGTAAAGAACAGAGCTACAGAGCCAAGGGCACTACCAGTCTTGGGAATATACCTTGGGAAAACTGAAAATCAATAAGACAGAGCCACCCCAAAATTTAGGGCTGCACTGCATACAAGGACCTCAACTTGGATACACCTTAAGTATCCCAAAAAATATAAACATGGTTCAAAAAATTGTGGTACTTACGTACGATGGAATATCCCTCAGCCATGAAATCAATGTCATAAGACCAGTAGCAGCAAAATGGGTGGATTCAGGTACGATGATTCTAAGTGAAATAAGTCACACAGAAAAAAAAACTTATCATAAGATATCACTTATGAAGATCCTGTAAACATGGCTACACTTGAACTGAGTTAGGAAAGAGAACAGTGTCTCACATTTAGAAAACACTCTTATACCTGCTTAAGGGGGAAGGAGAGGTGGGGTGATGCATAAAACCAGAGTTTGATATAAGCACAGGTACCGTTCCAAAAACCAACTATGGAATAGACAAGACCTACACCGTCCTCAGCGAAAGGGACTCAAAACCCCATATTTCCCGCAGAGGAAAATATCTGACTAGTAAGAATCTTAAAACCTATGTATTGATATGTCTCCATAAGGGAATCAAGTGTGTCTAGACTGGCATAAACATGGCAGCGAGAATCAGCTCAAACCCACTATAAAAAGGAATTTCAAAAACAAAACAAAAAAACTGGGAAATTCTTTGCAATTCCTTCAGGGTCTCTGATGAAAGCTGGAATGACCCTATCTACAACGACAGCTGGATGTGGCATAAGGAGGGACACTTGGGACTGAGACGATTGGTGAGATTGGGTGAGCAAATGCAGACCCTTTAAAGCAATAATGCATGGCACCCATTCCATGGGTCCGAACTCTCCAGGTTGAAGGGAATATTACTACAGCTATAACATGTGCGGGAAACCTAGAGAACGGACACACTGTGAATACGAAAGGTTTCTAAAACTCAACGCATAGTCCCTCTCCTGGTGCTCCGGTTTGACTTTCCGTCTGCTTTACTATCAACCTCCCAACTTGGAGAGACAGCCCCTTTAACCTCTTGGTTCGCACAGGTTGCCAATTTGGCAGAGGATGAAAGGGAAGAGGGAGAACCAATGAGAGAGTAGCTGTTAGGCATTTGGACGAGCACATATCACTGTAATTTCCCGGCAGGAAGAAGAATTAACCAAATTCTCAGCCACCCACCGGGAACCAGTATAGGTCCTGAAGCAAAATTTTGGACTTGCGGTCAGCTCACCAAAAACGAGTTGAAAAATGGAGCTCAGGGGCACAGCAATTCACAAACTGGCCGAGTAATAAAGGACAACTATCGTCCAAAAATCTGTTGAGGGAAGGCAACGAGGCGGACTTGAAAGCGAGGCAGAATAGCAGGAAACAGATTTCAAGAGGTACGTTGGAATCGCCTTTAAAGCACAGGAAGAGGGGCACAACTTCGACAATGATGCACTTGGCCAAAAAGGGCGTATGCGTTTTCTCCTGAATATATTCAGGAGAAAACGCATACGCCCTTTTTGGCCAAGCAAGCAAGCGGGCAATGCAAATCTGCACTACAAAGAAGTATCACTTCCCAGCGGTCAAAAGGGACATCCACAAAATGTGTAAGAACAAGAAAGGCAAGACAGGCCCTGGAGAACAGGGAGCCTTGTTATGCTGATGGGCGGGATGTAAATTGCCAACTGCCTCTCTGGAGGAGTGCATTCTGTTCCCTAAAACAAGTAAAGAACAGAGCTACAGAGCCAAGGGCACTACCAGTCTAGGGAATATACCTTGGGAAAACTGAAAATCAATAAGACAGAGCCACCCCAAAATTTAGGGCTGCACTGTATACAAGGACCTCAACTTGGATACAACTTAAGTATCCCAGAAAATATAAACATGGTTCAAAAAATTGTGGTACTTACATACGATGGAATATCCCTCAGCCATGAAATCAATGTCATAAGACCAGTAGCAGCAAAATGGGTGGATTCAGGTACGATGATTCTAAGTGAAATAAGTCACACAGAAAAAGAAACTTATCATAAGATATCACTTATGAAGATCCTGTAAACATGGCTAAACTTGAACTGAGTTAGGAAAGAGAACAGTGTCTCACATTTAGAAAACACTCTTATACCTGCTTAAGGGGGAAGGAGAGGTGGGGTGATGCACAAAACCAGAGTTTGATATAAGCACAGGTACCGTTCCAAAAACCAACTATGGAATAGAAAAGACCTACACCGTCCTCAGTGAAAGGGACTCAAAACCCCATATTTCCCGCAGAGGAAAATATCTGACTAGTAAGAATCTTAAAACCTATGTATTGATATGTCTCCGTAAGGGAATCAAGTGTGTCTAGACTGGCATAAACATGGCAGCGAGAATCAGCTCAAACCCACTATAAAAAGGAATTTCAAAAACAAAACAAAAAAAAACTGGGAAATTCTTTACAATTCCTTCAGGGTCTCTGATGAAGGCTGGAATCACCCTATCTACAACGACAGCTGGATGTGGCATAAGGAGGGACACTTGGGACTGAGACGATTGGTGAGATTGGGTGAGCAAATGCAGACCCTTTAAAGCAATAATGCATGGCACCCATTCCATGGGTCCGAACTCTCCAGGTTGAAGGGAATATTACTACAGCTATAACATGTGCGGGAAACCTAGAGAACGGACACACTGTGAATACAAAAGGTTTCTGAAACTCAACGAATAGTCCCTCTCCTGGTGCTCCGGTTTGACTTTCCGTCTGCTTTACTATCAACCTCCCAACTTGGAGAGACAGCCCCTTTAACCTCTTGGTTCGCACAGGTTGCCAATTTGGCAGAGGATGAAAGGGAAGAGGGAGAACCAATGAGAGAGTAGCTGTTAGGCATTTGGACGGGCACATATCACTGTAATTTCCCGGCAGGAAGAAGAATTAACCAAATTCTCAGCCACCCACCGGGAACCAGTATAGGTCCTGAACCAAAATTTTGGACTTGCGGTCAGCTCACCAAAAACGAGTTGAAAAATGGAGCTCAGGGGCACAGCAATTCACAAACTGGCCGAGTAATAAAGGACAACTATCGTCCAAAAATCTGTTGAGGGAAGGCAACGAGGCGGACTTGAAAGCGAGGCAGAATAGCAGGAAACAGATTTCAAGAGGTACGTTGGAATCGCCTTTAAAGCACAGGAAGAGGGGCACAACTTCGACAATGATGCACTTGGCCAAAAAGGGCGTATGCGTTTTCTCCTGAATATATTCAGGAGAAAACGCATACGCCCTTTTTGGCCAAGCAAGCAAGCGGGCAATGCAAATCTGCACTACAAAGAAGTATCACTTCCCACCGGTCAAAAGGGACATCCACAAAATGTGTAAGAACAAGAAAGGCAAGACAGGCCCTGGAGAACAGGGCGCCTTGTTATGCTGATGGGCGGGATGTAAATTGCCAACTGCCTCTCTGGAGGAGTGCATTCTGTTCCCTAAAACAAGTAAAGAACAGAGCTACAGAGCCAAGGGCACTACCAGTCTTGGGAATATACCTTGGGAAAACTGAAAATCAATAAGACAGAGCCACCCCAAAATTTAGGGCTGCACTGCATACAAGGACCTCAACTTGGATACACCTTAAGTATCCCAAAAAATATAAACATGGTTCAAAAAATTGTGGTACTTACGTACGATGGAATATCCCTCAGCCATGAAATCAATGTCATAAGACCAGTAGCAGCAAAATGGGTGGATTCAGGTACGATGATTCTAAGTGAAATAAGTCACACAGAAAAAAAAACTTATCATAAGATATCACTTATGAAGATCCTGTAAACATGGCTACACTTGAACTGAGTTAGGAAAGAGAACAGTGTCTCACATTTAGAAAACACTCTTATACCTGCTTAAGGGGGAAGGAGAGGTGGGGTGATGCATAAAACCAGAGTTTGATATAAGCACAGGTACCGTTCCAAAAACCAACTATGGAATAGACAAGACCTACACCGTCCTCAGCGAAAGGGACTCAAAACCCCATATTTCCCGCAGAGGAAAATATCTGACTAGTAATTATCTTAAAACCTATGTATTGATATGTCTCCATAAGGGAATCAAGTGTGTCTAGACTGGCATAAACATGGCAGCGAGAATCAGCTCAAACCCACTATAAAAAGGAATTTCAAAAACAAAACAAAAAAACTGGGAAATTCTTTGCAATTCCTTCAGGGTCTCTGATGAAAGCTGGAATGACCCTATCTACAACGACAGCTGGATGTGGCATAAGGAGGGACACTTGGGACTGAGACGATTGGTGAGATTGGGTGAGCAAATGCAGACCCTTTAAAGCAATAATGCATGGCACCCATTCCATGGGTCCGAACTCTCCAGGTTGAAGGGAATATTACTACAGCTATAACATGTGCGGGAAACCTAGAGAACGGACACACTGTGAATACGAAAGGTTTCTAAAACTCAACGCATAGTCCCTCTCCTGGTGCTCCGGTTTGACTTTCCGTCTGCTTTACTATCAACCTCCCAACTTGGAGAGACAGCCCCTTTAACCTCTTGGTTCGCACAGGTTGCCAATTTGGCAGAGGATGAAAGGGAAGAGGGAGAACCAATGAGAGAGTAGCTGTTAGGCATTTGGACGAGCACATATCACTGTAATTTCCCGGCAGGAAGAAGAATTAACCAAATTCTCAGCCACCCACCGGGAACCAGTATAGGTCCTGAACCAAAATTTTGGACTTGCGGTCAGCTCACCAAAAACGAGTTGAAAAATGGAGCTCAGGGGCACAGCAATTCACAAACTGGCCGAGTAATAAAGGACAACTATCGTCCAAAAATCTGTTGAGGGAAGGCAACGAGGCGGACTTGAAAGCGAGGCAGAATAGCAGGAAACAGATTTCAAGAGGTACGTTGGAATCGCCTTTAAAGCACAGGAAGAGGGGCACAACTTCGACAATGATGCACTTGGCCAAAAAGGGCGTATGCGTTTTCTCCTGAATATATTCAGGAGAAAACGCATACGCCCTTTTTGGCCAAGCAAGCAAGCGGGCAATGCAAATCTGCACTACAAAGAAGTATCACTTCCCAGCGGTCAAAAGGGACATCCACAAAATGTGTAAGAACAAGAAAGGCAAGACAGGCCCTGGAGAACAGGGAGCCTTGTTATGCTGATGGGCGGGATGTAAATTGCCAACTGCCTCTCTGGAGGAGTGCATTCTGTTCCCTAAAACAAGTAAAGAACAGAGCTACAGAGCCAAGGGCACTACCAGTCTAGGGAATATACCTTGGGAAAACTGAAAATCAATAAGACAGAGCCACCCCAAAATTTAGGGCTGCACTGCATACAAGGACCTCAACTTGGATACACCTTAAGTATCCCAGAAAATATAAACATGGTTCAAAAAATTGTGGTACTTACGTACGATGGAATATCCCTCAGCCATGAAATCAATGTCATAAGACCAGTAGCAGCAAAATGGGTGGATTCAGGTACGATGATTCTAAGTGAAATAAGTCACACAGAAAAAGAAACTTATCATAAGATATCACTTATGAAGATCCTGTAAACATGGCTACACTTGAACTGAGTTAGGAAAGAGAACAGTGTCTCACATTTAGAAAACACTCTTATACCTGCTTGAGGGGGAAGGAGAGGTGGGGTGATGCATAAAACCAGAGTTTGATATAAGCACAGGTACCGTTCCAAAAACCAACTATGGAATAGACAAGACCTACACCGTCCTCAGCGAAAGGGACTCAAAACCCCATATTTCCCGCAGAGGAAAATATCTGACTAGTAAGAATCTTAAAACCTATGTATTGATATGTCTCCGTAAGGGAATCAAGTGTGTCTAGACTGGCATAAACATGGCAGCGAGAATCAGCTCAAACCCACTATAAAAAGGAATTTCAAAAACAAAACAAAAAAACTGGGAAATTCTTTGCAATTCCTTCAGGGTCTCTGATGAAAGCTGGAATGACCCTATCTACAACGACAGCTGGATGTGGCATAAGGAGGGACACTTGGGACTGAGACGATTGGTGAGATTGGGTGAGCAAATGCAGACCCTTTAAAGCAATAATGCATGGCACCCATTCCATGGGTCCGAACTCTCCAGGTTGAAGGGAATATTACTACAGCTATAACATGTGCGGGAAACCTAGAGAACGGACACACTGTGAATACGAAAGGTTTCTAAAACTCAACGCATAGTCCCTCTCCTGGTGCTCCGGTTTGACTTTCCGTCTGCTTTACTATCAACCTCCCAACTTGGAGAGACAGCCCCTTTAACCTCTTGGTTCGCACAGGTTGCCAATTTGGCAGAGGATGAAAGGGAAGAGGGAGAACCAATGAGAGAGTAGCTGTTAGGCATTTGGACGAGCACATATCACTGTAATTTCCCGGCAGGAAGAAGAATTAACCAAATTCTCAGCCACCCACCGGGAACCAGTATAGGTCCTGAACCAAAATTTTGGACTTGCGGTCAGCTCACCAAAAACGAGTTGAAAAATGGAGCTCAGGGGCACAGCAATTCACAAACTGGCCTAGTAATAAAGGACAACTATCGTCCAAAAATCTGTTGAGGGAAGGCAACGAGGCGGACTTGAAAGCGAGGCAGAATAGCAGGAAACAGATTTCAAGAGGTACGTTGGAATCGCCTTTAAAGCACAGGAAGAGGGGCACAACTTCGACAATGATGCACTTGGCCAAAAAGGGCGTATGCGTTTTCTCCTGAATATATTCAGGAGAAAACGCATACGCCCTTTTTGGCCAAGCAAGCAAGCGGGCAATGCAAATCTGCACTACAAAGAAGTATCACTTCCCACCGGTCAAAAGGGACATCCACAAAATGTGTAAGAACAAGAAAGGCAAGACAGGCCCTGGAGAACAGGGAGCCTTGTTATGCTGATGGGCGGGATGTAAATTGCCAACTGCCTCTCTGGAGGAGTGCATTCTGTTCCCTAAAACAAGTAAAGAACAGTGCTACAGAGCCAAGGGCACTACCAGTCTAGGGAATATACCTTGGGAAAACTGAAAATCAATAAGACAGAGCCACCCCAAAATTTAGGGCTGCACTGCATACAAGGACCTCAACTTGGATACACCTTAAGTATCCCAGAAAATATAAACATGGTTCAAAAAATTGTGGTACTTACGTACGATGGAATATCCCTCAGCCATGAAATCAATGTCATAAGACCAGTAGCAGCAAAATGGGTGGATTCAGGTACGATGATTCTAAGTGAAATAAGTCACGCAGAAAAAGAAACTTATCATAAGATATCACTTATGAAGATCCTGTAAACATGGCTACACTTGAACTGAGTTAGGAAAGAGAACAGTGTCTCACATTTAGAAAACACTCTTATACCTGCTTAAGGGGGAAGGAGAGGTGGGGTGATGCATAAAACCAGAGTTTGATATAAGCACAGGTACCGTTCCAAAAACCAACTATGGAATAGACAAGACCTACACCATCCTCAGCGAAAGGGACTCAAAACCCCATATTTCCCGCAGAGGAAAATATCTGACTAGTAAGAAACTTAAAACCTATGTATTGATATGTCTCCGTAAGGGAATCAAGTGTGTCTAGACTGGCATAAACATGGCAGCGAGAATCAGCTCAAACCCACTATAAAAAGGAATTTCAAAAACAAAACAAAAAAACTGGGAAATTCTTTGCAATTCCTTCAGGGTCTCTGATGAAAGCTGGAATGACCCTATCTACAACGACAGCTGGATGTGGCATAAGGAGGGACACTTGGGACTGAGACGATTGGTGAGATTGGGTGAGCAAATGCAGACCCTTTAAAGCAATAATGCATGGCACCCATTCCATGGGTCCGAACTCTCCAGGTTGAAGGGAATATTACTACAGCTATAACATGTGTGGGAAACCTAGAGAACGGACACACTGTGAATACAAAAGGTTTCTGAAACTCAACGAATAGTCCCTCTCCTGGTGCTCCGGTTTGACTTTCCGTCTGCTTTACTATCAACCTCCCAACTTGGAGAGACAGCCCCTTTAACCTCTTGGTTCGCACAGGTTGCCAATTTGGCAGAGGATGAAAGGGAAGAGGGAGAACCAATGAGAGAGTAGCTGTTAGGCATTTGGACGGGCACATATCACTGTAATTTCCCGGCAGGAAGAAGAATTAACCAAATTCTCAGCCACCCACCGGGAACCAGTATAGGTCCTGAACCAAAATTTTGGACTTGCGGTCAGCTCACCAAAAACGAGTTGAAAAATGGAGCTCAGGGGCACAGCAATTCACAAACTGGCCGAGTAATAAAGGACAACTATCGTCCAAAAATCTGTTGAGGGAAGGCAACGAGGCGGACTTGAAAGCGAGGCAGAATAGCAGGAAACAGATTTCAAGAGGTACGTTGGAATCGCCTTTAAAGCACAGGAAGAGGGGCACAACTTCGACAATGATGCACTTGGCCAAAAAGGGCGTATGCGTTTTCTCCTGAATATATTCAGGAGAAAACGCATACGCCCTTTTTGGCCAAGCAAGCAAGCGGGCAATGCAAATCTGCACTACAAAGAAGTATCACTTCCCACCGGTCAAAAGGGACATCCACAAAATGTGTAAGAACAAGAAAGGCAAGACAGGCCCTGGAGAACAGGGAGCCTTGTTATGCTGATGGGCGGGATGTAAATTGCCAACTGCCTCTCTGGAGGAGTGCATTCTGTTCCCTAAAACAAGTAAAGAACAGAGCTACAGAGCCAAGGGCACTACCAGTCTTGGGAATATACCTTGGGAAAACTGAAAATCAATAAGACAGAGCCACCCCAAAATTTAGGGCTGCACTGCATACAAGGACCTCAACTTGGATACACCTTAAGTATCCCAGAAAATATAAACATGGTTCAAAAAATTGTGGTACTTACGTACGATGGAATATCCCTCAGCCATGAAATCAATGTCATAAGACCAGTAGCAGCAAAATGGGTGGATTCAGGTACGATGATTCTAAGTGAAATAAGTCACACAGAAAAAGAAACTTATCATAAGATATCACTTATGAAGATCCTGTAAACATGGCTACACTTGAACTGAGTTAGGAAAGAGAACAGTGTCTCACATTTAGAAAACACTCTTATACCTGCTTAAGGGGGAAGGAGAGGTGGGGTGATGCATAAAACCAGAGTTTGATATAAGCACAGGTACCGTTCCAAAAACCAACTATGGAATAGACAAGACCTACACCTTCCTCAGCGAAAGGGACTCAAAACCCCATATTTCCCGCAGAGGAAATTATCTGACTAGTAAGAATCTTAAAACCTATGTATTGATATGTCTCCATAAGGGAATCAAGTGTGTCTAGACTGGCATAAACATGGCAGCGAGAATCAGCTCAAACCCACTATAAAAAGGAATTTCAAAAACAAAACAAAAAAACTGGGAAATTCTTTGCAATTCCTTCAGGGTCTCTGATGAAAGCTGGAATGACCCTATCTACAACGACAGCTGGATGTGGCATAAGGAGGGACACTTGGGACTGAGACGATTGGTGAGATTGGGTGAGCAAATGCAGACCCTTTAAAGCAATAATGCATGGCACCCATTCCATGGGTCCGAACTCTCCAGGTTGAAGGGAATATTACTACAGCTATAACATGTGCGGGAAACCTAGAGAACGGACACACTGTGAATACGAAAGGTTTCTAAAACTCAACGCATAGTCCCTCTCCTGGTGCTCCGGTTTGACTTTCCGTCTGCTTTACTATCAACCTCCCAACTTGGAGAGACAGCCCCTTTAACCTCTTGGTTCGCACAGGTTGCCAATTTGGCAGAGGATGAAAGGGAAGAGGGAGAACCAATGAGAGAGTAGCTGTTAGGCATTTGGACGAGCACATATCACTGTAATTTCCCGGCAGGAAGAAGAATTAACCAAATTCTCAGCCACCCACCGGGAACCAGTATAGGTCCTGAACCAAAATTTTGGACTTGCGGTCAGCTCACCAAAAACGAGTTGAAAAATGGAGCTCAGGGGCACAGCAATTCACAAACTGGCCGAGTAATAAAGGACAACTATCGTCCAAAAATCTGTTGAGGGAAGGCAACGAGGCGGACTTGAAAGCGAGGCAGAATAGCAGGAAACAGATTTCAAGAGGTACGTTGGAATCGCCTTTAAAGCACAGGAAGAGGGGCACAACTTCGACAATGATGCACTTGGCCAAAAAGGGCGTATGCGTTTTCTCCTGAATATATTCAGGAGAAAACGCATACGCCCTTTTTGGCCAAGCAAGCAAGCGGGCAATGCAAATCTGCACTACAAAGAAGTATCACTTCCCAGCGGTCAAAAGGGACATCCACAAAATGTGTAAGAACAAGAAAGGCAAGACAGGCCCTGGAGAACAGGGAGCCTTGTTATGCTGATGGGCGGGATGTAAATTGCCAACTGCCTCTCTGGAGGAGTGCATTCTGTTCCCTAAAACAAGTAAAGAACAGAGCTACAGAGCCAAGGGCACTACCAGTCTAGGGAATATACCTTGGGAAAACTGAAAATCAATAAGACAGAGCCACCCCAAAATTTAGGGCTGCACTGCATACAAGGACCTCAACTTGGATACACCTTAAGTATCCCAGAAAATATAAACATGGTTCAAAAAATTGTGGTACTTACGTACGATGGAATATCCCTCAGCCATGAAATCAATGTCATAAGACCAGTAGCAGCAAAATGGGTGGATTCAGGTACGATGATTCTAAGTGAAATAAGTCACGCAGAAAAAGAAACTTATCATAAGATATCACTTATGAAGATCCTGTAAACATGGCTACACTTGAACTGAGTTAGGAAAGAGAACAGTGTCTCACATTTAGAAAACACTCTTATACCTGCTTAAGGGGGAAGGAGAGGTGGGGTGATGCATAAAACCAGAGTTTGATATAAGCACAGGTACCGTTCCAAAAACCAACTATGGAATAGACAAGACCTACACCATCCTCAGCGAAAGGGACTCAAAACCCCATATTTCCCGCAGAGGAAAATATCTGACTAGTAAGAAACTTAAAACCTATGTATTGATATGTCTCCGTAAGGGAATCAAGTGTGTCTAGACTGGCATAAACATGGCAGCGAGAATCAGCTCAAACCCACTATAAAAAGGAATTTCAAAAACAAAACAAAAAAACTGGGAAATTCTTTGCAATTCCTTCAGGGTCTCTGATGAAAGCTGGAATGACCCTATCTACAACGACAGCTGGATGTGGCATAAGGAGGGACACTTGGGACTGAGACGATTGGTGAGATTGGGTGAGCAAATGCAGACCCTTTAAAGCAATAATGCATGGCACCCATTCCATGGGTCCGAACTCTCCAGGTTGAAGGGAATATTACTACAGCTATAACATGTGTGGGAAACCTAGAGAACGGACACACTGTGAATACAAAAGGTTTCTGAAACTCAACGAATAGTCCCTCTCCTGGTGCTCCGGTTTGACTTTCCGTCTGCTTTACTATCAACCTCCCAACTTGGAGAGACAGCCCCTTTAACCTCTTGGTTCGCACAGGTTGCCAATTTGGCAGAGGATGAAAGGGAAGAGGGAGAACCAATGAGAGAGTAGCTGTTAGGCATTTGGACGGGCACATATCACTGTAATTTCCCGGCAGGAAGAAGAATTAACCAAATTCTCAGCCACCCACCGGGAACCAGTATAGGTCCTGAACCAAAATTTTGGACTTGCGGTCAGCTCACCAAAAACGAGTTGAAAAATGGAGCTCAGGGGCACAGCAATTCACAAACTGGCCGAGTAATAAAGGACAACTATCGTCCAAAAATCTGTTGAGGGAAGGCAACGAGGCGGACTTGAAAGCGAGGCAGAATAGCAGGAAACAGATTTCAAGAGGTACGTTGGAATCGCCTTTAAAGCACAGGAAGAGGGGCACAACTTCGACAATGATGCACTTGGCCAAAAAGGGCGTATGCATTTTCTCCTGAATATATTCAGGAGAAAACGCATACGCCCTTTTTGGCCAAGCAAGCAAGCGGGCAATGCAAATCTGCACTACAAAGAAGTATCACTTCCCACCGGTCAAAAGGGACATCCACAAAATGTGTAAGAACAAGAAAGGCAAGACAGGCCCTGGAGAACAGGGAGCCTTGTTATGCTGATGGGCGGGATGTAAATTGCCAACTGCCTCTCTGGAGGAGTGCATTCTGTTCCCTAAAACAAGTAAAGAACAGAGCTACAGAGCCAAGGGCACTACCAGTCTTGGGAATATACCTTGGGAAAACTGAAAATCAATAAGACAGAGCCACCCCAAAATTTAGGGCTGCACTGCATACAAGGACCTCAACTTGGATACACCTTAAGTATCCCAGAAAATATAAACATGGTTCAAAAAATTGTGGTACTTACGTACGATGGAATATCCCTCAGCCATGAAATCAATGTCATAAGACCAGTAGCAGCAAAATGGGTGGATTCAGGTACGATGATTCTAAGTGAAATAAGTCACACAGAAAAAGAAACTTATCATAAGATATCACTTATGAAGATCCTGTAAACATGGCTACACTTGAACTGAGTTAGGAAAGAGAACAGTGTCTCACATTTAGAAAACACTCTTATACCTGCTTAAGGGGGAAGGAGAGGTGGGGTGATGCATAAAACCAGAGTTTGATATAAGCACAGGTACCGTTCCAAAAACCAACTATGGAATAGACAAGACCTACACCGTCCTCAGCGAAAGGGACTCAAAACCCCATATTTCCCGCAGAGGAAAATATCTGACTAGTAAGAATCTTAAAACCTATGTATTGATATGTCTCCATAAGGGAATCAAGTGTGTCTAGACTGGCATAAACATGGCAGCGAGAATCAGCTCAAACCCACTATAAAAAGGAATTTCAAAAACAAAACAAAAAAACTGGGAAATTCTTTGCAATTCCTTCAGGGTCTCTGATGAAAGCTGGAATGACCCTATCTACAACGACAGCTGGATGTGGCATAAGGAGGGACACTTGGGACTGAGACGATTGGTGAGATTGGGTGAGCAAATGCAGACCCTTTAAAGCAATAATGCATGGCACCCATTCCATGGGTCCGAACTCTCCAGGTTGAAGGGAATATTACTACAGCTATAACATGTGCGGGAAACCTAGAGAACGGACACACTGTGAATACGAAAGGTTTCTAAAACTCAACGCATAGTCCCTCTCCTGGTGCTCCGGTTTGACTTTCCGTCTGCTTTACTATCAACCTCCCAACTTGGAGAGACAGCCCCTTTAACCTCTTGGTTCGCACAGGTTGCCAATTTGGCAGAGGATGAAAGGGAAGAGGGAGAACCAATGAGAGAGTAGCTGTTAGGCATTTGGACGAGCACATATCACTGTAATTTCCCGGCAGGAAGAAGAATTAACCAAATTCTCAGCCACCCACCGGGAACCAGTATAGGTCCTGAACCAAAATTTTGGACTTGCGGTCAGCTCACCAAAAACGAGTTGAAAAATGGAGCTCAGGGGCACAGCAATTCACAAACTGGCCGAGTAATAAAGGACAACTATCGTCCAAAAATCTGTTGAGGGAAGGCAACGAGGCGGACTTGAAAGCGAGGCAGAATAGCAGGAAACAGATTTCAAGAGGTACGTTGGAATCGCCTTTAAAGCACAGGAAGAGGGGCACAACTTCGACAATGATGCACTTGGCCAAAAAGGGCGTATGCGTTTTCTCCTGAATATATTCAGGAGAAAACGCATACGCCCTTTTTGGCCAAGCAAGCAAGCGGGCAATGCAAATCTGCACTACAAAGAAGTATCACTTCCCAGCGGTCAAAAGGGACATCCACAAAATGTGTAAGAACAAGAAAGGCAAGACAGGCCCTGGAGAACAGGGAGCCTTGTTATGCTGATGGGCGGGATGTAAATTGCCAACTGCCTCTCTGGAGGAGTGCATTCTGTTCCCTAAAACAAGTAAAGAACAGAGCTACAGAGCCAAGGGCACTACCAGTCTAGGGAATATACCTTGGGAAAACTGAAAATCAATAAGACAGAGCCACCCCAAAATTTAGGGCTGCACTGCATACAAGGACCTCAACTTGGATACACCTTAAGTATCCCAGAAAATATAAACATGGTTCAAAAAATTGTGGTACTTACGTACGATGGAATATCCCTCAGCCATGAAATCAATGTCATAAGACCAGTAGCAGCAAAATGGGTGGATTCAGGTACGATGATTCTAAGTGAAATAAGTCACACAGAAAAAGAAACTTATCATAAGATATCACTTATGAAGATCCTGTAAACATGGCTACACTTGAACTGAGTTAGGAAAGAGAACAGTGTCTCACATTTAGAAAACACTCTTATACCTGCTTGAGGGGGAAGGAGAGGTGGGGTGATGCATAAAACCAGAGTTTGATATAAGCACAGGTACCGTTCCAAAAACCAACTATGGAATAGACAAGACCTACACCGTCCTCAGCGAAAGGGACTCAAAACCCCATATTTCCCGCAGAGGAAAATATCTGACTAGTAAGAAACTTAAAACCTATGTATTGATATGTCTCCGTAAGGGAATCAAGTGTGTCTAGACTGGCATAAACATGGCAGCGAGAATCAGCTCAAACCCACTATAAAAAGGAATTTCAAAAACAAAACAAAAAAACTGGGAAATTCTTTACAATTCCTTCAGGGTCTCTGATGAAGGCTGGAATGACCCTATCTACAACGACAGCTGGATGTGGCATAAGGAGGGACACTTGGGACTGAGACGATTGGTGAGATTGGGTGAGCAAATGCAGACCCTTTAAAGCAATAATGCATGGCACCCATTCCATGGGTCCGAACTCTCCAGGTTGAAGGGAATATTACTACAGCTATAACATGTGCGGGAAACCTAGAGAACGGACACACTGTGAATACGAAAGGTTTCTAAAACTCAACGCATAGTCCCTCTCCTGGTGCTCCGGTTTGACTTTCCGTCTGCTTTACTATCAACCTCCCAACTTGGAGAGACAGCCCCTTTAACCTCTTGGTTCGCACAGGTTGCCAATTTGGCAGAGGATGAAAGGGAAGAGGGAGAACCAATGAGAGAGTAGCTGTTAGGCATTTGGACGAGCACATATCACTGTAATTTCCCGGCAGGAAGAAGAATTAACCAAATTCTCAGCCACCCACCGGGAACCAGTATAGGTCCTGAACCAAAATTTTGGACTTGCGGTCAGCTCACCAAAAACGAGTTGAAAAATGGAGCTCAGGGGCACAGCAATTCACAAACTGGCCGAGTAATAAAGGACAACTATCGTCCAAAAATCTGTTGAGGGAAGGCAACGAGGCGGACTTGAAAGCGAGGCAGAATAGCAGGAAACAGATTTCAAGAGGTACGTTGGAATCGCCTTTAAAGCACAGGAAGAGGGGCACAACTTCGACAATGATGCACTTGGCCAAAAAGGGCGTATGCGTTTTCTCCTGAATATATTCAGGAGAAAACGCATACGCCCTTTTTGGCCAAGCAAGCAAGCGGGCAATGCAAATCTGCACTACAAAGAAGTATCACTTCCCACCGGTCAAAAGGGACATCCACAAAATGTGTAAGAACAAGAAAGGCAAGACAGGCCCTGGAGAACAGGGAGCCTTGTTATGCTGATGGGCGGGATGTAAATTGCCAACTGCCTCTCTGGAGGAGTGCATTCTGTTCCCTAAAACAAGTAAAGAACAGAGCTACAGAGCCAAGGGCACTACCAGTCTAGGGAATATACCTTGGGAAAACTGAAAATCAATAAGACAGAGCCACCCCAAAATTTAGGGCTGCACTGCATACAAGGACCTCAACTTGGATACACCTTAAGTATCCCAGAAAATATAAACATGGTTCAAAAAATTGTGGTACTTACGTACGATGGAATATCCCTCAGCCATGAAATCAATGTCATAAGACCAGTAGCAGCAAAATGGGTGGATTCAGGTACGATGATTCTAAGTGAAATAAGTCACACAGAAAAAGAAACTTATCATAAGATATCACTTATGAAGATCCTGTAAACATGGCTACACTTGAACTGAGTTAGGAAAGAGAACAGTGTCTCACATTTAGAAAACACTCTTATACCTGCTTAAGGGGGAAGGAGAGGTGGGGTGATGCATAAAACCAGAGTTTGATATAAGCACAGGTACCGTTCCAAAAACCAACTATGGAATAGACAAGACCTACACCATCCTCAGCGAAAGGGACTCAAAACCCCATATTTCCCGCAGAGGAAAATATCTGACTAGTAAGAAACTTAAAACCTATGTATTGATATGTCTCCGTAAGGGAATCAAGTGTGTCTAGACTGGCATAAACATGGCAGCGAGAATCAGCTCAAACCCACTATAAAAAGGAATTTCAAAAACAAAACAAAAAAACTGGGAAATTCTTTGCAATTCCTTCAGGGTCTCTGATGAAAGCTGGAATGACCCTATCTACAACGACAGCTGGATGTGGCATAAGGAGGGACACTTGGGACTGAGACGATTGGTGAGATTGGGTGAGCAAATGCAGACCCTTTAAAGCAATAATGCATGGCACCCATTCCATGGGTCCGAACTCTCCAGGTTGAAGGGAATATTACTACAGCTATAACATGTGTGGGAAACCTAGAGAACGGACACACTGTGAATACAAAAGGTTTCTGAAACTCAACGAATAGTCCCTCTCCTGGTGCTCCGGTTTGACTTTCCGTCTGCTTTACTATCAACCTCCCAACTTGGAGAGACAGCCCCTTTAACCTCTTGGTTCGCACAGGTTGCCAATTTGGCAGAGGATGAAAGGGAAGAGGGAGAACCAATGAGAGAGTAGCTGTTAGGCATTTGGACGGGCACATATCACTGTAATTTCCCGGCAGGAAGAAGAATTAACCAAATTCTCAGCCACCCACCGGGAACCAGTATAGGTCCTGAACCAAAATTTTGGACTTGCGGTCAGCTCACCAAAAACGAGTTGAAAAATGGAGCTCAGGGGCACAGCAATTCACAAACTGGCCGAGTAATAAAGGACAACTATCGTCCAAAAATCTGTTGAGGGAAGGCAACGAGGCGGACTTGAAAGCGAGGCAGAATAGCAGGAAACAGATTTCAAGAGGTACGTTGGAATCGCCTTTAAAGCACAGGAAGAGGGGCACAACTTCGACAATGATGCACTTGGCCAAAAAGGGCGTATGCGTTTTCTCCTGAATATATTCAGGAGAAAACGCATACGCCCTTTTTGGCCAAGCAAGCAAGCGGGCAATGCAAATCTGCACTACAAAGAAGTATCACTTCCCACCGGTCAAAAGGGACATCCACAAAATGTGTAAGAACAAGAAAGGCAAGACAGGCCCTGGAGAACAGGGAGCCTTGTTATGCTGATGGGCGGGATGTAAATTGCCAACTGCCTCTCTGGAGGAGTGCATTCTGTTCCCTAAAACAAGTAAAGAACAGAGATACAGAGCCAAGGGCACTACCAGTCTTGGGAATATACCTTGGGAAAACTGAAAATCAATAAGACAGAGCCACCCCAAAATTTAGGGCTGCACTGCATACAAGGACCTCAACTTGGATACACCTTAAGTATCCCAGAAAATATAAACATGGTTCAAAAAATTGTGGTACTTACGTACGATGGAATATCCCTCAGCCATGAAATCAATGTCATAAGACCAGTAGCAGCAAAATGGGTGGATTCAGGTACGATGATTCTAAGTGAAATAAGTCACACAGAAAAAGAAACTTATCATAAGATATCACTTATGAAGATCCTGTAAACATGGCTACACTTGAACTGAGTTAGGAAAGAGAACAGTGTCTCACATTTAGAAAACACTCTTATACCTGCTTAAGGGGGAAGGAGAGGTGGGGTGATGCATAAAACCAGAGTTTGATATAAGCACAGGTACCGTTCCAAAAACCAACTATGGAATAGACAAGACCTACACCGTCCTCAGCGAAAGGGACTCAAAACCCCATATTTCCCGCAGAGGAAAATATCTGACTAGTAAGAATCTTAAAACCTATGTATTGATATGTCTCCGTAAGGGAATCAAGTGTGTCTAGACTGGCATAAACATGGCAGCGAGAATCAGCTCAAACCCACTATAAAAAGGAATTTCAAAAACAAAACAAAAAAACTGGGAAATTCTTTGCAATTCCTTCAGGGTCTCTGATGAAAGCTGGAATGACCCTATCTACAACGACAGCTGGATGTGGCATAAGGAGGGACACTTGGGACTGAGACGATTGGTGAGATTGGGTGAGCAAATGCAGACCCTTTAAAGCAATAATGCATGGCACCCATTCCATGGGTCCGAACTCTCCAGGTTGAAGGGAATATTACTACAGCTATAACATGTGCGGGAAACCTAGAGAACGGACACACTGTGAATACGAAATGTTTCTAAAACTCAACGCATAGTCCCTCTCCTGGTGCTCCGGTTTGACTTTCCGTCTGCTTTACTATCAACCTCCCAACTTGGAGAGACAGCCCCTTTAACCTCTTGGTTCGCACAGGTTGCCAATTTGGCAGAGGATGAAAGGGAAGAGGGAGAACCAATGAGAGAGTAGCTGTTAGGCATTTGGACGAGCACATATCACTGTAATTTCCCGGCAGGAAGAAGAATTAACCAAATTCTCAGCCACCCACCGGGAACCAGTATAGGTCCTGAACCAAAATTTTGGACTTGCGGTCAGCTCACCAAAAACGAGTTGAAAAATGGAGCTCAGGGGCACAGCAATTCACAAACTGGCCGAGTAATAAAGGACAACTATCGTCCAAAAATCTGTTGAGGGAAGGCAACGAGGCGGACTTGAAAGCGAGGCAGAATAGCAGGAAACAGATTTCAAGAGGTACGTTGGAATCGCCTTTAAAGCACAGGAAGAGGGGCACAACTTCGACAATGATGCACTTGGCCAAAAAGGGCGTATGCGTTTTCTCCTGAATATATTCAGGAGAAAACGCATACGCCCTTTTTGGCCAAGCAAGCAAGCGGGCAATGCAAATCTGCACTACAAAGAAGTATCACTTCCCACCGGTCAAAAGGGACATCCACAAAATGTGTAAGAACAAGAAAGGCAAGACAGGCCCTGGAGAACAGGGAGCCTTGTTATGCTGATGGGCGGGATGTAAATTGCCAACTGCCTCTCTGGAGGAGTGCATTCTGTTCCCTAAAACAAGTAAAGAACAGAGCTACAGAGCCAAGGGCACTACCAGTCTAGGGAATATACCTTGGGAAAACTGAAAATCAATAAGACAGAGCAACCCCAAAATTTAGGGCTGCACTGCATACAAGGACCTCAACTTGGATACACCTTAAGTATCCCAGAAAATATAAACATGGTTCAAAAAATTGTGGTACTTACGTACGATGGAATATCCCTCAGCCATGAAATCAATGTCATAAGACCAGTAGCAGCAAAATGGGTGGATTCAGGTACGATGATTCTAAGTGAAATAAGTCACACAGAAAAAGAAACTTATCATAAGATATCACTTATGAAGATCCTGTAAACATGGCTACACTTGAACTGAGTTAGGAAAGAGAACAGTGTCTCACATTTAGAAAACACTCTTATACCTGCTTAAGGGGGAAGGAGAGGTGGGGTGATGCATAAAACCAGAGTTTGATATAAGCACAGGTACCGTTCCAAAAACCAACTATGGAATAGACAAGACCTACACCGTCCTCAGTGAAAGGGACTCAAAACCCCATATTTCCCGCAGAGGAAAATATCTGACTAGTAAGAATCTTAAAACCTATGTATTGATATGTCTCCGTAAGGGAATCAAGTGTGTCTAGACTGGCATAAACATGGCAGCGAGAATCAGCTCAAACCCACTATAAAAAGGAATTTCAAAAACAAAACAAAAAAACTGGGAAATTCTTTGCAATTCCTTCAGGGTCTCTGATGAAAGCTGGAATGACCCTATCTACAACGACAGCTGGATGTGGCATAAGGAGGGACACTTGGGACTGAGACGATTGGTGAGATTGGGTGAGCAAATGCAGACCCTTTAAAGCAATAATGCATGGCACCCATTCCATGGGTCCGAACTCTCCAGGTTGAAGGGAATATTACTACAGCTATAACATGTGCGGGAAACCTAGAGAACGGACACACTGTGAATACGAAAGGTTTCTAAAACTCAACGCATAGTCCCTCTCCTGGTGCTCCGGTTTGACTTTCCATCTGCTTTACTATCAACCTCCCAACTTGGAGAGACAGCCCCTTTAACCTCTTGGTTCGCACAGGTTGCCAATTTGGCAGAGGATGAAAGGGAAGAGGGAGAACCAATGAGAGAGTAGCTGTTAGGCATTTGGACGAGCACATATCACTGTAATTTCCCGGCAGGAAGAAGAATTAACCAAATTCTCAGCCACCCACCGGGAACCAGTATAGGTCCTGAACCAAAATTTTGGACTTGCGGTCAGCTCACCAAAAACGAGTTGAAAAATGGAGCTCAGGGGCACAGCAATTCACAAACTGGCCGAGTAATAAAGGACAACTATCGTCCAAAAATCTGTTGAGGGAAGGCAACGAGGCGGACTTGAAAGCGAGGCAGAATAGCAGGAAACAGATTTCAAGAGGTACGTTGGAATCGCCTTTAAAGCACAGGAAGAGGGGCACAACTTCGACAATGATGCACTTGGCCAAAAAGGGCGTATGCGTTTTCTCCTGAATATATTCAGGAGAAAACGCATACGCCCTTTTTGGCCAAGCAAGCAAGCGGGCAATGCAAATCTGCACTACAAAGAAGTATCACTTCCCACCGGTCAAAAGGGACATCCACAAAATGTGTAAGAACAAGAAAGGCAAGACAGGCCCTGGAGAACAGGGAGCCTTGTTATGCTGATGGGCGGGATGTAAATTGCCAACTGCCTCTCTGGAGGAGTGCATTCTGTTCCCTAAAACAAGTAAAGAACAGAGCTACAGAGCCAAGGGCACTACCAGTCTAGGGAATATACCTTGGGAAAACTGAAAATCAATAAGACAGAGCCACCCCAAAATTTAGGGCTGCACTGCATACAAGGACCTCAACTTGGATACACCTTAAGTATCCCAGAAAATATAAACATGGTTCAAAAAATTGTGGTACTTACGTACGATGGAATATCCCTCAGCCATGAAATCAATGTCATAAGACCAGTAGCAGCAAAATGGGTGGATTCAGGTACGATGATTCTAAGTGAAATAAGTCACACAGAAAAAGAAACTTATCATAAGATATCACTTATGAAGATCCTGTAAACATGGCTACACTTGAACTGAGTTAGGAAAGAGAACAGTGTCTCACATTTAGAAAACACTCTTATACCTGCTTGAGGGGGAAGGAGAGGTGGGGTGATGCATAAAACCAGAGTTTGATATAAGCACAGGTACCGTTCCAAAAACCAACTATGGAATAGACAAGACCTACACCGTCCTCAGCGAAAGGGACTCAAAACCCCATATTTCCCGCAGAGGAAAATATCTGACTAGTAAGAATCTTAAAACCTATGTATTGATATGTCTCCGTAAGGGAATCAAGTGTGTCTAGACTGGCATAAACATGGCAGCGAGAATCAGCTCAAACCCACTATAAAAAGGAATTTCAAAAACAAAACAAAAAAACTGGGAAATTCTTTGCAATTCCTTCAGGGTCTCTGATGAAAGCTGGAATGACCCTATCTACAACGACAGCTGGATGTGGCATAAGGAGGGACACTTGGGACTGAGACGATTGGTGAGATTGGGTGAGCAAATGCAGACCCTTTAAAGCAATAATGCATGGCACCCATTCCATGGGTCCGAACTCTCCAGGTTGAAGGGAATATTACTACAGCTATAACATGTGCGGGAAACCTAGAGAACGGACACACTGTGAATACGAAAGGTTTCTAAAACTCAACGCATAGTCCCTCTCCTGGTGCTCCGGTTTGACTTTCCGTCTGCTTTACTATCAACCTCCCAACTTGGAGAGACAGCCCCTTTAACCTCTTGGTTCGCACAGGTTGCCAATTTGGCAGAGGATGAAAGGGAAGAGGGAGAACCAATGAGAGAGTAGCTGTTAGGCATTTGGACGAGCACATATCACTGTAATTTCCCGGCAGGAAGAAGAATTAACCAAATTCTCAGCCACCCACCGGGAACCAGTATAGGTCCTGAACCAAAATTTTGGACTTGCGGTCAGCTCACCAAAAACGAGTTGAAAAATGGAGCTCAGGGGCACAGCAATTCACAAACTGGCCTAGTAATAAAGGACAACTATCGTCCAAAAATCTGTTGAGGGAAGGCAACGAGGCGGACTTGAAAGCGAGGCAGAATAGCAGGAAACAGATTTCAAGAGGTACGTTGGAATCGCCTTTAAAGCACAGGAAGAGGGGCACAACTTCGACAATGATGCACTTGGCCAAAAAGGGCGTATGCGTTTTCTCCTGAATATATTCAGGAGAAAACGCATACGCCCTTTTTGGCCAAGCAAGCAAGCGGGCAATGCAAATCTGCACTACAAAGAAGTATCACTTCCCACCGGTCAAAAGGGACATCCACAAAATGTGTAAGAACAAGAAAGGCAAGACAGGCCCTGGAGAACAGGGAGCCTTGTTATGCTGATGGGCGGGATGTAAATTGCCAACTGCCTCTCTGGAGGAGTGCATTCTGTTCCCTAAAACAAGTAAAGAACAGTGCTACAGAGCCAAGGGCACTACCAGTCTAGGGAATATACCTTGGGAAAACTGAAAATCAATAAGACAGAGCCACCCCAAAATTTAGGGCTGCACTGCATACAAGGACCTCAACTTGGATACACCTTAAGTATCCCAGAAAATATAAACATGGTTCAAAAAATTGTGGTACTTACGTACGATGGAATATCCCTCAGCCATGAAATCAATGTCATAAGACCAGTAGCAGCAAAATGGGTGGATTCAGGTACGATGATTCTAAGTGAAATAAGTCACACAGAAAAAGAAACTTATCATAAGATATCACTTATGAAGATCCTGTAAACATGGCTACACTTGAACTGAGTTAGGAAAGAGAACAGTGTCTCACATTTAGAAAACACTCTTATACCTGCTTAAGGGGGAAGGAGAGGTGGGGTGATGCATAAAACCAGAGTTTGATATAAGCACAGGTACCGTTCCAAAAACCAACTATGGAATAGACAAGACCTACACCATCCTCAGCGAAAGGGACTCAAAACCCCATATTTCCCGCAGAGGAAAATATCTGACTAGTAAGAAACTTAAAACCTATGTATTGATATGTCTCCGTAAGGGAATCAAGTGTGTCTAGACTGGCATAAACATGGCAGCGAGAATCAGCTCAAACCCACTATAAAAAGGAATTTCAAAAACAAAACAAAAAAACTGGGAAATTCTTTGCAATTCCTTCAGGGTCTCTGATGAAAGCTGGAATGACCCTATCTACAACGACAGCTGGATGTGGCATAAGGAGGGACACTTGGGACTGAGACGATTGGTGAGATTGGGTGAGCAAATGCAGACCCTTTAAAGCAATAATGCATGGCACCCATTCCATGGGTCCGAACTCTCCAGGTTGAAGGGAATATTACTACAGCTATAACATGTGTGGGAAACCTAGAGAACGGACACACTGTGAATACAAAAGGTTTCTGAAACTCAACGAATAGTCCCTCTCCTGGTGCTCCGGTTTGACTTTCCGTCTGCTTTACTATCAACCTCCCAACTTGGAGAGACAGCCCCTTTAACCTCTTGGTTCGCACAGGTTGCCAATTTGGCAGAGGATGAAAGGGAAGAGGGAGAACCAATGAGAGAGTAGCTGTTAGGCATTTGGACGGGCACATATCACTGTAATTTCCCGGCAGGAAGAAGAATTAACCAAATTCTCAGCCACCCACCGGGAACCAGTATAGGTCCTGAACCAAAATTTTGGACTTGCGGTCAGCTCACCAAAAACGAGTTGAAAAATGGAGCTCAGGGGCACAGCAATTCACAAACTGGCCGAGTAATAAAGGACAACTATCGTCCAAAAATCTGTTGAGGGAAGGCAACGAGGCGGACTTGAAAGCGAGGCAGAATAGCAGGAAACAGATTTCAAGAGGTACGTTGGAATCGCCTTTAAAGCACAGGAAGAGGGGCACAACTTCGACAATGATGCACTTGGCCAAAAAGGGCGTATGCGTTTTCTCCTGAATATATTCAGGAGAAAACGCATACGCCCTTTTTGGCCAAGCAAGCAAGCGGGCAATGCAAATCTGCACTACAAAGAAGTATCACTTCCCACCGGTCAAAAGGGACATCCACAAAATGTGTAAGAACAAGAAAGGCAAGACAGGCCCTGGAGAACAGGGAGCCTTGTTATGCTGATGGGCGGGATGTAAATTGCCAACTGCCTCTCTGGAGGAGTGCATTCTGTTCCCTAAAACAAGTAAAGAACAGAGCTACAGAGCCAAGGGCACTACCAGTCTTGGGAATATACCTTGGGAAAACTGAAAATCAATAAGACAGAGCCACCCCAAAATTTAGGGCTGCACTGCATACAAGGACCTCAACTTGGATACACCTTAAGTATCCCAGAAAATATAAACATGGTTCAAAAAATTGTGGTACTTACGTACGATGGAATATCCCTCAGCCATGAAATCAATGTCATAAGACCAGTAGCAGCAAAATGGGTGGATTCAGGTACGATGATTCTAAGTGAAATAAGTCACACAGAAAAAGAAACTTATCATAAGATATCACTTATGAAGATCCTGTAAACATGGCTACACTTGAACTGAGTTAGGAAAGAGAACAGTGTCTCACATTTAGAAAACACTCTTATACCTGCTTAAGGGGGAAGGAGAGGTGGGGTGATGCATAAAACCAGAGTTTGATATAAGCACAGGTACCGTTCCAAAAACCAACTATGGAATAGACAAGACCTACACCGTCCTCAGCGAAAGGGACTCAAAACCCCATATTTCCCGCAGAGGAAAATATCTGACTAGTAAGAATCTTAAAACCTATGTATTGATATGTCTCCATAAGGGAATCAAGTGTGTCTAGACTGGCATAAACATGGCAGCGAGAATCAGCTCAAACCCACTATAAAAAGGAATTTCAAAAACAAAACAAAAAAACTGGGAAATTCTTTGCAATTCCTTCAGGGTCTCTGATGAAAGCTGGAATGACCCTATCTACAACGACAGCTGGATGTGGCATAAGGAGGGACACTTGGGACTGAGACGATTGGTGAGATTGGGTGAGCAAATGCAGACCCTTTAAAGCAATAATGCATGGCACCCATTCCATGGGTCCGAACTCTCCAGGTTGAAGGGAATATTACTACAGCTATAACATGTGCGGGAAACCTAGAGAACGGACACACTGTGAATACGAAAGGTTTCTAAAACTCAACGCATAGTCCCTCTCCTGGTGCTCCGGTTTGACTTTCCGTCTGCTTTACTATCAACCTCCCAACTTGGAGAGACAGCCCCTTTAACCTCTTGGTTCGCACAGGTTGCCAATTTGGCAGAGGATGAAAGGGAAGAGGGAGAACCAATGAGAGAGTAGCTGTTAGGCATTTGGACGAGCACATATCACTGTAATTTCCCGGCAGGAAGAAGAATTAACCAAATTCTCAGCCACCCACCGGGAACCAGTATAGGTCCTGAACCAAAATTTTGGACTTGCGGTCAGCTCACCAAAAACGAGTTGAAAAATGGAGCTCAGGGGCACAGCAATTCACAAACTGGCCGAGTAATAAAGGACAACTATCGTCCAAAAATCTGTTGAGGGAAGGCAACGAGGCGGACTTGAAAGCGAGGCAGAATAGCAGGAAACAGATTTCAAGAGGTACGTTGGAATCGCCTTTAAAGCACAGGAAGAGGGGCACAACTTCGACAATGATGCACTTGGCCAAAAAGGGCGTATGCGTTTTCTCCTGAATATATTCAGGAGAAAACGCATACGCCCTTTTTGGCCAAGCAAGCAAGCGGGCAATGCAAATCTGCACTACAAAGAAGTATCACTTCCCAGCGGTCAAAAGGGACATCCACAAAATGTGTAAGAACAAGAAAGGCAAGACAGGCCCTGGAGAACAGGGAGCCTTGTTATGCTGATGGGCGGGATGTAAATTGCCAACTGCCTCTCTGGAGGAGTGCATTCTGTTCCCTAAAACAAGTAAAGAACAGAGCTACAGAGCCAAGGGCACTACCAGTCTAGGGAATATACCTTGGGAAAACTGAAAATCAATAAGACAGAGCAACCCCAAAATTTAGGGCTGCACTGCATACAAGGACCTCAACTTGGATACACCTTAAGTATCCCAGAAAATATAAACATGGTTCAAAAAATTGTGGTACTTACGTACGATGGAATATCCCTCAGCCATGAAATCAATGTCATAAGACCAGTAGCAGCAAAATGGGTGGATTCAGGTACGATGATTCTAAGTGAAATAAGTCACACAGAAAAAGAAACTTATCATAAGATATCACTTATGAAGATCCTGTAAACATGGCTACACTTGAACTGAGTTAGGAAAGAGAACAGTGTCTCACATTTAGAAAACACTCTTATACCTGCTTAAGGGGGAAGGAGAGGTGGGGTGATGCATAAAACCAGAGTTTGATATAAGCACAGGTACCGTTCCAAAAACCAACTATGGAATAGACAAGACCTACACCGTCCTCAGTGAAAGGGACTCAAAACCCCATATTTCCCGCAGAGGAAAATATCTGACTAGTAAGAATCTTAAAACCTATGTATTGATATGTCTCCGTAAGGGAATCAAGTGTGTCTAGACTGGCATAAACATGGCAGCGAGAATCAGCTCAAACCCACTATAAAAAGGAATTTCAAAAACAAAACAAAAAAACTGGGAAATTCTTTGCAATTCCTTCAGGGTCTCTGATGAAAGCTGGAATGACCCTATCTACAACGACAGCTGGATGTGGCATAAGGAGGGACACTTGGGACTGAGACGATTGGTGAGATTGGGTGAGCAAATGCAGACCCTTTAAAGCAATAATGCATGGCACCCATTCCATGGGTCCGAACTCTCCAGGTTGAAGGGAATATTACTACAGCTATAACATGTGCGGGAAACCTAGAGAACGGACACACTGTGAATACGAAAGGTTTCTAAAACTCAACGCATAGTCCCTCTCCTGGTGCTCCGGTTTGACTTTCCATCTGCTTTACTATCAACCTCCCAACTTGGAGAGACAGCCCCTTTAACCTCTTGGTTCGCACAGGTTGCCAATTTGGCAGAGGATGAAAGGGAAGAGGGAGAACCAATGAGAGAGTAGCTGTTAGGCATTTGGACGAGCACATATCACTGTAATTTCCCGGCAGGAAGAAGAATTAACCAAATTCTCAGCCACCCACCGGGAACCAGTATAGGTCCTGAACCAAAATTTTGGACTTGCGGTCAGCTCACCAAAAACGAGTTGAAAAATGGAGCTCAGGGGCACAGCAATTCACAAACTGGCCGAGTAATAAAGGACAACTATCGTCCAAAAATCTGTTGAGGGAAGGCAACGAGGCGGACTTGAAAGCGAGGCAGAATAGCAGGAAACAGATTTCAAGAGGTACGTTGGAATCGCCTTTAAAGCACAGGAAGAGGGGCACAACTTCGACAATGATGCACTTGGCCAAAAAGGGCGTATGCGTTTTCTCCTGAATATATTCAGGAGAAAACGCATACGCCCTTTTTGGCCAAGCAAGCAAGCGGGCAATGCAAATCTGCACTACAAAGAAGTATCACTTCCCACCGGTCAAAAGGGACATCCACAAAATGTGTAAGAACAAGAAAGGCAAGACAGGCCCTGGAGAACAGGGAGCCTTGTTATGCTGATGGGCGGGATGTAAATTGCCAACTGCCTCTCTGGAGGAGTGCATTCTGTTCCCTAAAACAAGTAAAGAACAGAGCTACAGAGCCAAGGGCACTACCAGTCTAGGGAATATACCTTGGGAAAACTGAAAATCAATAAGACAGAGCCACCCCAAAATTTAGGGCTGCACTGCATACAAGGACCTCAACTTGGATACACCTTAAGTATCCCAGAAAATATAAACATGGTTCAAAAAATTGTGGTACTTACGTACGATGGAATATCCCTCAGCCATGAAATCAATGTCATAAGACCAGTAGCAGCAAAATGGGTGGATTCAGGTACGATGATTCTAAGTGAAATAAGTCACATAGAAAAAGAAACTTATCATAAGATATCACTTATGAAGATCCTGTAAACATGGCTACACTTGAACTGAGTTAGGAAAGAGAACAGTGTCTCACATTTAGAAAACACTCTTATACCTGCTTAAGGGGGAAGGAGAGGTGGGGTGATGCATAAAACTAGAGTTTGATATAAGCACAGGTACCGTTCCAAAAACCAACTATGGAATAGACAAGACCTACACCATCCTCAGCGAAAGGGACTCAAAACCCCATATTTCCCGCAGAGGAAAATATCTGACTAGTAAGAAACTTAAAACCTATGTATTGATATGTCTCCGTAAGGGAATCAAGTGTGTCTAGACTGGCATAAACATGGCAGCGAGAATCAGCTCAAACCCACTATAAAAAGGAATTTCAAAAACAAAACAAAAAAACTGGGAAATTCTTTGCAATTCCTTCAGGGTCTCTGATGAAAGCTGGAATGACCCTATCTACAACGACAGCTGGATGTGGCATAAGGAGGGACACTTGGGACTGAGACGATTGGTGAGATTGGGTGAGCAAATGCAGACCCTTTAAAGCAATAATGCATGGCACCCATTCCATGGGTCCGAACTCTCCAGGTTGAAGGGAATATTACTACAGCTATAACATGTGTGGGAAACCTAGAGAACGGACACACTGTGAATACAAAAGGTTTCTGAAACTCAACGAATAGTCCCTCTCCTGGTGCTCCGGTTTGACTTTCCGTCTGCTTTACTATCAACCTCCCAACTTGGAGAGACAGCCCCTTTAACCTCTTGGTTCGCACAGGTTGCCAATTTGGCAGAGGATGAAAGGGAAGAGGGAGAACCAATGAGAGAGTAGCTGTTAGGCATTTGGATGGGCACATATCACTGTAATTTCCCGGCAGGAAGAAGAATTAACCAAATTCTCAGCCACCCACCGGGAACCAGTATAGGTCCTGAACCAAAATTTTGGACTTGCGGTCAGCTCACCAAAAACGAGTTGAAAAATGGAGCTCAGGGGCACAGCAATTCACAAACTGGCCGAGTAATAAAGGACAACTATCGTCCAAAAATCTGTTGAGGGAAGGCAACGAGGCGGACTTGAAAGCGAGGCAGAATAGCAGGAAACAGATTTCAAGAGGTACGTTGGAATCGCCTTTAAAGCACAGGAAGAGGGGCACAACTTCGACAATGATGCACTTGGCCAAAAAGGGCGTATGCGTTTTCTCCTGAATATATTCAGGAGAAAACGCATACGCCCTTTTTGGCCAAGCAAGCAAGCGGGCAATGCAAATCTGCACTACAAAGAAGTATCACTTCCCAGCGGTCAAAAGGGACATCCACAAAATGTGTAAGAACAAGAAAGGCAAGACAGGCCCTGGAGAACAGGGAGCCTTGTTATGCTGATGGGCGGGATGTAAATTGCCAACTGCCTCTCTGGAGGAGTGCATTCTGTTCCCTAAAACAAGTAAAGAACAGAGCTACAGAGCCAAGGGCACTACCAGTCTAGGGAATATACCTTGGGAAAACTGAAAATCAATAAGACAGAGCCACCCCAAAATTTAGGGCTGCACTGCATACAAGGACCTCAACTTGGATACACCTTAAGTATCCCAGAAAATATAAACATGGTTCAAAAAATTGTGGTACTTACGTACGATGGAATATCCCTCAGCCATGAAATCAATGTCATAAGACCAGTAGCAGCAAAATGGGTGGATTCAGGTACGATGATTCTAAGTGAAATAAGTCACACAGAAAAAGAAACTTATCATAAGATATCACTTATGAAGATCCTGTAAACATGGCTACACTTGAACTGAGTTAGGAAAGAGAACAGTGTCTCACATTTAGAAAACACTCTTATACCTGCTTAAGGGGGAAGGAGAGGTGGGGTGATGCATAAAACCAGAGTTTGATATAAGCACAGGTACCGTTCCAAAAACCAACTATGGAATAGACAAGACCTACACCGTCCTCAGCGAAAGGGACTCAAAACCCCATATTTCCCGCAGAGGAAAATATCTGACTAGTAAGAATCTTAAAACCTATGTATTGATATGTCTCCGTAAGGGAATCAAGTGTGTCTAGACTGGCATAAACATGGCAGCGAGAATCAGCTCAAACCCACTATAAAAAGGAATTTCAAAAACAAAACAAAAAAACTGGGAAATTCTTTGCAATTCCTTCAGGGTCTCTGATGAAAGCTGGAATGACCCTATCTACAACGACAGCTGGATGTGGCATAAGGAGGGACACTTGGGACTGAGACGATTGGTGAGATTGGGTGAGCAAATGCAGACCCTTTAAAGCAATAATGCATGGCACCCATTCCATGGGTCCGAACTCTCCAGGTTGAAGGGAATATTACTACAGCTATAACATGTGCGGGAAACCTAGAGAACGGACACACTGTGAATACGAAAGGTTTCTAAAACTCAACGCATAGTCCCTCTCCTGGTGCTCCGGTTTGACTTTCCATCTGCTTTACTATCAACCTCCCAACTTGGAGAGACAGCCCCTTTAACCTCTTGGTTCGCACAGGTTGCCAATTTGGCAGAGGATGAAAGGGAAGAGGGAGAACCAATGAGAGAGTAGCTGTTAGGCATTTGGACGAGCACATATCACTGTAATTTCCCGGCAGGAAGAAGAATTAACCAAATTCTCAGCCACCCACCGGGAACCAGTATAGGTCCTGAACCAAAATTTTGGACTTGCGGTCAGCTCACCAAAAACGAGTTGAAAAATGGAGCTCAGGGGCACAGCAATTCACAAACTGGCCGAGTAATAAAGGACAACTATCGTCCAAAAATCTGTTGAGGGAAGGCAACGAGGCGGACTTGAAAGCGAGGCAGAATAGCAGGAAACAGATTTCAAGAGGTACGTTGGAATCGCCTTTAAAGCACAGGAAGAGGGGCACAACTTCGACAATGATGCACTTGGCCAAAAAGGGCGTATGCGTTTTCTCCTGAATATATTCAGGAGAAAACGCATACGCCCTTTTTGGCCAAGCAAGCAAGCGGGCAATGCAAATCTGCACTACAAAGAAGTATCACTTCCCACCGGTCAAAAGGGACATCCACAAAATGTGTAAGAACAAGAAAGGCAAGACAGGCCCTGGAGAACAGGGAGCCTTGTTATGCTGATGGGCGGGATGTAAATTGCCAACTGCCTCTCTGGAGGAGTGCATTCTGTTCCCTAAAACAAGTAAAGAACAGAGCTACAGAGCCAAGGGCACTACCAGTCTAGGGAATATACCTTGGGAAAACTGAAAATCAATAAGACAGAGCCACCCCAAAATTTAGGGCTGCACTGCATACAAGGACCTCAACTTGGATACACCTTAAGTATCCCAGAAAATATAAACATGGTTCAAAAAATTGTGGTACTTACGTACGATGGAATATCCCTCAGCCATGAAATCAATGTCATAAGACCAGTAGCAGCAAAATGGGTGGATTCAGGTACGATGATTCTAAGTGAAATAAGTCACACAGAAAAAGAAACTTATCATAAGATATCACTTATGAAGATCCTGTAAACATGGCTACACTTGAACTGAGTTAGGAAAGAGAACAGTGTCTCACATTTAGAAAACACTCTTATACCTGCTTGAGGGGGAAGGAGAGGTGGGGTGATGCATAAAACCAGAGTTTGATATAAGCACAGGTACCGTTCCAAAAACCAACTATGGAATAGACAAGACCTACACCATCCTCAGCGAAAGGGACTCAAAACCCCATATTTCCCGCAGAGGAAAATATCTGACTAGTAAGAAACTTAAAACCTATGTATTGATATGTCTCCGTAAGGGAATCAAGTGTGTCTAGACTGGCATAAACATGGCAGCGAGAATCAGCTCAAACCCACTATAAAAAGGAATTTCAAAAACAAAACAAAAAAACTGGGAAATTCTTTACAATTCCTTCAGGGTCTCTGATGAAGGCTGGAATGACCCTATCTACAACGACAGCTGGATGTGGCATAAGGAGGGACACTTGGGACTGAGACGATTGGTGAGATTGGGTGAGCAAATGCAGACCCTTTAAAGCAATAATGCATGGCACCCATTCCATGGGTCCGAACTCTCCAGGTTGAAGGGAATATTACTACAGCTATAACATGTGCGGGAAACCTAGAGAACGGACACACTGTGAATACGAAAGGTTTCTAAAACTCAACGCATAGTCCCTCTCCTGGTGCTCCGGTTTGACTTTCCGTCTGCTTTACTATCAACCTCCCAACTTGGAGAGACAGCCCCTTTAACCTCTTGGTTCGCACAGGTTGCCAATTTGGCAGAGGATGAAAGGGAAGAGGGAGAACCAATGAGAGAGTAGCTGTTAGGCATTTGGACGAGCACATGTCACTGTAATTTCCCGGCAGGAAGAAGAATTAACCAAATTCTCAGCCACCCACCGGGAACCAGTATAGGTCCTGAACCAAAATTTTGGACTTGCGGTCAGCTCACCAAAAACGAGTTGAAAAATGGAGCTCAGGGGCACAGCAATTCACAAACTGGCCGAGTAATAAAGGACAACTATCGTCCAAAAATCTGTTGAGGGAAGGCAACGAGGCGGACTTGAAAGCGAGGCAGAATAGCAGGAAACAGATTTCAAGAGGTACGTTGGAATCGCCTTTAAAGCACAGGAAGAGGGGCACAACTTCGACAATGATGCACTTGGCCAAAAAGGGCGTATGCGTTTTCTCCTGAATATATTCAGGAGAAAACGCATACGCCCTTTTTGGCCAAGCAAGCAAGCAGGCAATGCAAATCTGCACTACAAAGAAGTATCACTTCCCACCGGTCAAAAGGGACATCCACAAAATGTGTAAGAACAAGAAAGGCAAGACAGGCCCTGGAGAACAGGGAGCCTTGTTATGCTGATGGGCGGGATGTAAATTGCCAACTGCCTCTCTGGAGGAGTGCATTCTGTTCCCTAAAACAAGTAAAGAACAGAGCTACAGAGCCAAGGGCACTACCAGTCTAGGGAATATACCTTGGGAAAACTGAAAATCAATAAGACAGAGCAACCCCAAAATTTAGGGCTGCACTGCATACAAGGACCTCAACTTGGATACACCTTAAGTATCCCAGAAAATATAAACATGGTTCAAAAAATTGTGGTACTTACGTACGATGGAATATCCCTCAGCCATGAAATCAATGTCATAAGACCAGTAGCAGCAAAATGGGTGGATTCAGGTACGATGATTCTAAGTGAAATAAGTCACACAGAAAAAGAAACTTATCATAAGATATCACTTATGAAGATCCTGTAAACATGGCTACACTTGAACTGAGTTAGGAAAGAGAACAGTGTCTCACATTTAGAAAACACTCTTATACCTGCGTAAGGGGGAAGGAGAGGTGGGGTGATGCATAAAACCAGAGTTTGATATAAGCACAGGTACCGTTCCAAAAACCAACTATGGAATAGACAAGACCTACACCGTCCTCAGCGAAAGGGACTCAAAACCCCATATTTCCCGCAGAGGAAAATATCTGACTAGTAAGAATCTTAAAACCTATGTATTGATATGTCTCCGTAAGGGAATCAAGTGTGTCTAGACTGGCATAAACATGGCAGCGAGAATCAGCTCAAACCCACTATAAAAAGGAATTTCAAAAACAAAACAAAAAAACTGGGAAATTCTTTGCAATTCCTTCAGGGTCTCTGATGAAAGCTGGAATGACCCTATCTACAACGACAGCTGGATGTGGCATAAGGAGGGACACTTGGGACTGAGACGATTGGTGAGATTGGGTGAGCAAATGCAGACCCTTTAAAGCAATAATGCATGGCACCCATTCCATGGGTCCGAACTCTCCAGGTTGAAGGGAATATTACTACAGCTATAACATGTGCGGGAAACCTAGAGAACGGACACACTGTGAATACGAAAGGTTTCTAAAACTCAACGCATAGTCCCTCTCCTGGTGCTCCGATTTGACTTTCCATCTGCTTTACTATCAACCTCCCAACTTGGAGAGACAGCCCCTTTAACCTCTTGGTTCGCACAGGTTGCCAATTTGGCAGAGGATGAAAGGGAAGAGGGAGAACCAATGAGAGAGTAGCTGTTAGGCATTTGGACGAGCACATATCACTGTAATTTCCCGGCAGGAAGAAGAATTAACCAAATTCTCAGCCACCCACCGGGAACCAGTATAGGTCCTGAACCAAAATTTTGGACTTGCGGTCAGCTCACCAAAAACGAGTTGAAAAATGGAGCTCAGGGGCACAGCAATTCACAAACTGGCCGAGTAATAAAGGACAACTATCGTCCAAAAATCTGTTGAGGGAAGGCAACGAGGCGGACTTGAAAGCGAGGCAGAATAGCAGGAAACAGATTTCAAGAGGTACGTTGGAATCGCCTTTAAAGCACAGGAAGAGGGGCACAACTTCGACAATGATGCACTTGGCCAAAAAGGGCGTATGCGTTTTCTCCTGAATATATTCAGGAGAAAACGCATACGCCCTTTTTGGCCAAGCAAGCAAGCGGGCAATGCAAATCTGCACTACAAAGAAGTATCACTTCCCACCGGTCAAAAGGGACATCCACAAAATGTGTAAGAACAAGAAAGGCAAGACAGGCCCTGGAGAACAGGGAGCCTTGTTATGCTGATGGGCGGGATGTAAATTGCCAACTGCCTCTCTGGAGGAGTGCATTCTGTTCCCTAAAACAAGTAAAGAACAGAGCTACAGAGCCAAGGGCACTACCAGTCTAGGGAATATACCTTGGGAAAACTGAAAATCAATAAGACAGAGCCACCCCAAAATTTAGGGCTGCACTGCATACAAGGACCTCAACTTGGATACACCTTAAGTATCCCAGAAAATATAAACATGGTTCAAAAAATTGTGGTACTTACGTACGATGGAATATCCCTCAGCCATGAAATCAATGTCATAAGACCAGTAGCAGCAAAATGGGTGGATTCAGGTACGATGATTCTAAGTGAAATAAGTCACACAGAAAAAGAAACTTATCATAAGATATCACTTATGAAGATCCTGTAAACATGGCTACACTTGAACTGAGTTAGGAAAGAGAACAGTGTCTCACATTTAGAAAACACTCTTATACCTGCTTAAGGGGGAAGGAGAGGTGGGGTGATGCATAAAACCAGAGTTTGATATAAGCACAGGTACCGTTCCAAAAACCAACTATGGAATAGACAAGACCTACACCGTCCTCAGCGAAAGGGACTCAAAACCCCATATTTCCCGCAGAGGAAAATATCTGACTAGTAAGAATCTTAAAACCTATGTATTGATATGTCTCCGTAAGGGAATCAAGTGTGTCTAGACTGGCATAAACATGGCAGCGAGAATCAGCTCAAACCCACTATAAAAAGGAATTTCAAAAACAAAACAAAAAACTGGGAAATTCTTTACAATTCCTTCAGGGTCTCTGATGAAGGCTGGAATGACCCTATCTACAACGACAGCTGGATGTGCCATAAGGAGGGACACTTGGGACTGAGACGATTGGTGAGATTGGGTGAGCAAATGCAGACCCTTTAAAGCAATAATGCATGGCACCCATTCCATGGGTCCGAACTCTCCAGGTTGAAGGGAATATTACTACAGCTATAACATGTGCGGGAAACCTAGAGAACAGACACACTGTGAATACGAAAGGTTTCTAAAACTCAACGCATAGTCCCTCTCCTGGTGCTCCGGTTTGACTTTCCGTCTGCTTTACTATCAACCTCCCAACTTGGAGAGACAGCCCCTTTAACCTCTTGGTTCGCACAGGTTGCCAATTTGGCAGAGGATGAAAGGGAAGAGGGAGAACCAATGAGAGAGTAGCTGTTAGGCATTTGGACGGGCACATATCACTGTAATTTCCCGGCAGGAAGAAGAATTAACCAAATTCTCAGCCACCCACCGGGAACCAGTATAGGTCCTGAACCAAAATTTTGGACTTGCGGTCAGCTCACCAAAAACGAGTTGAAAAATGGAGCTCAGGGGCACAGCAATTCACAAACTGGCCGAGTAATAAAGGACAACTATCGTCCAAAAATCTGTTGAGGGAAGGCAACGAGGCGGACTTGAAAGCGAGGCAGAATAGCAGGAAACAGATTTCAAGAGGTACGTTGGAATCGCCTTTAAAGCACAGGAAGAGGGGCACAACTTCGACAATGATGCACTTGGCCAAAAAGGGCGTATGCGTTTTCTCCTGAATATATTCAGGAGAAAACGCATACGCCCTTTTTGGCCAAGCAGGCAAGCGGGCAATGCAAATCTGCACTACAAAGAAGTATCACTTCCCACCGGTCAAAAGGGACATCCACAAAATGTGTAAGAACAAGAAAGGCAAGACAGGCCCTGGAGAACAGGGAGGCTTTTTATGCTGATGGGTGGGATGTAAATTGCCAACTGCCTCTCTGGAGGAGTGCATTCTGTTCCCTAAAACAAGTAAATAACAGAGCTACAGAGCCAAGGGCACTACCAGTCTAGGGAATATACCTTGGGAAAACTGAAAATCAATAAGACAGAGCCACCCCAAAATTTAGGGCTGCACTGTATACAAGGACCTCAACTTGGATACAACTTAAGTATCCCAGAAAATATAAACATGGTTCAAAAAATTGTGGTACTTACATACGATGGAATATCCCTCAGCCAGGAAATCAATGTCATAAGACCAGTAGCAGCAAAATGGGTGGATTCAGGTACGATGATTCTAAGTGAAATAAGTCACACAGAAAAAGAAACTTATCATAAGATATCACTTATGAAGATCCTGTAAACATGGCTACACTTGAACTGAGTTAGGAAAGAGAACAGTGTCTCACATTTAGAAAACACTCTTATACCTGCTTAAGGGGGAAGGAGAGGTGGGGTGATGCACAAAACCAGAGTTTGATATAAGCACAGGTACCGTTCCAAAAACCAACTATGGAATAGAAAAGACCTACACCGTCCTCAGTGAAAGGGACTCAAAACCCCATATTTCCCGCAGAGGAAAATATCTGACTAGTAAGAATCTTAAAACCTATGTATTGATATGTCTCCGTAAGGGAATCAAGTGTGTCTAGACTGGCATAAACATGGCAGCGAGAATCAGCTCAAACCCACTATAAAAAGGAATTTCAAAAACAAAACAAAAAAAACTGGGAAATTCTTTACAATTCCTTCAGGGTCTCTGATGAAGGCTGGAATGACCCTATCTACAACGACAGCTGGATGTGGCATAAGGAGGGACACTTGGGACTGAGACGATTGGTGAGATTGGGTGAGCAAATGCAGACCCTTTAAAGCAATAATGCATGGCACCCATTCCATGGGTCCGAACTCTCCAGGTTGAAGGGAATATTACTACAGCTATAACATGTGCGGGAAACCTAGAGAACGGACACACTGTGAATACAAAAGATTTCTGAAACTCAACGAATAGTCCCTCTCCTGGTGCTCCGGTTTGACTTTCCGTCTGCTTTACTATCAACCTCCCAACTTGGAGAGACAGCCCCTTTAACCTCTTGGTTCGCACAGGTTGCCAATTTGGCAGAGGATGAAAGGGAAGAGGGAGAACCAATGAGAGAGTAGCTGTTAGGCATTTGGACGGGCACATATCACTGTAATTTCCCGGCAGGAAGAAGAATTAACCAAATTCTCAGCCACCCACCGGGAACCAGTATAGGTCCTGAACCAAAATTTTGGACTTGCGGTCAGCTCACCAAAAACGAGTTGAAAAATGGAGCTCAGGGGCACAGCAATTCACAAACTGGCCGAGTAATAAAGGACAACTATCGTCCAAAAATCTGTTGAGGGAAGGCAACGAGGCGGACTTGAAAGCGAGGCAGAATAGCAGGAAACAGATTTCAAGAGGTACGTTGGAATCGCCTTTAAAGCACAGGAAGAGGGGCACAACTTCGACAATGATGCACTTGGCCAAAAAGGGCGTATGCGTTTTCTCCTGAATATATTCAGGAGAAAACGCATACGCCCTTTTTGGCCAAGCAAGGAAGCGGGCAATGCAAATCTGCACTACAAAGAAGTATCACTTCCCACCGGTCAAAAGGGACATCCACAAAATGTGTAAGAACAAGAAAGGCAAGACAGGCCCTGGAGAACAGGGAGCCTTGTTATGCTGATGGGCGGGATGTAAATTGCCAACTGCTTCTCTGGAGGAGTGCATTCTGTTCCCTAAAACAAGTAAAGAACAGAGCTACAGAGCCAAGGGCACTACCAGTCTTGGGAATATACCTTGGGAAAACTGAAAATCAATAAGACAGAGCCACCCCAAAATTTAGGGCTGCACTGCATACAAGGACCCCAACTTGGATACACCTTAAGTATCCCAGAAAATATAAACATGGTTCAAAAAATTGTGGTACTTACGTACGATGGAATATCCCTCAGCCATGAAATCAATGTCATAAGACCAGTAGCAGCAAAATGGGTGGATTCAGGTACGATGATTCTAAGTGAAATAAGTCACACAGAAAAAGAAACTTATCATAAGATATCACTTATGAAGATCCTGTAAACATGGCTACACTTGAACTGAGTTAGGAAAGAGAACAGTGTCTCACATTTAGAAAACACTCTTATACCTGCTTAAGGGGGAAGGAGAGGTGGGGTGATGCATAAAACCAGAGTTTGATATAAGCACAGGTACCGTTCCAAAAACCAACTATGGAATAGAAAAGACCTACACCGTCCTCAGCGAAAGGGACTCAAAACCCCATATTTCCCGCAGAGGAAAATATCTGACTAGTAAGAATCTTAAAACCTATGTATTGATATGTCTCCATAAGGGAATCAAGTGTGTCTAGACTGGCATAAACATGGCAGCGAGAATCAGCTCAAACCCACTATAAAAAGGAATTTCAAAAACAAAACAAAAAAACTGGGAAATTCTTTGCAATTCCTTCAGGGTCTCTGATGAAAGCTGGAATGACCCTATCTACAACGACAGCTGGATGTGGCATAAGGAGGGACACTTGGGACTGAGACGATTGGTGAGATTGGGTGAGCAAATGCAGACCCTTTAAAGCAATAATGCATGGCACCCATTCCATGGGTCCGAACTCTCCAGGTTGAAGGGAATATTACTACAGCTATAACATGTGCGGGAAACCTAGAGAACGGACACACTGTGAATACAAAAGGTTTCTGAAACTCAACGCATAGTCCCTCTCCTGGTGCTCCGGTTTGACTTTCCGTCTGCTTTACTATCAACCTCCCAACTTGGAGAGACAGCCCCTTTAACCTCTTGGTTCGCACAGGTTGCCAATTTGGCAGAGGATGAAAGGGAAGAGGGAGAACCAATGAGAGAGTAGCTGTTAGGCATTTGGACGGGCACATATCACTGTAATTTCCCGGCAGGAAGAAGAATTAACCAAATTCTCAGCCACCCACCGGGAACCAGTATAGGTCCTGAACCAAAATTTTGGACTTGCGGTCAGCTCACCAAAAACGAGTTGAAAAATGGAGCTCAGGGGCACAGCAATTCACAAACTGGCCGAGTAATAAAGGACAACTATCGTCCAAAAATCTGTTGAGGGAAGGCAACGAGGCGGACTTGAAAGCGAGGCAGAATAGCAGGAAACAGATTTCAAGAGGTACGTTGGAATCGCCTTTAAAGCACAGGAAGAGGGGCACAACTTCGACAATGATGCACTTGGCCAAAAAGGGCGTATGCGTTTTCTCCTGAATATATTCAGGAGAAAACGCATACGCCCTTTTTGGCCAAGCAAGCAAGCGGGCAATGCAAATCTGCACTACAAAGAAGTATCACTTCCCAGCGGTCAAAAGGGACATCCACAAAATGTGTAAGAACAAGAAAGGCAAGACAGGCCCTGGAGAACAGGGAGCCTTGTTATGCTGATGGGCGGGATGTAAATTGCCAACTGCCTCTCTGGAGGAGTGCATTCTGTTCCCTAAAACAAGTAAAGAACAGAGCTACAGAGCCAAGGGCACTACCAGTCTAGGGAATATACCTTGGGAAAACTGAAAATCAATAAGACAGAGCCACCCCAAAATTTAGGGCTGCACTGCATACAAGGACCTCAACTTGGATACACCTTAAGTATCCCAGAAAATATAAACATGGTTCAAAAAATTGTGGTACTTACGTACGATGGAATATCCCTCAGAAATGAAATCAATGTCATAAGACCAGTAGCAGCAAAATGGGTGGATTCAGGTACGATGATTCTAAGTGAAATAAGTCACACAGAAAAAGAAACTTATCATAAGATATCACTTATGAAGATCCTGTAAACATGGCTACACTTGAACTGAGTTAGGAAAGAGAACAGTGTCTCACATTTAGAAAACACTCTTATACCTGCTTAAGGGGGAAGGAGAGGTGGGGTGATGCATAAAACCAGAGTTTGATATAAGCACAGGTACCGTTCCAAAAACCAACTATGGAATAGACAAGACCTACACCGTCCTCAGCGAAAGGGACTCAAAACCCCATATTTCCCGCAGAGGAAAATATCTGACTAGTAAGAATCTTAAAACCTATGTATTGATATGTCTCCATAAGGGAATCAAGTGTGTCTAGACTGGCATAAACATGGCAGCGAGAATCAGCTCAAACCCACTATAAAAAGGAATTTCAAAAACAAAACAAAAAAACTGGGAAATTCTTTGCAATTCCTTCAGGGTCTCTGATGAAAGCTGGAATGACCCTATCTACAACGACAGCTGGATGTGGCATAAGGAGGGACACTTGGGACTGAGACGATTGGTGAGATTGGGTGAGCAAATGCAGACCCTTTAAAGCAATAATGCATGGCACCAATTCCATGGGTCCGAACTCTCCAGGTTGAAGGGAATATTACTACAGCTATAACATGTGCGGGAAACCTAGAGAACGGACACACTGTGAATACAAAAGGTTTCTGAAACTCAACGAATAGTCCCTCTCCTGGTGCTCCGGTTTGACTTTCCGTCTGCTTTACTATCAACCTCCCAACTTGGAGAGACAGCCCCTTTAACCTCTTGGTTCGCACAGGTTGCCAATTTGGCAGAGGATGAAAGGGAAGAGGGAGAACCAATGAGAGAGTAGCTGTTAGGCATTTGGACGGGCACATATCACTGTAATTTCCCGGCAGGAAGAAGAATTAACCAAATTCTCAGCCACCCACCGGGAACCAGTATAGGTCCTGAACCAAAATTTTGGACTTGCGGTCAGCTCACCAAAAACGAGTTGAAAAATGGAGCTCAGGGGCACAGCAATTCACAAACTGGCCGAGTAATAAAGGACAACTATCGTCCAAAAATCTGTTGAGGGAAGGCAACGAGGCGGACTTGAAAGCGAGGCAGAATAGCAGGAAACAGATTTCAAGAGGTACGTTGGAATCGCCTTTAAAGCACAGGAAGAGGGGCACAACTTCGACAATGATGCACTTGGCCAAAAAGGGCGTATGCGTTTTCTCCTGAATATATTCAGGAGAAAACGCATACGCCCTTTTTGGCCAAGCAAGGAAGCGGGCAATGCAAATCTGCACTACAAAGAAGTATCACTTCCCACCGGTCAAAAGGGACATCCACAAAATGTGTAAGAACAAGAAAGGCAAGACAGGCCCTGGAGAACAGGGAGCCTTGTTATGCTGATGGGCGGGATGTAAATTGCCAACTGCTTCTCTGGAGGAGTGCATTCTGTTCCCTAAAACAAGTAAAGAACAGAGCTACAGAGCCAAGGGCACTACCAGTCTTGGGAATATACCTTGGGAAAACTGAAAATCAATAAGACAGAGCCACCCCAAAATTTAGGGCTGCACTGCATACAAGGACCCCAACTTGGATACACCTTAAGTATCCCAGAAAATATAAACATGGTTCAAAAAATTGTGGTACTTACGTACGATGGAATATCCCTCAGCCATGAAATCAATGTCATAAGACCAGTAGCAGCAAAATGGGTGGATTCAGGTACGATGATTCTAAGTGAAATAAGTCACACAGAAAAAGAAACTTATCATAAGATATCACTTATGAAGATCCTGTAAACATGGCTACACTTGAACTGAGTTAGGAAAGAGAACAGTGTCTCACATTTAGAAAACACTCTTATACCTGCTTAAGGGGGAAGGAGAGGTGGGGTGATGCATAAAACCAGAGTTTGATATAAGCACAGGTACCGTTCCAAAAACCAACTATGGAATAGAAAAGACCTACACCGTCCTCAGCGAAAGGGACTCAAAACCCCATATTTCCCGCAGAGGAAAATATCTGACTAGTAAGAATCTTAAAACCTATGTATTGATATGTCTCCATAAGGGAATCAAGTGTGTCTAGACTGGCATAAACATGGCAGCGAGAATCAGCTCAAACCCACTATAAAAAGGAATTTCAAAAACAAAACAAAAAAACTGGGAAATTCTTTGCAATTCCTTCAGGGTCTCTGATGAAAGCTGGAATGACCCTATCTACAACGACAGCTGGATGTGGCATAAGGAGGGACACTTGGGACTGAGACGATTGGTGAGATTGGGTGAGCAAATGCAGACCCTTTAAAGCAATAATGCATGGCACCCATTCCATGGGTCCGAACTCTCCAGGTTGAAGGGAATATTACTACAGCTATAACATGTGCGGGAAACCTAGAGAACGGACACACTGTGAATACGAAAGGTTTCTAAAACTCAACGCATAGTCCCTCTCCTGGTGCTCCGGTTTGACTTTCCGTCTGCTTTACTATCAACCTCCCAACTTGGAGAGACAGCCCCTTTAACCTCTTGGTTCACACAGGTTGCCAATTTGGCAGAGGATGAAAGGGAAAAGGGAGAACCAATGAGAGAGTAGCTGTTAGGCATTTGGACGAGCACATATCACTGTAATTTCCCGGCAGGAAGAAGAATTAACCAAATTCTCAGCCACCCACCGGGAACCAGTATAGGTCCTGAACCAAAATTTTGGACTTGCGGTCAGCTCACCAAAAACGAGTTGAAAAATGGAGCTCAGGGGCACAGCAATTCACAAACTGGCCGAGTAATAAAGGACAACTATCGTCCAAAAATCTGTTGAGGGAAGGCAACGAGGCGGACTTGAAAGCGAGGCAGAATAGCAGGAAACAGATTTCAAGAGGTACGTTGGAATCGCCTTTAAAGCACAGGAAGAGGGGCACAACTTCGACAATGATGCACTTGGCCAAAAAGGGCGTATGCGTTTTCTCCTGAATATATTCAGGAGAAAACGCATACGCCCTTTTTGGCCAAGCAAGCAAGCGGGCAATGCAAATCTGCACTACAAAGAAGTATCACTTCCCAGCGGTCAAAAGGGACATCCACAAAATGTGTAAGAACAAGAAAGGCAAGACAGGCCCTGGAGAACAGGGAGCCTTGTTATGCTGATGGGCGGGATGTAAATTGCCAACTGCCTCTCTGGAGGAGTGCATTCTGTTCCCTAAAACAAGTAAAGAACAGAGCTACAGAGCCAAGGGCACTACCAGTCTAGGGAATATACCTTGGGAAAACTGAAAATCAATAAGACAGAGCCACCCCAAAATTTAGGGCTGCACTGCATACAAGGACCTCAACTTGGATACACCTTAAGTATCCCAGAAAATATAAACATGGTTCAAAAAATTGTGGTACTTACGTACGATGGAATATCCCTCAGAAATGAAATCAATGTCATAAGACCAGTAGCAGCAAAATGGGTGGATTCAGGTACGATGATTCTAAGTGAAATAAGTCACACAGAAAAAGAAACTTATCATAAGATATCACTTATGAAGATCCTGTAAACATGGCTACACTTGAACTGAGTTAGGAAAGAGAACAGTGTCTCACATTTAGAAAACACTCTTATACCTGCTTAAGGGGGAAGGAGAGGTGGGGTGATGCATAAAACCAGAGTTTGATATAAGCACAGGTACCGTTCCAAAAACCAACTATGGAATAGACAAGACCTACACCGTCCTCAGCGAAAGGGACTCAAAACCCCATATTTCCCGCAGAGGAAAATATCTGACTAGTAAGAATCTTAAAACCTATGTATTGATATGTCTCCGTAAGGGAATCAAGTGTGTCTAGACTGGCATAAACATGGCAGCGAGAATCAGCTCAAACCCACTATAAAAAGGAATTTCAAAAACAAAACAAAAAAACTGGGAAATTCTTTGCAATTCCTTCAGGGTCTCTGATGAAAGCTGGAATGACCCTATCTACAACGACAGCTGGATGTGGCATAAGGAGGGACACTTGGGACTGAGACGATTGGTGAGATTGGGTGAGCAAATGCAGACCCTTTAAAGCAATAATGCATGGCACCCATTCCATGGGTCCGAACTCTCCAGGTTGAAGGGAATATTACTACAGCTATAACATGTGCGGGAAACCTAGAGAACGGACACACTGTGAATACGAAAGGTTTCTAAAACTCAACGCATAGTCCCTCTCCTGGTGCTCCGGTTTGACTTTCCATCTGCTTTACTATCAACCTCCCAACTTGGAGAGACAGCCCCTTTAACCTCTTGGTTCGCACAGGTTGCCAATTTGGCAGAGGATGAAAGGGAAGAGGGAGAACCAATGAGAGAGTAGCTGTTAGGCATTTGGACGAGCACATATCACTGTAATTTCCAGGCAGGAAGAAGAATTAACCAAATTCTCAGCCACCCACCGGGAACCAGTATAGGTCCTGAACCAAAATTTTGGACTTGCGGTCAGCTCACCAAAAACGAGTTGAAAAATGGAGCTCAGGGGCACAGCAATTCACAAACTGGCCGAGTAATAAAGGACAACTATCGTCCAAAAATCTGTTGAGGGAAGGCAACGAGGCGGACTTGAAAGCGAGGCAGAATAGCAGGAAACAGATTTCAAGAGGTACGTTGGAATCGCCTTTAAAGCACAGGAAGAGGGGCACAACTTCGACAATGATGCACTTGGCCAAAAAGGGCGTATGCGTTTTCTCCTGAATATATTCAGGAGAAAACGCATACGCCCTTTTTGGCCAAGCAAGCAAGCGGGCAATGCAAATCTGCACTACAAAGAAGTATCACTTCCCACCGGTCAAAAGGGACATCCACAAAATGTGTAAGAACAAGAAAGGCAAGACAGGCCCTGGAGAACAGGGAGCCTTGTTATGCTGATGGGCGGGATGTAAATTGCCAACTGCCTCTCTGGAGGAGTGCATTCTGTTCCCTAAAACAAGTAAAGAACAGAGCTACAGAGCCAAGGGCACTACCAGTCTAGGGAATATACCTTGGGAAAACTGAAAATCAATAAGACAGAGCCACCCCAAAATTTAGGGCTGCACTGCATACAAGGACCTCAACTTGGATACACCTTAAGTATCCCAGAAAATATAAACATGGTTCAAAAAATTGTGGTACTTACGTACGATGGAATATCCCTCAGCCATGAAATCAATGTCATAAGACCAGTAGCAGCAAAATGGGTGGATTCAGGTACGATGATTCTAAGTGAAATAAGTCACACAGAAAAAGAAACTTATCATAAGATATCACTTATGAAGATCCTGTAAACATGGCTACACTTGAACTGAGTTAGGAAAGAGAACAGTGTC